>NC_072401.2:106565714-107790357 GCF_028858775.2 Pan troglodytes
GTTCCTATGGCAGCAGACATAGATAGATAGATAGATAGATAGATAGATAGATAGATAGATAGATAGATAAACAGGTTAATGAATGGATGTACAGCAAAGTATACATGCTATCCAAATCCCAACATGACATGTTGAACCTAAATTTTTTCTATTTTATTTTTTAAAAAATTAACGTAATGCAATTTTAAATAAAATTGCTCCATATTCAGAGTTTCCTTTTTCCATTTCAATGCTTATTTTCCTTTATAAAACTAAAATGCAGATCTTTTATCCAGTAGCACTTTTATCTGTGGCCCAAGGACCCCACCAATAATTTAACACATATCATCCTTTAAACGTAAAAACAGCTGGGTGCAGTGGCTCATGCCTATAATTCCAACATTTTGGGAGGCCAAGACGGGAGGATTGCTTGAGCCCCGCAGTTCAAGACCAGCCTGGGCAACAAAAATGTTGCCTGTCTCTACCAAAAGTTTTAAGAAATTAACCAGGCATGGTGGCACACATCTGTGGTCTCAGCTACTTGAGAGGCTGAGGAGGTCGAGGCTACAGTGAAACAGATTTGCACCACTGAACTCCAACCTGGGCAACAGTGTGACCCTGTCTCAAATGATAATAATAATAATTAGCCTTAGCCTACCTTTTCCTTACAAAGGTTTTTACTGCTGTCTCTTTTATCACCTTTCCCTTGAAAGTTCCTGACAACTTGAAACCACTTATTTGCATGTAGTGAACTGCTTAATACTTGTGTTAGGGTATATCACAGACCTCTGCCTCAGAAAACAAAGTCACATTTTTATGCTCTTCAACAATAAATCCTCTAAGCAAAAATGTAGCATTGCCTTACATGTTTAGATTCATACATAAGATTCCCTACATAATTTGTGGTATAATGGACATGGGATATAAGATTCTGGAATTTTATGCAGCATCTAGAAGACCCAAAAAGAATGTTTAGGATTTCTCTTTCCTATCATTCTCATCTTTCTTTCTCTGTCCAAGTCTTTCCCCTAGAACACTTGCTCAGCCAGGCATTCTTCCTGAGTTGCCCTCTTACACTTCATTTTGCAAGCAGGACATGTTATTGAGATAAGGCTTTGGCTGACTTACATTCCGGCCAAACTGTAATTACCTGCCGTGTAGCCTGCTTCCCAAAACAGTAGGGGAAATTTTATTGGAGATGCCAGTCATTTTTGTACAAGTAGCCACCCCAACATGTTAGTGACCATTTCATTCTCCATATTGTCAGAAAAATCTGTGTATTAGTGTCAAACTTAATTCAAGGTGCACCTTAAGTCCTCAGTACCTCGCCAGTCTCAGGAGGCCCTTTATGCCTCTTTCCATCTTGAGGTAATCTTCATTTTTAGCATACACAAAGCTGAGAAAGAGACAAATAGGGGGACAATTTTGTGAAAGTCAACCCAAATCTTCCAATTTTTTAAGTATCATTTCCTATTTGCCATTAATTCAATAGAGGGTCACTCACTATGGTGTTATACATTATTCACCAAGTATATTATATTACAATTCTTCCTTTTAGAGGTTTCTGAAACAGTCAGGACTTAGATGATCACCTGAAAATTTAATCCTTTGTTAGGTCAACCCTGATTGATAATTCAGATCATATGTCATACACGTGGCCAAAATTTCCATTTTCTATTTTCTACTTAGTTATGGACTATAGTATAGTTATATCTAGCCTTAATGACCTTTTGAAAAAAATTCCTTTGTAGCAATAGCCATATAGACATTGTTAGTACTTTAATGAAAATGATGACCAAATTCATCATAAATGAGGCATGCAGAGTTTAATTTAGTGCTATTTTCCATTTTTCTTTTTTGTATTTTTTTTAAGAGATGTCTCATTATGTTGCCCAGGCTGGTCTCTAACTCCTGGGCTCAAGCAATCCTCCCACCTCAGTCTCCTAAAGTGCTGGGATTCTGGGCATGAGGAACCATGTTTAGTCTTTTCTATTTTTAAAAGAAGGGTGTTCGTTGGTTGAAAATATCTGGCCCCTAGCAGATACTAGTAACTTAGTTCTGTATAGAGAAAAATGATTTCATAATCATAGACGATATAAACTATGGACAACCATCTTGCCAATTCACATTGGCAAGAAGAAACAATGTGATCAACCAATGTAACTGTGAATAAAATTTCTGGGGAAGTCTCACCAGAAGTGGCAATCCTATTAGAATGGAAGATATGGCACCTTTGTGAAATGGGGAAATTTTCAATATGAGGCAAAGTTAGTTTGGGATGTCTATTTGCATTTATTGACTGGGTAACAATAAATAAAACATTCAAACCAATTTGTGCCTCAGTTTCCATATTTGTGAAAGAAAAAGAATGGCCTTTGTGTTTGAAACTCTTAAAATCAAGAGAGACAGTGTATCACAGTGGTTAGGTGCACAGCCCTGTGCATTCTGATTCTTCCTGTTACTAAATGACCTTAGAAAAGTTACTCAAACTCTTTGTGCCTCCAGTTTTGCGTTTGTAAAAAGGAATGATAATATATCAACTTTTAGGGATATTGTGAAGATTAAATTAATGAATGCATGTAAAATGCTTAGAACAATGTCAGGTACAAAGCAATAATTCAATGTATGTTAGGTCTGCAGCAACAGTCATCAAAGCAAGACTATCTTTTTAAACCAGATGCTATACCTAATGAGGTGTTCTTGATTCTTTGTTGTCACATATTTCCAAGTGCTTTCCAATGAGTTCTCCTATATCTCTGAATATTATTTCCAGGAAAATATTAAATTGAAACACAGTGAGAGCAAAGAATATATGCTGAACTGAAAATCAGGATATGGGATCACTTGAATTTTCCCCACCAATTGTGACATTAGTAACTTGGGCTCTCGGTTTCCTCATCTGAAAAATAATGGAAGTAAATTAAGTATGTCTAAAGCCCCTTTAGCTTTAACATTCTTTCAAATAAGACTGTATTTGGTCTTATTATCCTGAAATAATTGGAATGACATTTTACAATAGCCATTCTCAATATGCATATTTGCTTAGGTATGTTAAGCTCTTTTTTTTTCTTTTAAACCTCAAATTCAAGGTTTGTGTCAACTAAAATAGACAAAATCTTATGAATGTTGAACCAGGAATGTGACAAAATGCATTTTTCCACCATAGAGTCAAAGTAAGCATAATATACTTTATCTAAATGAACACATTTTAGTAAAAGTAAAGTTCTGATTTAGGGCAACTTGGAAAATGAGAATTTCAGTTAAGACCTGCCTAAAGGAAAGGAAGCTGAAGAAATGAGCGAGAGAACAAGTATAATTCTTAAAGGAGAATTTAAGTTACACTTTGGAAAATACTTGTAAAAACAGAGTTGTCTTTGCAGGGAGCACATCATCTTGAGGGGAAGTGCTACAAAGTTAGAAAAAAGACAAATAACACCAAGCAAATTACAATTTTTAAAAATAGTATTATCTCAAGGAAACAGATGAGAGCCTACAGGGAAGGGGAAAAGTTAGTAAGAAAAGAAAATAATAAAAAATATAAAACAAAAAGTTGTCCCAAAAATCTGATGAAAGAGAAAAATAAGGAAATAGCACAGAGATATGAGAGGAAAAAGACATAAAAGAATGACATACATGGAGTCATAGTGTCAAAAATACATTGATCTGACAGTCAGAAAGACAGCTTCCATATTCCAAAAAATAAGGTGGGGGTGGAGGTGGGTTGGCATAAGGAAGAGCCTAGAATGTTCAAAAATATGAAAGACAAAAAAGCTAGGAAACTGTTCTGATTAAAGGAGACTAAAGATAATACATAACCCTTGATAGAATCCTAGATTGTGAAAAAAAAAAAAAAAAAGACATGGGGACAATCAGGGACATTTGGATATGGATGGATTGTATATTAAATAATAGTATTATGTTAATGATAAATAGTCTGAGTGGCAATGGTATTGTAGTTATATGTATACATACATATATATAGTATGTAGGTTATATATAGATGTCTTATTATAAGGAGATAGAGATATATGCTGTGGTATTTAGGGGTAAGATGTCTGCAACTTACTCTCAGCCTTTTCAGGGGGAAAAAACGTAGTATAAGGAAAAGGAGACAAAGTAAATATGGCAAAATGTTGACAATTCATGAATGTAGAGGGAGAATCTACAATGTTCATTGTCCTATTCTTGTAATCTGCCTGTAGGATTGCAGTTTTCAAAATAAAAAGTTTCTCAAAATTAAAAATAACAAAATCTTGCAATAAATAAATTCCAAAGCTGTTTAAAAAAAGCAAAAAAAATTATGTAGCATAAGCTACCTTGCTCAACCCTTGTCCATCATCCTTCTCCACTACAACTTCGTCAAAGAGAGAGTGTGTAAAACCAAATTATTACTAATTATTGATTAGTTCTGCAAATAAGAACCCTGAATTCTTTAGAGGTTAGTGCTCTTCTTATCATTAGAACCACAACAGTTCTCTACTGCCAGTCTGGACAGAAGCAGTTACTTTGTGGTATCTATTGGGTAACATTGAGAGGAAGAAATGGGAACCTCTAAATGCAAATTAAGCCTGTGGTTAAAAAAAAATTAATTAAATAAAAAAAATAAGCTAACACAGGAGAACTTTTTTTGTCTCACTAAGATAGTTGTGTAATATCTTGAGTGGACAAGCAAGGAGGGGTAATTTAACAGATATAGCAATGTGTCTTGTGTGTTAGGCATATATGGTGGAGAATAGACTGGTTTTGGTAGTCTATCTCTAAAAAGAGAAGTATAGGTAACTGAATGTGTTTTAATTATTTGAAAGATTTACTTCTCTAACAATCTAAAAACTGAAAACCTTTAAAAGGAACCCTCCCTAAAAGAGGAGGATTTTTTCTTAACGAGGAAGCATTCTATCATTACATTCAGTTTAAAATTACAATGAACAACTCTGGCAAATATGAAAAGGGATGATGCTCCTATACATTGGTGGTTTCAGCATAAATTGGTACAATATTCCTGGTAAATAATTTGGCAACAGGTTTCAAGAGTCACAAAAATATTCTTATCTTTTGATCACTTTTTATCTTAAGAAAAAAAAGAAAACAAAAGAGAAGAGTAAGAGAAAGGGAAAGGGAGGTGAGAGGAATGAAGAAGGGGATGGAGGGAGAGAAGGAGGGCAGGCAAGCTGTGTATAGATGGTCATTTCAGAATATTTATAGTTTAAAAAAGAGAAAGGAAGAAAGATGTTCAGCAATAATGACATATTTATATAATGCATATCAACATAAGCACGTATAATATCTTTCAAGCCTTAAGACTGAACAGGAAGAAAAATGCTAACATAGGGATGAGTGGAGTATATATAATTAAAAATGGCATCCATTTGATGATTCATCTATGTAAAGTCATGTAAGCATAAGGAGAAGGTAATTTGTTTGATTATGAACAGGACGGAGTGAGGTTTATCCTTTTTTTTTTTTTTTTTCCAGAGAGTCTTACTCTGTCGCCTGGGCTGGAGTGCAGTGGTGTGATCTTGGCTCTCTGCAACCTCCACCTCCTGGGTTCAAGCAATTCTCCTGCCTCCATCTCCCAAGTAGCTGGGATTACAGACACCCACCACTACGTCTAGCTAATTTTTTATATTTATAGTAGAGAAGGGGTTTCACCATGTTAGCCAGGCTGGTCTCGAACTCCTGACCTCATGATTCACCCGCCTCAGTCTCACAAAGTGCTGGGATTACAGGCGTGAGCCACCTCACCCAGCCGGTTTATCCTTTTAAAGTCCCCATTGCTATTGTTACAAGAGTAGAGTTTAGTTAATTGCTTTCTATTTATGACAGGGCATGGAGTGCAGCAAAGTCTACCAAATTGAATACAGTTTTGGAGTGTCGACAAAATATGAATTTCCTTTTCACTTCTGCAGACTATCCATATGAAATTATATTTAATCTGTATAACTAACTCCTCAGTCTATTCCGCTGTAATAAAGCATCTTTTCAAGAAATGAAAATAATATCTACATGATTAGAAAAGCTGTTTATGCCAATTTGATGAAGCATTTATTTTAGGTTTGCACCTATATAGTGTGGTTATGGAACTGGCAACACTTCTATTTCCATCTGTCATTTAAAGCAAGCTTGGTTTAGAAGAGCCACATAGTGTGCTAAAGGTTAGAACAAAGACTCTAGAGCTAGGTCAATCTGGGTTTGAATCCCTTACATGCCTTCTAGTTGAGTATCCTTGGACAAATTTCTTAATATCTCTCTGCACTTCCATTTTCTCATCTGTAAAGTGGGTAGAAAAATTATGCCTACTTTATAGGGATATCATGAAGATTAAATGAGTTGATGCATATGAAGTTCTTAATACAGTACCTGGCATGCAGTGATGTTAGCTGATCATCAGGGATTATTGGTTCTTTTTAACCCACTGCTTTTATACAATGAACAGTTAGGTCTAAGGGTGATCAAATTAAAGCACATCTTTTAATATTGTGGGGCTTGGGTCTATATTTAGACTCATTTCCAGAATAGTCTCATGGCCAGAATTTAGACGCAGCCAGAATAGTCAATGGCTAATATTTTTTGAGGACATCTTCAGTGCCATAGTTCTATCATCACATATTATATTAAACAATGTAATATTAGTGTTGTGGGGATATTTTTTCAGGAAAATTATGTAAATTTATGTCCAGATATATTACTTTTTGAATTTCATAGAACATATATGATTGAAGGGAAGCTGAAGAGTAAGTTTTGGTTTTCTTGAAACCACTACTGAAAAGAGTTCACCTCCATAATGCCTCTTGCTATATTCCCATTATTCAAGGTCTATCTAGACTGCCCCAGAAGATTTTCAGACATTTTAGGTAATCTACACTTCTTGGTTTTTCTAGAGAAGTCAATCGGGGAATCATGGGAATTAATCTAAACTTATTACAGGAATTATTCTAATTTTCTAATCCAGGAAGGTGAGAATGGACCAGGAAAACTTCTCAGTAAGAAGCAGAAAGAATTTGATGCTAAGAAAGAAGATAAGTACACAGATTGCATTCTGTTTTTATTTACCGAGCAGTCCTGAACATTTGTAATGCACAAAGCTGTATACAGGCACAGTATAGAAACAAGTGGCACCATCTTTGCTCTCAAGTAGCTTATACTTCACATGACAAAAAGATATGCATGCACAAATATATAGCAAACGAGGAAATGCATACAAAATATCGTCCTATCAAAGCATGATTTTGAATAAGCTTTAAATCCTAAAAGATTCATTCCAGCAAGTATTAATAGTATTTTGGTTCTCATTAGTTCTACCAATAACTTGGGTCTTGAACTTTCAACACTTCATTAACTGAAAGAAGAGGCTGGGGTAATCACTGTTGCAATAGCATGACTGCTATTTTTTTTTCTCTTGCAGCCACCAACTGATAGCTACAAAACTGCACTTCCTAGAGACATGTTGAGAGAGGTTCAAGGCTCAACAGAACTTACCCTTTTGCTGTCAGAGGTACAATTAGATGCTTGATGTAGCTCCCAGGTTAATTACAAAGTGAGCATTACATTAGATTAATAAATGCTGAGGTTGATGCCCTTGCAATGAGGGAAGACAGTACCGAATAATTCAGCTCACATTTTCTGGTCGGCACTTATCAATGTTAGTTATTTGGCAGGTCAGCCTGACCTGGGTTATGTCACAAAAAGCCACATGGGGCAGCTGTGGAAGCAAATCAGTGATCCTAGCTCAAGGGTTGTACAAAGCATTTTGTGCACATTTAACAAGTTCAAGTACCATACAATACATGCTGGTTTTTCCCTGGGATTAAAAGTAAATACGTTTTTCCACTTTTTAATTGGCCAAATATTTTATTGAAACATTTAATTGAAAGTAATCTCCAAAAGTATTTCCAAGTTCCAGAAATTTGAACAGTACACTGATAGAATAAAGGAGGCTATTACTGTAAAACTTCTTTCAGTATATATAACCTATATCCACAGTACATCAGAAAGCAACTCTGCTTGAGCATATAAAAAGTGATGTCTAAGTAGGAAAAAATTTGGCACTAGGCCAGGTGTGGTGGCTCACACCTGTAATTCCAGCACTTTGGGAGGCAGAGGCGGGTGGATCACTTGAAGTCAGGAGTTTGAGACCAGCCTGGCCAACATGGTGAAACCTCGTCTCTACGAAAATAACCCAAAAATTAACCAGGTGTGGTAGTGAGAACCTGTAATTCCAGCTACTCAGGAGGCTGAGACATGAGAATCGCTTGAACCTGGGAGGCAGAGGTTGCATTAAGCCGAGATCATGCCACTATACTCCAGCCTAGGCGACAGAGCAAGACTGTCTTTAAAATTTTTTTTTTAATTGGCACTTTATTTTATTATAACAATAGAAATGACAGTACAAAAGTTCATCTTTTCTGAATAGAACAATGACTAGCATATTGTAAGGTCTTGATAAATATTCCTTGAATAAATCTTTGGCTAGCCTGAGAAAGTAGAATTCATTTGGCATTTATACCTAATATTAATTTCCTGATGATTTACACAAATATTTTAGGGTCAAGTTTTGAAACCCCAATAACCTAATTCCTTACTATTCCACAGTGTGGTCCACAGACAAGCACCAATATCACCTGGGAGCTTGTGAGATCTGCAAAATCTCAGGCCTAATTAATCAGACCTGCTGAATCAGAATTTGCACATTAAAGTTTGATAAAATCTCTTTCAAAACAGGTGAAATAAGGCCGGGCACGGTGGCTCATGCCTGTAATCCCAGCACTTTGGGAAGCCGAGGTGGGTGGATCACTTGAGATCGGGAGTTCGAGACAAGCCTGACCAACATGGTGAAACCCTGCCTCTACTAAATACAAAAAATTAGCCGGGCGTGGTGGCGGGTGCCTGTACTCCCAGCTACTCGGGAGGCTGAGGCAGGAGAATTGCTTGAACCTGGGAGGCAGAGGTTGCAGTGAGCCAAGATCGCTCCATTGCACTCCAGCCTGGGCAACAAGAGCAAAACTCTGTCTCAAAAACAAATAAATAAATAATAAAACAGGTGAAATAGTCCTAAAGTTAAGATCAAAGCCCTCTTTAAATAGAGAAACACAAGGGAAGTAGATCTTAAAATATGGTAATGGAACCAGAAAGGATGTTTGGAAAGTGCAAAATATTACTTACATATGTGATGTGGCAGATATATACTGTCAAACGTTCATACCCAAGTAATTATTGTGACCTTGAGTGAGTTCCTCAACCTCTCTTGCAGTTATTTGTAAAAGAAAAAAGGCAAGTTCGAAAACTTCTAGTTCTAATGTGACTTTCCTCTTGTCTTCAAGTGCTTTGGGTCTTATTTCCCACAAATTAACAAAAGCATCCCTTTCACCCTACGTCATACCAGTTTGGCCACTGTGTGTGCCTCTTGTCCTAATTTTTACCTAGCCCTCACCCTACACTACTCTGCCACACACCTGAGACATATGCTATAGGCATTCTGGATATACTTTTAGCCCATTAAATGTGAAAACAGCATTTATTCTGGAAAGCTCTCTTCGTTTCAGATAAATCAGAAAGACATTTACTCATATATATTATACATATATCACCTGATTAATTGGGCAAAATGAAATGAATAACCCTTTTAATATCCCCTTTTCAACACATATTCCCTTCTGTTATACTTCTAACTATCGTTGGGGAAACAGGAGAGATGTCTTCTTTTTTCTCTGCTCTGTAAAAATTTTTAAAGAAATCTTTCATAAAGATCTCTTTTGTATTTTTTAGTTTTATATATTTGTTCTACTAACTTAATAAGGTATTTTAATGGAGATTCCGTAGAAAAATAATTGCTAGCAGAGCTTTAAAGACAGTTTAAGTACTTATATCCCTAGAGTAGAGGAATATTGTATGACATGATTTAAGAAAACCATTGCTAATGAACATAGTCATCAGCAGATTTTGACTTAAGGGGCACTGAAAAATCCTCTAATCTTATCTTCTCTTCCAAAATATACTATCTGCTGGGACCTTCTATTTGCATAGTACGAAGACAAAGAATTACTAAGCCATATGGCTTCAAGATAATCCTGATGTGGTAACTTAAAAGATGTCATCAAAGTCTTGCCACACCTCTCATCAGGAGGTGAAATCTATTTCCACTCCCCTTGAATCTAGACTGGCCCTGTCACAGACTTTGACAAATAGATTGTGGCAAAAGTGATTATGGAACTTCTAAGAGTAGGCCTTCAGAGATCTATATGCTTTCTCCCTCTTGGAATGCTCTCTATTGGAAGTGAGCAACCATGCAAGAAATAACAACTACCCTGAGTCCACCATGCAGGGAGGAAGCCTGAACTAACCTCATGGAGAGAGAGAGTGTGTGAAGGAGTACAGAAGGGCCATACCTGTGAGTAAAACTTTCTTGGAACTTCCATTTCAGCTCCACCACCAGATAAGCACAACTGAGCGAATGACACCAACCAGTGCCAAGAGAAGCAGGACTACCCAACTACACTTTGCCTAAATTCCTGATTCACAGAATTATAAGCAAATAAAATGATTGTTTAAAGCACTAAGTTTTGGGTTCATTTGTTATGCGGCAATGAAGAATCAAAACACCTGGAATCCAGTTACCTTCTCTTTTATTATCCACATGGTCTCTCTCCTGTAGTGTCGCTGTTTTTCCTGACTAGCTTTCTCATCCTGCTGTTACACCCTTACTAGGAATTTCTCTCAGAAATATCCAGTTAAAATTCCGGAAGGGAATAGGCTGGTTGGCTTTGCTCATTGTCTCACTTTTCTTGGGCAGAACCTTTTGTACCAATCCATTTCATCAGCATTTTTATGGGTGAATCTTAGCTGACCAGGTACCGACTCTCGTCAAATTACTGTCTGACTCTACACAAGAAATATACAAAGAGCCTGGTGCTGCTTTCCTGAGCAGGACAGTTCATAGGGACATTGAGCATGGTTGGCATCTAACCTGGTTATTCTGAAGATTTCATGATTAAATTCTCAGTCCTATGAATTAACCAATTGTCCAGTGTTAAAATACAGACACCCCCTGCACACATGAAACTGCTCATCAATTGTTTAAACTTTAATATATGTAAAAGGTGCCCAGTAGGATCTAGCTGAATCTGAGCATTAATGCTGGAAAAGGAGGAGGAGGCCTGAGATCTTTGGCTGCTTGGTAGAGTAAAGGTGGTAGAAAGAAGTCAACAAGAATTTAAAGGAAAGATCAAAGGACAGTGAAAGAACATTTTTCCTAGTTTTGCCTAGAGCAGGCTTTTGATTAAAGGTAGAGTGCTGACTCTCTAAAGATAGATATCTAAAAGGATTCTTCTAGATACATGAGAGCACAGGAAAGATTGTGCAAGGGCATAAATATGAGCATACTATAGTGATTAAGACCATGTGACATTAAAGGAAGAGGAAGATGGAAAAAAAGATACATGAAGAATATAAACAAGAGGTTGGTGCCTAGAAAAAGAGGAAGATAGTAGAAAGTTTGGGAAGTATAGAAAGTATAAGATCCTTTAGGAGTTGTTCTTTATATACTACTATTTGCTAAACTTCAATGTTTAAAATTCAGCATTTGTAGAGCAAGCGTAGGTATACAGCTATAATTAAATTCTAATATGTAATGGTCTGTATACTTCCAGAAGTTTTCAGAGTTTTGAATTGATATTCCATTATAAATTTTTTAGGAATTCACCATTTGTAATGTACATGTCTAGCAATAATTCTTTCCCTCAGCCCCACCCCGCAGATCTTTATATGTCTGGTAATTTCTCATCATTCAGGCTTTCGTTGAAATGGAAATGCCTCAGAAAGCCTTTTGCTTTCTTAACCATCCTTGGCAAGAAGAATTCCATGATGGACCCTCCAGGTTCCTAGCCTTGATATACACACATCTCTCAGTTATTCAGTAAAACACACTAATGTAGCTGTTGCTGTAAAGGAAGTATGGAGATGAAATCAAGGTCCCAAATCTATTGACCTTTAAATAAAGAGATTAACCGGGTGGAACTGACCAAGTCATATGAGCCCTTTAAAATAAGTTTTCTCAACCACAGTGAGATACGACCTCATAGCTCTTACAATGGCTATATCACTGGGCATGGTGGCTCACGCCTATAATCCCTGCACTTTGGGAGGCAGAGGAGGGTGGATTACTTGAGGTCAGGTGTTTGAGACCAGCCTGGCCAACATGCTGAAAGCCCGTCTCTACTAAAAATACAAAAATTAACCTGGCATGGTGGAGGGCATCTGTAATCCCAGCAACTCAGCTGAGGCAGAATAATTGCTTAAACCCAAGAGATGGATGTTGCAGTGAGCCAAAACCACACCACAACCCTTCAGCCTGGGCAACAGAGTGAGACTCCATCTTAAAAAAAAAAAAAAAAAAGACAAGCGATAACAAGTTCAGCTAATTTAATGTATAGCATGCCAATTATAATTAATAACAATGTAACATATACTTGGAAATTGCTAAAAGAGTCGATTTCAATGTCCTCACCCCAAACAAATAATATATGAGGTAGTAGATATGTTAATTAGCTTGATTTTGTCATTTCACAATGTGTACATATATCAAAATATATTGTACACCATAAATATATACAATTTTTATTTATTCATTTAAAAATAAGTAAAAATAAAAATGGGGCTTATACTTTAAGAAATTGATTTTGGCCAGGCACAGTGGCTCACGCCTGTAATCCCAGCACTTTGGGAGGCCGAGGTGGGTGGATCACCTGAGTTCTGGAGTTCGAGACCAGCTTAGCCAACATGGTGAAACCCCATCTCTGATGAAAATATAAAAAATGAGCTGGGTGTGGTGGAAGGCTCCTATAATCCCAGCTACCTGAGAGGCTGAGGCAGGAGAATCACTTGAAGCGGGGTGGTGGAGGTTGCAGTGAGTCGAGATCGCATCATTGCACGCCAGCCTGGGCAACAAGAGCAAAACTCTGCTCAAAAAAAGAAAAAAGAAAAAAAACTTGATTTTATCTGGCTGTTTGAAGAAGTCAGAGATGTGAAGTTTGTGAAGGTTATCACATGCCATTGCTGACAAAGATGGAGGAATTCAAGGAATGTGGCAGGCTACTGGAGCCCAGGGTAGCCCTTGGCTAACAGCCAGCAAGGAGCAAGGATCTCAGTCCTACAACTACAAGGAACTGGATTCTGCCAGTAACAGCAATGAGCTTGGAAGCAGAGTTTTTATTTCAGCCTTGTGAGACCCTGAGCAGAGAACCCAGCAATACCATGCCAGACTTCTGATCTACAAAGCAGTATATAATAAATGAGTGTTTTTTAAATGGCTGAGTTCATGATAATTTGTTACATAGCAACAGAAAACTAATTTACCATCCTAATCTAAAATAAGACCCCATAATCACACTCCAGTCATTATTATACATTAGTTTGTTTTTCTTTCTTCAAAAATATATATAATAATTTATGTATTATATATAAAACATAAAATTAATATTTATTTGCTTGCTTGCTTGCTAAATATCTCTTCCCTAATATTATATTAGACAATAAGCTTAGTGAGGGAACGTAAAAGGTACCCAATCAATATTTACTTAAAAAAAGATAAATGCCTACATTTAAACAAATATTTTTCAAAAAAAGGTTAATCAAATCTCAGAGATACCATCCCCCCAAAAAAATTTTTTAAATATGTCTTCTAGGCCAGGCGCAGTGGCTCACACCTGTAATCCCAGCACTTGGGGAGGCTGAGGTGGAAGGACTTCCTGAGTCCAGGAGTTCAAGACCAACCTAGGCAACATGTTGAGACTCCATCTCATAAAATAAATTTGTTTTTTAAAGTGTCTTCTACTTGTCAGGCCTGCTATAGTTGTCCCTTAAAGACCTACATATACTTCCATAATATATGAATTTCAATTTATACTCGGAGCTTAGCAAAATGGAACACACATAAAAGTTAGAAGTTACAATTGGAAAGGACTCAGCTGATTATGTATTCCACCCTCAATGCTGTTTAAAAAGAAAAAATATATATGAGTCTTCATGTAATATGGAATGTCCTGACAAGTTTCCTAACAAATTATTTCACAGACCAACAACAGAAATCACCAAGAAAAATGTCCACTTACTTAGGGTAAATCTTTCTAGGTTTAATGTTCTTTATTAACATCTCTGTTGTTCTCTCCTGGGTTACTCACCCTCCTTCTCCAACCTTTTCTGTGCTCCAGAAGCTGGCCTGTAATTAACTATATCAACAGACTCCCACATCCTCTACTTTCTAGTAGATTTAGTCTAGTCCTGTCCAGGAGAAATTGTGTGATATGGTATGATATTATGTGATATGGTATGATATTATGTGATATGGTATATGTATAAATAGTTTTTTAATTTTAATAATTTTCTAAAAATTTAAATTTTCTAATAGTTATGATTTAAATTAAAAAGCAGGTAAAAATAATATGTGTATATCAATATATTACATATATTGATATATACATATTTAATATGTGTTAATGTTTAATAATAATGTATATCAAATATATATGTCCATACTATTGATACCATTTTTATTTAACATAAAATTATTAAGGTGATATTTTACATTCTTTTTTCATACTAAGTCTTCAACATTTGGGATGTATTTTACACCTAAAACCACATTTCAGTAGACACCTGTGACCAGGCTATCGTATCAGGCAGTGCAGTGTAGCCCAGAAGAAGCCCTGTCAATGGATCACAGAGAGGGCCAAGAATAAATGTGGGATATTTCTTCCCCTGATTCCTTTGCTGTGGCATCACCTCAGACTGGCACTGTCCTCCATCCTAACATCATAATTCCTTTCAAGGTGGGATAAACTACACATCTCTTTCCTCCTGGGTTCTGGTAACCATTTTCTCACCTTTCCCCTTGAGCCTAGGGGTGATAATAGCATTCCCCTTTGTGATTCCTATAAACATTTTCCAAACATCTGTAATATTTCTATATAAAACCCTTCTCAAATTATCATAATGTGAATATGCCCTCTATTTCCTCCTGGGACCCTTTCTGATTCGTGGCTCTTTTGTTGGGATTTTTCTAAAACCTTTGAGGGCTGTATTCCCGATATTTCAAGAATGACCAATTCTGAGTATATACTCATCAAATGATAGCGTGGTATACCTAACAAGTATGCTAATAAGCAGAATAATTAAATAGAATTTGATAAACTAAAAAATTGCTTAATGTAATTTATAAAGGTACAAAACAGGAGTATATATTCTCTATTCAATGACAATTGTTAAAAAAAAATAGCTGCATGGAAAAGTTGCAAGGTTTTTAATAGAAGCTTTAAATATATATATATGTATTTTTTTTAATGGAGTTTCGCTCTTGTCACCCCGGCTGGAGTGCAATGGCGCGATCTTGGCTCACTGTAACCTCCGGCTCCCGGGTTCAAGCAATTCTCCTGCGTCAGCCTCCTGCGTAGCTGAGACTACAGGCGCCCACAACCACGCCCAGCTAATTTTTTGTATTTTTAGTAGAGATGAGGTTTCACCGTGTTGGCCAGTCTGGTCTCGAACTCCTGACCTCAGGTGATCCACCCATCTTGGCCTCCCAAAGTGCCAGGATTACAAACAAGATCTTATATTTTATGGATAAAAGTATCTACTTCCAAAAAGGATGTGGAAAAAAATAAAATAAAAACATTCATTTATCTCATATAGATATTGACTCTATTTGTCTTATATAGATATATTCTAATTTTTTTTTTTTCTTGAGGCAGAGTTTCACTCTTGTTGCCCAGGCTAGAGTGCAATGGCACAATCTCAGCTCTGCCTCCCGGGGTCAAGCGATTCTCCTGCCTCAGCCTCCCGAGTAGCTGGGATTACAGGCATGTGCCACCATGCCACGCTAATTTTGTATTTTTAGTAAAGATGGGGTTTCTCCATGTTGGTCAGGCTGGTCTCAAACTCCCGACCTCAGGTGATCCACCTGCCTCGGCCTCCCAAAGTGCTGGGATTACAGACATGAGCCACCACGCCCGGCCTATTTTAATTTTTTAGACAAAGGGTCTCACTCTGTCATCCACAATGGTGTGCAGTGGCATGGCCTTGGCTCACTTCAAGTGATTCTCCCACCTTAACCTCCCAAAGTATTGGGACTACAGGCACATGCCACCATGCCCAGCTACTTTTTAAATTTTTCATAAAGACATGGTCTCAGCATGTTTCCCAGCTCATCTCGAACTCCTGGGCTCAAGCAATCCTACAACTTCAGCCTCCCAAAGTGCTGGGATTATAGGCATGAGCCACCACTCCCAGCATAGTCTTATATTATTGATTTCTATATTGAGAAGGATTGTTAACTAGTTCCAAGAAGGAAATTATACATAAATATCTTTTTCAGTTGTAATCTTTGGCATTTTTAAAATAAGAAAACTTACTCTGTTTCCCTCTGTGGAAGAAGAGAAGTTGATCCAATTGTGTAGCCTAATCCCTCACGTAAGCTGTTTAGGGACAGTTTCTGAACTCACTTTTGGCCCAAGGGAAATGGCATGTCTCTTTTATCAGAAACTCTAATCATAATTTTATTTTTTTATGAAACAGAAAATTCAATTGTTTACACTTCTCTAAAGAAAACCAGACATTTCAGTAAAATATTTGCCTTTGAGGTTGTTTTTCTTGGCTAAAGGAGTTGTCCATGAAACAGATGAAAAAATCTATGCTAAAATGAAAAGTAATTGGAGTATAAGTTGACCTTAACCTAATGTGATAAGAACATTTCTTTTCTAAAAAGTAATACGATTATCTTTCTTAGGGATCAGTAAATAGTAACCGCACTATTGAAAAATATATTTGAATGAGATTCTGGGAAGCACAGTAGAAACAAAAGCACTTACAAAATCAGTTTTCTAAGCTAAACTCCATTTGTCTCACTGAAGCCAGCCAATCCCCTCCATGTTTTGAAATAGTTGGCAGGTGTCCCTAGGACCATGACATTATGAGTATGTGAGGGTAAACTTATGCTTAGATAGTGGTTAAAATAGAATGGGGAGTAGAGAGATTACTTTCTAAGCTGGAGTCTTCACTAATATATATGTGGATTCACATGAAGAAACTTAGATTTTTAAGGACAATCACTTGTAAAACCACAAGAGGGTTACCCCAAACCTTGGTCACTTATAACTAGCCACATAAGCCTGCTTTTGAATATTAGACTCTGTCAAACAGTAAATTAGGCTTCATGCTTATGAGCCTCTGCTTCTGCTCAAAGTAAAACATTAATCTAGATTAGTAAGCAATTAGATTGTTGAATAAGCTGTCTCAAGAATATTTCTACGCTACATTTACAATCCATTTTTTCTAAAAACGGGTACAATGAATTACCTGAAATACTCTCTGAGAATTGTTTATGCAAATATCTCTTGGTCAATCATTCAGCAATGACCCAGATTTTTAGATCACTCTTCCTCAGTAAAATGTCTTGAGAATTACAGAGAAAAAAAAAGACATTGTTACAGAGAAGGAAATCTTGTGGCAAGAAGCATTTGGGGCTGAAAGGTAAGTAATAAACCAAAATATACATGGGTTAGTATCCTGACACTAAAAGATTATGATGGGAAGCCAAGATAGGCATTATAGCATCAGAACTTTCTAGGTTTTTCTCATGATAATGAAATTATGTGATTTTTACAACCGATTTCATAAATATTAGACCTAATGTTGATAATTAAATTATGTGGTTTAACACATATTTCTATAAATATGAGACCTCAATTTTCTAGGACCTCAGAAGAATAGAAAAGCTTGAATGCAATAAAATGGAGGAGACAATTTTTTATCTTTAATATGAGCTTACTTTATATCTGCAATAATGCATTCAGTAAAAGATATATGAAACTCCCAGGAATAATCATATCAATAGAGATTTATTCTAAGGAGTAAGTTATTCTCAGTTATACATTGAGATGGAATTGTTTCTAATAACTCTGGGGAAAAAATGTATTTAAAGGAGTTGTGTCATCTGCTTAAAGAAGTTTGGTGACTTTTCCAAAAACTAAGAGATAACTAGAAAGTGGTAAACTGGTGGTAACATTGTTTGGAAAACAAAATGCAACTTTCTTTTAAGGTAAAAATTATGTCTGAATTTTTTTCAAGATTATACAAAAAGTCACTAAAAACTGACTCATTTTCTCAAAATTATATTTCCTAAAAGTCTTCAATAAGAAAGATATTTTATTATTGGATCATGTTACACAATTATCTCTCATAGCAAATGTAAGCAGAGTTAGATTTGGTCTCATTACAAACATTTGGTACAAACATAGGTACAACTGACTAGCTGACTGAGTATTCTTATTTATGACTTTTAGAGAGTTAGATGGTGTTCATTCAAGATTAATTACTCAAAATTTGTTCTTTAAAAATCTCAAATCTGATCACATCCCAACCCTGCTTACATCCATTTCATGACATCCCATTGTTGTTGGGTTAAAGACTCTTTAGGTTGGGAAGGACATAAACCCAACAAAAAGTAGATTGCCCCCAAAAAAGGGGAAGTGGAAGACGGATTGACTAGCATAGTGAAAACTTGCATAAATAGGTCATCTTCATGTTTAGCTAGAAAAATGAGCTCAAATGATATCACCAGGATTCCATCTCACTCTGCATTTCCCAGCTCTCATTTGGTCTATTTTAGCTCTGTTGTCAGGTAGGTTCTTCATTCATGATAGATGCTAGAAACTCTAAGCTTACATTTTATGTTTGCAACATCCCAACAAAGAACTGAGTCTCATTTTCTCTGATTTAACTGATTTAGCTATGATCCTGTGATTCAGATATCTACAATAAATCAATCACTAACATCACAGGGATACAATGTTCTGACTATCCAGGGCTGTGTCAATGTTGGCCTTGAGGCTAGACGTGAAGTCAAATTCACCTAGTCACGTGTAATAAACGTAGGGAGAGGAATAGTTCCTCTGGGAAAATCAGGCATGAACCTAGGAGAAATGGATTCTGAATAGGCCAAAATTACATATTTATTCCAGTTTACCTCTTGGCTGCACAAACTCATGTATCTATATCTTTACCTAAAAATTCAAAAAAACCCAAGCCTACATTAAACAGTAATATCATATGTAATCAAAAAAATGTATCAGCATCACTTCAGTTTTATTCAGTTGCTGCATCCAGCCTGAGTCCAGATTCTACTGTTATTGTGCCTTTCTCATGGTCCAAAAACCTATCTTTAAATGATACATTTGACCGTCTCCAAGAAATCTAATATGCATTTATTTGGAGGAAACAAAATAACTATCATAAAAACTCCTACTTGAAAAAGGGGATTTGGGTGGGAGGTGGCAGAAAATGATCACCGTTCTTTAGCATATATACTATCCTGCTAGACAGGAGCAGCAACAACCCCTTGTCCTGGTCTTGAGGCAAATTCCTTGGTCAGTCCTTCAGTCTGCTCTTGGCTCTGTCTTTTGGGATGCCGTTGTTGCTTTTCCTTTATGGTCACAGCTGCCAAAGGCACTGGGGATACCCACTTTCTGGTTATCATACCCTACTGATAGTGCTGTTTCTGTTGGTATAGATTTAGGATCCTGACTGAGTATTGCCTCAGGGGTTGAGCAATCATAGCACTCAGTTTACGGGTATTTGCATTTCTCTGGAAACCTCTGTTCCTTAAAAGTTTACTAAACTCTACAATCTGTTTCAAGTAAATTCAGTTTGTTTACAACAAAACTGAGTTAGTATTGCATTCTAATCCTTGATTCCAAATTCCAAATTTGTTGTTTCTGTCTTCTAAGTCTCAGTGCTCTGTCTCCCCAGGTAGGCAGAATTCCTAGTTTCACTCATAGCTTCCAATTTTATTCTATTCTCCCTGCCTTTGCTAACACTAAATTTAGATGAGAGTGAAGCAGAAATGCTGCTGACTTTTGGCTGGCTTGTCTATCAGGACAAGGGCCGAAAGGGCTGCTCTTAGTGTTTTCACTGCTTCCAGAGAAGCCAGCTTTTAATGCAGCTGTTTCTTGCATGTAGGACATCATTAAACTCTACAAAAAGGAACAAACACATTTCTGGGGCTTTTTTTCATATACATCCTTTAATCCTCGGCCTCAGTGGACACATGGTCTAAGCCCCAAGATATAAAAGACAGGTTAATCAACATCTGTGTCAATTTCTCAGCTAAAGAAAGAAGGGTCCTCATTGCCTCTTTACTACCTGAATTGAGCCAATTCCACATTTAAGGGTCTGTTACTTACAATGCTTCAAATCTTGCAACATTTAAAAAATATACAAATCAGGACTCTTTCAGATCTAAGTGACTAAAAAAACCTCAAACAGGCTTGTTTGGTGAGAGAAATTTGCTGGTTCATAAAACTAAAAAGTTATGGAGTAGATCTGCTCAATGACGTCAACTTGACTTACCTCTTATCTCTCTGCTCCTCTATCCTCTGTGTTGTCTACGCCACAGAAAAGGCATTTCCTTTGAGAAAATGAGTTTTTTCCTTCTGGCTGCTAGTAGTATTAGGTTTACATCCCATCACATCAGCATCCCCAGCACAAAGGGAATACTTTTCCCCAACAACACAAGCAGAAGGCCCAGAACTAACTTTATGGGTTCTTATTGGCCTAGCTTGGGTTGTATGTTTTCCTTTCTTAGTAATTTCTATGGTGAGGGGAGGATTATTCTCCAACTGGCCAAGGCTGGATTAACACATGTCCAGATTTAGGCTGGGCGCAGTGGCTCATGCCTGTAATCCCAGCACTTTGGGATACTGATGGTGAGAATCACTTAAAGTCAGGAGTTTGAGACCAGCCTGGAGTTTCATCAACATGGTAAAACCCTATCTCTACTAAAAATACAAAAATTAGCCAGGTGTGGTGGCGCATTCCTGTAATCCCAGCTACTCAGGAGGCTGAGGCACGAGAACCTAGGAGGTGGAGATTGCAGTGAGACAAGATTACACCACTGCACTCCAGCCTGGGCTACAGAAAAATACCCTCTTCCCCCCCCAAAAAAATGCCCAGCTTTGAAGCTGAAGATAGAGAACCTGAGCCTTGTGGTTTGAAGGTTGGCTTTCCAAGGATAAATCATAGTGTTATAACTTGACAAAAGAGGGGATAGATCTTGAGTAGGTAAAACAATAATAATTTTTTTAAAGACTCAATGTGTCATATAAGGCCGTGGATGATCTGACCCCTGCCTGTCTTATCTGCCTTATCTGATTGTAGTCTCCTGCTTACCCTTTGGGCTCCACCCCACTGGCCTTATGTCATTTCCCATTCTGCTTGTGGACATTCACATGGGCAATTTCCTCTGCAAAAAGCAAAGCTCCTTTCTTCAGGTTTCATTGGATTGGTTCATTCCTACAAATTTTTCAAAGGTCAGCCCAACTATCACTTCCTCAAGGAAACGTTAGGTTGACTCATAAACTGGCTTGTATCCCTCCTGTTATCATCCCCCAAAGTCTCTAAACCTTTCATTTATATCTCTTACCATAATTGTAATTTAAGTTCCTAATTGGGTAATTTTAGCTCCATGAGGACAAAATTTCTCTGTAAATTTAAAAATATGGTATTACTGAATGGATAAATGAAGGCATGAGATAATGGGAAAGGTGAAGGAGTACATAGGTGCTGAAAGTTATTACTTTGTTTTTCCCATCGATCTATTTCTGGATCTAGTTTTTCATCAGCTCTCTCTTTCTTTTGTATATCAATACCAATATCTCCCACTGTGGGTTGTTCACTATGGTGTAACAGAGAAAATTAGTTGTAAAACATAACACTGCTATGAGGGTAATTTGAAGCAAAACATTGTCTATTTCAGAAAATGAGCACTTTACACTGGTGCTCATCACCTGAAATGGATAAACCTAGGTGAAATGCTAGTTCAGTGATTTACCAGCTCTTCTGAGACAGAGTCTGGCTCTGTCACCCAGGCTACAGTGCAGTGGTGCAATCTTGGCTCACAGCTCACTGCAACTTCCACCTCCTGAGTTCAAGTGATTCTCCTGTCTCAGTCTCCCAAGTACCTCAGATTACAGGTGTGTGCCACCACACCCAGCTAATTTTTTTGTATTTTCAGTAGAGATGGGATTTGCTATGTTGGCCTGGCTGGTCTTGAACTCCTTGCCTCAAGTGATCCACCTGCCTTGGCCTCCCAAAGTGCTGGGATTACAGGCATGAACCACTGTGCCTGGCCATTTACTAGCTCTTTGATTGCAGGAATTTATTTATTTTCTCTGAGCTATTACTTATCTGTAAGCTGAGGATAATAATATCCACCTTGCATAATTCTTACAAGAGTATGAAGGCAATACAGTCATACCTCAGAGATCTTGTGGGTTCAGTACCAGACCATAGCAATAGAGCAAATATCACAATAAAGTGAGTCACATAATTTTTTTTGTTTCCCAGAGGATATAAAAGTTAAGTTTACACTATACCATAGTGTACGAAGTGTGCAATAGAATTATATCTTTTAATTTTTGAATATTGCTAAAAAATGCTAACAATCATCTGAACCTTCTGAAAGCCATGATCTTTTTGCTGGCAGAGGGTCTTGCCTCAATGTTGATGGCTGTTGACTGATCAGGGTGGGGGTTGCTGAAGGGTGGGGTGGCTATGTGTGGCAATTTCTTAAAATAAGAAAACAATGAAGTTTGCCACATTGATTGACTCTTTCTTTCACAAAGGTTTCTGTGTAGCATGTGATGCCGTTTGATAGCATGTTACCCACAGAACTTCTTTCAAAATTAGAGTTAATCCTCTCAAACCCTGCTGCTACTTCATACACTCAGTTTACATAATATTCTAAATCCTTTGTTGTCATTTCAACAGTGTTTATAGTGTCTTCACCAGGAGCAGATTCCATGTCAAGAAACCACTTTCTTTGCTCATCTACAAGTAACAACTCTTTAGCCATTCAAGTTTTACTGTGAGATTGCAGCAATGCAGTCACATCTTCAGACTCTCCACTAATTCTAGTTCTTTTGCTGCTTCCACCATGTCTGCAGTTACTTTATACTGAAATCTTCAACTCCTAAAAGTCATCCTTGAGAGTTGGCATCAACTGCTTCCAAACTCCTGTTAATGTTGCTATTTTGACCTCCTTTTGTGAATCACAAATATTCTTAATGGCATCTAGAATGGTGAGATCTTTCCAGAAGATTTTCAATTTACATTGTCTGGATTCAACAGAGGAATCGCTATCTATGGTAGCTATACGCTAACAAAATGTGTTCCTTAAATAATAAGACTTGAAAGTCAAAGTTACTCCTTGATCTAGGGGTTGCAGAAAGAATGTTGTGTTAACAGGCATAAAAACAACATTATTCTCCTTGCACAAGTCTCCCAGAGCTCTTGGGTCACCAAGTGCATTGTCAAAGAGCAGTAATATTTTGAAATAAATCTCCTTTTTTTGGATAGTAGGTTTCAACAGTGGGCTAAAAATATTCAGTAAACCATGTAGTAAACAGATAGGTGGCCATCCATGCTTTATTGTTCCATTTATAGAGCACAGGTAGAGTAAATTTGGCATGATTCTAAAGGGCCCTAGAATTTTCAGAATGGTAAATTGGCATTGGCTTCAACCTAAAGTCACCAGCTGCATGAGCCCCTAAGAAAAGAGTTGACCTGTCCTTTGAAGCTTTGAAGCCATGCATTGACTTCTTGTCCCTAGCTATGAAAGTCCTGGATGATGTCTTCTTCCAATACAAGGCTGTTTTGTCTCCATTGAAAAATCTATTGTTTAGTGGAGCCACCTCCATCATTTATTTTAGCTAGATCTTCTGGACAACTGCTACAGTTTCTCCATCAGCACTTGCTGCTTCATTTTGTTCTTTTTTTTTTTTTTTTTTTTTTTTGAGACGGAGTCTTGCTCTGTCACCCAGGCTGGAGTGCAATGGCACAATCTCAGCTCACTGCAACCTCTGCCTCCCGGGTTCAAGCTATTCTCCTGCCTCAGCCTCCTGAGTAGCTGGGACTACAGGCACATGCCACCACGCCCTGCTAATTTTTGTATTTTTAATAGAGATGGGGTTTCACCATGTTGGCCAGGATGGTTTCGATCTCTTTACCTCGTGATCCGCCGGCCTTGGCCTCCCAAAATGCTGGGATTACAGGCATGAGCCACCACGCCCGGCTGTCATTTTGTTCTTTTATGTTAAGGAGATGGTGTTTTTCCTCAAACTTCGTGAACCAACTTCTGCTAGCTTTCAACTTTTCTTCTGCAACTTCCTTACCACTCTCACAGACTTCACAGAGTTGAGGATTGTTACAGCCTTGCTCCAGAGTAAGTTTTGGCTTAAGGGAATGTTGTGGCTGGTTTGATCTTCTATCCAGACCAATAAACCTTCCTCCCATGTCAACAATAAGGCCATTTTGCTTTCTTATCATTTGTGTGTTCACTGAAGTAGCATTTTTAATTTCCTTCAATAATGTTTTCTTTTTTTGCATTCACAACTTGGCTAACTGATGTGAAAGGCCCAGCTTTCAGCCTATCTTGGCTTTTGACATGCCTTCCTCACTAAACTGAATCACTTCTAGCTTTTAATTTAGAGTGAGCTGTGCAACTCTTCCCCTTGAACATTTAGTGGCCATTGTAGGGTTATTACTTGACCTATATTTCAACATTGGTATGGTCTAGGGAATATGGAGGACCCAGGAGAAAAAGAGATAGGGAACAGCCAGTCAGCAGAGCAGGCAGAACACTTACTGCAATTAAGTTTGCCATCTTACGTGGGTACAGTGTTGCAACCAAAATAATTACAATAGTAACATCAAAGATCACTGATCACAGATAATTACAACAGATACAATCATAATGAAACTTAGAATATTATAAGAATTATAAAAATGTGAAACAGAGAAACAAAGTGAGCCCATGCTTTTGGAAAATGTACCAATAGGCTTGTTCAACTCAGGTTGCCACAAACCTTCGATTTGTAAAAAATGCAGTATCTGTGATGTGCAATAAAATGAGGCACAATAAAACAAGATATGCCTACATATTCTTTGGGCCCAGCACAAGCAATATTCTTATGATGATTCTTGGATCACAGAACTGTCACTGCAGTAGCAAGCATAGATTTAAAACCGTAACCATCATTGTACATCACCCAGATGAAGATCCTTTTGCCAGTGTAAGAAACATGGCGGCCAGGCGCCGTGGCTCATGCCTGTAATCCCAGCACTTTGGGAGGCTGAAGGGGGCCGGATCATCTGAGGTCAGGAGTTCAAGACCAGCCTGGCCAACATGGTGAAATCCCATCTCTACTAAAAATACAAAAATTAGCCAGGCATAGTGACAGGCGCCTATAATCCCAGTTACTCGGGAGGCTGAGGCAGGAGAATTGCTTGAACCCAGGAGGTGGAGGTTGCAGTGAGCCAAGATCGTGCCATTGCACTCTAGCCTGGGGACAAGAGTGAGACTTCGTCTCAAAAAAAAAAAGAAAGAAAAAACATGGCATGGGAGGGGGAGGGCACAATGAAATCAACTATTTTAGCCTATGTCAGTAACTATGGAGACTATACACCAATTCTGGAGAGGCATGTGGTGAAAATTCCCTCAGGTCTTGGGATTTAATCTATAAACTTACCTGAACCATAAAAAGAAAACTTTACACTGAGTCAATTGGCTCTGGAAAACCAAAGAATTTCTGTGACTTGGTTTATTATGATACTCTTTTTATTTTAGTGGTCTGGAACCAAACCCATGGTATCTCTCATACTTTCTTATCAGACAGAAGAAATGTATTGAAACCATCCTCTTTTATTGCTTAAGGCAGAAGGGGGTGAGGTTTGATGGGTTTAGTCCTTTGTAAGACCTCTCCTCTACCTCAGTTTGTCAGTAGAGTGATTTTTTAAAAGACCCAATTTTTCAGGGACCTTATTCAATATATTATCTTTTCTTTCCTTTAACTATGCACCTCAGTTTGCTCTCTCCCATTAGCATTTAGACATGCTCAATTCTTTCCCATCTTAAAAAATTCCTTTCTCAATCTCACATCCCCCTGTAGCTACTCTGCTATCTCCTTCCTCCTCTCTGTAGCGAACATTCTTTAAATAGTCATCTGCACTCACTATCTCTACATCCTCACTTCCTGTTTAGCATTCAACCTCAGGCAATCTGGCTTCTGTCACCACTGCTCTTCTACTAAAACTCATTTTGCCAAGGATTGCAATGAATGCACCACCATCCAAGGGATACTTCTTATAACTTGTCTCAGGTGATAGTTCAGTATGTGGCCCTGCTAATGCTCTGTCATGAAGCATTTCCTTAATTTGGCTCCCATAAAACCACACACATCTGGGTTTCTCCTTTAGGGGCTCCTCCTCTTTCTCTCGAACCTCGAGAGTGGTGTTCCTCCGTTTCTCTTCTGGAGTTCCACTTTTCTTCTCCCTCAGTGTATGAGATTATTTTCCTCAACTGCCATCTTTATGCTGATGATTCACAAATTTCTAACTCCAGTCTGGATCATTTTTCTGAATTTCGGGCTCAGATACCCAGCTACTCACTGTGTATCTCATAATGGATGTCCTTCCAGTGCCTGAAACTTAACTTGTTCATCGTGATTTCTTCTTCCCACAACCCCCAAACTCCTACTCCCAGGTCCTTCTATCTTCTTTTTATCTCCAGTGAAAGCCACTACCAACCATTTTGTCGGCCAGGTCAGAAACCTGGCTGACATCCTCAATCCTGCCTCTGCCTCACCCTGCTCCAAGGTAGTTACTGTGCTCCATTCCTGCTACTTCTGTTAATACCTCTGGATCTACCCATTTCTATCTTCTCTATTATTGCCTAATTTCTCATCTAGACCACTCTAATTTTTCTACTCTCTCCTCATAGGTGTCCTAGCCTCTGTTATTGTGTTCTCTCAATCCATTTTCCCCACAGCAACTACAAAAATATTTTCAAAGCCCAAATCTAATCATTTTCTTCTCTTTTCAAATCGATTATTGATTTCTCAGTCCACTTAAGCCACAATCCAAAACTCTTACCATGATTTAAAGTAACCCTCATAATCTGATCCCTGCAAACTGCTGCATCCCAATAGTATGAACTCTTCCTCTTTACTTTCTGTAAGGCTTTTGGAATTAATTTTATTTCGTCAAACATGTCATGCTCTCTTATGTCTCTAATATAGATACAGTCGTTTATCTAAAGCAAGCACTTTTCTCTGACTTACCACTTGGCCTGAATAATTCCTGTTCATCCTTTAGATCTCAGTTCAAATGTTACTTCCATGGAAAGATCTCCCTGAACCTACAAGGATGAATATTAAGCACCCTTCCTATTGCATCCTGGCATACTTTTATTCACATAAC
Organism: Pan troglodytes; assembly: GCF_028858775.2. Taxonomy (NCBI): domain Eukaryota; kingdom Metazoa; phylum Chordata; class Mammalia; order Primates; family Hominidae; genus Pan; species Pan troglodytes. Next base: position 106,592,991 of record NC_072401.2, read on the forward strand.
TCAAAATATAGAACAAGGCTGGGAAAATAGAGCATGAGAAATGCCACTACTAATGTGAAACAAGAATGAAGAACAAATATGTCATTCTTTCTTTTTTTTTTTTTTTTAGAAAAAGACATTTATTCAGCGTCACGATCTGACTATTACATTTAGCAATCAAAGCATGGGTGCAAAAAAAATCTACATTAAAACCCTTTGTTGGAATGCTTTACACTTTCCACAGAACAGGAACTAAAATACCCTGTTACACAATTAGTCACAAATACAGTCCTCGAGTTTTTTGCCCATACACATGAGTATTTGTCTAAAACATGTCTTCTTTGTAGCAGCTAGGCCCTGCCACCACTGTGCTTGGCTGAGTTCACAAATCTGTTGTAACCTGTAGCTTCCCTGTCATTCTTATAACACACTTGTGAGAGACGTTCTATGACAGTATTTCCATCTACTTCTGATCCTTCTGTATTTTGGGGATTTCCTGGGCAGATCTCCATGATGACACAGTTTACTCTGTTTGATTTTGGTCACACACTGATTAAACTGTCTCTCTAGAATGTAGAAATCAAAACACAAATGACACATTAGTCTCTTAATGTATCACCATAAACTATGATAAATTAGAAATTCACATTTGAGCAACCATTTATGTAATGGAAATGAGAATAACAAGCCTTCATTTCTACAGTTTTTTTTTAACAAAAAAAATTCTGTAAATGTGTCCTGACTAGGTTAGATTTTATTCATCTCAAATTCTGTGGTAAGCTCCTCCCTCCTCTCAATTCATGGCACATACCTTTCAGGAGCAAAGCAATTCAAAAGTCCCAACTAAAAGTGGGACCTATAACTATTTCCTTTGTCACCCCACAGCTATGATTTTGAATTTTATAAATTACTACAAAAATTCACATCTTTCCCATTGGCTCCCATCAATAAGTCTCTCAAAAGTAAAAATGTATGCTACCAAGTAAAGTAATTATTGTTTCCAAAAGCTAATGATTCTATAATAAATACATTCTACATTTGCCCTTTTTCTAAAGATATTGGATATGCAATAAGCATTATTGCTCGGTAAGCAGCCTTGTTGGAGAACATTATTATTTACCAGAATTGTATGAAATTTTTCTTTTCATGAAATAGTTTAGAGCAAAATGTTTCACTCATTCCAGATTGTATGCATCAAGTTTCATTCTGAGTTTTTGTGTCATTAGAAAATATGTGAATTTGAAACTCTAAACTAAATCCACCAAGCCCCATCCCTCCAGCCTTAATCAATAAAAAGGGGAATTGTTTCAATAAATTTCAAAATAAAAAAAAAACTTTTCATAAAACTTTCAGTTTATAAACTTCTGGTCTAATGATTTTTTCTCATTACTTACACACACACACACACACACACACACACACACACACACACACACAAACTTCTCTCCCTCTAGCTCTTTCTCCTCTCTCTCCCCTTCATCCAAACATCTTTCTCAGTTGCTTTGAAGGGGAGACAGCAAGGAAGAGCTCCAAACATTTTGTCTTTCATGCCTTTGAATAACTTATTCTTTCCCTTAGAAATGCTTTTAGGGAACAGATTAACTTTCATCTCACATTTGGAATAAACAGAATTACTATCACAGTGGATGGCCTACTTAAAAAAAATACACAAAGCACTCTCTTCCTAAATGTTTCCTTTACTGTAGCATTCTCCTCTATCTGTGTGAGCACAGGCAAGGAATGAAAATGTATCAACCTATGATACAATGTCACAAGTTGGTAAGAGCTTCTTTTCTGCTTTCAGGAAAGAATTAAAGTTGGCTATTTCCCTTTAGTTTGTGGAAAGAATACTGAAGAAAACTTGAATTTGAGAATTTATCACCTGCTGTGTCACCCTGGGCAAGTTCTTAATCTCTCTGACACGTTCCTTCATGTATTAAACACATGTTCCCTGGTGTTAAAAAAATAAAATTCAATAAAATGGAAATTATAATGGTCTTACCTGTTTTCAAGATTACTGTAAATACTAAATGACATATGCATTTTAAAGGTTTTTTGTAGGTTTTCAGTAGTGGAGGCTAGACTACAATCTTGGATCCTATCGTATACTTATTGCCTAAGTTTAACACTTCCAATAAGTGTGTTTTTGGAGTTTCTCTTTCTAAATTTTTTGAATATCTATTTTTGACCTCACACTACCTTTACCTTTAACAGCAATTCTCACTTATCAAAATTATGACTTTACTGTTTCACCAATTTTAAATTTAGAGACTCTCTCGTTCTTGTTCACTAGTAGACAGTGCCTATTGACATTGTGTTACTAAAGGGGTTTCAGAAAATTTTCTTCATTAAAATATATCATCATCACCCTAGGATCAGCATGCACCTGACCACTAATCCATGCTAAAGAAACCCTTCTTCAATAGTTCTGTCCTGCATCTTCCTATCCAGTCAAACTAGGGCCAGTGTTCATAAGATTTCAGAGAACCTCAATGAAATGCTCCTTTGGGATTTGTTTTTGCTATTCTGATGTGTGTGTGTGTGTGTGTGTGTATGTGTCTGTGTGTGTGTGTTTTCACCTTCTACCCTAGCCTGTCAGAAACCCCTGTTTTGTGGTCCCTGCTTGGATATAATTTATTCTCTTGAGTATACAAGTCATTGTGAAATGCAGAACAATTGCCTGGCAACCAACCCATGTTCACTTTAGTGGTATGCCTAATTACTAACAGATCAAGGTTTTCTGCCAAATCATAATAATATTGTACTCTGAGATATAACACAAGAAAACAAATTAAACAGAGGTTGGTAGTGCAGAGCTTCGCAGGAAACTACTTAGCCTCTCATGCTTGCACAGGCTTTGAGTTGGATCTGAGTCAGAGCTCAATTTTCCCACACATCTCCAGAAAATATGAAAACACACTTTAGAAGATTTGAAGAAAATTGGATATCAACTAATAGCTACCTTACTTCCTTTTTAATTTGCCTTCTCCATATAGGGTGTCTGTCGGAAAGGGAATAATTTAACTTACTGGGGCCTAAACATTGTTTAATCTCTATAGGTCTTCCTTCCAGGAAGAATTGCACTAACTGTTAGCATGATGCCAGATAATAACACTCATAAACTATTGCATGACTATTATTTTGGAAAAAGAAAAAAAATCATATTCAACTGGTCTAATTGCCAAGATTATAGGAATGGCTTAAAAACTTTAAAATTTTTGACAGAACTCCATCAGTAGAATTTTCCCATGAGAATAACAACAACAACAAAACAGAATATTCTTCACACATGGAACTCAGGCCATGTCCAGTACTTCTTTCTCCCCACTGCTTCAGGGCATTGTTCCTGTCACTTACATTTCCCCCTAATCATTCTTATTCACTACTGATGATCTGAGTCATTCTTCAGCTGCTAATTATGTCTTCCTCAATTTTTTGACCTATCACAAGAGAATTCAGAAATATTTAATCAATATGAAATATCAAAAGAGTTAAAGGCAGCTTTGCAGGATCTTTGCGAAGGAAAGAGTTCCACTATACTATAGAGAGATATATAAAGTCTGTTCTTTGTCATAGGATGTTCTATGAATAATATTGTGTGCCTGTTAACTATTCATAATAGGTGTAAACACTAAATGTTTTTATTGCGTTCTCACACATTAAGCCATCCCAGTGATTTTCAAGCACAGTTTGTACATCACATTGTGAATCATTCAAAAAATATTGTTACTCCTGCCCCATCCCAGACCTCCTTAATCAGAATCTCCAAAAGGCCTGCGGGGGTAGAGGAGGGTAACCTAGTCATGCATATTTTTCAAAAGCTCCCTAAATTAGTTTTTGTTTTCCTAATTGAAAGATTTGGTGGTATCCCATTCTGAGCATTTTATTAATATCACCAAAGACCCATGTCCGATTAATGATTTCAGTAGATGGCGCTCTTTCCACCTGCCAGCTTCCTTGCTTGGCGGAATGAACCCTAAGCCATTCATAAAAGTCAAGGGCAGGTCAAAGGTGCAATTCCGCGCCAATATTGAAAACATACACTAGAACTTACCTTTGCAAACCAATTGTTAGTCAGTTAAGACACATGTTAAAGTGGTTGTGGGGAAGGGGTACAGTATCACATTTGCTTATTACATGAATGTAATTATTCTTCTGAAGAGTTCAAGAATGTCAACTCCCTGGCACAAAATTGGAAACTAAAGAAACAGAGTAGAAAGCAATGATTTTTTTTTTATAAAGTAGAGATTTGGACAAAAGAGGTTTTTTTTTAAATATGAGAAAGATATAGGAAATACTGATGTTACTGCTATACAACATACTGTGTGAAAAACTTATGATGGGGCAAACATAGATGTCTGTATCTGCTAAATTGGGAGACAGCACCAGGTAGCCTGCAAGATCATCAGCTTTAGAGTCAGCTAACCCTGATTGAGACAATTCTTCCCGCTATTTTATAGCAACCAAGTTACTTAGCCCTTAATTCTCAACAAGATATTACCTACTTTACTTGGTTATAATAAGCATTAAATTAAAAGAGATAATGAATGTAAAACAATTATTTCAATGCTTGGTGCATAGCCAGTATTTAACCAATAAACTTACTTTTGGAGTGCTAAGTAAATGTAGGTGCTGAGTTTTTAATTGTTTAAGTAGCAAAGGATAATAGAAAATTAACATGAGGTTTTGAAGGGAAGATTCCTTTACCAGTCAGTGCTAATAATGGTGAGAAAAAAATTAGAGGAGGATAAGCAGGAAAAAAACAGAAGGTTAGCTTTGGTATAATAAAAAAGGCCTAAACCTTAATTCACAAAATTTAGATTTGTAAGGTGCTCTCTATTTACAGGATGTCTGACCCTAAGTAAATCAATTAATCTCATCTTTAATATTTATATGATGGAAATTACATTAAATAAATCACTTAACCTCACCTTTAATATTTATATGATGGAAATTACATTAAATGCCATTTTTAATATGACATCATTTTGCATATTAAGTCATAATAATACACATAAAATGCCAAAAAACTAGAGTCCTATAAAATGGTGCTGAGGTAATTATTAATAGTTAAATTTTATTGATTACTGAAATTCATCAATAAAGTTAAAAATTATTCTTTCAAAATAAAATGAGATACTAAGTGATTTAGTAAATTTGGATGAGGACAAAAAGAGTAGTTACTGGATTGTGAAGTCAGAATTTATGAAAAGAAAAAGTATTCCCTAAAATTGTAAGAGATTGGTATTAGCAATATTTGCAATAATTGTGGAGGAATTTCCATGATGTTGTCCCACTAATGATTCTAATATTCTTTCATTTTCTTTTTGAGACAGAGTCTTGCACTATCACCCAGGCTGGAGTTCAGTGGTACAATCATGGCTCACGTGGCTCACAGTCTTGAATTCCTGGGCTTAAGTGATCCTCCTCAGTAATATTCTTTCTATAATGCCTTTGCCAATACTTTTCAGTTTATCTTATATTCTACTTTGCCCCCATTAAATTAGTACACACATTGGATAGTTCCTGATTTCATTAATTTAATATTATATAATTTGTATTTTTTCTTTAAAATTTTCAAATTATATAAAGAAAAATTAACCAAATAAAATCAGATTAGGAAAAAAGTAACTAGAAATCATAAGAGATTCTATCGAGATTCTCATCATATTATAATCCCTGGGTTTAGACAATAATTTTTATTAATAATAATTTATATTAATAAGCTAAAATATTATATCTCAATATGTCATCTATTGGAGACTGTTAAAACTTAGTATTCTGTGTTAAATACGTACCTACATATAATGTGCAGTAATGTAACCAAACAAAATAAATAAGAAAGCTTTTTAACCGCAGTGACTGCTATGCTGTTTGATGGTCAATTGTCTTTTAAGCATACAGAGAATCTTTATCATGTTATACTTCAGAAACATGTTTTTGGAGATGGGAAACAACAGGCCATGATTTTATGTTTTTGTTAAACCACTATAATTCTTTCAAAGCAGTGTATATCACAACTATTTCTCTGTGTTGAAGAGAGTATCAAGTCCTTAAAGAAAAATGTAATCCCAGCACTTTGGGAGGCTGAGGTGGGAGGAGCACGAGGTCAGGAGTTGGAGAGCAGACAGGAGAATTGCTTGAATCCGGGAGGCGGAGGTTGCGGTGAGCAGAGATCGTGCCACTCACTCCGTCCTGGGTGACAGAGTGAGACTCCGTTTCAAAAAAAAAAAAAAAAAAGAAAGAAAGAAAGAACATTTTCTATTCTGCAGGTGGGAGGAAATGAAGAATGCACCTATTATTTTTGTGTTAGTACAACATAAAAAAAATTTGCATTGTAAAGCAAACTACCAGCATCAGCTCTTTAATGGACAGCAGCAGACAGGAAACTGCCTCCACCCTAAGAGACTTAAAGACTGAGCAACTGAGTTAGATAGCAGGTGCGCAGGCCAATCAAGTCAATTTTCTAACACAGAGTAGCATGTTGTGGAACTTGTTCTATTAGTCTTTTTTCTCTGTTAAGGAAGCAAGGATCTCTCTGTATGGAAGCAGTGCTGCTATTTCTAGTTTGAGGGAAAAAATGGTAAAGAATTTGATAAGTGTTGTTAAAACAGCAAATTATATTTTAAACATAGATTGTCCACACCTATAGGAGGAGGAATCTCAAGAATGCACACAATTAATAAAAGCTGGTTCTGAATTACCCATACAAGTGCGCACTGCGTTCAGTAAACAACTGATTATGCAAACTATATCCTTTCTTTCCCAGAAATAGCAGGAGGAAGTATTTCAAATCAAAAAAAAAAAAAAATCTAACTAAAATATTTTATACGTGAAGGCCTGCAGAATTTTACTTCCTTTTGCTGTTGAAAAATCACAATAGCCAAGAGGAGTAATGTATTTTATTTTAAATTTTAAAAAGTCATGATGGTTAAGGGTAGAGTGGAGGTGCAGAGAAAGAAGTTGGCAAGAAAATGTTCAGGGCCTGTTGTAAAACCAACTGCAAGCCAAACATGATTCCAAATAGGCAAGAACACCCTGTTACAACAGAGAGCAGTTTTCAAAGAAGAAATGAGAGGGAGGTGACCTGAAAGATCATTTCCCAGTTATAACTAAAGGAACCTACGGATACTTTTATATTAAACACATGCTAATATAATATTTTCCACATATTATTAAATGTAAGAAGATATATAATTATATACTTCTATAGTCAGAAACAAAATAACTCCTAGAAGTAAATGGTTTGTTACTGTAGTAGTAGTAACTACCTGGGCACTTACCTAGTGCTCTTATTAAAAACTCACCACAACCCTGCTGTCTTACAGGTTGTTGAACAGATTGAAAGAAACCGATACCGACAGAGTTAAGTAAAATGCACAAGGTCACACTGGAAAAGATAGAGTTAAGGGTCACTCAGCTCTGTAAAACTCCAAAGCCCATGTTTCAACAACTCTGCAATACTGTGCACTGTATAAATGTATGTTGTGGTCTTGAGAGAACTTTATTTCCTAGACTTGAAAAATACATCACAAGCCGGGCGCGGTGGCTCACGCCTGTAATCCCAGCACTCTGGGAGGTCAGGAGTTCCAGACCAGCCTGGCCAATATGGTGAAACCCCGTCTCTATTAAAAATACAAAAAATAGCTGGGCGTGGTGGCGCACACCTGTAGTCCCAGCTACTCGGGAGGCTGAGGCAGAAGAATCGCTTGAACCCGGAAGGCCGAGGTTGCAGTGAGCCGAGATCGCGCCACTGCACTCCAGCCTGGGTGACAGAGAGAGGCTGTCTCAAGAAAGAAAGAAAAGGAAAGAAAAGAAAGATAGAAAGAAATAAAGATCACAAAGAACTTTCAAACAGCTTAGATTTTAAAGTGCATTAACAATTTCCAAGACCTAAGTGACACTTTAGTGTACAGCTAGAAAACATGGAATGTCATTCCCACCTGAAATGTTTAAGGGAAAATGTACTATTTTCCTTAGTTTGTGCAAAATCTGAAATCTGAGTCAACTTTGTTTCAAAATGGAATAAACAAAGTTTGATTGGACCCACTAAACATTCTTCTTAGCAACAATGCGACACTTGCAAGGAGTTCCCTTTTTTACACTCTTCAAAGAGGAAATATTCCGATTTCGTAAAATTAGGGCTTCGCTTTTAAAAAAATTACAGACCAAAAAAAGTGTGGTTACACAATATAACTAGTATTGACTTAAGGGTACTGTGATCACCATGCAGTGATCCCATAAAAGATGTGACCAAAATACCCACTTAAAATTTGAACGTCAGTCATGTAAGAACATGTAAAAGATGAAGGGAATATTTCAAAAACGACTATCTGACGTAATATGATACTTACTATGACCCATATGGGCTTTGTTCTTCATCTCATCTTCAAATAAAAAGTTGATGATTAGAAAAAGGAGCATTAGAAGGGGAAGTGACACTACTCGGCAATAGAGAAAAACTCCGGTCAAAGGAAGAGCATAGTTACAGAGCTCCGAATGTCAGGGAAAATCAAGCATCCGTCATTCGGAATTAGCTCTGTATCGGTCGGTTTCTTCATTACTTAATTGTACGGGGGGAAACTACTTCAAAGTAGAGGCTCTTACGAGAGGCAACTTAAGCATTTGAAAGTGCAGGTTTATTTCCTCCTAGCGAGAAGTAGGGGGTCACTAGTGAGAAACCCATCTTCAATCTGTGAGACGCCCCCTTCTACTCAGCCCACGTGGCTAAAGTAAACAGAAGGTGGGCCGGGGCGGGGAGAAACAGAACTCGGTCAATTTCCCAGTTTGTCGGGTCTTTAAAAATACAGGCCCCTAAAGCACTAAGGGCATGCCCTCGGTGAAACAGGGGAGCGCTTCTGCTGAATGAGATTAAAGCGACGGAAAAGTGAAAAGAGAGCGCGGGCAAGGGGATCTAAAGGGAGATAGAGACGCGGGCCTCTGAGGGTAAGGTGGGCGCAAGCGGAGGTGTGGTGCGGGGAGAGGTGCCAGTGGGTGGAGGCGGGGGCCAGAGCGAGGGCACGTGCGGGTACACTCCGGAGGAGGTGGGTGCGCGCGGGGGCGTGTGCGCGGGACCTCGAAGTGGTGGAGTGCAGACCAGCAAAAAGTTTCAAAGGGAAATCTTAGATGTCACGTCCTTGTCCAGGCACCCGTGCCATCCCAACCTCCCACCTCGCCCCCAACCTTCGCGCTTGCTCTGCGTCTTCTCCCAGGGGTGGAGACCCGCCGAGGTCCCCGGGGTTCCCGAGGGCTGCACCCTTCCCCGCGCTCGCCAGCCCTGGCCCCTACTCCGCGCTCGTCCGGGCGCACCACTCCCCCCGCGCCACTGCACGGCGTGAGGGCAGCCCAGGTCTCCACTGCGCGCCCCGCTGTACGGCCCCAGGTGCCGCCGGCCTTTGTGCTGGACGCCCGGTGCGGGGGGCTAATTCCCTGGGAGCCGGGGCTGAGGGCCCCAGGGCGGCGGCGCAGGCCGGGGCGGAGCGGGAGGAGGCCGGGGCGGAGCAGGAGGAGGCCCGGGCGGAGGAGGAGAGCCGGCGGTAGCGGCAGTGGCAGCGGCGAGAGCTCGGGCGGCCGCCGCCGCCTCCTCGCGAGCGCCGCGCGCCCAGGTCCCGCTCGCATGCAAGTCACGTCCGCCCCCTCGGCGCGGCCGCCCCGAGACGCCGGCCCCGCTGAGTGATGAGAACAGACGTCAAACTGCCTTATGAATATTGATGCGGAGGCTAGGCTGCTTTCGTAGAGAAGCAGAAGGAAGCAAGATGGCTGCCCTTTAGGATTTGTTAGAAAGGAGACCCGACTGCAACTGCTGGATTGCTGCAAGGCTGAGGGACGAGAACGAGGTCAGAGCGCTTCTCTTATGCCGCGAAACTCTCCCTTTCTTCTCCCCTTCGCTTTTTCTCGGGCTTCCAGGGACTGGGGAGCAAACCCTGTAGTGTCACCCACAAATACCAAGAGGGAAGAGGGAAGCTTCACAAATTACTGGAGCCTCTTCAACATGGCTGACAAATATAGTTTTAATTCCCTCTACCCCTTTTAAACCTGTAGTTCTGTGTTCTCTTCTCTCCTCCTAATGCTCGTCCCCTCATCTCCCAGAAAACTTACCTTTGTGCCTCCGACGAGCCGGTTTCCCGGCCTTTTTTAATCCTCAGAAAAGTGATTTTTAAATTTGCTTTCCTTTCTAAAATAGTTCAGCTTTGGGGGCACTACTTTTCCCTTTAATCCTCTTCCCCTGTTTCTTTCGTGTAAGTGAAACGAGTCTCCCGTTTATCCTGAACAACCTCAGAGAGAACACTGATAGGGTGTTTTTCGACCCTTTTATCAGCTGTAGGGTCTGGGTCTGGGTTTGTGTCTGCCTCCTCCTACCTTCTTATCCCCCTTTAGGGGGCTGTACGAAGTGAATGTCACAGGGAGTGGAATTGGAGTACACTGAGTGGGGTTTTTTTTTCCTTAAGTCCGCGCGTTTTGTTAGCGGCGCTGAGTGAAAGAGGAAAGAATAGTTTCTCTGGTTCCCCAAACAAGACCAGAACTCACTTTTCTCAAGGTACATAAGTCAGCGCTGGGCTGAGCCTTCCAGCCTGGGGAATGTATGTAAGAGAATTTATGGACAAATCTGTGTCCCGGCTTTGTGCTTCTCCCGAATCAGCTTCGTTTGGTTCCTTGGTAAGTGACAGGCAGACACAAAGGCAGGCGCAGGCCCGGGGAGGGGGCGGGAGGGGGTGGGGAGCGCAGCGTTGAGAGTTGCAAGACTGCAAGGTCAGGGGCGCCTAAAGAAATGAAACCCAATCCCAGCAAAGAAGTGAAGAGCAGATTTATAACAGTCCCATCCAAATTTCTCTTTTGGCTTCTCTCTTTGGTCTTTCATCTCTCTGCCTTTCTCTCTGTGTCTCCTCTCTACTCTTTTCTTCTCTCTCTCTCATACACATACACACACACACACACACACACACACCTCACTCGCATCTTGCTGAATCTTTTCACTGGGACTGCTTGTCTAGTTTTATTAAGCTAATAGGGTTTGTATGGAGAGTTTTCTACCTATGACATAATGAAGTGTGGCCTGGATAGCCTCCTGGAAAGGCCAAAAATGAAATATAAGTGTTATTTGCTGGTTATTCCCCTCATGATATACTTTTAATTACATTGAGGGAGTTCTCCCTTCTTCATCTAATGTTTAAGAATTGAGAAAAGGCTTATTTTCCAGCGGTAAAATTTAGTGCATAAAATTTAGTGAAATATTTATATATTTACGTGTCTAGGGAGTGGAATACATTCGTGAATTTAATATCTCAAATCACACATTGTGCTTTTTCCCCTTCAGTCAGGGATTATAATGGGAAACCCAAATTCAAAGATATTCATCAACAAATGATCCATCATAGGAATATAAGATTGTATCTTAAGGGAAGTTGGGATTCACAGAGAAAAGACATTGGTTTGGTTTGGTGTGATACTGTGGGTATTGTTGCCTGGCTAATGAAATCATTACATTTGCATTTTAATGGAAAGTTGAAATACTAAGGGGAGTTATGTTCTTTTACATGTTTATATGTGTGCTTAATAATGTTTGGAATAGAATATAGATTTAAACACAATAAATATTGATTTTTTTAAATGTTAATAAGCAGAGAACTGTTAATGAAGTGTTGGATAATCAAGCTGAAGTTTAGAAGACAATTTATAGGATTAAAAAATGAATAGAAGGAAAAACACAATAATAGATATTTCTCCATAAGTCGAATTTCCAAAACTATTTGTCCTCGACAGTTCGCTTTGTAACTTTCTATTTTGATCTTTGTTAATTTAATGTAGTTTGCTTTAATCATTGATACGTGGGGTTCTTTCACATGATTACAAGGGAGAAGCATTACTCATCTCTGTGGAATAGAAACGGTTCATTGGTTAGTTCTTATTTGCCCTAAAATTAAAAAAAAATTAGGATTTTACCATTAATGCTGTTCATGGTGAACTATCGAGAAAACTATGGTTGATTATTCCAGCAATTCAGAATTAAAAACAATTCCTTTTGCTAACAAACTAATATTTACTTTTTGGGGACAACTTTTCAAATGTTGTGGTATATACTGTCTTCAGGCTACTCAACTAATAATAGATACAACATTTTCCACTCAATAAATAAGGATAACTACATTGGTTAATAATTTTGAATACAACTATGAAGGCTTGTTTTTTCCTGTCATCAAATTTAGATTCTTATTTTGTGCATCCTACTTTTATGCTGAAAATAGCTGCTAATTAATACTGTATAAAGTATTTCAGTGATTATAAGGAAGAGATGTGTATGTTAGTCACTTTATCCTTTGTTGGAAAAGAGAAATTATTTTAATAAGTATGGGGTAGTTTACAATAAAAGACATAACCTCAGTTCTTTCTTTACCATATATGTGATCATACTACCTAGGTGCTTCAAAAATTCCATAGGACTGTCTTGGGTTATTGAATTTTAGGAACATGATAATGGACAATAACAAGATAGATAGCTTTTCTTAACTATGACATTGTTTTGCTTATTTTCTTATTGAACTAATCATTAATGAGAAATTAAGTTGCAGTGAGAGAAGTCCCTTGCTTTGTTTAAATTGTCGTATTTGCCAAACTCTTCTTAAGGCTTTAATTAGGTCTGATGTGCCAGTTTATGCCAGAAGCCGGAGGAATTGATATGATTTTGAGGCAGTGGCACATGGTCCTACCAGACATTGGCAAGTGAACATCACTTCCAGAACAAGTGAAGTGCACCTGCCAAGGAGTTGTTATGAAAGAATTCCAAAGTCCTTATTGGGCACTGGTCTTGTATTAGGTAACAACAACTGGAGTTAATGTTTTAGTTTCACTTGTTGAAGTTAAAAGTTCCCTATCAATTCTTCTAAGACTCCACCCCCAAACAATGTTGTAAGTCAAATGTCACTATTGAAATGTATTTCCTTAATTACTGACCTCATTAAGAAGCCCTCCTTATGATTCATAGGCACACCTCACAGAAACTCTATTTTCCATCCTGCCCAAAGTCTGAGTAGGTAAATTCTTATGAATTCTTATGAAATTACCTTGAAATAAAATATCTTCAAAAGTTATGGATGCTAGACATTGTATAATGTCAATATTTTAGAATATCTAATATTTAGAAAATCTTAGATCTACTTTTTATGCTTTAATTGCTTCTAATGCAAGTTAAATTGTTTTTGTTGTTATTGTTTTAATAGAATTTCATAGTCTTATCTAGCAATTTCTAATTGCTGGAAAGAGTCATCTTTGTTATATAAATAACCATGTAGACTGTTTTAATGTAATTGTTTCCTACCTTGGGAACAGGCTAAAACTTTGGACCAGCTGTCAGTATTTGTTCATCAGAATAACACTTTGTCAATGATTATTCTACCATTGCACAGTAGTTCTTAAGGATAGTAATGGTACCAAAGCCAGCAGCAATAGAATATCTCCCAAGCCAACTTTACAATTGGAGCCTTCACTGTGGGAAAGACCAGTTGCCAAGTAGAGCTGGTGGTTATCTGGGAAACTGTGCTGAAGAACACAACCACAAATGATTTTGCCAAATATACAGTATTTACTTGGTCTAGATCTCCAATTTCTATTTCTACTCACTGCCAAAACTGAGTGAATACTGTGACATTATTGAAGGAGGTTATGCAGTACATCTGTTGGTTTGGTGTATAGTAGGAGAGAAGGGTTCCAGGAGGGAAAGGGGAAAGTGAGAGCATGTGAATCACTGTGACTACAATCCAAAAAGAATTATGTATGTCTGCTATTTCCAGCATTATTTTTGTCCTATATTGTACATTGCAGAGACTTGCTGACTTAAAATAGATATATAATCTTTTTCTCAAAAGAATAGATATTTGGTTGTCCATTCCAAATAACAAATTTTGGATGGGCATGGTGACTCATGCCTGTAATCCTAGCACTTTGGGAGGCCAAGGTGAGAGATCACTTGAGGCCAGGAGTTTGAAACCACCCTGGGCAACACAGTCAGGCCCCAGTCTCTACAAAAAATTTAAAAAGTTAGTGGGGCATGGTGGTACATTCCTGTAGTCCCAGCTACTCAGGTGAATGAGGTAGGAGGATGGATTGAGCTCAAGTGTTCTAACTTATAGTGAGCTATGATCACACCACTGCGCTCCAGCCCAGGCAAGAGGGAGAGACCCTATCTCAAACAGCGACAACAACAAAACCAAACAAACAAAAAAGCACATTCTATCAGCTTTGATTTATGTTTTCATTTGTAATGACGTGTAGTTAAATGTGTCATACTTCAAAAAGAAGAAACAGATAGTAGGTGGATTTTCAATATAATATATATTAGATATAGATAATATATATTTTCAATATATAATATATGTAAAAATAAATTCAGTGATAATATCATCCTACCTGCAGTTTTAAGAATTCAGAACTCAGGCCGGGTGTGGTGGCTCATTCTGGGAGGGGAAGGCAGGAGGATCACTTGAGGCCAGAAGTTCTAGACCAGCCTGGGCAACATAGTGAGATACCTGTCTCTATTCAATAAAAATAAAAATAAAAATAATTCAGAACTCAATGCTTTATACTCACTGAAAGTTGTTCCTCTAAACTGACTTGAAATCATGTTCCGAATAAACTGAGAATTAAAGTAAGAGACGAGGCCGGTTGTGGTGGCTCTTGCCTGTAATCCCAGCACTTTGGGACGCCAAGGCAGGTGGATGATCTGAGGTCAGGAGTTTGAGACCAGCCTGGCCAACATGGTGAAACCCTGTCTCTACTAAAAATACAAAAATTAGCCGGGCATGGTGGCACACACCAGTAATCCCAGCTACTCAGGAGGCTGAGGCCCGAGAATCACTTGAGCCTGGGCATGGTGGCTCATGCCTATAATCCCAGCACTTTGGGAGGCCGAGGCAGGTGGATCACCTGACGTCAGGAATTCGAGACCAGTCTGGCCAACATGGTGAAACCCCATCTCCACTAAACATACAAAATTAGCTGGGTGTGGTGGCACATGCCTGTAGTCTCAGCTATTCTGGAGGCTGATACAGGAGAATTGCTTGAACCCTCCCGGGAGGCAGAGGCTGTGGTGAGCCGAGATGGCTCTGCTGCACTCCAGCCCGGGCGAGGCAGAGAGACTCTGCCTCAAAAAAAGAAAAATAATAATAATAAATAGGAGATGAATAAATTGGGATAAAGTGTTTTTGAAGGACAGTCTAGGATATAAAATGAACTGGTTGTTTGACTAAAAATACTACAAATGTTTCTTTCAAATTACATTTCTTTTTTGTCTATTGGAAGGTAGGCACTGATTTCTATGTCTTTCTATTCCCTAATAGAACCTACTGTTGACCTCTCAGTCAATATTTAATGGATGATATAGAACTAGTGAAAAACCATGCAATTTAACTAGAAAAAAAAAAAGTATAATCTATTTTCTTTTCCTTTTTCTTTCTTTTTTTTTTTTTTTTTTGAGACGGTATCTTGCTCTGTCACCTAGGCTGGAGTGCAGTGGCGTGATCTCGGCTCACTGCAACCTCTGCCTTCCAGGTTCAAGTGATTCTCTTTCTCAGCCCCCAGAGTAGCTGGGACTAGGAGCGTGCCCCACCACACCTGGCTAATTTTTCTATTTTTATTAGAGACAGGGTTTCACCATGTTGGCCAGGCTGATCTCGTACTCCTGGTCTCAGGTGATCTGCCTGCCCGGGTCTCCCAAAGTGCTGGGATTACAGGCATGAGCCACTGCACCTGGTCTAATCTATTTTCAATGTATAAGAGAAAAATAGTGTTAAGTGTCTTGGTGATGGTGGTGATGGTAGGAGTAATGGTGTGTTTTCCTTACATTTAATTTCTACAGGCTATGGCAATTGCCCTATAAAAGCCACCCATTTTAAGCACAAAAGTGAATGGTTTTTAGTAAACTTATATGGGATCATATATTTTTAATTGAAATATTTTTTGAGTTAATTATAGATTCATATGCCATTGTATGAAATAATACAGAGAGATTCCACGTATACTTGCTCAATTTCCCCCAGTGGCAACACTTTGCAAAACTATAATATCATATCACATCACATGCAAAACTATAATATCATATCACAACCATGATACTGACATTGATGTGGCCTACTAATCTTATTCAGATGTCCTCAGTTTAACTTGTACTCATTTGTGTGTGTTTTGTTTTATACCATTTAGTCACATGATCACATATTTTTAAACCTTTTTTTCTCAAAACAGAGAAGTTTAGCACAAAAGTTTAGCAATTTATCAATCTTGTGATTGTGCTGTTATGCCATATTAAAATGTGTGTCAGAATGTTTTTGTTTTCTTAAAAGTCCTTTTTTTGATAGAATGGCCTTTATGTTAAAAATATTTTAAGTTGTTTTGTGACAGTGTAAGTTGATGTCATTTAATTCTCATCACAACCCTAGAGATAGGTATTATTCTTATCCCTATTTATGAGTGAGGAAACTGAAGCCCAGTGAGGTTAAATAACTTCCTTAAGTTCATACAGCCGATACATGGCTTAGGCTTAGCCAGCATTTGAGTTAAGCAGTCTGTCTCTAGTGCCAAATCTTTTAATCACTATATTATACTTCCTCATTATCATTGATAGCTGTAAAAGTGTATAATGTGGACTATGTAGAGAAAGTCATAAAAGGAGATTTAAAATGCATACAGTTGTTCACATGAAAACTTGTAGCCAAATGTTCATTACAGCATTATTAATAATGGTAAAAAATGGAAACAACCCAAATGTCTATCATGTCATGAGTGAATAAACAAATTGTGGTATATCCATACAGTGAAATATTATTAAGTAGTATAAAGGAATGGATTATTGATAAATGCTGTCACATAGGTGAATCTGAGAGGCACAAGAAAGGCCACATATGATATGCTTTCAATTTTAAGTAACGTCCAGAATAGGCAAATCTAAGGAGACAGAAAGTTGGCTAGTTATTACTAGGGGCTAGGGATGGGAGGGAGGTGACTCCTAATAAGTATGAGATTTCTTTTGGTGATGATGAAAATGTTCTATAACTAGATAGTAATGATTGCCCAACTCTTTGAATATGCTGAAACCCACTGAATTATATGCTTTAAAAGGATGAATTTATTGTATGTGAATTATATTTCAAAAAGCTGTTGTTATAAAAATGAATATAGTTGAGTTATTTGGTTTATGTTATGTCAGAAAATATCTTACATCTCATGCAAAAGAAATGCAGGAACTATTTGGATTGAATGAAGCTAAGCATATCTTTCTAGGAAGATGGCATCAAGGAGTTTTATTATGCCTGTAATCCTGGCACTTTGGGAGGCCAAGGCGGGAGACCAGAAGTTTGAGATTAGTCTGGGCAACATCCTCTTATAGATGAGAAGGATACTTAATCACTCAAAAGTTGGCATTGTGTTTTGTGATAACAATAGCCTTTAGAGCTCATATGGGAAGATTCAATAGATAGTGATAGGTTATATGACTTGGTAAAGAGGGCTTAATGTATAGGTGCAAGAAACTTTCTCAGATGTCTTTAGTTACCTAGCCATTCAGTTCAGGAGATGTAACCCAAGTGTTAAAAGGAATGTGACTGGGTGCGGTGGCTCACACCTGTAATCCCAGCACTTTGCGAGGCGGAAGTGGGTGGGTCTCTTGAGCTCAGGAGTTGGAGACAAGCCTGGGCAACATGGCAAAACCCCATCCCTACAAAAAATGCACAAATTAGCTGGGTGTGGTGGCACATCCCTGTAGTTCCAGGTACTTGTGGGGCTGAGGCGGGAGGATGGCTCGAGCCTGGGAAGTTGAGGCTGCAGTGAGCCATGTTGGTGCCCCCACACTTCAGCCTGGGTGACAAAATGAGACCCTCTCTCTCAAAGAAAAAAAAAAAACTATAAAAATTGCTGTTCTTGTTTAAATTACTACAAAGTGCAGTTTAATCTAGAAATAATAACAAATTACTAGATTTGGGGGGTATTAATGTCTTATCTATGTGAAAACAGAAGGGCAATGCAGGGCAGAGAATAAACTTCAAAACTTTGAGTTTGTTAACTGTTTATATCTCCACTTGTCATGTTTCAGATTTTAAAGTTAAAATGACAAAGTATCTCATAGGGTTTAAACAAGTGACTCTTTTCCTGTTAACTGATACTGTGGCATGTTGAAGATGTAAAATAAGGTTGAAAAGGAAATTGCTTTGCAGCAGTCTTCATAATGCCAGGACAAAGTGAGAAACAGGGTCAGAATGATGATGGCTCTCCATCTTTGCTACACATGGCTGCAAGTATTTACAAATACCAGCAGAACTTCTACAAACCACTTAAAGGTAAAATGAGTGCAGATTTTTAACACTAGTCCCTATGGAACTATGACTTGTAGTTTTGGACACACAGGGTGAATTACTTGGGGTTGATTGTATTTGAATTTCTAACCTTATGTAATTCTGGATACCAGACATTCTTGTTGTGCAATGCTTCTCTCCCTTTTTATTCTCATGAGAATGCTGGGTTGCAGCCAGTTGGATCCCATACCATGGGACCATGACTGATAACTGGAGTGGAGAAAATTCACTGATCTGGAAAGGTTGAGCTTTAGGGTTCAGAGACTTATTTAAGGTACACATGTGATTGTACCCAATAAGGAAGTATATTGGCTTTATATAATTGTTATGATCACTTGTTCAATGAGTAACTATAGAATTTTACTTTGTAAGAGTATGATCATAGCATCTACTTGTAGGTTTGTTGAGTATGTTTGACAAGCCCAAGATAGATGCTCATGTTAGACCCATTAAGAAGTTGGTGTAGTGATGGTTATGGAAAGCAGTAAGATAGAATTTAGGTTCTGTTCTCCTTACTGGAGAAATGAGTAGCTTACTTGTCTTCACTCTCTCTTGTTTCTCTCAAAACTTTGTGAACCACCTCAGCTGACTATAAATTTTTGTACTAGTATCTCCATAATTTTAAAAAAGTTGTTCACAAGTTTGAGTGTAGTACTTCATCTTTGCTTTTTAATGCACTTCCAAAAAATGTAAATCTGTTCTCGCATATTAGGAACATTTTGATTTGTTGTTTATTTTTAGCTTTGCTTTTTATAAGTAATTTATACAGAAGATACACCATATTCAAAAGAAGAAAAATGGGCTGTGAATTTTTGCTGATGTACTACTCTCTTCAAAGGGAATTGCCTATGTTCAGGCATAGAAATGCAGGCAATCTGACATTTAGGTATGCCATACAGAGTATTGATATTTTTAATTTGCTACTTTTAACATTTTGAGATTTGTCACAGTTTGTTCTGTGGGTGGGTAAAAGTAATGGTAATTTTAATTACAGTTGTCGTGCCTCATTAGCCATTGCTAAAACCTGTCTTACCAAATCACTTATTTTCTTGATGCAGTGTTAAATCTAGCTTCTATGTCCAGGTTATACGTTAATGAGAACATTCACCCATCTCTCAAATGGGTTATTATAGTATTTTCTCCTGAAACAGATGATGCATAAAAAAAAAGTAAAAAAGCTTCAATAGGGATAATGAAAGCCAGATAACGTAGCATGGTATATGAGTTATTCCTCCCGTTTTTCTTACCTGTCTGCACTAAGAAGGGCACCCATTAAAAAATACCATAATTATTAGTTGTGCTGCCTCTGAAGTAGAGCACCAGAATGTGAGAGTAATACAATGGGACCACACCCAGATTCTATCCATAACATACTGTCCTGGTCTTATTAATTTTTTTAACCTGTTTGTTCTTTTAGCACTTTTCCTGCTTTTGTTTGAAGTCTCTTGCTTTGAAGTTATAGAATTTTTATATTTGCCATTGGCTGTAAAGTTATCTCAGCTCTTTTATAACTTTTCATTATATTTGCATTAAAAGGATCACTTTGAGCACCCTGTAATTAATTCAGATGATTATTAGCTTTTTTGTTTGTTCTACTGTGCACTCTCCTATATACATTATAACAGAAGAAAAAACCATTTCTACAAATACAGTGTCTGATAGTTCATCAAATCAGAGTGAGCATCTTAAAAAGTGAATTATTAAAATATTAATTCATTTACATTCCTATTTTAATGTACCAAATGTAACTGATGAAAAGAAGAATACCATAAATGGGTACCTTTCAAAAATGAAGGAAAAAAAAATCTCACAACTAAAGATTCTTACCATGTAAATTATTTATTTTAGTAAATAATTATTTTAGTACAAACAGATACATTTTAGCAGGAAAAAACATACTTTAAACCTTGTTTTATAGATTTTATCTTTCTTCCAATCTAGCCACCGAAATGGTTTTTTCTCCAGTGAAGTTATATTATCTACATAAGTTGAATTTAAAACAAGGTTGTATTTTAATTTTGCAGTTGTCTGCCACATTACGCTTGTGGAAAAACACTGGCAGAAAGCAAAGCTAATAGACATTTTGCTGTTGGCTCACCTTATTAATGGCTAAGATTTAATTATGTATTTCTACTGAAAAGCAAACTTGAAAAAGACGTTTGGTTACTAACTGTGGGAACTAAAAATTTTTATTTATTTTTATTTTTTATTTTTTGGTAGAGTCTCACTCTCTTGCCCAGGCTGGAGTGCAGTGGCATGATTTTGGCTCACTGCAGCCTCCTCCTTCTGGGTTCAAGCGATTCTCCTGTCTCAGCCTCCCGAGTAGCTGGGATTATAGGCACCAGCCACCATGCCTGGCTAATTTTTGCATTTTTAGTAGAAACAGCGTTTCGCCATGTAGGCTAGGCTGGTCTCGAACTCCTGACCTCTAGTGATCCACCCCCTTCTGCTTCCTAAAGTGCTGGGATTACAGGCATGAGCCATCGGCCTGGCCAACTTATTTACTGTTACAACTTACTTACTTTGAAACAACTTATTTACTGTTAAAAAATGTGGTTCTTATTTCAAATAAGATTTTATGGACATCAACTAATTTTTTAAACATATATTGTAATTTTAAAACATTTTTACCAACGTTTTTCAAGAGCATGGGAGATCTAGGGTATGGCATTTTAAAGTGACTTTAAAGACACTTCTTGGGTTTTGTTGAAGTCAGAATATTTTTTAAAATACAATGAGTTTAATTTACTACTGACGGTTTTTCTTTATTTAATTTTTTTTGCATTGTTATAATTAGTCATGCCTTAATCCTCAGGGTTTTTGGGAAACTATATTTAGGGGTTAAAAACTTAGTTATTGACATTGTAATTTTTCTCAGTATTGGTAAGAATTCAGGTGTTTGAGGAATGGAGTTTACTTGTTTTCTGTTCACAAACCCATTGTAAAAGATATAATGAATGTAGATGAAGGTGAAATCCGAGATAGGAAGAGAGGTAAAATACTCCTTTTTTTTCCTTCACCCAAGGAAAGCCATTGAATACTGAATGGGTCATGTTGTAATTTAATTGGGTGTAAATTATAACTTTGTAAATCATTTGCCTACTTAGTGTATATCTCTGGTTTTTATGTAATTCATCTCCTATAATATCTCAGTTTACACTGAAGTAAATAAGCAAGCAAGAATAAGTCCTGCAAATAGAGGAAGTAGAAAGTGCATTCAGAATGCATTGCTGAAATTGTAAAACTGATCCTAAATTGAATTAGGTAGAGCAGTTAATTTAGATTACAAGAAATGCAACAGGAAAAAAATATTACAGTTCTTCCTCTTTTTTGGAAAAAAAAAAAAAAGAAAAGACAAATAAGTCACCCTTAGTTAGTGATAATTCCTTGACATCTGTATGCTCATTTTTAGGGCCAAAAAATAGTAGGCTTCTCTTTGGAAATTGTAGACGCTTTCTCTCCTTCCAGTTACACGCGGTCACATCAACATTTGACACGTGGGTACCGTGCACGTGGCAGTATTTACAAACACCATCCTAGGATTCCAGAGACTCTTATGTAACAGTGGATAGAGTAAGCTTTGAGTATCTGTGGGCGGAGGAATCAACACAGTTTAATTCATTGTCCGGGAGCCCTTGTCTGGCTCTGATAGGGTCATGAACCAAAGATCAAGGTGTTTAGGTCAGGATATTCCCTAACGCATGGTTTTCCTACCAAAGCCTCAAAAGCTGTGCCTAAATACAAGATTAATCTTTTTCTTTCTTTCTTTCTTTTTTTTTTTTTTTTTGAGACGGAGTTTCGCTCTTGCTGCCAAGGCTGGAGTGCAATGGCGCCGCGATCTCGGCTCACTGCAACCTCCGCCTCACCGGTTCAAGCGATTCTCCAGCCTCAGACGCCCGAGTAGCTGGGATTATAGGCATGCGCCACCATGCCCGGCTAATTTTGTATTTTTAGTACAGACGGGGTTTCTCCATGTTGGTCAGCCTGGTGTTGAACTCCCGACTTAAGGTGATCCGCTTGCTTCGGCCCCCCAAAGTGCTGGGATTACAGGCTTGAGCCACCGCGCCCAGCTAAGATTAATCTTTTTATGCCCTGCAGCAAACAACTAGTCATGCCAAACCATTTTTGTGATTTGGGGAAACGTGAGCAGATGATGCTTTGGATCTGATTATAATTCACAGTGCTCTTGTAATTTACGTGAGATTTGCATACCTGCCTCCCAGCCTCACAAAATGCCTTTAAAAAATTACATCTTGGCCAGGATGGCTCACGCCTGTAATCCCGGCATTTTGGGAGGCCGAGGCGGGTGGCAAGAGATCGAGATCATCCTGGCGAACACGGTGAAAACCCGTCTTTGCTAAAAATACAAAAATTAGCTGGGCGTGGTGGCGGGCGCCTGTAATCCCAGCTACTTGGGAGACTGTGGCAGGAGAATCGCTTGACCCCGGGAGGCGGAGGTTGCAGTGAGCCGAGATCGCGCCACTGCACTCCAGCCTGGCGACAGAACGAGACTCCGTCTCAGAAAAAAAAAAAATCTTGATATTTGTATGCATCTTAAAAAGCAAGAGAATTCATGATTGACTTCCCAAACTAAACGGTCTGACCAGAAAACACTCAAGAAAACTCTTGGTTAATCATGCTCCTTAGTATACCATTATACCTGCCTCTCCCCTTTCCCCATCCTCTGTAAATTCTCTCAACCTTCCTTCATTTTTAATTTCATACCAAGATCTAGAGCTAAAACAACAACAACAAAGCTTTAAGTCTCTATATTTAGGGAATGTGCCTCCTATCCCAAATTGATTTTTAGAGCTTTTCATTTATTTTTATCAATACAAAGCAAGTCGAAATAAAAAAAAGCATCAAAAATTTAAGTGTCTAACCACGTATATTTGGTATATGTGTACTGGTGCTATTTATTAGCTGTAAGCAGACTGGTTTGAATATTTAAAATATGAACAGAATTTGAGTTCTTTTTGTATTGCATCTAAGGATCATTTGAGATGGATGTCATCATTTATCATCCAAAATAGAAGCCTTCTTGCCTAACAAAGAATTGTAATTAGATCATCAAAGATGAAATTTATAGTAATTGAAAAGTTAGCTCATTTGACTGCTTCTTTCATAGAATATGTTTTTGTAATTACACTACCTTTCTAAAGATAGGAAAAATCAGAGTCTCTGAAATGTAATACTATAAATGAAATATATATTTTTTTAAATAAAGGATCTTTTCCCAAGAGCTAAGCCAAGCACCAAATCTGTTTTTTTGGGGTTTTTTGGTTTGTTGGTTTGTTTGTATGTTTTTGACAGAGTCTCCCTCTGTCGCCCAGGCTGGAGTGAAGCGGAGCGATCTGGGCTCACCGCAACCTCCGCCTCCTGGATTCCAGCAATTCTCTGCCTCAGGCTTCGGAGTAGCTGGGATTACAGGCACTCGCCACCACGCCCGGCTAATTTTTGTATTTTTAGTAGAGACGGGGTTTTACCATCTTGGTCAGGCTGGTTTTGAACTCCTGACCTGGTGATCCACTCGCCTCAGCCTCCCAAAGTGCTGGGATTACAGGTGTTTTTCTTTAAGTAATACTTGGTATAAGAGAACTTTATATCTGGAATAATTTAAATATTATCTGACCGAATCTATTATTCACATATAGAAACTCAGGTTTTAGCCATTTAACATCTAAAGCTGTTCTCATTTAGAGGAAATTACCAAAAGAGTGACTCATTTAACTAACAATAAAATCTAAGGATAGATATTTTTTCATTCTGTTGCAGAGCAAAAGCAGCCTTCTGGATATGAAAAGATATTACTTCTTTAGTGTTTATTACTTATAATTTATTGTACATTTCTGATACACTGAATTAAGATGCGATGAGAGTAGGTTGTAGATTTTTAAAAGTTCTTATTTGCGTGATTTATCTACTTGCTTTTTTAGTGTCGGACTATAAATGATGTATTTCTCTCAATTATCCTCGGCCTAAATAGTAAAAGCTTGGGTGAAATTACTTATGAGTGTACTTTTCCTGCACAGAGCAGAGCCATTACTGAACACTCTCGAGCTTTAACAAAAATCATCCTATCTTATATTAGAATATTAATATTTTCCCTCTTTCTCAGACCTTTGTTTCACAGTAAATCATATATGGATATAAGCTGCAAGTGCTCAGAATTTGATTAAGGCTATAAGTTAATTTCTACTAAAAAAGGGATTCAAATAGAACTTTCATTTGGCTGTACTGTAGTTTCACTTGAAGGGGCAAGCATGCAATAAACATTGACTTATTCAATGCATAGGCTGTCTTCATAAAGATGAGACTGAGTGACAGTTGTCTGTGTATTATAAAATATCAGAATGGTAGATTGAATCTGATGCATACCAAGGAGCAATGTGGAAATTTTAGGCTGTTCGTCTTTTTTCAGTTACTACTAAGTGTGTGTATGTGGTGTGTATGTGTTTTGAACTTTTCATATTTAAGCTGAATCCTCTTTGGTAGAAATGGTTAAATAGACTATAGTAAAAGTTTCTGTCTATAAATATAAAATGAAAAAATACTGATATCTTGCATTTTCCCTAATATATTGAAAGTGCACAGAATCCTTGGGGTCTTTTGTATAAACTGTTTTTATATGGTTCCTGTAGAAGACAGCTGAGGCACCAAACACACACACAAAACAAACAGCTTGCTTGGTGATGATAACATTCGTGCAAGGGAGTTCTCTCTTGCGTAGCAGTCCCAGGTTACCCTAATGCCTTCCCACATGGTCAAACACATGGAGCTTTCATATTTACACACAGCTCCAGAATTCTGAAGCCTGCAGTTGTTTATCAGTGGGATACAGGGAGAAAGAGTGGTGTCTATCTTACTAACTGTTTAATGACCTGGATCATGAATACTGATACAGAATAAGAAAGCACTGGCCTGACTGCAGGGGAAACATGGTAGATGCCTAAAGGAGGCTTTTCCCTGCCCCACATTGTTTATTTTAAACTATCATTACCACCTGAAAGGAGCTTTTCACTTTGAACTTAAAATAGTAGCTTTTAACCCTGACAAGCAAGTAGGCACTTTAGTATTCAGGAACTGAAGGTGACAAGCCCTGAGGAGTGTTACTCTCTTTCATAACCAAGCTGACTCAAACTCTTTAGAAGCTAGTATAGTAACTTAACCATCTCTAATAATGTTGCTGCATGCCTTCATAGAAACAGTTGGAGCAAGAGCTGCATTTTCTTTTTTTTAAGTGTTTATCTATTATTTACATTTTATTTTTGAAAACATGCCATTCCTATTACATATAGAAATACTTCCCAAAATCACTGTTTGTATAGAACTATTTTGCTTAACATTAGGATTCTATTGAAGAGCCTATATCTGCAATAATACGGGGAGAAAATCCCCTTTTGTGTGATAGATTAATGATAAAGAGAAAGAAAAGGTGAGAAGTAATTTTGGAAAATATGCAATGATAAACTAGTGGTATTTATTGAACTAAACACCAGCAGCTGTGCTTAGCATGGATAATTGCCTAAAAGGATGAGAAAAAAAAAGTAAAAATCAGGAGACTATAAATTTTTCAGTGAAGAATAAATTTTCTGTCACAAATTATGAACATTTTAAATATGTATTTTAAACTTTTTCCTACTTGTAACAAATTATCAGACTTTTTAATCTACCTTTTTTGAGCTTTTCATCTTTTTCCCTGAATTATAGATTTAATTCTGTGTATGTATGTGTGTGTTTGAATATATTTTTATATTTTAGATCTAGATTTGTAAACTAGAGCTGTTTCTAACTGCTTATAAGACATTGCCACCTGGATTGCCACCACCTTCACTCCAGCATTTCAATAAACAATTCATCAAAAACATAGTTTATTTTCAAACATAGAATCATGGATTGCTACAAGCTGAAAGGACTTTAGAGACTCAGTAACCCCATTCCTTGCATTTACAGATAAGAAAACGGAGGCATGGGAAAGTAAAGTCAGTTGCCTCAAATAGCATAACAAGCTATGTATATTTCTAATAATAGCTGCTATTGATTAAGTTCTTATGTTGGGTTAAGTACCATGCTAAGCACTTTCCAAAGATTATCTAATTCTTACATCATCTATATTTTTGTTGGTGCTATTACTTTCCCCACTTTACTAAGGAAGAAACCAAGACATGGGGTTAAATAACTTCCCTATAAATTTTGAATTATCTTTGGCATCATCTCCCTATTTGCAAATCTCCATTGTCTCTTTGTTCGTAATCAATGTAAATCAACTCTTAAACAGTTGGATGCCAACAAGCAGTCTGGTGTTTGGAGCTCGAAAGTTTCAAGAGAGTGTGTGTGTGTATGTGTGTGTGTGTGTGTGTGTGTTCCAGCTTTGTTGAGGTATAATTGACAAACAGTCGACAAAACTGTACATATTTAAGGGATACAGTGTGATGTTTTAATATACATTGTGAAGTGATTATTACTATCAAGCTAATTCACGTCCATCACCTCTCAGTCATTTTTTGTGTTTACGGTGAGAACACTTAAGAGCTACTCAAATGTAGTCAAGGATACCATACAGTACTAACTGTAGTCACCATGCTGTACATTAGATCTCCAGAATGTATTAAATATCCATCTGGCATAACTGAAACTGTGTATCCTTTGACAAACCTATTTCCCCTACTACCCAGCCCATGGCAACCACCATGTTACTCTCTGCTTTTATGAGTTCGACTTCTTTAGATTCCACATATAAGTGAGATCATGCAATAGGAAGATCTAGTTTAGCATCCTGACTTTCCTTTTTATTAGCTGTGTATGTCATATTCAGGTTGCCTTAGCATTTGTGAATCTGCTTCTCTACCTGTAAAATGAGAACAACTAATAATTCTTATCTCATGGATTACTGAGAGGATCAGATGAAGTAACATAAATAAAACATCCAGCATGTTACTTGGCAAAATTGTAGTGATTGAATAAATATTTGTTTATTCTTCAAGCATGTGTTGAGCATCTATGTATCAGGCAAGAAGAGAGCCATCATCTTTACCCTTCTGGAATATACAGGCTCATAGGAAATAATCAATGCTTTGATCTTTTTTTAAAGCATAATGAGATGAAAATTATAGGACTCATAGACTGGTCAGTTGAGGAATTTCCCAGGATGCTTCCAGCCTCTGCTCAAAAGGTGTGAATTCCCAGTTGCCTGAATAGGCGCCAGAGTTGGCATAGCTTTCTCAGGATTGGGACCTGACAGGGAGATTGCACAAGTGTAACAGCACAGCCTCTGAAGATTGGCTCAAGGGGGAAGAGATGAAGGATTACTTCCATCCCTTTTATTGTTTCAATCAAGATATATATTATGAGCTCATAGTACCATCCTTTCATGATCATCCTTTATTGTCTTTATTAGATACAATGAAAAGATACAAGTTTGTCCATAGAAATATTGAATGATAGCAGGCATGATTTAAAAAGTACTAAGGACTATAGATATTACTGTTTTTCCTCTATTTTATATCATATTTTCAGGAAGAAGAGACAACATTTTGGCATACCTTGCTTAAAGATAGATGATAGCCGGGTGTGGTGGCTCAGACCTGTAATTCCAGCACTTTGGGAGGCCGAGGTGGGCAGATCACCTGAGGTCAGGAGTTTGAAACCAACCTGGCCAACGTAGAGAAACCCCGTCTCTACCAAAAAATACAAAAATTAGCCAGGCGTGGTGGTGGGCGCCTGTAATTCCAGCCACTCAGGAGACTGAGGCACGAGAATCACTTGAACCCAGGAGGCAGAGGTTGCAGTGAGCTGAGATCGTGCCATTGCACTCCAGCCTGGGTAACAGAGGGAGACTTCGTCTCCCCCCACCAAAAAAAAAAACATAATTGTCTTGGTGTGCTAATCAGGAGCTTCCTGTGAGAGTGGAAATTCCTTACATGGCAGTGTCATGAAATTTTAGGCCCATGTGAAAGATGTTTTTGAGTGTCTCTTAAAATAGTTAACGGTTTAAAAATACATTATTTATGTGTCAGAAACTGCTTTCATTGAGATTGAAGTTTCTTTGAGAACTAGGATCATATCATGTATATCTATTGAATTTCCCACAATAATTATCATGCAAGCAAATGAATAGCAGACCCTCAATAACACTTACTGATGATTATTGCCATGTATAAGTTGGGATACTCTTGAGTACCTTTCTAAGTCTGCATTTAGGGAAATACAGAACACAAAATGAAATGTTTGGTTGGTTGCTTAGTTTCCACAGTGACTTTTCAAAATATATAGGAGCATGGTAACAAAACTATTTTAAATACTACAATCTTAAGTATGCCTTTATTATTCTTACCCACAATAATGCATTGCTTTAAAAAATTATTTATCAGTGTCAGACCATACCTTTCTGAGTCTCTACTATGTAAGATGTGAAAGTTAATATTCTTCGATTCCAGCTACTTTTCTTTTCCTGCCTTCTGTCAACTCCTGTGTTCCATATCATTACTTCTTATTGCTAAATTTATAATATTTATATTCTGGTTTGCATCTATAGTTAATTCTCTTGTGCTTCATTTCTCAGTGCTAATTGAAAAAGAAAACACATCACTTACAATGCCATGATTGTAATAAATAAAATTCACTGTAACACCTAGCAGTATGGTTGAACATGTAGAAAAGGAAAAAGTGATCCTGTGACACTAAAACTTAGCTTGTTCTAAGGATGCTACTTTAAGCATTAGGGTAAAATGGATTCCCTTTTGCTAAATTCTTTCAGTTCCTCAAAATTCTGCCACATTTTTGTTTCTTTCACATTTGGACTTAGATTTTCCTGTAAGCATTCAATTTTTCTTGAAAATTTTAATTGCATTTTTTTATTCTTGTTGACAGAAGAAACATTTTCATCATATCACAATTTTTTTTCAGATTTCTTAATTATACCATTTGATGAATGAAATACACTTTCTTCTTGAAGTCTGATTTTTCTGTTCTAATTTAGAGTTTCTTCTCATTTTTCTCCTGGCTATGTCTATTATTGCTTTAGTCTCATGTCTTTGTATTTGATTATTATTTTTCTTTTTACTACTGTTTTTCTTCTTACAGAAAAAAAAGAAAAAACAACAGGGGTTTTTACAAATATTGTGCTGAGTCTTTACATGTCCAAAATGCCTTATATTTTTCCTTATAGTACATTCATAAATTATTGTGATTAGAACCATAAATTCAAAGTAATTTTCTCTCAGAGCTTGGGAAACATTGGTACATTGTTACCCTTCATCTAGTATTGCTTATGAGATAGATATCTGATGCCAGTCTGATTCTGTCTTTTTTAGATAACTTTTTTCCCTATTCATATGTTCATTAGGATCTTTATCTTTTCACTTCTGAAATTCCTCCAGATATGGCTCTGTTAAAATGTATTCTTCTCAGCACTTGATGATTCCGTACAATCTGGAAACAACTGCCTTTATTTAGCTTAAGGTACTTTTCTTCCGTTGTACCTTTGATTATTTCTTCCTTCTTTTTTTCACCCTATCTTTATGAAACTCATGTTAATGGTGCATTAGAACTTGTGAACTGATTTTTCTTATTTATTAAATTCCATCACATATTTTTCATCTGTTTATCTCTGTATATTTTATTTTCTCAACTTTTGATATTTTTGTTAATTGAAATTTAATTTCCAAAAAGTCCATTTTCTATTCTCTGATTGATTCTTTTTAATGGTAGCCTATTTCGTGGCTCAAATCGTATAAAATGTATTAAATTTTGTGGGAAAATTAGGCAAACAAAGAAAATTAAATTTTACCTAACTATATCTAAAAACAATACAACTAAACTTAAGAAAAGTGCATATATGTGTACACATATACATATGTGTGTATATGTGTACACATATGCTACATATACATGTATATGTAGTATATGTACATGTATATGTGTGTGTATGTATATACACATGTAGTATATCTATATACATGTATATGTACAAAGAAAAAATATGTATATAATAGTTTCACTGTACTTTATTTGCTCCCCTTTTAAAAATAACAGTGCTAGAGTTCATGACTGACTAATTTTCAGAACTTGGTGTGTATGGTTGTTTATTAAGCCCTCAATAATAATGCTTTAGTATTACAGTGCCCAGGCATAGTCAGTGACTGTGCTAATAGTCCTAGCAGTAGCGGTTCATCCTGTACAGATCTAAGGTGTAACTATTTTCATTTCTGGGCCCTTGGAGATTCTTTGCTCGTCTTCATATCTTTTACCTATCTTGCTGTTCAATAACAGGTAATAGAAAAGGAGATAAAACTTAAATGTCATCATTTTCCACTGCTTAACAGTCTTTAAAAATAAATGTGAAACCCATAAGGACATAATCTTGCCTAGCTTTAAGGAATGAAGGAAACAGTAGAAACAACAGAGAGAAAAGGAATAACTGATCCTCCAACATGTTCTGTTGACTCTACCTGTAAAGTATATTCAGGATCTGACTATTTCACACCATTTCACCAATTTCCATCTCCATTCAAACCACCTTCATGTGTTACTTTGAAAAGTGCAGTTTCCCTGTCATGGGTTTCCCTGTTTCTAGCTTTGCTCCCCCTTCTTACCTCACCGTGGGTTTTTACCCAAACAAAAATTCAAGTGATCATTTAAAAATTAAGTCAGGTCATGCCTCTCCTCTGCTTAAAACCATTCATGGGTCTCTGTTTCACTCAGAATATAAGCCAAAGCCCTTTTCATGACCCACCAGTCCTCAAGTGAATTGGCTGCTATTTGTGTTTCTGATTCCATTTCTTGCCACTATTCTCCCTCATTCTATTCTAATTTCCTTGGTTTTCTTGCTGTCCTGGCAACAAGAAGAGCATCCTTTTTCCTCCAGGCCTTTGCACTTGCTGTTCCCTCTTCCTGGAGCACCCTTCCTTCAGAGAGCCACAGGTATTGTTTCTATCTTTCCTTCTAATCTCTCCTTGAGTGTTACTTTTTCAGAGATAAATTCCCTAACCATTCTATCTAACAGAACTCTGACTATTGACCTTGCTTTATTTTCTCTCTTTTTTTTTAAATTTTATTTTTTTATTCCCATAGGTTATTGGAGAACAGGTGGTATTTGGTTACATGGGTAAGTTCTTTAGTGGTGATTTGTGAGATCTTGGTGCACCTATCACCCGAGCAGTATACACTTCACCCTATTTGTAGTCTTTTATTCCTCACCCCCTTCCCACCCTTTTCCCCTGAGTCCCTAGAGTCCATTGTGTCATTCTTATGCCTTTGCATCCTCATAGCATAGTTCCCACTTATGAGTGAGAACATATGATGCTTGGTTTTCCATTCCTGAGTTACTTCACTTAGAATAATAGTCTCCAGTCTTATCCAGGTCACTGCAAATGCCATTAATTCATTCCTTTTTTATGGCTGAGTAGTATTCCATCTTATAAATATACCACAGTTTCTTTATCTACTCACCGATTGACGAGCATTTGGGTTGGTTCCACATGTTTGCAATTGCAAATTGTGCTGCTATAAATGTGTGTGCAAGTATCTTTTTCATATAATGACTTTTTTCCACTGGGTAGATACCCAGTGGTGGGATTGCTGGATCAAATGGTAGTTGTACTTTTAGTTATTTAAGGAATCTCCACACTGTTTTCCATAGTGGCTGTACTAGTTTACATTCCCACCAGCAGTGTAGAAGTGTTCTCTGTTCACCATATCCATGCCAACGTCTACTATTTTTTGATTTTTTTATTGCCGTTCTTGCAGGAGTAAAGTATTGCATTGTGGTTTTGATTTGCATTTCCCTGATCATTAGTGATATTGAACATTTTTTCATATGTTTGTTGGTCATTTGTATATCTTCTTTTTAAAATTGTCTATTCATGTCCTTAGCCCACTTTTTGATAGGATTGTTTGTTTTTTTCCTTGCTAATTTGTTGGAGTTCCTTGTAGATTCTAGATATTAGTCCTTTGCCGGATGCATAGATTGTGAAGATTTTCTCCCACTCTGTGGGTTGTCTGTTTACTCTGCTGACTGTTCCTATTGCTGTGCAGAGGCTTTTTTGTTTAATTAAGTCTCACCTATTTATCTTTGTTTTTGTTGCATTTGCTTTTGGGTTCTTGGTCATGAAGTCTTTACCTAAGCCAATGTCTAGAAGGGTTTTTCTGATGTTATCTTCTAGAATTTTTATAGTTTCAGGATGTAGATTTAAGTTTTTGATCCATCTTGAGTTGATTTTTATATAAGGTGAGAGATGAGGATCTAGTTTCATTCTTCTATATGTGGCTTACCAGCCATCCCAGCACCATTTGTTGAATAGGGTGTCCTTTCCCTACTAATTTATGTTTTTGTTTGCTTCGTCAAAGGTCAGTTGGCTGTAAGTATGTGGGTTTCTTTCTTGGTTCTCTATCCTGTTCCATTGGTCTCTGTACCTATTTTTATACCAGTACCATGCTGTTTTGGTGTCTATGGCCTTCTAGTATAAAGTCAGGTAATGTGATTCTGCCCAATTTGTTCTTTGTGCTTAGTTTTGCTTTGGCTCTGTGGGTTCTTTTTTGTTTTCATATGAATTTTAAAATTGTTTTTCCTAATTTTGTGAAGAATGATGGTGGTATTTTGATGGGAATTGCATAGTTTATCAACCCTTGGCAAAGTGTTTCTGCTTTTCTTAAAAAATTTTTATTGTCTGCTTTCCCCAGTAGATGTGAGTTCTATGAGATGAGGAACATTGTTTGGGTCACTGACATGTATTGTCAGCATACCAAACAGTGGCTAGCACATGGTGAGCACTCAATAAATATTTGGTGAAAGTTGCAGTGAATGAAAATGGTTTCTAAAATGGCAATGACTATAGTCCCAGCTACTCTGAAGGCTGAGGCAGGAAGATTGCCTGAGTCTCAAAAGTTTGGGGTTGTAGTGCACTATGATTGTGCCTGTGAATAGCTGCTGCATTGTAGCCTGGTCAACACAGTGAGAACCCATCTCTTTAAAAAAATGGCAATGAAATAATCTTATTTTTACTGCTTTTCTCTTTAAGGCTGCCAGTGTTGTCTTTTCTCTGCTGATTTATCCTCATTGGAAATTGAAGATAGATAAAATATCCATTGATTATTTATAGGTGAAATTAGGCTTTTGGATCCATGAGGAATAGCTGAGACAATCTTCCAGGAGCTTCTGGAGCCGAGGAAACATTGGTCACTAAAATACCATTTATATTGGCAACTGTACTCTTTTCCGATGCTAGTGTTTCAATTACATTGTGCGTTTAAAAGGCTGTTGCGGCTACCTCAAAATATAAACATGATGTGCGACACTACTTGTTAGTTTTGAACAACTGATTTATAAATAGACTTAGGGTGCTCAAGCCTCCTGCAAGATGAGCACTGCCTGTGTTCTTCCTTCTGCTTGCTTTATTTCAGCTGTGTGTCTACCAACTTCCTCCTCCTTCTACACTAGGAGAAATTGCACTGTTTCCAATATCTTTAACATCTGCTATCATGATGAGAAAATATCTTTTCTGGATTTGAAATACCTTCTTCATTCATTTTTTTTAAATGGCGGAAATAAATTCATAGTGTTTTGAGTGCAGTTTTCTTCCTGCTGTTATTGCTGGCTCAAAATCCAGGAGCATTTCAGTGTTATTTCTGAGCTCCATGATGGGAGTTCCATTTCTGTTTTATTCAAAGTGTTATCTCCAGTGTCTAGCACAGTGCCTGGCACATTATAAGCCTATAATGTTTATCTAGTGGATGTAGACCAATACTATTAAAGAATTATCATTGCAAAGATTTAGTGGCATGAAAAAATGATAATGATTAATGCTCTACTCCATGCTAAGGAAATGAAGTGCAAATTGTTCTTTATTTTTCTTCCAAGTATAGAGAACTTTCTGAAATTAAAGAAGCATTGATTAATAAGTTTTAATATATGTTATTGATCATAATAATATGTAATCATATAACCAAATAAGATAACACAGGCCATCTTTTGTTCTTTAAAAAATGACAGGAAGATTAGAATAAGAGAAAAAATTAGAAGTCAAAACAGTTTTCTTCAAACCAGTAGTGTAACTTACTGAGATATCTTCTGTAATCCTTAAATTCTGTATTGGTGCTACCAAGATGCAACTCTTGAGCTACAACTGCCTCTTGATAAAGGATGCTGGTCCCTGCTGCCAGTGTAATGTTTGCTCATTTACAGTGGAATGTACAATATAGTACCTGGGATGGTGAAGAAGGTGAAGCAACAAATTTAAAATAGCTGTGGGTAAACCTACAGAAACAGACTATTCTCTTTCTTCCAGATTGCATTATTCATTTTCATATGCCTGCCTTTATCTGCTTTGGAAGCCTATTTCCTAATCTTCCAAGATTTATCATCACCTTCATATGTCCATAGCATGCATTTCTCAGACAGGTAAGATAGAATTGGTATATATTTGGTATAGCAAAAAGTCAAGGTTGTCTTTAGATTATATCCTTGGTTTTTCATGTGGTACTGGGGAGAAAGCCTACTGTTTCTTCATCTATAAAATGAAGGACCTGGGCAAGATAACATTCTGTGAAATTTCACTGAACTTTGAGCTCAGCAAAGTAGGGATGCGTGTGTGTGTGTGTGTGTCTATTTGCAATGCATCACAGACCTTAAATAAATACAGTTGACCCTTGAATAACATGGAGGTTAAGAGCACCAACCCCCTGCACTGTCAAAAATCCACATGTAATTTTTGACTCCCCAAAAACTTAACTACTAATAGCCTGCTGTTGACTGGAAGCCCTGCTGATAACACACACAGTTGACTAACACATATTTTCTATGATATGTATTGTGTACTATATTCTTACAATAAACTAAGCTAGAGGAAAGAAACTGTTATTAAGAAAATCCTAAGGTAAAGATAATATATTTACTATTTATTAAATGGAAGTAGATCATCATAAAGATCTTCATCCTTTGTTGTCTTCACCTTGAGTATGCTGAGGAAGAGGAGGAAAAGGATGGGTTGGTCTTGCTGTTCCAGGGGTGGCAGAAGTGGAAGAAAATTCACATATAAGTAGATCCATGCAGTTCAAACCTGTATTGTTTAAGGTCAACGGTATTTGTTACATTGCATTTTGTAAGTGACCTTGTTAATTTTTTTCAATGAAAAAAATAGTGTTCCATTCAAATGCCTGTATGTTTATGAGAAACATTTCAGAACTATGAAAGTTGAATTCAAGGTTTCTTGCAGATTGTTTGTATACTTTCTGTAATGTTTGTCAGATAATGAGAATACTAATGGTCTTACAACTTGAAACTGATTAACTGATTAACTCTTTAAGCAACTTAAAAAGAAAATCTTTCAGTGAGGAAAGAGTATTCATCAGAAGTATTCTAGTAGATGACATATTTTTGGTAATGAAATTGATATGGGCAATTAACAGCTTTTTCCAAGTTGGCTCTGCTGCTACTCTCTTATTATACAATGATACTATTTTTCAGAGCAGAAAGCAAATTAGTTTTATTTTTATAAACCAAATTTTAAATATCCCTTCAGAGAATAGAAAATATGAAAAAGTATTTGCTTCTCAGACCTCTCAACAATATAAATTTTCTTCTTAAGAGGAAATTTATTCTTGCATGCCAACACAAAGGATAAAAAGTTTACCTGTCCTTAGTTTCTAAGAGGAAAATGTGCATAAAATTTCCATCTGCTGTGTGCCAGTTACCAAAACGATAAGTTCCAACTCAATCTTGGTTGGGTGTGGTGGCTCACGCCTGTGATCCCAGCACTTTGGGAGGCCGAGGTGTGCAGATCACGAGCTCAGGAGTTTGAGACCAGCCTGGCCAATATGGTGAAAACCCGTCTCTACTAAAAATACAAAAAAAAAAAAAAAAACTAGCCAGGCATGGTGGTGTGCGCCTGTAGTCCCAGCTACTTGGGAGGCTGAGGCAGGAGAATCGATTGAACCCAGGAGGTGGAGGTTGCAGTGAGCCAAGATTGCACCACTGCACTCCAGCCTGGGCAAAAGAGGGAGACTCTCTCTCAAACCAACAAAAAAGACTCAATCTTACTAAAAAACTGCAGAGAAGAATGAGTCATTTTAGTCAATAAAGGAAATAAAGAAATTCTAGTTTTGAAAATGACATAATTTGCTACAAGAATGCAAAGGTGATGACATGTTGAAAAAAGGGGTTTGCTCATTTGTTTTCTCTACTACTCAGCAAATGCAGGCCAGGAACCCATTTATTCAAATATTTATTACATGGTAAATTAAAACATTTATAAAATTAGGCTCATATTCTTAGAATTCCTGTTAACAAAGTGACATATAAACAAGATTATAATCTAATGGAGATTAATATTGGTTGAGAAAAATCTTGAGACTTCTTCAAGACTTCAGTTTAATAAAATATTGACTTAGGTAGAGATATGTGAGGAAATATATATTTTACCCATGCATGCAAAAATGATGTATGTATTTCTTAAAAGAGTAGGTAGCAATGACTTCAAAGGACCATAGCTGTCCCTATCAACATATATATTAACAAAACAATTAGAAACATGAGCTTAGTTTGCTAATTATATTTCTACCCAAAGCCTCAATTTGTTCTATAGCTATACTGTTCATATATAAGTAAAATTTTAGGGGTATCAGAGAGAGTTAGAAAAGAGCAAATACATGTATGAATTTGATAAGCCTATCCCTTAATTTGATAGATCTTAAAAGATATTTTATCACTGCATTCTTCCAAAGAAATGTATTTGTACATTGCAAAACAACCCTTTTTGAGAAGTAGACTATGATCACAGATTTTCTTGCCACTAGTATTTCCTAAGATTTATTTGGAATAGAAGATCGATATTTTTCTGGGATGACATATGGTTAAAAAGTAAAAAAACAAAACAGAACAAAAAACTCTTTAAAAACACGACAAGTAAAAAGCTGAATAAATTGGAAAATTAACGAATCTTCTTAGATCTGTCAGAAAAATGAGATTATAGGGCAAACCACTGCATCAAATATTAGAGAAGCAGGTAGATAGAAAGAATCACAACTTAGTGGGGCAAAAACCTACAAGGAAAATTTTTGTGGGAACCGGTGCCAGGTAGGAAAACATGAACTGTAATTGAAAAAATGTTCAGTGTGGGCGGTTGTTCAGTGTGGCAAGTCTGAGGGTTAAAAACTCCAGGAGGACTCACTTACGGAAGGGCCTGTACTTTTGTGAGTTTAACCTCTAGTAGTGCTCACAGTGACTACTGGAGAAAATTCCCTAAGGGGAGAAGAAAAGGAACCATCTTGAAATATGTCAGAGCATTTTGTTGGACTCAAGCCTGCCCTCAAGTGAAACTATTTTACCAGAGCCTAAACTTTTGGGATTTTATAAGAGCGTAACCTCCCAAAGGGAAGGGAAATACCTAAGTTCAGCCCCCTTTTAGCTTTCCACATAGGGAAAGGAAAATATATAACTCTGGACAACTCAAACCATCCTGTCCACGTTAGGGGGCCTAGAGGAACTGAGAAAACTGGTGAAGTTCATAGTCCATGGGTACAGTTTCACCAAAGAGGGAGACCAAATTATAAGGCTACAGAATGCTTCCCTTTCCCACACCTTTTACTATCATATTACTAAAAGCCTATTTGCAGCAGTTTCTTTTACTGAGTATATCATGTCTGTCATTCAACCAAAAAATTATAAGGCATGCTAAAAGGCAGGAAATGCAGTT
The DNA here is from genome assembly GCF_028858775.2 of Pan troglodytes. Classification (NCBI taxonomy): domain Eukaryota; kingdom Metazoa; phylum Chordata; class Mammalia; order Primates; family Hominidae; genus Pan; species Pan troglodytes. Next base: position 106,630,993 of record NC_072401.2, read on the forward strand.
TGAAGACACTGAATAAGCATCAGAAGCAGAGTCAAATATGGCAGTGACATTGGAATTATCAGACCAGAAACTTTATAAAAAACTATAGTTAATATGGTGAGGGATTAAAAAAATGACATACAAGAACAGATGGATAATGTAAATATAGAGATGGAAATTTTAGGAAAGAACCAAAGAGAAATGCCAAGTATCAAGCATAGTGTACAGAAATGATTAAAATGCCTTTGATAGGCTCATAAGTAGATTGAACATAGCCGAGGAAAAAATCTTTGAAGTTAAGGATATGATAATAGGAACTTCAAAACTAAAATGCAAAGAGAAAAAAGACTGTGAAAAAAACAGAAGAGATTATTCAAAAACTGCAGGAGAACTACAAAAGGTATAATGTACGTGTAATGGGCATACTAGAAAAAGAAAGAAAGGATTAGATGCAATATTTGAAGCAATAGTGTGTGAAAATCTCCCCCAATTAATGTCAGACACCAAACTACTTCTCCAGAGAGCTCAGAGAACACCAAGCAGGATAAATGTCCCAAAACTACTCATGGGCATATTATATTCAAACTTCAGAAAATCAAAGATTAAAAAAATATCGAAAGAATCCAGAAGGAAAAAACACCTATAGAGGAGCAAAAATAATAATTTTATCTGACATATCCTCATAAACCATACAAATAAGAGAGTAGAGTGAGACATTTAAGATGTAGAAAGAAAAATCCGGCAGTGTACGATTCTGGACCTTGCAAAATTGTCCTTCAGAAGTTAAGAAATAAAGTCTGTCTTAAAGAAACAAAAATTTCAGGAATTTGTTGCCAGTGGACCACCCTTGCAAAAAATGTTTAAAGTTCTTTAGAGAGAGATAAAATGATACAGGTTAGAAACTCAGATCCACATAAGGAAAATAAAATTAGGGATATAGTAGTATTCCCCAACTTGATAAAGAAAATACACAAAAAACCTACAGCTTACATCATACTTAATTTTTAGAAACTCAAAGCTTTCCTGCTAAGATCAAGAACAAGACAAAGGTGTCTCCTCTTACCACTTTGTTTCCTACTGGAAGTGCTACCTAATGCAATAAGACAAAGGAAAGAAAATGAAAAGCATACAGATTCCGGAGGAAGAAATCAAACTGTCTTTGTTCACAGATGACAGTTGTTTATATGGAATATCCAAAGGATCAGAAAAAAGAAAACTGGAACTAATCAGTGATTATTGTAAGGTTACGGAATACAAACTTAATATAAAGAAAGCCAATCACTTTCCTATATACCAGCAATAAACAAGTGTAATTTGAATTAAAAACACATTACCATTTACATTAGCACCCCAAGAAATGAAATACTTTTGTATAAATCTAACAGAATATGTACATGATCTATATGAAGAAAACTACAAAAGTGTAATGAAAAATACCAGTGAACTAAATAATGAAGAGATGTTACATGTTCATTGTCAAGATGTCAGTTCTTCCCAACTTGATCTATAGATTCAGTGCAATGCCATTAAAAAACACAGCATGATATTTTATGGATATCAACAAAAGGATTCTAAAGTTTATATGGAGAGGCAAAAGAGCAGAATAGCCAACTCAGTATTTGAGGAGAACAACAAAGTCAGAGGACTGACACTACCTGGCTTTAAAGCTTACTATAAAGCTCAGATAATCAATGTAGTGGGTACTGGTGAAAGAATATTCAAATAGACCAATGGAATAGAATAAAGAGCCCAAACAAACCCATGTAAATATAATCAAATGATCTTTGACAAGGGAGCAAAGGCAATACAATGGAGCAAAGATGGTCTTTTCAACAAATAATGCTGGAAAAACTACACATTAACATACAACAACAAAAATTTTTTAAATCCAAAATGAGTGTAAACACAGATCTTATACCCTTTGCAAAAATTAACTTGAATCATAGACCTAAATGTAAAATGCAGAACTATAAAACTCCCAGAAGATAACACAGGAAAAATCCTAGATGACTTTGGTATGGCAGTGACATTTTTTAGATACAGCTCCAAAGGCACGATACATGAAGGAAATGATTGATAAGCTGGACTTAACTAAAATTTAAAACTTCTGCTCTGTGAAAGACAATATTAAGAGAATGAGGAGACAAGCCACAGATGGAAAAATTATTTGCAAAAGATACTTCTCATAAAGGACTATTGTTCACAATGTGCAAACAACTCTTACAACTCAACAGTTTGAAAATGAACAACTCAACTTAAAAAATGAGCAAAAAACCTGGACAACTCCCCAAAGAAGATACACAAGTGTCAAGAAAGCATAGGAAAAGATGTTAAACATTATAGTCATTAGGGTATTGAAAATTAAAACAACAATGAGATACCGCTACATACCTGTTAGAATGGCTGAAGTCAGAACACTGATGAAACCAAGTGCTGGTGAGAATGTGGAGCAACAGGAACCTTCATTCATTGCTGGTAAGAATTCAAAATGGCATAGTCACTTTGGAAGACAGTTTGGCAGTTTCTTACAAAATAAACATACTCTTCCCATATGATTCAGCAATAGCGCTCCTTGGTATGGACTTGAAAACTTATGTCCTGGCCGGGCACAGTAGCTCACGCCTGTAATTGCAGCACTTTGGGAGGCCCAGGCAGGTGGATCATTTGAGGTCAGGAGTTCAAGACCAGCCTGGTGAAATCCCATGGTGAAACCCCATCTCTACTAAAGATACAAAAAAGTAGCTGGGTGTGGCAGTGTGCGCCTGTAATCTCAGCTACTAGGGAGGCTGAGGCAGGAGAATCACTTGAGCCCAGGAGGTGGAGGTTGCAGTGAGCTGAGATCGTGCCATTGCACTCCAGCCTGAGTGACAGAGCAAAACTCCATCTCAAAAAAAAAAAAAGCAAAAACAAAAACAAACAAACAAAACTTATCTCCACATAAAAACCTGCACACATTGTTTAACAGCTTTACATAATTGCCAAAACTTGGGTGCAATCAAGATATCCTTTAATATTTGAGTGGATAAACTGTGGTACATCCAGATGTAAGAATATTATTCAGCACTAAGAAATGAGCTATCACATCATAAAACGACATGGATGAAACTTAAATGCATATTATAAAGTGAAAGAAGCTAATCCGAAAAGGCTAAATACTGTATGATTCCAACTATATGACATTCCGGAAAAGCCAAAATTATGGAGACAGTAAAAAGAGCAGTGTTTTCCAGAGGGAGGAATGTATAGGCAAATTTTTAGCGCAGTGAAATGAATCTATGTAATACTATAGTCGTGGATCCATGTCATTATACATTTGTCCAAACACGTAGGATGTAACCACCAATAGTGAACCCTAATGTAAACTATGGGCTTTGGGTATCAAAATGCATCAATGTAGGTTTATCAGTTGTAACAAATATACCACTCTGGTATGGGATGTTGATAATGGGGAAGGTTGTGGGTGTGTGGGGACAGGGGTATATGGGAACTTTCTACTGTTTTACTGTGAATCAATTTTACTGTAAAGTTTATTAATGTTAAAAAAATTTAATGCACATGTACCCTAAAACTTAAAGTATAATAATAATAAAATAAATTTAGGCAATCTGAAAAAATGTTAATAAAAAAGAAAATAAACTAGTTGAATGTATCTGTTCATTTTCATACTGCTATAGAATACTGCCTAAGACTGAGTAATTTATAAAGGAAAGAGATTTAATTGACTCACAGTTTAGCATGGCTGGGGAGGTCTCAGGAAACTTAACAGTCATGGCAGGTGACTTCACAAAGTGGCAGGAAGGAGAAATGAACGCAGAAGCAACTACCAAACACTTATAAAACCATCAGATCTCATGAGAACTCACTCCCTATGATGAGAACAGCATGGGGGCAACTGCCCCCATGATCCAATTACTTCCACCTGGTCTCTGCCTTGACACATGGGTATTATGGAGATTATGGGGATTATAATTCAAGATGAGATTTGGGTGGGGACACAAAGCCTAACCATATCAGTGATAAAAGTATGTCTTTTCTTTTATGGGGTGCTATAGTGTTTCATTTCAAGTTGTCTTTTTGACCTCCATTTTCCAATTTCTGGTTAGGAAAAATAACTTTGTCTCCTCCTTAATTGACCCACAACCTTGTTTGCAATGAAGAATCAACACAAATCTTTCATTAAAAGAAATAGGGGAGGTGATAGGGGGATATCCATGAGTGTCCATGGGCATAATTCAGTTGCCTTCATTCAATGCCAACGATACTGCAAAGCCTACAAGGCAAATTCATGTACCTTCAGACAGACTCCATCCTTTTTCTCAAAGTATTCAAGATAAAAAATCTTGTTTCATTTTATGTGAGGATTTTTTTCACCATCTATCCTCATAAAATGAAAAATATCCTCTTCATTTGGGAAATGAGTGCTTATAATAGAAAGTAATTTGTAGTCAGCTGTTACACTTAGATGATTTGTGTCACCTCTGACCTGCTTTCTGATAATGCATGACTTCATTCATGGCTCTCTAGGTGACCTGTGTACCCTGACCTGGCATAAACCTAGAGTATTAAGTCATTTCAGTGGCACATGTTTGAGGGAAGATTGACATCCCACTGGAAGACTATCTACAGTGAGATCCTCTAAAGCAGCTGCATTCCTAGTGAGGCATGATTAAGTTTATCCCACTATTAGGTTCTGGAGTATTACTTGTCATGCCCAAGAGGAAAGTTTTTCTAGCATGCAGAGTATCTGGTTTTTAATGGCTACTGAGCTGAAATAAAATGTGCCTACTAAGGGTTGTTCATTTGTCTGTCTCCCTTCTTTCACTGTTTTTTTTCTTGGAGGTTACAGTAGTTATGCCTTTCTGGTCAGCTGGCTGTTGACCTATCATAGAAATGACACTTTCACATCTTCAAGTGTAAGGAATTAGATGTTCCAGCCTTCACTTAGTTTCTCATCCAAAATCAATGACAAAACTTTCAGTATTGATTTCTCATGGCCTATGAACCTGAGTCAACTTGGCATAAAGGACTTTTCAGACAAGCTTCTCTAAATGCAGAGTCAGTGGCTTCTTTTTGCCAAACTCCACTTTGCTCAGTGATAACATTAAAATGGTGATTTGATTCATTCCTAGTCTAAAAATACTTTCTCATATTCCAAAATCTCAGTCATTAATACATGGAGGAAAATACAAATTATTACATGCCTGTGCTTCTCGGCTGTTGTAGATAGATAAAATATATACAATTGTGTTCTATAATTATTGAGTTCTTTTAAGTTTTATCTTTTTTTGTTTTACTAGGAAGCAAAATTATGTTTATTTCAGAGCTTATTTACTGCATTTAGAATCTCATGACACTTAAAAACCTTTCTAAAATGTAAATATTCTCCATGATCTCCATGGTCACAAACAGTATTTCACGTTCTAATTGATATTGCCATTTTATCATTTTTTTTTTTTTCTTGGAGACAGTCTCACTCTGTTGCCCAGGCTGGGATGCAGAAGCACGATCTTGCCTCACTGCAATCTCCACCTCCTGAGTTCAAGCGATTCTCCTGCCTCAGCCTGCCGGGTAGCTAGAATTACAGGCATGTGCCACCACACCTGGCTAATTCTGTATTTTTAGTAGAGACAGGGTTTCACGATGTTGGCCAGACTGGTCTTGAACTCCTGACCTCAGGTGATCCACCCACCGCAGCCTCCCAAAGTGCTGGAATTACAGGCGTGAGGCACTGCATCTGGCCCTTTTATCTTTCTTTTAACTCAAATCCTCAAATTTATCCCTCCATGTGAAGTTGCCTTCCCTAATTATGTACTGTCCTAGTTTAATCTTCATTCCTTGTTTGCCTCTATAAAACCAAGTTTAAAAATAGTCTCTGATTCTATAAATCATCACTCTTATGCTCATTTATATTTCTATCTAGAATATTTTAAATCCTTTGTAACAAAGTTTCTACTATGCAGTCTACCTTTCTCAGCTACGATCTATATACTCCTTGGCCATGTCTTTTGTTATTGTGTGTGTTTGTCTTTGTGTGTGTCTGTATAGTAGTGGTTTGTAAATTCTCCATTTAGTCACAATATGCTTTTTGAGGATTTTCCTTTTCCTGGGAATTTCTTGATGATTTTTATTTTGTCATGTGATGAAGAATGTATGTCAAAGCACCACTGCAGAAATAGTGCTTTTCTATTTACTTGCACTCTTCCATCTTAGAAGAGCTGGTGATAGACAACCGACTCTTCTTTTATCTTGGTTTCTACAACACAGAGGTTGCTAAGCGACTTTAATCCCTTTTAACACAGGACAATCAACAACAAATTCCTGCTTTCTTTAGATTCAGGTATTTCACTTAGAAAATCTAGCAAATAAAAAATGGTTTAAAACTTCTTTAAAATGTGTAATTCTGTACAATCTCCTACATCTGTAACCCCTGCCCCAAATATTTTTTACTTATGCTATTTCTTGAGCATTATGATATGCTTATTCATAGGCAATCAACTTGTAAGTAGCAATAGTGTAGCCCCTTCTAGGAAATCAAAGATGTGAAAATCCAGTTTAATGTGATAATGAGTTACTTTGATGAAAAATACTATGTCACAATTTGTTATAAAAATACTCATTTGGATTTCTGATTCACTTATATTACCCTCCAACCTTAAGTATGATTAAATTTATAGCTTTTTATACTACTTTCTTTATTTAGGGAGAAGTGTATTTAAATTCTGTTATCTCGGTTATTACTTGAAAGTTCAACCTCATACTTTCATTTTTATATAATTTTAATATTATGAAAATATTTTATGTAATTTTATGTATAATTTGAAAACATTTTTAAATATTGCATCTTTAAATTTTTATTTCTTTTATCAAATTTTCCCTATCATTTGTTCTCTGGCTACAACCAAAGTTAATAGTTACATTTTTTTCCAATGACAAATGGTAGATTTCCAAAGACTTGTAACAGTTGCTTAATACTTTTTTATCCCTTATTTAAGAATCATGCAAACAACCAGAGCTGATAGGCAGCAGGTGCACATGAGTGTGGCTGTGCTGATGGTTACTGAAAGATTTCCAAGGTAGCTAGTAATTCTGCTACCCTAAGCCACTATAGCTCCTTCCCCATTACTCCCTGGGTCTACCCACCATCCTGCAGCTAGAATAATAAATGGCATGTAGGTTCCTCTAGGATCCTCCTCCAGCACTATGTCTCATGCCTGGACATATGAGCTGTTAAATATTTTGATTATCACTCCTGTGTGGTAAGGGAGACGTCTATTTGTCGTAACTTGATGTTTCCTAAACTACTTTTAAGATTACCTTATGATAAAAGTAGACACTTGCAATTTTGCAGAATGCATAGTTTGTTTTTAACAAACCAGGTAAACATAACTGCAGAGTTTTCCTGTATGTTTTGAAATCTTTTAAAAAGTATTTTTTATTTGCCTTTCTATTAGAAATAGATTAGATAAAAATTTCCTTGTTTCAATTTTTAGAATGAAAATTAGAGAATATTGTTACTGAAGGAATTTTTTAAAAAATAGTGACGGATCAAATGTCAGCAGCTTTATACTATAGTGTAAAATTTTATTTTGTAGTTTGCCATCCCATTAAGCATTAGAATTTTTATAATTGATCCTTTGATGTTTATATTCATGATATTAATGTAATGTCTTTAAACCTTAGCTCATATAGGTCATATGACTTAAAGCATCCTTAGATGAAGATATTTGGGCTATAAATAATTTATGACATAAGTGATTTAAAAATTCATTCTTTCCATCCATTTTGAAGAAATTGTAAGGTAGGGTTCATGTATACCTAATACTTATCCCCCCAAAATACGAAAAATAAAATCATTTTTTAAATATCTGGGTTAATGCTATAGATTGGAAGCAGTTTTTAAAAAGCACTTAAAGTCTACCAGTTTATTGATCCTCAATCTGTGGCTGTTTTAAATGGATGCAATTAGCAGTTCAGTCTAAGAGAACCATGGTAGTAGACTCATTACTCCCCAGAAACCATTACATCATTTTGTAATATTAAATTACTAAATATAAGGAATAGAATATATATTGTAAAAATTGCTTTGGAATCAATAATAAGTATTGTGGCTATCAATTATAGTTATATATTACAATGTAAGGGATATCCTTTTATAAACTTAATATCACACAAGTAGACTTAGAATAATTCCATTAATATAATTTTGCTTGTGTTTTTATACCTATTCATTTCAATAACTCTTTTTCCTATATATATTTTTTATCTCAAATTCGATAGTATCTAAATCATGGAATCATAAAACCTTAAAGCTGGGTTGGAACAGAAATAATACAATTTAACATCTTATAGGCTCTCTAGTCCTCAGTTTCCCTAAGTGATCGGCTCAAGATCATGAATTTATGGAGGATTACAGTCAGAATTAGAACCCAAGATTAATTTATACTTTGTTATCTCCTCTACAGCCTACCCCCTTAGTTTGCCTGTGGGTTTATGGAAGTTACAGGAGAGACATTCTGAGATTCAGCTAAAAACCTAGCTCCCAATAGAATTATTGTCCTGTAGTCAGCCGCGCAAATACAATCACAAATACCTGAAGTTCCTTGTGTGAAGAAAAAGAAAATGACTATTAAAGCATCAAAATCAATGCAAGTTACCTTTCTTTGCCCCTTTCTTCCCCTTTCACTCCTTTCTTCTCCTATACTACTTGAAATTTCTAGCGGGGATCTCTAAAATGCCTGGATGTTAGGAATGGTAAGTCTATTGTAGAGAATTATATTTTCTATTTTAGTGGATGAAAAATAAACCATACTTAAGAGGCTTTTCAAAGTTAAGATTTTGAGCACACCCTTCATTGGCCCAGTCTCTGACCAGTGAGGTCAAGTATTAGCCAGTGTCAGAATGTTGTGAAAAGTTTGTGTTCCAGATGCAGAATTTTTTTTTGCGTTTTCTGTGTGATGTTTATAGGGTATTTTCTTCTGAAATGTTTTCCATCTTGGTTTTTAAAAATATCTATTATTTTAAAAAATATTCCCTCATAACTTCTTTTTATTTTCGGAAACTATATAAATTGATCTGATAATCTATACACAATGCCTTGTGAATTTATACCTGTACCTCTCATGTTCCAGTGTTTGGTTCTTAAATAATCACTTTGTATAATGGAAATACTATGTTAAATTGTTTATAACTGGTGGTTGATATTTCAGCCTTGTTTGGCAATCGTAGTTATGTAAAGACTGTTGATTAGAAACAACCTCATATGGTGTATGCTTGTTTTTATCTTCATGGAATTTGTTCTGCAAACACTGAGTTCTTCACTGGGAGTCACCACTTTGTCTATGTTAGGAGGAGCAGGAAGTGAATACATTTAAGGTCTTTAATTTTCTTCTTAAAACTTTGACTACTGTAGTGGTTTTTTAAAGCATTAACAGGAGAATAGCCATCACTGCCAAGTAGCTGGCATTCTGAAATAGCACTTCCCTTTAGGCACTGTACAGTTGGAATCATTTACTTGCAGAGAGGTGTGTGTGTGTGTGTGTGTATTTATGTGTGTACTCGTGTATAAGAATAGGAGAAACACTTTGTGGGCATATCCTGCTGAGGTGAGTAACGTGCTGATTAGTGAATTCCAGTCTCACCCCATTTAAACCTGGAGGAGAATCACATCAAGCACAGAAGCAGCCAAGGCAGCATTTCAACAGGAAGGAAACATCTATTACTGGGGCTTTGAAGAAACATGCCATGAAGGTGTACTAATATCACAAAGGGAAGGGAAGGACTAAATTCATCATGATAAACAAAGTCCCTTTTTTGTAACGGAAGTGTTTGATGATGTTTGATCAATGGTGGATCTATCTCTTGAAAGGAAAATGCATTTAAACCCCAAATGGAGGATTCTTATATAAGGTGCCTAGCTTGTAATGATATATTCATGTTTATAGGTAGAGTGACTGGTTTTTAGAGAAGAGGTTTTTTTTTTTCCTTCATTTTTTGAAAGAAAACTTGTCTGTCTCTAGGCTTTGAAATGTAGAATTATTTACCTTTCCCCAAAATGAAATGTTTCACTGAATCTCCTACAAGCTTGTGGAGGCCATGAAGCATGTTGAATAAGAGCACAGGCTCTGGAGGCCCTGCCACCCACAAAGGGTGTGCTAAGGTAAACAACTGATAGTATTTTGAAAATTAGATGACTTAGAATCCATTCAATAAATTTTAGCTATTTTTATTGTCTTTTTTTTTCTAAATCTATTTGGAAAATATTGCAGATAAAGTAGATAATACCTTCCTAAAACACAGTGAGACCAGGCTCAGTGGCTCATGCCTATAATCCCAGCACTTTTGGAGGCCGAGGTGTGCGGATCATGAGGTCAGGAGATCGAGACCATCCTGGCTAACATGGTGAAATCCCGTCTCTACTAAAAATACAAAAATTAGCCAGGCGTAGGGGCATGCGCCTGTAATCCCAGCTACTCAGGAGGCTGAGGCGGGAGAATGGCGTGAACTGGGGAGGCGGAGCTTGCAGTGAGCCAAGATCACACCACTGCACTCCAGCCTGGGCTACAGAGCAAGACTCTGTCTCTAAAAAATAAAAAATAAAAATAGAACAGTGAATAGTTTATAAAGATAAAATAGAATAGGCTTCAATTTAGGGAACAAAGGAAAATATGTTTAGGAATGATATTATGCTCAAAATGATTGCAACTTTGATGGTGAAGTGTATTTTATTCAATTAAAAATGTAGATATGGCTGGGCGTGGTGGCTCACACCTGTAATCCCAGCACTTTGGAAGGTTGACGCAAGTGGATCACTTGAGGTTAGGAGTTTGAGACCTGCCTGGGCAACATAGTGAGACCTCATCTCTACAAAAAATAAACAAAAAATGTGCTGGGTGTGGTGGTACATGCCTGTAGTCCTAGCCACTTGGGAGACTGAGATGGAAGGATAGCTTGAGTCTGGGAGGTCAGTGCTGCAGTGAGCCGAGATCGTGCCACTGCACTTGAGCCTGGGTGACAGAGCAAGACCCTGTCTCAAGAAAACAAACAAACAAAAAAACAAAAACAACAGTAGATATGTGTGTGGGAATGAGAACATTTAAATGTGCTCATCCGCTTAGATTTTTCTTTAACCCCCTTCATGGCCCTTATCTTAACCTCTGTCTTCAGCACTACCCTTCATATGTTTGTTCTGTTTTATCTTCTAAGTGATTTTTTTACAACTCTCAATGTATCATGGCAGAAGGAAAACTCAATGTATAAGCTGACTGTATTTTGCATTTTCTTTTTTCTTTTTTCTTTTTTTTTTTTTTTGAGATGGAGTCTCACTCTGTCACCCAGGCTGGAGTGCAGTGGTGTGATCTCAGCTTATTGCAACCTCCGCCTCCTGGAGGCAATTCTCCCGCCTCAGCCTCCCCAGTAGCTGGGACTACAGGCTTGCACCACCATGCCTGGCTAATTTTTATATTTTTAGTAGAGATGGGGTTTCATCATGTTGTCTAGGCAGGTCTCGAACTCCTGACCTCAAGTGATCCACCTACCTTGGCCTCCCAAAGTGCTGGGATTGCAGGCATGAGCCACCGCGGCCTGGCTTCATGATCCAAAATAGCATCATTAAGCTTCTCTTTCAAAACATGTGTATAAGCCTGTGAGTCATCACTGTATTTATCAGAATATTATCATATTGGAGACTTTCCGAAGCTGAACAAAGCCAGAATTATTGGCTACTAAGGAACTATATTCTAGCAAGAGACTATTCTATTTGTTGGGGATCACCTCTTTTTACTAAAGGGGACTGTTTTGGGCATATAAAACTAGAATTCATGGTTTCTCCTTGATAGTTTGCCAGCTTGATTCCCAGTCAACCAGATAACTGCTGGTAGTGACACTCATGTCCTCTAGGACTCCCAATCTTGTGCCAGCTCAGAGAGGGAAATCCCCCTAGAACTGCTCACACCATTCCAAGAACCACAAGCATCACCTTGGTATAGTTAAAAATGTGATACCAACTCAAATTCTATAAAAACAAGTTCTATAAAGCTTAATAAAGATATATTTTTTACTTTTTAAGTTTTGTTTTACTATTTTAAACAGAAAACAGAAGGTAAAAACTCCTCTGCCTTCCTCAGTATTTGGTTTGTCAGTTGCTGAACTCAGATTTAAGAGTCTAATCATATACAGGCAATAACCCTCTTCTAATCTTAATAATGTTTCTTTGATCATTTCTTTAAAAAGAAAAATGAAATAGCCTATTGACTCCAACCCTGACCTCCTGTACTTCACCTGCCTGATGAATATTTATTTGGAATACATAAGTTTTTTCAAATGCATCATGTCAAGAATTTGTCATTTCAGATTCCTTTCTAGAATTATCTATTTATCTGATTAATAGCATCATTCTTCCAGACAACCAAACTCAAAAGCTTTATCACTATAATTGAATTTCTTTTTTCTTCTTACATTTAAAATGTTACTAAATGCCATTCATTTCTTTATCAGTAATATTTCTGTTTGATCATTTTATTTCATTTATTCTGCCACCCTCTCATTCCAACTATTGCTTATACTTGAGTACTGCAATAAGCCAATATCTTGCATATGATTATTTATAACACCTAAATCTTCTACCACTTCACACTCACTGGGATGGATATAATTTTTAAAACATACAATAACAGGTGTTAGTGCGGATATGGAAAAATTGGAACCCTGACACATTGCTAGTGGAATGTAAAAAGGTGCAGCCACTTTGCAAAACAGTTCGGCAGTTCATCAAAAGATTAAGCATGGAATTACCATAAGACCCAGTAGTTTCGCTCTTAGGGATTCCACTCTCAAGAGAATTGAAAACATATGCCCATACAAAAACTTATAAACATTGTATATCCATGTTTGTTGCAGCATTATTCACAATAGCCTAAAGGTAGAAGCAACCCAAATGCCTACAGATGGATGAATGGATAAACAGAATGTGGTATAGACATACAATGGACTATTATTCAACCTTAAAGAGGAAGAAAATTCTGACACATGCTAGAAAATGGATGGATCTTGTATACATTCTACTAAGTGGAATAAGCCAATCACACAAAGAAAAATATTATGATTCCACTTACGTGAGGTACTTAGAATAGTCAAATTAATAGAGGCATACAGTAGAATAATGATTGCCAGGGGTTGGGAGGAGGAGCAAATGGGAAGTTATTGTTTAATGAGTATAGAATTTCTGTTTAGGAAGATGAAAAAGTTCTGGAGATGGGTGGCAGTGATGGTTGCACAGCAATGTGAATGTACTTAATGCCACAGAATAGTATACTTAAATATGGTTTGAATGGCAAACTTTGTTACATATATTTTATCACAATTAAAAAGTTTGAAATGAATATCCAAAGAAGCATTATTTATGAGGCTATAAGTGGAAGTAACCCAAAAGTTCATCATTGATAGCTAAAGGAAACATGGCATGTCAAAACAGTAGAATATTAGTCATACAAAGGAATAAAGTACAGACACATGCTACAACACAGATGCACCTTAAAAACATTACACTAAGTGAAAGAAACCAGACATAAAAGGCCAAATTTTGTATGGTTTTATATATATAAAGTCGTTCAAAATAGGAAAACCCATAGAGACTGAAAGTTGATTAGTGGTCACCAAGGCCCGGGGGAGGAATGAATGAAAACTGGCTCCTAATGGGTACTGGGTTTTTTGGGGCGAGGGGGACAGAGTGATGAAAATATTGTAGAATTTGATAGTAATGATAGGTGAGAGTGGTATAATTTTTTTTAATATACTAAAACCCACTGACTCATATACTTTACAAGGATGTATTTTATGGTATGTGAATTATATCTCAAAACACCCCTTAAATCTTAACGTATGGCTTTTATGATGCCATGTCTCTAAAGAAGCAACGTGTCCCAGTCTCAGCTTACTATTTCTAGGCATGTGACTTTGAGAAAAAATTAAGAGACCTCCCTTCTTACTCTGTAAAATGGGAATAATAATAATGATGATAACGATAATAATAATGATCTTACCAGATTTTTTTGAGTGTTAAATGAGGTAACATGTAGTGCATCTAGCATAGTGTCTGGCATTTACCAAGAACCCCGGGAACCTGAGCTTCAACTGCTTCTGATACTATTCCAGATACTATTTCAGGATATTCCAATACTGTTTCCATATATTCAGGACAATGGACCAACTCCTTTAGCCATTTTATCAAAACTCTTTAGATTCTGTTTCAAATCGGTCTTTCCAAAGTCTTCTTGTGCTCCTTTGTAGACACTCTTCAGAGAGAGCTTTTTAATCTCCTCCAATTTGCTGCAGCTGTATCTGTGCCTCAAAACAACGCTTTCTCCCCATTCCTCTTTTCTCTCTGCCCTTGGAACTCTGTGGACTTCTCTCATGTTTTTAACCTACTCCCTTATATCAGTGCATGTCATCTCCACTTATTTGTAGTACCCAATATTTTTACTACATCTTTGACCAATTAAGTCTTACTTGGGTTATGTTTTTAAGGTAGGTATCTTATTAGATGGTCCTTTTAAAGTATATGTCCAGTCTCTCCAGCTAAATTAAAACCCTTAAGCACAGAGACCACATGTTATAATGTTTTACCTTTTCCATAGCACTTAGCATGTTACCTTGACATGGCATGTACTGAATGAATGCTTGCTATTTATGAGTTTAGTTAGTGCCACATCTCATGAAGTACAGGGACTTAATGATTCTCAATCCTGACTTCATCTTACAGTCACCTGGAGAATAAAGTTTCCTCTTAGCTCAACAAGTCAGAATCTCTGAGCAAAATCCTCAACTTCTTACCTAGGTGATACTCTTGTAAGCCACACTGTGAACCACTGGATTCAACAGATGAAGTAATATAAGCCACTGGCTCTTAAACCTCGTTGATTATTGCAGTGAAGATGTGAAGACTAAAGATGCTTTGGGCATGGCAAAGTGTTCTACAGATATTAGAATTGTTATTATGGTACATTTGAGAGTGTCATTGCTTTGAGAAAGATCCTCTAAGTTTTTTAACAGCCACAGTGTAATGGAAATATCCAATTATAGGTATCCAAAACCTTTTAAACTCTTTATATCAGGTGTATATACCCTGTTCCTTTTTGCTAACTTAACAATGTTCAAACTCTGTCTTCTCTAGGCTGGCAAACATTCAGCAGCACACCCTCTCAAGATTGTTTACTTGCCTTTGCTCCTGTTGAGTTACAACGCTTGGAAGCAGGAGATGGGCTCAGCAGCAGCCAATAGGACATGATCCAGGAAGAGCAGTAAGGGACTGAGCTGCTGGTAAGACAGTGGAGACAGTTGACACTTGTTTGTCAAGTATGAATTTATTCCTAATTTAATGGTTAATCTCTCTCCCAAACTTCAACTCCAAGTTACCCTGCACCCTCTCAAATACTTTTCTTTATTGTCTATGCTTAGGACACGTGGATTAGATTGTTAAGATTTGTGAATTTACTAAAGTTGTGTGCTGACTTATGTATAGCTGTATTTTTCTGGAGAAAGATTTTTATCAATTCTCAATGTCTATGGAGTTTTTAAAAAGAGGTAAGGATTATTCAAATGTAACTATAAATATAAGAAAATGTGATATCTATAACCAGTTGTTACAGTATTTATCGCCTCCATTTTGCTTCACTTGTAGCCACTTCGTCTCAATCTTGTTAAGGACCAAATAAATGGTATTTGTGGTTACTTGCTGATCTGAAAAGTGAGTACCTCCTGCACCTGGCTAGTCAGTCTTGTGACAATTTGGTGCCATAGAACTAGCAGAGAACTAAATTATGGAATGGCAGATCTCAGGAGCAGCTATGTGATTTTACATATGGTTTGTTTTTAATGGATAGAGACAGAGTCTGGCTATGTTGCCCAGGCTGCTCTGAAACTCCTGGGTTCAAGCCATCATCCTGCCTTAGCCTCTTAAGGAGCTGGGATTACAGGTGCATGCCCCCAGGCCAAGTTCATATGATTTTCTGAAAATACAAAAGAAAGAGGGAGACACAAAATACTTTTTTAATCATGTTCTTAAAATTATCTTAATAAAAATCAATTTGCTCTGAATGCCATGACCTTCTGAGTGTCCCAACCTAAGGGTTGTCAGACCGTTTTCTCATATATGCATGTATAGAAGTAGGGAACTAATATATTTTTGTCTAAAATGTTTAAGATGAAGATGAGAATGAATTCTACAATATATAATTTTGCCTGAACTATATAAGACAGTTAAAATTATAGAGATATTGCAGGAGAGACTCTGGATTAGATAGAAAAAAGGAAGAATTAGGCTTTTTTTTTTTTGTCTATAATCCTTTTAGTAGGTAATTCAGCTTCAGTTTCACTAAATCTTGTTTATGCATTCAGCATAACAAATCTTCTAATAAGCCTGTATAGCTCTAATCTCTGCCTTACTGCAGACACCTGAGGATATAAGTATCCACTCTGCCACTTGATACTTCTTAGAGACTGTTCTGGTGCTGAGAAATCCTTTCCAGTGTGTCCTCAGTTGAACTCCCATGATTCCTGGATGTTGCCATTTTCAAGACACAGGGCAAGCGCATTTGTCTAGATTACCTCTCTACCTTGGGAATTTTAAGTCACTCTGTGAGGGAAAGAGAACTCAGTATAGTAGTAACTCTCAGAATGAAAATTTTCCCCTTGCTTGTTAATATTTTTAGAGTAATCATTGTCACTGAAAATAGACTTCCTCTTTCCCCTCTCATGCTGGAAAATCTTAGGTAATTATGAATAAAGCATTCTTTACTTTTCCCCTCCTCCCTTGATGATTGCTTTACCTCACTCTGTGAGAACTGTGACTACTCATTCTGCTCTTGTCTTTTACATGAGAACTGAGAGCGCATTTTTAAGATGGAATTTTCCTCCTTAATGAAGTCATAACATTAGTCAGAAGGTTTTCTCTTCTTGAACGTTAAGCCTGGGTAAGGAATAAAGTGCAGAAGTTTATGGAAAATTATAAGATAACTTAAAAAAAAAACGAAGACAACAAATTAAAATGTTAGCCATTGAGGGAAAATGTTTTACAGGCAGCTCTCTGAGGAGTTCTTCCCTCATATCTCCTCAAAAATCTTGTTTTGCATTTAATTTTTTACAGTTGGATAAGCTCAGCCCTTGACATATTTTCAATAGCAAATAAGCCTAGAGTTTATTTTTAGTACATTTATTAGGAATGTGTTCTTGGGAAAATTATTTAACCTCTGTAAGCCCTGCTTTATATGGCAAAGAAGAAAGTAGGTAATAATAGATAATAACAGGATTATTTTATGCATTACCTGTACATTGCCCAACATATAGTAAGTTCTCAATTTTGTATTGGTATTTGTTTTATTATTAACCACTTTTATTAATGTTGCTTTTAGTTTTTGAAATATGAATTCATTCAAAAATATTTCTTGAGCACCTGCCAAATACCAGGCACTCTTCTAGGAACTAGAGTGGCATTAATGAGTAAGAGACAAAAATCTCTTCCCATGTTGAGCTTAGAATCTATTAGAGTAAGAGACAGACACATACAAAATAAAATGTATAATATACTAATACCAAGAAGTGCTAAGTATAAAAATATAAAGCAGAAAAAGGAAATTGAGTGGCAGGGTTAGGTAGTAATTGAAGATATAGTAGTCAAGTAAGGCAGCTTCAAGAGAAGATTATGTCTTAAATAAAAATCTGATAAAGGTATAGAAACAAGCCATGAAGTTATCTGAAGGAATTGCAGGTAGTGGAGAACAGCCAAAAGACCTGGAGTAGTAAAAGGTTTTATGCAGAGTGATTTAAAAAGAATCACAGTATCTTATACATCAGTAAATATTTACACATACACTTAAGTAAGTGATATGGACAAGAACTTTGGAAGTTGAATAGCAAGGTCCATCTGGACTATAACAGAGGAGGCTTCACAAAGGAAGGTGACAGGGCATGGCCTGGATCCTGAAGGACAGGAAGAACTGGGATCGATAACAAAGAATGACATCCCAGTGGAGAGAAGTGGAGGGGAAACAGCATGAAATGGAGTGAAATAAGAATGTTGGCCTTTAGGGCAGGAATGGGCCAGGCAGAGGGCAAGTGGGAAGCAGGAAAAAGGCGACCTTGTATAGAGTTCATGTTGGCAAATAGAGAGAAGATGGGAAAGCATGGTAAGGCCAAATTTAGTAAAATCCTAAAGTCAAGCTAAAGATTATTGCATGCTATCCTGAAAATATTGGGGAATAATTAGAGCAGATGAGTAGAAAGGTGAATTCTTGTATTTAGCTATATCATTATTTTTACAAATTTAAACAAATAAGGAAATGGAGGCAGTAGTTGGAGTAATTTAGGAGATAAATTGAAAATGGATTTTGTTAAGAGAGAAGGGAAGATAGATTTTATATATTTTAAGGAAAAATGAGGATTTATTTGCTGACTGCACGTAAGAGATAAAAGAGAGGAGTCAAAGATTTCTCTAAAATTTTCAAAATGATTAATTATGTGTTGATATTAAAAGAAATAGGGAAGTTGAGACATATGAGTTTGAATTCAGCATGAGTCAGTTAAGACAATCAGATGCAGATATTCTTAAGGCAACTAAAGTTCATTTGATATTTGTCATATAGGCTGAATTATGTTTCTAAGAGCTGTTTTTACTGTGCATTAAATCCGTCTAATACTAACATAGTACAAAAGTTGTATGCTATCCAAATTTTGTATTTTTATAACAAGTTGGAGAGACAGAGAATCAAAAAATTATTGATTTGGAACCATTAGACATCAGCTAGTCCAATTAGTTCATTTTGTGGAAGGAAAAAGGATACCCAGAGATGGTTACATGACTTTATAGCCATGCCTTTAGCTATTATGTAACTTGGTCTAGCCCAGGTCTCCATACTGAGACTCTCCTCCTGCTAATAAAAAAATAATTAAAAAGTATTAGTGATTTGTATTTTGCCAGCTTGCTTGTGGAGAATAGGATTAGAAGGTTTGACTTGCCTGTTAGCACTCTCTTGTAGCCATTTTTCTAATTAACATAGACACATTTTATCCTTTCTCATGAAACAGATCTAACTTGTTTAGAAGCTTCAGTCTTCTTGATTTAATTAATCACTTTCTCCACCTTTAGTCATTGTTGAAGTTTCCTGATTTACAATGTTATCTTTTTATCTTTTCAGTAGTTTAAGGAGGAATGATATTTCTACTGTTGTACTATTTTTCTGTTTATCTTTCAGAAGAAAAATAGCTTTTCTTATTGGCCCAAAAAACCATCACCCTACAGGAAATAAATCACACTCTTTGCTTGATTTTCCTGATCTGGCTACTGATTTCTCTTCAAATTTAAGTCAATACTTAGACTTTAAGACTTCATTGTTACTTCCTTACAGGTCATTCTTATGAACTAAAATCCATAGTCATTGTTCTAGCAAGCCTGAGCAGTTTATTCTTTGAGTCACAGGATTATAAAAGAAAAAATAGACCTTAGAGATCATAATACAGTGCTCTTCAAACTGTACTCTTCAATTTTTCTACTACTCATCAGTTGTTTTTTATTCTAATAAAATATAATTACCTAGCAAGTGAGCAGACATGTATTTACAGTAGCTTTACAATTCTTTATACACTTCTTTACTCTCTCCATTACACATGCCACATGGTATGATACAAGTCATAACTCAACTATGTGAAAGCAAAACCACTCTTATACATGGTGTCTTGCATATATGTTAAGGCCCAGAGTGGTATCAGTAGTCTCTCTGTCCCAAGAGACTGAATTAAACAAGACTGTTGACATTCTTGTGGCATTTATCTGACAACCTTGGCAATCCCTAAATTCACAAATAGCTGTATAGCATTTTTTGCATTTAATGCATATCCACATATGATGTGTCCTTTGATTTTAGAACAAGTAAAGCATGCTAAAATAGACTGCACCTTATGAAAGTCATTTTCACTATTCTTGTGTTTCAGTTTCCTCATCAAAAGGTGAAATATCAGCTGCCTCTATTGATCTCAGGATCTTTTAAGTAGAAATGGAAGAGTCTTAGTGAAAACAGTTTGTATTCTGAAAGAAAATTGGATGTAAATACAGGCACTAAAAAGGTTTATTCATCTTTACAGATGTTAATCTGACCATTTTTCTCAAAATGTGAAAATAGTATGGATTTTCTTAGCTCATTTAATATTGAAAGACTAGAAAAACAAGTAATGATGTTCTAGAAGAATCTATGATCATATAATTACAGTTGTCCTTCAGTATCTGTGGGAGATTGGTTCCAGGACCCCCCCATGGATATCAAAATCTGTGGATCCTCAAGTCTCTTATATAAAATAGTGCAGTATTTGCACATGATTTACATATACCCTCCCATATACTTTGAATCATCTCTCGGTTATTTATAATACTACAATGTCCATGCTATGTAAGTAGTTATTACACTGTATTGTTTAGGGAATAGTGACAAGAAAATTAATCTGTACATGTTCATTACAAACACAGCAATCCATTTTTTTTCTGAGTATTTTGATCTGTGATTGATTGAATCCACAGATGCTGGAATCCATGAATACCCATGGGGGGCTGACTATAATGTTGTCTATATGCGTAGCAATTTTGTAATTCTCAACCAAGGACACGTATAGTCCTTGAATCTTGGTAGGAGTCTTGGGGACTTTTCTTAAAATATTTTGGCCATCTTCTCAAGATCTTGACTCCTACCCCCACTTGTACACGTGCACATACTTGTGCACACTCACACACAATACCCTTCCTTAAGTCCTGCTCACCAGCTTGCTTCCTATTGCATTGAGAGCGTTCAACTTGTAGACCAAGAACTTCCACCATATTTTTCCACCTCTACCCCAAAACACAGTTTAGACATATCCATTCTTTTCATTCTTCAGAGTCATCTCACCACTTCCATAAATTATTTCCTAATTGTTCCCTCTGCCTCTGTTCTTTTTTTTTTCTGATGATCAGTTCAAAGTACCTCTGTATGACCATTCTTAAGTGCAAATCTGACCATCTATACCCCCTTCTTAATATCCTTTCTTTTATGGATACCCATTTCAGACTTTATTAAAGGAGTGGAAGCTTCCCCCTCCCCACCTCACCACTTGAAGTTTTTGCAATTAGAATGGAGTTTATCTGGTTAATGCAAAAATAGATGTGATGTAGAATTCTTGGGGACACCTACTTATCCCCTTTTCAGAGTGGCCCTGAATAGCTCTGTGAACCCAGGAATCTGAAGAACTCAGAACAGAAAACCATCAGCCTACAGAAAGTAGATCAAACTCTATGCTTGATATTCCTGATCTGGCTCCTGGTTACTCTTCAAATTCCTCCTTACTATATTGTCCCTTCAGATATGTAAATCTTTACCGTGACATCATATTTTACACATTGAACCTTTGTACCGCTGTTCCTCTCCTGATGAACTTCCCTTTTCTCTTAACTACGCAGCTCAGATTTCTCATAAGGGAAGCTTCATATTTGTTGTGGCGCTGTTGTTCCTCAAACATCCTACTTACTGTAGTCATTTGTTTATGCTTGTCTCCTTTGCAGATTCTGAAATTCCTAGGGCAAAGGCTGCATCTTGTCTTCTTATTACTAATATTTTACACAGTATCTGGTTACATAGTAGGCATTCAATCATACAATTTAAAAGAAGAGGTTGACTTTGTGATCTTTTTCATATGCTTTATTTCCCTCTCCCCCTACTGGCAACTTCTTTCTACTTCTTAAAATAGATACAGCACTTGCCCATTAAGTGGAGGGAAGAGGTGTGGGAGTCGAGTAGTTGGAACTTCAAGTGTCAAAACATGATAATCTCATTTGCAAAGTTACATTATATCAGAGCTTGAACCTCAGAGATACTTAATTATAAGTAACACTTGTGGAACATTTGATACCTACATTTTTTTCACTAAAGTATCCTATCAAAATTAAATGTGTTGCAGTTGAGATTTGTGAGGTTTTAGCTATTTAGAGACTTTAGGGATATGTTTAGTGTTCTAATTCTAATAGTATTGATGAATATAAATGTTTCACTGTAGAAAGAGAAGTTTGAGAGCTGTTGTGAATGATATTTGATGTCTATTAGGTGATAATTTCTGATGACTAAACATGCTCAAGACCTTAGTGAGAAATACATGAATACAGAAAATATTTTGAAAATTATGAGAAGTTTATCATTGATTATAGATTTTCTTATCCAGCAGTTTTTGATTGTGTTCTGTTTTTCTCTGTCAGAGAAGCAGAAAGTGGTCAGTGGACTTTAGAATGTAGGCTCTTGTAGGAGGCCATATGTTTGAGAGTGCTGTCCAGGTGCTTTGTGATGTGGCTGAGAATGGATGCAGGCTTGCAGGGAAAAACTAATACTGTAGATCTCCAGAGAGCATTTTAGGAAAGACTTCTAAGCTTTAGGTTCCCTGACCAAAGAGTAAAAAGTGATTCTTAATATCCATAGCTATAGAGGAAAGTAAATACACTTCCCACATCAAATTTAGAATTAAATATTTAGGCATTTCAAGTGTATTTCATTTAGAACAAAATAAAATCATATATTCATTAATGAAATATAAAACCAGATGGTCTCTGAAAGGTTTTTCCCTTTACTCACTTTCAGAGTAAGGCGAGGAAGAGTAGTTTTCTTTTTTAATTTATATTTTAATTGTCCCTTTCTGTTTTTCCAAAAGTTTTATTTTTTGAAAGTGAGTCACCTTTTAGACATTTGAAAAATTAGAATTACTATGATGTTTATTCTATTAGTAAGTCTTCCTAGAGTAGCAAGGTAGAAAAGCATCTCTGAATGCCTACATAGGAAGTATTTAATAAATGTTTTTTGGGCCAGGTGAGGTAGCTCACTCCTGTAATCCCAGCAATTTGGGAGGCCAAGGCGGGTGGATCACCTGAGGTCAAGAGTTTGAGACCAGCCTGACCAGTATGGTGAAACCCCATCTCTACTAAAAATACAAAATTAGCTGGGGGTGGTGGTGCATGCCTATAATACCAGCTACTCGGGAGGCTGAGGCAGGGGAATCGCTTGAACTCAGGAGGTGGAGGTTGCAGTGAGCCGAGATCGTGCCATTGCACTCCAGCCTGAGCAACAAAAGTGAAACTCTGTCTCAATAAATAAATAAATAAATAAAATACATAAATAAATGCTTTTTGATTTAACGAAGGTGTCATTGTCCTATGAAAAGGAAAACTATCAAAATATATTTTTTAAAACTTAGCTTTTGATAATGATATGGAAGATATTTCTCTTAATTAACCTAAGTCAAAAACTAAAATATGTTATAAAATGCTAACATCAAATATTTGAGACCAGTTAAAGGAGACAGAAGGAAGTTATGGAGAAAGAAGCAGTAGCCAGAAAATAAGGGCAAGAAAATGTTTTCTAAATTTATGAGAATCAGAATGTTTACAAAATTGCTATTGTTATCATCTGGAAAAAATATGCCTTGTAGGCTGAAAAAATGAACATTCCCTTTCCATACCATGCAGGAACCTTCTTTACTGCATTCCTAAGAGGACTAGTCTAGCACCTAATTGGATACTTGTGGTAATATTTGGGAACTCACTGATCTGGTACATCAGTGTGGGAGTCGAGTAGTCAGAACTTCAAGTGTCAAAACATGATAGTCTCATTTGCGAAGTTACACTATATTAGAGCTTGAACCTCAGAGATACTTAATTATAATTAACACTTGCAGAACATTTGATACTTAAATTTTTTTTTCACTAAAGTGTCCTACCAAAATTAAATGTGTTGCAGTTGAGAGTTGTGAGGTTTTAGCTATTTGGAAACTTTAGGGATATGTTTAGTGTTCTAATTCCAATAGTATTGATGAACATAAATGTTTTACTGTAGAAAGAGAAGTTTGAGAGCAAGTTGAGCAAGAATCTGTCACTCTAGGTCTTCTACTCTTTATTAAAGAATGTTGGATTCATTTATAACTTACTGGTCCCTTAAATATTAAAGTTTGGTGTTTGGTATCTTAAACATGATTACATCCTTATAGGGCTCTCTTCTAATTGCCTGGATACTGCACATCTATTAATACAGTCTCAAAGCACACTTGCTTTTTTGATAGTAAGAGCATACGATTTAATCACATTGAAGCTAGTCCGCAAAGGTTTTTGTCTTTTTTTCAGGCAAGCAGCTGATGAATGAATCTCTACTATCCTTCACTTTATGACTGTGATTTTCTAAATAAATGTTGGAGATTTTAACTTACAATTTATTAATTTCCATCTTGTTTCTTCAAGTCCCTCCTTTAAGTCTAAGGAAATTTATGGAAATCTTTTTCCATACCATCAAGTGGCTTATTTCTTTTTAACTTTTTTTCCTTGAGTTCAGGAGTACATGTGCAGGTTTGTTGCATAGGCATCCTTGGGTCATGGGAGTTTGTTGTACAGGTTATTTCATCACCCAGGTATTAAGCCTAGTACCCATTAGTTATTTTTCCTGATCCTCTCCCTCCTCCCACCCTCCACCCTCTGATAGGCCCCAGTGTGTGTTGTTCCCCTCTGTGTCCATGTGTCCTCATCATTTAGCTCCCACTTATAAGTGAGAACATGCAGTATTTGGTTTTCTGTTCCTATGTTAGTTTGCTATGGATAATGGCCTCCAGCTCCATCCATGTCCATGCAAAAAAACATGATCTTATTCTCTTATATGGCTGCATGGTATTCCATGGTGTATATATAACACAGTTTTTTTAATCCAGTCTATTATTTGTGGGCATTTAGGTTGATTCCATGTCTTTGCTATTGTGAATAGGACTGCAGTGAAAATATGTGTGCATGTGTCTTTATAATAGAATAATTTTTTTTTTCCTTTGGTATATACCCAGTAGTGGGGTTGCTGGGTTGAATAGTATTTCTGTCTTGAGGTCTTTGAGGAATCGCTACACTGTCTTCCACAATGGTTGAACTAATTTACATTCCCACCAATAGCATATAAGTGTTCCTTTTTCTCCGCAACCTCACTAACGTGTTATTTTTTGACTTTTTAATAATAGCCGTCCTGACTGGTGTGAGATGGTATCTCATTGTGGTTTTGATTTGCATTTCTCTAATGATCAGTGATGTTGAGCTTTATTTCATATGTTTGTTGGCCGCATGTATGTCTTCTTTTGTAAAGTGTCTGTTCATGTCCTTTGCCCACTTTTTCAATGAGGATGTTTGTTTGTTTGTTTTTCCTGTAAATTTAAGACCGTTATAGATGCTGGATACTAAACTTTTGTCAGATGCATAAATTGCAAAATTTTTCTCCCATTCTGTAGGTTGTCTGTTTTCTCTGTTGATAGTTTATTTTGCTATGAAGAATCTCTTTAGTTTAATTAGATCCCATTTGTGAATTTTTGCTATGAACTGGATCTGATATAAGCATATGTTTAATTTTAACTCCCAGGTCACACTGTTTTTTTTTGTTTGTTTTGTTTTTGTTTTTGTTTTTGTTTTTTTGGAGATGGAGTCTCACGCTGTCACCAGTCTGGAGTGTGGTGATACAATCTTGGCTCATTGCAACCTCCGCATTCCGGGTTCAAGCAATTCTCCTGCCTCAGCCTCCTGAGTAGCTGGGACTACAGGCACACACCACCATGCCCAGCTAATTTTTGTATTTTTAGTAAAGATGGGGTTTCACCATGTTGGCCAGGATGGTCTCTATCTCTTGACCTCGTGATCTGCCCACCTCAGCCTCCCAAAGTGCTGGATTACAGGCTTGAGCCACCACACCCGGCCCCAGGTCATACTTTTAATCAAAATGAGAAAAAAGATTGACTTCACTGGAATGCTTATGTCTTGTTTTATATTCAAGTTTTAAGTTTATGTTCTTGAGATTATTACATCTTGAGTTACTTGATAATACCACAGTTGAAATCCATGTTGTTGAATCCTTCAACCCCTTGAGGACTGAGAATTCCCTTTAATTATCTGTCTGAATCATTAAATACTTGTAAATCAAGAGTTCAATTTAGAAATGTTATACTTGATACATTTTTTAAAGCTGGATAAATTAACCTATTAAACAAAATTATCTCTTCTTCAAAAAAAGGCATCACTTCCCCCACAAATGTGTAATTTAGGAATTGTTTTCTATTGGAGTGGTTCACGCTTATATATTTTAGTTGCTCTAATGCAAGGTGTTTCCTAAAAAGTTTAAGGAAAGTATAACTTTATTTTCATGTATGATAGTAAATAATACAATAGGGGGTGCATTTGTGCTATGCTTGTTTCTGTTCCCATTTCAGTGCTCAATTACTGTAGCTTCTAATAAATAAAATTATCAGTTGCTAACATTTAAATCAAACAGTTCCACAAGTGGAAGTATTGCTTATTTGTGAGAGTTGTGTTTTTTTAAACTTAACCTTACTGAGGGGTTTTAAGGACTGCCAATTATAGATTGTACTAAGCAAAGTTCAAAGTAATAGAAGGTTACCAAGTTGAGGCTAGAATTCAATTAGTGCCAATACAGTTAAAATGGTATCATTAACAGAACATCTTCATCCAGGACCTTTTTTTTTTTTTTTTTTTTTTCAGACAGGGTTTCACTCCTGTTGCCCAGACTGCAGTGCAGTGGCTTGATTGAGGCTCACTGCAGCCTCAACTTCCCAGGCTCAGGTGATCCTCCCACCTCAGCTTCCAGAGTAGCTGAGACCACAGGGGCGTGCCACCACCCCTGGCTAATTTTTTGTATTTTTTGTAGAGACAGGGTTTTGCCATGTTGCCCAGGCTGTTCGCAAACTCCTGGCCTCAAGCAATCCACCTGCCTCGGCTTCCCAAAGTGCTGGAATTATGGGAATGAGCTGCCACACCCAGCCCCTCCGGAATCTTTAGATTACCAACTTCTGTCTTCCAGGTTTTTATGTCCTTGGAAATTTATGCATATTTTTAGAGGTAAGACCCATCCTCATCTTCTTCCTAATCCTTGACATATTGTGAACACAGATATATATACAATTAAGTAGTTCCCTGAGTTACAAATATACTTAAATATACTTTAACTTATTATAGAAGGCTTACAAAAACTGTGGATAAGTAACATATATTTATCTCAGTTAATGAATAACTGATGCTGAAAATAATGTGAATGTCAAATTAGTTCTCTTTTTTTCTAGCCCTCACCTTTGAAAAGCCTGAGCCTCTGAGATGTGAGATGACTGCTGTAAAGTGAAGCAGCAAATTTCTAGAGGCTGGGTTCACCCTTCAGGTCCTCTAAATCCTAGGTCGCTTCCCACTACTACATACTACCCTAAAAAATCTGTAATTCACAAATTTATTCTTTAATCTTTTTCATAACTTATTAAATTTTTATTGAACAAATACAGGAAACAGTTTTAAATTACTCATTGCTCTTGAATACATTGGTGATTATTTTTCTTCTCTGAAATTCTGTTTTCCTTAAAGGCAGTCATTTTTTGGTCTCTTCTAAATGACACTTAGTATTTTTAGTAACATCATAACTTCAGTGGCCACAGTGAGCCCTCATTTTGCAACATAGGCCTACTTTTCATATCTGGCTTGCCTTTTATTATTTATAATTTAATGAAAAGAAAGTACCACTCTTTCCATAGTTTTGTAATAGAATTGCTGTCAACAAAGTAGTGGATGCACTATGTTATAAAGATTTCATTGTGAAAACATGAAATGGCTGTTAACTATACATCAGGCAAAATAAAAACAGGAAATATAAACATTTCCTGGAACAGGGCAGAGTATGAGTAAATAAGGTATCAAATATAATTGGATACCTGGCCAAATATTTTTAAATGTCTTAAGAAATGTCACTGGAAAGACTGGAGTACTTGGATTTGTCTCTTATTCTTATTTTGATTCCTAACACTGTGCTTGGCACATGGTAGGTAATTAATAAATGTGTGATGGATGAATAATGATTATCATTCAATTAGTGACTAAGAGAGTTGGAAAGGGCTATCAATTTCAAATTGGTTCCTTTAAGACATTTTTACGTAAGAGTTGGGAGAAAAGTAAAAGAGCACCATATGACTATGCTTTACTAAGAGCTGCTTCCATTCCTACATTGACCATGTGGACTCATATTTGGCCTATATAATTACATTAGAATAAACAAAGCACCAAAAGTTGGAAAAGGAAGTAGTAGTAGGAGAGGGTTTTAAGCTATGTATTTACTGGGAAAAAAAGTCATGTTTTCTTTTTTAAAAATGTTCTAAACAATACTGTAATCAGTTGGGAATTGAATGTGCTTTGTGTCAGACAAAGGTCTTTGTATACAATACATTACATTTTGTATACCAATACATTACATTACACAGAAGGGAGTGCCTGGCTTTGTATACAATACATTACATTTTGTATACCAATACATTACATTACACAGAAGGGAGTGCCTGGCTTTGTATACAACACATTACATTTTGTATACCAATACATTACATTACACAGAAGGGAGTGCCTGGCTTTGGGAAACACATCTACCTAAACTCTTAACATAGCATGATGCTGCCATACAGTAGGTAATACCAAGACAAATCAGAGCCGTTATTAACAACCTTGAGGAAATGTCTTGGGAAATATTTAAATAATTTTTGTTTAATTATAATAAGGAATATACAGCCTCTGTGAAGTCATCCCAAACTCTTCGAGGCAAATTTAGTCTCCTCCCACCCCTGTTTTTTAATGTTTCTAAAGGGTGTTATGTATAATCTATTAGAAAACTGGCCAGGTGCAGTGGCTCATGCCTGTAATCGCAGCACTTTGGGAGGCCAAGGCGGGTAGATTACCTGAGGTCAGAAGTTTGAGACCAGCCTAGCCAATATGGCGAAACCCTCTCTACTAAAAATACAAAAATTAGCCAGGCGTAGTGGCAAGTGCCTGTAATCCCAGCTACTCAGGAGGCTGAGGCAGGAGAATCTCTTGAACCCGGGAGGCAGAGGTTGCAGTGAGTTGAGATCGCGTCACTGCATTCCAGCTTGGGCGACGGAGTGAGACTCCGTCTCAAAAAAAAAAAAAAAAAAAAAAATATATATATATATACACACACACACACACACACACACACACATACATACATACATTAGAAAACTAATTACATTGTTTTCTTAAAATGTTTTAAGCATCTCTCTTCCTCAAGGACAAGAATCTTGAATCCTTAGTGCATATGAGGTACTTAATAGATATTTAAATGAATAATGAGCTACTATTGCCTAAAAATATTAGACATCATGTAATATCAGGCCTACAGTTGATAGAAAAAGTATTCTCAACTAAGAATAATTTACCAGTGGAGAAAACTGTTAGTTTTCCCTTCTTTTTCTTTGCTTTATAAAATTTAAATGACATTAAGAGTTACGTTTCTTGGAAAATTGAAAAGAATATCTGTGGGACAATGGGCTCTGGGTGTAATTGCAGGATAATTTGAAAAGTTTAAAGAATATTTTCCATAGGTATAAGTTTATTTAGGCTCTGTGTCTCCTCTTGAGATGACTTTAGCAGTATATATTTCCCTGGAACACCATGCACTCTAGGTTTTCTAATTTATTCGTTTAAAATACTTGGCATTTTACTACGTAAATATTCTCTGTATCCGTAGGTACAGCACCTCTGTGTACACTAAGTGTATGTATTTTTTTTAATTGCCTTAGTTTTGCTATTCACTAGATTATTTTCCAAGGAACCTACTCTTAGATTTATTAAGCCTACTATATATATTTTGTTATTAACTAATTCTCTTATTTTTAAAAATTACTTTTCCTTTCTTTGCTTAAATTTGCTTTGTTTTCCTAAATTAGTGATTTGGAATACTTAATTGTTTTTATTTTGTTTTGTTTTGTCAATAAAAGAGTTTTAAGACTCTAGTTATACTATAGCTATAGCCAATGCATTTTGAGAGGTGCTTACATATTACAATTATTTTCAGAAATTCCCTATTTCAAAGCTTTGCTTTCTTTGAACAAAGAGTTATTTAGGAAAAGAAAGGAATAAAAATCTCAACTTATTCTCCACATGACTAGCTTTATTATTTGCAGTATTCTGTTTTTTACTTCTTGTAATACTTCTTTATATTTTGTTGTGGAATTATGTCACCTAGCAATATTTTCCTTAACTTCTTAATTTTAGCCTGTTTTCCAAGTTAATCATTTATCTGTTGTTTCAATGAATACCTAAGAAAATTTTCTTTGTCAGGATAAGGCACATGAGGTCTAAGATTTATTTCTAGAACAGTAAGCAAATCATTTCTGAAAGTGTGTTCTTCTACTATTAAGTAACATGTTTATTTTTGTCTTTTAGTTGAAGTCCCCCTCCAACCCAATAGGTACTATTCTGATTTGTTCTCCTATTCACACATTCTTGAAGGAGAGCTGATTTATCTGTACCCACAAAATTATAATATAATTTTCTCAGAGTGTTCAAAACATTGTCTTTTTTATTTTTCTTTTTTTTTGAGTTTTTCACTCTTGTTGCCTAGGCTGGAGTGCAATGGCAGGATCTCAGCTCACTGCAACCTCCGCCTCCCGGTTTCAAGAGATTCTCCTGCCTCAGCCTCCCGAGTAGCTGGGATTATAGGCATGCACCACCACTCCTGGCTAATTTTTTTGTATTTTTAGTAGAGACGGAGTTTCTCCATGTTGGTCAGGCTGGTCTCGAACTCCCAACCTCAGGTGATCCACCTGCTTCAGCCTCCTAAAGTGCTAGGATTACAGGCGTGAGCCACCACACCCAGCCGAAAACATTATCTTAATGGAGCAAAACGTTATCACCGACAAACTTTTTTCTATTGAAAATACTGCTTAAAAGATCAGGTCATGCCCACCCCACACCCCACACCCCACACCCTTTGTATTTCTCTTTTACTTGTCTTGGCCTCTAGTTCAGATTTATAGTTTGGTAATGTCTGATTTTCTTTTTTAGTGCTTCAGCCCATCTGGTTGAGGAACAGCTGTATCCCACTGGGACCTCTCCCTTTCCTCATGAGTGATGCCAGGGTCCTGCTGCCCATAAGCATTCTGTTTGCTGAGTTGGTATATATTTCCTTTCCCCAGCTTCGCTGCCTTTGGCTGCTTTGTGATTAAGTAAGACATACCCATGTTTCCTAAAGCCTCCTTCGCCTTTAGTCCTTGATGCTGGGGACCTTTTGGTTGGGAAGACAGCTTCCTTATGTCAGGGTGAGCCTGCTACACAAGTATGTAACTCAGACAGTGACCTACTGTTGAGTTTCTGTTTAGTGTTTCTTTGTCTCCCTCAAATGGTACAAATGTGGAGGGCTTCAACTACAGTCTACCTCTCTCCTGTTGGTTTTGTCTATCACAACCCATGCCCTCCAAATAAGAGATGATGGAGCAGTCTACTTATTTTCCGTAGCACTCCACAACTGACTTTAAAAGAGGGACTGGGATTGGGCTCTTAGTGATGACTTTTAATGTGGATTCATCTGCATTTTCTCTAGAAATTCTTTAAACTCTCTGCCTCTCAGCTGGCACTATTCCATGGTATTTTAGTGCTAATGGGAGATCTTTTCTAATTTTTGTTTTTCTTTGACTGTTTAAATCATTTACTGGAAAGAGGGCTTAGATATCTGCTCATATGCTCCTGCTAGTCTACAAGTCCTCCAGCCTGATTTTGTTCATGAACATGATGGAAATAAGCTTCTTAAATGCCTTTAATATTGGATACTGCTTTCAAGGAAATTTAAAATAGCAAGCAGGCTTTCAAGAAGAGAGAATAAATTATCAGCCAGTCTCGCAAGAACAAAAATAAGCCAAGTCATATAAAACAAGTTTGGAGTAAACTTGTTTTTACATTTCAAATTCGAGTTGAACTCTTCAAGTGAAGCTTCAGAGATATAAAAAACTTTAACTGATAAAGATTCCAAACATTAATATATGGAAATGTATGAGCTCACTGAAAATTTTACATAAATTTTACTAGAAGAGGTGACTGACCAGTTGCTTTTATAAGATTCTCAAAAAGATCTCAAATCTTAGGGACTAATACTGTAAGTATATGGGGAAATTAAGACAAAGATTTACCATCTTGTGAGTTTCTAGTTTGGATAATGAACTTAATTTCACAAGAAATTGCTTTAGCACAAACATGAAAACCTTAAGCATGAGAACTCTCCTTTTGAAGTACAAAGGGAGACTAAAGTGAATAACTCAAACTGGAAATGTAGAAAATTGAATTTGCTATGATTTGAAGTCCTTTCAGAATAGCCAACAGATTTTAAACAAGAGTTTGTATTGCATACTTTCTTTGGGATATACATTGAAGGAGAAAGGAGGAGGGAGTTTTAAAAGACAAGTGGAAAGCCCTTTCTGCTTATTTTGGCTATGGCTTCCATTTCAGTGTCTGTGTTTAAGGGATCATAAAAGGAACTGGAAAGATTGGTCACAATGGCAACTCTGTACCTGTATGATTTCGGATGTGAAAAGAGTTTAGCGATTTCCTTGTTAACCTATACTGCTGTGGAAGTCATTCATTATGCAGTTAGGCATTAGCAGAATAAATAAAGTTCATAGCTCTAGGAACCAAATTTAATTTTATCACTCTTCTGATTTAGAATATTTTCATATGCTTTCATATGTCCTACAGACAATAAGAAGATAGAATCAATACTTGGTGATTGATAGGTTATTTTTTAAAAGGGAAGAAAGAATTAAACATCCATGGTTTCTTCTTAACTAACTGGGTGGATGATAGTATCCCTCACTCCAGTGGGGAGTATAGATGACAGGTTTGGAGTGAAAGACAGTGAATTCCATTTTGGATAAGTTGAATTTGAAGTGCCTATGGAACATACAGGTACAGATGACTAGGAGACAATTGAAAATCCAAATTGTGAACTCTGCTGAAGATTAGAAGTACAGATCTGAGATTAAATTGCTACTTGAGTTCATGGGAATAAAATAGGTCATTCTGCAAATGGTTATCTCAATATCTTCCTGGTCATCTCTTGGGTCACCTTGCCGACTTTTCATTCTCTTTACAATCTCTAAATTCTCATGTTTTTAAGGCTCTCATCTTAGGCCAACTTATCTTGGGTCACCTTGCTAACTTTTCATTCTCTTTACAGTCTCTAAATTTGTGCTTTTAAGGCCCCATTCTCAAGCTGGCTTCTCTGTTTTGGTGGGAACTGGTAGCAAACATCCATTTGTAAACAACCCAAATGGCTAGCATTGAGCAGGACTCCCCAACATACTCCTCTGAATTACATTTTGAGTTATCTGAAGGATCAATATCTCAAACTAGGAAACTCTAGCTTTCTCATTTATTTTCATCATCTAATTATTTTTCTTGCCTTTAAGTATAAGGGATAGAGACTTGATTGATTTTTATGTACAACAAGTTAAAAAATTTAATTAGGCATCTTTGCCATTTAATCAGTTTATACTTCTTGAATCTTTTCCAGTCATCAAAAAGTTGCTGAGCATGCGCAGCTTTACTTACTAGCTTATAGCATGAAGAAGAGTAAAATAGGAGTGGATAAAGGCACAGTGGTAAGTAGTCAGTGTTTCCAATTAATCTCAAAGTTTAGGATTATTTAGCGTGAATTCTGTTCTTTGGTGTCTTCCTGCTTTTTGACGTGGTAACCTGCCATAACAAAAGGAAACAGCAGGAAACTTGGTACCAATTAAAACAGTCTTCTTCCCCCAAAGAACGAACTGTCAGCAAACAATCTCAAATTCAAAGTGATAAGTGTTTTAGAGTGAAACAAGGATAAAGAGACAAGGCTATTAAATTTTAACATCTGCTGGAACACAAAGCACATACCAGTAGAATTAAGTTTGGCATTTAATAAGATATAATTTGCACATCAGAAATGAAATAGATGCCTCAAGGCATGGTATATATATATATATATGTTTGAGCAAGGGGCACTTCTAGCAAAACTGAATACACTGGTATAAATGTCTGCGTGAAAATTTTTTTATCCATTCACTTTTGGTGTGTATTCCAGCTGTGAGTTATTCAACCAGGCTCACTAAGTTTGAGTCTGATTAATAACATTTAAGGTCACATCTGATTAACAGTATTTGAAGTTTGAATTTGTTCTAAGATGACTCAAGCGCAATAACATTTTCTATATCAAAATGAATTTCCATCCAA
Organism: Pan troglodytes; assembly: GCF_028858775.2. Classification (NCBI taxonomy): domain Eukaryota; kingdom Metazoa; phylum Chordata; class Mammalia; order Primates; family Hominidae; genus Pan; species Pan troglodytes. Next base: position 106,665,074 of record NC_072401.2, read on the forward strand.
ATAGGGAGGAAATCTGAAATTTCTGTTCCAGTGTTGACTGAGATGCTCTAGATGAGCCTGGACTCAGAGCTCACCAACTGGATCTTTATGTTAAGTAGTCAGTGGGGTTGACTTCTAGGACTAGAGATCAAAATGTTCTACACCTCTTGATATAGGTCAGTGGCTGATGTAATGTGCTTCCAACAACTTTCTTTTAACTAAAACAGTACATATACCAAGTTGGTTTGTCACAATGGAAACAAAACAGAAATCTGACAACAGATTTCTCTAATTTTTTGTGTGTATGTTTCTGAATGGAGCTAAAATACATAATTTTACTCTTCCTTGGTGAAGATGCTTTTATAAAAGAGGACGTGTTTAAGAAAATTAAGAAATGTTGTAGGTAGCCATGAAAGAATTATTTTAAACAGAATTAGTATAGAGGTGTGAAGATCTACTGAAGGGTGATAAGTAAGTATGGAAGAGATGGTGTTCAGCATTGGGCTTCAGTATGAATAGGTAGAAGATGAGCAAGGCTTAGAGACAAGAAGTTCATTCAATAGGCTGTTGCGGTTATCCAGCAATGAGATGGTGACAGCATGAGCCATGGTAGTAAAAGTAAGGACATGGATAATTTGTGGGTTCTACAGACAATAAGAACATAGAACCGATAGGTTATTTTTTAAACGGGAAGAAAGAATTAAACATCCTTGGTTTCTTCTTAAGTAACTGGGTGGATGATAGTACCCCTCACACTGATGGGGAATGTAGATGACAGGTTTGGAGTGAAAGAATGAATTCCATTTTGGATAAGTAGAGTTTGAAGTGCCTATGGGACATACAGGTACAGATGACTAGGAGACGATTGAAAATCCAAATTGTGAACTCTGCTGAAAGTTAGAAGTATAGATCTGAGATTGAATTGCTACTTGAGTTCATGGGAATAAAATAGGTCATTCAGTAAATTGTTATCTCAATATCTTCCTGGCCATCTCTTGGGTCACCTTGTTGACTTTTCATTCTCTTTACAATCTCAAAATTCTAGTGTTTTTAAGGCCCCAATCTCAGGCTGGCTTCTCCAACTGTACTCTTACTTGGGATGATCTTATCTAGTCATGGGGCATTAAATACCATTGGTAGGTTAACACAGTTGACAGTTTTCTCCAGCTTAGACCTCTTGCTGATTTCCTGACTTGTACACTCAACTGCCTGCCTAATATCCCACTTTAATGATAATGTACATCTCAAACTGAGCTTGTTCGAAATAGAAGCCTTAACTTTTCTGTCAGTCATATTGTTCCCATTTACCCATCCTAACAAATAGCACCATCATCAACCTTTTAGCTCAAGACAAAACTCTAGGCATTATCTTGCTTTCGTTCCTTTCATGTACTTTCTCACATCTAATCCATTACCAAGTTGTTCTGTTTCTGCCTTCAAAATGTGTCCTAAATTTATCCATTTCTCTGCTACTGCTATTCTCTAGTTCAGGACATTATATCCTTTCTCTTGTATTACTGCAGTCTCTAAACTTCATGTATCTATGTTTTATACTTTTAATTCATTGTCTATACAGCTACCAGAGTGATTTTTTAAAGGTCTAAATCAGTTCATGTCACTGCTTTATATATAATGCACCTATGGCTTCCCACTGGATTTAAATAATAATCTTAACACTCTACTCCTCCATGGCCTTTACATACTTCTAGCCGCACCTCAAAACACTCCTCTTGTTCACTGAGAACTAACTAGACCAGTTTCTCTTCTCCTCAGCTATATCATGCTAATTTATGCTTCAGTGCCTTTTGTACTTTTGTTCCCTCTAGCTGGATCATTCTTCCAGGTCATTCTATCATTGGCTTTTTCATTCAGTTCAGATAGATATCAGCAAATCAAGAGAGTCTTTCCTTACCTGCTCTATCTAAATAGTCCTGTTTTAGTCCTCTTTATCTCATCACTCAGATTTATTTCCCTCATAGCACTCATCAGTCTGAAATTGTTTGTTTATTTGGCTACTTGTTTGTCTAGATAAACTTCACTGGTGAAGGAATCCAGACTATCTTGTTCATCCCTACATCCCTAGAACCTAGAACAATATGTTAAAGATAAATAAATAAATAGATGAAAGAATGTTGAAGAGAAGAGGGTCCAGTCCAGCCCCCTGAGGTGACCAGCATTTAGGGAATAAGCCGAGGCAGAGGAGGGCCATTAAGAAGGAGCAATGAGAGATAGAGGAAAACTAAGAACAAGGTGTCCCTAAAGTGAGAGTGTCCTAACACAGGTCTAAATGAAAGGATAGTTCAGAAGAGGGCACTGCAGCTGGCTGAAAGAGAACAAGAAAGGCTGTAAGGTGGAGGTGAATTTTTAATTGAGCCGTGAAAGATAGGGAAATTCTGTATGAAGGAGTAAATGGAGGCATAGAGGCATAGAGGCAGAAGATGCATGCCTGTTTGGGGAATAGTCATCCCATTTGTCTTTCACGTATCTCATTTAATACTTCTCATTTAATCCTTTTAGTGTTAATGTTGTCACTAGATTAAAAAACAAAGGCTCCATCAGGATCACACAGTAAACAGAAGAATATGGATTTAAATGGAGATCTATCTGACTGCAAAGACTACTTACTGTAACTTAAGTCATTGAGATTCCTTATGGGCACCTCATATTCACCCTGCATATAACAGTATGCCAATGTTGGAATGAGGTGTGAATAAGCAGGGTAACAATAGAAACAGATATTCTCACCTTGATTATTCCTTTGGTAGCTTCAAGGGAAATTGAGTTTGAGGATAAAGTAACTCTTCCCATGTCAGCACTTTATCTGTCCTGAAACATGAGAAATTCCAAATGTTCAAGCCATGCAGTTTTTATCTAGTCAGATGGTTGAGAAGTCCAGGTTACCCATAGTTGTAATGAATACCTCCTCTTTATCTTCTTAATGTTCTGCTTTGCCAAATGATCTATAAAGATTACTCAGTGTACCTTTCAGATTGAGGTCCAGCAGACTTTCAGAACATTACATTTAATTACAGAAATCCAACTAATAAAATAGTAAGCTCATGTTAGTTTCAGGTGTTGATTTGTTTTTAATGTAGTCAATAATGTTTACATATAATGACTGGCAACTTAACAGAGTTATAATAGATTATTCACCTGTATTTGCCTTTATTTGTGTGTATACACACATATATACACGCTTTAAACTAGAGTAAAATCATTTATGCATACTAAATCAAATTTGAGAGTCCCCAGATTTTCAAATTGTGTATGGCTGGTCTATATTTTCTAGGACTGTCCTTTCTGGTTTAAGTGAAATTAAAAATTGAATTAATGGTATTAGTCTCTTTTAATTTTCTATTTTTTTCATGATTAAAAAATATTAATTTCCAGCCAGGTGCGGTAGCTCACGCCTGTTATCCCAGCACTTTGGGAGGCTGAGGCGGGTAGATCACCTGAAGTCAGGAGTTCAAAACCAGCCTGGTCAACATGGTGAAACCCTGTCTCTACTAAAAATACGAAAATTAGCCAGGCATGGTGGCACGTGCCTGTAGTCCCAGATACTTGGATGGCTGAGGCAGGAGAATCACTTGAACCCAGGAGGCGGAGGTTGCAGTGAGCTGAGATTGTGCCACTGCACTCTAGCCTGGTCGACAGAGTGAGAATCTGTCTCAGAGGAAAAAAAAAATTAATTTTCCCCATTCCCCCACCCACCCACCAAAAGACTCCATTGGAGTTTTATTTTACAAATGCATCTGCTCATCTACTTCTTTTTAAGTGCATAAACTAGTTTTACAAGCTTGAGTTTAAATCTTAACTCCTCAATTCTTTTTCTGACATAGAAATATACAGGTGCATTATGAAATAGCTAATAGTGACTATTTTCTAGGGCTGTAACTCAATATTTATAAGCATAATGATATAACCTGCTGAAGTTTGACACATCAGTATAGTTCTTTTGTTATTCTAAGTCATAAAGGCAGAATTTGGAAAAATTCACAGCTTTTCAAATATGCAGAAGAGGAAAAATTGAGAGGAAGCATACTAAAATTTCTTTAGCCAATTTTAATCAAGTTGAGTTTGAAACTTACAGGATTATGCTTCAAAGCTTGTAATGATCGTCACAAGTAGCCTTATTCAAAATGACACACTAATTTCTACCACATCTGTACTCTTCTCATTGTAAGATGTTACATATACCTATGCTTGACCAAATGGACTTCCTGCTATTTTAAGATATTTTTCTGTGTTTTAAGTCTTTCTACAAATTTTCTCAAGCATTTCCCTTTACCTAGGATGTTCTTCTTTCACTGCAAGTGAAGACATTCTAAAAATTCCTAAAGCACACTACCAAAAGCCCTTCATTTGGATGACTCACCTTCCTATGAGTCCCCATAGTTGCATGTCTGATGGCATTTATTTTAACTCTATGATCTGCTTCTAAATTAGATAAAAGCTGTCAGAGAGGACTATGACCAATTGTCATTCTGTTTCCCATGGCACCTAGTACAGTACTCTGCTCACAGGCTCAATAAGTAATGAGTTGAACTACGTTTTTTTAAGGCAGAGTCTCCCTCTGTCGCCCAGGGTGGAGTACAGTGGTGCAATCTCTGCTCACTGCAACCTCTGCTGCTGGGTTCAAGTGATTCTCCTGTCTCAGACTCCCGAGTAGCTGGGACTATACCACCAGGCCACCATGCCTGGCTAACTTTTAGTAGAAACAAGGTTTCACCATGTTGGCCAGGCTGGTCTCCAACTCCTGGCCTCAAGTGATCCACCTGCCTTGGCCTCATAAAGTGCTAGGACAAAAGTTTGCCATTGTCATGTTATGATATATATTGGTTTTTGTCCATGGTTTCTGGTTCATAGCTCCAATATCCCTTTTTACAGTCTTTTGTTAGAATGTAGGGTGTGTTGGACCTCAGGGCAGGCCTTAGAAAACAATCTCTCCTGCCTTCCTTTCACTTGCCCCCCGAGGGAGATTTTTTTTTTTTTTTTTTTTTTTTTGAGACAAGACTTCCCTGTGTCACCCAGGCTGGAGTGCAGTGGCGTGATCATAGCTCACCGCAGCCTCAGCCTCCTAGGTTCAAGCAATCCTCCCATCTCAGCCTCCCAAGTACCTGGGACTACAGGCACATGCCACCACACCTGGCTTTTTTTTTTTTTTTTTTTTTTTTTTTGTAGAGAGGAGGTTTCGCCATGTTGCCCAGTCTGGCCTCCAGCTCCTGGGCTCAAGTGATCCACCCACCTTGGCTCAAACCACCACACCCAACCCTGAGGGAGATTCTAATCTTCCCCACCCTTCTGATTTTGAGTCTTAAAACCCCAGAGAAGGTCCCACCCTTTGCACTGGGGAAAGGAATGCGATGATCATGAAGCCTCCATAAAAACTCAGGAGGATTGAGTCTGGGGAGCTTCTGGATAGCTGAACCAGTGGAGGTTCCTGGAAGGTGGCTCATCCAGGGAGGACTTAGAAGCTCCGTGCACTTTCCTTATACTTCACCCTAAGCATCTCTTCATCTGTATCCTTTGATAAACCAGCAAATATAAGTAAGTGTTTCTTGAGTTATGTGAGCTGCTTGACCAAACGTATTGAACCCAAAGAGGGTGTTGTGGGAACCCCAACTCGAAGCTGGTTGGTCAGAAGTTCTGGAGGCCTGGATTTGTGACTTGTGTCTGTGGCAGGGGCATCTTGGGAACTGAGTGTTTAATCTACGGGGTCTGACACTGTCTCCGGGAATTAAATTGGAGGACACCCAGCTAGTGTCTGCTGCTTGTTATTGGGGAGAAACCCTCACACATTTGGTCACAAGAGAGAAGTTTTCTGTTTTGAATATTGTTGTGATGTGAGAGCAGAGGAAAAATGCATTTTGGAGAAGTTTTTTCCTACACAGCCATAGGCAGTGATAAGAATATGATGCTTTTTTCCAGAAAATGCTACATGAGACCTTTTTATAAAATCTAATTTTCTTCAACTGAGTAGCATTTAAACTAAAAAGAATAGGTTATTTCAGTGTCTCTCTGTAATAACATCTTACAATCACTTGTCAGACCATGAAATAATGTTCTAGAAAATCAGTGAAAGAGCTTTTTAAACTTTGTGACATTTGACTTATATTTATTACCAAAAAGCCTGAATTATTATTCAGCACATTATAATTTTATTTAAAATTTAAATTAGAGATGAAATACTTGTAAATGTTTATAAGATTGGTAGCTGTGTGGGCTTCCAGAGTTAGAAATGCCTCTGAGAAAAGATTTAGAGTTTTGAAAGTATTTTGAAAAAAGAAACAGAAAGGAATACAACATTTTCCCAGCACTGCTTCAATAATGCAGTCTTCAGCATCATCTCAAAGCAATAACTGCAGTACAGATGAGATCAGCCAATTTTTTTTCCCCCTTATCTGCAGTGATTTTACCATCTCTTCATGCTACATCTTACCACAAAGAGAACATTGAAACATGGGAAAGAGTTTGCTTTGATTTCAACCAGAATGCCAACTCATTTCTGGGGTTCTAAACCATAACCTTTTTTAGCAGAGCAGTGTAGAATTTTTATACAATACCATAAATGGTTGGCCTGAGTAACATTTTAACTGTAAGTCAATACCTTTGAAGAGACATGTCTGACAACTCAGAGTTCTATTTTCTCCATGTGTGACTAAAGTACCTTTTCTATTAAGAGATCAACCACCATTTCCTTCTACTCTTTGTTCTCCCCTTAAATAAAGTTAATTCAGCTTCAAAATATTTTGTGATCTTGATTACTAACTGTGGGTCTTTAGAAGACAATGTAAAACATTTCCATGCTGTGAATATTAGAGCTAGTATACTTGGAGTTTGGCTAGTATTTCTGGGGGAAGTAGAAGAGGAGACATAGAGTGCAAATGAGTATTTTTAAAGCCACGCTGACTAAAACAAAAGGAATGTTTTATACATGTTTATTTCATAGTACTTCTTTGAAACAGGTCGGGGGGAGGAGAGTTAAAATATTGCTTTGAATTTTAATCAAAGTTCTTTCATGGAATTATTGGTGCTTCTGGTAATAACAGTTCTATAATCTTTGTGAGTTAATCTGAAATGTTCTTTTTCTTCATCATAATTCAGTGCTTGTCTTAACTGGTGGACTTGTATTTTATGGTATCATGTTTATAAGATGGCAACTAAAATCAGATTTTTTATACTCCTAAAAGATGGATACGATAGAGGGGAAAGGGGGTAAGCTACAACTTTTAGGTTGTTGGTGATATTTGAAGTGTTTATTGCTTCTGATTTACATTTATATATTATATTCAAATATAAACTTTAAAAGTAATGATTTGCCACAGGTTAAAGCAGAACATTTATATGATATTTCCTAGATGTTTTCCTCTACAATCCTGTTTTTGTTCTATGAAAAATGCCATAAACTTGGATCATTCACTAATTAATTTGAAGCTGTTTTCAAACAAAAAGCTAGTTCATCTTTTAGCGGATTTAGTTATAATCGTGATAACAGATGTATAGCTAAGTCTGTTGGACAAACTGTTGGTCACATCAATCTTAAATGCATCATACAGCGTGACGTGAATTTATGATATTTCCTAGGTAATGTTAAGGTTATATGGAAATTTCTTTGCAGGTAGTTAAGTCTTATTTTGAATTCAAATGTTATTTTCAATACATACGTGGAAGTGTATTTTTTGTTTGTCCTAAATGTTTAGATTTTGTGAGTTTAAAATTTTTTTGTGTGTTCTTTCTTTGTTCTTGCCGCTCCCTGCGTTCTCTATGAAGATACATGTCAGCACTATGCAACACTAAAATAACAATCAACCAAATTATATCCTATGAACAGACCTTTCTCTTCATTTCAAAGGCATAACTTGGATGGTCTGTTTAGCTCATGGTGAAAAAAAAAGTTATGATTTTGTATTTGGGCAAAGTACAGGTGAAGAGCGTGAATCATTAGAACAGCAATATAACTGGAAGAAGATAGTTTAGTTTTTACAAGTTAAATTTGAAGCTAAAGCAAAACTTGCATAGGTATGTGTCCTTTGCTCTTGAAAATGAACTCAGAACTCTACATCTGAGTGGTTATATGAATTTATACTCTCCTAGTCCACAGGTTCTCATCAGTGCCTCAAGATCTATGCACAGATTAAAATTACATAAGATATCATATACTACATCTGAATTAGGGTTTTCCAAAGTATGCTATTCCATGGAAATACTGTTTTTTCAGGGTGCTCCATAAACAATGATCCTGTGTTTCATTATGTCCAGGAAATGCCACACAGCACCTTTCCAGACATCCTATCATCATATTGAAGACTTTGAGGCCATGCATTAAAGAAAGTTTTAAATTAGAAAAAAAATAAGTTTTCTTACTTGAGCACAGAACTTTATTCTTTCTCAGGCTGGTCCTCCTTTTTTAAAATTACACGTTAATATCCCAAAGAACCAATCCCATAGATAGATATCACATATGATAAGAATCTGTTTCAATGGTGTTGGTGTACATGTGTGTTCAGGTACCTACACATTAGGACACATCTCTAGTTTATTAATACTGCACTTATAAAGAGACATGATAGAGACATCAAGAAGACATCATTTTAGGGTGGACACCATTGCCTAGGACCTGCTTATTAATGTCAAAAATTCAGAAACCCAATTTTATCTCTCCCACAGAGTTGACTGGAGTGAAGGAAATTGAGTTGTTTTAATTAAACTCACATGAGATTGATGTTTAAACAAAATTGTAAGTTTATCAATTAATAATCAAGAATTCCGATTTTTAATTTTCAAAATATTTTTTATGTCCACTGTCCAGGGTACTTGCTTTAAGGGCACCCAATGATTCTTGAAGATGAAGAGTCTTAGGAATATTTATTTTCTAGACCTCAATGAAGAAAGCTTTTTAATCATCCTGCCCCATAGAAGAATTTATGTTCCTAGTGATGTGATCATATTGGCCAATCCAGTGTTTCTTTTCCAAGGACAGTACTGATAAGGAGCACCAAATCTACCTCTTTGTCCTGAACAGATCATCTCCATCTATTCATAGTTTGGCTCAGAAGTTGGACAAGGCTGCATTTTATATCTACTTCTTCCTCATGTCAGCTATGCCATGCCATTTCGTTCTTTTAGCTTCTGTTTACTTATGTGTAAAATGAGGTAAAAATTATACCCTTCAAACCGAAAGTGGTCTTCGTGATGACTTATTTAATTGAAGCCCCAGTAGATATTTATCATTGCCAGTTTTAGAGAATCATAGCATTTTAGAACACAAGACGACCTTAGATGTAATCATGTTCATTCCCCTCATATTATAAATTTTTAAAAATTGAGATGTGGGGTGGTTGTGACTTGCTCACAAACCCACATTTAGAACCAAAACTCAGCATTCTTGTTCTGACTGTGTCTATGTCCTGTAGGTATATGTCTTGTCTTCTCAATTAAATAATTAAAGATTCTTAAAGATAGAGACCATATTTTATGCAACTTCTGGATCCCATAAATTATGTTTCCAGAAGAACATTTTGTAATGAAAAATATATATAATGTCTATATTATATATATAGTCTATTACTATTTTGATAATCTAAAACATGCTATATAATTTTAGGTGATCTTAACCTATTTATCAGAGCTTTTCAGATCAAAGAAAATTAGAGTAATCATCACGTATGGGAACATTGATGTATTTTTCTGATGAACACATGGTTATATGATACTCTTTTAAAGCATCTATATAGTTGAAATTTGTCATTTTCCTAATATTTAACCCACGAGAAAATTTCTTTTACTCTTTCTTCTGATAGACTGAAGTTATTTTGTTTATGTTATGAAATAATGTTGGCAGCTTTTCATTAGAACTGATACATATTGAAATTTCTTAAATTGATAGCTCATGGATGTGCAGTTGGTTTAATGGCATCTCCATTATTAATCTTTAAGAAGATCTTCATCTTACTCTCAAAAATAACTGTAATATCCTACAAATTAACTAAAACATGATCATTGCTAGTTGTTCCAAAATAGGAAGAATAAAAATGACCAGATTGTTATGGTAACCAGTTGATTAAGACTAGATCAATATGAAAACGAATTTATTCAAGTCTGTACAAAACTTCTCCAAAACATAGATGGCATGCCTTTTGAGGCAATGGTAGGGAACAAAATATTTTTGAGAAGGAGCAGATTTTAGGGATACAGTACAGTACATAATTGCCAAAATGCTTGTGTTACAAGGATTCCTGGTACAGAGTTTTTAAATAAAATGCTAGGTATGTCATGTTTGTTTCACATTAATATTGTAGAGTCCCCTGGGGATGTGACAATTTAGTTGACCAACTCTAATATAGTTAATTTCTACCTTTTGATAGCTTTGTGGGGTTTTGTTTGTTTGTTTTTTGTTTTGCCATTCTTGATTTTAGGGCTGAAGATATGAGACAACGTATCAAACAGTAAAGAATTATGCATTGATTAAGATCATCTTGGTGAATTAGATTTTTATTATATAACTCGACTTTAAGACCTTGTTCAGATCTCACTATCTTTATGAGATTTACTCTCACTGTATAGTATTTAATAGGGCAACCACTTCCCGATACTCTTGATTCCCCGTTAGCTGCCCTATTATTTCTTTGTTTTTCCCTTAGCACTCAACATTTTCTTACCACACCACATAATTTACTTTCGTATTGTGTTTATTGTTTTTCTCCTCATTAGAATATCAGGTCCAAGAAGACAGGAGTATTTATCTCTTTTGTTCAGTGGTGTGTTACTGGTGACTACTAGAGTGCCTGACACGTAGAATATGTTCAATAAATATTCGTTGCATGAAAGAATTAATACCTTGACAGATTATTTTTATAACTCTACCAGTGTCATTATGTAACTACACTGAATGATTATGAGCCCTCCTAGAAATTACATAAAGTTCTTATATATTATTAGAACCCATTTGTTGGCCTTATGTAATGGTTCTATTGGAAAAATCATACCTCCGTATATAAAAATGAAAGTATTTTTTTTCTACAATTGCCCCTCATATATACTATTATAGTCTCCTTCACCCCATTCAGCCATTAGTGTCTTCTTGACCAGATAACATAATTTTTACAGCACCTTTTGGTTATTAGAACAATTTTATTTGTCTTTCAAACTCAGTCCTATTCATTTTAAAACTCCCAACTCAAGCCTGAGTCAGTGTTCTTCTCCCAGCACAAACTTAAACACTGGCTCCAACCCTTGGAGTTGAAAGTAGGGGAGCCTCACTCCTGATACCTCCCCTCCCCCTCTACCTTGAGCACCAGTGCCTAGGAGATTGGGCAGGACTGAGGAAGGATGAAAAGGAGCTCAGGGCTCCTTAAGCACCTGAACAAGACTGGAGGACTTTGGATGTTGCTATTTTTCTGCCTGGCATTGACTGGCTATTGGACGCCCTCTGTGAGGCAGGCATCCGAATACTGGCTTTCTTGACATATATGGAGCGTTCTTTAGAGAGGCCTACAAGGGCTCTCACTGCACAGTACCCTGATAGGAGAGATCTGTCCCTATTTCTTCTATCACCATAGCTACTTAAGCTTTGCCTGCTGAGTCCACCCCACAGTCTCTTTCTGCTGGGGCATCCTTGCCCTGGACAGATTCTTAGAGCATGACCAAGCCTAAACAACTTCTGCAATTTTTCTAAGTACACTTTTATTTAATTGAAAGTTTCAAGCATTGGATAATGTAAATGTATCCTAGACAGTGTTCCAGTAAGGACAACCAGCTCACAATTATCCATTCTAATAATGGGAGTCAACTGAAATAGAAAAATATAGATTTTTAAAATAATGTATGAGAAACAAATAATATTTGTGACACGGTACATTTCTAATTATGTTTATCTTTAGTATTATTATTATCGTTTCCTTCAGTACACACTAGTTTGGTGAGACTTGGAGAAAGGCCAGGAATAAGCCCAAATTCAAGAAACAATTCCAGGATTAACAGATATGTGGATAATAGAGAATTGACAAAAGATCATGCTCATTTTACCAATGAGAAACTGGTTGGTTAACTTGGGTTGCAAACTGAAAGCAGATTTATACTAAACTGGCAGGTGTCTCCAGATCTTAAATGCAGATCTCTATCTCTGAGTTAATCTGCCTCTCATCTTCAATGGCATTCCTCTGAATTTTTCTCCCTCAAATAATCTATACATTATTAAATTTTGTTTATACTGCCATTTTAAGAAACACATTTTAAAACTTTAAACATGGGAATTAAATAGGCCCTACTGAGGATTATGAAAAACCTGACAAAACCTCCTATGCACATGATTTAGATTAGGAGCAGTGCACACGCTGTATGTATATGTGCAGCTACTTGTCCAATTAACACCTTTTCAGAAATAGAGGAACTTTCTCTGAGGACTTTGACATATTTGTGTGTTCAGCAGTCCTTTTTCTTTTATTTTTTATTTTTTATTTTTTTATTATTATGCTTTAAGTTTTAGGGTACATGGGCACAATGTGCAGGTTAGTTACATATGTATACATGTGCCATGCTGGTGTGCTGCACCCACTAACTCATCATCTAGCATTAGGTGTATCTCCCAATGCTATCCCTCCCCCGTCCCCCCACCCCACAACAGTCCCCAGAGTGTGATGTTCCCCTTCCTGTGTCCATGTGTTCTCATTGTTCAATTCCCACCTATGAGTGAGAATATGTGGTGTTTGGTTTTTTGTTCTTGCGATAGTTTACTGAGAATGATGATTTCCAATTTCATCCATGTCCCTACAAAGGACATGAACTCATCATTTTTTATGGCTGCTTAGTATTCCATGGTGTATATGTGCCACATTTTCTTAATCCAGTCTATCATTGTTGGACATTTGGGTTGGTTCCAAGTCTTTGCTATTGTGAATAGTGCCGCAATAAACATACGTGTGCATGTGTCTTTATAGCAGCATGATTTATAGTCCTTTGGGTATATACCCAGTAATGGGATGGCTGGGTCAAATGGTATTTCTAGTTCTAGATCCCTGAGGAATCGCCACGCTGACTTCCACAATGGTTGAACTAGTTTACAGTCCCACCAACAGTTTAAAAATGTTCCTATTTCTCCACATCCTCTCCAGCACTTGTTGTGTCCTCACTTTTTAATGATCGCCATTCTAACTGGTGTGAGATGATATCTCATTGTGGTTTTGATTTGCATTTCTCTGATGGCCAGTGATGGTGAGCAGTTTTTCATGTGTCTTTTGGCTGCATAAATGTCTTCTTTTGAGAAGTGTCTGTTCATGTCCTTTGCCCACTTTTTGATGGGGTTGTTTGTTTTTTTCTTGTAAATTTGTTTGAGTTCATTGTAGATTCTGGATATTAGCCCTTTGTCAGATGAGTAGGTTGCGAAAATTTTCTCCCATTTTGTGGGTTGCCTGTTCACTCTGATGGTAGTTCCTTTTGCTGTGCAGAAGCTTTTTAGTTTAATTAGATCCCATTTGTCAATTTTGGCTTTTGTTGCCATTGCTTTTGGTGTTTTAGACATGAAGTCCTTGCCCATGCCTATGTCCTGAATGGTATTGCCTAGGTTTTCTTCTAGGGTTTTTATGGTTTTAGGTCTAACGTTTAAGTCTTTAATCCATCTTGAATTGATTTTTGTATAAGGTGTAAGGAAGGGATCCAGTTTCAGCTTTCCACATATGGCTAGCCAGTTTTCCCAGCACCATTTATTAAATAGGGAATCCTTTCCCCATTGCTTGTTTTTCTCAGGTTTGTCAAAGATCAGATAGTTGTAGATATGCGGCCTTATTTCTGAGGGCTCTGTTCTGTTCCATTGATCTATGTCTCTGTTTTGGTACCGGTACCAGTACCATGCTCAGCAGTCCTTTTTCAAGAGATGTGAAGTACATCTTCACAGATTTTTAAATATTTAGATAGAAAGTTCTTACAGAATGAGAAATAAAAAGTTAGCTTTGCCTTAAAAATATTAATTCACCTTATATTCTCCATACTTAATCCATATAGGAAACATTATATTCCAGGTCTAACATGTAGCTTGGTTACATTAATTTTGCTGTTGAAAAATATATGTTTTGGATTATGTTTTTAAAATTTTAGCTTTAATATTTAAATATTAAATAATGTTAACTTTAAATTAACGAAGAATAGTTTTTAATTTTATAAGAAATGCCCTATAAAAAAACACTTTCTTTACCTCAAGAGTGAGACTTGGCAACCATACCAATATTACATAGTAATTTTAAAGTCAAACGAAATGGAGAGAACTTAATAGATACAGAAGATAAGAATTTAAACTAACATTTTGCTCAGGATTTTAGAACACTATCCAGAGGGAAATTTAGTAGACAATAATGAAGTCCATAGCATTGCACACATCTTGAAATAAGTGTATAATTGACACAAGCTATGTCCCATGTTGATAGGAAGAATCCAAAATAGTTTTGGAGAATAATGCCATCTATGCAGGAGTTGTGGCCATATACATCATCTTTACTCAGTGTTTTTCATGTCAGTAAGTATTTAATTCCTAACACTCTGAATTACTAATAGAGGTGAAGCCTGTCAGTGGAAGTGACAGAGAGATATACAGTGATTCCCATAAGTTTGATCCTGAAACACAGTGCCTTTAGCAGATATAGTTCCCATAAGCAAGCAGTCTGAAGTATTTACCCTCAGTAATCTGAATGTATAAATAAACAGGATTCATGATGGTACAGTAATTTATATATACTTGTAGTATTAGGACATGCAAAACTTATTTTATGGAAAAAAATAATGTACTACCTTATAGTATGGCAACTATACAAATCTATAAATTGACTCTTTTGTCCCCTTGAAAAAAAGCTGACATAAAATTTAAATGATGTGTATTTTTTCTTAGAGCAATAAAAGATATACCCCCACCTAGAAAAGCAATAAACCAAAAAATAAAACAAAAAATCAAGCCCTCTTCACGAATTTGAGCATATCTACAGCTTTATGTGGTGAGAGATACAGCTACCATTCTTGAGTAATCCGAAGAGTCAAATGGTATGGAGCAAAATTACAATCCTAAATGCATATTGGTGAAATGAGATGCTGATCCATTTGCACACTAATGTGCTATTTTTAAGTCATGCATCATAGCATCTTCAAAGAGGCCTGTCATAATTATGATGGATTAGACTGCAGAGTCAGTCCTAGATGCAGTAATTGTTTCACAGATGCTGCCAATGCGACTAGAATTTATAATAAATTATTTTCAGAGAGGCGGGAGAAGGAACAAAATCAAAGGAAAACTGCTGTGGCTAAAACCTGTTTTGGTCTTAGGAAACCAAAATGTTAGCTAGTAGTCAAAAGGCCAGTATTTTCAACTGAGATAAACATGCTTCATTAATACATGCCTCTGACATAGAAGATAAAGGTTAACATAATTGACATATCAGCCAGTCTCTCTCTCTCTCTTTCTGTCTCGTAGCTTATGAAAATTTATTCTGGGGCATTAGCTGAAATTATTGAGTGGCCATATAATTGTTGCATGTTTCTATTTATGTTAAATTGCCTGGTTATAATTTGACCTTTAGAATTTCTGAAAAAATGGTGGTATTTATAGTAAATAGAAATATTCTTTTTGGTTCCTTGGAAGCCCATGCATTACAAAGAACATTAGATTATTGGAATAAAAGGATAGACATACATAATATGACTAGTGGGATCTAAATTATAACCGTTTAAAATTGTAATTTAATTAGTCTGTCATTTAGGCAAATGATAATTTCTAAAACTGCCTTTTTAGACTTAAAAAAATACCAAAGTTCTTATAACTTTAGCATTATATTTTGTTCATTCTTAAAGTTTAATTCACTTTGTTGCCTTTTTGGTAAACCTATGAAGAAATCTCATGCTGCACCATATAGTAAAAAATCGTGTGTGTGTGTGTGTGTGTGTGTCATTTGAATAATGAGCTATATGTTATATTTTGATAAGCAAAGATAAGTTTATAGTGAAGCAGATAAACATGCCATGTATTTTCCTAGGTTAAGGGTTCAATAATCAGAAGAGCTTCTACAACTCATTTGCCTTCTTACTAGTTTTTTTGAAATTGCACTCTATGAGTGCAATTTATGTGCTGTTCTCTGTACTTGCTGACTACTGATGCACATTTCTCCTTAGGTTACTGGTTCTCCTCCCTCAGCAATGTTGTAGGTAGCTTTGATGAACATTCGTTGTCAGCCTTTTACCTTTGACTTAGTGTTTTTCTCTCATACTACGGCAAGAAGAAATGAAGTTAAATTTTACAAGAGTGACTTGGGTGGCTGATATGCCCACATTGACAGGGACAAGAGCTCTACTCTTCCCCTCTCCTGTATTCCGAGGGCACTTCAGTAGTCTCATTGCCTCAACATAACCACAGTTCAGGGCAGTAGAGGATGTATGCATCTTTGTGTTAGCTCCATGCCATGGCAACTGCACTGAGTGAGGATTCAACTCAGTGCAGCAGGACTGAAAAAATAAATGAACTAATGTGTCTTGAGGTCCAATTCTCTGAGTGACATTACCAGGGGAGATTCATAAATCATCCTCAAATATTCTAGAGAAAAATCATCAGCAGTCCAGCATTGCAAAGATAATCTGGGAAGGTGGCAAAGAAGGGATCAGAATAACTCTGTGGCAGCTTCAAATTCCATGTCCTAAAAGTTTACGTTTTCTTTTTTATTCTATCCCAAACCACATAAAGAAATGATTTGTTGGCAAAAGACATGCAAAATGCCCTTAATCATCTTAATAATTACAGACCTACAGATACGTAGCCAAAATACTTTGTTTTTTAATCCTAAACCTTAAAAAAAAAAGCTTAAATTGTTGGCTAAATGTGAATTTAATAACAAAACTTACTCCTTTAATTATGCACTTGTCTTAGTATTACGTGGTGGGAAGAGCTTTAGAGAGCTGCCAGAGTGCTTAGGCCTAGTCCCTGTGGGAGCCTCTGTTTTGGTGCTTCACCATGGGCAGATTCCTCAGTTTTCACATCTTTAAAATGAGAAAATGGTACTAGATCCTTGCTGCTACTCTGAAATGTTTATACATTGTTAGGACCATTGTTACATATTATTACTTATATTTGAGTGTCACCTTCGAATTTCTTAGCCGTGTAATATGGTTTGGTTGTTGGCTCCTCTAAATCTCCTGTTGAAATATAATCCCCAGTGTTGGAGGTGGGGGCCTGGTGGGAAGTGTTTGGATTATTGGGGCAGATCCCTCATGGCATGGTGCTGTCCTCCTGATAGTGAGTTCTCAAGAGATCTGGTTAAGGGTGTGTGGCACGTCCCCCTCCCTGTCTCCTTCTCTCCCTCTCTCCTTCCCTCCCTCTCTCCTTCCCTCCCTCTTCCTCTCTCTTCCTCTCTCTTTTTCTCCCACTCCCACCATGTTAGATGCCTGCTCCCCTTTTGCTTTCTGCCATGATTCTAAGTTTTGTAAGGCCTCACCCAAAGCAGATGCCAGTGCTATGCCTCCTATACAGCCTGCAGAACCATAAGCCAATTAAACCTATTTTCTTATAAATTACCCAGACAGCTATTTCTTTATAGCAACTCAAAAACAGCCTAACATACCTTTCAAAAGGTTAAAATGCTATTTAGTCATTCCAGAAGCAAGATCTCTTTGTCCAGAATTCTGGAAATAAAGATGCCAAAATAATATGGCATGTATTTGATCTCAGGGAAGTTTCATTTTTTCAAAAGGAGGAAAAAAGAGTAATATAATTTTTTAATATTTTGGTAGCTCTAACAGTGCTTAGAACCAGTTCTCAAGAGCACATTGTGAAACTTTCAGGAATTGCATGAGCTGTAGGTTGATAACATGATACCAGCTATAACCCATAAGAGCATCTCCTGAGGAATATGTTAAAAACTGTATTCATTCTTAAATTTTAACTAAATGCAATGAGTGAAGTATTGACATCATGAAAATCATCCCTGGGTAAACAATTAGTCACTCCAGGTTTTCCCAAAGGTTCTTCTGTCTCTGTTCTTGTATATAAACTTCGTAACCAGTTTAACAACCCAAAAAAAGGCCTTAATTTTGATTGGCCAGCATCCTCTTAGGAAAGACATTGCCATCCTCTTGTAAAGTTGCTTCTCATTCTAAAATAAGAATTGTTTCCATCTAGGGAATGATTTTTATAGGTAGAATCTTATTTGGCATGGACTCTTTTGCATACAGTGAATTACAATGTGTAGACCTTCAATAGCAAGGTGTTTGAATATTTAGTTGCACAATAGAACAGTATCTTAATATTGTATACCATATTAATTTTGTGTTCTCTGGTGTAAGAAAAAATAGAAGGATGTTTAATTTCAACTAAAAAATCAATCATGATAATTCAAAATATTTCTGATGAGTCATTTATAAGAGCAGATATGAATTAAAATTATATTTTTGTTCTTAGTCTCTGAGAAGCAAAAATCACACAAATAATCTCTATAGCAAAAATTTATATTTATCTGAAAAACAGTTTAACTTTGAAAGACTTTTCTTTGCAATCATTTAAATTCGTAAAAAAAATTCATTAACTCTACTTTCACTGAATAGCAGGTGAATAGCAGGTAAATATCTACAAAAATTCATCTTTGAAGATTTTTTTATCTTACGCAAAAATTATTGACTTTATATAGACTTTTTATGCAAGCTTGAAAACACTGTGTAAATGACCCCATAAAAACTACAGCATGAAAGCTTTTTCAGTATTTCTACAATGAGCAAAATGCATAGGTCTTATTTCCTTCTCTTTTATTAAGCAAAATAATACTTTATCAACATCAGTATGCAAGCACTAAGAGCTTGAAAGAGTACTGTGCAAGTGGGTTACTGGATCATAATATTCCAGGGTATGTATATAAAAAGTGTGATTTAGCACATATTAAAGTAAAAGAAAATATTGCATTTTTCTCCTTCTAAAATGGCAGTTTATTAGTTTAAATTTCCTGAAATAAGATTTAAAGACCAATAACAAATTTTCCTCATTCTAACATATAACTTTCCTGCCCTTCTTATGAAAAAGTTAACCATTAAACTTTTCACACAAATGGTTGTATAAAGGACTTGCTGTCACAGACAAAATAGTTCTGTATAATGTTTAAAAATGGCCATTGTGTTTAAAACTCCATATTGAAATACATTTCTTTTTTAGTCACCTTCATTTCTTAGTAGCTATTATTATACTCAAAGGATTTGCCCTTGACACTTTAAAGAATGTCCAAAATTATGTGGAATGGATTATAGTAAAAGATAATATATTAAATGCTTAAAATATTTCATACCTTAGAAAGTAGAAAAACATGTATTATGTACAGATCGTACAAATTTTATATAATTTATCATAAATGTACACATGTATATACATGTAAATACCTTTTGATTGCTCTGTATATGAATTGGTGTTTTACAGTTACCAAAAGAAAAGTGCCTTTTTTGGTAGTATCTGGACAGCTAATTGACTTTCTTTCTACAGGATTTATTTAGATTTATGTCTATGCTCCTTAATTTTTGAAAAGTGATAGTGTCCTGATTTTGGAGAAGCCACTCATATCAAAGACTACAAATCAATTTTCATGATTTTAAAACCTAAAGTTTCTTTATTAGGTGTTATTGATGATTAAAAGCCATTGTCTCACCCAAATTTTCTACTTGTTCAATAGAAACATAATGTAAGCCACATGGAATTTTACATTTTCTAGTACTCACATTAAAACAAGTGAAAAAGAAACAAATTGATGATACGTTTGATCTAACCCAACACATTTAAAATAGTTCAACATGTCTTAAATATTTTTTGAGTATTTTTGTGTTTTTTTAACACTAAATCTTTGAAATCCAAACTAAATGTTTTCATAGATACCACATCTCAATTTGGACTAGACACATTTTAAGGGCTCAATAGCTATATGTGACTAGTCACTGTTGGATGATGTATATCTAGACCATCTCTTAATTTATGGAAGGAAGTAAATCTAGCAGAAATAAAAACATCACTTTGTTTTCTTTGTCCAATATGAGTTATAACTTTATTTTTTTGAGACAGAGTCTCGCTCTGTTGCCAGGCTGGAGTGCAGTGGCGCGATCTCGGCTCACTGCAACCTCCGCCTCCTGGGTTCAAATGATTCTCCTGCCTCAGCCTCCCAAGTAACTGGGACTACAGGTGTGCGCCACCATGCCCAGCTAATTTTTGTATTTTTAGTAGTGGTGGGGTTTGACCACATTGGCCAGGATGGTCTCGATCTCTTGACCTCGTGATCCGCCTGCCTCAGCCTCCCAAAGTGCTGGGACTACAGGCATGAGCCACCGTGCCTGGCCTTTTATTTTATTTATTAAGTAATACACATGCTTGGAAGTTATTTAAAAAAAAAAAAAGGAGTAGTTAAAAGTAATCCCCCTCCCAGTGCTTTTCTCCAGCTGCCCCATTCCTTTTCCTGGAGGCAAATTATTATGGCCAGTTCATTATATATTCTCCAGAGATGATTTTTTTTTATTTTACAAAGGCATAGGTTGTAGCATTCTTATATAAACTGTTGTGTAGCTTCCTTTATTCCATTTAATTACTGGGAGATACTTCCATCTGAAAATATAGAGATACTAATTTTAATAGCTACATGGTATTATATTGTGTGGCTGTACCATAAATTAATTAACATAACCCTTATTGATGTAGGTTGTTTCTAACCTTTTATTACTGCAAAAGATTGTGCCTACATCATTTAATGTATATATGAGCATATTTGTCAGATATATATATATATATATATATTTTTTTTTTTTTTTGAGACAGTGTCTCACTCTGTCACGCAGGCTGGAGTGCAGCATCACAATCTCACCTCACTGCAGTGTCCACCTCCTGGGTTCAGGTGATTCTTCTTCCTCAGCCTCCCAAGTAACTGGGATTACAGGTGCCTACCACCACGCCCTGCTAATTTTTGTATCTTTTTAGTAGAGACGGGATTTCACCATGTTGGCCAGGTTGGTCTAGAACTCCTGGCCTCAGGTGATCCACCGGCCTCAGCCTCCCAAAGTGCTGGGATTATAGGCGTGAGCTACCACACCCAGCCTGTCAGATAAATTCTTAAAAGGGTCAAGGAAAGTGTTTCTGAAATTTTATACATATTGCCAAATTGTCATCCTACATGATATTTGTGGCAGTTTTGACTCTCAAAAGCCACATGAGAGAGTATCTGTTTTCCCACATGCTTGCCAAATATAGTATAGTATCAAGCTTACTGATCTTCACTAATTGGAGAAGAGAAAAAAACTGTACCTTGTTGCAGTTTTAATTTGCATTTCTTTTTATGAGCAATAGTAGATATCTTCTTAAATACTTAAGAGCCATTCACATTTCATTTTCTATGAACTGTCCATGTCCCTTGTCCATTTTTTAGTATGTGGTTATTCATCTATTTGTAGGCGTCCTATATGTTAAGAAAAGTTTTATACAACTTTTAACTCTTTACATGTTTATTTTGGCACATATAAATTTTAGCAAACTTTCCCATCTTTTATGACTTCTAGATTTTGTTTCACAAAAAAAGAACTTACCCAGTCATTAGATTTTTTTAAGTTTTCTCAGATTGTTTTTAACTTTTGGGGGGGTTTTATTTCCTGTATTCAAATATTAGATTCATCTAGAATTTATCTTAAAGTGTAAGGGAATGATCCCACTTTATCATTTTTTCAGGAGATTACCCAGTTGTTCTAATATCAAGTATGTCTTTGAAATCCCATCCTTATCTTGTAGCATATTTCTGTGGTTTGGGTCTGTTTTTGAACATTCTGTTTTATTCCATTGATCATATTAATATTATATGTGCAAACACAAACTATTTTAAGTATAGTAGCTTTGTTGCTTTTAAATATCTTTTAATTTGGCTACTAGGCCCCATACAATTCTTTTTCAGAATATTCCTGGCTACCCAATTTGTTTATTTTTCCAAATGAACTTTGGAGTCAACTTCCTTAATTCCTCAAAATATTCTGCAAGTACTTTTAGTAAGAGTATATTAAGTGAATAATTTGACAACTATCTAAGAACATATTATAGCTTTTCCCTTGTTTTGTTTTTGTACTTATATATTAGTATAGTTTTAAAGTTATATTAAAATAGGTCTTCCACATTTTAAAAACTTATTCCTAGTGTATTAATTTCTTCTATTATAACTACAGTATTTTATTCCAGTAAAACTTCTGACTGGTTGATGCTCTTATAAATCAAGGCTATAAATTTTTCTTCAGCTACTTTGCTGAATTCTCACAAACTGTAACCATTTTTTACTTGATTCTCTAGGTTGACCTGTATATAATCTTTTTATCTGTAAACAATAACTTTAGCATTGCTTTCAACATCTATATTCTTATTTCTTCTATTTCATTTTTCTTGTTTATCAAGAAATAGCTGTTTTAATAGAGTTGTTTTTCGCCCAAAAAGAAAATAGTCTTTTTTTTTCTACTTATGTCTTTAAAATAAATGTAATGAGAAAGACTGTGGGAAAATAAAGCAGACACCTTATACAATGGATTAATTTTTTTAGTGCCATTTCTTCTGGCTTTCTCCATTATTGGGACTCTGAAATCTTCATTAGTACTACTCTCAAAAATGTTCGAATGAATGCAATCAGATTCAAGGGTACAAGTGCAGGTTATATAGGTAAATTGCATGCCTTGGGGGTTTGGTGTACAGACTATTTTGTCACCCAGGTAATAAGCGTAGTACTTAATAGGTAGTTTTTTGATCCTCTCCCTTCTCCCATCCTCAAAGTATCCCTGCTCTCTGTTGTTCCCCCTCTTTGTGTCCATGTGTTCTTGCTGTTTAGCTGCCACTTAAGAGAACATGTGGTATTTTTCTGTTCCTTTGTTAGTTTGTTTAGGATAATGGCCTCCAGCTCCATCCATGTTGCTGCACAGAACATGATTTTGTGTTTTTTTATGGCTGTGTAGTATTCCATGGTGTATATGTAACACTTTCTTTATCCAGTCTACTACTTACAGACATTTAGGTTGATTCCATGTCTTCGCTATCATTAATAGTGCTGTGATGAACATACGTGTGCAATATGCCTTTATGGTAGAATGATTTATATCCCTTTGGGTAATATGCCGAATAATGGGATTGCTCGGTCAGATGGCAATTCTAAGTCCTCTGAGGAATTACCGCACTGCTTTCCACAACAGCTGAACTAGTTTACATTCCCACAAGCAATAAGGGGATAAGTGTTCCCTTTTCTCTGCAGGAATGATTAATTCTTTTAGAGAGTCAAAGATGGAATCCTAGGGAAGATGATATCTGAGGCAGGTTTAGAGTCATTGGGCAAATAAGGGGATTAAGAAGGCATTCTAGGCAGACAGAAAACCAAAGGCATGAAGCTCTGAAACAGCTTACTATGTTTGGATATTTATAAGCTGTTGTTATTGTTGGAGTATAAACTGTAAGAGAGAGTAGGAGGACAGAAAAAACAGCCTGTATGCGGGGGGAAGAAAACATTTAAACAGAAATCAAAAGATTTGGGCAGCCAGCCCCTCTAGAGAAAAACATAGAATCGCCTAGAAAGGGTTTTTCATAAAGTACACTTTTCATCACCCCTATTCTGTCACCTGGAATACTGATAACACTGAAGGGAGTGTGCCTTATCTCTCAGGTGTATTTGGATGAAATAGTTTGAGAACCATGCAGGCAAGTTTAAGCCAGTGTGTTAAAGAGAATATGACATCAGATTTGCATTTTACAGTCTTCCTTTTGATAACAAAGGGAACCTTAAAGGGCTAGAGGGGAAGGGCAGACAGGGCTAGGGGAGGAGAACCCTTTTAAAAGCTACTGCAGGTGGGGTGCGGTGGCTCACACCTGTAATCCCAGCACTTTGGGAGGCCAAGGCAGGCAGATCACCTGAGGTCAGGAGTTCAAGACCAGCCTGGCCAACATAGTAAAACCCCGTCTCTACTAAAAATACAAAAATTAGCTAGGCATGGTAGCAGGCACCTGTAATCTCAGCTACTTGGGAGGCTGAGGCAGGAGAATCGCTTGAACCTGGGAGGCAGAGGTTGCAGTGAGCCAAGATCGTGCCGCTGCACTCCAGCCTGGGCAAGAGAGTGAGACTCCATCTCAAAAAAAAAAAAAAAAAAGCTACTGCAGTAGATCAGGAGGAGGCACAGTGATAAAGAGAAGATCTGAGCTATGAAGTGGCAGTCAAGATGATTAAAGGAATATATAGGAAGTACAGTTGATAGAACTTAGCAAGTGATTAGGTAAATGAAGTGCTGGAGAAAATAAAGGGGATATTTTTCAATTGTTTTTAGCATTTTGGCAAAAAATTATTTAGGAATGAAATTGATGCTAATAACTAAGAGTATGAACTTCCCACATTAGCTGGTAATTTTGATCACCCTTGTTCTCCATGACCATAAATATTTCAGAGTTGCTAGGAAGACAAGAATGTTTATTTCCTGAGTAGCTGTCAGTTGTCACTATGAAACATGAAAATAAATATCAGTTTGCTATGTCTAGGTATTCCGATATTTATGCACAATTATTCCTTAAGATATATTAGTATTTTCATATATAGATAGATAGATAGATAGAAATAAACACATTTTAATTTTTGTTTCCATGCTCTTTAGAATTCAACTAGAGGGCAGCCTTGTGGATGGCCCCGAAGCAAGCCTGATGGAACAGGATAGAACCAACCATGTTGAGGGCAACAGACTAAGTCCATTCCTGATACCATCACCTCCCATTTGCCAGACAGAACCTCTGGCTACAAAGCTCCAGAATGGAAGCCCACTGCCTGAGAGAGCTCATCCAGAAGTAAATGGAGACACCAAGTGGCAGTCTTTCAAAAGTTATTATGGAATACCCTGTATGAAGGGAAACCAGAATAGTCGTGTGAGTCCTGACTTTACACAAGAAAGTAGAGGGTATTCCAAGTGTTTGCAAAATGGAGGAATAAAACGCACAGTTAGTGAACCTTCTCTCTCTGGGCTCCTTCAGATCAAGAAATTGAAACAAGACCAAAAGGCTAATGGAGAAAGACGTAACTTCGGGGTAAGCCAAGAAAGAAATCCAGGTGAAAGCAGTCAACCAAATGTCTCCGATTTGAGTGATAAGAAAGAATCTGTGAGTTCTGTAGCCCAAGAAAATGCAGTTAAAGATTTCACCAGTTTTTCAACACATAACTGCAGTGGGCCTGAAAATCCAGAGCTTCAGATTCTGAATGAGCAGGAGGGGAAAAGTGCTAATTACCATGACAAGAACATTGTATTACTTAAAAACAAGGCAGTGCTAATGCCTAATGGTGCTACAGTTTCTGCCTCTTCCATGGAACACACACATGGTGAACTCCTGGAAAAAACACTGTCTCAATATTATCCAGATTGTGTTTCCATTGCGGTGCAGAAAACCACATCTCACATAAATGCCATTAACAGTCAGGCTACTAATGAGTTGTCCTGTGAGATCACTCACCCATCGCATACCTCAGGGCAGATCAATTCCGCACAGACCTCTAACTCTGAGCTGCCTCCAAAGCCAGCTGCAGTGGTGACTGAGGCCTGTGATGCTGATGATGCTGATAATGCCAGTAAACCAGCTGCAATGCTAAATACCTGTTCCTTTCAGAAACCAGAACAACTACAACAACAAAAATCAGTTTTTGAGATATGCCCATCTCCTGCAGAAAATAACATCCAGGGAACCACAAAGCTAGCGTCTGGTGAAGAATTCTGTTCAGGTTCCAGCAGCAATTTGCAAGCTCCTGGTGGCAGCTCTGAACGGTATTTAAAGCAAAATGAAATGAATGGTGCTTACTTCAAGCAAAGCTCAGTGTTCACTAAGGATTCCTTTTCTGCCACTACCACACCACCACCACCATCACAATTGCTTCTTTCTCCCCCTCCTCCTCTTCCACAGGTTCCTCAGCTTCCTTCAGAAGGAAAAAGCACTCTGAATGGTGGAGTTTTAGAAGAACACCACCACTACCCCAACCAAAGTAACACAACACTTTTAAGGGAAGTGAAAATAGAGGGTAAACCTGAGGCACCACCTTCCCAGAGTCCTAATCCATCTACACATGTATGCAGCCCTTCTCCGATGCTTTCTGAAAGGCCTCAGAATAATTGTGTGAACAGGAATGACATACAGACTGCAGGGACAATGACTGTTCCATTGTGTTCTGAGAAAACAAGACCAATGTCAGAACACCTCAAGCATAACCCACCAATTTTTGGTCGCAGTGGAGAGCTACAGGACAACTGCCAGCAGTTGATGAGAAACAAAGAGCAAGAGATTCTGAAGGGTCGAGACAAGGAGCAAACACGAGATCTTGTGCCCCCAACACAGCACTATCTGAAACCAGGATGGATTGAATTGAAGGCCCCTCATTTTCACCAAGCAGAATCCCATCTAAAACGTAATGAGGCATCACTGCCATCAATTCTTCAGTATCAACCCAATCTCTCCAATCAAATGACCTCCAAACAATACACTGGAAATTCCAACATGCCTGGGGGGCTCCCAAGGCAAGCTTACACCCAGAAAACAACACAGCTGGAGCACAAGTCACAAATGTACCAAGTTGAAATGAATCAAGGGCAGTCCCAAGGTACAGTGGACCAACATCTCCAGTTCCAAAAACCCTCACACCAGGTGCACTTCTCCAAAACAGACCATTTACCAAAAGCTCATGTGCAGTCACTGTGTGGCACTAGATTTCATTTTCAACAAAGAGCAGATTCCCAAACTGAAAAACTTATGTCCCCAGTGTTGAAACAGCACTTGAATCAACAGGCTTCAGAGACTGAGCCATTTTCAAACTCACACCTTTTGCAACATAAGCCTCATAAACAGGCAGCACAAACACAACCATCCCAGAATTCACATCTCCCTCAAAACCAGCAACAGCAGCAAAAATTACAAATAAAGAATAAAGAAGAAATACTCCAGACTTTTCCTCACCCCCAAAGCAACAATGATCAGCAAAGAGAAGGATCATTCTTTGGCCAGACTAAAGTGGAAGAATGTTTTCATGGTGAAAATCAGTATTCAAAATCAAGCGAGTTCGAGACTCATAATGTCCAAATGGGACTGGAGGAAGTACAGAATATAAATCGTAGAAATTCCCCTTATAGTCAGACCATGAAATCAAGTGCATGCAAAATACAGGTTTCTTGTTCAAACAATACACACCTAGTTTCAGAGAATAAAGAACAGACTACACATCCTGAACTTTTTGCAGGAAACAAGACCCAAAACTTGCATCACATGCAATATTTTCCAAATAATGTGATCCCAAAGCAAGATCTTCTTCACAGGTGCTTTCAAGAACAGGAGCAGAAGTCACAACAAGCTTCAGTTCTACAGGGATATAAAAATAGAAACCAAGATATGTCTGGTCAACAAGCTGCGCAACTTGCTCAGCAAAGGTACTTGATACATAACCATGCAAATGTTTTTCCTGTGCCTGACCAGGGAGGAAGTCACACTCAGACCCCTCCCCAGAAGGACATTCAAAAGCATGCTGCTCTAAGGTGGCATCTCTTACAGAAGCAAGAACAACAGCAAACACAGCAACCCCAAACTGAGTCTTGCCATAGTCAGATGCACAGGCCAATTAAGGTGGAACCTGGATGCAAGCCACATGCCTGTATGCACACAGCACCACCAGAAAACAAAACATGGAAAAAGGTAACTAAGCAAGAGAATCCACCTGCAAGCTGTGATAATGTGCAGCAAAAGAGCATCATTGAGACCATGGAGCAGCATCTGAAGCAGTTTCAGGCCAAGTCGTTATTTGACCATAAGGCTCTTACTCTCAAATCACAGAAGCAAGTAAAAGTTGAAATGTCAGGGCCAGTCACAGTTTTGACTAGACAAACCACTGCTGCAGAACTTGATAGCCACACCCCAGCTTTAGAGCAGCAAACAACTTCTTCAGAAAAGACACCAACCAAAAGAACAGCTGCTTCTGTTCTCAATAATTTTATAGAGTCACCTTCCAAATTACTAGATACTCCTATAAAAAATTTATTGGATACACCTGTCAAGACTCAATATGATTTCCCGTCTTGCAGATGTGTAGGTAAGTGCCAGAAATGTACTGAGACACATGGTGTTTATCCAGAATTAGCAAATTTATCTTCAGATATGGGATTTTCCTTCTTTTTTTAAATCTTGAGTCTGGCAGCAATTTGTAAAGGCTCATAAAAATCTGAAGCTTACATTTTTTGTCAAGTTACCGATGCTTGTGTCTTGTGAAAGAGAACTTCACTTACATGCAGTTTTTCCAAAAGAATTAAATAATCGTGCATGTTTATTTTTCCCTCTCTTCAGACCCTGTAAAATTTGAATGTATCTGTTTTAGATCAATTCGTCTATTTAGCTCTTTGTATATTATCTCCTGGAGAGACAGCTAGGCAGCAAAAAAAAAATCTATTAAAATGAGAAAATAATGACCATAGGCAGTCTGATGTACGAACTTTAAATATTTTTTAATTCAAGGTAAAATATACTAGTTTCACAAGATTTCTGGCTAATAGGGAAATTATTATCTTCAGTCTTCATGAGTTGGGGGAAATGATAATGCTGACACTCTTAGTGCTCCTAAAGTTTCCTTTTCTCCATTTATACATTTGGAATGTTGTGATTTATATTCATTTTGATTCCATTTTCTCTAAAATTTCATCTTTTTGATTAAAAATATGATACAGGCATACCTCAGAGATATTGTGGGTTTGGCTCCATACCACAATAAAATGAATATTACAATAAAGTAAGTTGTAAGGACTTTTTGGTTTCTCACTGTATGTAAAAGTTATTTATATACTATACTGTAACATACTAAGTGTGCAATAGCATTGTGTCTAAAAAATATATACTTTAAAAATAATTTATTGTTAAAAAAATGCCAACAATTATCTGGGCCTTTAGTGAGTGCTAATCTTTTTTGCTGGTGGAGGGTCGTGCTTCAGTATTGATCGCTGTGGACTGATCATGGTGGTAGTTGCTGAAGGTTGCTGGGATGGCTGTGTGTGTGGCAATTTCTTAAAATAAGACAACAATGAAGTGCTGTATCAATTGATTTTTCCATTCACAAAAGATTTCTCTGTAGCATGCAATGCTGTTTGATAGCATTTAACCCACAGCAGAATTTCTTTGAAAATTGGACTCAGTCCTCTCAAACTGTGCTGCTGCTTTATCAACTAAGTTTTTGTAATATTCTAAATCCTTTGTTGTCATTTCAGCAGTTTACAGCATCTTCATTGGAAGTATATTCCATCTCAAACATTCTTTGTTCATCCATAAGAAGCAACTTCTTATCAAGTTTTTTCATGACGTTGCAGTAACTCAGCCCCATCTTCAGGCTCTACTTCTAATTCTGGTTCTCTTGCTACATCTCCCTCATCTGCAGTGACCTCCTCCACTGAAGTCTTGAACTCCTCAAAGTAATCCATGAGGGTTGGAATCAACTTCTAAACTCCTGTTAATGTTGATATATTGACCCCCTCCCATGAATTATGAATGTTCTTAATAACTTCTAAATGGTGATACCTTTCCAGAAGGCTTTCAATGTACTTTGCCCGGATCCATCAGAAGACTATCTTGGCAGCTGTAGACTAACAATATATTTCTTAAATGATAAGACTTGAAAGTCAAAAGTACTCCTTAATCCATAGGCTGCAGAATCAATGTTGTATTAACAGGCACGAAAACAGCATTAATCTTGTTCACCTCCATCGGAGCTCTTGGGTGACTAGGTGCCTTGAGCAGTAATATTTTGAAAGGAGGTTTTGGTTTTGTTTTTTGTTTTTTTGTTTTTTTTGTTGTTGTTGTTGTTTTTTAGCAGTAAGTCTCAACACTGGGCTTAAAATATTCAGTAAACTATGTTGTAAACAGATGTGTTATCATCCAGACTTTGTTGTTCCATTACTCTACACAAGCAGGGTACACTTAGCATAATTCTAAAGGGCCTTGGAATTTTCAGAATGGTAAATGAGTATGGGCTTCAACTTAAAATCATCAACTGCATTAGCCTGTAACAAGAGAGTCAGCCTGTCCTTTGAAGCAAGGCATTGACTTCTATCTATGAAAGTCTTAGATGGCACCTTCTTTCTATAGTAGGCTGTTTAGTACAGCCACCTTCATCAGTGATCTTAGCTAGATCTTCTGCATAACTTGCTGCAACTTCTACATCAGCACTTGCTGCCTCACCTTGTCCTTTTATGTTATAGAGACAGCTGTCTTCTTAAACTTTATAAACCAACTTCTGCTAGCTTCCAACTTCTCTTCTGCAGCTTCCTCATTCTCTTCATAGAACTGAAGGGAGTCAAGGCCTTGCTCTGGATTAAGCTTTGGCTTAAGGAATGTTGTGGCTGACGTGATCTTCTATCCAGACCACTAAAGCGCTCTCCATATCAGCAATAAGGCCGTTTTGCTTTCTTACCTTTCATGTGTTCACTGGAGTAATTTCCTTCAAGAATTTTTCCTTTACATTCACAACTTGGCTAACTGGCATGCAAGGCCTAGCTTTCAGCCTGTCTTGGCTTTTGACATGCCTTCCTCACTTAGCTCGTCATATCTAGCTTTTGATTTAAAGTGGCAGGCATACAACTCTTCCTTTCACTTGAACACTTAGAGGCCACTGTAGGGTTATTAATTGACCTAATTTCAATATTGTTGTGTTTTAGGGAATAGAGAGGCCCAGGGAGAGGGAGAGAGCCCAAACGGCTGGTTGATAGAGCAGGCAGAATGCACACAACATTTATCAGATTATGTTTGCACCATTTACCAGATTATGGGTACGGTTTGTGGCACCCCCCAAAAATTAGAATAGTAACATCAAAGATCACTGATCACAGATTGCCATAACATAAATAATAATAAACTTTAAAATACTGTGAGAATTACCAAAATGTGATACAGAGACATGAAGTGAGCACATGCTGTTGAAAAAAATGACACTGATAGACATACTTAACACGTGGGATTGCCACAAACCTTCAGTTTGTAAAAGTCACAGTAACTGTGACTCACAAAAGAGCAAAGCACAATAAAACGAGGTATGCCTGTATTTTTAAAAAAAGCTTTTTGTTAAAATTCAGGATATGTAATAGGTCTGTAGGAATAGTGAAATATTTTTGCTGATGGATGTAGATATATACGTGGATAGAGATGAAGATCTTAATTATAGCTATGCAGCATAGATTTAGTAAAAGACATTTGAAAAGACAAATGTTAAATTAGTGTGGCTAATGACCTACCCGTGCCATGTTTTCCCTCTTGCAATGAGATACCCCACACTGTGTAGGAGGATGGAGGGAGGACTCCTACTGTCCCTCTTTGCGTGTGGTTATTAAGTTGCCTCACTGGGCTAAAACACCACACATCTCATAGATAATATTTGGTAAGTTGTAATCGTCTTCACTCTTCTCTTATCACCCACCCCTATCTTCCCACTTTTCCATCTTTGTTGGTTTGCAACAGCCCCTTCTTTTTGCCTGACTCTCCAGGATTTTCTCTCATCATAAATTGTTCTAAAGTACATACTAATATGGGTCTGGATTGACTATTCTTATTTGCAAAACAGCAATTAAATGTTACAGGGAAGTAGGAAGAAAAAGGGGTATCCTTGACAATAAACCAAGCAATATTCTGGGGGTGGGATAGAGCAGGAAATTTTATTTTTAATCTTTTAAAATCCAAGTAACAGGTAGGCTTTCAGTTAGCTTTAAATGTTTTTTTTTTTCCAGCTCAAAAAATTGGATTGTAGTTGATACTACATATAATACATTCTAATTCCCTTACTGTATTCTTTGTTTAGTTTCATTTATTTGGTTTAAAATAATTTTTTATCCCATATCTGAAATGTAATATATTTTTATCCAACAACCAGCATGTACATATACTTAATTATGTGGCACATTTTCTAATAGATCAGTCCATCAATCTACTCATTTTAAAGAAAAAAAATTTTTAAAGTCACTTTTAGAGCCCTTAATGTGTAGTTGGGGGTTAAGCTTTGTGGATGTAGCCTTTATATTTAGTATAATTGAGGTCTAAAATAATAATCTTCTATTATCTCAACAGAGCAAATTATTGAAAAAGATGAAGGTCCTTTTTATACCCATCTAGGAGCAGGTCCTAATGTGGCAGCTATTAGAGAAATCATGGAAGAAAGGTAATTAACGCAAAGGCACAGGGCAGATTAACGTTTATCCTTTTGTATATGTCAGAATTTTTCCAGCCTTCACACACAAAGCAGTAAACAATTGTAAATTGAGTAATTATTAGTAGGCTTAGCTATTCTAGGGTTGCCAACACTACACACTGTGCTATTCACCAGAGAGTCACAATATTTGACAGGACTAATAGTCTGCTAGCTGGCACAGGCTGCCCACTTTGCGATGGATGCCAGAAAACCCAGGCATGAACAGGAATCGGCCAGCCAGCCTGCCAGCCACAAGGTACTGGCACAGGCTCCAACGAGAGGTCCCACTCTGGCTTTCCCACCTGATAATAAAGTGTCAAAGCAGAAAGACTGGTAAAGTGTGGTATAAGAAAAGAACCACTGAATTAAATTCACCTAGTGTTGCAAATGAGTACTTATCTCTAAGTTTTCTTTTACCATAAAAAGAGAGCAAGTGTGATATGTTGAATAGAAAGAGAAACATACTATTTACAGCTGCCTTTTTTTTTTTTTTTCGCTATCAATCACAGGTATACAAGTACTTGCCTTTACTCCTGCATGTAGAAGACTCTTATGAGCGAGATAATGCAGAGAGGGCCTTTCATATAAATTTATACAGCTCTGAGCTGTTCTTCTTCTAGGGTGCCTTTTCATTAAGAGGTAGGCAGTATTATTATTAAAGTACTTAGGATACATTGGGGCAGCTAGGACATATTCAGTATCATTCTTGCTCCATTTCCAAATTATTCATTTCTAAATTAGCATGTAGAAGTTCACTAAATAATCATCTAGTGGCCTGGCAGAAATAGTGAATTTCCCTAAGTGCCTTTTTTTTTGTTTTTTGTTTTGTTTTTTAAACAAGCAGTAGGTGGTGCTTTGGTCATAAGGGAAGATATAGTCTATTTCTAGGACTATTCCATATTTTCAATGTGGCTGGATACTAATTATTTGCCAGCCTCCTTTTCTAAATTGTGAGACATTCTTGGAGGAACAGTTCTAACTAAAATCTATTATGACTCCCCAAGTTTTAAAATAGCTAAATTTAGTAAGGGAAAAAATAGTTTATGTTTTAGAAGACTGAACTTAGCAAACTAACCTGAATTTTGTGCTTTGTGAAATTTTATATCGAAATGAGCTTTCCCATTTTCACCCACATGTAATTTACAAAATAGTTCATTACAATTATCTGTACATTTTGATATTGAGGAAAAACAAGGCTTAAAAACCATTATCCAGTTTGCTTGGCGTAGACCTGTTTAAAAAATAATAAACCGTTCATTTCTCAGGATGTGGTCATAGAATAAAGTTATGCTCAAATGTTCAAATATTTTGATTGCCTCTTGAATTCATTTGCTAATTGTATGTGTGTGTGTTTCTGTGGGTTTCTTTAAGGTTTGGACAGAAGGGTAAAGCTATTAGGATTGAAAGAGTCATCTATACTGGTAAAGAAGGCAAAAGTTCTCAGGGATGTCCTATTGCTAAGTGGGTAAGTGTGACTTGATAAAGCCTTTGGTCTTAAATCTTGGGCATTTTGATTTGTAAATCTGACCCTGAGAATTGGGTTACCCAGATCAAAGACTCATGCCAGTTAAAAAGAACATTACCTGTATTTTTTATCATGTGTTATCTCTTAAGAAGAGGCAGATTAGTTCTAAAATCAACAAACTGTATTTAATTGAAATAATTTAGTGATGAGGAAGAGGTCCATTCTAGTGCCTGCTAAATGTATAATCCTTCTTAGAATGTGAAGTTGTCCTTAAACTTTTAAATACCTGCAGTTAATCTTTATATTGTCATTTATGAAAACCTTGAACTAAGACTTATGTATCTTTCGTCTAGCTCTGGTTTTAATGCAGGTAGCATTTAATTGTCCCCACTGTGCTGGGTATAGTCTGCTAAACATTAAGGAGTAGTTTTGCATCTCTCCTTGTTCTGATACTAGGGTCAAAGCCCACTTTTTATAGATGGGCAGCAAAAGGCAAATTGGACATGCTGATAAATGTTGCTCTAATTGTGATCTAAACATGATAAAATATACATACATAAGTGCCCTTATCTGCTGCAAGTGACCCTTGTTTTGTTTTGGTTGGGGTGGGGGGTGTTTGGGATGGAATGGTGATCCACGCAGGTGGTTCGCAGAAGCAGCAGTGAAGAGAAGCTACTGTGTTTGGTGCGGGAGCGAGCTGGCCACACCTGTGAGGCTGCAGTGATTGTGATTCTCATCCTGGTGTGGGAAGGAATCCCGCTGTCTCTGGCTGACAAACTCTACTCGGAGCTTACCGAGACGCTGAGGAAATACGGCACGCTCACCAGTCGCCGGTGTGCCTTGAATGAAGAGTAAGTGAAGCCCAGGGCCTCTCCCCTCTTTGTGGCCACTGATAGGAAAGCCCAATCTTTGGTTGGAAGGAAGAGAGTTCAGCGTGCGCTTTTACATTTATAAAATGGGCATCAAAATGCCTGTTTGGCAGTCATGTGATAAGAAGTTGTATTTGCTAATGTGAATAACTTGAGATGATTTCATTATCTGAATTGTACAGTTTAGCCATTAATTAGGAGCAGTCAGAGTGTCTGTAACCACATGGCCTCAGTTATACCATAAACTTGAAATTGTTTATGTGCTCACATGCTACAAGTGACAGCTCCTGTGTGCCTGGCCACTATATTAGTATGTATTGACTCCACTTCCATGTTGCAGTATCTGAAACAGAAAGTAAGTCTAATGAGAAACTTTGGGATTCCCAGGTCAAATACCTTCCGTATGTATGTAGCAAAAACAAAATACAAAGCCTAGAAGTTCTGTAGAAATAGAACTGATTTTTACTTTCATTCAAACTATTCATTATTTCCACAATAGTAATCAAAACTGCTTCCACTTTTACTGCTGCTAAATGATCAGGAAATTACTGGATATGGATATATATTATTTTCCAGGAATATAAGAATTTAGAATAGAACTGCAAGAGTATGCACTTAAATATATTTAGTGCATCCAGTTGCTAATGTTTTGTTTTAAACACCATCCACTTTGCACGAAGTCTAAACCTTCACTTGGAAAAAGCTTCATTTTTAATATTCCTCTACTGTGCTGATAATCCTGTATAACACTAAAAGATGAATGTTCACAGTGCTACACAGAAATCTTTTTTTTTTTTTTTTTTTTTTTTTTTGAGGTGGAGTTTCACTCTTGTTGCCCAGGCTGGAGTGCAATGGCGCGATCTTGGTTCACCGTGACCTCCACCTCCCAGGTTCAAGAGATTCTCCTGCCTCAGCCTCCCTAGTAGCTGGGATTACAGGCATGTGCCACCATGCCCGGCTAATTTTCTATTTTTAGTAGAGACAGGGTTTCTCCATGTTGGTCAGGCTGGTCTCGAACTCCCGACCTCAGGTGATCCGCCCGCCTCGGCCTGCCAAAGTGCCTTACAGGCATGAGCCACCGCACCTGGCCAGAAATCTTACAAGTTATTTTGCTCATGATTGGTTTTAAAATAATTTTAATTTTGCACTATTTCCTTTAGTGTCTTTTTCTCTGCATCCACCAAACTATAGAATCATTTGCTGAGCTTATAAGAAATGCTCATACTGCTCATTGCAACAGCTAGCCAAATTTGTCCTTTGCTGTTTAAAACTCTAACTAGCATGGTTTTACTAAATTTATATTAACACAGTTTCTCTCTCTGGGTTGTGGGGAGACAAATCAACTATAAATAATCTCTTTAGAAAAGTTACTCTTTCTATATGAAAGTGTGACTTGACTTTCTATGATAATTATGATCCAAAAATTTTTATGGTGTGTACCTGACCACTTTTACAAATGATTAATTGGAAGGTAGAAATTGCTGATTCATAACATGTAACTTATAAACTTATGATGGACTACTTTAAGCGTAAATTTTTTTTTTTTTAAGACAGAGTTTCACTCTGTCACCCAGGCTGGAGTGCAATGGTGCCATCTCGGCTCACTGCAACCTCCATCTCCCGGGTTCAAGCAATTCTCCTGCTTCAGCCTCCCGAGTAGCTGGGATTACAGGCATGCACTACCACACCCAGCTAATTTTGTATTTTTAGTAGAGACAGGGTTTCTCCATGTTGATCAGGCTGGTCTGGAACTCCTGACCTCAGGTGATCCGCCCGCCTCAGCCTCCCAGAGTGCTGGGATTACAGGCATGAGCCACCGTACCCAGCCTGAAATATTTTTTTAATCTACCCTGACTCCTCTTGCTCTTTAAAAATTTTTTAAAATGTATGTAGGTGCCTTTAATTAGAAAAAAAAATTAAAAATTAAGGCAACTTGGGCTTATATTGGTAATAGCATTTCTTTCAAGAACTCAGTAATACTGCATTGTCTTTAAAGCATAATATCTTTTAGACTTGACGGTTTGAAATTCTAAATCACTGAAGAACCTCTTGTGAAAATGATAGTTTTAAAATTTCTTTTCAAAAATAGTCCTATTGCAAAATGTTTGAATTTCTTGAAGTTTCCTGGAAACTATATTTCATTCATTGTAATGAATTTAATTTTCATTAACATAGATCTCTAATATTTTTCTCAGCTCACCACAACCTCCACCTCCTGGGTTCAAGTGATTCTCATGCCACAGCCTCCCAAGTAGCTAGAATTACAGGCACCCACCCGGCTCATTTTTGTCTTTTTAGTAGAGACAGGGTTTCACCATGTTGGCCAGATTGATCTCGAACTCCTGGCTTCAGGTAACCCACCCACCCTGGCCTCCCAAAGTGCTGGGATTACAGGTGTGGGCCACCATGCCCAGCCAGCTTTTCCATAATTCTTATAAATGCCAATGCCTGAAATGGAATCTGACATATAAAAAAATTACATGAAGAACTTTTATTATTTTGCATTTGAAAACCATGAAAAATAGTTGGACCAGAGTCTCAGAAAGCTTGTAGTTTGTTAGTTTAACTGCTCTAAATGTCAGGCAGATACAAAACTATTAAAAGACATGCTTCAAATATGAAGACAATTTAAAAGCACAGCTGTACACTTTTGCTTTTTGTCTAGTTTCAAGGTAAAGATGAATAATCATTTAGATAATGCTTAAGCTATGCTTATGCATACTTAGAGCAATTCTCCAAAATAAAAAATTTTAATACTTAAATACATGATTAAAATAGACACGTATCCAATGTCAATACAGACTTTACTCAGAAATAGCTTTTGAAGTTTCTTCTACCCCATAAATACATTTTATTTTATGGCTGGCAGAAATGAAAATTACAACTTTTTGCCAAGAACAGAGAATAGAATAATCTCAAATTGGGGCTGTAGACTCAGTTTTATGTTCAAAGCTGTGTGAACCTCATCACTGAGTTCTTACAAATCCCTGTGTCCACATGCTCCAAACCACCCACTGTGAGTTCAGAAAAGAACTCTGAGTGCATCTTTCAGTGGGAAAGTAAAAACTGATTTTTACATTTCCTTTGAGCCAAACCAGCTGTTTCTTCTTTAAAGATTTCCCTTTGAGATTTCCATTTTATGACTAAGTCTAACCAGTATTTTTTTGGCAAGTAAGAGTTGTGGGAGTGTATCTGTCATCATAAGGAAATCAAAGCCAGAAATGCCTTCTGCCATGGTGGGTGATGTTAAACATTTCAAGGAACTTTATATTATAAAAATTGTCAAACATAAAAGGAAAAGTGCAATATAATGAATTCCATGGACCCATCACACAGCATCAATATTTATCAACATTTTATCAATATTTTTTCATATATTTTTCCCACATCCACTCCCACTAGTGTTTGAAAGCAGAAGACAGATAACTTACCATCTTAACCTGTTAACATTTCAGGATGTATTTCTAACAGGTAAAGACTTTATCATTTAATATTTAGACTGTGTTTGTTCAAATTATCTGATTAGATTCTATTTCAGAAAACACACACATAAACAAAAATGATAGTGAGAAAAAGAAAGCCCTTCCACATGATTGACACTTCTGAGTAGTGTGATCCCAGTTCATGTCCATTGTCTGGGATAGCTGTTAAATAAAACTTCCTCTCATAAAATTCTCTCCATTTAGAAGATAAATTCTGTGATTCACAAGCCTCTTTTTATTTATAATAGCCCTTCCCCTTTTTTTATGAATTTGTTTTTTAAAGAAACTGTGATTTTCTCTGTAAAATTCCACACATTCTGGATTTGGCCGATTTCATCTTGGTTCTTTTGTTTAACCTATTCCTCTATCCCCAGTATCTTCTGTGGACTGGTAGTTTGACTGGTTCTTTTTCTTTTCTTTTTTTTTTTTTTTTTTGAGACAGGCTCTCGCTCTGTCGCTTAGGCTGGAGTGCAGTGGCCCAATCTCAGCTCACTGCAACCTCCACCTCCCAGGTTCAAGCTATTCTCATGCCTCAGCCTCCTGAGTAACTGGGACTGCAAGCATGCGCCACCTCATCCTGCTAATTTTTGTACTTTTAGTAGAGACGGGGTTTCGCCATGTTGGCCAGGCTGGTCTGGAACTCCTGGCCTCAAGTGATCCGCCCACCTTGGCCTCCCAAAGTGCTGGGATTACAGGCATGAGCTATCACGCCCAGCTGATTTTTAAGTAATATAAGTATGTGTGCATGTACAGTATACATTGGCAAAAACACTTCATAAGTAGTGCTAAAATCATCTTATTTATATACATCAGGAGACACATAATGTCTGTTTCCCATTTTAGTGATGTTAAGAGTGTTTAGCATGTTTAGTTGTCAGCCTGATCCATCATTATGTTCCTCATCAAACTTTCACCAGATAGTTTCACATCAATTGATGATCATTGCCTGTTTCTATTATTTTGTTTTCAAGTTGACAGTTTTCTCTCACTTGATGTTGTGTAAATTTAGTTATATAAAGTTAAATTATTTTGCTATTTTTTCTATGCTGTATACATTTGAATAACTGACCTAATTTTTACTTTAAAAATATTTTACAATTAGAAGTCCAAATAGTAAATCAAAGGTTAAGAATTTTTGCAGAAATCTGTTATATAGATGACATTTTAATATTTGCCCTTTATATCATTTACCATGAGCCAAATTTCAAGTCATATTAAAATGACTGTCATGTGCTAATTCTAACAATATTTGAAAGACCCCTATCAAAATAAAAATACCTTTTAGTAGCCACTTTATTAGAAAATCAACTTTAAGTTATTCCCCCATGTTTTTTTCTAACTGAGATATAATTCACATACCATAAAATTTACCCTTTTAAAGTATACAATTCAGTTGTTTCAGTACATTCACAAAGCTATGCAAATGTCACCTCTACCTAGTTTCAGAACGTTTTCATCATTCCCAGAAGGAAACCCTGTATTTATTAGGCAGTCACTTCCCCTTCTCCCCTTCTTCCTTCCTCTAAGTGGCAACCACAAATAAACATTCAGTTTCTCTGGATTTACCTATTCTGGGCATTTTGTATTAGTGAAATCATGTATTTGGCCTTTCTGTCTGGCTTCTTTCATGTACCTCAACGTTTTCAAGTCTCATTCATTTTATTTAAAAAAAAAGTACCTTTTTTCTTTTTCTTTTTTTTTTTTTTTTTTTGTCCACGTATATATTCACACCACATTTTTTGAGACAGAGTCTCGCTCTGTTGCCCAGGCTAGGGTGCAGTGGTGCAACCTCAGCTCACTGCAACCTCTGTCTCCCGGGTTCAAGTGATTCTCATGCCTCAGCCCCCAAGTAGTTGGGATTACAGTTGTGCACCACCACACCCAGCTAATTTTTGTATTTTTAGTAGAGACAGGGTTTCACCATGTTGGCTAGGCTGGTCTCAAACTCAGCCTCAAGTGATCCTTCTACCTTAGCCTCCTAAAGTGCTGGGATTACAAGCATGAGCCACTGTGCCCAGCCACATTTTCTTTTTCCATTTATTAGTTAATTGACATTTGGATCGTTTCTACTTTTTGGCGATTATAAATTATGCTGCAATGAACATCGGTGTACAAGTTTTTGTGTGAACATGTTTTCAGTTACCTTGGGATATACACCTAGGAGTGACATTGTTAGTAATATGGTAACTTTATGTTTAACTTTTTGAAGAACTGCCAAACTGTTTTCCAAAGTAGCTTTATCCTTTTACATTTCTGCCAACAATGTATGAAGGTTCCAGTGTATCTCCACATCCTCAAGAAAATGTTATTGTCTTTTTAATTGTAACCATCCAAGTGGGTATGAAGTTTATCTCGTGATTTTGATTTGCATTTTCC
The DNA here is from genome assembly GCF_028858775.2 of Pan troglodytes. Classification (NCBI taxonomy): domain Eukaryota; kingdom Metazoa; phylum Chordata; class Mammalia; order Primates; family Hominidae; genus Pan; species Pan troglodytes. Next base: position 106,705,449 of record NC_072401.2, read on the forward strand.
TAATGGCTGATATTGGGCATCTTTTCACGTGTGTATTGACCATGTATTTTTTTGAGAAAAGTCTACTTATATGTTTTTAATTGTATTATTTTTAGAGTTGTAAGAATATGTTATGTTGATACTTGAACTTTGTCAAATGCCTGGTTTGCAGATATTTTCTCCTATCCCACAGGTTGTTGCTTCACTTTGATAATGTCCTTAAAGTACAAAAGTTTTAAATTGATTTTGATGAAACTCAATTTCTTTTTAATTGGCAGCTTGTGCATTTGGGGTCATATTTAAGAAATCATTGCCTCATTCAAGATCTGAAAGATTTACACCTATGCTTTCTTCTCAGAGTATTATAACTTTAGTTCTTACATTTAGATTTTTAATTAATGTTGAGTTAATTTGATGGTGAGAGATAAGAGTCCAACTTCATTCCTTTGCAAGTAGCTGTCCAGTTTTCTCAGCACCATTTGTTGAAGAGACTGTTTTTTTCAATTAACTGACCAAGATGTATGGGTTTATTTCTGGACTCTTAATTCTGTTAATCTGCATGACTTTTCTTATGCCAGTACCACACTGTGCTGATTCCTGTAGTTTTGTAGTAAATTTTGAAATCAAGACAGGTAAGTCTTCCAACTTTGTACTTTTGCCTACCATGTTTCTTGGGTTTCCATATGCATTTTAAGATCAGCTTCTCCATTTGGTAGAGCTGGAGTCTTACTATATTACCCAAGCTGGTCTTGAACTCCTGGCTAAAGAGATCCTCCCGCCTAGGCTTCCCAGAGTGCTGGGGTTACAGGCATGAGCCACCACATCCAACCCCCTTCTGGGACTTTGACTGGGGTTCTGTTGAATCTGTTGGTCAATTTGGAGAGTATTGATATCTTAACATTAAAGCTTCCAATTTATGAACACAAGCTATTTTTCCATTTATTCTTAAATTTCTTTCAGTAATGTTTTGGATGAAACATGTACAAAGTCCTGCACTTTTTATTTTTTTTAAGACAGAGTCTTGCTCTGCTGCCCAGTCCAGAGTGCAGTGCTGCCATCTCAGCTCACTGCAACCTCCACCTCCGGGTTCAAGTGATTCTCCTGCCTCAGCTGGAACTACAGGTGCGCGCCACCATGCCTGGCTAATTGTTTTGTGTTTTTGGTGGAGACAGGGTTTCACCATGTTGGCCAGGCTGGTCTCAAACACCTGGCCTCAAGTGATCTGACTGCCTTGGCCTCCCAAAGTACTGGGATTACAGGCATGAGCCACCACGCCTGGCCTGTACTTCTGTTAAAATTTTTTCTATGTATTTTTTTTATCCTATTGCAAAATCAAATTTTTTGTTGATAATATATGGTCATAAATTTCATTTTTATATATTGGTCTCATATCCTACCAACTTGCTGAACTAGCTTATTAGCACTAACTTTTTTTGGTAGATTCCTTAGGATTTGCTACATACAAGATTATGTCATCTACAAGTAGAGATAGTTTTGTTTCTTCACTTCCAATCTGGGTGGCTTTATGTTTTTTTCTTGCCTGATTACCCAGTTAGAACTTCCAGAAAATGTCAGGTACAATTAACAACTGCAAACATCCTTGTCTTATTCATTTTAGAAAGAAATTTTTAGTTTTTCACCATTAAGTATGATACTAGTTGTAGGTTTTGTTTAAAAAAAGACTGTGTCAAGTTCAGAAGTTCCCTTCTGTTGCTAGTTTGTTGAATAATTTTATCATGAAAGGGTGTTGAACTTTTCTCAAATGCTGTGGCTACATCTAATGAAATGATCATGCGTTCTTCTCCTTTATTCTGTTAATATGGTATATTATATTGATTCATTTTTATACATTAGATTAACATTATATTTCTGGAATAAATCCCACTTGGCCTCAGTGTGTATTACTTTTTATATATTGCTGGAGTCTGTTTGCAGGTATTTCATTGAGGACTTTTGCATCTCTGTTAATAAGGTATACTGATCTTTAGTTCTCTTGTGATATCTTTGGTTTTGGTGTCAGAGTAATTCTGAGTTCACAAAATGCATTGGGAAATGTTCCCTTCTCTATCTTTTGGAAGAGTTTACAAAGGATTGGTTTAACTCTTTTTTAAATGTTTGAGGAAATTCTCTACCCCTGGGCTTTCCTTTGTGGGAATTTTTAAACATTTTTAAAATAGATTATTTTTAAAGCAATTTTAGGGTAAAAGCACATTGAATGAAAGGCACAGAGCTTCCTTAAGTACATGCTGCCCCTGTATGTGCATAGCCTCCCTCATTATCAACATCCTTTACCAGAATGGTACATTTGTTGCAATCAATGAACCTGCATTGACAATTGTCACTGAAAGTTCATAGTTTAGAGTTCACCTTTGGTGTTATGCATTCTGTGAGTCGATCCATGTTTAATGATACTCATTCACCATTACAGTATCATTCAGAGTAATTTCACTGCCTTAAAAGTCCTCTGTACCCTACCTATTTTTCTCTCCTACCCCACTAACGCTTAGCAACCAATGATCTTTTTATCTCCATAATTTTGCCTATTCCAGAATGTCATATAGTTGGAATGATACAGTATATGTAGCCTTTTCAGACTGGTTTTTGTCACTTAGTAATAAGCTTTTAAATTTTGCACCATGTCATGATCGTTCATTTCTTTTCAGCATTGAATAATATTCCATTGTCTGGTTTATCACAGTTGATTTATCCATTCACATAGTGAAAGACATCTTAGTTGCTTGCAAGTTTTGACAATTATGAATAAAGCTGTTATAAAAGTATGTAGGTTTTTGTGTGGACAAAAGTTTTCAGCTCCTTTGAGTAAATAACACAGAGCACAGTAGCTTGATTGACAGTAAGAGTAAGAAATATTTTTTCTCAGTCTGTATCTTATTTTTTCATTCACTTGACAGTGCCATTTGCAGAACAGAAAGTTTTAATTTTAATGAAGTCTAGGTTATCAGTTAATTCATTAATAATGTTTTTGGTATTGTATCTAAAAAGTCAACACCAAACCCAAGGTCATCTATATGTTCTGTGTTATCTTCCAGAAATTTTATAGTTCTGCATTTTACATTTAGGGCTGTGACCCATTTTGCATTAATTTTGCAAAAGCTATAAAGACTATGTATAGATTCACTTGTTTGCATGTGGAGTTGTCCAGTTGTTCCCGTACCATTTCTTAAAGACTATCTTTGCTTTATTGTATTACCTTTGCTACTTTGTCAAAGATCAGTTGATTATAATTAAGTGGTCTGTTTCTGGACTCTTTATTCTGTTCCATTGATATATTTGTCTAGACTTTCACCAATGCCACACTATCTTGTTAACTTAGGCTTTAGAGTAAGTCTTGCAATCATGTAGTGTCAGTCCTCTGACATTGTTTTTCTCCTTCAGTATTGAGTTGGCTATTCTTTTGCCTATTACTAAGTAAAACAGTCTGAAAAGGCTATATATACGGTCATTTATTGGTCTTTTGCCTCTTGATATAAACTTTAAAATTAGTTTGTCAGTATCCTCAAAATCTTGCAGGAATTTTGATAGATTGCACTGCATTTCTAGATTGAGTTAGAAATACTGCCATCTTGACAATACACATCTTCCTATCCATGAACATGGAACATCTCTTTCTTGGATATCCTTCATTAGAATTTTGCATTTTCCCCATATAGACCATGTACATATTAGATTTATACATAAATATTTCATTTAGGGGGTGCTGATGATAATGTATTTTTATCTCAGATTCTGCTTGTACATTGCTGGTATGCAGAAAAGTGATCAGCTTTTGTATATTAAACTTGTTTCCTGCAACCATGTTATATAATCACTTTAGATCCATTTTTTTTTTGGTCATTCTTTCGTATTTTCTAGGTGATCACGTCATCTAGAAAAGACAACTTCTTTCTAATCTGTATACCTTTTATTTTCTTGTCTTAATGTATTAGCTAGCATTTCCAGTATGATGTTGAAAGGCATTGGTGAGAGGCAACATACTTGCCTTGTTTCTGATCTCAGCAGGAAATCTTCAATTTTATGTTAGCTCTATGGTTTTGTAGATATTCTTTATCTACATTAAATATGTTAGCTGTATGGTTTTGTAGATACTCTTTATCAGGTTCAGGTAGTTCCCCTCTTTTCCTAGTTTACTGAGAGGCTTTTGAAAATCAATCAGTGTTGGATTTTGTAAATACTTTTTTTCCACCTATTGATATTACCATATGATTTTTCTTTAGCTTATTAACGAAATGGATTACATTAATTGATTTTCAAATTTTGAACTAGACTGGCATACCTGGAGCAAATCCCACATGGTTGTGATACATTATTTATGAATGCATTCATGGTCACGGTTGCTATTAGTCTGTAGTTATCTTTTATTGTAAAGACTTTGGTGTTGGTATTAAGGTAATGCTGCCCTCATAGAATAAGTTATGAAGTATTTTCTCTGCTTCTGTCTTAATTGAGATTGTAGAGAATTCATATAATTTCTTCCTTAAAACTTTGGTAGAAATCAGAATGAACCATCTGGGTCTGGTACTTTGTTTTGAAAAGTTATTGCTGATTCAATTTCTTTCATAGATATAGGCCTATTTAGATTATTATTTTGCATAAATATTGGTAGTTGTGTCCTTCAAGGAATTGGTCCATTTCACCTTGATTATTAAATGTGTGGGCACATTTGTTCATAATATTTCTTTATTATCCTTTGTTTTTGAGACAGGGTCTCACTCTGGTTGCCCAGGCTGGAGTGCAGTAGCATGATCTCAGCTCACTGCAGTCTTGACTTCCTGGGCTCAAGTGATTTACCCACCTCAGCCTCCCAAGTAGCTCGGACTACAGGCACATGCCACCATGCCTGGCTAATTTTTTTATTATTATTAGAGATGGAGTTTTCCTGTGTTGCCCAGTGTGGTCTTGAACTCCTGGACACAAGCAATCTGCCTGCCTCAGCCTCCAAAGAGTGATGGGATTGCAGGCATGAGCCATCACACCTAGCCTGATGGCAGAACTTTTTAAGAACAATAGAATGGTATATGGCATTTTCAAAAATTGTTTTCCCCTCCTCCTATGGAAGCATGAAGGGATTTTTCTCTAGTATTCATTGTGAGAACCTCATCTGGCTCCTGAATGTAGAAAACTCACAAAACTGTGAGGAACCTATTATGACTGGATGCCTTTGGAGTTGTTCACACTGAACCTCCAGCAATTCATCAATTATATTTCAGATTTTCCTATCCCAACACTGGTTCCTACAGAGGTTTCTGCTCCAGTAAGCTGTAATTCTTTTTATCCATCTATTTCCTTGGTTTTGAGGGCAGTGATTTTCCCTGTGATCTCATTTCTCTGACAGATCTAAGTAGTGTTAATTACATCTTTTAACCTGTTGTAGGTATATTCAGATTTTCTATTTCTTCTTCAGTCAATTTTAGTAGTTTGTGTTTTTCTAGAAGTTTGTTCTCTAGCTCTGCTTTAGCTCCATCCAATAAAATATGAGTATGTCGAGTTTTCATTTACAACAAGGTATTTTCTAATTTCTATCATGTTTTTTTGATTCCTGACTGTATAGGAGTATATTTTTACCTATTACCCAAATTTGCTTGTTATTCATGTATAATTTTATCAGAAAACACACTTTGCACAATTTTTGCAGTGTTACATTTATTTAGACTTGTTTTATAACTTGACATACAGTCCATCCTGGAGAATGTTTCACGTGTGCTTGAGAAGAATGTGTATATTCAGCTGTTGGTGGGTGGCATGTTTTATAGATGTCTGTTAGACCTAGTTGGTTTATAGTGTTTTTTACAACTTCTGTTTCCTTTTTAATCTTCTATCTACTTTTAGCCATTATTGAAAGTGGATTAGTAAATTATCTATTTATTCCTTTAATTCTGCCATTTTTTGCTTCATGTATTTTGGTGCTCTGTTGCTTATTACATATATGTTTACATTTGTTACATCATTTTAATGGCTTGAACTTTTTATTATAAAATGTGTATATCTTGTAGATATCGTATAGTTAAATCTTTTTAAAAATTGATATTGCTAGTCTTTGCCTTTTAATTTTTCAATTTATATACATTTAACATAATTATTGATAAGGTAGGATTTGTCTGCCATTTTGTCTGTATCTTGTCTTTTTTTGTGTTCAATAGATATTTTCTAGTGTACTGTTTTAATTCCCTTGTCTTTTACTAAATTTTTTGATGTTATGTTCTTAATGGTTTCCCTGGGGATTACAACTAACTTATAACAGCTAGTCTGAAGTAATACCAATTTCATTACAATATAAGGAAACTTTGTTCCCATATAGCTACATTCCCTCTTTTTACTCTGTGCTATTATACAAATTACATTTTATTTATTTTATGCCCATTAACACAGATTATGTTTTTTCTTTTAAATCAGATTGATATTGTCATTTAAATCAAATATGAGAAAAAGTTACAAACAAAAGTACATATATGATTTCATATTTACCTATGTAATTATCTTTACTGGTGCTCTTTAAGTTCTTAGGTGTATTTGAGGTACTGTCTAGTGTCCTTTCCTTTCAGCCTGAAGTACACATTTAGTATTTTTTGTAGGGCATGCCTGAAAACAATAAACTCTTATTTATCAGAGAATGTCCTAATTTATTATATAATACATTTCTGAAAGATAGTTTTGCAAAATACAGAATTCTTGGTTGGCAGTCTTTTTCTTGTGGTTCTATGTCATTCTACTGCCTTCTGGTCTTCATTGTTTCTGATCAGAGATCAGCTATTAATCTTATTGGGAATCCTGCATACATGATAATCATACAGTTTTCATGATTTTCTTGTGTTGGCTTTCAGCAGTTTGGTTATGATGTTTATATGTATGCATATCTTTGGGTTTATGTTACATGGAGTTAGTTGAGCTTCTTGGACATGTAGATTGATGTTGTTCATCAAATTTGAGAAGTTTTCGGCCATTATTTTTCAAATATTCTTCCTATTCTTTATTCTTCATCCTCTACTTTGGGGACCTGCATTATGTCTATGTTGGTATGCTTTATGGTCTTCCACAGATCTCTGAGGTTCTGTTTATGTTTTCATTTTTCAGACTGAATAATCTCAATTGACTTATCTTCAAGTCCCTTTTTCCCCTCCTTTTCAACTCTGCTATTGAACCCTTCTAATTTTTACTGCAGTTATTACACTTTCAGCTTTAGAATTCTATTTAATAATATCTTTTTCTTGAGTTTATCTCATGTATTTAATAAAATGCTGTAGTCTTACTTTAGTTATTTAAATACAGTTTTCTTTCATTATTTGGGCATACATGAAATAGCTGACTTAAAGTCTTTGTCCAGTGGCCTAACATCTGGACTTTTTCAGGAATAGCCTCTATTGACTACTTTATAGGGGCCATACTTTGTTTCTGTTTCTCTTAATTGTTTAGACATTTTAAACTAATGTAATGGCTGAGAGCAGTGGCTCGTGCCTGTAATCCCAGCACGTTGAGAGGCCAAAGCAGGAGCATCACTTAAGCCCAGGAGTTCAAGACTAGCCTGGGCAGCATAGTGAGACCCTGTCTCTACAAAAATAAAAATAAATAAAATAATATAATCTGGTAAATCTGAAAATCAGATTCTACCCCCTGCCCAGAATATGTTACTGTTTCTGGTGGTTGTTGTTTATTTCTTTTTCTTTTAACTACTCCTATAAAGTTTGTATTGTTTCTCATAGATAGCCATCGAAGTCTTTGCTTGGTTAACTTAGAGGTCAGCTAAGGATTAGACAGAATTCCTTAGGTGCCTGAGATCAATAAGTCAGTCTTTGACAAAGGGGTCTGTATGTGTGTTGGGGCATGCCTTCAACACTCAGCCAGGCTATTTGCAGCTCTGGATTAGCCTTTATTCCCTGCTTGTGCAGAGTCTCAAGGTTAGACTGTGGTGAGAGTTTAGGGCTTTCTGAGGTCTTTTGTGGGCCCTACATTTGCATGTGGCTTTCTAAATTCCCAGGAATATATTTTCAAAGCCTCCTGTGGATCATCTCATTTCCCAGGTAATTTACTTTTAAGCTTTTTTAGTTATCTTATGTTTTGCTCCAGTTATTAGCTACACCTGAGTCAGTGACAATATTCAACAGCTGCCTATGATTATTTGACAAATGCCTCTGTGGAAAAGGTGGTTAACACTAGGTGAACTCCAAGTTAGATAAAGTAAAGATAACCTTACTAGTGGGATCTTCCAGGAAACTACCAAATAGGTCAAATAATGTAAGGTCTCTGTGAATGGGACTTTAGAGTATATCCAACCAATCTAGAGTATATCCAACCAATCTGGCCTCCTCCAGTGGCAGCCTGGCTGCTGCTTTTCATAATAAATGTGGGCTGTTTTGATTTGAAGGCTACCATAGAGCTGTGGGGAAAGTTAAAATACCACAGAGCTCACTCTTCTCACTGAAATCCTGTCTTTTTTTCCCTTGAACAAATTCTCCCTATATTGCTGCAAGCTTTTTGCTAATTTCCAGATCTGAAAAAGCTGATTCTGACGATATTTATCAGTACTTTTATTGCTTTTATGGAGGATAAAATTTTCAGAGATCCTTATTCTGCCATTTTTGCTGACATGTGTAAAGTGATCATTTCTAATTGTAAAATTCCTTTTGCACTTATTAGCTGGAATATTTTACAGGACTTTTCCTCATCAACCGTTAGTTACCATTTAATATAGTTTGTAAGAATGATAGAATAAATGCATGGCAAGAATCTTTACTTCTCAAATTTCAGAGATTTTGATGGGAAATTATATTTAGAGACCACAATCAGTGTCTAGATGTGCTCCCTGCTATGGAGGTGTCATTACTTTTAGGCTTTTTTAATGGGCAAATACATGAAGTAATTATTTTTTAGAAAGAAAATCTGAGATTAACTCAAATCATTAATTCATACTGTTTTTTCCTATTCATAGTTGACAGAGTATTATTATCTTTTGTTCTGCTTCTCTTGTACACTGAAATTCTTGGTTTTTGATATTAACAATCATTTATTTATATCACAATATACATACATTAATTTAAAAATAATTTACAGTGCTACCTGAATATTTTTTCTTGTAAGTTGTTTTATCTCTCTTTGCTTACTTGTATGTTTGTTTATTGTCATTAGAATATATCAAACTAGGGCTATAAAGCTGTAATACTATATTTTAGCCAGAAACTAGGACCTAGCACTCAAATGCCCATCAATGGTAGAATAATTCATTTGTCACATTTTTATAAGATGGAATATGGTACTCAATGAAAATGAATAAAGTACAACTACATGCAGTGATTTGGATGGATATCCCAAACATAATGGAAAAAGCACACACAAATAAGCTTATATTATATAATTCCATATACCTATGTATATATCAAGTATAAAAGTAGGCAAAACAAGCCACTGATGGTGGCACACACCTATAGTTCCAGCTATTTGGGAGGCGGGAAGATCACTTGAGCCCAGAAGTTCAGGTTCAACCTGAGCAACATAGCAAGACCCCATCTGTAAAAAAGAAAGCATTATTAACATAAAAATAGGCAGAACTACTATATTCTTAGAGAAGTTACTGTTAGGGAGACAGACAGTGAGTGACTGAAAGGCAAAATGAGGGGAAATTCCAGGGGATAGTAAATATTTTGTTTCTTAGTGTGGGTTCTACTTAACTGGGTATTTTCCATTTGTAAACTGTAAAATTATGTGCACTTTTCTGTATGTGTATTACATTGCAATAAAATTGTTTTAAAGTCAATTGAAATAGTTCTGTGTGTGGTTATGCCACAGCTTAATACAGAGTTAGATTAGACTTCTTTTCAAACTCATTTTGCATATAGACACCTATAATATCAGCTGCACAGCCTATATAATGCTATCCATAGCAATGAATTTGGTCTTTTGATTTTTCAGGAGAACTTGCGCCTGTCAGGGGCTGGATCCAGAAACCTGTGGTGCCTCCTTCTCTTTTGGTTGTTCATGGAGCATGTACTACAATGGATGTAAGTTTGCCAGAAGCAAGATCCCAAGGAAGTTTAAGCTGCTTGGGGATGACCCAAAAGAGGTTTGTTTACTTCCTGATGTATAATCACTTTATTTTTCATAGAGAATTCATTAGCATAGATGAAGTGAACAATATGACATATCTTGGTAAGCTCTTATTAATCAAAGTTTTTCCCAAACTGTAGATACACACTATTTTTTAAGTTGGTATAATAATCATATTATGCCAAAATAATAGATAAAATTTGAGCAACAAAAACTTCCTCTTTGGTCTTTTATGTTAATTCCAAAGTTTTAAAGGGGTGTCACTTCATTGTTAAAACTAAATGAGAATTGGTGATGTTTTTCATATTTTGACTCTGAATTATGGAAGTTACATAAGTACTACATTCAGAAAAGACCATTTTTAGTCACATTTATGTGCAATGAGATTCAAATAATTTAAAGTCACTGTAATGAATGCATTTAATAAAGTCACTGTAATGAATGCATTTAATAAAGTCACTGTAATGAATGCATTTAAGTAACTAAAACATTTAGATTTTAATATAACTCTGTAATGGAAATAAATGGACACTAATTTCTCACTGAAGTCATTGGTTTTTGTCTTGTCTCTAGAATACATATTTCTTAAAATATAATTTGCAAATTGATAAATTTAACAACTTTTGGGTGGCATGTAGTCTAGAGTATAGATACTTCTTGACTTATGAGGAGACTACATTCCTATAAATCCGTTGTAAAATGAAAATCCATTTAATACCCCCAATAAACCCATCCTAAAGTAAAAAAAAAAACCAAGCCATTATAGGTCAGAGACTGTCTCTGTACTAATTGAATGATTAGAAAACCTCAGTATATTTAGCATTTAGCCATGACCACATTTTCAGTCATTCTATACACTTACAATTATCTTTTGAATTTCGAATACAATTAAAATATTTCCATACTATAGATATTATAACATTGATGAGTCCCTTTAAATGAAGAATGTGTTAACCTTATTAAGCTTTCACTTACTATTATAGTCACAGTTAATAAAGCAAGTGCAAAAACTCCTGAAATCACAGTATAAGTTTTTTAAAGGATGTTTTCAATAATTAAAGTTTCCTTAAATGTGCGAGACATCATTTCATAAGACAAGAATATGAATAACTTAATGAAAAGTACTGATTTTGCATGCTGTCATTTTAATTTTCTACAGATAACTTTTTTTTTAACCACTGTTTTATCAAGTGATAAATGTTTATCACTTTCACGAGGTTTCATGTAAACCAAATCCAGAGGATACCAAGTAACTTATTGCCTCTGTTGGGTAGGAGAGCTCTGTTCAGAAACCTCCTCACCTTCTAAAATTTACATCTCTGCCAGGTGGTTATGTCTCACAACTTTTTTTTTTAGAGAAATATCAATCTGAAATGAAGACTTCTAAGTATAAATGGAGCAGCTAAATATGATCACCTACCATTTTTTAACAGTATATTACTTGGAAAATCTGTTCTTCGTGAGCAGGGCAGGTCGGGGTGTAACTGAGCATTTCCCCTTTCAAGTAAATTCTGCAAAGGTTTTCATGTATCCTGCATTCTAGTTCTGAAGCATTTTATCCATATTTGAAGTATCCAGTAAATTTTAGTTGCTCTATGGAGAGATCATTCCAAATTATTTAAATACTATCTTTATAAACATAAAATGTAAAGATTAGAAATAGACAAATTAAGCTAAATAAGTTCTTTTAATAGTTCATCTTCCTTGGTAGCTAAAAAATGTGACCTCTTTAAGACCATATGGCTTAATTCCCCTAACCCTACTCCTGGCACAGGCTTGTGTGTATAAAATGCAAAATATCTGCATGCAGTTAGAAAATCAATCTTATGAAAAAAACAAATAGCTAGGTATTTACTAGCACATATGAAATTAAATGATAGTCATGTTTTAAAGATGCTTTATTTAGTAATAAAGGCACCATATATTGTGTTTGGGATTCAAAATGTAAGGGGAATAATCTAACTGATAGTCTCTTTTACATAGAGAAAATGGACTTAGAATTTAATATGTAGAATTATTCGCTTTATACAGGAAGAGAAACTGGAGTCTCATTTGCAAAACCTGTCCACTCTTATGGCACCAACATATAAGAAACTTGCACCTGATGCATATAATAATCAGGTAAGTTTAAATAATCATTGGCAGCAATTGTAACAACTTACTTGTTACTAATGACCTATGTCCAAAAATATTTTTGAAACAATGATTTTTAAATATTATTCTAACTTTTCCTCTTAATTGTTGAAACCACTGCAGTGTTCAGTTTCGAGTATATAAAAATTATACCATACAAAAGTACATTTTTTTTGTCTTTTAGCTGTAAAGACATGCGCTTTTAAAAGTCACAGGCTGTTCTATCTACTAATCTTGTTCTCATATGAATAATTTTGTTTCTGTAAACAGACTATGGAGATTACATCAAAATTATGTGGCCCAAGCTATAGGTTCTAACTACCTATTTTTACTGCAAGTCTATAAGTATAAATGAGTATTCATAAGAATTTATAGACGTACAAATATTCACATAAAGCTATGCATATACTAACATTGTAAGTATATATATTTGGGTCCAGATGTGTCAGATTTTGCCAGATCTTCCTTTTTTGTTTGACCTTGACTTCATACACCAAGTAAAAACATTTTTTTTTTCTATTTTACATGTGTATTCTAAACTATAGCTAGTTAAGACAGGTAGATGATTTGGTCAGAAATCTCTCATCATGAAGGCAAAAAACTAAAATCTTCACTGTTTCAGTAACATCAACAACAAAAGCATTAAGTGAAAGTCTATTACAAACTAAACACTGTGTTTAGTCACTGGGAACATAAAGGTGAGCAGTGCCATCTCTGTCTGTCTTTAAGAATTCCGTCTTTGCTGGGTACGGTGGCTCACACCTTTAATCCCAACACTTTGGGAGGCCAAGGCAGGTGGATCACCCGAGGTCAGGAGTTCTAGACCAGCCTGATCAACATGGAGGAACCCTGTCTCTACTAAAAATACAAAATTAGCTGGGTGTGGTGGCAGGCACCTGTAATCCCAGCTACTCGGAAGGCTAAGGCAGGAGAATAGCTTGAACCTGGGAGGTGGAGGTTGCAGTGAGCCGAAGTCAAACCATTGCACTCCAGCCTAGGCAACAAGAGCGAAACTCCATCTCAAAAAAAAAAAAAATTCATCTTTAACTGGGTGCGGTAGTTTATGCCTGTAATCCCAGCTACCCAGGAGACCAGGAGTCTGAGGCTGCGGTGAGCCATGATTGCATCACTGTGCTCCATCCTGGGTGACAAAGATGACCCAGATTCTAAAAAAAAAAGCAAAAAACAAAAGAATTCCTTCTTTAGTAGAGACAGAGACATATAAAATAAATAGCAATTTTAGAATTACACAGTTCCAGCTGGAATAGAAGTATGTGCACATTTCTAAAAAAATTTTTCTAAAAACCCCAAAAGTAGACTAGATGTCACAAGCAGCCTTAGATGCTAAATAAAGATCTTTGAACTTTATTCTGTAGGTAACCATTGGGCTGTTTCAAGTGTGTATTGGGGATGGAAGGGTAAAGTGATGTAATTCGTATTTTGAAAAATTTACTTAAAAGCCAAGTAAGGGAAATATAACTTAAATCTATGTAAGATTAGAGAGAGAAGAAAGCTATTGCAATCATTGGGCAAGAGATTTTAAGGACCTAAAGAAATGGCAGGAATTAAGTATGTACACTAACTAAGGTGGAGCTTAGAGAACTTGGTGACTAGATGTATGGATGAGAAAAGAATTTGGAGATACAACAAATTTCCAGTTTGGACAGGTAGTTCTATTAACTAGTATCAGAAATTGGTAAGAAATAGTAAGTTTTGGGATGGGGAGAAGATATCAAAATTTTGGACATGCTAGGCTTCTAGGTTAATTAGATGGAGAATCAGGAGAAAAATTCAGGCTAGCACTGTAGATTTGAGAGTCAGAATGCTGGCAGGACTTAAAGTTGAATACATAGGAATGAAAGGAGGTTTTCAAAGTAGAGATTATAAAGAGGACACAGGGCTGATGATGGGATTCTGGAGCCATCAATCATTTTAGGCATGAGTGGAGGAAGAGAAGCCAATGAAGTAAGAACTGGGGGAGGGAGTAGAAGAAATGTAGTAGGAAAAGTGAAAGAGGGAGATGGATGGATGGAGGAAAGCTGGAATGATGAGAAGACACCCAGAGCAGAGTATACAGGAGCAATAGGTATGGGGCTCTGGGATGGGTGCTCTGTCATTTACTTGATAATATTAAAGACTCTCGTGGGATTAGATTAGTTTACACAGCAGACATGGACAAGGGACTAATCCTAAAATGATTTAGCTACTCTTCTTTTCCACTGTGGACTTTAACAGTCCCAAACAAACTTTTTTTTTTGGTTCGAACAATAGAGGCAAATTAAATGATGATCTATTTGTAAGTTATTTTATGTCATAAATTATGTTTTTAGAAATGTGTATGAATATCTATGAAAAGTTTTTAAACACTATTAATAGTTGGATTAATACTGTTATTTTGTTTAGCTAGTATCACAAAGTATAAGGAGTGCTTTGATACTGTTGTAAAAGTTTAATTCTCAGCAAGAACTTCTGAAATAAATCAAGCTATAAAAATAAATAAGTGAATGAGTCTATGTTGCTAGATTTAAAGTTGGGTCATTTTCTATTAAATGAATTTTTAATAGGTGCTGTTAATCAAATGGCTTTACTTGAGGAAAGAGGCAGAATAACAAAGCATTGATGTTCTTTTTGCTCCCTTGATTCTTATTATGGACTGTCTCATACTTGAAACTATTTTATACATTTCCTAAAACTTAAGTACCCAAAATATGAAGCCATCAAATATGTTCAAGTTTTAATATTTATATATGAAACAATGTGTTGATGTAATGTCTAGATAAATTAAGTCAATTAATAGTTGTAAATGGATGAGATGCTTCTGAATGGATAAAATATTTTTATATTGCATGGTAGGTACTATTGGTAATATTCATCCATGTATGTTAATATGCTTTAGAGATCAAAATAATAGCCATGTGATGTTTCCACACAGTACACGGGAAGACCATTTGATGTTATAGATGCTGTCATAAAACCTACTATTTGATCTTTACCTCCTTTCCCCAACTGAGTGTCTTATCTCTATTTCTCACATCTGAATATTCTTCCTTGCTTTATTCCTTGATTTCATGAAGTCTTATTGCTAAAGTTTAGTTGGCTCTCCACAGCATCTCTTCTGTCAGTCCCATGGAATTAGAGCTTCAGTTTTCTCAACTTAAATGTCCTTTCTTCATGTCTATCCAGTAGACATATATTTGGCTCTGTCTTTTCTATGCCTGCCTTACAATTTAACAGTAGACCTGAAATAGCAGGTGTCAATCTCAAAATCGTGTGCTGTTTATCATACATGAAGATGACATTTTAGACAAATGCTTCTAAGAGAGCTTTCTATGAAGATGGAAATATTCTCTATTTATGCTGTTCAGTGTAATAGGCACCAGCCACATGTGGTTGTTATTTAACAGTTGATACGTGGCTAGTGTAATTGAGTTTAAATTAATGTAAAAATTAACAAAAACAGCCACATGTGGATAATGGTTACCATAGTGAACAGCACAACCTTAGACCATGAGAAAGTTATGCAAATAGAGGTAAGACACTCAGTTGGGGAAAGGAGGTAAAGATCAAATAGTAGGTTTTATGACAGCATCTATAACATCAAATGGTCTTCCCGTGTACTGTGTGGAAACATTACATGGCTATTATTTTGATCTCTAAATGTCTTCCAGACATTTAGATGGATTTCCAGCAATTCATTCACAAAATCCTGCATGGTATTTTTTAGGAGATGGCATAAGTGTAATTTCTAGCTGATTATATATCTGTTTTTGTTCAAGGAACAGAATAAAGCTAACTAGACCACAGCATGAACTGAACGGCCACAAAGCACACATCTATGTTAAAGAGTAGTTGGTACCTTCATTTTCCTTTGGCCAAAGTTTTATGAGGTTAGATAGACAAATACATATATGAATCCAACAGTAAATAATATGAAGCCACCACAAACTTTTATCCTAATGCAAGTTCATCTTCTAGCCATGATGGAGTAAACAGAGACTACATATGCCTTTACACATTTAAGAAAAAACTGACAAAATATATGAAACAATGGTTTTTAGACATAGAATAAGAAATTCAAGAGACAGTGGCACCAGAGAGAAAGGAAGTAAAAAGGTGAACCTATAAATACCCCAGTTTACTTCCTGAAGAGAGTATTAGGCTCCAGTGTAGCCAGTAGGAACCCAAACACACCCAGCATTATCTCTGTATTAAGGAGACAAAGTTCAAAATTTGGAGAGGCCAAGGTGACGAGAGTTCACTATTCAGAATATCAGAGAGGAGAGAGTGTTATTGAGAAGAGCTCCAGAGACCTGCGGAGGGTTCTGATCCAGTCTTCAGCTGAGTATTAAACAGCACATGCATGTGAAAAAACTGCCAAGGCTAGGTAGGGAAAGAACCATCAGAAGAAGCAGGCAGAATAATCCCTTGATCTCACACAGGACCTGGAATAGTTCTTGATCATACCAGCCAGACGGAGAAGACTTCATAATACTATTCATAATTGTATTGCCTTGGTAGTAGAAGTAAATTTGGCTGTTCTGACCTCATCTAAAAATGCTTAAAATGAAAACATAGCAGGACCAAACTGATTCTAAGTAATTTAACTGCATCACAGTACAAAAATTAAAAAAAAAAATCTACCAACAAGGTAAAATTTATAGTCTAGCATTCCATCAGAAAATACAAGGCATACAAAGAAAAAAGAAAATATAACCTTTACTGGGGAACAGGAAGAAATCAATCAATAAAAATAGTCCCAGAACTGACATATGTGATACAATATGTAGATAAGTTCATTAAAATGGCTATCATATTTCATATGTTAAAATGCCAGAGGAAAGCATGAGAGTGATAAGGAAAGATCAGAAGATATTAAAATACCCTACAATGACCTTCTAGAAGTGAAAAATATATATCTAGATTAAAAATACACTAGGTGGAATTAACAGATTAAGGAACTTGAAGACATAGTAATAGAAATTTTTCAATATAAAGAAAAAACTGAAAAAAATGAATATATAAAAGACCTATTAGCCAATATTGTTACACTAATATATGTGTAATTGGAGTACCAGAAGGAGGTGGGAGACAGAAAAATATTTAAAGAAACAATGGCCAAATTTTTTTCAGATTTGTTCAAAACTGTGAACCCACAGATCTCAGCAGCTCAGCAAACCCCAGATTAAAAAACAAAGACATAAAAAAAGACTATCAAAAATTTATAATCAACTTGCTTACAATCTGTGATAAAGAGAAACTCAGAAAGGCAAATGGAGAAAAAAGGACATATTACACTAGGTGGGAAAAAATAAGACAGGAGACTTCATTCAGAAAAAGGCAAGAGAGAAAATGTAAGAGAAACATCTTTAACATACTAAAAGAAAAAAGACTCTCCACCCAGAAATATATAACCAATGAAAACAACTCTCAAAAAAGACAGCAAAATAAAGAATATTTTTTCAGACATACAAAAGCTGAAAGAATTCACCACCAGCAAACTAGCACTTTAAAAATGTTAAATGAAATCCTTCAGGAAGAAAGAACATGATACCAGACAGAAATCCAGATCAACATAATGAAATGAACAGTATCAAAAGTAGTAAACATGGTTAAAAGACTTTTTAAAAAATGATAACTTGCTATCTTAAAAATATATTAACAATGTATTATGAGGTTTATAACGTAGAAGTAGCACAGAGGCTGAGGAATTGAAAGTATATTATTGTAAAGTACTTATACGATATGTGGACTGGGTATATTACTTGGCTGTAAACTGTGAGACGTTAGAGTACACTGTATACCTTAAACCACTAAAAAAAAAAAAAAAAGTATATAGCTAATCAGCCAGTAAAGACAGAAAAATGAAATCAATCCAAAAATGTTTTTAAAAATATATAGGACCAAAAAAAGATAAATATAAAAATAAAACAAATAGCAAGATGGTTTATTTAAACCCAACTGTATCAACAACCACATTAAATGTAAATGGTTTTAACACCCCTAATTATAAGGCAGAGCTTGTGATATTGAAAAAAAAGCAAAAACCAAGAAAACCACTTTAAATATAAAGATACAAATAAATTAAAAAGATTTTTAACATAAAAAATGATGTTGAAAAGACATAACAGGAAAAAAATATGATTATTGCAGTAGGTGCAGAAAAACCATTTGATAATATTCAACATTCATAAAAGGAAACTTTCTCAACCTATTAAATACATAAATGGAAAGCCAAAAGCTAATGCTATACTTAGTGGTGAAAGACTAATACTTGACCCCTAAGATAAGGAACAAGACAACAATGTCCATTTTTAACCAACTGCTTCTATTCAACATCAAACTGTAAATTTTAGAAAGTGCAGTAAGGCAATAAATAAAGCAGTCAAGATTGGGCAGGAAAAAATAAAACTGTACTTATTTGCAGATGACATGTTTGTCTACATAAGAAGTCTCAAAAAATCTACCAGAAAATGAAATTAATATATGAATTTAGCAAAGTTGTGAAATACAAAATTCAAGTGTATTTTTATATACTAGCAATAAATAAATCAAAATAAACCATTAAAATAGCATCAAAATATAAAATTCTTAGACATACATTTGACAAAAATGTATAAGATTATATACTGGAAACTAAAACATTGCTGAGATAAATTATAGAAAACTTCAGTAACTGGAGAGATACACTATGTTAATGGATCAAAAGACTAAATATTATTAAGATGTCAGTTCTCCCCAAACTAATCAATATGTTCAATACATGATGTTTCAAAACCTCAGCAGGTTTTTTGAAAGAATTGGACAAGATGGCTGTAAAATATATATACTTGGAAATGCAAAGGACTTGGAATAGTCAAATAATATTTTAAAAGAAGAGCAGAATTTGAGACTATATATTGCATGGTTTTCAGATTTACTGAAATCTATACTTGCTGCTGTCTGTCAAGACAGTTTGATATTGCCCAGGCGCAGTGGCTCACGCCTGTAATTCCAGCACTTTCGGAGGCCGAGGTGGGTGGATCACTTGAGGCCAGGAGTTTTGAGACCAGCCTGGCCAACATGGCAAAACTCTATCTCTAATAAAAATACAAAAACTTAGCGGGGCATGGTGGCGTGTGCTTATAGTCCCAGCTGCTTGGGAGGTTGAGGCCTGAGAATCGCTTGATTCCGGGAGGCAGAGGTTGCAGTGAGCCCAGATCGTGCCACTGCACTCCAGCCTGGGTGACAGAGCGAGACTCTGTCTCAATAAATAAATAAAATTTTTAAAAAGTTTGATATTGACATACCTACATACACACCATTATACACAAGTGGATCAGAATAGAGAATCCTTAAGTAGACCCAACATATATAATATGGTCAATTGATTTTTAACAAAGATGATTCAATTGGGAAGGGATAACCATTTTATCCAGTAGTATCTGAATAGTTGGAAAGCCATAAGGGAAAAAAGGTAATCTTGACCCTTAATTTCACACCATTTATAAAAATTAACTCCAAATAAATCCATTTATATGAAATTCTAGAAAATGAAAATCTGTAGTGATAGATTAGTAGTTGAGAACAAAGCAGGAAGCATGAATTATACAGGGGCATGAGGAAATTTTTAAGAGTAATGAATATGTACTTTATTTTGGTTGTGACAAATATATATCAAAACTCAAATAGCATACTTTATGGCCTCAATAACACTATAAAATAAAAATGTTACCATGTCAAGATATTTGCTCTATTTTGTGTCATTCCATTTTGTTTCTGGATATATATTTAAGTTCAAAACATTTTTTTAAAGTTCTAAATGGTCTAAATACTAGTGAGTTTTCGGTGTAAGAGTAAAACTAACTACTTTCCTATTCACACACACTTTTATTTTTCAGATTGAATATGAACACAGAGCACCAGAGTGCCGTCTGGGTCTGAAGGAAGGCCGTCCATTCTCAGGGGTCACTGCATGTTTGGACTTCTGTGCTCATGCCCACAGAGACTTGCACAACATGCAGAATGGCAGCACATTGGTAAGTTGGGCTGAGGACAGCTTAGCAGCTGTTGAGTCTGTTCTAACACTGCTAATAAAGACATACGCAAGACTGGGTAATTTAAAAAGGAAAGAGATTTAATTGACTCACAGTTCCACATGGCTGTGGAGGCCTCACAATCATAGCTGAAGGCAAATGAGGAGCAAAGTCACATCTTACATGGCGGCAGGCAAGAGAACATGTGCAGGGGAACTCCCCTTTATAAAATCATCAGATCTCATGAGACTTACTCTCCCGAGAACAGCATGGGAAAGATCCGCCCCCATGATTCAATTACCTCCCACTGGGTCCTTCCCAAAACACATGGGAATTTTGGGAGCTACAATTCAAGATGAGATTTAGGTAGGGACACAGCCAGACCATATCAGCAGCATCTCATGTTGAGGAGCAGAACACTGGAATTTAGTAGCATTTGGTTAGAGTAATATGTTGTCTGCAGGTTTCACTGGACAGCAATATTTTCATGAATGAATTCCTGTTGCAAAGTGACCTGCTTTGGCATAACTAGCACTCTCGTGATAGGTTGGCACATTAGTTTCCTGTCAATTGTGTTGACAAGCACATGAGAATCATGGAAATCCTTGGTGTTAATCTAAACCAGTGACTATGCATTGCCAGTTACAGTTAACTTCCAGGAAAATCTCAAAATTCAGTGCCAGTTACCTGGTAGATTGTAATCAGTTAAGCAAAAAGCCATATACAAGCCATTCACCTTACAGAGAGAGAAGCATATTCACCTTACAGAGAGAGAAGCATAAATGAGAAACACATCATCATTGGTCACAGTAACTGTGGTAACCTATTGTAAAAGATTCACAGTGCAAAAGAGCCTGACTACATATTACAGTGGGTAAAATGGATCGGTCTTGTAATTGGAGGCAGTGGTGAGGGGAAAATAGATACATGTTATATATATATATATATATATATTCTATACCAACAAAGGGTTCAGGGTATAATTTTGCATGTAAAGGGATGACCCAGAGTAGAGATAAAGAACAAAATATTCTGTTGAAAAAACTATGAATCAATCAACCTAATGAATTATCAACATGGATGTAGGTGTAGTTGAAGAAGATGGTCAGTGAGAATATGGAAATAGATATCAGGAATTAAAGTCATATTCTAGGGCAGAAAAGCATTCATGGAGGTATTAGATGATAGCTGAAGTAATTTGAAGAAGCTGGTGTGAAGTTTTTGTTGAGAAGCAGAGAAGGTATTAATTTAATGGTCTAGATCAGAGATTGGAAAACTCTTCTCTATAAAGGGCAAGATGGTAAATATTTTAGGGACTGCAGGCCACATAGGATTTCTGTCACATTGCTTGGTGGGGGTTTTTTTGTTTGTTTATTTTGTTTTTTAAAAACTCCTTGAAAATGTAAAAACCATTCTTAGTTTACTGGCCATACAAACACAAGCTGTGAGGCACATTAGCCATAGGTTCTGGTTTCCTAACTTCTGATCCAGAAGAACAAACACAAGGCCTACCAACCACCCCAACATCTAAAATCATCACTAATCATGTACTCAGCACCTGCTCATTATTAGGAGGCTACGCTAGTTTCTGAAAAGCAGAAGTAGTAAATGATAACTGGGGCTATAGTGCATCCTAATATAACCATGTTTCATTCCAGCAAGGTGACAGAGAGTAAGATGATGAGAAGGATGTTTAGAATCAAGAAGAATTTGCCTCTGATAGAGCATGGGTTCTGTGAAGTAAAATGGAAAGGAGCACTAGATAAGAACTGAATAGGGTTAAATATGTATGGGAAAAGTAACAAGGTGCTCAGAGACATGAATTTGAAGACTTCTGTGCAGGAAGTGACAGGCTCATTAATACCATCTCATGTTAAAGTTATTTCTAAAGTCAGTCCATTGTGATCACATTTCTCTCAAGAATATCTTCTAATTTTATTTTAGATCACATTAGATCACATTGTCTCCATTGATCAAAAACACTAAGTACTAAAAAGTTAGTATTTAAAAACCACAAATAATCTTTTACCAAAGCTAGTGTAATTGTGGTAACTAAAGCAAAAAGTACCATTTAATTATCAAAGCAACAGAGGTAGCTTTCCTCCCTCCACCCCTTACCCTTTTCAGAGTACCCACTTATATGGTCATATTTCAGAAAAGAAATGAAGAAAAGAGAAAGTTAGGTTTGACAGAGTACAAAGGAGGAGAGACAAGAGAGTGAAAATAGTATTAAGTTGCATATTACCTATATCAGCCAAATCTTTACATTTTCATTTTTTATATTTTTACTTCAGTTATCTTATGGAAATTTCTTAAACAGAGAGAGTTAGCGTCAGGTATGTGAAAAGACATGAAATTTGTGTTCAGAAGTATGAGATGAGGCAAATGTGATACTACCAAAAACAGAGGAAGTCATTTCGTAGAAAAAACTTTTAGCCTGTTTTTGAAGAGGCTTCACATCTAGCACATCTATTTTTGAAGTGTGAAAAGCAAGAGAGTGCTTCATTTTGGGGGAGTGTTGCTTCTTCCCATAGACAGAAACATATGTGAAGAACAAGGGTCACCACAGCTAACTGTTCCTGATAGACTCAGAGAAAGGGTGGGTGGGCAATGTCAATTTGTCTTATCTCCCTGTACCATTTTGATGCTATTTTCATTAATAACAGGTAGGATGGTTTTATGGTAATATATATGTCACTGATCTGGATCAACTAGGCCACCAACACAAATCTGAATACTGAGAGGAGAAAGATACACACACACACACATTTTCTTTGGGACCTGTAGTTGAGGCTGTAATGTCTTACTTCCCTACCAGGTATGCACTCTCACTAGAGAAGACAATCGAGAATTTGGAGGAAAACCTGAGGATGAGCAGCTTCACGTTCTGCCTTTATACAAAGTCTCTGACGTGGATGAGTTTGGGAGTGTGGAAGCTCAGGAGGA
Source organism: Pan troglodytes (assembly GCF_028858775.2). Lineage (NCBI taxonomy): Eukaryota > Metazoa > Chordata > Mammalia > Primates > Hominidae > Pan > Pan troglodytes. The sequence continues at coordinate 106,728,572 of NC_072401.2, forward strand.
GAAAAAACGGAGTGGTGCCATTCAGGTACTGAGTTCTTTTCGGCGAAAAGTCAGGATGTTAGCAGAGCCAGTCAAGACTTGCCGACAAAGGAAACTAGAAGCCAAGAAAGCTGCAGCTGAAAAGCTTTCCTCCCTGGAGAACAGCTCAAATAAAAATGAAAAGGAAAAGTCAGCCCCATCACGTACAAAACAAACTGAAAATGCAAGCCAGGCTAAACAGTTGGCAGGTAAATTTAATGTAAAGCATTTGTAGATAAATGTGTTGTGTGGTATATTAAAAATGAAAATTATTTTGGTTTTGCCCCCATCAACTTGTAAGTTCTGGGGTACACATGCAGGATGTGCAGGTTTGTTATACAGGTAAACATGTGCCATGGTGATTTGCTGCACAGATCAACCCATTACCTAGGTATTAAGCCCAGCATCTTCCTGATGCACCCCTACCAATAGGCCCCAGTGTGTGTTGTCCCCACTCCCCCACCATGTGTCCATGTGCTCTTATTGTAAAATGAACATTGTTAATTTTGGAAAGTTATATCAATCATGGTCTTAGTTCTGTGCCAGAGTCTTCTCTAAAGTAGCAAGGGCCAGGCTTTGTTCTCAGAGATGGTAATGAGATATTGCACCATCAACATGGAAAACATGGAAAAGTCTGGATTTTATTCTATAATAAACAGCAACTTTTTTTAACAGGTAAGTGATACGATGAAATTCATTGTAATTTGGCAGTAGGCCAAATTAGTAGAGGAGCTAATAGTTTGGAGATAAACACAGTAAACCAGAACTGAGGTAACAAGACCTTGAATTTTGTTGGTTAGTAGCAAAGATATAGCAAAATGATGCAAATGAGCTCTTCCAAAATGGGAAAAAGAAAATACATTGGTGACAAAACACTGGAATGAAAGAGAAGAAAAGTTTAAAGATGACCCCAAAGTTTTAAACCTAAACTTAACCTACTGTTTTAGGTTTCTAAAACAGTACTATTTATTGAAATAAGTTTGAAAATATGATTGAGAGAGAGAGAGGGGAGAATGAAACATTTTTCCTTAGACATGTTGAGTCTGTGGTTTAGGAGGGGTTCTACATGTAGATTATCCTACAAAACTTTTACCCATCAAAATAGATTACAGCTGTAGTAATAACAATAGAACATTATTCATGAATACTAAGTTATTGTCTTTCCATAGCCTCCTGCTTTATGTCTGCAGTTTGTAAAAAGAAAAAAAATCCAAAATTTGGGATGGTATTGGCCTGGCCATTAACAAAAGCAAACCAGTTTGCTTAAAACTAGCCATCTTTGCTGCTTCATGAAGTCAAATTTCTCTACTGATTCATTTCCAAGCTCAGAGGAACTAAGTTAAATAATTTAGAATATGCTAAAGATGCTTGATAAGTGTTTATTGATTGGTTGACTTACACTAAGTAAATACTGTTCACTTAGGTTAGCTGTGAAATATAATCAGATAGAACCTTGTCTCTGCTCCCTTTTAACTGGCTTCTGCAGGTAATAATCCCTTCTGTTCTCAGAACTGCCATTGCAGTTTCATCTATTTGTTCTTAACTCATATGACTTTTTAAAGTGAGGTCAAAACAGAAGTATGACTTTTAAAAGTTTCATTTACAAAGCTGAAAGTTTCTTTAAAGTGTTATCGACAACTGTGTTAATTTCCTTTCTGGAAAGCCTGCTCATAAAGTAGCACTTGTTGATTATATAAGATGCTTTTTGTGTTTAAATACGTGTCATTCTTTTTTTCACAACATTCCCGAATCTTACATAATAAATCTTATTTTAATTATTTAGCAAATTCCATTGCATGCCAGGCAATGAAGAAGTAAAGTAAAATAAAACATTTTCCTTCCCATTTAGGAATTTACTTACCAGTGGGGGTGAAGCGAGGGCTAAAAACATAACTATAATACATTGTGAGTATTGCTTTATCAGATCTATCTTTGCAGTTGAGTATTACAAAAGCACTAGAAGATGAGGTCACAGTGGTCCCTTGAGGAAGGGATGACTACACCAAGGAAGGATAGGGAGAGAGGGAGGAAAAAGGAGGCACTTCAAGCAGAGGCATGTTCAGAAGTTCCAAAGAACATTTTGCTCTCAGTGGAATGGCTTTGGATGTTTATTACATTTTTTTCCACTAAGTTTTGTATTTCTAATGCCTTAGACAAAAAATTGTGCTGGACAATGATCAGAACCCTGACTTTGCTCTTATCTTTGCTTAATGGGTGTTGTATATTCCTAGTGGAGTTTCTTACCTACATTTAAGTATCCTCACTAGCCTTCATAAAATAATCATCAACATCAAAGATACCTGTTTCTGTTCTCTCTTACCCTGTCCACAGAACTTTTGCGACTTTCAGGACCAGTCATGCAGCAGTCCCAGCAGCCCCAGCCTCTACAGAAGCAGCCACCACAGCCCCAGCAGCAGCAGAGACCCCAGCAGCAGCAGCCACATCACCCTCAGACAGAGTCTGTCAACTCTTATTCTGCTTCTGGATCCACCAATCCATACATGAGACGGCCCAATCCAGTTAGTCCTTATCCAAACTCTTCACACACTTCAGATATCTATGGAAGCACCAGCCCTATGAACTTCTATTCCACCTCATCTCAAGCTGCAGGTTCATATTTGAATTCTTCTAATCCCATGAACCCTTACTCTGGGCTTTTGAATCAGAATACCCAATATCCATCATATCAATGCAATGGAAACCTATCAGTGGACAACTGCTCCCCATATCTGGGTTCCTATTCTCCCCAGTCTCAGCCGATGGATCTGTATAGGTATCCAAGCCAAGACCCTCTGTCTAAGCTCAGTCTACCACCCATCCATACACTTTACCAGCCAAGGTTTGGAAATAGCCAGAGTTTTACATCTAAATACTTAGGTTATGGAAACCAAAATATGCAGGGAGATGGTTTCAGCAGTTGTGCCATTAGACCAAATGTACATCATGTAGGGAAATTGCCTCCTTATCCCACTCATGAGATGGATGGCCACTTCATGGGAGCCACCTCTAGATTACCACCCAATCTGAGCAATCCAAACATGGACTATAAAAATGGTGAACATCATTCACCTTCTCACATAATCCATAACTACAGTGCAGCTCCGGGCATGTTCAACAGCTCTCTTCATGCCCTGCATCTCCAAAACAAGGAGAATGACATGCTTTCCCACACAGCTAATGGGTTATCAAAGATGCTTCCAGCTCTTAACCATGATAGAACTGCTTGTGTCCAAGGAGGCTTACACAAATTAAGTGATGCTAATGGTCAGGAAAAGCAGCCATTGGCACCAGTCCAGGGTGTGGCTTCTAGTGCAGAGGACAACGATGAGGTCTGGTCAGACAGCGAGCAGAGCTTTCTGGATCCTGACATTGGGGGAGTGGCCGTGGCTCCAACTCATGGGTCAATTCTCATTGAGTGTGCAAAGCGTGAGCTGCATGCCACAACCCCTTTAAAGAATCCCAATAGGAATCACCCCACCAGGATCTCCCTCGTCTTTTACCAGCATAAGAGCATGAATGAGCCAAAACATGGCTTGGCTCTTTGGGAAGCCAAAATGGCTGAAAAAGCCCGTGAGAAAGAGGAAGAGTGTGAAAAGTATGGCCCAGACTATGTGCCTCAGAAATCCCATGGCAAAAAAGTGAAACGGGAGCCTGCTGAGCCACATGAAACTTCAGGGCCCACTTACCTGCGTTTCATCAAGTCTCTTGCCGAAAGGACCATGTCCGTGACCACAGACTCCACAGTAACTACATCTCCATATGCCTTCACTCGGGTCACAGGGCCTTACAACAGATATATATGATATCACCCCCTTTTGTTGGTTACCTCACTTGAAAAGACCACAACCAACCTGTCAGTAGTATAGTTCTCATGACGTGGGCAGTGGGGAAAGGTCACAGTATTCATGACAAATGTGGTGGGAAAAACCTCAGCTCACCAGCAACAAAAGAGGTTATCTTACCATAGCACTAAATTTTCACTGGCTCCCAAGTGGTCACAGATGGCATCTAGGAAAAGACCAAAGCATTCTATGCAAAAAGAAGGTGGGGAAGAAAGTGTTCCGCAATTTACATTTTTAAACACTGGTTCTATTATTGGACGAGATGATATGTAAATGTGATTTCCCCCCCCCCTTACAACTCTACACATCTGTGACCACTTTTAATAATATTAAGTTTGCATAGTCATGGAACACAAATCAAACAAGTACTGTAGTATTACAGTGACAGGAATCTTAAAATACCATCTGGTGCTGAATATATGATGTACTGAAATACTGGAATTATGGCTTTTTGAAATGCAGTTTTTACTGTAATCTTAATATTAACTTTTATTTATCAAAATAGCTACAGGAAACATGAATAGCAGGAAAACACTGAATTTGTTTGGATGTTCTAAGAAATGGTGCTAAGAAAATGGTGTCTTTAATAGCTAAAAATTTAATGCCTTTATATCATCAAGATGCTATCATCAGTGTACTCCAGTGCCCTTGAATAATAGGGGTACCTTTTCATTCAAGTTTTTATCATAATTACCTATTCTTACACAAGCTTAGTTTTTAAAATGTGGACATTTTAAAGGCCTCTGGATTTTGCTCATCCAGTGAAGTCCTTGTAGGACAATAAACGTATATATGTACATATATACACAAACATGTATATGTGCACACACATGTATATGTATAAATATTTTAAATGGTGTTTTAGAAGCACTTTGTCTACCTAAGCTTTGACAACTTGAACAATGCTAAGGTACTGAGATGTTTAAAAAACAAGTTTACTTTCATTTTAGAATGCAAAGTTGATTTTTTTAAGGAAACAAAGCTTTTAAAATATTTTTGCTTTTAGCCATGCATCTGCTGATGAGCAATTGTGTCCATTTTTAACACAGCCAGTTAAATCCACCATGGGGCTTACTGGATTCAAGGGAATACGTTAGTCCACAAAACATGTTTTCTGGTGCTCATCTCACATGCTATACTGTAAAACAGTTTTATACAAAATTGTATGACAAGTTCATTGCTCAAAAATGTACAGTTTTAAGAATTTTCTATTAACTGCAGGTAATAATTAGCTGCATGCTGCAGACTCAACAAAGCTAGTTCACTGAAGCCTATGCTATTTTATGGATCATATGCTCTTCAGAGAACTGAATGGCAGTCTGCCTTTGTGTTGATAATTATGTACATTGTGACGTTGTCATTTCTTAGCTTAAGTGTCCTCTTTAACAAGAGGATTGAGCAGACTGATGCCTGCATAAGATGAATAAACAGGGTTAGTTCCATGTGAATCTGTCAGTTAAAAAGAAACAAAAACAGGCAGCTGGTTTGCTGTGGTGGTTTTAAATCATTAATTTGTATAAAGAAGTGAAAGAGTTGTATAGTAAATTAAATTGTAAACAAAACTTTTTTAATGCAATGCTTTAGTATTTTAGTACTGTAAAAAAATTAAATATATACATATATATATATATGAGTTTGAAGCAGAATTCACATCATGATGGTGCTACTCAGCCTGCTACAAATATATCATAATGTGAGCTAAGAATTCATTAAATGTTTGAGTGATGTTCCTACTTGTCATATACCTCAACACTAGTTTGGCAATAGGATATTGAACTGAGAGTGAAAGCATTGTGTACCATCATTTTTTTCCAAGTCCTTTTTTTTATTGTTAAAAAAAAAAGCATACCTTTTTTCAATACTTGATTTCTTAGCAAGTATAACTTGAACTTCAACCTTTTTGTTCTAAAAATTCAGGGATATTTCAGCTCATGTTCTCCCTATGCCAACATGTCACCTGTGTTTATGTAAAATTGTTGTAGGTTAATAAATATATTCTTTGTCAGGGATTTAACCCTTTTATTTTGAATCCCTTCTATTTTACTTGTACATGTACTGATGTAACTAAAACTAATTTTGTAAATCTGTTGGCTCTTTTTATTGTAAAGAAAAGCATTTTAAAAGTTTGAGGAATCTTTTGACTGTTTCAAGCAGGAAAAAAAAATTACATGAAAATAGAATGCACTGAGTTGATAAAGGGAAAAATTGTAAGGCAGGAGTTTGGCAAGTGGCTGTTGGCCAGAGACTTACTTTTAACTCTCTAAATGAAGTTTTTTTGATCCTGTAATCACTGAAGGTACATACTCCATGTGGACTTCCCTTAAACAGGCAAACACCTACAGGTATGGTGTGCAATAGATTGTACAATTACATTTATTTTGGCCTAAATACATTTTTGCTTACTAGTATTTAAAATAAATTCTTAATCAGAGGAGGCCTTTGGGTTTTAGTGGTCAAATCTTTGTAAGCTGGCTTTTGTCTTTTTAAAAAATTTCTTGAATTTGTGGTTGTGTCCAATTTGCAAACATTTCCAAAAATGTTTGCTTTGCTTACAAACCACATGATTTTAATGTTTTTTGTATACCATAATATCTAGCCCCAAACATTTGATTACTACATGTGCATTGGTGATTTTGATCATCCATTCTTAATATTTGATTTCTGTGTCACCTACTGTCATTTGTTAAACTGCTGGCCAACAAGAACAGGAAGTATAGTTTGGGGGGTTGGGGAAAGGTTACATAAGGAAGAGAAGAAATTGAGTGGCATATTGTAAATATCAGATCTATAATTGTAAATATAAAACCTGCCTCAGTTAGAATGAATGGAAAGCAGATCTACAGTTTGCTAATATAGGAATATCAGGTTGACTATATAGCCATACTTGAAAATGCTTCTGAGTGGTGTCAACTTTACTTGAATGAATTTTTCATCTTGATTGACGCACAGTGATGTACAGTTCACTTCTGAAGCTAGTGGTTAACTTGTGTAGGAAACTTTTGCAGTTTGACACTAAGATAACTTCTATGTGCATTTTTCTATGCTTTTTTAAAAACTAGTTTCATTTCATTTTCATGAGATGTTTGGTTTATAAGATCTGAGGATGGTTATAAATACTGTAAGTATTGTAATGTTATGAATGCAGGTTATTTGAAAGCTGTTTATTATTATATCATTCCTGATAATGCTATGTGAGTGTTTTTAATAAAATTTATATTTATTTAATGCACTCTAAGTGTTGTCTTCCTGAAGTTTTTTTGGTGCTTGAATGACTGCCCCCTCAATGAAGAAAAGGGAATAAAAAATAATTTTTAAAGACACTTTTAAGATAGTTAGTCTTATGTTAAACTATATCTAAGATAATACCCAAATAATTAAGGCCGAAGTATTTCTCTGGTTAAATGGTGTAGATATTCACTCACTTTTCCTTCCAACTAACTTGTTAGTGTATTCACTTTGCATGTGTAGACAGTGTAAATCAGATAGAGAATAAAGCACCTCTAATCTTAGATTGCCCCCTCCAGTGTTTTGTGAAGGGTTTCAGTGGTATAGCAGGTGCACTAAGGTTGAATTCATATTGCTTAGAACTAAGGCCAACTCTGTTTTCAGACTCTCACCTTCCACTTCTTGCCTACTCTTCTTAAGGGAAGATACTTCTTCCTGTACATCAGAAAGGCAGGGTGGTAGGCTGGAGGAATGGGGAGAGGAGGCCTGGAAGGTATCAGACAAATATACTTGTCCTCATCTAGTCCCACATGGCTTCAAGGAGCTTGAGGCTAAATCATCCTCATCTCTACCCATTCTCTGCCATGTGAATCATCCCATACATAATATCAGTGCACTCCAGCTGAAACACTTCCTAGAACCACAAGATGCTAAACAATAGTTGTGGGAACCTTCCAGCCCTCCGTTCCTTCCCAAATTGGCAGAGAAATCATTTTCATCATGCATGAAGTAAAGGAATTCCCTTTCTCACATTTCTCGCTGTTCAGCCTGGGCCAAATCTGATTCAAATAGTGCAACCCAGGAAATGACTACCATTTAGTAACCTCTGAGCTTATTGACTGGGAGATTCCTTCAGGACTCTGCAAGCCAGGATATTAAGAGAAGCCACAACATCACTGTTAAAACACAATGATCTAATGACTTGGCTTTTGTTTTAATTTCAACCCTCTGAGCACATTGTCAACCCTCATTTCACCATCCATCATCTGGCTGAACCTTGGGAACCTCCCACTCCACATTTGCAAGTCTCCACTGCCCAGGGCAGGGAGAATTTTAGACTCCACAAGCTCAAAAGCCTTTCCTGCTAGAGCCCCATTCTGCTAGGATCTCTACTAGTGGAGGCTGGTGATGCTAGCACACCATAAATGAACGTGTGGGAAGGCCTGCTGATTCTGAGCCTGCAGGTGGACTTGAACAGGGGAAACAGCTGGAAATGACAGATGAGCCAGCATTCACAAAGCTTTATTGGCCCCTTGCCTCTCCTGGAAAGACATAACAAGGTCAAACCTTTTCTTGTAGGCACACACAGCTGCCCTGTCACACAGTACCACCCGTTTCTTCCTCACTTTTTTTCAGTTGGTTTATCATAAAAATCCTTCCACTATGGTTAATTCTAGCTTATCTTTGAGTCCTGCCTGATTCCACTGCCCAGCTCTCATCAGCTGTGTAAGAGCCAGACTTACTTAGTGAGGAAAGTCATTTTTCAACAAGGCACCACCTAATCCGTAGAGTGTGGAGAATTTTAGATTGATTTTGTTGGTTTAAAGGCCATCTGGAGGCGAGTATCAAAAAAAGAAAAAAGGGTGTGGGGAAGCATCTTTTCTTCCCTTAATTGATTTGAGGGAAGTGCTTGTTTCATGAAGACACTTGTTTATTAACTTCAATCACCCAACTTATCCGTAAGGAGTCAGGGACTTTATCTGCCCCACCCCCATTGCCCCCCTCCCCCAATACACTCAAAGTTGTTGAAAGGATGAAAAAGTGTTCACAAAAGATGCTTAGAATTAACTCATTTATGTTATTTTGGTTTTACTAGGAGAATTGTTTCAAAGAACGAAGATGCTTTTGTTCCCATATATTAGAGGCTACCTGCCTAAATTCTCCTCTCTAACCAGGTAGTTTCTCACAAACTTCCTTGGTTTTCTCATCAACATTCACTCTTTAAAAGAGCCACACTTTCCCTCACATATATACTCAACAAATATAGTTTTTTGGAGGGATTTCTTTTTATGCTGTTTCAATTTGGCATTTTACTCCCTAATGAGTTTTTTTTGGCACAAATGTATGAGGTATGTGAGAAAGTTTGTTACATATATATATACACACACATATATATACTATACATACACATATATATGTATCTATACACATGTATATCATATGTGTATCTATACACATGTATATCTATACACATGTATATCATATGTGTATCTATACACATGTATATCATATGTGTATCTATACACATGTATATCATATGTGTATCTATACACATGTATATCATATGTGTATCTATACACATGTATATCATATGTGTATCTATACACATGTATATCATGTGTATCTATACACATGTATGTCGTGTATCTATACACATGTATGTCGTGTATCTATACACATATATATCATATATGTATCTATACACATATATATCATATGTATCTATACACATATATATCATATGTATCTATACACATATCATATATGTATCTATACACATATATATCATATGTATCTATACACATATATATCTATACACATATATATCATATATCTATACACATATATGTATCTATACACATATATATGTATCTATACACATATATATCATGTATATCTATACACATATATCATATATGTATCTATACACATATATATCATATATGTATCTATACACATATATATCATGTATCTATACACATATATATCATATGTATCTATACACATATATCATATATCTATACACATATATATCATATATCTATACACATATATGTATCTATACACATATATATGTATCTATACACATATATTATATATGTATCTATACACATATATTATATATGTATCTATACACATATATTATATATGTATCTATACACATATATTATATATGTATCTATACACATATATATTATATATGTATCTATACACATATATATTATATATGTATCTATACACATATATATTATATATGTATCTATACACATATATAATATGCATAGTGATGAAGTCAAGGTATTTAGGGTATCCATCACCAAGTACAACATTTTTCTTAAGTATAGTCACCCTACTCTATTAACTTTTTTTCGGAGATGGAGTCAAGACTCCACTCTGTCGCCCAAGCTGGAGTACAGTGGCACAATCTCAGGTCACTGCAACCTCCACCTCCTGGGTTCAAGTGATTCTCCCACCTCAGCCTCCCAAGTAGCTGGGACTACAGGTGCACGCCACCACGCCTGGGTAATTTTTTGTATTTTTAGTAGAGTCAGGGTTTCACCATGCTAGCCAGGCTGGTCTCAAACTCCTGACTTCAGGTGATCTGCCCACCTCAGCCTCCCAAAGTGCTGGGATTATAGGTTTGCACCACTGCACATGGCCAAATATTGACTTTATTCTATCTTACTATATATTTGTATACTTTAACCCAGTTCCCTTCATTCTCTCCTCTCCCCACAGTCACCCTTCCCAGTCTCTGTTATCTGTCTTTCCACTCTCTACCTCCGTGTGATCAAATTTTTTAGCTCCCACAGATAACCCACATATAACATATGATATTTGTCTTATGCCTGGCTTATTTCACTTAAAATAATGACCCCTCAGTGCCATCTACGTTGCTGCAAGTGACAAGATTTCGTTCTTTTCTGTGGTTGCTCCATTATGTGTAGAAACCACATTTTCTTTATCTATTCATCCACTGATGGACATATAGGTTATCCCATGTCTTTACTGTTGTGAATAGTGCTGCCATAAATATGCAGTGCAGAGATCCCTTTGATGTACTGACATCTTTCCTTTTAGGTCGTAGTAGGATTGCTGGATTGAATGATAGTTCTATTCTTAGTTTTTTAAGAAATTTCTATACTGTCTTCTATAGTGGCTGTAAAATTTACATTCCCACAAACAATGTAAAAAGAGTTCCCTTGGCCGGGCGCCGTGGCTCATGCCTGTAATTCCAGCACTTTGGGAGGCCGAGGTGGGCGGATCACGAGGTCAGGAGATCGAGACCATCCTGGCTCACACAGTGAAACCCTGTCTATATTAAAAATACAAAAAAAAATTAGCCAGGCATGGTAGCGGGCCCCTGTAGTCCCAGCTACTCGGGAGGCTGAGGCAGGAGAATGGCATGAACTCCGGAGGCAGAGATTGCAGTGAGCCGAGATCGAGCCACTGCACTCCAGCCTGGGCGAGAGCGAGACTCCATGTCAAAAAAAAAAAAAAAAAAAGTTCCCTTTTTTCTGCATCCTTGCCAACATGTGTTTATTTTGTTTTGTTTTGTTTTACTAATAGCTATTATGAATGGCAATAAGATGATATCTCATTGTGGATATGATTTACATTTCTCTGATTATTACTGAAATACATTACTGATTATTACTGATCATAAGCCTGTTTGCCATACAAATGGCAAATAATCAGTAATAATCTATATCAGTATAGATTGTATCATTCTGATTATTACTGATTATAAACCTGTTTGCCATCTGTACATCTTCTTTTGAGAAATGTCTATTCACTTACTTTGCCTACTTTTTAAAAAGATTTGTGCTTTTTTCCTGTTCCTTCTACATTCTGATATAAGTCCCCTGTCAGATGAACAGTTTGTAAATATTTTCTCTCATTTAAAACAAGTTGTTCTCTCACTCTGTTGATTGTTTCCTTTGCTGTGCAGCAGCTTTTTAGTTTAATATAGTCTCATTTGGCTATTTTTGTCTTTGTTGGCTATGCTTTTGAAGGCTTAGTCATAAATTCTTTGCCTTGACCAATATCCAGGAATGTTTTCTCTAGGTTTTCTTTCTATTATTTTCACAGTTTTAGGTTTTACATTTACATCTTTAATTCATCTTGAGTTGATTTTTGTATATGGTGAGAGATCGGGTCTAGTTTCATTCTTCTGCATGTGGCTGTACAATTTTTCCGGCACCATTTATTGAACAGGGTGTCCTTTTTCTATTGTAAGTTCTTGTCAGCTTTGTCAAAAAACAGTTGACTATAAATATGTGGCTTTATTGCTGGATTCTCTATTCTGGTCCACTAGTCTATATATATATATATGTATTTTTTTTTAACCAGTACCATACTGTTTTGGTTACTTGTAATATATTTTGAAGTTAGGTAACATGGTGCTTCCAGCTTTGTTCTTTTTGCTCAGGATTGCTTTGGCTATTTAGGCTCTTTGGGTTTCATATACATGTTAGTATTTTTCTAATTCTGTAAAGAAATAAAATGGTATTTTGATAGGAATCGTGTTGAATCTATAGATTGCCATGGCCAATGTGGTCATTTTAATATTAATTTTTCCAACCCATGAGCATGGATACTTTTCTATTTGTGTTGCCTTCAGTTTCTTTCATCAACGTTTTGTTCTTTTCCTTGTAGAGATCTTTTACCTCCTTGGTTAAATTTATTCCTAGGGTTTTTTTTTGGTGGGGGAGGGGGAGCGGTTATCTATTGTAAATGGGATTTCTTTCTCAGCTACATGATTAGTGAATAGAAATGCTACTGATTTTTGTATCCTAATTTTGTGTCCTGCAACTTTAATTCATTTGTCAGATCTAAGAGTGTTTTTCATGGAGTCTCTAGGTTTGTCTAGATATAACATCATCCGATTAGCAAAGAAGAACAATTGACTTCCTCTTTGCAAATTTGGATGCCTTTTCTCCTTCCTGATTGCTCAGGGAACACTTCCAGTATGAAGTTGAATAAGACGGTAAAAGTGGTCATTTTTGCCTTGTTCCAGGTCTTAGTAAAGGCTTTCAACTTTTGCCAATTGGGTATGATGTTAGCTATGTGTTTGTCATATGTGGCCTTTATTGTTTTTAGGTGTGTTTTATGTCCAGTTTGAGTTTTCATCATGAATTGTTGAATTTTATCAAATGCTTTTTCTGCATCTATTAAGAAAATCATATGGTTTTTATCCTTCATTTTTTGTCGATATACCATGTTTATTGATTTACATATATTGAGCAATCCTTGCATCCCTGGGATAAATCTCACTTGGTTGTGGTGTATTATCTTTTTGTTCTGCTGTTGGATTTGATTTGCTAGTATTTTGTTGATGATTTTTGCCATCTATATTCATCAGAGATATTGGCCCTGTTTTCTTTTTCCTCGTATCCTTGTCTGATTTTTGGCATCAGGGTGATGCTGGCCTTGTTGAATGAGTTAGAATTCTCTCACCTTTAATTTTTTGGAATAGTTTCACAAAGATTGGTAGTGGGGATTTTTTGTACATTTGGTAGAATTTGGCTAAGGATCCATTCAGGAGACTTGTTATTACTGATTCAATTTTACTACTCATTGTTGATCTGTTCAGGTTTTCTATTTCTTTTTTATTCAATCTTAGTAAGATGAATGTTTCTAGGAATTTATTCATTTCATTTAGATTTTCCAGTTTGCTGTATATAGTTGTTTGTAATAGTCTCTGATAAATGTTTGTATTTCTGTGTTATCAGTTGTAATGTCTCCTTTTTCATCTGATTGTATTTGGATCTATGCTTCTTGGTTAGTCTACCTGGCAGTTTATCAATTTTGTTTATCTTTTTGAAGAAGCAACTTTTTGTTTTGTTGATCCTTTGTACTTTTCTCAGTCTAGACTTCATTTAGTTCTTCTCTGATTTTTATTATTTCTTTTCTTCTGCTAATTCTGGGTTTGATTTGTTCTTGCTTTTCTAGTTCTTTGAGGTACACTGTGAGATTGTTAATTTGTAATCTTTCTACTCTTGATGTAGACATTTACTGATATAAACTTCCCTCTTAGTACTGCTTTTGCTGTATCCCACAAGTTTTGGTATATTGTGTTTCCATTTTCATTTGTGTCAAAAAATGTAATTTGCATTTTAATTTCTTCAGAAGCATGTTAATTTTATAACTATAGCTTTCAAAGTTTTTAGTATTGATTTCTAGTTGTATCCCATTGTGGTCTGAGAAGATACTTGATATGATTTTGATTTTTTGACATTTGTTGAGACTTGGTTTGCAGCCTAACATATGGTCTATCTTGAAAAATGGTCCATTTGCTGATAAAAAGAATGTATATTCCACAGTTGTTGAATAGAATGTTCTCTAAATGTCTGTTAGGTCCATTTGGTCTGAAATCCAGTTTAAACTCAATGTTTGTTGATTTTCTGTCTAAATGATCTGTCTAATGCTGAGAATGGAATGTTTAAGTAACCCAGTATTAATATATTGCAGTCTATCTGTTCCTGTAGATGTAGTAATATTTGCTTTATGAATCTGGGTGCTCCAGTGTTGGGTGCATATATATGTAGAATTGTTATGTGTTCTGTCACTGAACTGATCCTTTATTGATATATAAAGCTTTAAAAAAACCTGTTATTGAATACAAATCAAAACCACAATGAGATATCATCTCATGCCAGTTAGAATGGCAATTATTAAAAAGTCAGGAAACAACAGATGCTGGCAAGGCTATGGAGAAATAGGAACACTTTTACACTGTTGGTGGGAATGTAAATTAGTTCAACCATTGTGGAAAACTGTGGCGATTCCTGAAGGATCTAGAACCAGAAATACCATTTGACCCTGCAATCCCATTACTAGTCATAAGGAATATAATCATTCCACTATAAAGACATATGCACACGTATGTTTATTGCAGCACTATTTACAATAGCAAAGACTTGGAATCAACCCAAATGCCCATCAGTGATAGACTGGATAAAGAAAATGTGGCACATATCCACCATGTAATACTACGCAGCCATGAAAAAGGTTGAGTTCATGTCCTTTGTAGGGACATGGATGAAGCTGGAAACCATCATTCTCAGCAAACTAACACAGGAACAGAAAACCAAACACCACCTGCTCTCACTCATAAGTGAGAGCTGAACAATGAGAACACATGGACACAGGGAGGGGAACATCACACACTGGGGCCAGTCAGGGGGCGGGGTGAGGAAGAGCATTGAGACAAATGCCTAATGCATGTGGGGCTTAATATCTAGGTGACGGGTTGATGCGTGTGGCAGACCACTGTAGCACATGGGTACCTATGTGGCAAACCTGCATGTTCTGCACATGTATCACAGAAATTAAAGTAAAATAAAAATTTAAAAAAGAAAAAACTGTTCTTGACTTAATCTGTTTTATCTGATATAAGTATAGCTACTCCTGCTCACTTTCAGTTTCATTTTGCACAGAATAACTTTCTATCCCTTTGCTTTTTATCTATATGTCTTTATAGGTGAATTTTTTCTAAGAAGCATATAGTTGGATCCTGGTTTTTAAAAAATCCATTCAGCCATTCTACAACATTTAAGTGGACAATTTAATCTATTTATGTTAAAGATTATTATTGATATGGGAAGTATTGTTCCTATCATATTGCTAATTATTTTCTGGTTGTTTTGTATATTTTTCATTCCTGTCTTTTTCTCTTATTGTCATTGTGATCCTGGTAGATTTCTGTAGTGGTACCATTTGAATCCTTTCTCTTCCTCCTTTGTGTGATTTCTTTACCAGTAGGTTTTACACTTTCATGTGTTTATATGATGGTAAATGTCCTTTTGCTCTTAGGTTTAGGACTCCCTTAAGCATTTTTTGTAGAACTATTCTAGTGGTAAAATATTCCTCAGCATTTGCCTGTCTGGAAAAACTTTATAAAAGATATTTTGCTAGGTATAGTATTGTCTGGCAGGTTTTTTTTTTTTTCTTTCAGCACTTTGAATATATTGTCCCATTCTCTTCTGGCCTGAAAGGTTTTTGTTGAGAAATTCACTGTTACTCTGATGGGATTTCTTTTATAAGTGACTAGGCACTTTTCCCTTGCTGCTTTTAGAACTTGCTGTTTATCTTTGACTTTAGTCTGGCTGTAATGTATTGTAGAGACCTTTTTGCCTTGTTCAGTCCAGGGATCACTGAGCCTCCTCTATCTGAATATCTAAATCTCTTGCTAGATCCAGGAGGTTTTCATATATTATCTTGTTAAATAAAGATAATATATGAAATAATAAACACAAACTATAAATATGTTTTCTAATATTTTGTTCCTTTTCCCTTGGGGATACCAATAATTTAAATATTTGACCACCTTTTGTCCAAAATGTAACTAAGGCTTTGCTCATTCTTTCCTATTTTTTCTTCATTATTGTCTGGCTAGATTGTTTCAAAAGACCTGTCTTCAAGTCTTAGGATTTTTTTCTTCTGACTAGTCTAGTCTATTGTTGAAGCTTTCAAATGTATTTTCTATTTCCTTTAATGAATTCTTCTAGAATTTTTTTTTTTTTTTTTGAGGGTGAGCAGGGATGCAGAAACAGTCTTGCTCTGTCACCCAAGCTGGAGTGTAGTGGCACGATATTGGCTCACTGAAACCCTGCCTTCCAGGTTCAAGAGATTCTCCTGCCTCAGCCTCCCAAACAGCAGGGACCACAGGTATACGACACCATGCCCAGCTAATTTTTGTAGTTTTTGTAGAGACAGGGTTTCACCATGTTGGCCAAGCTTGTTCTCGAACTCCTGGCCTCAAGTGATCCATCCATCTCAGCCTTCCAAAGTGCTGGATTACAGGCATGAGCCACTGCACCCTGCCACTTCTAGAATTTCTATTGGGTTCTTTTTTCAAATATCTTTTTGAAAAGTTGTTCATATTCTGAATTGTTTTTCTAATTTCCTTGTATTATTTGTCAGAATGCTCTCATATCTCACTGATCTGCTTTAAAATCAATATTTTGAATTCTTTATCTGGAATTTCAAATATTTCTTTTAGATGAAGATCTTTTGCTGGAGAATTACTGTGTTCCTCTGGGGATGTTGTATTTTCTTGCTTTGTGTCTGTGTCCTTGCATTAATATCTGTGCATCTGGTTTAACAGTCACTTCTTCCTATTTTTAAATTTATTTTCATATGGGAGAATTTTTCCTGAAGATGTATCTATGATGTTGGTTGAGTAAGGCACTTCAACTTTGATTCTGGGTGCATGCAGTAGGTAGTCTCCATATGATTTCTTTAGCTGTAAACAGTGTTATTGGTTTCTGTGATTTCTGCAATTGGTTAGGGAGTAGTTATTAGTGGAGGATACAGTGAGGTTGTACTGGGGACTAAGATGCCAGGTAGGCCAGTCTTAAGGCCCCAGTGGTGACAGTGGTGGGCTGAGCATGCCTGTCTTTGTGCTTCAAGATGATGTACCCGAGAACCTATGTTGGTTGTTACTGGTGGCCTGATTCTTGGGCCTCAAGGTGGCTTGCTCAGATGCCAGTAGTGGCAGGGGTAGAGGGGTTCTCAGGCTCCTAGATAGCTGGTGTGGCATGGGCAATAGCAGTAGCCGTGGCAAGATGATTTCTCTGGGTCCTAATCTGTGTGCATTGATATTGGCAGTAGCTGTGATGGGCTGGGCAGGCCTGTCTCCAGGTCCACAGTTGGTGCTTGCAGGTATATACCAGCTGAGGAGGTACAGGCTGTGAGTTAAGGCCCAACCTCCGGCCTGTAGGAGTACTGAGTTACATGAGGTGGTGGATTGGTTGGGCAATCCCCACATCCCCAGGCTATGTGCTCTATCTTGGATGGGGGAAGGGCAAAATGAGCTGGGCAGGCTTGTGCTCAGGTTCCCTAATGGTGACAGCAGCAACCAGCCATGATGGGCATGGGTGGACAATCCCCAGGCCTCAGGTGGAGTGCTCTGCTTGGTAAAGAGACAGTAGCAGCTGCACTGAGGACTTGCCTGGGTGGTCACAGTCTGGGCCAATGGGTGGGACACATGCAACCCCCACTCATACCCCAGTCTTAGTGGGGCTGGCCCCTCCAGCAGTGAAAGCCCATGCCTAGCTTACACCTTCTTGGTCGTAAGAGCAAGTCCCAAAGGCAACTCACCCTGTTCATATCCTAATCTCCATCCTGGGGTTGCCCACTTCCTGGCAGCAGCAGCTGCAGTGCACACCTTGTTCACTTCCTATGCCAGGTGAGAAGGCACTCCCAGCTCACTCCCGAGTTGCATCAGCAACAGCCTGAGTTTCTGTAATGCCTCAGTCCTGGCACCACTGGGTCCTAAGGATAGTGTGTAGTCTGCTACAGGCTAGATTTGGAAATGGTTCCTTTTCATAGCTGCTTAGGTCTCAGAAAAGGTATGGGGCTCACTGCAAGATCCCTTCTTGGGGCAGTTTCATTCCGTGACATCCCTGCAGCTCCCTATGTTAGTTTCAGGGGTTGGGAGGGTCAAGGGGTTCTCCAACAGCCCAGATTCCACAGTTTTACAGTAGGGATGTGGAAGTCTCTCACTCACCCTTTCCCCGAGTTGGGAAGTCACTCCAGCTCCCAGTTGATCTGGGCCAGGCAGGCTTCTAATCAATTCTTAATTCATACAAAAATGAGAATTCTATTTAGTGAAATAGTAGTTATATAAAGTTACTTGACCTCCTATCTCACTCCCCCAAAAAGAATGAATTCTGATAATTCATGAAATTAAGGACTTATAGGCATATTCACTGAGCACTTGCTTTTATTACTTGCAAAAAAAATAGTAATGTCAATAGAAATTTGAGTGTTGTTGCTTGAAAACTGACTTGCCTGTGGTGCTCTCACATCCTTCTCTCATTGGGAGGCTCTTTATTTTGGTTTTAAGGAATGAAATGAAGCACAGAAAACAGTACACAGTTGATGCTCCACATATGTGGATTCAATCAACCATTGGGAATATTCGGGAAAAAAAATGAATGGTTGCATCTGTGCAGAATATGTAAAGACTTTTTTGTTATTTCCTAAATGATACTTTATAACAACTATATACATGGCATTCCTCTTATATTAGGTATTAGAAGTAGTCTAGAGACTATCTAAAGTATATGGGAGGGTGTGCGTAGGTTATATACAAATACTAAGCCATTTTATATGAAGGACTTGAACATCCCTGTATTTTTGGTATCTTTGGGGGATCAAGGAACCTCACGGATACACAAGGGACAACTGTAGCAGAAGTTACCTGGCTTTGGATTCAGACTTGAAGTTTTTTCAGTTGTGTACATTGAGCCTCATCTGAAAAAAAATCTGTATAATATGCACCCATCATAGGGTTATGGTGAAGATTAAATGCGAATGTAAAGCTTTAAGTGTGAAGTAGCAATAAATGTTTTTTTCTATTAATACAAAAATTTTTTTTCATCTCTCTTCCTCCCCTTTCTTCACATTAGGAAGTTTCTTCTACTGAGCACATCTTAGAGCTCTGCTGGCTGAGCCCTATAGCCCTTTCTCCCTTCTTCCCATAAGCAAGATCTCCGATTCCTCCTCTGACAAAACAGGTTTACATAGCAGCAAAAGAACACTTGATCATGAAGCATAACTAGGACTCCCAAATTAGAGAGAAGATAGTCACAAATCAAGGAAATAATTCCCTGTCTGTAATCTCATAATGCCTTAAATTGCTCTTAGATGAGGTTACTGTCCCCCAGTGACTGTGGAAACTCTAGTAGTTGGAGAGACATCACAAGTTTCTAACTTACCAAATACATATCAAACACTAATAAAAAGCCCAAACAATTTAAGAGCTAGCAGCAGAAAAAAAAAATCAAAGAGAAAAAAGTGAGGAAATGACAATATTTGTATTTTCATTTCATAAAATTAATGTTTATAATATCTGTGCCTGAAACAGATATATTATTTATTTATATTGTTTATTTATATAAACAGAATAAAGCATTTTTAAGGCAGAGTATGTTAAAAGGGACAGGACTAGAAGACAGGATATGCTTTTTTCCCCTACTGAACTGGGAAAGTGAAAGATCTAAACCAAGAGTTAAATGTTGGTCAAATCTATTAAATCGGCAAATAAAGCATTTTTAAATTAAAAAAAAATAAAGGTAAAAGGAGAATTTGGCTGAATTTGGCAGAAGAGACCTGGCTAAAACTCCTGTCAATTAAGTTTCAATTTCCTCATGAGGCAAATAAACACAGTCCTTCCTGACTTTCTCCTGAGACCCACATCTATAATACAGAGGCTAGGAGGCCAGGTCCATGCCTCTTTCCTCCTAGGCTCAGAGTTCCTGAGTTAGCCTGTTGTGATGAAAGAACAAGACCTAAAGGAGTCTGCAAACACACAGTTTATGACAGCAAAGAGGCCCTGGCAAACTGTTCTATCACGTGGTGCACATGGATAGAAGACAGCTGTCTCTAAGTTAATACCAGCCTCACTTTTCCCCATTCTTCACCTAAATGCATATTCAATTAAAAATTTCTTAAAAGAGTCTCACATGACAGAGACAAATAGAGTGGTGATTAATAAAGCATAAGCATGGTTGACTGAGGGACCTGGGTCCAGACAGGGTTTCATCAACTACAAACTTGTTATTTATTAGCAAATTAGTAAACTTCTCTATGAGTTTGTCAGTAAAATGAGGATTATAACACCTACACCTCAGGAAACTTGAGAGAATTAAGTGAGATCACTCGTGTATGTCAGTCCTTGGTATAGTTTCTGTCATTATGTGTTCCAAAAATGATAGTTATTGGAGTTTAATTTTCTATAAATCTGAGTTTCACTTGGCATTGATTAATTTCAAAGTAAAATGTTTTTATAAAGTTTGAAAATGTAACAAAGTTCAACTATACCCATTCAATAATATGGATGAATCTAATAAATATTTAGCAAAAGAAGCCATACACAAGAGTACATAGTGTAATATTTAGTGCATATGAAGTTCAAAATAGACAAAGCAAATCCATGTATTTTGAAAATCAGGGTAGCTACACTTCAGAGAAGATGGGGGTTGGTAGTGGGTAGTGACCGGCAGAGGGCTTGAGACGGAGGAATTTCTGATTTTAAAGTGCTGATAATATTCTTTTTCTGTATCTGGAAGCTGGTTACATGAGTGTATGCACTTGATGAAAGCTCACTGACCTTTATACTTATGATTGGTACTCTTTTCTGATATAGGTTAGACTTCATTATAAAGTTCACTAAATAAAGTTTTAAAAAGATAACAAAGTCATCACTTTTCCTACTATGGACAACTAGCTCCTCCCATTCATTCATGTTACAAATACTTATTAACTGCCTACTCTGTATGTTCCAGGCACAATTCGAGATGCATGAGGCACATCAGCAAATAAGAATCCTCCATTTGGACTGTTGTGGGGTGGGGGGAGGGGGGAGGGTTAGCATTAGGAGATATACCTAAGGCTAAATGACAAGTTAATGGGTGCAGCACACCAGCATGGCACATGTATACATATGTAACTAACCTGCACATTGTGCACATATACCCTAAAACTTAAAGTATAATAATAATTTTTAAAAAAACTAAAAAAAAAAAAAAATACAGCCCCCCCCTCCAAAAAAAAAAAAAAAAAAGAATCCTCCATTTTCAGGAAGGGAAAAAAGAGGCAGAAAAAAACCTGGCTAAAACCCCTGTTAATTAAGTTTCAATTTCCTCATGAGGCAAATGAAGATGATAAATATCCTGTCTACTTTTCCGAGTATATTTATGTATTCTAAAACCTATCAGAAAAAGAAAAATCTTCTCCCCCAAGATCTCATAAACAACACACATTGATCTTGTGAGTAGTACCCTCAATGATTTCCTCATTGAGAGAATGAGGAAATGAGATTGAGAGAAAAGTATTTTTCTCACTGAGGCTCAGGCCTGTAGCCTCAGCTACTGGGGAGGCTGAGGAAAGAGGATTGCTTGAGTCCAGTTGTGGGCTGTAGTGCACTAGGCTGATCAGGTATTTGCACTAATTTGGCATCAATATGGTGACCTCTCACAAGCAGGGGACAATCAGGTTGCCTAAGGAGTGGTAAACTAGCCCAGGCCAGAACTGTAGCAGTTCAAAACTCCTGTGCTGATTAGCAGTGGGACGGAGTCCATGGATAATCACTGTACTCCAGCTGGGGCAACAGAGAAAGACCCTACCCTGTCTTTTTTTTTTTTTTTAAGATATTTTTCTCAACTCTAAATATAGCCCTCCAAGCCTTCTTTACTTTGCCTTCTAGTGGTAGTTTCTAGTTACTGTTAGTTTCAAAATCCAGAAATTTGGAATAGTACCTAAGAGCAATTTCAGTGGAGAGATCATTCAGAAATATCAGTTTCCATCAGGATCCCCCAAACTACTCATAAACTCCCCCAAAATGTCATAAAACCTCCAGCATGGCATCCAGGAGCAGAAAAAGAAAGTCATAAAATCTGAGTTTAGGAGTACTGTCAACAAAATTGCAGACTAGGAAGCTCCAAGTCTTCACTTCCCCATGGAAACACTTTTAAAAAAAGAAAAAAAAAAACAGAAAAAAAAAGAAGAAACTGCTGGCTAAATTAACCCTACAGAAGCTCTGGAAAAATAATCACAGGTCTATAGCAATCAAGCAAATGCAAAAATCAAGAAAAAGCTGTATTCAAAATGATAAAAAAAAATCATACGCTGTTTTTATTTACCCTTGCCCTACCACCTCTCTGGCAAGGCAGTCTTGGTCTGGAAGAGGAAGCGTCCCAGTTTCCAGTTCCTTCCCATAAACTAGAGGGGCAGAGAAGATCTTATTTGCAAAGTTCTAACCTGTCTGGGGGCTACCTGAAGGTCTAGTCTGTTTTGCCTAACTTACATCTCAAATAAACAGAAGCAGTGGGTGCTGCTTATGAAAGCTACAGAGAGACTAAGACCAGCAGATGCCTGGAGCAAAAGGTTATGGGTAGAGACCTACAATAGGCCATGTAAGGTCCTAAGAAGCTAAAGGTGAGATTTTGGAAATGTAAAATATTCAAGAACCACCTTGTATATGGGGAAAATTGAGAAAGTCACACAAAGGCTCAGAATAGACCCATATGCAGAAAAGACTGGAGAAGAATTTGTTTTCCATTCAGGCTGGTCCCAAGGCCTAGAGAACACCCAGCTAATAAAAGAAGGACTACCCCTGCTCAGAGACAGTCCATAAAGACTGGGAGACATGGCTATTTTTCCAAATGCCCAATTTTTAAACAGTTTTTAACAAATTCACAAGGCATACAAGGAAACAGGAAAACATGTAAAACCCATTCCAAACAAGAAAATAAATTTCCAGAAATAAATTCCTTTCCCATCCTCCCCAAAACACAGATTTACTAGGTAAAGACTTTAAAATAACTGTGTTATTCAATGAAACAATCATACCAATTAAAAATGAACAAAGAACTTGAATAGACATTCTTCCAAAAAAGAAATACAAATGCCCAATAAGTATATGAGAAGATGCTCAACCTGACTAGTCACTTGGGAAATGCAAATAAAATCCATAATGATGGCCAGGCATGGTGGTTCATGCCTGTAACCCCAGCACTTTGGGAGGCCAAGGCAGGTGGATCATCTGAGGTCACGAGTTTGAGACCAGCTTGGCCAATGTGGTGAAACCCCATCTAGACTAAAAATACAAAGATTTGCTGGGCGTGGTAGCGCATGCCTGTAATCCCAGCTACTAGGGAGGTTGAGGCAGGAGAATCACTTCCACCTGGAAGGCAGAGATGGCAGTGGGCTGTAACTGTGCCACTGCACTCCAGCCTGGTGACAGAGTGAGACTCTGTCTCAAAAAAATAAAAGAAATTCACAATGAGATGTCATTCTATCCCTGTTAAAATGGCAATTATAAAAAAAAAAGAAAGAAGAAAACAACAGGTATTAGTGATGATATGGGGAAATTGGAACCCTTGTGCATTAATGGTGGGAATGTTAAATGGCGCAGCCACTGTGGAAAGCAGTAAGACTGTTCCTCAAAAAATGAAACATAGAATTACCATATGACCCAGCAATTCTACTTCTAGGTATATATCCAAAATTATTAAAAAGCAGTGACTCAAACAGTCATGCTTGATATATACACCCATGTTCATAGTAGTATTGTTCACAATAGGTGGAAGAATCCCAAATGTCCATTGACAGATGAATGAATAAACAAAAAATAGTGTGTGTGTATATATATGTGTGTGTGTATATATATATACACACACATATATATACACACACATATATATACACACACATATATATACACACACTAGAATATTATTCAAATTCTTCAAAGAGGAAGAAAATTATTCTAAAAGGAAGGAAATACATGCACATGCTACAACATGGATGAACCTTGAACACATTGTGTTAAATAAGTCAGACACAAAATGACTGATACGGTATAATTTCACCTATGCAAGGTAATTGGAGTAGTTGATAATTGGAGTAGTTGAATTCAGAGAGACAGAAAGTCGTATGGTGGTTGCCAGGGGCTGGGAGTAGGAAGAAATGGGGAGATACTGATTAATTGGTATGGTGTTTTAGTTTGGAAAATTTTTTTTAAAATACTGGAAATGGATGATGGTGATGGTCCATGGTTAAAATGGTAAATTGTGGTGTATACTTTACCACAATAATAAAAAAAAAAAACCTTGGTTTTTGGTGAAAATGGTAAATTATTGTGTATATTTTACTACAATTAAAAAACCTTAAATTTGCTAAAAGAGCTAAAGCAAAACATGGACAAAGAACTAAACAAAATCAGAAAAAAACAAGAATATGAAAAAGAAATTATAACTAAAATTCTCGAGCTGTAAACAATAACTGAATTGAAAAAGTCACTATTCAGAGGTGGCTGGCAAGATGGCTGAATAGGAACAATTCCGGTGTGCAGCTCCCAGCAAGATCAATGCAGAAAGCAGATGATATCTGCATTTCCAACTGAGATACCTGGCTCATCTCATTGAGACTGGTTAGACAATGGATGCAGCCCACAGAGGGTGAGCTGAAGCAGGGTGGGCGTTGCCTCACCCAGGAAGTGCAATGGGTTGAGGAACTCCCTCCCCTAGCCAAGGGAAGCCCTGAGGGACTGTACCACAAGGAACAGTGCACTACGGCCCAGATAGTACACGTTTCCCATGGTCTTTGCGACCTGCAGACCAGGATATTCCCTCAGGTGCCTACACCACCAGGGCACTGGATTTCAAGCACAAAACTGAATGGCCATTTGGGAAAACACCAAGCTAGCTGCAGATGTATTTTTTCATACCCCAGTGGCACCTGGACCTCCAGTGGGACAGAACCGTTCACTCCCATGGAAAGGGAGCTGAAACCAGGGAGCCAAGTGGTCTAGCTCAGAGGATCCCACCCCCACAGAGCCCAGCAAGATAAGAGTCACTGGTTTGAAATTCTCGCTGCCAGCACAGTAGTCTGAAGTTGACCTGGGATGCTCAAGCTTGGTGGGGGGAGGGACATCCACCATTACTGAGGCTTGAGTAGGTGGTTTTCCCCTCACAGTGTAAACAAAGCTTCCAGAAGTTCGAACTGGGCAGAGCATACTGCAGCTCAACAAAGCCGCTGTAGCCAGACTGACTCTTTAGATTCCTTCTCTCTGGGCAGGGCATCTCTGAAAGAAAGGCAGCAGCACCAGTCAGGGGCTTATAGATAAAGGGGCTTATAGATAAAGTTCCCATCTCCCTGGGACAGAGCACCTGGAGGAAGGGGCGGCTGTTGGCACAGCTTCAGCAGACTTAAATATTCCTGCCTGCTGGCTCTGAAGAGAGCAGTGGATCTCCCAGCACAGCGCTCAAGCTCTGCTAAGGGACAGACTGCCTCCTCAAGTGGGTCCCTGACCCCCACGCCTCCTGACTGGGACACACCTCCTCAGCAATGGTCAACAGACACCTCATACAGGAGAAGTCCAGCTGGCATCTGGCGGGTGCCCCTCTGGGACAAAGCTTCCAGAGGAAGGAACTGGCAGCAATCTTTGCTGTTCTGCAGCCTCCACTGGTGATACCCTGGCAACAGGGTATGAAGTAGACCACCAGCAAACTCCAGCAGACCTGCAGCAGAGGGGCCTGTTAGAAGGAAAACTAACAAAGGAATAGCATCAAAATCAACAAAAAGTGGACCACCAGTGAACTCCAGCAGACCTGTGGCAGAAGGGCCTGTTAGAAGGAAAACTAACAAACAGGAAGGAAAAGCATCAACAAAAAGGACATCCACACAGAACCCTCATCCAAAGGTCACCAACATCAAAAACCAAAGGTAGATAAATCCACAAAGATGAGAAGAAAAAAAAAAAAAACAGCGCAAAAAGGCTGAAAATTCCAAAAACTGGAACGCCTCTTCTCTTCCAAAGGATCACAACTCCTCGCCAGCAAGGGAACAACACTGGACGGAGAATGAATGTAACGAATTGACAGAAGTAGGCTTCAGAAGGTGGGTAATAACAAACTTCTCTGAGCTAAAGGAGCATGTTCTAACCCAATGCAAGGAAGCCAAGAACCTTGAAAAAAGGTTAGACAAATTGCTAACTAGAATAACCAGTATAGAGAAGAATATAAATGAGCTGATGGAGCTGAAACACAGCACGAGAACTTCGTGAATCACTCACAAGTAACAATAGCTGAATCAATCAAGCAGAAGAAAGGATATCAGAGACTGAAAATCAACTTAATGAAATAAAATGTGAAGAGAAGATTAGAGAAAAAAGAATGAAGAGAAATGAACAATGCCTCCAAGAAATATGGCACTATATGAAAAGACCAAACCTATGTTTGACTGGTGTACCTGAAAGTGTCAGGGAGAAGGAAACTAAGTTGGAAAACACTCTGCAGGATATTATCCAGGAGAACTCCCCCAACCTAGCGAGACAGGCCAACATTCAAATTTAGGAAATACAGAGAACACCACAAAGATATGCCTCGAGAAGAGCAACCTCAAGACACAGAATCGTCAGATTCACCAATATTGAAATGAAGGAAAAAATGTTAAGGGCAGCCAGAGAGAAAGGTTGGGTTACCCCCAAAGGGAAGTCCATCAGACTAACAGCAGATCTCTTGGCAGAAACCCTACAAACCAGAAGAAAGTGGGGGCCAATATTCAACATTCTTAAAGAAAAGAATTTTCAACCCAGAATTTCATATCAAGCCAAACTAAGTTTCATAAGTGAAGGAGAAATAAAATCCTTTACAGACAAGCAAATGGTGAGAGATTTTGTCATCACCAGGCCTGCCCTACAAGAGCTTCTGAAGGAAGCACTAAACATGGAAAGGAACAACTGGTACTAGCCACTGCAAAAACATGCCAAATTGTAAAGACCATTGACAATATGAAGAAACTGCATCAACTAATGGGCAAAATAACCAGCTAGCATCATAATGACAGGATCAAATTCACACATAACAATATTAACCTTAAATGTAAATGGGCTAAATGCCCAAATTAAAAGGCACAGACTGCCACATTGGATAAAGAGTCAAGACCCATTGGTGAGCTGTACTCAGGAGGCCAACCTCAAGTGCAAAGACACACATGGGCTCAAAATAAAGGGATGGAGGAATATTTACCAAGCAAATGGAAAGCAAAGAAAAAAAAAAGGCAGGGGTTGCAATTCTGGTCTCTGATAAAACAGACTTTAACCCAACAAATACCAAAAAACACAAACAAGGGCATCACATAATGGTAAAGGGATCAGTGCAACAAGAAGAGCTAACTATACTAAATATATATGCACCCAATACAGGAGCACCCAGATTCATAAAGCAAGTTCTTAGAGACCCACAAAGAGATTTAGACTCCCACACAATAATACTGGGAGACTTTAATACTCTACTGTCAATATGAGATCAACAATACAGAAAATTAACAAGGATATTCAGGACTTGAACTCAGCTCTAGACCAAGTGGACCTAGTAGACATCTACAGAACTCTCCACCCCAAATCAAAAGAATATACGCACCCCTCTCAGCATCACATCACACTTATTCTAAAACTGACCACATAATTGGAAGTAAAGCACTCCTTAGCAAATGCAAAAAACCCCAGAAATCATAACAAACAGTCTCTCAGAACACAGTGCAATCAAATTAGAACTCGGGATTAAGAAACTCACTCATCTACATGGATACTGAACAACCTGCTCCTGAATGACTACTGGGTAAATAATGAAATTAAGGCAGAAATAAAGATGTTCTTTGAAACCAAGGAGAATAAAGACACAAAATACCAGAATCTCTGGAAAACAGGTAAAGCAGTGTTTAGAGGAAAATTTATAGAACTAAATGCCCACAGGAGAAAGCAGGAAAGATCTAAAATCAACACCATAACATCACAATTAAAAGAATTAGGGAAGCAAGAGCAAACAAATTCAAAAGCTAGCAGAAAACAAGAAATAACTAAGATCAGAGCAGAACTAAAGGAAACAGAGACACCAAAAACCCTTCAAAAAAAAAAACCAGTGAATCCGGGAGCTGGTTTTTTTGAAAACATCAACAATATAGATAGACTGCTAGCTAGACTAATAAAGAAGAAAAGAGAGAAGAATCAAATAGACACAATAAAAAATGATAAAGGGGATATCAACACTGATCCCACAGAAATAACAACTAGCATCAGAGAATATTATAAACACCTCTATGCAAATAAACTAGAAAATCTAGAGGAAATGGATAAATTCCTGGACACATACACCCTCCCAAGACTAAACCAGGAAGAAGTCAAATCCCTGAATAGACCAATAACAAGTTTTTAAATTGAGGCAGTAATTAATAACCTACCAATGAAAAAAAGCCCAGGACCAGACATATTCACAGCTGAATTCTACCAGGGGTACAAAAAGGAGCTGGTACCATTCTTTCTGAAACTCTTTTAAACAAGAGAAAAAGAGAGACTTCTCCCTAACCAATTTAATGAGGCCAGCATCAGCCTGATACCAAAACCTGGCAGAGACACAACAAAAAAAGAAAATTTCTAGCCAATATCCCTAATGAACATCGATGTGAAAATCCTCAAGAAAATACTGGCAATTTGAATCCAGCAGCCCATCAAAAAGCTTATCCACCACGATCAAGTCGGCTTCATCCCTGGGATGCAAGGCTGTTCAACATACACAAATCATAAACATAATACATCACATAAACAGAACCAAGATAAAAACCATGTGATTATCTCAATAGATGCACAAAAGGACTTCAATAAAATTCAACATCCCTTCATGCTAAAAAACTCTCAATAAACTAGGTATCAATAGAACTTATCTCAAAATAATAAAAGCTATTTATGACAAACTCACAACCAATATCATACTAACTGGGCAAAAGCTGGAAGCATTCACTTTGAAAACCAGCACAAGAGAAGGATACCCTCTCTCACCATTCCTATTCAACATATTATTGGAAGTTCTGGCCAGGGCAATCAGATAAGAAAAAGAAATAAAGAGAATTCAAATAGGAAGAGAAGAGAGGAAGTCAAATTGTCTCTGAGTGCAGATAACATGATTGTATATTTAGAAAACCCCATAGTCTCAGCTCAAAATCTCCTTAGGCTGATAAGCAATTTCAGCAAAATCTCAGGATACAAAATCAAGGTGCAAAATTCACAAACATTGCTATACACCAATAATAGACAAACAGAGAGCCAAATCATGAGTGAACTCCCATTCACAGTTGCTACAAAGAGAATAAAATATCTAGGAATACAACTTACAAGGGATGTGAAGTATCTCTTCAAGAAGAGCTACAAACCACTGCTCAAGGAAATGAGAGGACACAAACAAATGGAAAAACATTCCATGCTCATGAATAGAAAGAATCAGTATCGTGAAAATGACCATACTGCCCAAGGTAATTTATAGATTCAATGCAATTCCCATCAAGCTACCATTGACTTTCTTCACAGAATTAGAAAAAAATTACTTTAAATTTCATATGGAACCAAAAAAGAGCCTGTATAGCCAAGACAATCCTCAGCCAAAAGAACAAAGCTGAAGGCATCACACTACTTGACTTCAAACTATACTACGAGGCTACTGTAACAAAAACAGCATGGTACTGGTACCAAAACAGATATATAGACCAATGGAACAGAACAGAGGCCTCAGAAATAATGCCACACATCTACAACCATCTGATCTTTGACAGCCTGACAAAAAGAAGCAATGGGGAAAGGATTCCCTATTTAATAAATGGTGTTGAGAAAACTGGCTAGCCATATGCAGAAAACTGAAACTGGACCCCTTCCTTACACCTTATATAAAAATTAGCTCAAGATGGATTAAAGACTTAAACATAAACCTAAAACCATAAAAACCCTAGAAGACAACCTAGGCAATACCATTCAGGACATAGGCATGGGTAAAGACTTCATGACTAAAACAGCAAAAGCAATGGCAACAAAAGCCAAAATTGACAAATGAGATCTAATTAAACTGAAAAGCTTCTGCACAGCAAAAGAAACTCTCATCAGAGTGAACAGGCAACCTACAGAATGGGAGAAAATTTTTGCAATCTATCCATCTGATAAAGGCTAATATCCAGAATCTACAAGGAACTTAATTTTACAAGAAAAAGACAAACAACCACATCAAAAAGTGGGTGAAGGATATGAACAGACACTTCTCAAAAGACAACATTTATGCGGCCAACAAACATATGAAAAAAAGTTCATCATCACTGGTCATTAAAGAAATGCAAATCAGGCCGGGCGCGGTGGCTCACGCCTGTACTCCCAGCACTTTGGGAGGCCGAGGCGGGCGGATCACGAGGTCAGGAGATCAAGACCATCCTGGCTAACACGGTGAAACCCCGTCTCTAATAAAAATACAAAAAATTAGCCGGGCATGGTGGCGGGCGCCTGTAGTCCCAGCTACTTGGGAGGCTGAGGCAGGAGAATGGCGTGAACCCGGGAGGCGGAGCTTGCAGTGAGCCGAGATGGTGCCACTGCACTCCAGCCTGGGCAGCAGAACGAGACTCCGTCTCAAAAAAAAAAAAACAAAAAACAAAAACAAAAACAAAAACAAAAGAAATGCAAATCAAAACCACAATGAGATACCATCTCATGCCAGTTAGAATGGCAATCATTAAAAAGTCAGGAAACAATATATGCTGGAGAGGATGTGGAGAAATAGAAATGTTTTTACACTGTTGGTGGGAGTGTAAATTAGTTCAACCATTGTGGAAGACAGTGTGGTGATTCCTCAAGGATCTAGAACCAGATATACCATTTGTCCTGGCATTCCCATTACTGGGTATATACACCAAAAGATTATAAATCATTCTACTGTAAAGACACATGCACACGTTTATTGCAGCCCTATTCACAATAGCAAAGACTTGGAACCAACCCAAATGCCCATCAAGGATAGACTGGATAAAGAAAATGTGGCATATATACACCATGGAATACTATGCAGCCATAAAAAAGAATGAGTTCATGTCCTTTGCAGGACATGGATGAAGCTGGAAACCATCATTCTCAGCAAACTAACGTAAGAACAGAAAACCAAACACCGCATATTCTCACTCATAAGTGGGAGTTGAAAAACGAGAACACACGATACATGGAGGGGAACATCACACACCAGGGCCTGTTGGGGGGTGGGGGGCTAGGGGATGGATAGCATTAGGAGAAATACCTAATGTAGATGATGACGGTTGATGGGTGCAGCAAACTACCGTGGCACATATATACCTATGTAACATACCTGCACGTTCTGCAATGTATCCCAGAACTTAAAGTATAATATTTTTTTGAAAAAGTCACTATTCAGGTTCAACATCAGATTTGAGCCAGCAGAAGAAAGAAACAGTGAACTTGAAGATACAACATTTAAAATTATCAAGTCTAAAAACAGAACAAAAGACAAGAAAAGTATACAGAGCCTAAGGAATTTATGGGATACCATCAAGCTGAACAATATAAGCTGTATGGAGTCTCTGAAGTGTGGGTGGTCAGAGACTTTCTTTGAAGAAATAATGGCCAGAAACTTTCTAAACTTGATGAAAGACACAAATATACATCCGATAAGCTTGAAAAATCTAATTAGGATAAACCCAAGAAAATATTTATTATGTACAAGGGAGTCCCAATATGATTATTAGCCAATTTCTCAGCAGAAACTTTGAAGGCTAGAAGGCACTGGAATGATATATTTAAAGTGCTGAAAGATAAAACTCAGATAAGAATTCTATATTTGGCAAAACCATGCCTCTAAAATGAGGGAGGAGTAAAGACATTCCCAGAAAAACAAAAAACTGAGGGAGTTTATAACCACTAGATCTGCCCAGCAAGAAATACTAGAGGGAGTCCTTTGCACTGAAGTAAAAAAAAATAGACAGTAACTCAAAGTTTTATGAATATATAAATATCTCTGGAGAAAGTAAACACATGGGCAAATATAAAAATCAATATTTTTATAAACTTGGTTTCTCATTCTACTTTTAATTCTCTACATGATTTAAAAGACAAATGCATAAAAATAGTTATAAATCTGTGGTTATAGGCATATAATGTATAAAGATGTAATTGGTGACATCAATAAAGTGAAGGAGAAAAAAGAACAGGATTTTTTGTAAGCAACTGAAGCTGAAGTGGTATAAATTCAAAAAAGATTGTTATAACTTTAGAATATTATATGTAGTCCCTATGGTGACCATAAAGAATATACAAAATGTACACAAAAGGAAATGAGAAGGGAATCAAAACTTGTCATGATAAGAAATCAACTAAGGCAGTAATGGAGAAAAAGAGGAGGAAAAAGCTAGAATGTATACAGCAACCAAATAAAATAGCAAAAGTAAGTCCTCGCCAATGCATAAGTACATTAAATGTAAATGGATTAAATTTTCCAATCAAAGGACATAGATTGGAAAACTGATTAAGTAAAGCAGGATACAATTTTATGAGATTCATTTTAGAGCTAAGAATACACATAGATTGAGGGTGAAATAATGAGAAAAGGTAATCCATGCAAACAGTAACCAAAAGAGAGCAAGGATGACCATATTTATATTAGACAAAGTCAACTTTTTCAGATGTACATAGAACATTCTTCAGAATAGAAATGTTAAGCAATTGAAGCTTAACAAAAAAGTCTTAATAAATGTTAAACATTTATTAACAAAAAAGTCTTAACAAATGTTAAAAGGTTGATATCATACAAAGTATCCCTTACAATTATAATGGAATGAAACTAGAAATGAGTAGCAGAAGGAAAACTGGAAAATTCACACACATTGAAATTAAACAATATACTCAAACAGCCAATGGGTTAAAGAAGAAACTATAGAGAAACTGGAAAATATTTTGAGAGAAATGAAAACACAACCCCCCCACACTTATGGCATGTACAGAAAGCAGACCCAAGAGAAAAATGTATAGCTGTAAATGCTTACATTAAAAAGAAGGATGTCAAATTAACAATGTACTTTACACTTTTAGGAACTAAAAAAAGAAAAAACTAAACCCACAGCTAGAAGAAGGAAGGAAATAAAGATTACAACAAAGATAAAATACAGGATACAAAAAAAAAACAAAAAAATTAAACCAAAAGTAAGCTCTTAGAAAAGATCAACAAAATGTTTAGCTAGAATGACTAAGAAAAAAAGCTCAAGTAACTAAAATCAGAAATGAAAGAGGATATTACTACCAATTTTACAGAAATAGAAAACGATTACATCAGGGATTGTCAGAGTTAGAGGTGAGGAAACAAATAGGGCACAGAAGATTTTTAGGGCAGTGAAACTACTTGGTATGACACTGTAATGGTGGATACAGGTATATATTTGTTTAAATCCATAGAATGTACAAATCGAGCGAACCCATGTGTAAACTGTGGGCTCTGCATAATTATGTGTCAATGTAGGTTCAGCCAAGCAAAAGTGTCCTTTTCATGATAAAGATTCAAAATGATGCCCCTCAATGCTAACTCAATTAAGCATCTACAACAGGCCAGGCTTTGTGGTAGAACTACAAACAGCGTTGGAAATAATGGTAAGTTTCAGCCCCTACAGACTTCAAGTATAGCTGCAGGTTGAGAAAATCATATTCAATAAGTGCTCAGTTGCTTATGGTTTGCGATGACAGTGATGGTCAGTCCAAGTATTTTCAGGTCAAGGCACACAACTTTCCAAAGATTATGCTTTCATCTGCCATACAGGCTGTGATATTACTCACATATTTGCAGCTTAGGAAGTTCCCAAGAGGGCTTGAAGCAAGAGGCTTGCTATGGATATTACTAATCACTAACATTTAAGAGTACTGTGGGCTAAATATTGATTTCAGCATTTTACATGTATTTATTCTTTTAATCCTTATAACCACAATTTAAGGGAAGTACAATTTTTATCTCCATTTCATGCTTGAGAAAACTGAGACACAGAATATCAATAATTTTCTTAAAACAGAGCTAATAAGTGGCTCCAGAGCCTGGTAGAAAGCAAGGCAGATATGAGGAGTTCTATTCTATCAGGGCAATAGGATATTGGGCTGCCCAGTCAGAACAGTGAAAAGCCCAGTAGGCCAGCCTTTCCCCCAGCTGTCCAATTTTTTAATAGAGCTCCTGGTGGCAACACGTAGATTAGCCTTATTTAGACCTGTCAGCAAAGTCCTGGGGATCATGTCTGGGCCCCATTAATAAATGGCTAAGATACACTGCCTACCATTTCTCTGTTCCACAGAAAGGGGTCTGGGTCAGTGAGAAAGAGTGGGAAGGAAAAGTCAAAAACATCCTCAGTTCCAATGACACAGCTTAGGATGGTGAGTATATGTCACATACACATTAAAACCCCCCTAATTAGGTTGTCCACTTCTGACTCGGAAAAGCCTCAGTGGAAAACATTATACCATGATGCTCCAATACCTGGGATTCTGCTCTGTTCAGCACTTCCAACCTTGAAGGACAAAAGCAAAAGAGTGTGGGTGCGGGTGGGTGTGTGTCTGGCTGCAAGCACATGCCAGCCACTGCTGTCACACAGCCTTGCCTATGCCTTGGTGTATTAAAGAGTGGTGAGTCACTCACACTTATGATAACCATTCATAACTAGAATTTTAGAAGAGGGGAAAACCCCAGGGCTGTACAGAATGACACGTGACACTCTCCAATGGAAGGACAGAAAGAGCAGAAGCCACTTGCTAAATCTAACCATGAGCTCTTTCAGAGAAAAGAGGGCCGTTCAGCTTTTCTGCGTCACTATTAATGTGAGCCAGCTGGAAACAGAAAGAATGACTCAAGAGAGTACTACCTATCCTGGAAATGGGGTCAAAGCAGGTATGGTGGGGGAACTGGTTGTGGGTGAGACTGAAGGAGGAAGAAAGAAAGATGAGATGTGTGTTTCCTCAAAGTTGATGCTCCTCTCAGTTATTTACTCTCCTCAAGGGTGTCATCGGTATTCTCGGAAGGTCTCAAAAGTGGCAGGGTTCCATCTACCTCAGATTTTTTTTTGCATATTTAATCTTTTATATTTAATATTTAAAAACAATTTTTACATCTTTCACCGCAGGAATTTCCAGTTTGTAAATTGGAAAGCGCTGGAAAGCTGGACCCACTCAGTAACAAGACAACTCCAATCAAAGCAGGTGTTTGCAGGCATCAAGGTCAAGCTGGGCTGGGACAGCCAAGGGCAGCCCAGAGGTCCTTCTCATAGCACTACCTTCTCATAGTACTACCCTGTCTTGAGCAAAGACCCTTGTGGGACCATCAGCAGGATTTGGACGACTAACAGAGGGCAAATTTCATGCTGCTTTGAGCCTAATGCCTCTTTGTTTTTACTGCATTTTTATTTACAAAGGGACTTGTGCAAAAAACATAGAGTAAGATTTCAAAGTTTTGGGGGGCAATGTGGGTTTGGCTACAAATTTTCAGAGGAACATAATACCAAAAACACAAGCTGTGGCCTTATTCTGAGTAATTTCAGAAGAAAATAAGCCCTTTTGGAAATGTATGCTCCTACATTTCTGATGTAGGTTGGAATGTGCTGGTTGCAGTGCTGGAGATACGGATTTACAATATGCATTGGAATTAGGCAAACCTGAATTCATGTCACACTTCTGCTATTTATTATTATTATTTTTTTCTATTATACTTTAAGTTCTAGGGTACATGTGCACAATGTGCAAGTTTGTTACATATGTATACATGTGCCATGTTGGTGTGCTGCACCCATTAACTCATCATTTACATTAGGTATATCTCCTAATGCTATCCCTCCCCCAGACCCCCACCCCACAACAGGCCCCCGTGTGTGATGTTCCCCTTCCTGTGTCCATGTGTTCTCATTGTTCAATTCCGACCTATGAGTGAGAACATGTGGTGTTTGGTTTTTTGTCCTTGTGATAGTTTGCTGAGAATGATGGTTTACAGCTTCATCCATGTCCCTACAAAGGACATGAACTCATCCATTTTTACGGCTGCATAGTATTCCATGGTGTGTGTGTACCACATTTTCTTAATCCAGTCTATCATTGTTGGACATTTGGGTTGGTTCCAAGTCTTTGCTATTGTGAATAGTGCCACCATAAACATACGTGTGCATGTGTCTTTATAGCAGCATGATTTATAATCCTTTGGGTATATACCCAGCAATGGGATGGCTGGGTCAAATGGTATCTCTAGTTCTAGATCCTTGAGGAATCACCACACTGTCTTCCACAATGGTTGAACTAGTTTACAGTCCCACCAACAGTGTCAAAGTGTTCCTATTTCTCCACATCCTCTCCAGCACCTGTTGTTTCCTGACTTATTAATGATCACCATTCTAACTGGTGTGAGATGGTATCTCATTGTGGTTTTGATTTTCATTTCTCTGATGGCCAGTGATGATGAACATTTTTTCGTGTGTCTGTTGGCTGCATAAATGTCTTCTTTTGAGAAGTGTCTGTTCATATCCTTCACCCACTTTTTGATGGGGTTGTTTTTTTCTTGTAAATTTGTTTGAGTTCTTTGTAGATTCTGGATATTAGCCCTTTGTCAGATGAGTAGATTGCAAAAATTTTCTCCCATTCTGTAGGTTGCCTGTTCACTCTGATGGTAGTTTCTTTTGCTGTGTGGAAGCTCTTTAGTTTAATTAGATCTCATTCATCAGTTCTGGCTTTTGTTGCTACTGATTTTGGTGTTTTAGACTTGAAGTCCTTGCCCATGCCTATGTCCTGAATGGTAATGCCTAGGTTTTCTTCTAGGGTTTTTATGGTTTTAGGTCTAACACTTAAGTCTTTAATCCATCTTGAATTAATTTTTATATAAGGTGTAAGGAAGGGATCCAGTTTCAGCTTTCTCCATATGGCTAGCCAGTTTTCCCTGCTTCATTTATTAAATAAGGAATCCTTTCCTCATTTCTTGTTTTTGTCAGATTTGTCAAAGATCAGATGGTTGTAGATGTGTGGTATTATTTCTGAGGGCTCTGTTCTGTTCCATTGGTCTATATCTCTGTTTTGGCACCAGTACCATGCTGTTTTGGTTACTGTAGCCTTGTAGTATAGTTTGAAGTCAGGTAGCATGATACCTCCAGCTTTGTTCTTTTGGCTTAGGATTGTCTTGGCAATGTGGGCTCTTTTTTGGTTCCATATGAACTTTAAAGTAGCTTTTTTTCCAATTCTGTGAAGAAAGTCATTGGTAGCTTGATGGGGATGGCATTGAATCTATAAATTACCTTGGGTAGTATGGCCATTTTCATGATATTGATTCTTCCTGTCCATGAGCATGGAATGTTCTTCCATTTGTTTGTGTCCTCTTTTATTTTGTTGAGCAGTGGTTTGTAGTTCTCCTTGAAGAGGTCCTTCACATCCCTTGTAAGTTGGATTCCTAGGTATTTTATTCTCTTTGTAGCAATTGTGAATGGGAGTTCACTCATGATTTGGCTCTGTGTTTGTCTGTTATTGGTGTACAGGAATGCTCATGATTTTTGCACATTAATTTTGTATCCTGAGACTTTGCTGAAGTTGCTTATCAGCTTAAGGAGATTTTGGGCTGATATGATGGGGTTTCCTAAATATACAATAATGTCATCTGCAAACAGGGACAATTTGACTTCCTCTTTTCCTAATTGAATGCCCTTTATTTCCTTCTCCTGCCTGATTGCCCTGGCCGGAACTTCCAACACTATGTTGAATAGGAATGGTGAGAGAGGGCATCCCTGTCTTGTGCCAGTTTTCAAAGGGAATGCTTCCAGTTTTTGCCCCTTCAGTATGATATTGGCTGTGGGTTTGTCATAAATAGCTCTTATTATTTTGAGATACATCCCATCAATACCTAATTTATTGAGAGTTTTTAGCATGAAGCGCTGTTGAATTTTATCAAAGGCCTTTTCTGCATCTATTGAGATAATCATGTGGTTTTTGTCTTTGGTTCTGTTTATATGCTGGATTACACTTATTGATTTGTGTATGTTGAACCAGCCTTGCATCCCAGGGATGAAGCCCACTTGATCATAGTGGGTAAGCTTTTTGATGTGCTGCTGGATTCAGTTTGCCAGTGTTTTATTGAGGATTTTTGCATCAATGTTCATCAGGGATATTGGTCTAAAATTCTCTTTTTCTGTTGTGTCTCTGCGAGGCTTTGGTATAAGGATGATGCTGGCCTCATAAAATGAGTTAGGGAGGATTCCCTCTTTTTCTGTTAATTGGAATAGTTTCAGAAGGAATGGTACCAGCTCCTCCTTGTACCTCTGGTAGAATTTAGCTGTGAATCCATCTGGTCCTGGACTTTTTTTGGTTTGTAGGCTATTAATTATTGTCTCAATTTTGGAGCCTGTTATTTGTCTATTCAGGGATTCAGCTCCTTCCTGGTTTAGTCTTGGGAGGGTGTATGTGTCCAGGAATTTATCCATTTCTCCTAGATTTTCTAGTTTATTTGCATAGAGGTATTTATAATATCCTCTGATGGTAGTTTGTATTTCTGTGGGATTGGTGGTGATATCCCCTTTGTCATTTTTTATTGCATCTATTTGATTCTTCTCTTTTTTCTTCTTTTTAGTCTCACTAGTGGTCTATCAATTTTGTTGATCTTTTCAAAAAACCAGCTCCTAGATTCATTGATTTGATTTTTTTGAAGGTGTTTTTGTGTCTCTATCTCCTTCAGTTCTACTCTGATCTTAGTTATCTCTTCCCTTCTGCTAGCTTTTGAATGTGTTTGCTCTTGCTTCTCTAGTTCTTTCAATTGTGATGTTAAGGTGTCAATTTTAGATCTTTCCTGCTTTCTCTTGTGGGCATTTAGTGCTATAAATTTCTCTCTACACACTGCTTTAAATGTGTCCCAGAGATTCTGGTATGTTGTGTCTTTGTTCTCATTGGTTTCAAAGAACATCTTTGTTTCTGCCTTCATTTCATTATGTACCCAGTAGTCATTCAGGAGCAGGTTGTTCTGTTTCCATGTAGTTGAGCAGTTTTGAATGAGTTTCTTAATTCTGAGTTCTAGTTTAATTGCACTGTGGTCTGAGAGACAGTTTGTTATAATTTCTGTTCTTTTACATTTGCTAAGGACTGCTTTACTTCCAACTATGTGGTCAATTTTAGAATAAGTGTGATGTGGTGCTGAGAAGAATGTATATTCTGTTGATTTGGGGTGGAGAGTTCTGTAGACGTCTATTAGGTGCCCTTGGTGCAGAGCTGAGTTCAATTCCTGGATATCCTTGTTAACTTCCTGTCTCGTTGATCTGTCTAATGTTGAGAGTGGGGTGTTAAAGTCTCCCATTATTAATGTGTGGGAGTCTAAGTCTCTTTGTAGGTCTCTAAGGACTTGCTTTATGAATCTGGGTGCTCCTGTATTGGGTGCATATATATTTAGGTTAGCTCTTTTTGTTGAATTGATCCCTTTACCATTATGTAATGGCCTTCTTTGTCTCCTTTGATCTTTGTTGGCTTAAAGTCTGTTCTATCAGAGAATAGAATTGCAAGCCCTGCCTTTTTTTGTTTTCCATTGGCTTGTTAGATCTTCCTCCATCCCTTTATTTTGAGCCTATGTGTGTTTCTGCATGTGAGATGGGTCTCCTGAATACAGCACACTGATGGGTCTTGACTCTTTATCCAATTTTCCACTCTGTGTCTTTTAATTGGATCATTTAGCCCATTTACATTTCAGGTTAATATTATTATGTGTGAATTTGATCCTATCATTATGATGTTAGCTGATTATTTTGCCCATTAGTTGATGCAGTTTCTTCATAGCATCGATGGTCTTTACAATTTGGCATGCTTTTGCAGTGGTTGGTACTGGTTTTTCCTTTCCATGTTTAGTGCTTCCTTCAAGAGTTCTTTTAGGGCAGGCCTGGTGGTGACAAAATCTCTCAGCATTTGTTTGTCTGTAAAGGATTTTATTTCTCCTTCGCTTATGAAGCTTAGTTTGGCTGGATATGAAATTCTGGGTTGAAAATTCTTTTAAGAATGTTGAATATCAGCCCCCACTCTCTCCTGGCTTGTAGAGTTTCTGTCGAGAGATCCGCTGTTAGTCTGATGGGCTTCCCTTTGTGGGTAACTCGACCTTTATCTCTGACTGCCCTTAATATTTTTTCCTTCATTTCAACTTTGGTGAATCTGACAATTATGTGTCTTGGAGTTGCTCTTCTCGAGAAGTGTGTTTGTGGCATTCTCTGTATTTCCTGAATTTGAATGTTGGCCTGCCTTGCTAGATTGGGGAAGTTCTACTGGATAATATCTTGCGGAGTGTTTTCCAACTTGGTTCCATTCTCCCCGTCACTTTCAGGTACACCAATCAGACATAGATTTGGTCTTTTCACATAGTCCCATATTTCTTGGAGGCTTTGTTTTTTTCTTTTTACTCTTTTTTCTCTAAACTTCTCTTCTCACTTCATTTCATTCATTTGATCTTCAATCACTGATACATTTTCTTCCAGTTGATTGAATCAGCTACTGAAGCTTGTGTATTCATCACGTAGTTCTTGTGCCATGGTTTTCAGCTCCATCAGGTCATTTAAGGACTTCTCTACACTGGTTATTCTAGTTAGCCAGTCATCTAATCTTTTTTAAGGTTTTTAGCTTCTTTGTGATGGGTTCGAACTTCCTCCTTTAGCTCGGAGAAATTTGATCATCTGAAGCCTTCTTCTCTCAACTCGTCAAAGTCATTCTCCATCCAGCTTTGTTCTGTTGCTGGTGAGGGGCTGCTGCACTCCTTTGAAGTGGGAGAGGTGCTCGGATTTTTAGAATTTTCAGTTTTTCTGCTCTGTTTTCTCCCCATCTTTGTAGTTTTATCTACCTTTGGTCTTTGATGATAGTGACGTACAGATGGGGTTTTGGTGTGGATGTCCTTTCTGTTTGTTAGTTTTCCTTCTAACAGTCAGGACCCTCAGCTGCAGGTCTGTTGGAGTTTGCTGGATGTCCACTCCAGACCCTGTTTGCCTGGGTATCAGCTGCAGAGGCTGCAGAACAGCGAATATTGCTGAACAGCAAATGTTGCTGTCTGATCGTTCCTCTAGAAGCTTCATCTCAGTGGGGTACCCGGCCGTGTGAGGTGTCAGCCTGCCCTTACTGGAGGGTGCTTCCCAGTTAAGCTACTCGGGGGTCACGGACACACTTGAGGAGGCAGTCTGTCTGTTCTCAGATCTCAAACTCCGTGCTGGGAGAACCACTACTCTCTTCAAAGCTGTCAGACAGGGACATTTAAGTCTGCAGAGGTTTCTGCTGCCTTTTGTTTGGCTATGCCCTGCCCCCAAAGGTGGAGTCTATAGAGGCAGGCAGGCCTCATTGAGCTGCGGTGGGCTCCACCCAGTTCGAGCTTCCTGGCTGCTTTGCTTCCCTACTCAAGCCTCAGCAATGACGGGCGCCCCTTCCCCAGCCTCACTGCCACCTTGCAGTTCAATCTCAGACTGCTGTGCTAGCAATGAGTGAGGCTCTGTTGGTGTGGGACCCTCTGAGCCATGCGCAGGATATAATCGCCTGGTGTGCCATTGGCTAAGACCTTTGGAAAAGTGCAGTATTAGGGTAGGAGTGACCCGATTTTCCAGGTGCTGTCTGTCACAGCTTCCCTTGGCTAGGAATGGGAATTCCCTGACCCCTTGCACTTCCTGGGTGAGGCGATGCCTACCCCTGCTTCAGCTCTTGCTGGGTGGGCTACAACCACTGTCCTGCCCCTACTGTCTGACAAGCCCCTGTGAGATGAACCCGGTACAGGGTTGGAAATGCAGAAATCATCCGTCTTCGGCATCACTCATGCTGGGAGCTGTAAACTGGAGCTGTTCCTATTCAGCCATCTTGGAACCACCCCCACTACCTCAGAGTTTTAAGAGACTTAGCCTAGGGAAAAAAAAAAAAAAGCTTGCCCTCACAATCCAGTGTGTACGGCATTGACATCTGAAAATCAGTAGAGAAAAGCTGGGCTAGGCAAGAAAAATCCTCCTCTATCTCATACACATGGACTCATTATATCAGTTATGCCTTCCAGGATTAATGAGGGAACAAGGGAAGGAGAGACGGAAGAACAGAACTATTTTCCTTTCTCTACTAGTAAGTTAGAACATTTAAAACTTTGGAGCAGGGAAAGGGACTATTCCTATTCCTCTTTCTCTCCTAGTAAGTTAGAACATTTAAAACTTTGGAGCAGGGAAAGGGACTATTCCTATTCCTCTTTCTCTCCCCTCATCCTTCGCATCCCCCACCCTCATACTTGCTACTCTGTTAGAAAATGTTTCTACATCTGACTTGGCCAGTAAAAAGTTGTTGGGCAAACTACCTGTTTTGGTGATTAGAACCCCTGGAAAAAAAAATGTCACTTGCAGTCTTCTTGAGACTCAGGCGAGACACTACATAATCTGCTGCATAAGGACAAGAGCCTAATATCAAAGGCAATGCAGTCGCTCTGCAGTCAGGCCTGGGTTCAAACTCCGGTTCTGCCATGTCTGAACTTGAACAATTTAACCTTTCTAAGCCTTAATGTCCTCAGTCTGAAAAATATTGTAATAGCTATCTTGCAGATTAATAGAATTAAATGATATGATGTATTTGAATGGCAACACATAGTAAAAGTGGCTCTTATTTTAGATATTTCTTTTCCAATGCCAAATAAAGCCTCCTACACCTTCCCGTCTGGCATTCCACCACATCAAAGCATAATCAGAACCAGATAAAAAGATTAGTCTAGACTTACAAGTCCCTGAATAGACCAATAATAAGTTCTGAAATTGAGGCAGTAACTAATAGCCTACCAACCAAAAAAAGCCCAGGACCACATGGATTCACAGTCAAATTCTACCAGAGTTAT
The DNA here is from genome assembly GCF_028858775.2 of Pan troglodytes. NCBI lineage: Eukaryota > Metazoa > Chordata > Mammalia > Primates > Hominidae > Pan > Pan troglodytes. Next base: position 106,771,554 of record NC_072401.2, read on the forward strand.
AAAGAGGAGCTGGTATCATTCCTTCTGAAACTATTCCAATGAATAGAAAAATAAGGACTCCTCCCTAACTCATTTAATGAGGCCAGCATCATCCTGATACCAAAACCAGGCAGAGACACAACAAAAAAGGAAAATTTCGGCCAATATCCCTGATGAACATCAATGCAAAAATCCTCAATAAAATACTAGCAACCGAATCCAGCGCCACATCAAAAAGCTTATCCACCACAATCAAGTCAGCTTCATCCCTGGGATGCAACGCTGGTTCAACATATACAAGTCAATAAATATAATCTATCACATAAACAGAACCAATGATAAAAACCACCTGATTATCTCAATAGATGCAGAAAAGGCCTTCAATAAAATTCAACACCCTTTCATGCTAAAAACTCTCAATAAACTAGGTATTGATGGAACATATCTCAAAATAATAATAGCTATTTATGACAAATCCATAGCCAATATCATACTGAATAGGCAAAAGCTGGAAGCATTCACTTTGAAAACCAGCACAAGACAAGGATGCCCTCTCTCACCACTCATATTCAACATACTATTGGAAGTTCTGGCCAGAGCAATCAGGCAAGAGAAAGAAATAAAGGTTATTCAAATAGGAAGAGAGGAGAGCAAGTCAAATTGTCTGCTTGTAGATGACATGATTGTACATTTAGAAAATGCCATCATCTCAGCCCAAAAACTCCTTCAGCTAATAAGAAAATTCAACAGTCTCAGGATACAAAATCAATGTGCAAAAATCACAAGTACAAGCATTCCTATGCATCAATAGACAAGCACAGAGCCAAATCATGAGTGAACTCCCATTCATAATTGCTACAAAGAAAATAAAATACCTAGGAATACAACTTACAAGGGATGTGAAGGACCTCTTCAGGGAGAACTACAAACCACTGCTCAACGAAATAAGAGGACAAAAATGGAAAAACATTCCATGCTCATTGATGGGAAGAATCAGTATCATGAAAATAGCCATACTGACCAAAGTAATTTACAGATTCAATGCAATTCTCATCAAGCTACCAATGACTTTCTTCACAGAAAAAGAAAAAACTACTTTAAATTTCATATGGAACCAAAAAAGAGCCGATATAGCCAAGACAATCATAAGTAAAAAGAACAAAGCTGGAGGCCTCAGGCCACCTGACTTTAAACTGTACAACAAAGCTATAGTAACCAAAACAGCAATGTACTGGTACCAAAACAGATATATAGACCAATGGAACAGAACAGACACCTCAGAACTAATGCCACACATCTACAACCATCTGATCTTTGACAAACCTGACAAAAACAAGCAATAGGGAAACGATTCCCTATTTAATAAATGGTGTTGGGAAAACTGGCTAGCTATACGCAGAAAACTAAAACTGGACCTCTTCCTTACATGCTATACAAAAATTAACTCAAGATGGGTTAAAGACCTAAATGTAAAACCCAAAACCTTAAAAACACTAGAAGAGGTCCAGTTTCTAGAAGAAAACCTAGGCAATATCATTCAGGACATAGGCATGGGCAAAAACTTCATAACTAAAACACCAAAAGCAATTGCAACAAATGCCCAAATCTACAAATGGGATCTAATCAAACCAAAGAGCTTCTGCACAGCAAAAGAAACCCTCATCAGAGTGAACAGGCCACCTACAGAATGGGAGAAAATTTTTGCAATCTACTCATCTGACAAAGGGCTAATATCCAGAATCTACAAAGAACTTAAATTTACAGGAAGAAAAAAAAACAACCCCATCAAAAAGTGGACAAAGGATATGAAGAGACACTTCTCAAAAGATGGCATATGTGGCCAACATACATATAAAAAAAGCTCACCATCACTAGTCATTAGGGAAATGCAAATTAAAACCACAATGAGATACCATCTCACGCCAGTTAGAATGGTGATTAAAAAATAAGGAAACAACAGATGCTGGTGAGGCCATGGAAAAATAAGAATGCTTTTACACTGTCGGTGGGAGTGTAAATTAGTCCAACCATTGTGGAAGACAGTGTGGCGATTCCTCAAGGATCTAGAACCAGAAATACCATTTCAGCCAGCAATCCCGTTACTGGGTATTTACAAAGGATTATAAGTCATCCCACTATAAAGACACATGCACACGTTTATTGCAGCACTATTTACAATAGCAAAAACTTGGAACCAACCCAAATGCCTATCAATGATATACTGGATATAGAAAATGTGGCACATATATACCATGGTACACTATGCAGCCATAAAGAAGAATGGGTTCCCTTTGCAGGGACATGGATGAAGCTGGAAGCCATCATTCTCAGCAAACTAGCACAGGAACAGAAAACCAAACACTGCATGTTCTCACTCATAAGTAAGAGTTGAACAATGAGAACACATGGACACAGGGAGGGGAACATCACACACCAGGGCCTGTCGGGGGGTGGGGTGGTGGGCAAAGGGAGGGAGAGCATTATGACAAATACCTAATGCACGTGGGGCTTAAAACCTAGCCTGGTCTGCCCAGGCTCCTCCCTCCCTGTTACCACAGCTCTCCTCCATCCCCTGCAGGGAGTAGAGATGGGTTGGGGTCAGGCAAGTACGCTGGATGGCAGCCACACTAGCAACACTGTGGTGCATCTGGTGAGCAGCTGACCAGTCTGTATCTCAGAAGAGGAAGTCGCTCACCCGCTCATCCCTGATCCAAGAACCAATCTTCTAGTGACATGGAAGCTGAAAGATCCTTGGGTTTCTCCTGTCTTTCATGGGTTGTGGAATGTGCCCATAGGAAGGGGGCATGCCTGGCTTGACCTTCCCAAACCCCACCCCCAACCAAGGCACAGCTCAGCAGTTTGGCTGCTGGTGGGAATTGGTACCTGACCTGCATGGCAGGTCATGGCCCCAGGTAAATATGAAGGTCTGTATTTGTCCACGGAATATCCTCATGCCCAGCGTCTATACTTGTTCCTCAAATATTGTCATGCCCAAGTGCCTGTGAAGAGAAAAGGATCCTATCTTCTTCTTTATAGTTTCCCTGAATCTGGTGTTTATCTTAGGCACTATTTGAAGGGGATGAGCCACCAAATTCAAATTGTGTAATTTCAGTGTTTCTGTATATGAGTTAGATGCTCTGATATTTGAATTTTAAACTAGCACTGCACAGTATAAATGAATGGTAAAACTCATGTTAATAAATTTTTAATTTTTTTAACTTAAAACATTAAATAGCAAATAGAACACACCAGGCCAAGTCAAGAGAGACCACGGAAGAAAGGAAGTTTATGTGAATCCTTATTGGACAATATATTCCTGCTTTTTGAACAAGACGCCTCAAATTTTCATGGTACACTGGGTCCCTCAAACTATGCAGCCTCCACGATTTGACTGATTTTCAATCAGCAAAGGAGTACCTTTTAAGTGTAGATATCCTTCTAAGATCTCCTTAGAATGTGTAGATTATACTTTTCTCCATGCCTTATAATACTTCACTTATCTCTATATTTCTGTATGTGTTTTTAAATTCTGCCCTTACTAAATTTTAAAATCTGTAGACAACAACTGTACCTTATTCATCTTTTATCTAATTCCTCTTAAATCTAGTACAATGGTCCAAATATGGAAGATTCTCAATTAAAATTGCTGCATGCCTGAAAATCACAAATAAGGAAATATGTAAAATGCCCATATGGTTTGGATGTTTGTCCCCTCCAGATATCATGTTGAAATGTGATCCCCAGTATTGGAGGTGGGCCTGGTGGGAGGCATTTGGGTCAAAGGGCAGATCCCTCGTGAATGGCTTGGTGACACCCCCATGCTAATGAGTTAGTTCTTGCTCTTTTAGTTCATTTAGTGGTGGCTGGTTGTTTAAAGGAGCCTGGCACCTCTGCCCCCTCTCCCCGCCTTCTCTTGCCATGTGACATGCCTTCTCCCCCTTTACTTTCTGCCATGAGTAAAAGCTTCCTGAGGACTCACCAGCAGCTGAGTAGATGAGGATATAATGCTTGTATAGCCTACACAACTGTGAGCCAAATAAACCTCTTTTATGAATTACCCAGTCTCAGGTATTTCTTTATTGCAATGCAAAATGGATTAACAAAAATGCCTCCAAGGAGCTTGTCGTCATTATAGAAATAAGAACCCAGAAAAGAAATAAATCCAAACTTTCCATGTTCATGCCTGTTTCTTTCCTGAGCTTCAGGCTATAGTTCCAACTGCTTGCTGGATAAGCATCTTCATCTGAATGCCCCATGGACATCTCAAATTCCAGCTTATCTTTATCTACCTTCACCTCATCACCTCCTTCACTCCTTTTGGGGTTTGTAGTAAATGGCTGCACCATTTCCCTCGTTACTCAAGCCAGAAATGTGACCACTGTGCCTCAATCTTTCTTCTTCCTACCTCCCATATCAATCTTTGAATCTATTCATCTTACCAGCTGTCTCTCTTGATATTTACTTTTAAAATCTCTTCATTTCCTCATATTGCCAACCACCTCTCCAACCCCCAGTTCAGGACATCCCCATCTATTGCCTGGACTATACTTGTCATTCAGTCTCTCTACTTTTATTATTTTCCCTCCTTATCCTTCCACCTACATTTAATTGATACAGGATATCTTGAAATATTTGACTGAAAAGTTTTCATTCTGTTTTATATTGGTAAATTGATAAAATAGTTATATTCAAAAACTGCTTTTATAATTCCTCAAAACCACAATGAGATCTCACTTTATACCTACCAAGGTGGCTATAATTTTAAAGTTTTTTAAATTAAAAAAAAAAAAACAGGCCAGGCATGGTGGCTCACACTTGTAAACCTGGCACTTTGGAAGGCTGAGGCAGGTGGATCACTTGAGCCCAGGAGTTTGAGACCATCCTGGACAACATGGTAAAATCCTGTCTCTACAAAAAATAGAAAAATTAGCTTGGTGTGGTGGTGCATGCCTGTAGTCCTAGCTACTCAGGAGGCTGAGGTGGGAGGATCACTTGAGCCTGGGAGGTTGAGGCTGCAGTGAGCCATGACTGTGAAGAAAAAGAAGGGAAAGGGAAAGGGAAATAAAAAAAGAAAAAGGGAAAGAAAAAAAGAGAAGAGAAAGAGAAGGAAAAAAAGAAGAAAAAGAAAAAAGTGTTGGTAAGGATTTGAAGACTGAAACCCCTGTGCATTGCTTGTGAGAAAGTAAAATGGCACAGCTAGTGTGTAAAACCGTTTCACAGCTCCTCAAAAAAGGTAACTATAGAATTATGTGGGCTAGCAGTTTTACTCTTAGGTACATACCCAAAGGAATGAAAATGGACTCAACCAGATACTTGTATGCCAATGTTTGTTTGCAGCATTACTTACAATAGCCAAAAGATGGAAATAGTTCTAGTACCCATCAATAGATACATAGATAAAGAAAATCCAGTGTATCTAGGTATACAATGGAATATCACTCAGTCATAAAAAAGAATGAAAGTTCTGATACCTGCTACAACATGGATGAACCTCAAAAACATTATGCTATATGAAAGTAGCCAGGCACAAAAGGACAAATCCTATACAATTCCACTTATATGAAATAACAAAAACAGGCAAGATCATAGAGACAGAAAACAGATTAGAGATTTCCAGGGGCTGGGGTGAGAGGGAAGTAAAGAGTTATTGCTTAGTGGGTACAGAGTTTCTGTTTGGGTGATAAAAGAATATTGGAAGTAGATAGTGGAGATGGTTATACAACATAGTGAATGTAATTAATACTGCTGAAATATAAACTTTAAAATGGTTAAAATGCCCAATTTTGTGCTATATTTTACCACAATAAATAAAATTCTTTCCAGAAATAATGTTCATGCACATGAAAGCAAAAAAAATCCTTATTTATATGGATTATCTGAAATTTAAAATTATATTAGAATAATTGTTCTTGGTACATATTTATTTGTGATATTTACTTTCTTTGCTGTAAATTACACTATGTGAATGTTATTTTCCCCAAAAAATTAAAATTTTCATTAAATTATCTGAATTTTTTTATAGCTGAATTTTATGGTTAAAAAATTTGAAGTTGTTACACCTTTAATGGACTCTTCCCTGAAGTCCTCATTATGTTTCATTGAGAGAGCACTCTTATTTATTATTTATTTATTTAGAGACAGAATCTCGCTCTGTCACCCAGATGGGAGTGCAGTGGCACGATCTCGGCTCACTGCAACCTCCGCCTCCCTGGTTCAAGCGATTCTCTTGCCTCAGCCTCCCAAGTAGCTGGGACTACAGGTCTGCGCCTCCATGCCCAGATAACTTTTGTATTTTTAGTAGAAATGGGGTTTCACCATGTTGGCCAGGCTGGTCTCAAACCCCTGACCTTGCAATCTGCCCACCTCGGCCTCCCAGTGCTGAGATTACAGGCGTGAACCACCATGCCCAGCAGAGAAAGCACTCTACACAGTATCTGGTAAGCCCATATCAAAATTGAATGTTGCATATTGAAATTATAGGTATTTCAGGTCAAAATTTTCACAGATACTATCTTTCTGCCATTCTTTAGAGTGCTTTTCTGCAATACATAATTTTACAAAACAAATTTGTTCAAAAAGTTGCCTCTATTTATGACCCTTCTGAATGCTACATCAAATTTAGATGCTAAATATCATAAATCTTTTCACGTCCTTCCGTCTTAGCAGTCTTAGCATAGAATACTGATTCATCCAGGTAAAAGCAGGAGCTCCATTAAAAGGTTATTCCCACAAATGGAAATATTGCAAGGCAAAATTTAGAACTTCAGAATTAGGTATTACATATCACTTAAGGCCTCATTAGGTATTTCCATTCTTCTCTTACATTGCAGAGATAAATTTGAATGTCTTCCTACTTCTAAGCTTTCCTTTGTCACCCCCAGTAAATATAATTTGCTAAATAATTTTTTTGGGTTTCCATTTATTAAAAACTTGCATTAAAAATTCTCAACTTATTTTAAACAAAACAGTCCAAGGAATTGTCCACAAAATTTTAAAACCACTGTAGGCCACTTAGGCTGATTTTCAGAGAGTCCTCCAAAGGCTTGGACATGTCTAAAATTCAACATAGTGTTGGAAGTTCTGGCCAGGGCAATAAGGCAGGAGAAGGAAATAAAGGGCATTCAATTAGGAAAAGAGGAAGTCAAATTGTCCCTGTTTGCAGATGACATGATTGTATATCTAGAAAACCCCATTGTCTCAGCCCAAAATCTCCTTAAGCTGATAAGCAAATTCAGCAAAGTCTCAGGATACAAAATCAATGTGCAAAAATCACAAGCATTCTTATACACCAATAACAGACAAACAAAGAGTCAAATCATGAGTGAACTCCCATTCACAATTACTTCAAAGAGAATAAAATACCTAGGAATCCAACTTACAAGGGATGTGAAGGACCTCTTCAAGGAGAACTACAAACCACTGCTCAATGAAATAAAAGATGATACAAACAAATGGAAGAACATTCCATGCTCATGGGTAGGAAGAATCAATATCATGAAAATGGCCATACTGCCCAAGGTAATTTATAGATTCAATGCCATCCCCATCAAGCTACCAATGACTTTCTTTACAGAATTGGAAAAAACTGCTTTAAAGTTCATATGGAACCAAAAAAGAGCCCACATCACCAAGTCAATCCTAAGCCAAAAGAGCAAAGCTGGAGGCATCACGCTACCTGACTTCAAACTATACCACAAGGCTACAGTAACCAAAACAGCATGGTACTGGTACCACAACAGAGATATAGATCAATGGAACAGAACAGAGCCCTCAGAAATAACGCCTCTTATCTACAACTATCTGATCTTTGACAAACCTGAGAAAAACAAGCAATGGGGAAAGGATTCCCTATTTAATAAATGGTGCTGGGAAAATTGGCTAGCCATATGTAGAAAGCTGAAACTGGATCCCTTCCGTACACCTTATACAAAAATTAATTCAAGATGGATTAAAGACTTAAATGTTAGACCTAAAACCATAAAAACCCTAGAAGAAAACCTAGGCAATACCATTCAGGACATAGGCACGGGCAAGGACTTCATGTCTAAAACACCAAAAGCAATGGCAACAAAAGCCAAAATTGACAAATGGAATCTAATTAAACTAAAGAGTTTCTGCACAGCAAAAGAAACTACCATCAGAGTGAACAGGCAACCTACAAAATGGAAGAAAATTTTTGCAACCTACTCATCTGACAAAGGGCTAATATCCAGAATCTACAATGAACTCAAACAAATTTACAAGAAAAAAACAAACAACCCCATCAAAAAGTGGGCAAAGGATATGAACAGACACTTCTCAAAACAAGACATTTATGCAGCCAACAGACACATGAAAAAATGCTCATCATCACTGGCCATCAGAGAAATGCAAATCAAAACCACAATGAGATACCATCTCACACCAGTTAGAATGGCAATCATGAAAAAGTCAGGAAACAACAGGTGCTGGAGAGGATGTGGAGAAATAGGAACACTTTTACACTGTTGGTGGGACTGTAAACTAGTTCAACCATTGTGGAAGTCAGTGTGGCGATTCCTCAGGGATCTAGAACTAGAAATACCGTTTGACCCAGCCATCCCATTACTGGGTATATACCCAAAGGACTATAAATCATGCTGCTATAAAGACACATGCACACATATGTTTATTGTGGCACTATTCACAATAGCAAAGACTTGGAACCAACCCAAATGTCCAACAATGATAGACTGGATTAAGAAAATGTGGCACATATACACCATGGAATACTATATGCAGCCATAAAAAATGATGAGTTCATATCCTTTGTAGGGACATGGATGAAATTGGAAATCATCATTCTCAGTAAACTATCACAAGGACAAAAAACCAAACATCAAATGTTCTCACTCATAGATGGGAATTGAACAATGAGAACACATGGACACAGGAAGGGGAACATCACACTCTGGGGACTGTTGTGGGGTGGGGGTCTGGGGGAGGGATAGCATTAGGAGATATACCTAATGTAAATGATGAGTTAATGGGTGCAGCACACCAGCATGGCACATGTATACATGTGTAACTAACCTGCACATTGTGCACATGTACCCTAAAACTTAAAGTATAATAATAATTTTTAAAAAAAGAAAAAAAAAGGAAATTCTACAAAAACCAAAATAGACAAATGGGATCTGGGATCTAGTTAAACTAAAGAGCTTCTGCACAGGAAAAGAAACTACCATCAGAGTGAACAGGCAACCTACAGAATGGGAGAAAATTTTCGCAATCTACCCATCTGACAAAGGGCTAATATCCAGAATCTACGAAGAACTTAAATAAATTCACAAGAAAAAAATCAAACAACCCCATCAAAAACTGGGTGAAGGATATGAACAGACACTTCTCAAAAGAAGACATTTATACAGCCAACAGACACATGAAAAAATGCTCATCATCACTGGTCATCAGAGAAATGCAAATCAAAACCACAATGAGATACCATCTCACACCAGTTAGAATGGTGATCATTAAAAAGCCAGGAAACAACAGGTGCTGGAGAGGATGTGGAGAAATAGGAACACTTAACACTGTTGGTGGGAGTGTAAACTAGTTCAACCATTGTGGAAGACAGTGTGGCGATTCCTCAGGGATCTAGAACTAGAAATACCATGTGACCCAGCCATCCCATTACTGGGTATATACCCAAAGGATTATAAATCATGCTGCTATAAAGACACATGCACACGTATGTTTATTGTGGCACTATTCACAATAGCAAAGACTTGGAACCAATCCAAATGTCCATCAATGATAGATGGATTAAGAAAATGTGGCACATATACACCATGGAATACAGCCATAAAAAAGGATGAGTTCGTGTCCTTTGTAGGGACATAGATGAAGCTGGAAACCATCATTCTCAGCAAACTATTGCAAGGACAGAAAACCCAACACCACATGTTCTCACTCATAGATGGGAATTGAACAATGGGAACACTTGGACATAGGGTGGGGAACATCACACACCGGGGCCTGTTGTGGGGTGGGGGGAGGGGGGAGGGATAGTGTTAGGAGATATACCTAATGTAAATGAGGAGTTAATGGGTGCAGCACACCAACATGGCACATGTATACATATGTAACAACCGTGCATGTTGTGCACATGTACCCTGGAACTTAAAGTATAATAATAAAAAATAAAATAAAATAAAATAAAGTAAAAATAAATAAAATCCAATTGTTGATGAGAAGAGAAAAAAATAATTGTGCCATGAAAAAGTAGTTTTGTGTATTTAACATTATCAGCATCGTGAACTCGTATAGACTGTTTACATACTGATTTTTATATATTCAGAGTTCTAGCTACTCTGAATATATTAAAAATGTATTTAATTGGTAGAATAGCAGCTTGTTCAGTTGCATTTATAAAGTATGTATGCACCACAAGAAAATCCAAGTACATATATTTCAGCTCCATAGTTTCTTAAATTTACTATAAAAATAATGGTTTATACCATGCCTGTTGTCCTTCACCAAATTTGTATTTCTCTTATCACAAAATAATTCCTTGTACAAAGTTGAAATTTTAAACTAAATTTGCAATAGCAATCACAATAATGCCAACCAAATGAACTTCCAAAAAAAGTTTACTTTGGTTCCATGAATTATATATTTTTTAAAAAGGGAACATTATTGGAATTGGTTTCTACTATTTAAAGCATCTGATAATACCAGCATAAACTGGTATCATTTGACTCAGAATTTTTCTTCTATTAATGGAGCCAATATATTAAGAATTTTCACTTCACTTGGTAAGTTCACTAGAAAACTTGGAAATGAAGATGAGCAGAGTAGTTATTTGCTGTAATACAAAGTCATGTTTCATAGAGTAATAAGGAAATGCACTTTCTGCAACTGTACAAATTAAATTGTTACAGTTTTCTTATAAATATTAAATTTTGTAATAGATTTTTCAGCAGACTTTTCATTTGGTTAGTGATATCATTTTATGCAAGTTATCCAATCACCATGTACTTTCTCAAGAAACAATTCACTGCTTAATTCTTCATTGAACATAGGTTTTTGACTATTTAAACTCATGGCTGCTGAAAGCATTTTTTGCTAAATAAAAGAGCACCATCAAACAATGAAACTAAGTAAATAATTGTAGACTTATACCCTCTAATAAATGGCAAACCCACTGTAGTAAATATTGAGATTTCTCTTTTTATGCTTTACAGAAAGACCACCCAACTTCTACTTCCTGCTCATTATTTCATGTACATTTAACCTTTACTGACCATGATGGTTTCCTGTGTCTCATAGACTGGCATAACTGGCTGGCACATCAGATAGAGAAGTTTCAAATACTTCTCCCACCACTGCCCAAAACTTAAAGGGCTCAGACATAGTTACCTACTGGGCTAGTTTATGGTAAGCACCCTGCATATTGTCCTTGAAAGGGAGATGCCTTTTAGAGTTAACCATATGATCAGGTGATAATTCTGTTCACTGACAAACATCTCAAGTGCTACAAAAAGAGATCCTGGTAGAAGCCAGAAATACAGAGTTATTAATTTGTTAAAAATGAAAAATCTAAGACAAATGCTAAAAATAGATAAGACACTAGAACAGGCAACTTATTCCGTTTTGTTATCCAACTTATCTTTTCCCACTGAAGCCAGTGTGATGTTTTTGAAATGTAAATTTGATCTTGTCCTTATTAAATTCCTTCAATGGCTCCTTCTAAGCTAATGTTCAAAACCTTTGGGATAGCCTATGACGTTCTTCATGAAATGTACTTCCTCATCACTTGCCATCCCCACCTCACATAGTAGAGTTCACCTTCTCTGAATAAGGAGAAACGTAGTAGTACAGGGGGAACTAAATAAATTTCCTTAATAAGCTATCCTGCCATTATTTCCTTGCAAGATCTAAGATCTGCCTGTGGGCCTGGCTGACTCTTCCCCTTCCTTCAGGTATCAGGCCAAATGTAACTTCTTCAGGGAATACCTTCTGGACTGCAAGTCTGAGTAAGGAGTCTTTCCCATCTCTCCTTGCTGTGCTCCCCGCTCTTAACACTCACTGCTCTCTAGTGGAATTTAACCTGTGTTCTTTTCTGATCCTTCCGTTTTAACTAGTGTCCAAGAAAGCAGACATGTCTTACTTACCATTATACAACTATATAGTACACATAGTTAGCCCTTAAAATATTATTTACATACATGAATGACAATAAAAGACAGCATATAATCAGTGCCAAATTAGTAGTATACAGAGAGAATAACTGCTGTGAGTACAGAGGAGTAAGAGTACACTTTAGACCCACTAGATTTCACTAAAGATATATTTGGTCTAGATCCTAAGGAGCTCAAATAGGAAGGGTCAGTGTCAGAGTTAAGGTTAGGCTTAGAGTTCAATAGGGTAGGGCCCAGTACATACGTAACGATTAGAGCAGCTTGCCTGCAGAGTATGTGAAAGGGCCTGGAACATAATGAAAAAGATCAGTGAGGCCCCATTGTAGAAGGTCTTGGATTCCAGTCTAAGACACTTACTTTACCTTGTAGGCATGGGGAAGTCACTAAAAATGTGTGGGTCAGCATTTTACAATACAGCTAACTAGATTTAGTTTGATAAAGAACAAACTGGAAATCCTGAAGCTCTACATTTCTAACAAATACTTCCTCAATTTAGACTCACAGCTGGGTCTGCCTTCCATAATCACAATGACACCCCCAGAATAAAAACTAGACAATGAATTTCTATAGATGCCCAGAAATTCCTAGGAGGCTGAAGAGTATCATCTTAGTCTTAAAAAAATGCACACAGTGTTAACAGCTCAGTAATTGGGAAGGGTCTTCAAATCATTCCAGTAATGGAGTTAGATATACCTCATGTTGGCAGTGGCATTCAAGCTAATTTCTCAAATATGAATTTGAAAACTCATTATATAGATGTACACAAGATGTTCTAATCTTTTTGCCCCTTATTCTGAAGGCTGTCAGAAACTGCTTACCAGTTGAATGGGATCCAGTGTAGAAATGTAGTGTGTGTAGACTGACACATACACACAGCACCAATGTGATTCAGACGTGAATTGACTTGGCACAAAGCTGTTGCCAGCCATGTTATTAAATGCACCGCTCTAGTAATGACTGTCCCACTTCCTGAGGCTTCATCCCACCTCCCACTAACCTTGCTGTCTTTCATTTTGAATTGAAGTACCCATTAAGGAATCCAGAAGGGCTCTTTCTCCATTAACACTAGCAACATTTTATCATATATTATCTGGTTGGTTGGCCATATGTATCTACCTTCCTACCCATAACACAAACACACATGTGGCAAATATGTCCTTACTAAGTACCAATGCAGATGACAATTTGAGAGGAGTTCACTTAGTCAATTCAAATTGCAAAGGGGATAAAAATGGTAAATTTCACAGTTCAGCAGTAAAACAATAGTACCCTGTTATTTAACCAACATGGACAACAATCCTGTCTTTAAAATATGCATCTGACCAGTTTCTCTTACACTTAAAGACTTTCACCTTCCAGAGACACAACCAATAATTTTGCTCATCCAGAGCCAATAATTTTGTCTTCCACACTCTAGGTTGACAATTTGTTCTTGAAATGAAGTTGTCAGTATTATGCTCATCAGTCATCACCAAAACTTGTCACAGCTAGGATGGTGTAGCTTAAATGTTTTTCATACTTTTAAGATAACAGCCTTTCTCCTAAACAAATTTTTGCTCTATTGCAATAAAAGAAAAACAAGTGCAGGAAAGTTTGCTTCTGAAAATGAATATGAATAATTCCTCAAAGCTGGCTTGCACATACCACCTTGTTTTCACCAGCTGTTTTCTATTTCCACTGTTAGGAACTGGGATTGTGGTTTATTTTAATGCAAAAGAGGTGTTGATTCCATTACAGGAGTGGTTCCCATATATTACGGCAGAATCAGCAGGAAAGCCTATTCTACTCTTTGAGTGGGATAAAAACACTCAGGACTTAGTCATTGAAGATGTCTCTTTTGCTGTGAGGATTCAAAATGTAAAAGATGAGCTACAGTTGGAAAAATTTAGTAGAAATACATCATGTACTATTACCTTTAGACTATCAAATTCCCAAAATAACAGACCTATCAGTCCACTGTAACTAAACTGGATGTCTGAGCATACCATCTTTCACTGAGTCTCCCACCAGCTACCTCCCCAGCACAGCTGGTTGGCACTGTTGCCCATTGCTCTCCTCTTGCAATGACTAAGGGAGACAATTAGGAGAATATAAGGTAAAACAAAAGCTTTTGTTGATATAAGATGATTTTTAAAAAATTATACAACTCATGCTACTTCTACCTCATCCTCTACACATAGGGGCTCTACATGTGAAAGCAGAAAATTATTAGCAGAGCAAATAATAAGCAGTAGTTAAGACATCAGAAACCACCCAGACAGCTCTGATCACTTTTGTTCTTTTTGGCAAATGGATTAAATTCCAACAGCCATAATGCCTATCTCCTATGTCCTCTTTAAGAAATCTATTTGATGCAAAGTACTCCATTAACCATTTTCAATTGTAGCATGCACAAGAGAGCTGGATGGTCTTCGAATACAGCCTCTGTAGGCAGGCTGCTTACAATACTCCTCCTTCCTTACATTCCTCCATCCTTTCTGGCTCTCTCTTTCATTTACTTCTTCTTGCTCTCCCCTTCCTAGGAGGGAGTTTTGTTTTCAATTAATGAAGAAAAACAGAGTTTCTAGCCCCTGATTGTCCTTCTCAGAGCATCTTTGGACAACAACAGCTGCTCGGCATCTGTGGGAAATTGTTTTCTTCAAGAGATTGGGGAGCATTGATTCAATTCAGTAGACAAGAGAAGTCAAAATTACCATTAGCTACATTAGTGCACTTACTGCTCCAGACTGTGAAAGGAATTGTGAGGCTCCTCACTCAGAGGCCACATGAAGGCAATGAAGGAAACCACAATTACCTCCCTGAAGATCTCTCACCAGGACTGTAATTGGGCATGCCACAGTACTCAGCGTTAGCTGCAGTGAACAGCCAGCCTGTCATTGCATGCACAGGAACCATCCTGGAACTAAAAGTCTTGATGACTTCTGAATCCATTTCTCATAATGTAATCAATAAAATGCTTCATCATGACCCATCAAATCCTGCAGACATTACTAAGAGGCACAAATGATGCCTTGCATTAGACTCTAACATCTCCACAAAGGAGAAAATGGAATTCTCTGATTTCACCACTTACTAAACCTATAGACAAGGGGAAAAAACCTACCCCCACTCCCAAGTTGGCACAACCTCCTACTACAGACCTATTTTATTTCATTTCATCTCCTTCTCAAACTAGCTTTTATTTGGGAGGCGCGTCATGTCAAATACATACTTCTTTAAAAATCTATGATTTACTGGTACCAAAATAGAGATATGGACCAATGGAACAGAACAGAGGCCTCAGAAATAATGCCACTTATCTACAACTATCTGATCTTTGACAAACCTGACAAAAACAAGAAATAGGGAAAGGATTCCCTATTTACTAAATGGTGCTGGGCAAGACAGGGATGCCCTCTCTCACCACTCCTATTCAACATAGTGTTGGAAGTTCTGGCCAGGGCAATAAGGCAGGAGAAGGAAATAAAGGGCATTCAATTAGGAAAAGAGGAAGTCAAATTGTTCCTGTTTGCAGATGACATGATTGTATATCTAGAAAACCCCATCATCTCAGCCCAAAATCTCCTTAAGCTGATAAGCAACTTCAGCAAAGTCTCAGGATACAAAATCAATGTGCAAAAATCACAAGCATTCTTATGTACCAATAACAGACAAACAGAGCTAAATCATGAGTGAACTCCCATTCACAATTGCTTCAAAGAGAATAAAATATCTAGGAATCCAACTTACAAGGGATGTGAAGAACCTCTTCAAGGAGAACTACAAACCACTGCTCAATGAAGAGAAAGAGGATACAAACAAATGGAAGAACATTCCATGCTCATAGGTAGGAAAAATCAATATCATGAAAATGGCCATACTGCCCAAGGTAATTTATAGATTCAATGCCATCCCCATCAAGCTACCAATGACTTTCTTTACAGAATTGGAAAAAACTACTTTAAAGTCCATATGGAATCAAAAAAGAGCCCGCATTGCCAAGTCAATCCTAAGCCAAAAGAACAAAGCTGGAGGCATCACGCTATCTGACTTCAAACTACACTACAAGGCTACAGTAACCAAAACAGCATGGTACTGGTACCAAAACGGAGATATAGATCAATGGAACAGAACAGAGTGCTCAGAAATAATGCCACATATCTACAACTATCTGATCTTTGACAAACCTGACAAAAACAAGCAATGGGGAAAGGATTCCTTATTTAATAAATGGTGCTGGGAAAACTGGCTAGCCATATGGAGAAAGCTGAAACTGGATCCCTTCCTTACACCTCATAAAAAAATTCAAGATGGATTAAAGACTTAAATGTTAGACCTAAAACCATAAAAACCCTAGAAGAAAACCTAGGCAATACCATTCAGGACATAGGCATGGGCAAGGACTTCATGTCTAAAACACCAAAAGCAGTGGCAACAAAAGCCAAAATTGACAAATGGGATCTAATTAAACTAAAGAACTTCTGCACAGCAAAAGAAACTACCATCAGAGTGAACAGGCAACCTACAGAATGGGAGAAAATTTTTGCAACCTACACATCTGACAAAGGGCTAATATCCAGAATCTACAATGAACTCAAACAAATTTACAAGAGAAAAACAAACAACCCCATCAAAAAGTGGGCAAAGGATATGAACAGACACTTCTCAAAACAAGACATTTATGCAGCCAACAGACACATGAAAAAATGCTCACCATCACTGGCCATCAGAGAAATGCAAATCAAAACCACAATGAGATACCATCTCACACCAGTTAGAATGGCGGTCATTAAAAAGTCAGGAAACAACAGGTGCTGGAGAGAATTTGGAGAAATAGGAACACTTTCACACTGTTGATGGGACTGTAAACTAGTTCAACCATTGTGGAAGTCAGTGTGGCGATTCCTCAGGGATCTAGAACTAGAAATACCATTTGACCCAGCAATCCCATTACTGGGTATATACCCAAAGGATTATAAATCATGCAGCTATAAAGACACATGCACATGTATGTTTATTGCGGCACTATTCACAATAGCAAAGACTTGGAACCAACCCTAATGGCCAACAACGATAGACTGGATTAAGAAAATGTGGCACATATACACCATGGAATACTATGCAGCCATAAAAAATGATGAGTTCATGTCCTTCGTAGGGACACGGATGAAGCTGGAAACCATCATTCTCAGCAAACTATCACAAGGACAAAAAACCAAACACCGCATGTTCTCACTCATAGATAGGAATTGAACAATGAGAACACATGGACACAGGAAGGGGAACATCACACACTGGGGCCTGTTGTGGGGTGGGGGTCTGGGGGAGGGATAGCATTAGGAGATATACCTAATGTTAAATGACAAGTTAATGGGTGCAGCACACCAACATGGCACATTTATATACATGTAACAAACCTGCACGTTGTGTACAAGTACCCTAAAACTTAAAGTATAATAAAAAAAAATCCATTCTGATTTTCTTTTAAATTGTTGCCACATTAAAGAATCAGCAACATTAAGTATATTATGCAGCACTGTGGCTCTTTATAGCTTAAGGAGAGAAAGTCCCACATTTCCAGTGCTTTCAATTTTTCACCTTCCCTTGTGAGATCCCATATTCTAAATTTCTTAAGTGCTCACTAAAGAGAGCCTGAATCTGAATCCCAGACCAAAAGACTGCTTAGAAATGCTTAATGAATTAGAAAGCATCATGAGTTTTTTTATCCAAAACTACAAGCTTGAAAAAGATAACTTAGATCACAGATCCAATCACATGGAGTTTCCTTAGAAACAGCAAACCATATTCCCTTGGAGAAAAGGGCTTAAAACCAGCAAAGGGTTGGTTATAACTCCTCCTCTGTAGTCACGACTGAGTTGACCAACAGTGGCAACTTTATAAAAGGAAATGAAGATGTAAACTGAGCACAGTGAGCCAGATTCTCCCTCAAGAATTTGAGCTGTAAGGCAGACTAAATAAAAAATATGATGACGGGTACAAGAATTGGAAGCAGCAGCATGTGGAATTGGGTCATGCAGCCATAATGGGCATGTGCTGATGAAACCATTTAGGTTTAGTAGGAGATATTGATAAACACTGATGAACATGCAGATTGGACAAAAGTCCCAGCCTGCCTGCCACTGGCATCCAAGAACACTGTCCCAAGGGCCTAGGAGTTGACATGCCCTGCCTGTGGCTTCTGGCTCACATGTGGACCATCAGAGGACCTAACAACAGGGCCAGAACACCTGCCACCTGCACTCAAGATTCCCCATCCACCACGGTCTGAACAGGCACACTATCTGGGGGCCTGAGAATAGGATTCCACTGCCTGGTGCCACCATCACCACCCACACAACCTACCAACTTCGGGACTGGCCTTGCTGGCCTGCTACTGCCACTGCTGCAAACCACACAAGCCACCTACCATATGACCCAGAAATCCCACTACTGGGGATTTATCCAAAGGAAAGGAAAGAAAAATCAGTATCTCAAAGGGATACCTGCACTCCCATGTTTTTTGCAGCACTATTCACAATAGCAACAATATGGAATCAACCTAAGTGTCCATCAATGTATGTACGAATAAAGAAAATGTTATATACACACACACACACACACACACACACATATACAATGGAATATTATTTAGCCATAATAAAAAATGAAATCCTGTCGTTTGCAGCACCATGGATGGAACTGGTGGTCATTATGTTGTGTGAAATAGCCAGGCATAGAATAACAAATATTGCATGTATTCACTCATATGTGGGAACCAAAAGTTGATCTTATGGAAGTTGAGAGTAGGATGATAGTTACCAGAGGCTGGAAGGGTGTGTGGTTGGGAGGAAGGGATGAAGAGAAGTAGGTTAATGGGTACAAACATACTGTTAAGATAGAAAAGTAAGCTCTAGTGTTCGACAGCACAGTAGGGTGACTATAGTTAACAATATATTGTGTATTTCAAAATATCTAGAAGATTTGAAATGTTACCAACATAAAAGTGTTCAATATAATAAATAACCTCACTTGAGGTTTTCTATGCATGTATCAAAATATCACATGTGCCCTCTAAACATGTACAAATATTATGTAGCAGTTGAAAAAAAAAACACGTAGACTTAAAGGACAGAGGAAGCATCTTAACTTTTTGAATTTCCAGTTCTAGTTTCTGCATGACCTTGCTCTACTTTGTTTTCTATTCCTAAATGTATGCATTCTACTTTAAGTGGGCTTTTATTCCCTACAAGCAATAAATCTTTTTTTAAAAAATTGGATTATAACTGGCCCAAGTTACCAATTCATATAAGGACAACTTGTATACTAATTGAGAATGAAACTACTACAAAACTAGAGGTAGAAATATCCTTCACATAATTGGTGTTCCCCATTTTTAATGCACTAGGGAGTAAACAAAAGTCTAACCACATTTCCAATTTCTCCCTGTCACCACTTCCAAGCGTTCCAGTGTTGTGAAACTTCTGGACCATATAAATCATATACTATACATGTCTCTAAAGTGCCTGGATTAACAGTCATATTTAACTTTATTAGTTGAAGCTCTGGCACCTACTCCCGTGATTCCAACAAATCTTTTGAGAAAAAGTGAAGTCTTTTTTTTTTTTTAAATCATTCCATTCATTTTTTTCAACCCTTAGAAATCCTGCATGGTGGCTCATGCCTATAGTCCCAGCACTTTGGGAGGCCAAGGCAGGCCGTTCGCTTGAGCCCAGGAGTTTGAGGCCAAGGCAGGCAGATTGCTTGAGCCCAGGAGTTCAAGACCGGCCTGGGCAACATGGTGAAACCTCATCTTTACTAAAAATACAAAAAAATTAGCCAGGCAAGGTGGCATGTACCTGTAGTTCCAGCTACTTGTGAGGCTGAGGGAGAAGATCACCTGAGCTCAGGAAGCCGAGGCTGCAGTGAGCCATGATCACCACTGCACTACAGTCTGGGTGGCAGGAGTGAGACCCTGTCTCAAAAAGAAAGAAAACAAGTAAAAGAAATCTCACAAAGATGCTCAATCTCTCAAAAATTACCAACTTCTACTTTCATGGCCCATATTGAGAAGACTGACATAAGAAATTTTGGGTACAATCAAGATGGAACATTATCAAGCTTGGGGAAGCACTGATTTCATGTTTCTTCTTTTCCCACCTGCTAACACACATACCTATGTTCACTGTCTTTGCATCACGCCTCATTTGGCTGGTGAACCATTCCTACTCAAATGAACCCACCACTGTCTTGTTACTTGTCATGTCCTCTTTCAGTTTTTCTTAGTAGGAGGCCCTGCTTGTTTTATTCCTTCTCTGTAAACATCTTGCGTTTTCCCCCTTGGTGTTTCTCCAGCCCACTTTTGTATCCTTATTTGTATCCTTAATGTGATCGACATCTTCCATATTCCATGATGTCCAGGAAAATGAACTAGACTGAGACTGAAGGCACATGTATCAATCCCAGCTCTGCCACCAGTTGTATGATCTTATCCCTTACTTTTCTCATCGGTACAATGATGAAGGGTTGAAACAGATGATCTCCAAAAGCCTTCCTTCTTAATTTCTGTAACTTTATAACATTTCTTCCAAAAGGAAAAAGCTTTTTAAAATGTTTCTCCCATGACTATGTCTTATCTTTGTATCTCCAGTACTTCATACTGAATATTCGGAGGATGCCTAATAAACATCTGTTAAATGAGCCTATCACCCCTGGCACTGATTTGTGGCATGAGCTTCGGTAATGTTACATTTCATTATCACCAGTGCAACAAAATGGAAAAATGTACATTCTCCATAATTCCAGGTGGCAGAGGTGAGCAGAATAACCTGAAAAGACTATCCTCCGTAAAATAAGTCAAACTGATGAACTCTACCATATTTTCAACGGGTCTGCAGATCATGGAAGGGTTTTGTGTCAGAGGCATGGGCATTTAGAAGGTGGCAGAGTCTAAAGGTGCAGGCAAATGTTAGAAGACTGTGATGTCATCTCTTCCTACAACCCTTCACATTTTCAGTAACATTACCAAATTCACAAAATCATTGACTGGACTTTCATGGAAAATGACATAGTGAACGTCTTCACGTTGGCTGGTGTAGGCTGGATTGTAATGGTATCAACATGCTAAGATTGACGATGATTAGAGGTGACCATAAGAAAATGGAATTGGGAAGTCATAGAAGTTATGTGGTGAATTCACATACACAAAAAGTGGCATATTCAGCACTATTCACAATAACAAAGATAGGGGATCAACCCAAGTGTCCATCAATGGATGAATGAAGGAAATGTATTATATATACACACAATGCAACACTACTCAGACATAAAAAACGAATGAGTTGTCATTTGCAGCAACATGGATGGAACTGGGGGTTATTAAGTGTAATAAGCCAGGCACAGAAAGACAGATTTCTCATTTTCTTACTCATATGGGAGCTTACAAACTTGATCCCATGGATGTAGAAAGTAGGGTAATAGATATCAGGGTCTAGGGAGGATATATGGGTGGGAGGGGTGATGAAGAGAGTTTGGTCAATGAGTACAACATACAATGAGATAGAAGGTGCAAGTTCTGACATTCCATCGCAGAGCAGGGTGACTAAAGTTAGCAACAACATACTGTATATTTCAGTCTCTAGAAGAGAGAACTTGAAATGTTTACAACACAAATAAGTGATAGATATCCCAAATACCCTGACGTAATCATTGCGCATTCTATACATGCCACAAGAAAACCTAGCATATTGAGAATTTGAGCCCAAGTCACCTAAACCTTCAAGAAACTGAAATCCCAAGTGACATCTAGGTTACATGTCTCATTCCTTGCCAACAACTAGGGCCACAAATGCATAACTGGACTATTATAAATGTGATAAAATATAAGAAATTAATATATCAAAGTTACATGGAAATGGTAGGATGCTATAATTAGGCCAACACCAATTATAATGGAAATACTTCCTTTGAATAAGGCAGGATGTTTAGTGATACAGCTCATAAAAAAACAAGCCTTTGGGCTGGGCACAGTGGCTCGCGTCTGCAATCCCAGAACTTTAGAAGGCCAAGGTGGGTGGATTACCTGAGGTCAGGAGTTCAAGACCAGCCAGACCAACATGGTGAAACCCCATCTCTAATAAATACAAAAAATTAGCCAGGCGTGGTGGGGCATGCCTGTAATCCCAGCTACTTGGGAGGCTGAGGCAGGAGAATAGCTTGAACCTGGGAGGCAGAGGTTGCAGTGAGCTGAGATTGCACTCCAGCCTGGGCAACAAGAGTGAAACTCCATTTCAAGCAAACAAACAAAAAACAAACAAAACCCACAAGCCTTCTCTGTGTACTAACTAAAAAAAAAAATTTGCCTTAACAGGATGTGCAAGACTGCATTTGCTTGTATACCTACTCCAAAGTACTAACTACGATTAAAAAAGAAATTATCTCTGGATCTCTGCCTTTTAAAAATTTACCACACCAATAACATCTGAAATCAAAGCTGTTGATCAAAGGAAAAAACCACTAAAATAAGTTGGCATTGTATTGGATAGCAGAGAGATTGAAGCAAAAGATATTCCACCAACCTAATGACTGGGAAACTCTTTTATTAAATGTGAACTTCAGCAGGCTGAAATCTAACATGTCATGCGGTATTAGCCCTGTCTCCTAAGACCCTTTCTATTCTTTCCTCAGGAGCCACTTACCATAACATCTAAGATTATTTATCTCAGGATGCACTTGACTTACCAATCAAATCATTGAGTGGGAACTATCATGTCCCTACAATCATAACAGTAGCTGAAATGTGACAAACCAGAAAGGTAAAGAAAAATGGAGTTATACTGTGGTTAGCTTCAAGAGGCACTTCCTTTTTTCCCGAAAATGAAAACTTTATTTTTTTTTTTGCTTGACCATAAAAGACACATATGTTTACTGTAGAAAGTCAATATTCTGGTGTCTCTCTCTTCCTCTTATAAGGATACAAATCCTATCAGATCAGGGCCCCAAGCTTTTGACCTCATGTAACCTTAATTACCTACTTAAAGGCCTTGTCTCCAAATACAGTAAAAATCTCAGGTGCTTTTCAGCTCTTGATGCACATTTTCACGAACAATTTATGATTGTGCCCATTATCCCTTGCAAATCAAGTATTCTCTACCTCCTCCCACATCAGACCGATAGTTTTAGTTTTTTTTTAAATGTTGAGATGGAGTTTCGCTCTTGTTGCCCAGGCTGGAGTGCAATGGCACGATCTTGGCTTACTGCAACCTCCGCCTCCCAGGTTCAAGTGATTCTCCTGCCTCAGCCTCCGAGTAGCAGGGATTACAGACACCTGCCACCACACCCGGCTAATTTTTTGTATTTTTAGTCGAGACAGAGTTTCACCATGTTGGCCAGGCTGGTCTGAAACTCCTGATCCACTGCTTCGGCCTCCCAAAGTGCTGGGATTATAGGTGTGAGCCATCGTGCCCAGCCTGATAGTTTTTAAAACAATAGAATCTTGTTTTTATAAATGTTTATGTCACATTGGGGGCTAGACCAAATTTTGGATGGACATGATTCAGTTCACAACACCTTCCCATAAACATTTCAGATATTTAAATTCATGTCAATACAGACCTACATGATCATTTTAATGGTTTCCTAATATTCTCTTGTATGGATATACCATCATTTAAAAAGACACATGTATTTCTAAATTTTAATATTCTAAATAATGCTGCAATGCAAATATATTTATGCCTATGTGCATTTACGTTTGTACCCTATTCTAATAATTTCCTCGTAGCATATTCCAGGTAAAGAGTCACCTTGTCCCTTTGGGCTTAGGAAATTGGCCTAAGAAGATGTTGCTATTCTGGCTATTGCTGTTGTTGTGAGTAATAAAGTTTTTGTCTCTGGCCCAGGCATCCATGAAACTGTTATGGCCTAACCTGTTGGCTGTGCCAGGAATGTAAAAATCTCAGGTGCTTTCCAGCTCTTGACATACATTTTAAAATCCAACAATTTATTACAGTGTCCTTTATCCTTTGCAGATAAGGGATTATCTACCTCCTCCCTTATTAGGCTGATTGCTTAGGAAAAAAAATCAATAGAATCTTGTTGTATTTACAACTTTTTGTTTTTTGGCCATTCCTATAGCTTTTTTTGTAAACATCGATTTTTCTATTGTGTATTTTCTGTACAAAATTTAACATTTTTTGTATATTAGAAATATTGGCATTTTGTCTGCTAGATATTGACTTTTTTCAACCTAAGTATGTGTTTTATTTTTCTAAAGTCAAATATAAAAATATTTTGCTTTGTGAGATTTTTGTCTAGATGTCATGTCTTCTCCCCTTTAAAATGAGTGCATAGTGACATATCTTTGCAGATATTCAGGTGGACCATCAATTGACAGGAAGAGTACACCTGCACCCCCCTCTTCCTAATTGAGTTATCCAATTTGGTTGACGTAAGGTAGCTGAGCAAATGTTTCATACCTCAGTGTAGCTTTCTTTGCCTACACCTCAATATGCCAGTGGCAGGGGCTTGTGGCCCAGCAACACTATCCTGTCCACTCTGGGGCTTCCCTGTGCTACACCACAACCCTTTATACTTGGAACTTACATCCCAATTCCAAAAGGCTTATACAAACAGTTGCTGAACTTAAAATCCCACTTCTGTTTATCAAGACCTGGCTCTCCTGAACCAAATTCAGTCTGCCCATGTCTTCACCCCTTTTACTCCTCTTTTGCAGACTTCAAGCTATTATCATACTTTACTTGTCCAAAAAATTTTAGAGTCATTTCGCAAATATTCCCTCATCTCACTCCCAAGCTCAATACCAGTAGAATCTTCAATGGGATTGCATTAAATATGCCATTTAATTTGAAAAGCATTGATACCTGAATCCACAGCATATTCCCATACATTCTTGCAAGAATCTTTTCATAGCCCTCATATGTCTTTTTCATATTATCCTACATGTTTATTGGTAAGTTTCATCTGTATTTTTTATTGTTATTTATTTTTTCCTACTGTATAACCAGTTAGTATATGTAAAAACCATTGACTTTAATATCTTATAGCCAGCCATTTAACTTAATTTTATTGGCACTAATAGTTTTCCAGGTGATTATTTGCAAATAATAGATAGCTGTAGTCCATTTCTGTAGTGGCATTTAGGGTAGCCAGATGAAATAGGACCAAAAATTGTTTGCTCAGGTAAACTGATAAGTTTTTAGTATGAGTTTTTTCTATGCAATACTTTAGAGTACTATTACTAAAAAATTGTTGTTCATCTGAAACTCAAGTTTAACTAAGTGCCTTGTATTTTTATTTGGTAAATCTGGCAAGTTTGGTTGTGGTGCTAGCACTACAAGAATTGTGCCAAATAATGATGATAGCATTGCCGTACTATTTCTGTTTTACTAGAAATGACTCTACAGTGTTTCTCTGTCAAGTATGTTAATAGCTCCTAATTTTAGTTATAAGTTCAACAGGACTAGAGACCACTCACAAGTTTGTAAGCACAGTCCTAGCACCATGCCCGACATACAGTATATGTTTAAAAGATATTGACTGGATAAGTGATAAATATGCTTTACCACGTTAGCAAAGTTTAAGAAAGAAATTGTATAGCTGGCTGGGCATGGTGGCTCACGCCTGTAATCCCAGCACTTTGGGAGGCCGAGGTGGGTGGATCACGAGGTCAGGAATTTGATACCAGCCTGACCAATATGGTGAAACCCCGTCTCTACTAAAAATACAGAAATTAGCTGGGCACGGTGGTGCGCACCTGTAGTCCCAGCTACTCGGAAGGCTGGGGCAGCAGAATCGCTTGAACCTGGGAGGCAGAGGTTGCAGTGAGCTGAGATGGCACCACTCCAGTTCCATCCATGTTGCTGCAAATGACACCTCATTCATTTTTTATGGCTGAGTAGTGTTACATTGTGTGTATAACACATTTCCTTCATCCATTCATCTATTGATGGACACTTGGGTTGATCCCCTATCTTTGTTATTGTGAATAGTGCTGAATATGCCACTTTTTGTGTATGTGAATTCACCACATAACTTCTATGACTTCCCAATTCCATTTTCTTATGGTCACCTCTAATCATCGTCAATCTTAGCATGTTGATACCATTACAATCCAGCCTACACCAGCCAACGTGAAGACGTTCACTATGTCATTTTCCATGAAAGTCCAGTCAATGATTTTGTGAATTTGGTAATGTTACTGAAAATGTGAAGGGTTGTAGGAAGAGATGACATCACAGTCTTCCAACATTTGCCTGCACCTTTAGACTCTGCCACCTTCTAAATGCCCATGCCTCTGACACAAAACCTTTCCATGATCTGCAGACCCATTGAAAATGTGGTAGAGTTCTGTCAGTTTGACTTCTTTTATGGAGGACATTCTTTTCAGGTTATTCTGCTCACCTCTGCCACCTGGAATTGCACTCCAGCCTGGGCGACAGAGCAAGCCTCCATCTAAAAAAAATAAATAAATTGTATAGCTTACATTGTATTGTTTTGTGAAACTCTATAGAAATGTGTAGCTCAAGTGGCAAGTAAGATAAGAATGCATAGGCAGATATGAAATAACCGTATAAGAAGTTAATAGCAACTAAGAGTTTAGATTCAGAGCCATCCTGCCTAGGTTCACATCTTACCTCCATTTTACTGACTTGCCTGATTGTGGGCAAGTTTCCTGAGTCCTAGTTTGCACATCTGTGAAACAAGAAGAATGACAGTATCTACCTCATAGGGTTATTATAAGAATTAATTGGGAAAATTCATGGTAAATAATCAGCACAGTACCTGGCATGGAGCTTTTTCATAAGTGATATCTATTAGAAATTATATCTACTATTGAACATTCAGCAAGGACTAAGTACTGTTCTACATATTTTACTTATACTATCTCATTCAAAATAATATCACTCTTCACTTTTGTTTGCCCTGTTTCAGAGAATGAAACTAAGAAAATAGCTGAACTTTTTCAGAAGTGTTTAAATTGGTAATACAAAACTCTCAAAACATAAGCCAGTAATGCTTACATTGTAACCCTGGGACCAGCGGCCTCAGCATTACCAGACATTGATTTTCTATTGCTGCTGTAACAAATGACCACAAATTAAATAAGACTTAACATAACACAAATTTGTTACCTTACAGTTTTTGTAGATCAGAAGTCTGAACCCAGCTTGGTTTTCTGCTTAGTGTTTTTACAAGGCCGAAATCAAGGTTTCAGCAGAGCTGCACTGCTTTCCAGAAGCTCTGGGGATGAATCCACTTTGGATCATTCAGGGTATCAGAAGCCAGTTCCATATAGGACCAAGGTCCCTGTTTCTTTGAGCCATTGGGGGTCATTCTCAGTTTCTAGGGGCCAACCACATTCCTTGGCTCACAGCTCCTTCCTCCCTCTTCAAAGCTAGCAAGGACAGACTGAATGTTTCTCATGCCCCAAATGGCTCCGACCTCTCCTTCCGCCTCGCCTCTCCTGTTTGCCTCATCTGCTTTCAAGGGCTCATTGGATTACATTGGCAATCTGGGCTAATCTCCCTATTTTATGGCCAGTTGATTAGTAACATTGATTCCCTCTGCAAAGTCCCTCCACAGCAGCATCTAGATTGCTGCTTATATAACCAGGGGATGGGATTCCTTGGTGAGGCATCTTTAGAATTGTTCCTTTCACACCTGAGAATTTTTGGAAATTCAAATTCTCTTGCCCCATCCCAGACTTGCTGAATCAGGA
This sequence comes from Pan troglodytes, assembly GCF_028858775.2. Lineage (NCBI taxonomy): Eukaryota > Metazoa > Chordata > Mammalia > Primates > Hominidae > Pan > Pan troglodytes. The sequence goes on from NC_072401.2 coordinate 106,799,409, forward strand.
ACTCCAGAGGAAGGCCCAAAAACCTGTGTTTTAATGTAATTCAGCTGATTCTGATTTGTGCGCACCACAGTTTGAGAACCATTGAAATAGTGGAAGGGTTGGGGCATGCCGTTTGATTTCAAAACTTAAAGCTAAGCCAAGGATATCTGTTCTTAATTTTAAAGGAAATCTCTGAGAGGAACTCACTTTAATAAATTATTTTATAATACATGACTATATTAATTACATTATATTAACCATTACTGATTTGTTTTAGTCATTGGTGATAGATTTCAGTTTAATTTTTAACTGATGCCAATGAAAATTTTGCTTCCTCAAGGAAAAAACTTTTTTATATCTACCTTCTTGAAAAAGAGGCTAATTTAAGGGGAAAGTTTTGCAATCATGGAGGAGAACATGTAATTAAGAGCACCTGAGAAAATCCATAAAACAGCCTAGACACTCCTTCAATCCTGGTTAGAGGTAGCCGAGAAGGATTTTCCAGGTGCCACTCATCTGTTATCATTCACCTCCTTGCGTAGATTTTTGCGTCGCATTTTTTGACTTTCAACACTCACATGAGAGGAGATTGATACAGAAGAAAGGGACTACAAGGGACCAAAGAGGACAGAAGACAAAACGGGCTCTAGAAAACAAGTCTTTAGAGTTAGTTGCTAAACTGGCCAGCTTGTGTACACATAGTTTGCAAATGAAGGCTAGTGAGGAATAATTTCCTGAATAAATTATTTTAAACACAACTTTTAATGCTACGTAACTATACTACATGCTTTAGAGATGTTTTAAAATGAAAGAAGAATAAAGTGGCATAAGACCTCTTTGCAAATGAAATGGCAAAAGATTGACATAGCTGCTCTAGCCCATAATGTCATATACCTACCCAACTTGTAATGAACCATCTTCAAATACATTGCCTATTGTTTTTAAAATTGGGGGATGTGCAATCACAGCTACACAGTAAACCTGACATATGAATCTGATAATTTTTTAAGTTCATTTTATACTCCTTGAAAAATCTATGAAAACCTCAAAGGCTGTGGGCATAAGATTGATTCTTTTATCATATCTCCCTCATTGGGATCCAGATTCTAGATCAAGCTCAAAAGTCATCACAATGCTAGCCTTCTAAGTCCACAAATTTAATTGAACTAGCCTATGTTTTGTTAGTTTTTAAACATTTTCTTAGAAGGATTAGACTATGAAAACTGTTTAAAAATATGATAAAGGAGAGGGCTCCCTTCAATGTGTTTTAAAATATATCTCCACTTAAGCAACCTCACTGTTAAACTTGTCACTTGAGGGGGAGATTAGTTTAGAATAAGACAAAATGGTCTTTCTTGCTAACCTTTTCTTCTCCCTTGTGTATTTCTGAGCAGAAACTGTTACAATTCTATTTCAAGCTTAAAAAAAAAAATGTCTTACAAAGGCTCACCCTCAGCCCCTTGGCATTAGACCTGGTTTATCACTTTCCCCTGCAGACATTTACACAAGAGTATTAATGTGGCATGTCAGTAAATTGAGACTCTCAGAGTTAAGGGTTAATCAAAATAATTTAGGTGATAGCAGTTAACTCTCCGGAGAATCTGAGACCTGAGGCCTCATCAGAAGCTGGCTGCACATGAGATGGAAAAAAATGTAAAAGCCAGGGCTCTTTCAGTAGAAATCTCCAGGTCTCAGCTGGCACACAGGCTCAATTATCGGCTTTTAGCTTGGTGAAAAGTCAAGCATCCCCAGGACCCTGCTGCTCCAGGCATTTTATTGGCTCATTAAATATAGGATTTTGTTTTTCAGCCCCAGCCAAACGTGATATGCTATCCAAACAGAAAGTATGATGAGAGCTGGAATAGCTAACACATGCGCTTCCTTTACCCCTTCTCTGCGCTTCTCTCATCCCACCCTGCCCCCTATGCACTTTATTACAAGCACAAAATTCCTACAGAAAGAAACAGTGAGAGACTTCACTGCAGGGACTGTTCGTAAGAACTCCGACCTCAGTCAGTTACTCGAAAGTATGTTCTCAGCATGTGTGTTAGATTAATTCAACTAGAAATGTTTTTGCCCCAAAGAGCTCACAAAGTAGAAGATGACAATGAAGAAACGAGACCCAGAAGACTTTAATACTAGATAAACATCAGTTAATCATGCTAAAATGTTCCAAAGTCAGAAGCCATCAATGAGCATGAGAAATCTTTGGAAAACTGCTTAATAAGATCAGGAAAAGTGGAGAAGAGGTTTTGCTTCCATTACTCATTGAAATGAAGAATAACTTATCCCCTAGATTGATCTCCTATGTAAAAAATATTCAGATTATTTTGGAATAGGGACCTGTTCTACACATGCATAGGAACTGACTTTTAATGGTTAAAATAAGTCCAATACAGTGGAAGTGGAGAAGACAATTTCTAGATACAATCCAGCAGACCCCAGAGCTTCCTGCTACTCTGAACAGACACATTACTTTTTTCTCTTTTAGAAGTAAGCAGTTTACAAGAACTGCAGAGATATATCTTGAAACAATCTGCCACACCATTTGCCACACACATAATCCTCCTAGATTAATTTTTAAAAAATGAATGTTGATATAACCAATATGAGTGACATGGTGGTAAAATAAAATGCATTCATGTGTGGCTGCTGACATCCTAAAGTAATAACACCCCTAAAAGATAAAACCCTAAGAGCAACCCGAAAATATGTGTTATAAACCAAAAATATGTTTATACCTTTTGACTGAGGAATGCCAGCTTGAGGATTTATCCAAAAATAAATAAATGAATAGAAGAAAAAGTCACATACTTAATTTATGTAAAAAAAAAAAAAAGTATTGGGCTCTATATTGACCCTATGCAAAATACTTATTTAGCAAAGAGAGAAATAAGGAATTGAAGACAATTTCTTATTTGTCTCTTTGCTAAATTACAAATTTACAAATTACAAACTACCTAGTGGGAGAAAATAGGAGCATAAATAATCACGATGTGATGTAATAAGCACATCATCTGAGATATATGCTAGGTTCAGCAGTAACACAGGAGGTGGGAGAAGAACTAAAGGGACATTTATTCAACATACATTGTAGAGCACCTCCTAAGGGCTGTGCTAGGCTCTGAGAATAAGAAGCAAGGCAGATTGCCCCTGTGCTCATGATGCCCATGGTGGTCTAGTGACTCCAGATGAAAAGGGTAGCACATGCCCATAAGAGATGAAATAGCCTAGTATATTTGAGGAACTGGATGTAATAAAGTATTTCTGGAGCATAGAGTTAAGGGTTAGGGTTAGAGGGAGTGAAAAGAGAAGCAAAGCCAGGCTGTGGGGAACTTGAATGCACAAAAAGGTGTTTAGACTTTACCCTATGTTTGATGTAGCTTCACTGAAGGATTTGTAGAGGAATCACAGTCAGATCTGCATTTTGAAAGGTGATTCTGTTACCAGCATAACATGAGTTGGGTTAGGGTGGATGTGAGCAGTGAGATTAGTGTCAGTGAGACCAAATGAGAGTCTACTGGTCTAGTCCAGACGAGAAGCCAAAAAAGCTTGAACTAGGTGAGTGCCAGAGAGTACAGAGAGAAGAGAAGCAATTCAAACAATCTGGTACAGCTGGCCTTTGATCTTCACAAGAGATTTGTCCTTGCAAACCCCCATCTGATGACCATGGAAGTGTTTATAGAAGGGCCTGGCTTTCTCTCAAACAACTTTCCATTGCCACTTAGAGATTCCTTTCCTGTACCTGTCTTGATACCATCAGTTAAATGACTATTAATTTTTCATCGTATCTTTCTGTTTCACTTGAGCAGTTTTTGCACTCAAACTGGAATGACCATTGAAGTGCTTTTGCAATGATGAAGTTGGTTATTACGATGCTCATCTAAACCACTGCCAAATATGACATTTCACTTCAATTTATCCAAATGATTTTCTTAGTCTGCATTCTCTTTCTTTTCACCTCTGCCATAAGCAACAAGTAATAAGTTCTTTATAGAATTGTGTTTCATAAGAAATAAAGTTTTGTTTTTGTCACTGTATATGCTAGGACAAGTAAGGAACCACAGAGCTGAATATGGAGGCAGGATGGGTTTCTGTGACAGCTAGAAGCAGTGACTCACTTCTGTACCTTAGCTATACATCATCCTACTTTAAATACTGCCTCAGGATGTAATGAAGTAATGCATATAAGGTAGTTAATATTATATCTAGTATACCAGAGGCATTCAAAAAATGTTAGTAATATAGTGAAATTTAATGCAGGTATCAAATTAGTTTTTTTTAATTTAATGGATATGAACTCTCTACCTCAGGCCAAAAAATTTTACATACAATTTCAGAATACATACAAAGGTATGAAAATAAGCATTATGTAGGTATTACTGCATATGCTAAAAACTAACACACATATGCACACACACACACACATATATACATGCTAGTACATGAGAAAACCAAAGACCATTAAGTTAAAAAAGAGCAAAGTGAAAACACATAAATTGCATCATCTTATTTGTGTAAAAATTTTTATAAATCTACAGCTAGACAGGAGGAATAAGTTCTAGTGTTCTATACCACTGTATGATGACTAACAATACTATGTTACATAGGTTCAAAATAGCTAATAAAGGATATTGAATGTTCCCAACACAAAGAAATGGTAAATGTTTGAAATGATGAATATGCTAATTACACTTATCTGATCACTTTACATTATATATATCACATCACTATGTACCCCATAAATATATACAATTAGTATGTGTCAATTAAAAAGATTTTCTCTTAGGAAAATAACAAATTTTTACAACTTTTAGAATATCTCTGTATTTTCAGAATAAAGTAATGAAAAATTTCACAATTATTCTGGGAAAAATATTCATGTGCTGTTTTCAGGATAACATGATTCATATCATCTGACATTTTGGGGGTCTTTTGCTGGCAATAAAAGTTCACATGCTGAGAGTGGCTAAGCATGCTGCAAAGTGATTTCTCAGTTGCTATTGAGGTGTTTTAAGGTTCATTCCCTGTAAACACACGAATTTCTAGAGTGTTGTTTTTTTAAACCTCTCAAGAGTTTACATGTCTGTAAAATGTCACTTAATGTCACTGGGATTCATGCAAATTGAAGCTTTTACCTCTGCTATAAAAATAAAGGTTATCACCTACAATGAAAAATGTGAATATGTCATCTCTCTGAGGTGCTGCTTCACCAGACCCAAAGCATCAGAGCAGTGTTCCCTATATTAAAGAAAAAGAGACAGATTTGAAACTTTCCCCAGTAAGACAAAGATAGTCTGGGGGCAAGACTTCCTTGAGATACATTTAGCATAAGTGAGAGTTGTAAGGCTAGGGCCTTGCGATTGAAAATATGGTCTTCTAACCATCAGCAGCATCATCAGCATCATTGACACCTGTCAGAAATACAGAATCTCAGGCCCTACCCCAGGCCAAGTGAATCAGAATCTGCATTTTAACAAGATTGCCAGTGATTTGGAAGCACATTAAGGTTTGAGGAGATCTGAGCTTAAATCAGTGGCTGGTTTGGGCACTATCATTAACATTGTTTCTCATTAAACAACTTCATATATTTATTTTTCTATAAATTGTTTTTATTATTTACATTACTAAGTACTATATGTCTATTTTATTTTAACTACTTGAACATATACTTCAAAATGCTGTGTTTTCCTATGGAAAACTAATGTGTCTATTTTTTAAATGACCCACTTTCAGGAAACTAACCATGACTTAAATTGAGACAGAAAAAAAATACTGTAATAGGTGGACTTTAAAGGTAGCCCAAGAATACTGCAAATTACAAAGTCAAAAATTTACTAGGAGGTAGAATTGACATGTCCTAATGAAACTGCAGGCTGGATGCAGTGGCTCATGCCTCTAATCCCTGCACTTTGGGAGGCCAACGCTGGTGGATCACTTAAGATCAGGAGTTCATGACCAGCCTGGCCAACATGGTGAAACCCGGTTTATACTAAAAATACAAGCATTGTGGTGGGCAGCTGTAATCCCAGCTACTCGGGAGGCTGAGGCGGGAGAATCACTTGAACCCGGGAGGTGGAGGTTGCGGTGAGCCAAGGTGGCGCCATTGCACTCCAGCTTGGGTGACAGAGTGAGAATCTGTCTCAAAAAAAAAGAAAGAAGAAAGAAGGAAGGGGAAGGGACGGAGAGAGAGAGAGAGAAAGAAAAAAGAAAGAGAGAGAGAGAAACTGCATGTGGAGACAAGACAACTGTGAGAGGAATTGCTAAGAATAACTCTGGGCTTTCTGGCCTTGGTAAGTGGATGAAGGCTGAAGCCCCATTCACCAATGGAAGACGCGTGGTTTTGGTAGGAAAAACCGTTAAGTCCAATTTTTGGACATGCTGATGCCTTTGGATTTTCCAGATGGCAAAGTCTGAAAGGTAGCTGGATACATGGGTGAGGCTCAGGAAAGATGGTTGCATTGATAAAACAGTGGGCCTCTTATGCAAGGCCCAGAGCAGGCTCCACCAGTATCTGCACTAAAGCCATTACCTTCACTCTCTCCTGACCCAACCCTAACCGTTTAACAGGAGCACTTCTGATGTCCATATCCACAATGCCCATGCAATTCTGAGACCTCAGTAAGACTTGATGCATCCACCATGAAACCATAGTCATCTTTACTCCCCCGCAGGGAGGGCCCTCTAGGTACAGTCTTATCAAGCTCATCTGGGGCAATTTCAGGAAGTCTGTACCAAAGCGGACTGGATCCCAGAAGGAAGAATACAGATGCCTGATATTATTCTAAACCAGGCGGAAGACTGGGTTTCTTCCCCAAATTCTCCAGCCTATAACCATAAGTTGCCATAGCCAATTCACTAACATGTGCAAGAAGGTACATTTCCCCTCAGAACCTGTGCATCATGGTTTTCTATGAGACATTTCCTGACAACTGCATTGGTGCCCTTGCTTCTAAAATAAATATTGATTTTAGACTAAAGTAGAACTTAGACCCAAAGGGTAAAGACTGGAAAGCTGCAAGTGAGAAAAGAAGGAAATATATTAGGTAATGTCTCCCACAAGTATATCATTTAAAAATATTTCAGAGAGAAGCTAACTTTTTTGCTTTTATATTTTTGTTCTTAAAACTTTACAGTTAAGCAAGAGAAGACATTTTTAAAATTTGGTACATTAATAAATTCAAATCAACAAAAGAGAAGCTACTCAGTGTGATTGAATTTTTTTAATTTTTTCAAAAAGTTACCTCCAATATCAATTATAGAACTTAGGTTTATTGAGATAATTTTGCTTTTATAGACAGCACCACCTCTAAACACCACAACTGCTGCAGATGCAGCAGAAAAGCTGCATTATACCCATTTTATAAAATTTCATTACTTAAAGAGGATATTTAAAATCTAAAAACTGACAGTCCAATTCAAGCAGGATTGAAACTGCCTATCTTGGGTAGTAGCATGTGTTTTAGCTAAGCTTGTCCATTGGGAGACTGCCTGCTTCTTTCTGCCTGGGAGAGATACTTTCTCATAGCCAGAGCAGAGGTGCTTGTTAAGAGTAATATTTCAGGCTGGGCGTGGTGGCTCACGCCTGTAATCCCAACAGTTTGGAAGGCTGAGGAGGGTGGATCATTTGAGGTCAAGAGTTCAGGATCAGCCTGGCCAACATGGTGAAACCCAGTCTCAACTAAAAATACAAAAATTAGCCAGGCGTGGTGGCACACACTTGTAATCTCAGCTACTCGGGAGTCTGAGGCAGGAGGATTGCTTGAACCAGGGAGGCGGAGGTTGCAGTGAGCCAAGATCATGCCACTGCACTCCAGCCTGGGCAACAGTGAAAGACTCCATCTCAAAAAAAAAAAAAAAAGAAAAAGAGTAAATAAAATTTCAATGTTAAAGCAAGGAGCTTTCATTTGTGCCCTGTCTTGCCTCTGATGGAGATGCAAGCATTCTCCAGGTTGGAGAACCTGAGCACAACAACAGCTGCTGGAACGCCTCCTTCTCAGAGTGACCACTTTGGACAAGAAAATAATTTTTCATAGGTATGACATGACAAATGTTTCTATGAGCTTCTTTCTCTGATGACAGGTGCAGCAAAATATGGTTTCAAAGATTAAGCCAATGAGATTTTATGGCCTTTGTCCATCAGCCCCGTTATTTCACAGACTATTTTAGAGCTATGTATCAGGTAGACACTATTCTAGATGCTTCACATACATTATCTCATTTGATCCTCATACTGTTCCTAGCAAGTCAAGTTTCAATTATAGAGATGCGTATCACTTTTTCTTTATTCCCACCTTATCAACACATTCCAGGAAGGGGTAGACCTTCATATGACAAGACCCTGATCCACCAGGTCACAGTTGACTAGACCAGAGGTCGACACCTGATATCAAGTAAACTGTGCTAATCAAATTCATATCTGTAGGAATTTGCAGCTGGATATATAAAATATTAAAACCAATAAATGCTGTAATAGGCTATATTTGATCCATTTGTAAGTCTTCAGAGCGAATAAAAAACGATGTAGAGACAAAAGACCATTTGGCTCTAAGACAAACTCACTCAGTACTCACTGATGCCTATGTTTCAATTCCTAGATTGACTTGTTTCTGAGGCCTACCGCATTTCATGTCCTTGGGGGTTCATAAGGCACCTTGTATCTTTACAATTATTTCTCCTTTCTTCTTAAATTACCTTGAATAGATAAGGTCACCTACTGAATACATTGAATACAACCCAATGGTCTCTAAGAGACTATCCTTATCTTTGTTTTATAGATGAGGAAACATACTCAGAGAGTTTAAGCAAGTTACCCGCGATCATGCAGATAGGAAAAAGTGGAATTCAAGCCCAAGTCTACATGACTCCAAAATTTGTGCATTTCACCACTAGATTAATTTAGATCCAAAAATTTTAATGTACCTTGCTGTTTGTTAAAGCTGTCTAAATCTAAGCTAGAGGCTTTATGATTTACAGAAGTTATTGCCATGTCTTCTTAGAGTTTAATACTCAAAACAACTGCTCATTGTAAACAGACAGACATAGAGTATCCATATTTTCATCTACATCATTAAGTCTAGGGAAGTGAAACTTCCTGCTTTCTAGCTGAGTTGGCCTTCTTTCAAGGACTCCAGATCTAATTGCTTTTGCAGAACATGTATATTTCCAATACGTTAGACTCATCTGCTCCCAAGGAAAAATTTGACTTTTTTCTGGTCAATTTGCTATGCACAATTTGTCATCACTAGACCATTCCTATTGTTTATCTTTATGGATGGTTTCCCAGATGAAATTGACATATTTTTTTTCTCTTTCTAACTAGCCACGAGGCTAGAGTAACTCATGTAACTCTTCAACAGCTCAGCTCTGGAGTTTAGCTATTAGCCTTTCTTTATGGAGAAAAAAAACCCACTTAAGCAATCCTATTACCATATCTGAGCTGTTTTGGTTTTTGTCCTGGGATGTGGGGCCTCACCACTCTATCATCATCCTACATAACTGCTTAGCTTACAAGAATCTGGACTTGGGCCACTCTGATTCAATGATTATGAGAATGGTTTAGGTTAAGACGTTTTTATTGTATTTCAAGCAAAAAACCATCACTTGCTGTAAATCCACCAATTTTGGTTACTTTAAATTTGTTATACCCATAACATTATAACATCAACAAGAATTAGTAAAAACCATCCAGATGTCCATCACTCCAAGAAATCACCTTCATTAGTTTTCCTGTATTATTTTGTGTTCTGTTTGTATACATGTATACATTTTACCTAGTTTTAATCATAACAGATGGCACTTTTAGTTAGCTTTCCTTCATATAATTTGTCAGGAATCACTTTTTTGAACTGCTAATTCTTTTAAATTATTGTTTGAGTAGCCACATTCAACCATGTCAGATGTTAAACTTTTAGTATTTCTAGTTACTTCTTTAAACAATGCTAAATCTGGTAACCTAGCCTTTGAGGTGACAAGCTCATGCTTATACCCCCTCACCATGAGTGTTGACAACCATTGGCCACATGTAAGCAAAAACTAAACTGGCAGCAGGAGAGCTCATCCCAGGATGTTGCCAGTTTTTCATTTGCCTGGCAGGGGATCAGTATGCACCCATCTCTTTCTTGGCAGTAATCTAGGCAGATTTGGAAGGTTTTCATCATACTTAACTTGGGGTTCAAAAGCAACGACAACAAAAAAGCAGCTAGGGATCACTGCAACAACACATTTCATACTGAGGGCAATACGGGTCAGTAGGTGACATGCAGTACAAATTGAAACTAGTGTTTTCTATAAGCACTCAAAGTTGTATGCCTCTATCTTCTCTCCAAATAGGTCCCAAATATGTTACAGAAACATCTAGGATGGTATTTTCCTCCTTTGACCACAGCTGAGACTCAGAGGGACTTGAGGTCTTTCTGGTACTATTAGTGAACATCTTTGAATTTTTCTCCTCTGGACCCTCAGTCAGTGCTTCTAGAACTGTGTGCCTCTTTTGGCTACCGTAAAAGGCACAGTGATTTAAGCCTGGAGAAATGTAAATCTGGGCAACCAACAACCTCCCGTCTATCCTTCAAACACATATACACACACTTTTACACATATCGGTTCATTTTCTTATCAAACACAAATACATGGAACAACACAGTAACAAGAAAAGCAAAGAGACCGGGGGTAGATAAGAGGTAACCTACATTTCCTAAGGTATTTATACTGACCATCCCTCAGCCTTACCTTTACAGGGGGATTCTCTCTTAAGTCAGGTTGCAGTGTTTAAAACGCTATGCAATTTGCTACGTGTTACTCAGTTTCCAAAAGCCACAATCTACTCAATTCACCTGTTCTGAATCTTTCTTGATTCTCAAAGAAGCCTGTCTCTGAAGAGCTCCATCCTTCTGGGTCACACTTCCTTCTGATATGGGGCCTCTCTCTTCTGTGAAGGTCTCTATTCTAGTCTTCCTGAAGCAGCCCGATGTACCCTTCTTTCTCTGCCTTTTCAAATGGCCACAATGATGTCACTCTCAGCTGTTTCTAAGCTGGTTCCTAACCTCAAGACTAAGGGAATGACTCAGCTAGAATCAGTAACCTTGTCTTTAAAAGGTCAGACTATTTTGAACCACCACCACCACCATAGACTTAATGCAGTCAACCCGTTTAACAGACAGGTATAAATTAAATACGGGCATACTAAACATGTGTTCTGAGTAAAAGAGACTTATAAAAGATGGAACATTGTTTGCCAAGATTCAAAAAAGTTTTAAGTTTGAAATTTCATTACAGTTAGTCTGTTGAGAATGGTAGACATTTTTAAAGCTACTAGTGAACTCCCAAAACTCAATTCGGCAGGCTTTCCTCTGACCTCATCTTCCTTGACCACTAGGCCTTAGAGTCCAAAGGCTGGAGGGGCCGAAGTTCTGATATCCAAAAGAAGGAGACGAAGTGTGTCCCAGCTCCAGGAGAGAGAGGAGAGGAGAGAGAGAGAGAGAGAGAGAGACTAGCATTTGATACAATTGTTCCTCTAACCTTCCATTCCTATCCTGGCTTCTCTGACACCCACAATGCCAAGTTAGTTTTGCTCTCATTCCTTTCCTGCTCCCTCAGGTAGTTTATTCATGCCAAGTGTCTGCAGTTATCACCTGCATGTAGTTTCTTGGTATTAGTTGGGAGTTGCAAGTAATAGAAACCTAATTTGAACTAGCATAAATTTTACAAACATATTTAAGGATCTTAGGCAAGAATGAAGCTGCCTAAATAAGGAATACTTGGGATCAGAGACTCAAACATGTGAGTTTTCTACCAATTTTGTTTTCTTTTTCTGTGTGACTGTTTCATTTTCCTGTGTGCAGACCATTTTGAATTTATATCTCTTTTGTTCCAGAGAGCAGGAAGACTGGGTTGTAATGTCTTGGTCTCAATTCCAGATTTCTAAGTAAGGCTTTTGATTGGCTCAGTTTAGGCTTAGGTCTCGAATAAATCAATTTCAGCAGGGGGTACAGTCAAGGGAAAAGGTTAAGGTGATTGATCACCTTGGATCAATCAACCATGGCTAGGTGGTCATAAGAACATGGTGTCCCTAATGTCACCTCCAGACTTAACCTCCCATCTGAGCACATAAAGAATTTGCTAGATATTGTCACATGCTGCCATCTCCAACTTAACAAGCCTGAAACTGATCTCATAATTTCCCACCCAAACTATAGGCCACCTTTACTATTTGTGAATGAATAGTATTATCATTCTATCACCATCCTTGGCCCAAACCTTGAATCATCCTGCCTCATCTCTTTCTCTTCTGAGTGCAGTCATCAATTTGTAAAATAATATTGATTAATATTTAGTGGATATTTACTGTATACCACTAAATGGTACATGTATTATCTCCTTTAATTCTCAAACAAACCCCTGAGATAGATTCTATTGGTAAAGCCATTTTTACAGATTAAGAAACTAAAAAAGTTAGCTTGCTCAAGATCATACAACTACAAAGCAATGGGACTTAGAAGTAAATTTAAGTCTGTTCAAACTCTGAGCCAAAGCTTTTGTTTTGTTTTGTTTTGTTTTTTGAGACCAAGTCTCACTCTGTTGCCCAGACTGGAGTGCAGTGGCTTGGTCTTGGCTCACTGCAACCTCCGCCTCCTGGGTTCAGGTGATCTTCTGCCTCAGCCTCCCGAGTAGCTGGGACTACCGGCATGTGCCACCACACCTGGCTATTTTTTATTTTGTATTTTTAGTAGAGACAGACTTTCACCATTTGGCCAGGCTGGTCTCAAACTCCTGACCTCAGGTGATCTGCCAGCCTCAGCCTCCCAAAGTGCCAGGATTACAGGTGTGAGCCACAGTGCTCGGCCTAAGCCAAAGCTTTTAACAATCATGCGATACTGTCTTATCGCTTCTCTAACATTTTTGTTACATAATATTTCTGATATCTCGTACCCTACAAATCCCTCCCCAATCAGCTTGTACACCCAAACAAACAGCCCTGGCACTGCCATTCCCCTACAGCTGGAAAGCTAGAGTCAAGTGTGAGTAGTCCAAACTTTTTCAGGGGTTGCAGTGCTATGTTCCTTGACATTATATGTTAATTTTTAAAACAATGTGTTCATTTTTTTTTTTTTTTGAAACAGGTCTCACACCCATCACCCAGGCTGGAGTGCAGTAGTGTGATCATGGTTCACTGCAGCCTTGATTTCCTGGGCTCAGGTGATTCTCCCACCTCAGCCTCTCGATTAGCTGGGACTACAGGCACATGCCACCACTCCCAGCTAATTTTTGTATTTTTTTTATAGAGACAGGGTTTCACCACATTGCCTAGGCTGGTCTTAAACTCCTGGACTCAAGCAATCCTCCTGCCTCGGCTTCCAAAAGTGTTGGGATTACAGGCATGAGTCACAGTGCCCTGCCAGTTTTTGTTTGTTTGTTTGTTTTTTAAAGTAGTGAAATGTATTAGCTTGTTCTATTTCCCTTTAAATCATTCATTCCTCTGTTATCTTCTATATTTTTCATGACTCAATGGACACCTGCAAAAATTGCAAAGCATAAAATGCTTTAGATGGATATAACCACTTATTGTTGGCCTATGTGTTGAATATATCATATTGTCTTTGACTAGATGCATCTCACTGTTAAGACTATTCCTAGGAAAGACCTTCCCATAATGTGCATCAATTTTCAAGTCTGGCGAACCTTGCAAATCCTCCACCAGGGCACATTTTCCCTTGGAACATGGCAGTGTAGATCTCTTCTCACATATAAACATTTGCTGGCCTATGTTGAATTTCTATTGCTTATAGTTAGTAGTTATAGTAGGGGGACTTTAAAATGGTGCCCAATGACCCTCTCCTCCTGATCTTCACCCCTTTGTTTAATCCCTTCTCTCAAGTGTAGGCTAAACCTCATGGCTTGCTTCTACACAATAGGATACAGCAAAGTTGACAGATGTCACTTCCAAGAGTGGTTACAAAAGATGGTGACTGCTGTCTTGCTAGGAGACTCTATTTCATTGTTGGCTTGTACACTTTGATGAAGCAAGCTGCTCTGTTAAAGAGGCACATATAGTAAGGGGATGAGCAAGAAGCCAAATCTTCCTATCCACCAATGTAAGCTTGGAAGCAAATCCTTCCCCAGTCAAGACTTGAGATGACCCTGGAAATATGAAAACCTGTTAGGCCCTTCCTGGATTCCTTGACCCACAGAAATTGTGAGATAATAATGTTTGTTGTCTTAGGCCACTAGGTTTTATGGATTTTTACTCAGAAACAGATTAATAATATAACAAAATTCAAAACATCAACCTTTCCTCTATTAAACTGATATAATCATATATTTGACTTTTTGGGAAAAATTATTTTTACAACTGTTTAACTTTTATTTGAGTCACACAATAAGCTATTTTTGTCCATCCTTAGAGTGCTTCCAGTTGATGACTTCCAGTATCCTATGCTAGGAACAGGGAAAGAGGCAAATGCAAACATGTGGCTCCTTTTCTCTTAACACTCCAACATTTGAGAAGCTGCAGCAAGTACACTTCCAACATAATTATGTGAGCCTTTCAATGTGACTTCTTGCCAATCCAAGGTCCCTCAACTAACATTCTTTCTACCGTCAATTTCTTCATGTAATATTCTTCCTACTAAATACTAAACACACACTAAAAATTTATATTTCAAAACTTAAAAATATAGCATATTAGTTTAGAAAACTAATGAGAATAGTAGGGAAAAATATCTTTATAATCTGAAATGATTCCAAAATTAATCCCAAAGTGCATACAATTCAGGCTGCCAAATAATCTATTAGTTATCAGTTGTAGTGAATAAATTACCAACTCCTTTTTATGATGTGATGACAACTTTGGCTTTAGTGACCATATTCTCTGTGATAACAAAGAGCAAAGGGGCACCCACTACCTATTTCCTTAGATGTAAAGTGTTGTACTCCTATTTTCACAGATTACAGAAAGATAATTGTTTTTGTGAATTATTTTCTTGGGAAAAGAATTTTTACACTGATCCTGCCTCAAAGGTTTGTATTCTATATAAAGCAATAGCCAAATTTGTTTGTGGAGAAAATAAACAAACATTTACTGTTTCTCCCTTTTTTCTCCAAGAAGCACCACCTTAAGCCATATATATTTGTGCACCCCCATAAACCATCAAGTGTAATATTGGCCACTTAGATGATCCTTTTTAGGGGAGAAAAAAGGGTCAGAAGCCAAATAGCATCTGCATGTAAAAAGTACTTTATTTCTCCAAAAAATAAGAAATCTAACTTGAAACTGCAATTTAACACCAGATACCTTTTAGTATGCATGCAGGTTTCACTAAATAATTCTTTGTCTCAGTCACCCCAAGTATCCAAACCTGAGACCAACTCTTGACACTCCTCACAAAATATATTCCTTGTAATAAATTGCAAAAAGCTTTCATGGGATGGACAATTGGTTAGAGAGGATGAATCTAATCTGTGCCACAGAGTATTTGGCCAACATCAATTCCAGCTCCCGCACCACCTGTTATCTTTGGAATTCTGTCTCTGTTTTAAATCATTCTTTCAATGCACATTAGAAAGACGCACTAAGGAGTGGCAAACCTAATTTGTTGCACTTTTTGTTTTATACCATGGGAAAATATCTACACAAACAGATGCTAATATAAAGATAGTGTTTTTTAATAGAATGGTTGGTTTATGTTCCTCCCATTTGTTCAAAGTACTAACACATCATTAACATTCAACACTGAAAAACTTAGATTGACACACACTTTCATTGTCCAACATAAGTGTTAAGGGAAAGACAGCCACAGATTTGCATTCATCTCTTTCCTGTTCCCAGCATAGGATACTAGGAGCCACAAATTGGAAACATTCCAAGGATGAGCAAAAAGAGCTTACTGTTGGACTCATACATAATAATTAAACATAATTTTGCCCAAAAAAGTTGCTGTGAGTCAATCACAAGTAATATTTTAAAATTTAAAATGTTAAGTCACACAGTATTCCTGAATTTACATTTGATCTTTAATTCATAGTCACATTTACAAGCAATATTATCAGGTTGGGCAGTGGTAAAAATCAAATTATGGTTTGAGAGTCTACCAACTTCTTATTACAAAAAAAGATCTCTGTATGAAGAATATTATTTTGTATTAAAACTATCAGTTTTAAACAGCTGTCAGTCGGAAAGAAATTTACAGCAAAGAATAGTAAATGATGTATATCTTCTTTTCCTTAGTCAGGACAACACAATAATTTTTAACCACATACAGTATGAAGGGGCAAATAATTATGTTTCTACATTAAAGGAGGCAAAGTACACAAGAAAGCATGACAAAAAGCAAAAGCAAAAATAAAACAAGTTTAGATTAAGATCTAGTTTCAAGCCAGTCCCCATCACTTGTTAGTCATGTGGCTTTAAAAAATTAACCTCTGTAGATTCTACATTCCTCTTCCAATAAGCAAGATTCTTTCCAGTTCAAAAAGTTCTAAATTCGAAATCCTCCTTCAGAGTCAGAAAAGCAACCTATAGTCTATAGCTATTGTACTTTCTTCAGATTTCTGTATTAAATAAAATCTATCTGTAAATGGTTAAGTATATTCTAGAGACAAATTAACAGACATTAATGTAAATTACATTAATAGTACTTTGTTTTGTGGGGCAGGATACAAGCTGGAGTAGGTATTGGTAAAAATGAAATTATGGTTTGAGAGCCTGCCAAGAGTTCTAAAATCTTAATAAATCAAGAGTTTTAAAAATTTTCTTAAAAAACTAAAGAAAATGAGAAGTCAAAGGAATGACATGTGATGTTATAGAAGGAAAAGGAAAAAAATTAACTTTTCTTTGAGAAAAATATCCCCTAAAACATAGTAGTTTCGAGTAAGTGGGGTTTTAAGTGCAACAGGTGACCTTTAAACTATTTTTCATGAGAGTGTATCAACTGAACTAATTTATATTACATCCAGGTGGATTACGTTTTTCTCATTTTCACTATATATTATTCTTATTTGTTCTACCACTCTCTTCACATTATTTATGTCTTCTATGACTGTGGTCAAATCATGGTATTTCTCATCAGAAAATCAAAATATATTACTGCTACTTTCAAGTTCAGGAGGTCATTTCAAACATGGAAGTGAGAGGTGAAGCCACTGGGCTTCTGGGTCGGTGGAGACTTGGAGAACTTTTCTGTCTAGCTAAAGGATTGTAAACACACCAATCAGTGCTCTGTGTCTAGCTAAAGGTTTGTAAAAGCACCAATCACCACTCTGTAAAAATGCACCAATCAGTGCTCTGTGTCTAGCTAAAGATTTGTAAACGCACCAATCAGCACTCTGTAAAAATGGACTAATCAGCACTCTGTAAAATGGACCAATCAGCAGGATGTGGGTGGGGCCAAATAAGGGAATAAAAGCTGAGCCACCCGAGCCAGCAGCAGCAACCTGTGGGTCCCCTTCCAGGCTGTGGAAGCTTTCTTTTTTTGCTCTTCACAATAAATCTTGCTGCTGCTTACTCTTTGGATCCACGCCACCATTGTGAGCTGTAACACTCACTGCGAAGGTCTGCGACTTCACTTCTGAAGTCAGCGAAACCATGAACCCACCGGTTGGAACAAACAACTCTGCACACGCCACCTTTAAGAGCCGTAACACTCACTTGCGAAGGTCTGTGGCTTCACTCCTGAAGTCAGCGAAGACCATGAACTCACCGGAAGGAAGAAACTCCAGACACATCTGAACATCTGAAGTAACAAACTCCGGACACACCATCTTTAAGAACTGTAACACTCACGGTGAGGGTCCACAGCTTCATTCTTGAAGTCAGCAAGACCAAGAACCCACCGAAAGGAATAAATTCTGGACACAGAAGTTAATATCAATAATTACACAAAAACCCATATAAGAAGTCACTCTGGAACAAAAATTTTAGCCTTTGAGCCCTGAGTCTATTTTTTTTGTTAAGTATTTCATGTTTATTTTTTTCTCATCCTCTACAAAAAAAGCAGCAGTAAACATGTGATGACCAGTCCTTTGTCAGTTAAACTTTTTCCCCTGGGGCATTAGAGGAATTTTGTATGAGAACTCTCAAAATGCCTTACATACTGCTACGACCAAGATGTTACCCAGAGAATCTTACTTTCTTGGTATCATTTATTCACTTTGGGGGAAAAAAAAGCAACCCATAACTGGTAACACTAATCATTGTTTCAGAAAACACAAAACATTCTAGGCTGCATTAAAAGGTATATGGAATGCATAAATAAAGAGGTACTGGTTTTTGTTTTGACCTGAGGCAAATCTTTACTATATTCATTTGGAGGCTCCATAGCAAAAACATAATAAAATAATTTAGAAAGGACTTTAAGTAAAAAATGATTAGTAGAATTTTAGGAGGCAAGAATTATGCAAAAAGTTAATTTATTATAAAATTTATTTCTATTTTGAAAAGAAATGTATTACTTTTTATACCTTAAGATTTATGAGAAGCTCTCGGAATACAATGATCAGGTACATACATGTTAAAAGTAAGCAAAATTTTAAAAACCTGGTATTTAAGTTAGATATGTTAAGTCTCCTTTTTTGGAGATCCTTAAAACAAATATATTCTTATATTTCAAAGATATTACATGGGCTTTTGGAACAGAGCAGAGAGACACCCCTCAAAGTGCTTTCAAATGCAGTATTAGAATGCTGACAAGATGCAGAAGGACTGTGATTTCCAGGAATCCACTTAACTTCTCTCTAAACTTTACCTAATGCAGTAAGTAAAGTGGAAAGAATGTTTTCCTCACAGGATGTTTTATCTATTAAATTCAATAAACATGAACTGTTAATGTGCAAAACAATAATGCCAACATTGTCATAAAACAATCTGTGTTCTCAGTGAGTTTATAATCTAGTAAAAGAGATAATATGAACAATTCTAATACAAGTCAGAATGACCTAAAGACTATAATGGAGGAATAAATATATAGTGCTATTCACCTCTCACAGAAAAGAAAATAATTGATTTCAATGTGAAGGGTTGGGGACAGAAAAGGCTGCATTTGAGCTGGACTTTGAGGATAAGTAATAGTTCAAGAAGCAACACGATAAGAGTGAAAGGGACATTAATCCTTGAATCAAAAGCCAGAGCTCTTTTCTACTTCTGCCTCTACCACTCACTAGAAACTAGCAGGAATCCCTTGCACAGAAGAGGCTGTGAGCATGTGGTCTTGTCTGAGTTACTGTTGTTCACACAAGAAGGGAAAGCTCAGTCTACTTGCTGATTTCACAGTAGGCTCAGCTGTTTCTGTCCACCTGTGGACAGAATGCTCCTGATGCATGAGATTCTGGCCTGAATCCTAGTATTTATGTTCTACTCTCCAACTGGGGAGAATTCCTGCATTAGGATGGTAATCCCTGGTCTTGCCAACTACTAAGTTCTCCTAGAAGACTACAGATGCAAATCAGCCATCCAATTTTAGCTGCTTTAATTAGGTAAGACTCATTGTTTGGCATTCTGCATGATTCCTTTCAAAACTGTACTGGTATTACTATTTAGCCATTTTCAATTTACAGTGTTATTAAAAGCTTAAACATTTTTATCTTATTTTCATTTTTAACCTTTAAAGAGAACAGGAAGCAATAACATAATAGGGACAGTCCTACAGCTAGTCCTGCCTCAAGCAGGGAAAATTAGTATATTCCCACCCTGGCTTCCTTAGTTAGCTTGGCATAACATTTTCAAGGCTGAAATTTAGATTTCTGACTTGAAAGTGGGCTAATCTCTTTAAACTTGGATCCAGTATTTAGGATCCAAACTTAGCACCTAGAACTAAGGAATACCATTATAATTGATAAAAACATTAAGATCCACTGGATAAATTGGCAAAGAAAAGACAAAGGACATTCATAGAAAACATTATGACTAGTAAATATGTAGGGAAAAAAATTAAACCTATTAAGAAGACCATAACAATAATAAAATATTCTATCCTAGGAAGAATAGGAAAGAAGAAACTAGAAATCTCATATATTGCCGGTGGCAATATACCTTGGAATAAGCCTTATAAAAACCTATTTGGCTATAAAATGTTCTCTATTTCCACCTTAGGAAATTTATAGAAATCTCATAATCTTCTGGTTTCCATCCCTGCTCCTGCCCCCAGCACAACTGGTTTTCAAAACCACAGTGGGAATGATCTGCTTCTTTGTTCAAGACCCTCCAGTGGCTTCTCATTTAACCAGGGTAAAAGGGCAAGTCCTTAGATGACCCATAGGCCCCATGTGTTTCCCTGCTCCCTCTGGGGCCTCATCTCTGCTTCTCTTCCCTGCTCCCTACACTCCAGCCACACAAGCCTCCTTGCTGTTCTTGGAACAAACCAGCTGCACTCCTGCCTTAGGACTTTTGCTCTTGGCATTGCTACTTCAATGCTCCAGACCCACATGGGCTCAGTCCTGCTTCCCTTCACCACTTTGCTCAGTTGTTATCTTCCCAGTGAGGCCTGCCTTGACCTACTCAATTCAAAATTTCAATTTGCTGCTCTTACCCCTGAACTCAACCTGGATTCCCAATTTCTCCTTACTCTGTTTTTCCTTTTACATATTAGACAAATTATTTATTATGTTTATGATATGTCTTCCCCACACAAAATGCAAGTTTTACAACAGCAGGGATTTTGTCTGTTTTGTACTCATGCACGCTAAAAACTTAAAATAATAGCACCTGGCACATACACATAGGCAGTCAATAAGTAATGGTTGAATGAATTATAGAAAAACGTAAATGAGAAATCATGTCTAAAACAGCAGACTTGAATTAAAATCACTGTAGTGGCATGGCTTCTGGATGGATCCCTCTTATCTTTCTGCCTGATTCAATCTTTTGCAGCCAGGTACTCAAAAGAGGAGAAAGAGCCCCAACTATCTATATATTGGGTATTCTTGAATGGAGAAGCAACGTTGACATTTTTCCTCTCGGGGTGAACAAGGATCCTTTTAGAGTCTTGTTTACTAGTCATAGTATAGAGGGGCATAATTTGAGAAGGGGAGTCTGCTCTTAACAGGTCATCAGAACAGGGTAAGTGTCAGGTCAACCACAGAAACCTTGATCTGTGGCTAGGACTCGCACATTTTACAAAGCTCTTCTATTTTCTGTGGCCACCACTGTCCCCTCCCACCCATTAAAGCAGAGCTACTTCTTCACTATTCTAACTCCTCCAAAGCTGCCACATCAGAAGCAGAGGGTTATCTCTCATTGCGTTCTAGGAAGACATAAGTCTACATGTGGGGCTGATACTTTAACACAGTTTGCTAACTTAGATAAGAAGTTATTCTCATCAAGTAAATTTTTAAGTTTTAACCCAAACCACATTTAATGTTTAATACTAAACTTAGAGTAACTTTTACTCCCTCCGCCTTTTTTTTTCTAACAGGAGGTAATAATAATATTCTATGTATGAATCCACTACACAGGCAGACACCTCATTTTCTTTCTCCTCTTCTTGGTGGGGAGATAAACTCAAACAGAACATTAACACTGAAAAATTCCCAATATGATCTATCCTGTGAATATCTAAGTCTAATCTAAGACTCATGGAGGAAATGAAAAATGATTGTGGCTCTACCCCAGAAATTCTGATGAATAGATCTTTAGGGAACACTAGGAATTTGTACTTTAAGAAGCATTCTTGGTGATTTTGATGCCGGTGTTTCATACAGCCCACTGGTAAAACAGAATATGGAAAGAAGGATGAAAATAATAGAAGCCAACAGGAATTTAAAGATTTGATTCACCATGTAAGACGTTATAAGACAGTATAATAAGTAAAGATAAACTAGTAGTGGCAAGACATACCTTGACCTATGGCAAGACAATGATGCCCCTTCTGAAACTAAATCCTCATATTATTAATAAGCATATAAGCTGCTAAAAATGCATGTAGTCATTGGTGGAGGAACAGACTTTAAGTGCTCCTCTGTAGACTGAAGAAATGCTACTAAATATATCATATATGAAATGTTTGTTTTATGTGAAAAATAAATGAAAGCTCATAAGAATTTCAGATTTTGTACTTATAGCAAGTTTGAGAGTGATTCTTGGATAGTCCACCCCCTTTACTTTTTCACATCCATGGGAACTGGCTGTGGGTATTACCTAAAATTGCATCTATGGATCAATTTTAGTTTCCTAATTTGTTTTAGGCAGTTTTAACAATAATTCACTCTGAATTTTCCCAGTAGTTTTCCTTTGTAAGTATTTAGTATAATGTCTATTCAATTTGTTTCATGGGATTGGACTGGCAAAAATTAAATTAGCTAGTATGGAAGACATTCTGAAACAATCATGAAAGAGCCACATTGTCATCATAATAATAGTGATGACTATGTAGCAACATAGAAAGATGCCAATAATTTTAAAAATTTCAAAATTATATACTAAGATTATAATTACATAACATCACACACTATGAAGATAATCATTAACTGGACTAATGTAGACAGATGGTATATTAGTTTGTTTTTGTGTTGCTATAAAGAAATACCTGAGGCTGGGTAATTTATAAAGAGGTTTATTTTGGCTCACAGTTCTGCAGGCTGTATAAGCACAGTACCAACATCTGCTCGGCTTCTGGTGAGGGCCTCAGGAAGCTTACATCATGGTAGAAGGCAAAAGGGGAGCAGGTGTGTCACATGGCAAGAGAGCAGGCAAGAGAGGGTGGGTGCAAGAGAGCAAGAATGGGAGTTGCCAGGCTCTCTCATGTGAGCTCTCGTGTGAGCTACCAAAGTAAGTGATATGGCCTGGCTCTGTGTCCCCACCCAAATCTCATAATGATTTGTAATCCAAGTTGTAATCCCCATGTGTTGAGGGAGGGGCTTGTGGGAGGTAATTTGATCATGGAGGTGGTTTCCCCGTGCTGTTCTCCTGGTAGTGAGTGAGTTCTCATGAGATCTGATGATTTTATAAGGGGTTTTTCTCCCTTTCGCTCTGCACTTTTCTCTCCTGCTGCCATGTAAAGAAGGATGTGTTTGCTTTCCCTTCTGTCACAATTGTAAGTTTCCTGAGGCCTCCCTAGCCATGTGGAATGGTGAATCAACTAAATCTCTTTCATTTATAGGTTACCCAGGCTCAGGCAGTTCTTTTTTTTTTTTTTTTTTTTTTTGAGATGGAGTTTTGCTGTCGCCCAGGCTGGAGTGCAGTGGTGCTATCTCGGCTCACTGCAAGCTCCACCCCCTGGGGTACACGCCATTCTCCTGCCTCAGCCTCCCAAGTAGCTGAGACTACAGGTGCCTGCCACCTTGCCCGGCTAATTTTTTGTATTTTTAGTAGAGACGGGGTTTCACCATGTTAGCCAGGATGGTCTCAATCTCCTGACCTCGTGATCTGCCCGCCTCAGCCTCCCAAAGTGCTGGGATCACAGACGTGAGCCACCACGCCCGGTCGGCAGTTCTTTATAGCAGCATGAGAATGGACTAATATAGTACATTGAGTGGAGTGCTGCTATAAAGAGACCCAAAAATGTAGAAGCAACTTTGGAACTGGGTAACAAGCAGAGGTTGAAAGTTTGGAGGGCTCAGAAGAAGACAGGAAGGTGTGGGAAAGTTTGGAACTTCCTAGAGACTTGTTGAATGGTTTTGACCAAAATGCTAATAGTGATATGGACAATGAAGTCCAGGCTGAGTTGGTTTCAGATGGAGATGAGTAACTTCTTGGGAACTGGAGCAAAGGTGACTCTTGCTATGCCTTAGCAAAGAGACTGGTGGCATTGTGCCCCTGCCCTAGAGATCTGTAGAACTCTGAACTTGAGAGAGATTATTTAGGGTATCTGGCAGAAGAAATTTCTAAGTGGTAAAGCATTCAAGAGGAAGCAGAACATGAAAGTTTGGAAAATTTGTAGCCTAATGATGCACAAAGAAAAACCCATTTTCTGGGGAGAAATTCAATCCTGCTGCAGAATTTGCTTAAGTAACAAGGAGATGAATGTTAATCACGAAGACAATGGGGAAAATCTCTCCAGGGCATGTCAGAGACCTTCACAGCAGCCCCTCCAATCACAGGCCTGGAGGACTGGGAAGAAAAAAGGTTTTGTGGTTTGGGCCCAGTCCCCCTTGCACTGTGCAGCCTTGGGACATGGTACCCTGCATCCCGGCTGCTCTAGCCATGGCTAAAAGGGGCCAAGGTCCAGTTAGGCCATGGCTTCAGAGGGTGCAAGCCCCAAGCCCTAATGGCTTCCATGTGGTGTTGAGCCTGGGGGTGTACAAAAGTCAAGAAGTGACATTTGGGAAGCTCTGCCTAGATTTCAGAGGATGTGTGGAAATCCCTGGATGTCCAGGTAGAAGTTTGCTGCAGGTGCAGAGCCCTCATGGAGAACCTCTGTTAGGGCAGTACAGAAGGGAAATGTGGGTCTGGAGCTCCCACACAGAGGCCTCACTAGGGCACTGCCTAGTGGAGCTGTGAGAAGAGGGCCACCATCCTCCAGACCCCAGAATGGTAGATCCACCGACAGTTTGCAACCGTGTGCCTGGAAAAGCCATAGACTCTCAATGCCAGCCCATGATGAAAGCAGCCATGAGGGGGGCTGTACCCTGCAAAGCCACAGGGGGTGGAACTGCCCAAGGCCATGGGAGCCCACCTCTTCCATCAGCATGGCCTCGATGTGAGACATCGGGTCTAAGGAGATCATTTTGGAACTTTAAGGCTCAATGACTGCCCTATTGGATTTTGGACTTGTATGGGGTCTGTAGTACCTTTATTTTGGACAATTTCTCCCACTTGAAATGGCTGTATTTACCCACTACCTGTACCCCCATTGTATCTAGGAAGTAACTAACTTGCTTTTGATTTTACAGGCTCATAGGCGGAAGGGACTTGCCTTGTCTCAGATAAGACTCTGGACTTGGACTTTTGGGTTAATGCTGGAATGAGTTAAGACTTTGGGGGACTGTTGGAAAGGCATAATTGTGTTTGAAATGTGAGAAGGAAGAGATCTGGGAGTAGCAAGGGACAGAATGATATGGCATGGCTCTGAGTCCCCACCTAAATCTCATCTTGAATTGTAATCTGAATTGTAATCCAAAAGTGTTGGAGAAGGGACCTCATGGGAGGTGATTAGATCATGGTGGCAGTTCCCCTATACTGTTCTTGTGATAGTGAGCGAGTTCTCATGAGAGCTGATGATTTTTATAAGGGGCTTTCCCCTCTTTGCTCTGCACTTGTCTCTCTTGCCACCACGTGAAGGACATGTTTGTTTCCCTTTCCTCTGTAACTGTAAGTTTCCTGAGGTCTCCCCAGCCATGTGGAAGTCAATTAAACCTCTTTTCTTTATAAATTACCCAGTCTCAGGCAGTTCTTTATAGCAGCATGAAAATGGACTAATACAGAGAGAACTTACTCATTACCAAAGAGATTACATTTCACCATGAGATTTGGAGCGGACAAAACATCTAAACCATATCAAATGGATTTACCTCCCTAGGAAGGCTCACTAGGTAGCATCTGAGTACTACTGACTGCTAGAAGGAGAGGGGGAAAAATACTAGGTGTGCCCCACAAGAGGACCACCAGACATAGCTTATCTCTTCCAACTTCTGAGAGACTAACATGTCACATGCCATAAATCCACTATCTATCTCTTGATAATTCCAGCTAACTTGTTACAACTATTGCAATAATAGTACTCTATTTTCTACCTTTCTACAAGTTTTATTTTCACAATTTAAACAATATATCTATAAAAGTAAAAAGAATTCATTTTTCTCTTACACTCTTTGTTGTCCCTCAAAGAGGTTCATACATGACCAAAGACACTTCAACAGAATATTTACTCCTGGAATAATCATTTAAACTCTCTGTGCCTGTTTTCTTGTCTATAAAATAGAGGAGAGCTCTGAGCTTTGCCTACATTACAAGGCGGTTGTATGCGAGAAACTGAATGCATAGAAGGATGGAAAAACCATAGGATTTACAGCACAGAGTAATGGGCTCTATGTAATCCTGGCTCTGAAACTGAACTCGCTGTGTGACCTTGGGCAAGTTATAGAACTTCTCAAGTACAGGCATATAGGGTATTATGTACACATAGTATCCAAAACAGTGCCTGATATACAATAGGTGCTCAATAAATAATAACCTGTTATCATAACAGTCTTTTGTAAACCACAAAGCACTATAAATGCAATTTGTTAATGATGATAGATAGAAAAAGGGAGAAAAAGTAGTGAACAAAACTGGTAAGACAGAAGTGCAGTATTCGGAGTGTGAGTATAAGATATGTTTGAGGAGTGAGTAGCATTGCATGGCTGTAGGATGGGTTTCCTGACAAAAGGAAAGAGTCTGATTTTTATTGTCAAGAATATAGAAAACTATGCATAGAGAGCATTTTGAGAAAAATATAACAAGATAGGATCTATGCTGTAAGAAAATCACTGTTTAGAAATGTGGAAGATGGTATGAAGGGAGAAAAACTGGAGGCAAGACAACCACTTGGGTAGGAGGTAAGACTGCATGATACTGATCACGGGGATGAGGCAGAGGGGCTGGATCTCAGAGTCATGGAGAAGAGATAGGAGCCTGTTAACAAGAGTCTAGTGAAGTAAGGGAAAACTCAAGAGAGTAGGGGTGTCAACAAATGAGGACAACAAATAACCATTTAGATCATCTTCATGAATAAAGAGAAGTTCCATAAGATTTCAAGGCTTCAAGTGGAAGATTTAGAGAAAGTCAATTCCATTGTTCAAGAATAAGGAGAAAGGAGCATATGTGTAAGTGAAGATGAATTCAGGTTTGGACAAGAGAAATCAAAGGCATTTAAACTGATGACCAATAGGTAGACACCAGAAAGAGACCTGGGCTGCTTATGGAGATTTGGGAGTCATCGTTATAGAGGTCACCATCATAGAGGGAGTAGTCACTACAGAGTGTCATCCTGTAGAGATGATGAGAGTCATCCCCAGAGTCATCACCATAAGGGGAATGAATGAGAATCAAAAAGAGATTAGGATTTCCAAAATAATAAATTACAGGAAGGAGCCTTAATAAATGTAACACATTTACACAGGCACTAATAAGAGAGTAGAGGTTGGCCAAATATTTAAAGCCTCTACTAGCAATGGACTTGAAAAGGAATAATATAGTATGAAAATGAAAGTAACAGTTGTCTACACAAAGTTTATTAATTTATTGAATCTGTGATTTTTACATCCAATCTACAGAAATAAAAACTGGTAAAATCAATGGGTTCCTTTAGGTATAGAAACTAGAAATGGTCAACTCAATGCCTCTAAATTTGTGCTATGAAATGAAACAAAATCTTTTTTTTTTTTTTTTGAGACGGAGTCTCTCTCTGTCGCCCAGGCTGGAGTGCAGTGGCGCAATCTCTGCTCACTGCAACCTCTGCCTCCTGGGCTCAGGCAGTTCTTCTGCCTCAGCCTCCTGAGTAGCTGGGTCTACAGGCATGCACCACCACGCCTGGCTAATTTTTGTATTTTTAATAGAGATGGGGTTTCAACATACTGGCTAGGCTGGTCTTGAACTCCTGACCTCATGATCTGCCCACCTCGGCCTCCCAAAGTGCTGAAATTACAGGCATGAGCCACCGTGCCTGGCCAAAATCTTCTTTTTATATCAATAAATGTCCAAAGGAGAGTAATTTAAAATTCTTACTGTTTATTTATATATTGCATAGCTCAAAAAGTTTGAAAAAATGAAGTTTTAACAGGAAGTCAGTAAATGCTCATAGACCCCCTTGTCTCTAGCACTTGGGGAAAAAGAGTCTTGGAGTCCTTAGAGATGGGAATCTTGACAGCAGAATTTCAGATGTTTCAATCACTTGCCAAGGAAGTGCCACACTTGCTCTGCATTTAAAATGGGGAAAGAGGGTATTAGGGAAGGGATAAGAGGAGGGAGAAGGGAGTGATTAATCAAATTTAATTTAGACTTTTAGGAAGTATTTAGGCAGATACAAACAGTCATAAGCTATCTAAAGTTGCATTTCTCTATTTAAAGCTATTTCCCTTCAAACTTTTGTCCCTAGTTCTCTCATTTGGCCCAAGCCTTATATAAAGCTACATTAAAAATTCTAGAGCCTTCTTACTTTATTTCTTGTATCTTTCTGGGTCATTTTAGTCTCTAGCAGACAACATAGAAGTGCTATAACATGAAAGGTTTAGATAAAGCTTGTATTGTAAAATTTGACTACACAAAAAATGCCCCAAATGGGATAGTATCGCAAAGAAACAATTTGTTAGCTTACCATATAAGGAATACAGTTTGCTTTCCCATGAAATCATGTCTATGGATTTACTCCTTTCTAAACATGTCATACTTGACTCACAGTAAATAGTTCTCATATTTCTTCCAAATCTGCAAGTTGAATGTTCTTCTAATATTTTATATTAAAACAAAAAGCCAAAATCTTGCAATATTTTGAAAGACAAATGATGTGTGCACATGCTTAAATTCTGAAAATTCACTACAGAGTATTTTTACTTGTTTATTAAAACAGCTTCAAATAATAGTAATAAAAATATTATATTTATTTTTAATTCTATAACTATAGATTTTAAGATCTTCAGCTAAAATAAGTGATTCATTAAAAAAAGATAAATATCTAAATGTAAGAGTTTTTTTTTAATTAAATCTTTTAAAATTAACTGTATCAGAACCGGCTGGAATATCTCAGTACTTCACCGAAAAAAAAGTCACTGTACAATCAAATCATTTTCTAACCTAGAAAAGTAGTTAAATGCATTCTCCTTATTTTCTGAATTAGAAAATATTTCATCTGAAATTTTAGCGACTATTTTAAAAATATTTCACTTAGCTTATACAGCTTTTCAATTTATCTATTTTATTTTTAGTTTTAGTTTTTGGCTTACACTACTGTAAACAAATAAATTTATACATGTTACTCTTAATGAATCAAAATATACTATACCTTCTTCATTACTTTCTTTATTTGGTGAAGATGATACCTGGAAATAAAAACAGAGAAAGAATCTCTGTTACAATAAATATTTATATGTGGAAAGCGCATCCAGGAAAGTTTTTTCACGAAATTATAGAACAAAGTTTACACACAATGGATCTCTAACCTGAAAAAGGTAAATATTCCCCTTTGCTTTTCATTATCATTGTTCATTCTTTCAGATAAACAAACAACAGACTTAGAGTAAAATAAAAATACTTGAAAATATTTTTTATCTTAACCCATGGAATCCACTGAAGGTCTTGCAGCTAGGAATGAGAAGAGAGGTTTTCTTTCAATGGCTTCCGCAACTAATGTCTTGAAAGTTAAAATCAAGCACACACACACATATTTAAATATAAGTTTGTTCATGCTTGCTATAAAACACACACTTGCTAAAAAATTTATCTGTCTTCTAGAACTTTAAATTATTGTTTCTATTTATTCTGATGGCTGGGCCAAGATTCTTAGAACAGACAAGTTTGAAGAAACATTTTTATGCAATAGTTTTTTTCCCCATAATTAAGAATAATACTTCTTAGCACTCCATTGGAAGATCTATTTTCCATAAGGAAGAAGCCACAAAGATTTAGTTTAAAGAATCATTAGAATTTACATCTATGTGACCACCATCCAAGTAGAGAAATGAAACATGCCAGGCCCCTCCCCAACTATGACCCCTTCCTTCCTAGCAATAACCCTACCCTACCCTGATTTTATAACACACTTTTCAGATTTCAAATTTAATAATTAACTTCTAATTCTCTGAATTTGCTGACCTTCAATAGATAGGAAATACCTGCCTCTAGCATTTAAGTCTGAGGCAGAGGTCCAAATGTACAAATATACATCTAAATATTTAAAAGTTATAATAACTCAGGCTAACAACTGATGAATATATATATGAAATGTGTTCCATCTCACTATCTTGATACAAATACCTTTGTAATGACCTGGAAGCTCTCATTTAGGATTCCAGACACCTTAGAGACATGTGTCTGGATGCAGCAGAGGAAGGAAAAGAGGCCCTCATCCTGCTCCACTTCTCTCCCTATTCCAGGCTCCTTTCTGTATTTCAAGGGCCTCATCTGCACATGGGTAGAAATTTAGTAGCCCACATATCTAGGCATCTTTTACCTCCAAACAGCCACCCACCGGCCCCTGCAGAAGTAACGGTGGGTACAAAGTCCATAGAGTCAGGAGCGTGGACCTGGGGAGATGTGTAGCCTGGTTTCTACACAGGCCCCAGAAACAGGCTTAAACCTGTCTGGGCAGAGGATTCCAGGGTCCTGGGTAGCCAGGATGTGGTCTAGAATGGGGGCATGCCTCCTAGTGAGTCTAACTTTGGCCCCTTGTGGGGATGTGGTCTAGAATGGGGGCATGCCTCCTGGTGAATCTATAACTTTGGCCCCTTGGTCTTCTTGCCCTACGGTGAGATATGTGACTGAATAACGGCCAAGTATGACCCTCCAAAAAGCAGGATCTGAGGAAGGCTCTCCGTGCTTAAATCTAAGGGCAGTACTGAATAGCCACCACTCCACCAGAAGAAAGATTTATATTTCAGCAATATTAAAATATTCCCTATGATAGCTAATTTTATGTGTCAACTTGGAGGGTGTTTTTAGATAAGATTAACATTTAAACCAGTGAACTCTGAATAATGCAGATTACCCTCCATAATGTTGGTAGGCCCCATCTGATCAGTTGAAGGCTTTAATAGAACAAAAAGACTAGTCTGTCCCAAGCAAAAGGGAATTCTCCAGCAGACAGCCATCAGATTTCATCTGCTCAACTGGCTCTCCTGGGTCTCCAGGCTGCTGGCCTTCACACTGGAACTGCATCATCTGCTTTCCTGAGTCTCCAGCCCGCCAGCCCAACTGCAAATTTTGGACTTGCCAAGCCACTATAATCATGTAAGCCAATTCCTTATAATAAATCTCTTTCTGTATATGCACATCCAATTGGTTCTGACTCTCTGGAGAATCCTAATAAATTCCCCCAAATCATAAATAGTTTAAAGTTATTACTCTTTCTACTCTGTTTTAAGAAAAAAGCTGAACAAACAGACTTTGTTTTATTTTCTTTATATCAAAGAAAAGGATATTGTAACCATGTAAATAAAATTACAATTTTTATCTTTTTGTTTGTTTGTTTTAGAGATGGAGTCTCGCTAAGTTGCCCAGGCTGGTCTTGAACTTCTGGGCTCAAACTTTCCTCCCACCTTGGTCTCCCAAAGTGCTAGGATTACAGGCATGAGCCACCGTGCCTGGCCTAAAATTACAATTTTTAAAAACATCCTTTAGTTTTTCCAAGTACTTCAAAAAGAATAAAATCTCTACTCAGTTTGTGCACAAAGAAAAATTCTTAACCATCGTTGGTTTTGAGGATGGTAGAATTTAAATCTGGGTATGACAGTAACACAACATAAAAATTGTACTCCTTGAGATTAGGCATTTGGGATTTGACGGCTCTGTTTTTCTAAACAGACCATAAAACGGGGTAACCTGCTTATTCTATGAAATTGCTATATACTCCTTAAATTGTGCAGGATGCCTATTTGTGTCCTGCACAATTTAAGGACAGTATAACAATACAAATTTTTTTTCTCAAATTAGCTGTTTAGATTTCCTGCTTAAAATTAGCAGCTGCTTCTTGTTGGAGCTGCCAAACATTTCAGAGGAATAAAATGTACAGTGTATAAAAATAGAATAATTGAGCAGCTTCTCGTTAACCTAAAAAGTATTATAGTAAAGAAATGGGCAAGCTACTCTAAAACATTTATCATTACATTTTATTTTAAAATAATTTCCAGAATGGTTTTATTTCTTCATTCTTAAAATACATTTCTCAATTGATAGAATATATTCAGAATATACAAAGCCATATGATATATATCTAAATACACACACACACACCCCCCATCATAGGTAAGTCTGACACTCAGAGATAATGATAAAGTTTGAAGGTAATTTAAAAAAATACCATATTAAAAAAGCAACTGTCATTTAAATTTGAAAACATCAGTAATAATGGATTCATGATAAACATCAGCTATTTGACTCTTTATCTACAGTCAATGATTTCCTGGTGCTTAAACATAACAACAAATATAACATTTACTTACAGAAAATGGAACAAAGAGATGTATGGAGCAGTACCCAAAAGATTACTAATCCCAACTCTTCACTCTCAGGGGATACTATGATTACATTTTCATTGTAAGAAACTAAAAAAATAACTTTTAGTTACTTACTTCTACATTTCTTTTAATGTAATTACTTACCTCATCTAATTTCTTAGTAGGAAAAGAATGTGGACATCCTTTACTCACCTAAAATAAATTCTCCACCAACAATGAGTATTGTTTTATAGTCTCATTCTAAAAATGCTACTTCCACGGCTGGGTGTGGTGGCTTACGCCTGTAATCTTAGCACTTTGGGAAGCCAAGGCAGGTAGATCCACTTGAGCTCAGGAGTTTGAGACCAGCCCCGGCAACATAGTGAGACTGTGTCTTTTATTAAATAATTAATTAATTAATTAATAAAAATGCTATCTACTCCTCTTCCTCATCCCAAAAATCCTTCTCATTATCTTTATATCTTTAATTGCTTTCAAAAACTCTAACGGTTTCATTGCCAAAGTATTCCTTTCTTTTCTGTTTATATATAAACTGTATTTTAAACAAATATAAACTGTTAATACAACTGCTCTGTACTTAAGTGTCTCTCTCTCAAATAACTCTACCAGGTCCCTATAAGCATTTTCACCTGTAAGTTACATTTGTCCAAATGAACAAACATGACACACTGAACCAATATAAAGTATCCTGCTTTACTATATATAACAAAGGGATTGACATTCTGTCATTTTACCAAAAGAGTTCAAAATTAAAGGGAAAAAAATAGGTTCCCAATTTTTCATTCAGGTGATGCAAGGTTTTAGTTGAATTAAAGTGCCTTGGACATTGTCTTTCTTTTTCTTTTTTCTTTTTTTTTTTTTTTTTAGAGACGGGGTTTTACCATGTTGGCCAGGCTGGTCTGGAACTCCTGAACTCAAGTGATCTACCCGCCTCGGTCTCCTTAAGTGCTGGGATTACAGGTGTGAGCCACTGTGCCCAGCCGGACATTGTCTTTCTGCATTGTATTTCCACACTTCATAAAGCAGTTATGCTACATTCATTTTACTTTTCACACAATCCTTTTCTGATTTTTTGCTTTAGAATCAACAATATAGGTTCAATTCTTAGTTATTCATAAAGAAGACATAAAAATATTTTAAGTTCATGTAAGTTTAATCTATTAATACTTCCTCTTCAAGAATGCATTTAAATGGCTAGTAGCTAAGTAAATGATTGGTTTTACTTTCACTAACTTTGTCTACCATCCGGTGGTAATGCACAGCAAAGCTGTTAAGGGGCAAAAAGAGAAAGAAGAGGGAGAAATAAAACTACAATAATGTCTTTTCTTCATAAATCAGGGTCTGGTTCTAATCAGACCCTGATTTATGAAGAAAAGGCATTATTTAAAACATTTTTAAATGAATTCCCATAAGGATGTTCATTCTCAGGGTCATAAATAAAACAAATCTGTATGACATAAATATTGTAGTGTGATCTTACTAGAAAATTACATCCTAAGATCAGTTCTACTCTAAAAGAAAATGCAGTCCTCTTTGATGGAGATACAGCTTTGATTAAAGTGCGTGCCCATAGAGGGAAGTATTTCTTGTATAGGTAGTCTGAAGGGTCAAAGCAACCCTGGTGATAAGAGGGTATCCCAGCCAGATTAACCTCAGAGATTAGTTCTGAGCTGACTCAGTTTCAATAACCAGATGCCAGGGAATGCCTTCTCCTTGTGGACCATGCAAGGAAGCTGTTACTGTCATGTTATCAGGAAAGCCCTAAACAGAGATAAAGGAGATGCCCAAAGGAACCATTTGAGGAACATGCTGTTACAAGTCCTATCCGAGAACATGACAATGAACTTCACCATTCTTCTGCTGGTCATTACTTCTCCTACTTATAACTATTTAAAATATTAATTAATTGGTTATTTTCTTATTAAAATGCAGAACCTCTAAGACTGTGGTTCTAAGCTGACTGCTTTATTAATCCATCTTGTGATCCTTAGGAAAAATAAAACATGGCTTTGGTGTGATTTTAAGTGCTATTATTCCAAATGATAACAATGCCTCAGACTCACATGAAATGCTTATACTGATGGATTCAGCTAAAGTCCTTCACCCGGATTCATCTTTGAGTCTCTACATCAATGCCAATATGCATTTATGGGATGACTGATAACATTTTGGGATGAAATAGATGGCCACACTACATGCTGATGTTAACTGTCACTGGGATTCACTTTATGGCCTTGGCCTCCTGAATGCACTGCTTTTTACAATTCAGCTAAGAAGTCTTGCATCAACTATAAGACAACCATCCAAATTTTATACAACACTATGGATATTGTTGCTTTACTGAGAAATAAGATCTACCAAATGTAGCAAGAAATAATACATTTATATTGAAGTTCCAATTCCCCCTTGACTTTTTTACTTCAAAACACCATCCATTTAGCATCCTATGTACCATCATCACTATCATCTCTGAGTCTTGTGTGCTCCAGGTTTATCCGAGACCAGTTTTAATGGAAATCTGTCGATGAATAGGCAAAAACAGTCAGACTGAGGGTGCTGAGACCTCTCTGGGAGGCATTCTATCTGCTCAGTTTTAGAAGTCATTAACCTTTTGAACTTCTTCCATCACTACTATGAGCTAGAGGTTCACAGTGGCATGGGTCTGGTTCCCTAGAACTGAGCAAGTGTATAGCTACTTACTCTTCTTGGCCTGAATTCTAGATTGTAAGAGTTTTATATCCCTGGAGTTAGGCTGTGCACATGTCTGAGGCAAGTCTGGAAATCCTTTAGCACTGAATATGGCTCTCTCCTCAGTTCTATATGCCACCAGTTTGTGTGTGGAGCCTCATAAAGTTCGATCATTTTTCCAGTAAAATGACTATAGTACCAAGTATTAGAGAACCTCACACATTGTTTAATTCATATTTCCCCAACTTTGCATAATGCCTAGAGTGTTCTATTTCCTCAAAGAGGAAAGTGCTTAAACAAAGCACATGGGAGAATTTTGGGGAAAAGAATTCCCAGATGGGAAGAGTGGTTAAACCAACTACTTTTCCCCTCCACTTGTTCCACCTCTTCTTCCTCCCTTTCTTCCTATTAAAGTCTCTGAAAGTAGGACTAATTCTCATATGTCTAGAAAAATTAGTAAGGCTGACTTTTCCAATACCCAACAATGGAATGGGTCAACTCATAAAGGAGTGATATCCTCATCATTAGAAGTATTGGAAAGAAGAGGCTGGAATAGAAGGGATTTCTCTCTCTTTGATCAATTTAACTCAACTACACTTATAGCAGTAATGACAATAAAACCCAACATTTATTGAATACCTTATCTGCTGGACATTTTTACCTGGATTAGCTCATTCAATTCTCCACAACAGCCTGATAAGATACTATTATTATAAGCCCCATTTTATAAATAAGAAGTCAAAGATGTAAATAAATTAAAATTTGTTTCAGGTTATAAATTAAAGAACTGAGATTTGGACTCAGATAATCTGACTTCAGAAAAAAAAATTTTTTTCAAAAGATGTGTCATTAGACTAACATTGACCTGAAATAAACTACATGTAAAGTCTGTAATTTGATAAGTTTTGACATATATACACTCATGAAGCCATCAATATAATCAAGATAATAAACATATTCACCACTATTCCTAAAAGTTTCTCCATGCTCTTATAAAAGAGACTGTAAAATCCTCCTTCCTGGCTCTCTCTGATCTGGTTTGCATCATTATACATTAGCTTGCATTTCCTAAAATTTTATATAAATGGTATGAAAAAATGTGTATGATATATCTGTTTTCACTCAATATTTTTTTTTAAGATTCAGCCATGTTGTGGCATGTGTCAATAATCTATTCCTTTTTATTACTGAGTAGTATTCCTCATAAATATACTACAAGTTGTTTATCCATTCATCTACTGATGAACATTTGGGTTGTTTTCAGTTTCTGTCTATCACAAAGAAAGCTGCTGCAAGCATTTGTGTACAAGTCTTTGTATGGACACACACTTCCTTTTGTCTTGGGTAAATATATATGAGTGGAATGACTTGATCACATGGATCACATGACATGTATACGTTTAACTTTTCAAGAAAATACCAAAATGTTTTCCAGATGGTTGTACTATTTTGCATTCTAACCAGCAGTAAATGAGAATTGTAGTTCCTCCACGTCCTTGTTAACAGTTGGTATGCCTGGTCCTTTTACTTTTAGACATCCTAAAAGTGTGTATTAGCATGTACTGTGGTTTTAAATCTGCATTTAATAACTAAAGTTGAGCATCACTTCATGTGTTTCTTTGCCTTCTTTATAGATTTGGTGATGTGCTCATTCATATATTTTGTACTTTTTAAAAAATTCTATTTTTGGGTCATCCATCCATTTACAGAGCCATATTTTGTACATTTTTAAAAACCGAATGTTTTGTTTTCTTGAGTTGTGAAAGTTCTTTATATATTCTGAATACAAGTCCCTTTATCAGATATATAATTTTCAAATATTTTCTTGTAATATGTAGCTTCTTTTCATTCTCCTAAGAATGTCTTTTGTAGAACAAAAATTTTTTATTTTGATGAAGTCCTATTTATCATTTTAAAGAACAGATTGTGCCTTTGGTGTCATATCTAAGAAATGCTGTCTAACCCAAAGTCAAAATAGGTTTAAGTTTTGTGCCTTAAATTTAGGTCTAGGATCCATTTTAGACAATTACATACAGTGCAAAACTGAAATGTGTTTTTAAAAATATGAATAACCAATTATTTAAGCACTATTTGTTGAAAAAAATATCATTTTGAAAATCAGTTGTCCAAATATATGTAGGTCTGTGTCTAGATTTGGTTACACTAATCTATCTTTATGCCATTACTATATTCTCTTGATTATTGCAGTGTTTTTTAAAAAGCCTTGAAATCAGGAAAAGTTATGATTCTAACTTTGTCCTTTACCAAGGTTAGACTATTCTAGGTCCTTAGTATTTATTTATATCAGCTTGTTAATTTCTACAAAAAAGTATATTGGAATTTGATGGACATTGGACTGAATCTATATATCAACTTTAGCAGAACTGATATCAAAATACTGAAATACTATATTACATGCAATATTGAAGGCATGAACATTATATATCTCTTCATTTACTTAGTTCTCTGATGTCTGTTGGCAATATTTTATACTTTTCAGGGTGCAGGTTCTTTGCATACTTTTGCCAGAGTTATTCCTAAGTGTTTCTTTTGTATTTTTGATACCATTATAAATAATGTAATTTTAATATTATTTTCTAATTGTAGCCAGTACACAAAAATACTTGCTTGAGATATATATCTCTGTATATACAGATGTATATATATCTATATATATAGATGTGTGTGTATATATATATCTATATGTGTGTATCTATCAATATGTGTAGATAGATAGATAGACAGATAGATAGATAGATAATCTCAAGCAACTATTTTTGTATACTGGCTCTTGTTGCCCAGGCTGGAGTGCAATGGCATGATCCTGACTCACTGTAACTTCTGCCTGTCAGGTGCAAGCGATTCTCCTGCCTCAGCCTCCCCAGTAGCTGGGATTTCAGGCACCCGCCACCACGCCTGGCTAATTTTTTTTTTTTTTTTTTTGAGACAGAGTCTCGCTCTGTCACCCAGGCTGGAGTGCAGTGGCGCGATCTCGGCTCACTGCAACCTTTGCCTCCTGGGTTCAAGCGATTATCCTGCTTCAGACTCCTGAGTAGCTGGGATTACAGGTGTGCATCACCATGCCCGCCTTATTTTTGTATATTTAGTAAAGGTGGGGTTTCACCATGTTGGCTAGGCTGGTCTTGAACTCCTGACCTCAAGCAATCCACCTATCTTGGCCTCCCAAAGTGCTGGGATTACAGGCGTGAGCCACTGTGCCCGGTCTGCAATTGTTTGCTATATTAATCTCATGTCCTACAATCTTGCTAAGCTCACTTATTCTAGTTGTTTTTAGGTAGAATTTGTTGAACTTGCTATGGAGACATTCATGCCCCTTCCCTCACAATCTGAATGCCTTTTGCTTCTTTTTATTGCCTTACTGCACTGGCTAGAACCTTCAGTACAATGCTGTACAATAGTAGTAGAAGCCAACTGGGCTTAGAGTCGTGTTTATAGAAAGGTTTTTAAGTACAAATTGAATTTGTTTATGCCTACTTCTTCTTCAGTGAGCTTTGGTAGTTTATATATTTCAAGGCATCTGTCAATTTCATGCAAGCTGTCAAATTTATTGATATAAAATATGTTCACATTGTCTTATTTTTCTCTTAATATCTGTAGAATTAGCAGTGATATTACTTGTTTTGTGCCTTACTTTGAAAATGTGTCTTTTTTTTCTTTCCTGATCATTCTGCCTAAAGGCTTACCAGTTTTACCATCTTCTCAAAGAACTAGCTTTTGGCTTCATTAATTTTTTTAAATTGTTTTTCTGGGCATATAAATTTTTTAAATCACGAAGTACTTCAAACATATTCTGTATGCAGAGACCATTATAACACATACCTACTCTCTAGATTTAGAAGAGTTAATATTGTTGTTTCAGATCTTTATAACTGAAGTCTTTCTCCCTATTTATTAAAAATAAAAATCATATTTACTCCCCTCCCTTCTCAGAGGTAACTTCTGGCCACCATGCTGAAATTGACGTTTACTTTTCTTATTTATGTTTCTAAAATGTAATACCATATATGTTTGTATTCATAAAAAATATGTCTATTGCTTTTAAAAAATACATAAATGGTACATACTATATATGTCCTGCTTTTTCACCCAGTCTCTTATCAATAGACATGTAATTCAGTTTCTAATTTTTCCATTTCTGATCACAAACACATGTATAGTGTCTCTGTAAGATGTGTACCTAGAAGGGTAATTTCTGAGTAGTGAATTATAGGCATCAAGTTTACTAGAAATTACTTAATGTTCTTCAAAGTAGTTGTAGCCATCTATACTCCTATCATACCATCAAGTATGAAAGCTTCCCTTTCTTCACTTGCCTAAAAACTCTTGGTATTAACAGACTTTTAAACTTTTGGTAATCTACAACTGTAAAATTGTATTGTGTTTTATTTTGATCCCACTGATTACAAGTAAGATAAAGCAAATTATGATGTTTAGAGGTCATTGTATGTTTCCTCTTTTGTGAGCTGTCTACTCATGTTGTTTACACAATTTTTTTCTACTGGTTATCTTTTTCTTGTGAGTTTGAATAAGTTATTATTTTAGATGCCAGTCCTTTTATCATTTACATGAAAATATCTCCTTCCAATCAATGGCTTATCTTGTAACTTATTTTAAGGTTTCTTTTGTTGTTTACAGTTTTTTTCCCCTTTACTTAAATTTATTAATCCTTTCTAGGTTATTCTTGGCCCTTTACTACTTCATATACATTTTAGAATCACCCTGTGAGGTTCAGTGAAAACCTCATTGGGATTCTGATGAAAAAAATAGACTGACTTCATTAATTAACATGCGAAAAATTGCCATCTTCATGATTAAGTATTGTTTTACAAGTTTATTTAGGTTTTCTATTTATTCTTGATTTAATATTGGCAATT
This sequence comes from Pan troglodytes, assembly GCF_028858775.2. Classification (NCBI taxonomy): domain Eukaryota; kingdom Metazoa; phylum Chordata; class Mammalia; order Primates; family Hominidae; genus Pan; species Pan troglodytes. The sequence continues at coordinate 106,839,044 of NC_072401.2, forward strand.
TATATTTTAAACAAAATTATCAATTCATCTGTGTTTAGAAAGTTGTTGCAAAAAGCTTCTCAGTATTCTCTTCTGATTATTTAAATATGTCTTATGCCTGTAGTTATGTCTTCATTTTAATTCTTGCTATTTTTATTTGTGCCTATTCTATTTCATCATCTTTCTTGCCACAGGTCTGTATAATTAGTCTTAAAAGAAAGAAAACCCAGCTTTTGTTTTAGTTGATCCTGTCATTATTTGTTTTCTGTTTCATTAAATATTTACTCTACTCTTTATAATTTTCTTCTAATATAAAAAGTCAGAAAAACGAACAGAGTAATTGTTAAGTTACAATTTGAGAAGTTGTTGAGAAGATTCAAACAAAATGTACAAGTAATTGTTAAGTTGAACTTCTATAATTTTCTTTAATTTCTGCTATATTGTATACATTTAATTTCTCAAGAACTATTTTTGCTGCATTACATAAGTTTTAACATACACTGACTCAGTTGTCTTCCAATTTTAAATATTTTAGTTTTAAATATAAATTATTTATATTTTTGAGGCCTAATTTATTTATAAGTACTTTTAAATTTTCAAACACATGAACTTGTGCTTTTTTCTTTTAATATTTTCATAATTGATTATATTGTAGACAGAGAATGTGGTCTGCATGACAGCAAGTCTTTTGCAACTCTATTTGTGGCCTAATATCTACTCAATTTTTGGAAATGTGTACATATACTTGAAAAAATTATGTATTCACTAATTATGTATGTGCATTAGATTAATCTTGTACATTTTGTTTGAATCTTCTCAACATTCTCAAAATAATATTTAACTAAAGGGTCCTAAAAGTAGCATCTTAACCCCCAATAGTCAAATCAAATCTTTAAAGACTATCAACTAATATTATCTGAAAGGCAAATCATGTCTTTGCATACACATACACACATGCACACACAAACACACATTCTTTGTTCTCTATAAATTCTCTAAGCCTTGCTCCCTGAAATAAAGATCCAACTGTTAGTCACAAAATTCTCAAGTATTGGGGAAGAATCTCATATTTTTGGCTATAAAATCAGGTGAAGGTTAAAAAAATAAAAAACTTTACAAAAAGGAATGTAGGCTGGGTGCGATGGCTTACACCTGTAATCTCGGTGCTTTGGGAGGCTGAGGTGGGAGGACTGCTTGAGGCCAGAAGTCTGAGGCCAGCCTGGGCAATATAGCAAACCCCCACTCTACCAAAAACTAGAAAAACTTCGCCAGGTGTGGTGGCACACACCTGTAGTCCCAGCAACTTGGGAGGATGAGGTGGGAGGATCAATTGAGCTCAGGAAGTCAAGGCTGCTGTGAACTGTATGATCTTGCCACTGCACTCTAGCCTGGGCGGCAGAGCAAGACCCTGTGTCTCAAAAAAAATAATAATAATAGAGTGGTCCTGCAGTTGAACTATTACATACAGGGTCCTGTTGCCAGGGTCCACATGCTGTAGCCCACTCAGAGCACTCTCTCTCCCTTTTATGGTTCCCTAGTGTGTTAGGATCAAATGAACAAAACTTGTTTATGATACAGTCATGCTTTTTGTGATCATGTATAGTTCAAACATCTATATTTGTAAACAAAGCCCAATAATCATTTTGATCATTTAAATTCTCCTTCTGAAATCTTTTCAGATCTTTCAGATCTATCCTTCTAAAGATCTCTAACCTAAGAATGATAAATTACTTCTGTAGATATTTTCTATTTTGTTTCTAAGATGGTTCTTAATAATAATCATCAATTTGTCAGTTTATATTTTATTTTTCTTGGATATTCTGACAATATTTTTCCTAACTGATTTGTACATATTGTTGGATGACTAACAATTTGTTTCGTCTCAATGTTACACTTAATTGTGTTTTGATCAATAAATGTTCATCCAGCATATACTTCCTACAATAGTTCTATTAACCACTCAAAAGTTTAGTCCATTTCTTTTCTTTTCCTTGTCTATTTTAAAAGTACAAAGCAGTTAACCATATTCTAAAATCTCAATCAACACACCCTGAGTATTCTAGCAATATGCATCTTGAAAGTGAAAACTTCCATTACTGTCTGGCCTTGTAATGACCATACTTGGGACTCATTTAACATCTACAGATAAGTCTCAAGATAATATTACTTAGGTACATATTAGAGCTGTTAATTCGCTCATTCTAAGCTACTAACAAATTTTGGGTCTTCTAATTTGTTTCATACAAACCCAGGACTTGATATGGTCTGAATCTGATCAAGTATGATGAATGACTTCTGTGTCTTCAATTATTCTAAGCAATTAAAGGACAAAAAAAAAAAAACTGATAGCACTTTGAAGACTGTACAATATTCAGTATACAGCAAAATGAAGAGACATGGAAATATACACCTAAATAATTCTGATTCAAATACTTCAATGTGATTCTGAAGAAAGGAAATGAGACAAAATACTTTTATGACAAAGAATTTCATTATAACAAATTAAACACTATATGAGAAAGGTGTTAACTAATCTGGGCTCTAAGAATCCCAAATCATTCATGAGGGTGCTAATGGGGTAATTCTTTGACTTACAAATATTGAATGATGAAAACTGGCATACATGAAGTTCCACTGAGCTAGTGAAGAGGCACTGGTTTCTCTAATTTGTGAATTTCTGATGCAGTATTCTCAGTGAAAAATTATTCAGTAGAGTATCTTCTTCATTATTATAAAGCTCAACCAAGTTACCAAGCCAGGTAATTAAAGCTGTATGTTAACCTTTCTGAATTCTAATCTTATTCCTCTAATCTAACTAGATCACATATATGTCCTCCAATTATTTTTTGTTTTGCCACTAATGTGACAGAAAGCAATGAAAAAACAGGATCTAATATAGAAACTTTGAGCCTCTCGCTAATTTGAAGACAAGTATCTACTATATTATTTATGAATCTAAAACTGAAATACATGGAATAGACTTAATCTGAGATTAGTGAGACAGACTGCTTGTACAAAGATGAAAAGTTTTTGTTTTCCTTCATTTTCATCCTTAAATAAGTAATGAAAACCAAATTCTGAATATAATCTACATAGATACAAAACTGATAACTTGGAGAAAATAATGTGGCCTGCATTATTGTGACAGCTTCCTTGTATCTTCTCTAATCTAATTATGGCCTACAGCCCATTCTCACCAATGCAGCCAGAATGATCTTGTTAAAATCAAAGTCAGATTAGACCACTCCTTTGCTGAAAATATTTTAATGGTTCCCTACCTCATTCAGAATAAGAAATGCAATCCTTAAATAGCCTGCACAGAGTCTTTCATAATCAACTCCCATTTTCAAACCCAGATCCAAACATTTCGAATCTCATCTCCTCCTTTCTCCCCCATACTTTCTCTACTCTACCAGTCACTATGGTCACTTTGGGTGTTTCTTGAATACCTCAGACATCCTCTTGCCTCAGGACCTTTGGGAGTGTGGCCTTGAATGCTCTTCCTTCGCTTGACCTTACCTTCTACAATTCTTGGCACATATGTCAGCCCTCTTCTTAGTGAGGCTGTGGCTGACTGCCTTTTTAATAACTACAACTCCCATCCCACTTCTGGCATTTTATCCCCTTGTCCCTGCTCATTTTTGTCATTTTTTCAGAAGGCATTTATTGCTCTCTGAAACGTTCATTATTTTACTTGCATATTTCCTTCTTATCCATCTCTCCAGATAAAATGCGAGCTACACAAGGGCAGAGGTTTTTGTGTCTTTTCTTTAATACTGCATTCCCAGAACCTATATCTTACCACATAACATAATTAGATAGCCGATACATCAGTTAAAAAAAACAAACAAACAAACAAACAACAACAAAAAAACAAACAAAAAAACAATAAATTAAAAGCAGCCACAGTGATCAACTAACATTTAGGAACATTTTAGTTGTTCTTGGTGTAAAGATCTAAATTCACTAGCTTCTAAATCTCATCGTTCTTAAAAACCCTTAATTTATAAATGAGATTTCTAGCCTAAGATCACTCCTAAATACACTTTATACAAGTAATATTACTTGATTATCTGAATATAAATTTTCTAATTTAGTGATCTCCAAATCAGTCATTAATTTACTAATAAATTCAGTTGCCTCTATGCAGCATTATCACTAAGACATATAAAAATCCAAGGATATCATCTCAGCTTACAGAAGGAAAGCATGTGAGACAGCCAAACTAAAGAGAAATAAAAAAGCAAAGGGTCTCACCAATTTTATTTTTCTTAAGCTGAAAAACATAATTTTATTTTATTTTCAATTTTTTTTTTTTTTTTTTTTTTTGAGACAGAGTCTCACTATGTCGCCTAGGCTGGAGTGCAGTGGCATAATCTTAGTTCACTGCAACCTTTGCCTCCCAGGTTCAAGTGATTCTTGTGCCTCAGCCTGCCGAGTAGCTGGGATTACAAGCATGCACCACCAGGCTCAGCTAATTTTTTGTATTTTTAGTAGAGATGGGGTTTCCTTATGTTGGCCAGGCTGGTCTCAAACTCCCGGCCTTAAGTAATTCGCTCGCCTTGGCCTCCCAAAATGCTGGGATTACGGGAAGGAGCTCCCATGCTGGGCCAATTTTATTATTCTTAAGCTGGAACTGTGCCAATAGCCAGTTCCAATGTAGACACGAACAGAGGATAATTCATGGAGATACAACAGTACAGAGGAGAGCATATTTATATAAACAATAATAAACGGATGATAAGAAAAACAGCATCATATGAAGTTAGCTAAATGGTTAATGTACTTTCAAATACAAAATTTAAAAACTCAACTAAAAGGTTTTAAAATTTTTCATTTAAATTCCTTGAATTACAGAAATAGATTTCAAGGTGATCTGTAAACTTTATGCTTCTCAAAAGGACTTGACACATTTCATTGCTAGAGATTTCAGAATTTCTACTAGACTTCCTATGACATTTATAAGATTAAAGGATGTCTTGGATGTTTGCCCCTTACCGATTCAACTAATGATCTTGCTTCCTCTTGAGTGCAACGGAAAGGGCTATCAGATATCTGCACGTTTGTGCTGGAGAGGAAAAGAGAATGTTATTATTAAACAGGACAAAAAGAAACAATTACCAAAAAAACCCCAAAAACTAACTCCAAATACTCCACATCTGTTGTATAATTTCAACCAATGAATAGAAACTGAATGAATAAAAATTAAGGCAATGAAAATTATTGTATATTCTTTCAGGCAAGGTTCTAAGTATAGAGTAGTCCACAGCAGAGCACTCTCCAGAATGATAAAAGATTTTTAAAAATTATATTACACAAATCCTAATAATTTCCAGGTATATATAAAAAGCTACACCACAATTGCACTTCACCTTTATTGAAGAAAAGAGGAAGCAAATTTGACCCACCCAATGGGACCTAGGATAAATTTTCCTCTAAGTGAGGTAACAAACATTGTAATTAGCTACTGAAAGTTTTTGCGGAATCTCTTTCACAGATAAGGAGATTAAAGAGGAAACTATATGAATGTAAAGTTTGTTTTCTTATATGTAGGGAAGTTCAGCCAGGCATAGGAATAGCAGCTCCTTCCCTGACTAGGGAAGCCTCCATAGAGTCAAAAGCCTTTCCTATACCTCTAAAAGCATGCTACTCATTACATACTGCCACTCTCTAGACGAAAGCAAAAGCATCATTCCTCTGAAACATATTAAGGCTGATTTTAAAAAATTTCATCAAAGGAACAGGCAGATTAAAATGGATAAAGAGGTGGTAGAGAAGGGAGTTAAAGCCAAATTAACTTTTTTAAATAGAAGAAAAAGTGATTAGCAGATCCCTAAAAGATAAAATAATAGGTAAAACACACGTAAACATATTCCCCCTCAAGTGGACCTAAGGATATACATTATCAAATTTATTTTCACAATAGCTGTGTGAAATATGTCGAGATATCGGTGATAAAAACATCTGTCTATATCTGTTTGTAATTGATGACACTGAGTATACAGCGATTATAATAAGTGGTCATTTTGGTTTCTATCCAGACTCATAATGTGGGATTCATTTTCATTCTTGGCATGAATAGAATTTGATGAAAGTTAGCAGTAACATCTTTAAGACTAAGTTTTTTTGCCACCATAGCACACGTTTACTTACGTAACAAAACTCCACATCCTGCACATGTACCCCTGAACTTAAAAGTTGAGGGGAAAAAAAAAGACAAAGTTTTTTGTCTTTTCTACAGCTCACGTTTAAACAAGCTGACAATTGAAAAAGGCAGAGCTCTGTAAGTTAGATGTTTCCTTGATGACTGTCAAAAATGAATTTAAAAAGAACCAGGCAAAAAATTAGACACTGCAAAAAAGTGCTGGTCCTGTGAAGAAACTACGATATACAAAGTACTAATTACAATGCATACAACAATGCTTTTAACATTATAACTAAACCAAAGTAAAACATTCCTTGGAAATTCTGGAAAAATGAAGGTGAGAGAACAGGGGGCGGGGGTAGGGAGGTCTTTTCTAGATATAGTTGCCATATAAAATACATAACAACCAATTACATTTGAATTTCAAATAAGCAACAAACTATTTGTTAGAATAAGTATGTCCCAAATATTGAAAGAGACACACACACTTACATGGAATAATATTTGTTATTCTGAAATATTTAAATAGAAGAAAAAGTGATTTAACTGGTGTCCTGTATTTTTCATCTGTTAAATCTGATAACCCTACTTCTAAAGTAATCCCCTACTCTTACAACAAAATGAAACTATGAATAGGAATATTAGAAAAGAATGACAATATTTAAGCCAGCACGGTAAAATTTGAAAATATTTAAAATTTTATTTTAATTTTAAAAATTAAAAAATTTTAAAAATATCTCTGATAAAATGTCTTGACAAGTAACCAGTAGTGGATATCTTGCGAAAGTAAATTGACTCTGCTATTTTTTCACCTTAAAAAATGTATGAGCGGTTGGGTGCAGTGGCTCACGCCAGTAATCCCAGCACTTTGGGAGGCCAAGGTGGGCAGATTACCTGAGGTCAGGAGTTTGAGACCAGCCTGGCTAGCATGGTGAAACCCCATCTCTATTATAAATACAAAAATTAGCCAGGCATGGTGGCACACACTTGTAATCCCAGCTCCTTGGGAGGCCAAGGCAGGGGAATCACTTGAACCTGGGTGGTAGAGGTTGCAGTGAGCCGAGATGGTGCCACTGCACTCCAGCTTGGGTGACAGAGCAAGGCAACGTCTCCAAAAAAAAAAAAAAAAAAATTAGCTGTTTTAAGAATGAAAAATGAAATGGCAAGCACATACAAATGAACTTAGGAGATTCTTGTAAGATAAACCGATACATAGGATGAAAGATTACAAAGTTCCTTCTATTTATCAAATAGGCTCTTCTATCAGCTAAAAACAGTGCCAACATCCTCACTGACGTCCTTTTAGTCAATAATATATGTAATCTAGGTTGTAAGAACATATATGTATGTAAATATGTGTGTGTACATACCTAAATGTACTTTATCCCCTCTTGGATTTAATAAAGTTATTTGTACTTTGAATGTTTAAAAGTGTAATAAAAGGCATGATACCAAGAAATATTTTTATTTTTTCTGAACTGGCCTTCATGTAAAAATAGTTGTTTAACATTGATTCATATTTATTTGCCAAATCAAAAAATCACACTATGTGTCAGGGACTCTTCTAGACGCTGGAGACACAATATTGAATCATGGAGGCCCCAACGAGCTTTTAATCTTTAAGATTCTTTTTACTTCTCAAACTATGACTACGACCTGCCAGGGGAAAAGCAGTATAATCATTTAAAGGAGGGATGACTAAGCTGTTAGTGCCCACTATAAATGAAACTTAAAAAAAAACAACACTAAAAAGAATGCACTGCTTTCCTTTTTATACTAAGATATTAAATATTATATTCTAAATGTATAAATGTTACATGACCTATATACAACCTTGTTGACCAAAACAAGCAGATGACATTAGAGCAAAAAATCAGTAAAACCAAAAATGCTGTGTACAACAAGCCCAAATTACATATAAAAATAATAAAGTATATTACTAGACAGATAATAGTGCTTTAGTGAAGGGAAACCATTTTCTTCAAGTAAATTTCAAATCAAACAATGGCCCACACTTATGAGAATCCTCAAAGACAGTGTCCAGGATAAAGATTTGTCAAGGCTTTTCATTCTAAATCAAAGTAGTCAAGAAAAAGGCAGAGAGAAAATTTAAAGAGATCAGAATGACAATAATTTTAGACCATAACCTCCAGAGTTTATAGAAGAAAGTGACCTTGGAATAAATGTACACAAAGCCAAAACAACTGAGGCTATCAATACATAAAAAAGTACCAGATTACTGGTGCCAAAACAGACATACAGATCAATGGAACCCCAGAAATAACACCACACATCTACAACAATCTGAGCCTCAACAAACTAGATGAAAACAAGCAATGGGGAAATGATTCCCTATTTTATAAATGGTGCTGGGAAAACTGGCTATCCATATGCAGAAAAGTGAAACTGGACCCCTTCCTTACACCTTATACAAAAAACTAGCTCACGATGGATTAAAAACGTAAATGTAAAACCCAAAACCATACAAACCCTAGAAGAAAACCTAGACAATACCATTCAGGACACAGGCATGGGCAAAGACTTCATGACTAAAACACCATAAACAATTACAACAAAAGCCAAAATTGGTAAGTGGGATCTAATCAAACTAAAGAGCTTCTGACAGCAAAAGAAATTAGCATCAGAGTGAACAGACAACCTACAAAATGGGAGAAAATTTTTGCAATCTACTTACCTGACAAAGGTCTAGTATCCAGAATCTATAAGGAACTTAAACAAATTTACAAGAAAAAAAACCCCATCAAAAAGTGGGCAAAGGATATGAGCAGACATTTCTTGAAAGAAGACATTTATGCAGCCAACAAACATGAAAAAAAGCTCATCATCACTGATCATTAGAGAAATACAAATCAAAACCACAATGAGATACCATCTTGCGCCATGAATGGCAATTACTAAAATGGCAATTATTATCAGAATGGCAATTATTAAAAAGTCAAGAAACAATAGATGATGCTGAGGCTGTGGAGAAATAGGAATGCTTTTACACTGTTGGTGGGAGTGTAAATTAGTTCAACCATTGTGGAAGACAGTGTGGCGATTCCTCAAGGATCTAGAACCAGAAATACCATTTGACCCAGCAATGTCATTACTGGGTATATACCCAAAGAAATATAAATCATTCTACTATTAAGACTCATGCACACGTATGTTTATTGCAGCACTATTCACAATAGCAAAGACATAGAACCAACCCAAATGCCCATCAGTGATGGACTGGATAAAGAAGATGTGGTACATATACATCATAGGATACTATGTAGCCATAAAAAGGAATGAGATCATGTCCTTTGCAGGGACATGGATGAAGCTGGAAACCATCATCCTCAGCAAACTAATGCAGGAGCAGAAAACTAAACACCACATGTTCTCACTTACAAGTGGGGGCTGAACAATTAGAACACATGGACACAGGGAAGGGAACAACACACACTGGGGCCTGCTGGTGGGGGGAGGGGAGGGAGATTATTAGGACAAATGGCTGATGCAGGCAGGGCTTAATACCTAGGTGATGGGTTGATGGGTGCAGCAAACCACCATGGCACATGTACACCTATGTAACGAACCTGCATGTTCTGCACATGTATCCTGGAACTTAAAGTAAAAAAAAAAAAAAAAAAAAGAAGTACCAGATTAAATATACCTTTCTCTAGGAATGTAAAAAGAAACAACTTTAAGACCTAAAGAATTTAGATGAATTGAATATATTTATTTATTTATTCAGTAAGCATATTTAGACTACCTACTGCATCAAGTCCTGCTATTGAGTGCTGAGGTAAAAACTCAATACAAAGTATTAAAAAAAAATCCACCTCCAGTTCTACATAGAGGTATGTACAGCAGTGATACAACAGCCCAACAGAAATGAAACTGTGCAGAGGTGACATCTAAACTGCTTCTCGAAAAAATGAAGATGTCCACCAAAGAAAGACAAGGGGATAGGAAGGAAGAGCCCATGAGGCTGGAAAGGCAGGTTTGGACACATTGTTTAAGAATAGAAGGGTTGGATGAAATCCCATTTTTGAAGGGAATCATAAGACGTTTTTAGGCATAAAAATGAGTTATATTCATACTTTTGAAAGATAATTCTGGCAGTACTGTATAGAATATATTAAACAGGAGAATGATTGTTAATAAAAAAGAGTATGAGTAAAGAAATAAAGCATTACTTTATGAGTAAAGAAATGCTAAGTAACTGAATTAGTGCAGTTTTATAACTAGAAGGCACTCAAGAATCAATCAAAACTTGAAAAATATGTAAGACAGATGGATCAAAATAAATAATGATTAATAAAATAAAGTAGTAAACAGAATAGTACATTTCTGATTTCTTAATAAGGTATATCAACTGGTTGAAGAGAAAGTGGGAGAGGACTGAAGAGTAAACTCAAATGTCAAAAAATGATTTCTCCCAGAATCGAGTTTAAAGTTTTCTTAGGTAAGACTAGAAATAAAATTCTCTCTGTTAAAATAATATTTAGCTTTCAGAGTAAACATCCAGCAGTGGAAAAAAAGAATAAACAACAACAACAACAACAAAAAACTTCGGAGAAAGAGAATTTTCAAGGTATCAATGAAAAGAACTTAATAAAAGCAGTGCTCCTGAAAAGAGAAGAGTCACTACCTGGATTAAAAAAAAACAAAAACAAGGCTGGGAGTGGTGGCTTACGCCTGTAATCCCCGCACTTTGGGAGGCTGAGGCGCGTGGATCACCTGTGGTCAGGAGTTTGAGACCAGCCTGGCCAACATGGTGAAACCTCGTCTATACTAAAAATACAAAAATTGGCCAGGCATGGTGGCGGGTGCCTGTAATCCTAGCCACTTGGGAGGCTGAGGCAGGATAATTGCTTGAGCCCGGGAGGCGGAGGTTGCAGTGAGCCGAGATTGCATCACTGCACTCCAGCCTGGGTGACAGAGTGAGACTCCGTCTCAAAAAAAAAAAAAAAAAAAAAAGGTTGGCTTTAAAATATTATTCAACAATTTACTCCAACAGATATTTATTGAGTGGCTACTACATGCCAGGCATTAGGAATATAAAGATGAATAAGGCATCTTTATTCATCTGCTTTTGAGGAACTTATATTCTAGAGAAGAAGATAAATTCATGAACCAAGTATTTAATAACTGACAGATGTAATGATAAAAATCCACAGAAGACAAGGAATACAGAGAGTACTGGCATTTCAACTAGCATATGAGGGAATGTTTCCTAGAGAAGACAAAGTAAAAATTAAATCTTAAAAGATGAGTAACATGGCCAGTTCAAGAAATGAGAAGACAATCATGGCAAAGGAAACAAAATGAGTAAAGGTCTAGAGATTACTACAAGCACAGTGACAAGTGGCCTTCAGTTGTTGTAACATGAAATAGGAGACAAGAAGTGATGGAAAATGAGGCAAGAAAGGTTATCTAAATCTTGGACGGCCTTGTTTGTTTTTCCATGAGAACAAGTTTGTATTTTATGATTCTTAAGGCCGGGCGCAGTGGCTCACACCTGTAATCCCAGCACTTTGGGAGGCTGAGGTGGGTGGATTGCTTGATCCCAGGAGTTCGTGAATATCCCTAGCAACACAGCGAGACCCTGTCCATACAAAAAATTTAAAAAGTAGCCAGGTGTGGTGGTGCATGCCTGTACTTGGGAGGCTGAGGTGGGAGAATCGCTGAACTCTGGGAGGTCGAGGCTGCAATGAGTCATGTTCGCGCCCCTACACTCCAGCCTCAGCAACAGAGCAAGACACTGTCTCAAAATAATAATAATAATAATAATGATAATAACAATAATAATATGGTTCTTAAGCAGAGAGGCTCATCAGAATCACATAGGGGGCTTTAAAAACATACACGTTTAGATTCTACTTCCTAAAGATACTAATACACTAGGTTTAAAGAAGGGGACAATGTATCTGAGTTCTCTAACAATTTCCCTAGTTAATTCTGTGTATTACATATACATTGAGAGAATGTCTGTGATAGTATGGACCTAAACTGAACTGAGTGAGAAAAATGGGTTTCAAAAAGGAAGGCAGAGGAAGCTTGCCAATCTACAATGGTACAGTTTAAGGAATTAAGAAAGATAGGCAATTCATTACAGAAAGGCAAAAGAAATAAAAACTAACAATGCTGAATATATTTCCAAATTAAGTTATGATAAAGAGAAAAATGGATTAAAATGAGTTAAAATTCTGAAGCTCTTGACTTTAAATTTTCTAGATGCATATGATACATATACTGAAACTTATATTCTGAAAATTCTTAAACTAAAAAAAGTTATTTTGTTATAAAAAATGTAGAGGAGGTAAAAGAACATAGCTATTAACAGAGTAAGGTTTAGGCCAGGTGTGGTGGCTCACGCCTGTAATTCCAGCACTTTGGGAGGCCAAGGTGGGCGGATCACTTGAGGCCAGGAATTCGAGACCACCCTGGCCAACATGGCAAAACTCCGTCTCTACTAGAAATACAAAAATTAGCCAGGCTTGGTTTCAGGCTTATGTAATCCCAGCTACTTGAGAGGCTGAGGCAGGAGAATTGCAAATTACTTGAACCTGGGAGGCAGAGGCTGCAGTGGGCCGAGATTGCACCACTGCACTCCAACTTGGGCAATAGAGCAAGATTCCATTTCAAAAAAAAAAAAGAAAGAAAGAAAAAAAAAGAGAGTAAGGTTTAAATCCTGGCTCCACAATGCATTGTGTGACCTTAGGTAAGTTACCTAAATCTTTATGTGGACTCAATTTCTTCATGTGTAAAATGGAGATAACAATACATATTTTAGAGGATTCTTGAGTATTAATTACATAACATATATAAATCACTCAGAACATGGAACATAGTATAGAGTTAATAAATGTTAACTCTTACTGTTAATGTAATCCTTATCATTACTCAGGAGGCTATAGCAAAATGATTCCAGAGCTTAGAAATAAAGTTACCTTCACAGTAAGGATAATTAGACTCAGCACAGAAGGAATGAATTCAAGCTATATATATACTAACCAAACAAAGGGTCTCTGGCTGTGTAGCTGAGGAAACCTGGGGAAACACTCAAGTCTCATCAAAGACTGCATAAGCTTTTTAGAAAGTGATTAGGAAGGAGATAAGACAGCAAAGAGCAAGCAAATATTTCCTCAGACAATCACAGACCCCCTCCTCCTTCATACTGGAGGGACTCATTACACTGGAGTCTTAATTTTAGACCACAAAGAATAGCTCACTCTACCATTTACTAGGATAGACAAGACTAGAGGACATTCAATCATATCCAGCTTTGCTGTTAATAAATTATATTATTTATATTAGAAACAATTACCTACATTTTAAGATTATGCTTAAAAAAAAAAGAGTGCTCTGCATACGAGGTAAGAAAAAAGGGAGAAGGCCAAGGAATTGACAGTGTTTCTTTAGTAAGCAAGAGAAACAAAGTCAATATCTTCAATGTCAAGCATTTGTGTTGCAGGCAAAATGGGCCTTCTTGATAACTTAGGTAAAATATTCCTTGATATTAAATAATTCTTTACTCCATCTGATTACCTTAGTCTAGTAATTTATTTAATGACCCTCTTGATTCCCAGACTGTGCTCAGAGAGCACAGGGACTCTATCGTATTCATAGTGTTATCTTTAGTACCCCCACAGGACTGCTTTTGCCTCCTATACTTAGACTTACCAAGAGTCAGTTGTTTTAGTTCTTAAATGTGTTTGTCAATTGTACTTGTTACTATAATTTGAAAATTTAAGTATTAATTATGTTCACAGATGAACTGTAAAAGAATGTGGAAGAACTGTTTCTATGAACATTAAGTAGGTTATAAAACTAACGAGGCTTTAAACAATACTGAGGCCCTAAAAAGCCTCAATAAAGGTGAATCACTACAAAAATTTGGTGTCAAATTTGGTGTAGATAACATAATTTAAATGATTTTTTTAAAAGAACCCTAAAAATGTGTCAGGAATTTTAAGTTATAAGGAGCTTAAGGATTACAGAATCTTTATTTTCTATCCTATGTTATGTTAGAGTATATATAAAATCTATATGGAATCTATATTAAAAGGGGCTCAGCCCTATATCCAAAAATGGGTGAATATACATTTAAATGTTTTAAATTAAATGTTTATGTTACTGTTATTTAATTCCTCTTAATCAATCAACTAGTGATCATGATGAATAAGAAGGCTTTTACTTTCTAAGAAATTATATGGTAGTTATTAGATTTTAAAGAAACTGCATAGATTTACATGCTGAAAAATTGCGTTTTTCATCTTTGCACAATGTATTTCAATTAAATGTCCATTTATTTGTCAGTAATCCCACTAAATTATAAATTCCTTGAGAAAAAAGATCACATCAATTCCTAGTTTAATAGTGCCCAACACTTAGTAATGCCCAATGAATAGGTAGATAATCTGTATTGTTTAAATTTTAAAAAATGCAAAAATCTGAAATCTGATTATTATGTGGCTGTTTAATACCAATTAATAATAAAATAACATTACTTACATAGAAAAGACAAATTCTTACCAATTTATAGCTCCTCCATTACACTTCTTCATAAGCAATGCTTTCCAACATTGATGAGTGGATTTAATGACTTCAAGAGCAAAAGCCTAGCTCCAAACAAACAAGACGTATTTAATATCAGTCACATTGTTACACTAACACAAAACTAATCTTGTGATGACAGTTAATTGTTAAGAGCATGAGCTCCAGAGTCAGGCAAAGCTTGGTATAAATTCTGGCTTCCTTATTTGTCAGCTGTGTGACTTTGGGCAGGTTACTTAAGCTTGCTAAGCCTCAATTTCTTCATCTATGAAGTAGAATATAATAGGGATAATCTATATCAGGGGTTGGCAAACTAGGAACTATGGGTAAAATCCAGTCTGCCCCCTGTAAAGTTTTACTGAACAGTCACATTTGTTTGTGTTTGGCCTATGGCTGCTCTAGTACTACGATAGCAGAGTTGAGCAGCTGTGACAGAAATCATACGATCTGCAAAGCCTAAAATATTTTCTATATGACCCATTACAGAAAAAAGTTTGCCAACCCCTGATCCAAGTCACAGAGTTGTTGAAAGAGTAAGTAAGATGACATATGTAAAGTGCTTAACCCAGTACCCAGCTTGTCAGTAAGCATGCACCCATTAATTTCAGCATCATCAAAACTGCAGGCAGTCTAAATGTAGTTTTTTCAATCGAAGTAATTTTAGACTATCCACTGTCTGAAAGTAGTACATCTCCTTGACATTTATGACATTGTCTAAAAATGCATAAGCAACAATAGATATACCTCTTGTTGGATATACATCCAGTAAGAACATGTAAGGAAAACTTGCTTTATAATTCCAAAGCAGAAAGATCTTTAGAGTTTTTTCCCAAAAAATGTTGTTTGTTTTCCTTAAGGAGAGTCCTTACTGGTTAGTTCAAAGTAGCTCCTTTCTTCTTCAATGATAACTAAACTCATTATGATAATAAAGAAACTAAAGAATCTTGGGAACTGAGGTACAGTAATAATGGGAAATTTATCCTCTGAAAAGAGAATTTCTCTCAGGTCTACGATTGCCTGCGATGGAGGATGACTTGTATCTTAATGAGATAGTGTTGGGCGGGAATCTCACTTCAGATACAGGACAAGAAATCTAATACATTATCTGATTATGTAAGGATAGATTTTTAATCAAATTATTTGGATAAGTGTGATTATTTAGAACCAATTTCAATACTTGTTTAAAGGAGTGGCAAGAAAAACCCAGAATAAAAGAAAGGAGCCATCTTTCCAACCATGTTAAAGAGGCACAAATCAATTCTTGAGTTATACCCTGCTATGGTTTGAGGGGATTTGTCCTCTCAAATCTCATGTTCAAATTTGATCCGCAGTGTTGGAAGTGAGGCCTAATGGGAGGTGTATGGATCATGGGGGTGGATCCCTCATGTATGGCTTGGTGCCTCCTCAGAGTAATGAGTGAGTTCTTGCTGTTAGTTCCCACAAGAACTGATTGTTAAAAAGAGCCTGGGCACCTTCCACCTCTCTCACTTGCTTCCTCTCTCACCCTGTGGCATGCCTGCTCCCCCTTCATCTTTTGGCATGACTGAAAGCTTTCTGAGGTTCTTACCAGAAGCAGATGCCAGCACCATGCTTCTGGTATAGCCTGTAGGACTGTGAGCTAAATAAACCTTTCCTTTATAAATTACCCAGCCTCAGCAGTTCTTTCATAGCAATACTAAGGGCACTAAGGCTCTATATTTTAAATAGCAGTAGTAAAAAGCAATGCATAAAACAATTATTTTCTGGTGAAGTTGTATAAATGACCTCATCTTTATACAGAAAAGAATTACTATTTGTCAAAAACAAACAAAAACCAAAAACTACCTCATTCTTTACAAATTCGTGACTTGGCAGACTTACCCTGAGGCAAAAATACCATACAGGTTTAAAATTTCAATTATCTCATTATCTCAATAATAAAATGCAAATTTTTAAAAGAAAAATAATGTATAAATTTTCAATCCTTTAAGATAATTTAATCTAAAATAATAATTTTATATTTACATTTAATAATCCCAGACAAAGCCCTCAAGATTTGAAGGATTCTTTTAATGTGCTTTCAAAAAAACACTGAGTCCAGCAATCAATTCTTTTACAGCAAAATACCCATTATAAATTTTAAGTTTTCATTAACATGCCTTATTTCACTTATAAAACATACTTACTGGTATCCACTTAAAAGTTGGTTTCAAATATTCAATTTACCTAGTGGTAATAACTTTAAAAAAAATTCCATGCTTTAGACTTTAACTCTTTGGTCTATTCTCTCCATTTGTGTCATATTAGAGATACTTTGTGGTAACTCAGTGGTATTCTAATAGAAAAATCCTATGACAGTAAGATAATTCAGGTGTCCTTTCAATTGTTAAGCAGCTTAGTTCCGTCGTGGTAGAATGAACACTTAGGAGGGAGGCCCCTATGGATTTACATTAAGGGCGAGTAACTTTCTCCTCCACAAAACAGTAAATAGAAAGTTTTTCTATGTACACAATTTGCAAAATTAGTCTGATCATGAAATTCCTTCATTTTCCAAGACGTAGGAGCTATAGACACATAGATGGAAATATATATTTTTCAGCCTTGTTGATTCACTTAGATCTTCTGAAACAGAATTTAAATAATAAAATGTTTTTAAATATGTAAGTTAGTAAAAAGCACTTTTTTAAACCATGCTATATATACATATTCACATAAGAAACTTCCCAAGTGAAATGAATATTGTACAGGTATCAGGAGGTACATTTTAAAATAAAGATTCTCATCTTCACCTTGTTTTTGAATTCTCCATTAAAAGCAAACTGGTTTTCTGGTTTTCCATCTGGTACCTTATATAATCTAAACCAATTAAGAGTAGCTTCCAGGTAACCCGGTTTGAACTTCTTAACATCATCAATATCTGTAAAGAAAAAAACAAAAAGATGTTTTGTTAAGAACCAAAATTAATTCCATTTAGTGGCAGAGCATTGGACTGAGGGAGCCAGGAAACATGGGGCCCAGTCTAACCAGCAGCACAATTGATTATGATACCTAGAGCAGCATCATCATTGATATGTATATCACCTTCAGACTTTTGTGTTTTCATATGTATAATACTATTCCTGCACTCTACAAACATTTACAAAGCATCTTCAGACAATGTGCTATGTATGGGGAATAAATGGATGGATACAACAAAGTTCTTTTCATCAAGATACTCAGTTTTTAACTCAGGGAAAGAGACAAAGAGATAAACTGCAATTAAAATGCAATGAGGTTTTAACAGAGATAAACAGAAGCAATGGTAATGTCATAGAAGAGGGAGTAAAAGAAAGCATTATAAAAGTGAGAAGTACATCACTAACTGGACAAGAGGGGAAAAGGTAGAAGGAACAGCACACATAAAAGCAAGGGACTATATTTTAGAATATACAAAGATGGTTCTGCATGGCTAGAACATCACTGTTAGGAGGCAGGGGAGAGGGAGGAGACACCTAGGAAAAGCCAGTAACTGAGGATCATATACACAGCAATCTCCCTTTATCCACGGTTTTGTTTTCTGCAGTTTCAGTTACCTACAGTCAACTGAATCCAAAAATATTAAATGGAAAATTCCAGAAATAAACAATTCATAAGTTTTAAATTGCATACCATTCTGAGTAGCCTGATGAAATCTTGCACTGTCCTGCTCCATCCTGTCCAAGACATGAATCATCCCTTTGCCCAGTGTGGCCACATTCTATATACTACCCACCATTAGTCACTTAGTAGCCTTCTCAGTTAGCAGATCCACTGTCTTGATATGGCAGTGCTTGTGTTCAATTAACCCTTATTTTGCTTCAGAATGGCCACAAAGCACGAGAGTAGTGGTGCTGGTAATTTTGTTACAGTATATTGTCACAGCATATTGTATTCTATACAATATATTTATTAGAGCATATTAAAATTATACTGTTTTGTTATAACAAAAGAAACAGGGATGTTTTGCAAAAATTAATTAATATTGAGTTCCTTGAACGAACAGTTTTCTTATTCAGAGGGGAAAAAAATATTTTAGTCTACTGACAGTGAGTATCTAGAAATGCAATTTAATCAATGCCCAAGATAAATAATTTTCTAGGCCAGGTGTGGTGGCTC
This sequence comes from Pan troglodytes, assembly GCF_028858775.2. Classification (NCBI taxonomy): domain Eukaryota; kingdom Metazoa; phylum Chordata; class Mammalia; order Primates; family Hominidae; genus Pan; species Pan troglodytes. Next base: position 106,857,834 of record NC_072401.2, read on the forward strand.
ATGCCTGTAATCCCAGCACTTTGGGATCACCTGAGGTCAGGAGTTCGAGACCAGTCTGGCCAACATGGTGAAACCCCATATATACTAAAAATACAAAAAAAATTAGCTGGACATGGTGGTGATTGCCTATAGTCCAAGCTACTCAGGAGGCTGAGGCAGGAGAAATGCATTAGTCCAGGAGGTGGAGGCTGTAGTCAGCCAAGATCATGCCATTGCACTCCAGCCTGGGCAACAAAGCAATAAATAATTTTCTATTGCTTAAATCTGATTTATGACTTCATCATTGTACCTTACTCAAACTATCATTTTCTCTTCCACTGTATATAACTTATACAAATCATATAACTTTTATATGATTTTTGTTACTTAACTCACTGACTTCCAAGGAGAAAGAGAAAGCTAATTATCTAATATCTACCTCAGTCTAGGAGGCTTTCTCCCCAAAAGTCATAAAGAGGACCCAATAAGCAAAGACACAAATTAGGAAAAAAACTGAAAATTTTATAATGGAAATAGGAAGTATAACTCTCCAAATATAAGCTAAACTTTTCCATTCTCAACTAATTATACCCTAGGAGAAAACAGCTGCATTGTCCCAAATAACAAAACAAAAAAATTACAGTAAGATATTTAAACATTTTTAAAACCTCAATAGCAAATGCCTGAAGCCAAATTCTTATATCCAATGCCAACAGTCAGTTCAATAACCCCTCTGAAATTATAAAAAGTTCCAGCTAAAGTGTATAAACTTATTTGTGGTTTATGAAAAGCATACATAGATATATATAAAACTTAAACTTGTTCCTCATGAAATTCCTGAGAGTTAAGAACAAGTATGTTTATATTCAACATAAGAAAACTACAGCTAAGATAGTTTAAAAGGCTTGCCAAAATCTATCCAACTCACTCATGATAGAACTAGTATTATATAAATACAACTTTTAATTCCATGACTTCTGCTTTTTCTTCTATACTGCATAGTAACATTGCCCAAAAGTTTTATTTACATTTAAAAAATGTAAGTAAAGATGTATTTTTTCAGTTTTCTTTTATTGTGATAAAATATCCATAATATAAAATTTGCCATGTTAAGCATTTTTAAGTGTATAATTCAGTGACATTAAGTATGTTTACAATTTTGTGCAACCATCAACACTATCCATTTGTAGGACATCTTTGATTAGATATATTTTTTTTACAATCTATGTTATTTTAAGAAAAGTGGCAGTTCTCTAGTAGTCATTTATTCCCACTTGTGGAATTAATTTTATATGAATTTTAGAGATGAACTAATCCAATAAAGTTAGGATAATCTGGAAAAGCTATATATGTAATTAAGCTAAATCTATTTCAGTTTCTAATTTTGATTACAAATTAAGCTCTTTTAATCGAACTCTACTTGATCAACTTACTGGACTGATTAGTAAAGACTCTACTTTTGTAGAACATTCTGATTAATGTTCACATATTATGTATGCTGACTCTGTCAGAGTACTCTAGAATGAAGCCCACACTTCTATTTCCATCAGTTAAGTTTTAGCTTTACCAAGCATCAGGTGTGTTTATTCCCAAACCATTTATGCTAACTGTATCTTTTATTATAATTATGAGATGTAATTAAATATTACATACACCAGTGAATTTATGAGTACAAAAAAGTGTTTGTCTTTATGAAGTTAATTTGAATGTTCTGAAAGAATTCAATAAAACGTTGCTAAAATATCTGTTGTCAAATTAAGCCTGGAGCTAGATGCCATGGCATGCCCCTAATCCCAGCTACTTGGGAAGCTGAGGTGGGAGGATTGCTTGAGCCTAGGAGTTTGAGACCATTCTGGGCAACATAGTGAGATCCCATCTAAAAATAAAAACAAAAAAGAAAAAAAAATTAGGCCTGGGTAAGAAAATAGTTAAACATTAGGAGGAAAAACACCATAAAAATCTACAGTTATGCATATAGGCTGCTTTGCAAGTAAGGTAAGAAGAGAATTGTAGATATGAGAGGTCAGGGATATCCTCTGGTGAAATCACTTTAGTAGAGTCTTGGATGAACTGTGGGAGCAACTCATTCAGGTATCTGAAAGGAGTGCAGTCTGGGAGGAAGACAGTAAATGCAAATATTCTGAAGTAAGGGTGTGCTTTTAACATTTCAGGGAGACAGTAAGAAAGTCCCATGGCTAGAGCACAGTGAAAAAACAGAAAGTATTAGGAGATAAGATTAGAGAAGCAGTCACAGGCCAGTCACAGAGGACTTTAAGGGCCATACTAAGGATTATAGCTTTAACTTTGGGATGGTTTTGGGCAGAGGAGTAAATGTTTTAAGATCTTTCTATCTGCTGTGTAAAGAAAAGACTACATAGAGGAAAAAATGGAAGCTGGAAGTCCAATAAGGGGCTGCTAAGAGAGTCTACTTAGGTGAACTATGATGAGGGCCTAGACAAACGTAGTTGTATGGAGGTAGTGATAAATGGTAAGATTTTGGGTATTTTTTAGAAAGTAAAACTGAGAGGAATTACCAATGGAAAAAAAATTAACAATAATAAACCAGTAAAGATGAGACGTACATGAGATTCAAAGAGCAGAAAAGGATAAGCCTGTTAACATTAATAACCTAAATTACAGTAAAACTGAAAGCAGTCCTCAAAATTCTTTCTTTTTCTTTCCTCTTTTTCTTTCTTTCTTTCTCTCTCTCTCTCTTTCTTTTTTGACACAGTGTCTTGCTCTGTCACATAGGCTGGAGTGCACTGTGCAATCACGGCTCACTGCAACCTTGACTTCCAGGGCTCAATCAATTCATCCACTTTCGATTTCCAAGAAGCTAGGACTACAAGTGTGCACCACCAGGCTTGGCTAATTTTTTTTTTTTTTTCCAGTAGAATTGCTTTGTTTTGTTTTAGTTGCTTTGTTGCCCAGGCTGGTCTTGAACTCCTGGGCTCCAGTGTTCCTCCTGCCTTGGCCTCCCAAAGTGTTGGGATTACAAGTGTGAGCCACCATGCCCAGCCTATCACCCCAGATTTTTAAAAAAGGCTTTATAAAGAGTGTCATAACTTCTGACAAATAGTGTGCAGCCATGATTTACTTTCAAATTTGAAAGTTTAATTAACAAAGATTATATAGAATCTCCTTAAGGGAATTTTTATATTAAAACTATAAAAATATGTTTTATAAATAATCATAGTTCTATATAAATACATTGAAAATATCATAAATTTCTCTCTAAAATTCCAGTTGAAAAACAGGTAATAATGAAGCAATATAACAGACAAATCTTAAGGTTCCATTGGGTTTTTCCAAGTCCAGAGCTCTCACTTTAATTTAGTTTTTCTTAACTAACTTTGGTTTATGTTTCTATAAAAGAAAACCTATAATAACTTCATGAAAACCTACCATTTTATCTCTGCAGACATGAGATAAATCTAACACAATACTTTCTAAGAGAAACGTTTATGACTTTTTTTTTCCTTCACTGGGGATACTGTATATCTTTCATATAACCAAATTTCCTTTCCATATAAACCAATTCACTTGTTTCTAAAATCTAATTAGAAAATTCTTTCTACTCTTTTTTTTTTTTTAATCCAAAAACACACTCTGTTGCACCAGGGGGGTTTCTAATCACATGCGTTTGCCAAGACTTCAATATTACCCACACTTCAGAATTAAACATACTTTGGAAGTAAGTTAATAGTAATGATATGACTTCAAAAGCCAAATTGATAAGGTATATTTTATATACAAAGACCATGAACAGTATATATGAGAGAGAAATTTAGAGAAAGTATGAGACCTATTTAATCTAGAGACATATTAAAACAATAACCTTTAAAAATAATTATATACCAAAAACAAAGAAAATGTTAAGAAATTTTAAACATATGGAAATTAAGACAACACATTCTATAAGTACAATGTAATAAATTTAAAGATCAACAATAAACACATTTAAAAATTCTTGCCTACTGAAAAAGAACCACCCCAATCCCCTGATTTGTTAAATATAATTAAAAGATAAATATTAAAAGCAAATAAAAAAGAATAAAAAGTCTTACTAAATAAATAACTTTCGGGTCCAAAAGAAAATCAAAACTCTAAAAATATTCAGAAAATAATGACAATGAGAACACTCAGGAAGTTTCTAACAAGAACTAAAGAAAAACATGTTTGGAATCAGACAGCACTAAGTTTAAATTCCATTTCTGGTACTTCCATATTGTATCACTTTGGGAAAAATGTACTGCCTTGTTTCTTCAAATCCAGAATAGGGAAGAAGAAATCAAGGTTGTCATGGGGATTAAATAATGGGTGAAAATCACCTAATAAAAGGGAATAATTCTTAACAAATATCAATCATTATCTCTCCAATTCCCCAAAACTTTGTCCATGAACACAGCCAAAGTTATACTTACAGGCAAATTAATAGCTTTACAAGCTTTTATCTTTCAAAAATAAATACACAGGCCAGGCGCGGTGGCTCACACCTGTAATCCCAGCACTTTGGGAGGCCGAGGCGAGCAGATCACCAGGTCAGGAGATTGAGACCATCCTGGCTAACACGGTGAAACCCTGTCTCTACTAAAAAAATACAAAAAATTAGCTGGGCGTGGTGGCGGGCACCTGTAGTCTCAGCTACTCGGGAGGCTGAGGCAGGAGAATGGCATGAACCTGGGAGGCGGAGCTTGCAGTGAGCCAAGATCCTGCCACTGCACTCCAGCCTGGGCGACAGAGTGAGACTCTGCCTCAAAAATAAATAAATGAATAAATAAATAAATACACAAACATGAGTTAATTTTTTTAGAAAAATACTAAACAGATTTTCATTAATATTGACAGTTATTTTAATTTGTATAATGCTCCTGAAAAATCAATGTAGGTAGGCATAGTTATAAACAAACACAAAGACTAAAAATAACATATATAAAAAGTATCTAGGTATATATATATACACATACACATGCATACTTATTAATAACTTTTTGCTATACACATATAGTTTTTCACTTATAGTAAAGACCCTAAATGAATTTGTAATTAATTTCTTATTTAACAACAGACACGTTTACTTTTATCTCTAATATTATTACAATTTAGTTCTTATAAATTAATTTTTTTCCACTGTGTTGAAGTTAAATTAACCCCTCTTTTAAACATTTGGAATGGAGAGGGAATATATAAATAGAATTACTTGAGTGAAGTACTTATAAATATTTATTTCTGAAATGAGGCTTTCACTGAGTTCAAGCATATTAACCAAATTATCAGCAAATAAAAAGACTCCTCAAGTTTCCAAAGCATTCTGCTTTGGAAAAAACAGAGACCTTTTGACAGAGGGGCACTAAATTCGTGTTTCAGTGTACTCCCTCAGGCTAACCTACCTAAAATAGATACCTTATAAACAGATTAACATCAAAAAGACTCAAAAACAACATAAGTAACTTTGTAGACCCAAGAGGGAACAAAAATACAAAACAACATGTAGGGCTGCATCCAGGGGCACACAGGAATCCTGATGTGCAGGCAGGTAGGACAGGCTGGAAGTTTGGCTCCTGTCAAGTGAAGGCAGGATGACTATGCGATTTATTGTATATACTGGAATATTTCTGAGACCTGTATCAAGAGAAAAAGCAGTTAACAGAAATCAATCCTTATGTGACCTATGCAAACAAGAATTTTAAAGTAGTTATTATGAATATGTTCAGGACTTTCAGGAAACATGGTCACAATGCACGAACATATGGAAATCCAAGATGAGGAACAGAAACAATAAAACTTCAAAAAAAAAAAAAAAAGAACCAAAAGGAGGACATGAAATGAAAAATCAGGTAGATTTAACAGCAGAACGTGGATATGGCAGAAAAAAAACAAAAAAACAAAAAAACAGGGAAGTAGAAGATAGATTAACAGAAATTATCCAGTCTAAATAACAGTAAGGAAAAAAAAAGATGAAATAGACTGGAAGCATGTTAGTGATTTGTAAGACAATAAAAAGTAGTCCAAAATATGTGTATTTAGTCTCAGAACACAGGTGAGAAAACAGAGCCCCCCCAAAAGTGAAATAATAATGGCAAACAATTTCCCAAATATGATGAAAAAATATGAACTTAGAGATCCACAAAGGTCAGTATATCCTAAGCAGAATACAAACAAAAGGAAACCTTAGCTTATCAAAGAAAAAAAAATTTCTGAAATCCAAAGATAAGGAGAAAATCTTTAAAGCAGTCTGAGAAAAAATAATACACTATACACTAGTAACAAGGTTTACATGAAGGATTAGTTCCAGGACCACCACCTGCTCCCCCAAAATCCATGCATATGAAAGTCTCACAGTAGCCCTGCAGAAACCAGCTATATGAAAAGTAGACCCTCATTATACTGGGTTTTGCAACCTGAGAATATTGTTATTTTCAATCCACGTTTGGTTGAAAGAAATCCATGTATAAGTGGACCTGTACAGTTCAAACCCATGTTGTTCAGGGGTCAACTGTATATGAGGTAACAATACAAATGGCTGTTCACCATTCATTAGAAGCAATGGAGGCTAATAGAAAATGGAACATCAATATAAAGCTTAAAAACCCTATAACTTTAAATTTGACATCAAGCAAAACTGTATTTCTAAAACAAAGGCAAAAAAAGATTATTTTAGATAAATAGCACATACATATACTAAAATTGGAACGATACAGAGAAGATTAGCATGGCCCCTGCGCAAGGATGACACGCAAATTCGTGAAGCGTTCCATATTAAAAAAAAAAAAAAGAAAAGAAAATTCGCCACCAGCAGGAGTGCACTACAAGCATATGTGAAAGTCCTTGAACTGAAAGAGAATGACACCAGGTGAAAACTAAGATCTACAGATCTTCAGGAAGAAACAAAATACATGGATATGAAAATGGCAAATATGTGGGCAAATGTAAAAGACACATGTACACAGGCAAATGTATTTCTCTTACTTTCTTTAAAAAACATTTTGTTATTTAAGACAATCTGTAACAAAGTATAAAGAATGAATACATGTTCTGACAGCAACTGGATACATTGCTAGTAGAATACAAAATGGTAGAGCCACTCTGGTAAACAATTTGACAGTTTCTTACAATGTTAAACATATAATTACCATCTTACTCAGCAAAACTATTCCTGAGTATTTCCCCACTGGAAATGAAAACATGTTCACGTGAAGACTTGTAATTCACTGTTCAGAGCAACTTTATTCACATTAGCCGAAAACTGGAAACCCAAATTTCCAACAGTAATGTGAATGGATAAACTGTGGTATATCTAAAAAATGGAAGACCGTTCAATAATAAATTAGGAAGAACTAACCTGATACATGCAACAATATGCATGAATCTCCAAAACATTAGGCAAGAGAAAAAAGTCATATACCCAGCCATGTGAATAATCATTGATGCCAGAGTCCATTGATAGGTAATTCTAGAAAAGGCAAACTATTGTGACAGAAAGTAAATCAGTGTTTGCTAATGGCCTATGGTAGGAGGAAGGGATTGACTGCACAGGGGTATGTGGGAATTTGGGGGTGATGGAAATGTTTTGTATTATGAATGTGATAGTTGCTAGAAGACTATATAGTTATCAAAACTCACTGAATTGGATACTTAAAGTGCGGTGAATTTGACTGGATGTAATTTATACCTCAAAGTGGGCTAAAAAATATAAAAGAGAGAGAGAGTCCCAGCCCTGAAAGAGTTCATAATCTAGATAGGCGGGTAGATAAGGAAACAAACAAATTATAAATCTGTGAAATCAAAGACATTTCACAGAATCAAACAAAACAGTGTGGGAGTGAAAAAAGTGGCAATTAACCAACTGCCTTTGCCTTGCAGAGTCAAAGAGAATTCACTGAGAGATGATATTTAAACTGGTTCTCAAAAGATAAAACCACTAAGGTGCAAAACTACCTGGTATATATAAGAAAGGGTGAAAAGCTCAGTATGTTAAGAACTTTGGATAAACAGTGTGCATGGCTAGGAAAAAAAAGCATTTTACTAAGTTAGAGAGTCTGGATTTTTCTGTAAGCTCTGAGGAGTCAAAACCTTTTTTTAAATACGTTTTCTTTAAAATAAAATAAGTCTGGTAAACAGTGTGGGAGATACATTTTTGTGTCAGGAGGCTAACTAGAGAAATGTTAACATTGATTCAATGGAAAAGTAAGATATGATAGTTTAACACAATAGGAAGAAGGAGGGAATGGACTGAAAGATATTTGAGGTCAAACTGAGGGAATCTGGTGACAAACTGTGGTACCAACTTAATAAGAAAGATCACTGAAGAACAAGATGACAAAGTTTAGAATGTATATATGACTAAAACACAACTGCAATAGTTAAAAATGGCAAAATTCCAAGTACAAATGAATGCTTTCTCCCTTTAAAATAAGTTAAAACACACCTATTTAAGATATTTTCAGACTGTGCTAAAAGATATACAAGATATAAAAGATAAACAAGAATACCTGAATAAATGGGAAACATATATCAACAACTGATGTAAAAATTAATGTTTTAAAGATACCAAAAATCCTTGACAATTAGGATTCTAAAATCTGTACACAAGAATAAAGGCAGTCACTTCCAAAATGGCCAAATAGGAACAGCTCTGGTCTGCAGCTCCCAGAGAGATTGATGCAAAAGATGGGTGATATCTGCATTTCAAACTAAGGTACGTGGTTCATCTCATTGGGACTGGTTGGACAGTGGGTACAGCCCATGGAGGGCGAGCAGAAGCAGGGCAGGGCATTGCCTCACCCGGGAAGCACAAGGGGTCGGGGATTTCCCTTTCCTAGGCAAGGGAAGCCATGACAGACTGTACCTGGAGGAACTGTACACTACCACCCAAATATGCGCTTATCCCACAGTCTTCACAACTGGCAGACCAGGGAATTCCCTTCCGGGTCTGGCTCAGTGGGTCCCACGCCCACAGAGCCTTGTTCACTGCTAGCGCAGCAGTCTAAGATCAGCCTGTGAGATGGCAGTCTGGTGGGGGGAGGGGCGTCCACCATTGCTGAGGCTTGAGTAGGTAAACAAAGTGGCCTGGAAGCTCGAACTGGGCGGACCTCAGTGCCCCTCTGCAAGGCCTACAGCCTCCACCTCTGTGGGCAGGGCATAGCTGAACAAAAGGCAGCAGAAACTTCTGCAGACTTAAATGTCCCTGTCTGAGAGCTCTGAAGAAGGCAGTGGTTCTCCCAGCACAGTGTTCGAACTCTGAGAACAGACAGACTGCCTTCTCAAGTGGGTCCCTGACCCCCATGTAGCCGGACTGGCAGACACCTCCCAGTAGGGGCCAACAGACACCTCATACAGGCGGGTGCCCCTCTGGGACAAAAATTCCAGAAGAAGGATCAGGCAGCAATATTTGCTGTTCTGCAGCCTCCGCTGGTGATACCCAGGCGAATAGGGTCTGGAGTGAGCCTCCAGCAAATTCCAACAAACATGCAGCTGAGGGGCCTGTTAGAAGGAAAACTAACTAACAGAAAGGAATAGCATCAACATCAACAAAAAAGGACATCCACACCAAAACCCCATCTGTAGCTCACCAACATCAAAGACCAAAGGTAGATAAAACCACAAAGATGGGGAGAAAACAGAAGAGAAAAGCTGAAAAATCAAAAAACCAGAGCACCTCTCCTCTTCCAAAGAATCGCAGCTCCTCGCCAGCAACTGAACAAAGCTGGATGGAGAATGAGTTTGATGAGTGGACAGAAGTAGGCTTCAGAAGGTCAGTAATAACAAACTTCTCCGAGCTTAAGGAACATGTTCTAACCCATCGCAAAGAAGCTAAAAACCTTGAAAAAGGTTACACAAATGGCTAACTAGAATAAACAGTGTAGAGAACACCTTAAATGACCTGATGGAGCTGAAAACCACAGCACAAGAACTTCATGACACATGCACAAGCTTCAACAGCCGATTTGATGAAGTGGAAGAAAGGATATCAGTGACTGAAGATCAAATTAATGAAATAAAGCGAGAAGACAAGATTAGAGAAAAAAGGGTGAAAAGAAATGAATAAAGCCTCCAAGAAATATGGGACTATGTGAAAAGACCAAAACTATGTTTGATTAGTGTACCTGAAAGTGACGAGGAGAATGGAACCAAATTAGAAAACACTGTACAGGATATTATCCAGAAGAACTTCCCCAACCTAGCAAGGCAGGCCAACATTCAAATTCAGGAAATACAGAGAACACCACAAAGATACTCCTTCAGAAGAGTAACCCCAACCCACATAATTGTCAGATTCACCAAGGTTGAAATGAAGGAAAAAATGTTAAGGGCAGCCAGAGAGAAAGGTCAGGTTACCCACAAAGGGAAGCCCATCAGACTAACAGCTGATCACTCTGCAGAAACCCTACAAGCCAGAAGAGAGTGGGGGCCAATATTCAACATTCTTAAAGAAAAGAATTTTCAAGCCAGAATTTCATATCAAGCCAAACTAAGCTTCATAAGTGAAGGAGAAACAAAATCCTTTACAGACAAGCAAATGCTGAGAGATTTTGTCACCACCAGGCCTGCCTTACAAGAGCTCCTGAAGGAAGCACTAAACATGGAAAGGAACAACCGGTACCAGCCACTGCAAAAACATGCTAAATGGTAAAGACCACCAACACTATGAAGAAACAGCATAAATTAATGGGCAAAATAACCAGCTAATATCATAATGACAGGATTAAATTCACACATAACAATATTAACCTTAAATGTAAATGGGTTAAATGCCCCAATTAAAAGACACAGACTGGCAAATTGGATAAAGAATCAAGACCCATCAGTGTGCTGTATTCAGAAGATGCATCTCAAGTGCAGAGACACACTTTGCTCAAAATAAAGGATGGAGGAAGATCAAGCAAATGGAAAGCAAAAAAAAGCAAGGTTTGCAATCCTAGTCTCTGATAAAAAAAGACCTTAAACCAACACAGATCAAAAGAGACAAAGAAGGCCATTACATAACAGTAAACGAATCAATTCAACAAGAAGAGCTAACTATCCTAAATATATATGCACCCAGTACAGGAGCACCCAGATTCATAAAGCAAGTACTTAGAGACCTACAAAGAGGTCTCAAAATAATAAGAGCTATTTATGACAAACCCACAGCCAATATCATACTGAATGGGCAAAAACTGGAAGCATTCCCCTGGAAAATCAGCACAAGACAAGGATGTCCTCTCTCACCACTCCTATTCAACACAGTGTTGGAAGTTCCAGCCAGGACAATCAGGGAACAGAATGAAATAAAGGGTATTCGATAAGGAAAAGAGGAAGTCAAATTGTCCCTGTTTGCAGATGACATGATTGTATATTTAGAAAACCCCATCATCTCAGCCCAAAATCTCCTTAAGCTGACAAGCAACTTTAGCAAAGTCTCAGGATACAAAATCAATGTGCAAAAATCATGAGCATTCCTATACACCAATAACAGACAAACAGAGAGCCAAATCATGAGTGAACTCCCATTCACAATTGCTACAAAGAGAATAAAATACCTAGGAATCCAACTTACAAGGGATGTGAAGGACCTCTTCAAGGAGAACTATAAACCACTGCTCAACAAAATAAAAGAAGCCACAAACAAATGGAAAAACACTCCATGCTCATGGATAGGAAGAATCAGTATTGTGAAAATGGCCATACTGCCCAAGGTAATTTATAGATTGAGTGACATGCCGATCAAGCTACCAATGACTTTCTTCACAGAATTGGGAAAAAAGCTACTTTAAAGTTCATATGGAATCAAAAAACAGCCCGCATAGCCAAGGCAATCCTAAGCAAAAAGAACAAAGCTGGAGGCATCATGCTACCTGACTTCAAACTATACTACAAGGCTACAGTAACCAAAACAGCATGGTACTGGTACCAAAACAGAGATATAGACCAATGGAACAGAACAGAGGCCTCAGAAATAACACCACACATCTACAACCATCTGATCCTTGAAAAACCTGACAAAAACAAGCAATGGGGAAAGGATCCCCTATTTAATAAATGGTGCTGGGAAAACTGGCTAGCCATATGTAGAAAGCTGAAACTGGATCCCTTCCTTACACCTTATACAAAAATTAATTCAAGATGGATTAAAGACTTAAATGTAAGACCTAAAGCCATAAAAACCCTAGAAGAAAACCTAGGCAATACCATTCAGGACATAGGCATGGGCAAAGGCTTCATGACTAAAACACCAAAAGCAATGGCAACAGAAGCCAAAATTGACAAATGGGATCTAATTAAACTAAAGAGCTTCTGCACAGCAAAAGAAACTATTGTCAGAGTGAACAGGCAACCTAGAGAATGGGAGAAAATTTTTGCAATCTACCCATCTGACAAAGGGCTAATATCCAGAATCTACAAAGAACTTAAATAAATTTACAAGAAAAGAAACAACCCCATCAAAAAGTAAGCAAAGGATATGAACAGACACTTCTCAAAAAAAGACATGTATGCAGCCAACAGACACATGAAAACATGCTCATCATCACTGGTCATCAGAGAAATGCAATTCAAAACCACAATGAGATATCATCTCACGCCAGTTAGAATGGTAATCATTAAAAAGTCAGGAAACAACAGATGCTGGAGAGGATGTGGAGAAATAGGAACACTTTTACACTGTTGGTGGGAGTGTAAGTTAGTTCAACCATTGCAGAAGACAGTGTGGCGATTCCTCAAGGATCTAGAACCGGAAATACCATTTGACCCAGAGATCCCATTACTGGGTATATACCCAAAGGATTATAAATCATGCTACTATAAAGACACATGCACACGTATGTTTATTGCGGTACTATTCACAATAGCAAAGACTTGGAACTAACCCAAATGTCCATCAATGATAGACTGGATTAAGAAAATGTGGCACATATACACCATGGAATACTATGCAGCCATAAAAAGGGTGAGTTCATGTCCTTTGCAAGGTCATGGATGAAGCTGGAAACCATCATTCTGAGCAAACTATCACAGGGACAGAAAACCAAACACCACTCATAGGTGGGAGTTGAACAATGAGAACACATGGACACACGGTGGGGAGCATTACACACCAGGGCCTGTTGGGGGGTGGGGGGCTGGGGGAGGGATAGTATTAGGAGAAATACCTAATGTAAATGACGAGTTAATGGGTGCAGCAAACCAGCATGGCACATGTATACCTATGTAACAAACCTGTACTTTGTGCACATGTACCCTAGAACTTAAAGTATAAAAAGAAAAAAAAAGAATAAAGGCATAAGAAACATCAAGTTTGAAAAAGTAGAACAAAAGGTGGAATATTAGTCTCATATATGCCTTATTACAAGGCTTCATAATTAAAATAACATGACGCTGGCACAGGATTCTATCACTGACACCATATAGAATCCAGAAACAGACTCCTGTATAATGAAATGTGTAAGAAAGACATTCCAAAACAGGAGGAAGAAAATGACTTTTTCTGTTCAGCAGTGTTAGAAAAATTGTATACACAGACAAAATAAATTCCACATAAATTCAAGACTCAATTGTAAAGATAATAAAATACAAGAGTGAAAAGAAAATAAAAACATCTTTCTGACCAAGAGGTAAGAAATCTTTAAACAGGAATCAAAACACTAAAGTGATGTATTAAAAAAGACTGATAAAATGGAATACATCAAAATTTAAAACCTCTGTAAGCCAAAAGTCAATATAGCATCTCTGCAAATAGAAAGAGAATGTTTGCAACCTAAATAATAAAGGGTTAATATCAAAAAACTCTGGTATACCAAAAGAATGTCAACCCCAATAGAAAAAGGGCAAACAATTTACATACTCAATTCACAGAAGAGAAGATACAAATAAGCCAATAGAAATACAAGAAAGATGTTCCAACCCAGTAGTAAGCAGAAAAATAAAGAATTAAAACAAGATAATCATCTTTAATGTATCAGATTGGCAAAAAAATAATAAACTATTATTTAGGAAGCATTTACTCTCATACACTGATGATACAGTCACTGCAAAAGGCAATTTGATAATATCTAGTAAAATTTTGAAATACTTTAAACCTATGGCTCAGTAATAGTGCCACAGGATTCTTCAGCTGTCGCTTTTCCAGCTGGAAACCTCTGTGGCCAGTGGCACCTTTTCCCGAGTTTTGCTCGGCCCGCTGGGCTCCTTCCACCCACTCGGCCTGGCAGGCTGCGCTCCGCTCGTGCTAAGCCTGGATCCCACGCATGCCAAGGGCAAGCCAGGCATGGAGTGGCAAAGGGCAGGCAACTCTGGGCACCAGCACAGGCACCGGCTCCCTGCGAGGCTGCAGCTGGACCAGGCAAACCCCGCAAGTGGCTTCCACTGGAGGCTCCAGGAAACACGGTGGCACTTAGAAGCTTGGAGGCACCAAGAAGTGCAGAGCCCCAAAGAGGGTGTCACAGCCCTGGCTCAGGGAGCCATTAGGTCTGGGATCCCTGAAGGGGCCCAGCTCTTCTCTTCTGCTTGTTGCCTGCAATGTGGCGAGCAGGATCAGGAGGTGGCATGTTTCAGCCTTGTTTGCCTTAGGGTTCTTTCAGTTTCGCCATTTGGGTGTTCCCGAGTGCTTCTCCCGTACAGAAGAAGAATGAGGTACCTGGGCAAATGGAGGGTGAGCAAGGCAAGGTGCTTTACTGACAGTACAGCTCTCAGAAGATCAGAAGTGGGTAGCTCCTATCCACAGGTAGGTCATCCCATTGAGCCTGAGGCCCACTGAGACTGCAGCCCTCAGCAGAGAGGACACCCAGAGTGGGTAGCTCCTATCGCAGGCAGGTTGTCCCGTCCTCCCGAGTCTGGTTAAATCCAAGGTTTTTATAGGCTCAGGAGGGAGGAAGTGTGTGCTGATTGGCCCATGGGCAGCCATGGTTAGGCCCAGAAAACGCACCATAGGTTCTCACTCCAGGCCACAGATTTCACCCAGAACAGACAGCCTGGTCCCCAGGCTTCAGGCCATCCCTGGCTTTAAGGTGGGGCTTCACTGTGGACCCACCTCTTTCCGCCCAGGAGCCTGTCTGCCTCCCGCTATCTATACATCATCCACTGTACCCAGGCTGTTTGTGCCAAGGGGCACCTACAGGCCTGCACCAAGCCACCCTCAGCACCTCTTTGGCCTCCCTCCCATGCTCGTCAGCGCCAAAAGTCCAGAGGGGGCCGAGGTGGCAGGGGGCTGGTGTGACAGTGCCACTATGAGTGAGGGCACACCTGGCTGGGTTGCAACAGCACCCAGGCTCGGCCTCGACTTCACTCCAAAATCAGAGTGGGGAGAGGCCAGGCAGCAGTAGCAGGCACTTCCGAGCCTGCAGAGGTGGGTGGGGGCTTCTCAGGCCCCCGAGAGTGCAGGGATGCCCAGGTCCACAGCTGTGGCTGGGTGGCTGCAGCTGTGTCCCGGAGGGTGGTGATCCCACCCTGCCAACTCGGAAGGGGGTGGGGCTCCCACCTGTTCCTGGCTCCCGTAGCTCGGTGGAGTGTGCAGCCCTGGCTGTGCCACCCCGGCTGCAGCCAGTCTTTGCAGCGGCTGCTCCAGACGGGCCACTGCTGCCAACAATAGTATGTCATTTAAACTTCACAACTTGTAAATGAGGTATTATTTATCACTTTATTGCAAATTAGTAAACTAGGACTCTAAAAGGTTAAGTAATTTGCTCAAGATCTCAAAGGGAATCAATATATTAGCTTTAAAAATGGAGTGACAGGTGTGTGTGAGGCAAATATCAAAGTTAATTAGGTAATTACATCTTAAGACCTTCTTGTAACTGAATAAATATCAAAATTGTTACCAATTATTCTACATCCAGGACTAGAATGTCCAACCAGCAGAAAAGAATTGATTAACGGAATGGTTCTCAATTTGAAGGAAATCTATCAGAATCACCCAGGGAGCTTTATCAAACTATACAAATTCACATCTCTAAACATTCCATCCGCTTTCACAAATTGAGGGCTACATATACTTCCACAAATATTAGGACGAAAAAACATTAAAATGCTGCTTTACCTGGATTATCTCCACCCAACCATAACACAAAGTGAAGAAAGCATACAATCGGCTGAGAATTTTTTATTTTTAGATAAAAACCAGTGACATAAAAGTAATACCCTATCTCTTTGTCCTTATTATATAAAACGGGAAAAAAGACACCAGGATATGGCCTTATGCTAAAATTTTGTCCAAAGGGGAGGAAAAAAGAAAAATGAAAAAGGAGTTTCCATTTTACTAAAGGAAGTGATGTTGATTCATTTGCACAACACTCTCATCCCAGTACTATAAACGTTGCTCCCACAGAACTAAACATGTGCACAACTGGTACCCTCTAAAGAAACTCTGTGGAAAGCAAGAACATGTGTTTTTAATGACTTATAAACATTCACAAGAAACAAGTTTCATTTAATAACATTCATTGTAGTTTCTGTATCACAAATAGAGGTCCCTGCAAAGAGAACTGATTTTCTTAATAATTTATGCTTACTCAGAATCTCTAAAAGATTTTCATGTTTCCAAACTGTTCTGCATATCTACGTTTAACATTCATGGGCTAATGAAGAGTATCTTTCATTGTTCTTGCCCTTTCCTTCTCCATTCTCCTTTTCATAAATTGTACTCTTACCAAGACAAAACCTGTACTAAAAATGTGTATTAACATCATGAAAAAATAATGGAATTAACACGTCAAAGTGAGTATTACCAAACAAGGTAATTCTACATAGAGACTATATACACTGTAGCAGAAAAACCTCTCAGAAAAGACTTAGATTTTTCTCAAAATATAGACATTCATTACCAGTTTACAAGTAATTTCACATGACCAGTAAAATGAAAACCATACAGCTGCCTTGTATGTGGAAGGAATTCAAATATTTCTAATCTAATTTTGTTTTGAAGCATATAACAAAGTGGCTAAATGCACAGGTCTCGGGTCAGACTGACCTCCATTGAACTTCCAGCTTCATCACTTAACAGTTACCCTAAAGCACTTAAAAATGTGCCAATGTCCCCAAGAAATCGTCTAATCCTTTAATTTAAACTGGGTTTCCCATAGCACTAACTTTGAAGATAATTTAGGTCTTTCTACTAACAGAAGACAACAAGCTAAAAATAATAGATTAAAAATATTTCCTATAACAAAAATTTAGAGATGGGAAAAACCCTAGGGATCTTTTACTGATCAGAAGATCCACTCTACAATTTTAAGAAATAAAGAAACAAAGGCTTTGAGAGGTTATGACTTTTCCGAGGTCAGATAATTAATAAACAAAACGAGGATTTTAGAATTTAGGCCTCCCCCATACTTCACCATATCATGGGAATGACTGAAACCAAAAAAAAAAAAAAAAAACTGTAAGAGGTCAAGGTTCAAAAAAGAGACGGCAGGTTGTCAGTAATTTAATTCCATCTTAATTATAATTTTTTAACTCGATTTGTCCTTGTTCCTCAACTGCCTCCTCCTACAACCCATCCCTACATACCTACGCCTATTAATGAAATAAGAGGAATATGATCAAAAGAGCTAACTTTTCACTGGAATCTCTATCATTGTCCCACTGATGCCTAAATTACTTAAGAGCAAATGGTCAGCACTCTTAGAAAGCAACAAGGTCCAAGGCCACAAATACAGCTGACTAACCCGGCATTTTTCAGAAGAGTGATGTAATGGAGCAATGAAGAACATGGCCTCTGGAGCCAGACTGGAGTGGAATGACTGGCCATATGATTTAGGCTAGTTACTAACCATGCCCCATGCCCCTTCCACCCGGTGCCTCAGTTTCTCTATCCTTAAAAAAAGAGAATAACTTATCTTCATTGAAGTTGTGTGAAGATTAAACATATTCCAAAAGAAGCACTTAGCATAGTTTCTTCTTAGGCATATTGCAATTGTTTGACAAATGTTAGAGCTCTTAGGTTGATGATGCTGATATGCAAGCCCCTTTCCAAGCCAGTACATTCTGCTGTCTTCTAACACACACAAATTGAACTCTATTCTTTCTGGTTACAAAACATGAATATTTTCCCTTAAGATCACTATGCTATTCTTTTTATTCCCCTAAATGACAGTATTAAGTTGTGTTTTAGGAAGAAAGGAAATCAAACACTACATTAATTTGCTTATTTTAAAATAATAATTACAGAAGCACTGGAAGTGTTTACTTAGCAAATGAACATTTAAGCCAAATAGATTGTGTCTCAACATATTTATTTTTGCCTTGAAAGAGAGCAGTAGTTTTTATTTTTAAATTTCTCTAAATATAAGCTGAAATTCTACATATATAAAAGACATACCTTAATAATTTTAGGACAAGTGTGATGCCGGCCTATGAAAATGTCAGAACGGTCTCATTTTAAATAATTGCTCATATAATTTATTCATCCACAATGTATCTATATCAATATAACTATTCTGATTTCGATTGTTTTAAATCTTTCATTTTTTAAAACTATAAAATCACTGCACAGGTAAACAGTTATTGCAGCACAACAGACAATAGTTTTCATTTATTTAAAGACCAAACAAAAGAAATCTTCATTGCTCTGCAAGTTGAAATAGCATCTAGGCCTAAATTAGCTCCTCGTGACATTAGTTCTCCTGACATAAGGTCCTTAGGCATCAGTGGCAGTTCTGAAGAGGCACAAACATGTTTGGTGAGTGTCTGAAGCTGTACATTATAGAAGGTGGTTAATTTAACCACGAGAAAAATTACACATGCCCTAGCATTTCGATCTTCTTAAAAAGCTCTAAACTTGGTTATTTCATAACCAAAGCTATTATTCGCACTGGCCAAGGTATTTTCTAGTAACAATTTAGGTGTCCTGGGAGTCTTATTAACTCTTTCAGGCCATTAGGGTACCAATAAGAGCATTAGGGCATGAAACCTAATTACAGGGCATAAAATGGTCTTAGTGCTCTGTTTTTTTGTTTTGTTTTGTTTTGTTTTATGTATACTTTAAGTTTTAGGGTACATGTGCACAATGTGCAGGTTGGTTACATATGTATACATGTGCCATGTTGGTGTGCTGCACCCATTAACTCGTCATTTAACATTAGGTATATCTCCTAATGCTATTCCTCCCCGCTCCCCCCACCCGACAATGGGCCCCGGTGTGTGATGTTCCCCCATCCTATGTCCATGTATTCTCACTGTTCAACTCCCACCTATGAGTGAGAACATGTGGTGTTTGGCTTTTTGTTAATGAGCCTGCTGAAGTGACCAATTTTGTATCAAGGAATACAAGGAGTTTCATTTCAAATGTTATTTGGACATTTTTTAGACTTTTACAGTGGCTACTCCATTTTTAGAAGGTGAAACTAGAAGACTTAAAACAGTAGTGTTAAAATTACAGAACTATAACAAGAAAAACTTTTTTTACTAATTGAAAAATGTTCTCTGATGCAATGGCTAGTTTAAGTTCAGTCATCATAGGTAAAAACTGTAAGTATTAAAACAGGGATATATAGTCTACCAAAGTCTGTACATATGTTAATTAGGATCAAAAAAGTTATTTCATTTTATTTATATCACAAAAAATAAAAGTTATTGTATTTGTTCACAAATTAAAACAACCCCAAAATGTCTTTGAAGAATCACAACTTAAATGTGTCTATATGAATAGAGTAAAAAGAAAATACACATACATAAGGACATACTATGAACTAAAACGAGCTTCATTTTCAAAAAAGAAAAACTTTGACAAACCATGCCAAATAACAGCTTCTTTTTCTTTCTTGTTTTTTGTTTGTTTGTTTGTTTTTTGTTTTTTGGGATGGAGTTTCGCTCTTGTTGCCTAGGCTGGAGTGCAATGGCATGTTCTTGGCTCACCACAACTTCTGCCTCCTGGGTTCAAGTGATTCTCTGGCCTCAGCCTCCCATATAGCTGGGATTACAGGCATGTGCCACCACACCCAGCTAATTTTGTACTTTTAGAAGAGATGGGGTTTCTCTACGTGGGTCAGGCTGGTCTCAAACTTCTGACCTCAGGTGATCTGCCTGCCTTGGCCTCTTTTTCTAAAGATAGTAGAAACTAATAGGATGGATATAATTTTTATTATTTATTTATTTATAGAAACGAAGTCACACTACGTTGCTCAGGCTGGTCTCACCTCCTGCACTCAAGTGACCTTCCTGTCTCAGCTTCCCAAAGTGCTGGGTTACTGGTGCGAGCAACCATGCCGGCCAAGGATTTACTTTTTAAATGCCTAATAACAATAAAAACGTATAGGAAATTTAAAAAATCTCTATATACTCCTATATTACACACATACCCAGAAAACTACACAATTAAAAAGAAAATTCCTGATAGCTGCCCTCCCCTAAGTGTTTTTAAATTTCTCTCATTTATCTGACTGACAAATATGCCAAGAAGTATAGATGACAAATGTTTAAACGGTCATAAAATATAAAATCACTTATTCCTTTGTAATAGAAATTTCAATTTATACACAGCAATTTATATTTAAAGTTACTGCATTAGATATTTTTGGAAAATGGACACCAGCCAACAATGAAAAGGGAAAACTAAAGAGGGAATGGTAGAATTTAAGTAAGTAGAACTAACCAAGCATTGAAAAGAAACCCGCAGGTGATAGCTATGCAGGAGGTTCAGAGAACAGTCTGTTCAAGGATGATCACTTAATAAATAGTATGATAAACTAAATGAATATTTACATAACAATACTGTAAATGCTACTTAGTTTTTAATTTTCAGATTCAACCATGAAGCAAAATAGGAAAAACAATTATACTTAACATAATTTAAACATTATAAATTTTGACACTGTAGAATTGATAGTGTAGCTGAGAGAAGTTAGGTTGTAAGGGACAGAAAAGGATAAAAATATAGAAACCAAATGCTCTAAGTTCTACACTGGGCAGTTAAGAGTTATTGTTCAAAGTCAATGAAGCAATAAATCCAGCTCCAAATATACAACTTAGAGTTATTAGGGTAATAGTAGAAATATGGTAACACAGTTGATAAATGTTTAAGAATTTAAGTTCCTTGTCTTCCAAAGTAATAATTTGAGTCAACAGGGAAAATGCATAAATTAAGAAATATAAGCACATCACTTACAGAAGGAAGCAACCATTCAAAAGAACAAAAAACATCTGCGATAAGATCTGAGAAGATGAGGTGGGAGGTAGGAAGAAAAACTTTACTTTCATTTTATATACTTTTTTTATACTTCTGAGTTTTTATTTCCATGAATAAAATTAATTTTATAATTTTTAAAATGACATCTAAAATCCTGTGTTTGTGATTTTAGATGGTAAATATGAAAGACATAAATACCAAAACATTTTAAAAGTTGCTTGATTTAGGATTAAACACTGTTGACTAAAAATAATTTTTCAAAAATAAAAAACATTTATACTACAATCTCTTCTTCCTTTCAATTTGTGCCTACATCAATTTTTTTCCTCGGTCTCTGTAAAGTAAAGAAGAAAATTCAACAAAGCTATGCAGAATATATTAACGATAATGTGTAGGTAAAAGGAATGAGAAAAAAATGTGTGATTCTTAAAACTACCAAACTTGCTGGGCATGGTGGCTCAAACCTGTAATCCCAGTACTTTGGGAGGCTGAGGCGGGTAGATCCCTTTAGGCCAGGAGTCCAAGACCAGCCTGGTCAACACGGTGAAACCCCATCTCTTCTAAAATACAAAAAATTAGCCAGGTGTGGTGGCGCATGCCTGTACTCCCAACTAGTCAGGAGGCTGAGGCACAAGAATCACTCGAACCTAGGAGGTGGTGGTTGCAGTGAGCTGAGATTGTGCCACTGCACTCCATCATGGAAGGCAGAGAGAGACTCTGTCTCAAAAAAAAAACTACCAAACTTATTTTATAAAATCTAGATAT
Organism: Pan troglodytes; assembly: GCF_028858775.2. Lineage (NCBI taxonomy): Eukaryota > Metazoa > Chordata > Mammalia > Primates > Hominidae > Pan > Pan troglodytes. Next base: position 106,879,675 of record NC_072401.2, read on the forward strand.
AGGAGAAGAGTACTTTAAGTACTAACTAATGTGAACAATATACAAATATCCTTAAAATAAACAATTTTCATTTTCCCCATATACTTTACTCATTCTTTTAGGAGTTCAAAAACATATTATGAATAAGAATTGTTGTATTTTTCATGATGAAAATAATACATGTGTTCACTTTTAATACAATGATAAATGTATTGGTGTTCTAAAACAATAACATCTTGTTTTAACTACTCAAGTTCAATAATTTCTTCTCAACCCAAATCAGCAACTGGCTTTAGTGTTTCTGCATATCTCTTCATAAAAGCAAATATGAAAGGAATTTAGAAAGGTGTCCAAAGTGCAAAGTCATCTCCATTCTGAGTATGCAACAGAAATAAAATGAATAGAGTTAAAACTTTTTATTCTAACACTTACGAAACTCAAGGAGTCATGCTAGGCTTATGTGATGTAGTTTCAATACCTCTAGTTACAAATATATAAATTACTAGAATCAAGGATGAATTGCTTGGTATAATATTATAGATGGGCTATATATTGCTCAATACAGTACTGAGCAATTCACACATTAGAATCAGACAGAAATGAGTTCAAACTGTATACTATTTACATGTTTGCAAAGGTGGGCAAGTCACTTACATTCTCTGACCATCTTCTAAGTTAAGAACAATATCTACTATAACAGGCACCAGCGCTTGTTATATGCTAGACAGTTTAAAATGTTAAATCACATCTCCAACAGTACTGAACTACTACTCTCTAAATAATATTTTCATTTTCATTCAGGTGCTCAGCTTTTTCAGTTTAAAGGGGCATCCCTTAGCACAGTTTCATGACTTTAGTGTGGCAGATCACAAATGAATTAGGTGGATGATTTGTTTCGGCTGCCTGTGGGACTATTACCTTATCAATTCTCATTTGAGGAGCAGTTAAGGTGCTAAAAAATGTTTTTAACTAAATAAAATTTATTTACTATTCTCATATATAAGTATATGAAAAGTATAAAAATAGAAAAAATCAGGGTAAAATAATGAGATAAGGAATATATATGGTTTATAGACTTGAGCTGATATTTTAATTGTAGTTTTCACATTTTACTTTTGATCCTGAGGTTACATGCACTTCACGCTATCAGACCTCTCCCTTTCTCAGTTATATACAAGAATGACAAAAAAGAAATCTCTTCCTGTTTCAAGTGCAAGAAAAGGTACATAAACTAAGATTAATACATTGTTAATGAGGTTCAGTCATCTTAGAAATGGTAATATCTTCCAGTTTAGAATCGAGGTTTACAAGGAAAGAGGATCCTGAGCAAGAATAAGACAGGAAAGAAAAATGGAGGAAAAATTGGTCAAAGAATAATAATAGTTGTCATATATTCAACACTGGTATGTGAAAGCCAGATGCTTTAAATAAATCATTTCTTATATTGCCAACAACTTTACAAGTAGGTATAATCATCTCCCTTTAGAAATGAGCAACTGAAATTCAGGAATGATCTACCCAAAGTCACTCAGCCAGGAAGTAGCACAGCCGGAACTTAAACTGAAGTCTGTCTGACTCCAAACAAAATTAAATCATGCCAAGCTATTTCCAGAACTTAAAATTTCTAGGACATCAAAATTTCGTTAGAGGGCAGTTACTTTTCCCTTCATTTGTACAAGAAGAGACAAAAACTAGGTGCAGAAATAGCTTTTGTCATTGATGAACACTCCTTCCTTAGTTTCTTCTTGTTAGTCATATGAACAAAAGAGATTTCAGGGTAAAAATGCCAGTATCGTATGCTTTTATTCCTAGTCAAAGGATGCTTTCAAAACAGTTCCCAACAGCAGTTGGGCCATCAAAATCATGGAAGTAAGGAAAGAAGAAAGGAGGGAAGGAAGGAGTGAAAGGGAGAGGAAGAAAGTGAAAGAGAGGTGACAGGAGAGGGAAGAAAAAGGGAATAGAGGGAAACCAGTAGAATGTACTTTCTTCATTTAAAATATAATTTGTCTATCTACATCTTTTCCTCTCTCTTTTTTAAAAAGTACATTTAACTTCCCTATGTGAACTTCTTTTAAGTTCTCAGAATTCCAATGACACACTAATTTGCTTTCACTTTCTGGAAAGTAACAGTCTTACCATGAAACTTTGAGGCTTCAGGATCATTCGCATTGATAGCAATTAATTTCCAATCTGTTTCACCTTCATCAATAAGAGCCAAAATTCCAAGGATCTTCACATGAATAACTTCTCCACAAGAAAGAATCTTTAAAGAAAAAAGAAATTCACTATTTGCAAGGCTTTGGAGAGTTTACTCACATATCATAAAATCCATATAAAAGATTAAAAGAACTACAGACTGAAATGTAACAAAGCCTCAATAATTAAAAATAATATGAAAATAGCCAAAGTCTGCCTTGCAATGTCCCTTTAGAGTTAACTTTCTCAAAATTTCCACTTTCACCAATGATTGAATTATTTTACAGATAAACAAACAACTTGCCCTCCCATTGCAAACAACTAAAAAACTGGACAAAATATATGAAATCACTCGTTTCAGACATTAAACAACAGGCAGTACAGGACTGTGATCCCAGAGAGAAGCAAACAAATGAGAAGAGACGTGATTGCCCTGGTTTTCTGCTCAATACACATTCCAAACCACAGCAGAGAGAAAGGAACCCAGTAAGAGGACAGGGATCTCACTGAGGTTAAAAAAAAATGGAGGATGAGGCAGCTGGAATTTGTAGGGCATGGTACTAGAAATAAGAAATAACTACAGCAATATACATAGGGGTTCCTTTGAGACACAGATTAAACACTAACCTGTGTATGCATGGGATGAGACTTTATACGTCAAGGCAAAGAATAACAGCCAGAGACCTATAAAATGAGTTCCAACCACCCAGGAAAACCTCATTTACCACAAGGGGCATTCATTAGTGAGCCTATAATAGGCATGCATTAATGGTAGGACTAAACTGGCTCTCAAATAAAGGTTACTCTAGACCTGTCCTAACAAAGTTTTAAAAGTGCCTGGATACAACCAAACTGACTCACAAGTAACTACCTGTAAAAACAAATATTTAAAGGAAGACAACAACATCCAGGCACTCAACATAACACAACATCCAAGATCCTGTCAATATGCAAGAAAATGTAAGCCCTAAATGGCGAAAAAATTAAAAATCATTCAACAGAAACATTTCCAGAAATGTTAGATGATGGAATTAACAGATAGGAACCTCAAAACAACTACTGTAAATATGCTCAAAGATTTAAAGAAAAACATGACAATATGGAAGAGAGAAATAGAAAACATAAAAAAAAACCAAATAGAACTTTAAGAGCTAAGACATATATGATCTGAAAAGAAAAATTCTCTCAATGAGCTTAACAACAAAATAGACATTGCCAAAGAGAAAATTAGTGAAACTGAAGACACTGTAACAGAAACTTTCCAAAGTGAAGCACAGAACAAAAAAGATAAGAAAAAATTAACAATCCCAGTGTCCTCTGGGACAACATTCAGCATTCTATCTCATGTATAAATGGAATTCCAGAATGGGAAAGAGGAGGCCGAAAAATATTTGAATAAATAACGTCCAAAAAATTTCCAAATTTGATAAAAAGTATAAACCCCACAGATTGAGAAAGGACACATGCACACACACACACACACGCACACCCATCAGAATAAACAAACAAAATCCAAAGTGAAGCACATCATAATCAAAGTGCTGAAAACCAGTGATAGTGACAGAGAGTAAATCTTAAAAGCAGATAGAGGGGAAAAAAATATTACATAAGGGTACGATGATAAGAATGACAGCTGATTTCTCTTTAGAAGCAATGTAAGCCAAAAGACAAAGAAATGAAATCTTTAAAATTCTTAAAAACGCTACCAACCTAGAATGCCAGGAGTCAGAAAGACTTCGCAAAGGGGAAAGGGGGAACTTTCTGGGATGATGGAAATGCTTCATATTTTAATTGAAGGAGGAGGTTATGTGTGTGTATACATATGTCAAAACTCACTATATACTTAAAATGAGTATATTCTATTGTAATATATGTTTTATATATATACATAATGACTTAAAGTTTATTTTAATAGTTAAAAAAAATAGGAGGTTGCCTCCAAGATGGCCGAATACAAACAGCTCCTGTCTACAGTTCCCAGTGAGATTGACGCAGAAGACAGGTGATTTCTGTATTTCAAACTGAGGTACCTGGTTCATCTCATTGGGACTGGTTGGACAGTGGGTACAGCCCTCAGAGAGCAAGCCAAAGAAGGGCAGGATGTTGCCTCACCCAGGAAGTGCCAGGGGTCGGGGGATTTCCCTTTTCTAGCCAAGGGAAGCCATGAGTGACTGTACCTGGAGGAATGGTGCATGGCTGCCCCAAATACCATGCTTTTCCCATGGTCTTCACAACCGACAGACCAGGAGATCCCCTCCCGTGCCTGGCTCAGCGGGTCCCATGCCCACGGAGTCTTGCTCGCTGCTAGCGCAGCAGTCTGAGATCAACCTGGGATGTGGGAGCTTGGTAGGTGGAGAGGTGTCAGCCATTACTGAGACTTGAATAGGCAGTTCTATACTTACAGTGTAAACAAAGCCACAGGGAAGTGTGAACTGGGCGGAGCCCACCACAGCTCAGCAGGCCTATTCCCTCTCTAGATTCCACCTCTGGGGCAGAGCATATCTGAACAAAAGGGAGCAGACAGCTTCTCCAGACTTAAATGTCCCTGCCTGACAGCTCTGAAGAGAGCAGTATTTCTTCCAGCATGGCATTTGAGCTCCGATAATAGACAAGACTGCCTCCTCAAGTGGGTCCCTGACTCCCATGTAGCCTGACTGCGAGACACCTCCCAGTAGAGGCCAACAGACACCTCATATAGATAGGTGCCCCCTCTGGGACGAAGTTTCAGGCAGCAATATTTGCTGTTCTGCAGCCTCTGCTGGTGATACCCAGGCAAACAGGGTCTGGAGTGGACCTCCAGCAAACTCCAACAGACCTGCAGCTGAGGGGCCTGTCTGTCAGAAGGAAAACTAACAAACAGAAAGGAATTGCACCAACATCAACAAAAAGGACATCCATGCCAAAACCCCATCCATAGGTCACTAACATCAAAGACCAAAGGTAGATAAAACCACAAAATGGGGAGAAACCAGAACAGAAAGGCTAAAAATTCCAAAAACCAGAATGCCTCTTCTCCTCAAAGGATTGCAGTTCCTCGCCAGCAACAGAACAAAACTGCATGAAGAATGACTTTGATGAGTTGACAGAAGTAGGCTTCAGAAGGTCGATAATAACAAACTTCTCCGAGCTAGAGGAGCACGTTCTAACCCTTCGCAAAGAAGCTAAAAACTTTGAAAAAAAGTTAGATGAATGGCTAACTAGAATCAACAGTGTAGAGAACACCTTAAATGACCTGATGGAGCTGAAAACCACAGCACGAGAACTTCGTGAAGCATACACAAGCTTCAATAGCCAATTCAATCAAGCACAAGACAGGATATCAGTGACTGAAGATCAAATTAATGAAATAAAGTGAGAAGACAAGATTAGAGAAAAAGAGTGAAAAGAAAGGAACAAAGCCTCCAAGAAATATGGGACTATGTGAAAAGACCAAATCTATGTTTGATTGGTGTACCTGAAAGTGACGAGGAGAATGGAACCAAATTAGAAAACACTGTACAGGATATTATCCAGGAGAACTTCCCCAACCTAGCAAGGCAGGCCAACATTCAAATTCAGGAAATACAGAGAACACCACAAAGATACTCCTCGAGAAGAGCAACCCCAACACACATAACTGTCAGATTCACCAAGGTTGAAATGAAGGAAAAAATGTTAAGGGCAGCCAGAGAGAAAGGTCAGGTTACCTACAAAGGGAAGCCCATCAGACTAACAGCGGATCTCTTGGCAGAAACCCTACAAGCCAGAAGAGAGTGGGGGCCAATATTCAACATTCTTAAAGAAAAGAATTTTCAACCCAGAATTTCATATCCAGGCAAACTAAGTTTCCTAAGTGAAGGAGAGATAAAATCCTTTATAGACAAGCAAATGCTGAGAGATTTTGTCACCACCAGGCCTGCCTTACAAGAGCTCCTGCAGGAAGCACTAAACGTGTAAAGGAACAACCGGTACCAGCCACTGCAAAGACACGCCAAATTGTAAAGACGATCGATGCTATGAAGAAACTGCATCAATTAATGCGCAAAATAACCAGCTAGCATCCTAATGACAGGATCAAATTCATACATAACAACATTAATCTTAAATGTAAATGGGCTAAATGCCCCAATTAAAAGACACAGAGTGGCAAATTGGATAAAGAGTCAAGACCCATCAGTGTGCTGTATTCAGAAGACCCACCTCACGTGCAGAGACACAGATAGGCTTAAAATAAAGGGATAGAGGAAGATCTACCAAGCAAATGGAAAGCAAAAAAAAAAGCAGGGTTTTCAATCCTGGTCTCTGATAAAACAGACTTTAACCAGAACTCATGTTCTCCCTCATAAGTGGGAGTTGAACAATGAGAACACATGGACACAGGGAGGGGAACATGATACACCGAGGCCTGTTGGGGGTGGGGGGCTAGGGGAGGGATAGCATTAGGAGAAATACCTAATGTAGGTGACGGGTTGATGAGTGCAGCAAAACACCATGGCACATATATACCTATGTAACAAAACTGCACGTTTTGCACATGCAACCCAGAACTTAAAGTATAATAAAAAATAAATAAACTGAAAAAACTCAATTGAAATGGAAGAAACCATGAACAACAGGCAATTCACAGAAGAAATGAAAACAGCCTTTAGGGGTATAAAAAGATGTTCAAGCTCATTCGTAATATAACTACCTTGTGGTTTAAATTAATATCCCTGCTTAGTGTTTGCAGAATTCTCACACAATAGGTAGTTGCCTGTCATCTTGACCTTCTCCTCCATATTTTGCTTTCTCTATTCTGGAGGGAATTTCTCTGGCTGCTCTAAATCTACAAAGGGGAACATTTTTCTTCTTCTATCTAGAGGAATCAGAAGTTGAAGCAAAACCTTTAATTTCATTCTACTGCCAAAACAAGCCCCAAAATTATGGACATAAGAGAGCATGGGCAAGTTTAGCTAGAAGTGCATTATTTTATTACCAAGAAAATTTACAGATAAATGAGACTCAAAGATGACCAAGAGGCAGAATACAAGAAATGAGTAGATGAGAGTAACTAACTAAGATGGCGCATCTTACAGTGGCAACACTACTCCTGTCACTGGCAGCTATCATCAATGAGTCTGAGATTTTCAGCATGAATATAATTTATTCCCTTATGCCTACCTGCAAAGTTTCATATAATGGTCAATATTCCAAAATTAAAAAGTTAAGAAAAAGGTCATTTTAAGGTCTAAGGACAATTTTTTAATTAACAAATCAAAATCTCATCACATTATGTAAGTAAAAGCAATCCATATATTTAAAAAATTAGGCACCAAGAAAGTGGACCTGTTTACAGTTTCAACCTATTGCAATTTGTGCTGAAACTGAAGTTATTTACATATCTTGAAATTTAAGGTATCTACTAGGCCTAGACACTCACACTAAATAGAAAATAAACCTGTATGTACCATTACATAATATAAACTTGATTCCTGCTGCTTTAGGGGAAGAGACCTGAGAATCCTTTTACATTGCTTCATAGTACCTTTTTAACAAACCACATTTATCGGTTACTAGTGAAAAGTAAAACATAATAGAGTAAAGCCTTAAGAAAATAATAAGTGATATTGACAAAACAGGTTTCATAAAATATTTCAAAAACATTTTAAGAGAAACCCAGAAATAGCGTGACTTAAGCAGATGTTCCATGTGCTTAAGAAAGTTATTTCAGTGAGGTTCCCTCAAGCTGCCAACGTCAAGTGTATATGCATGCATTCTTTGTATATATCCTTTCATTTTTAAAGGTTTAGTTGGCTATAGATTTTCACTGTAAACCTGGAATTTGAACACATGCTTCAGAATAAATTTCTCAGAATTCAAAATGCAGTTTTACATTTAGAAAACAAGGTATGTAGAAAAAAGTCACTTCTGTGTCCTGAAATTATTTATTTTGAGGGAAAAAATACTAGAATTTTAAGTCATAAAGTCAAATAAATCCTGTCAGAATATTTGGAAGTTGATTCTGAAATCTTAACATAAATCTGTATGGAATTGTAAATTAGTTAACACAACTGACTAAAGTGATTGTATAAACTAAACTGAAATCTGAATTCCAAGGGAATATACACAATTATATTAGACACTCACATGTTTAGCCTCTATTAAGTACTCAGCTCTATATTAGGCACTGTGTATTAAAAGAAAGAATGAATTGTTCTCAAGGATTTACAATCTTATTGGGGTGACTTAGACACCCCAGGGCAGAACAGCATATAAGACCGAACACATGTGAGTTTAAACATGTAATATCAACACTATGTGCATCATTTCTCATAGCGGTGCCTTCTTCATTTCCAATGCCACTGCCCTGATCCAGGCAACAGAGTGTCAAGGTAGGTTCTCTAATATGATAAAAGGACAAGATAGAGGCTAACAAATCAGAAGACTATAACACTATAGATAAGAGGTAATTTGGATCTAGATTAGGGACATGACAGTGGATAGTCTAGATAAGGGTAGTGACATATTTATAAGGAAAAACAAATAGTGTACAAGGAGAAAAGAAAATGATTTACCAAACACACACTGTGTGATGGGCACTACAGTATGTCTTCTATGGGTATCATTTTATTCTTCACTTACAAAAACTAGTGTACAGTGTAGATATTATCCCTGTCTTGGAAACAAAGATACTGGGATTCACAACAGTTAAATAATTTTTGCCTGAGATCACAGAACTAGTGAATGGAAGACCTGGGATTCATACCCCAAACTGAGCCAAAGCTTCTTCTCCTGCCAAACTGTACTAAGAAAGCAGATCAGTCCTTGCCTGAGGACAGAGGGTTGGGAGTGTCAAAGGAAGAGATTACAAAGAAGTATAAGAAAACATTTGGGGGTGATAAATATGTTCATTTTCTTATTTTTGATAATAATTTTGCATGTAATTATATCAAAAATCATCAATTTGTGTACACTTTAAATAGGTACAGTTTATTATATGTCAATTATAACTCAATAAAGCTAGAAAAAAATCTACTTCATATTTATGGCTAAAACTATTTTTTAAATGCATTGATTGGATAAAATAATTATCCACATTTGTTTAAGATAAAATCAGACATAAGCTTGTTTTAATTAAAAAAATCACAATACCATTTCACAACCACTAGGATGATTGTTAAAAAACAAAAAGGGAAAATAATGAGTATTGGTGAGGATCTGGAGAAACTGGAATCCTTGAATATTGTTCGTGGGAGTTAACATGCTGGGGAAAACAGGTTGGTGGTTCCTCAAAGAGTTAAATTCAGAATTACCATATGACCCAGCAATTCCATTCCTAGGTGAAAAAAATGGATAAGAGTATGCAACATACATGCATGTTCATAGCGGGACTATTCATAATAGCCAAGTGGTAGAAACAAGCCAAATGCCCATCAACTAATGAATGGATAAGTAAAAGGTAATATTATCCATCAACGGAATATTATTCAGCCATAAAAAGGATTGAAGTACCGATACATGCTACAACATGGATGAATCTCAAAAGCACACTAAGTGAAAGGGGCCAGACACAAAAGGTTACATATCATGTGAGACCATTTACATGAAATATCCAGAATAGGTAAACCTATAGTATAGAGACAGTAAATTAGTGGTTGCCAGGGGCCAGTTAGAGAATGAAATGGGGAGTGACTGCTAATGGGGGATGGGGTTTCCTTTTGAGGTCATGAAATGTCTGGGACTAGATAGATACAGGTGATGGTTGTACAACACTGTGAATGTATTAACTGCCACTAATTTTAATGCACACTTTAAAATGGTTAATTTTATGTGAATTGTACCTCAATTTAAAAAATCAATCACAAATTATTTTTGATGATGGTGGAGGTTGTTATATACATGTCAAAATGAACCATAATAAAACAGCTCCTATCCCTTAAGTCCTCTCTCCTGAAACTCTGTTATCATTAAGTGAATGGTTCGCTTCTTTCCAATACCTACCTTCAAGTTTATTCTATAATGAACAAAATACTTACTTTTTTGTGTTTAACTACAAAATTGATCAGATAATTTCTTAAAAATGTCAATCAAAAAAATACAAACATTTATCAAATTAAAGCAAAAGAACACAAACTTTTTGCAGAAAAACTTGTTGCAATGCAGCTGATTTAAATCAAGACTTTAATCAAACGTATCTTAATAAAGTAAATCTCAAAAATTAGAATTCTGTCATTTTAAATAATAAAAGTTGAAATCATATGGCTATAACCTGCAAATTGTAAAGAATATAAATAGGATGGATATAAATATGTGGATCAATTCTCACAAGTATTAGCAGTAGAGGCAGAAGGGGATAGGGCAAGCTTGTCCAACCCGCGTGGCCTACGGGCAGCATGCAGCCCAGGATGGCTTTCAATGTGGCCCAACACAGATTCATAAACTTTTGTAAAATATTATGAGATTTTATTTATTTATTTTTTAGCTCATCAGTTATTGTTAGTGTTAGTGTATTTTATGTGTGGCCCAAGACAATTATTTTTCCAATGTGGCCCAGGGAAGTCAAAAGATTGGACACCCCTGGTGTAAAGACTAGGAACACAGGCTCCAGAACAAGATACCTGGGATTCAATCCCAATTCTGCCAACTTACTAGCAATGTAAGTTTGGGGAAATTACTTAACTTCCTTGGAATATAATTTTATTAAAATTTGAAAATAAAAATACCTGTTTCACAGCATAGCAGTTTTAAGAATAAATGAGATAATTCAGATAGAGGACCTCAAATAATGGTTTATAGACTAGTACTTTACTATAAGCATCAGTATTAAGGTTTGGGTTTCTAAAAGAAATCATTCATTTTTCCCCTTACCATTCTCAGTAAACAAAAAGGCTAGGAGAAGTTTTTTTTGAAAAGTATACGCCTCATGAAGAATATCCTAAAGGATCAAAGACAAGGAATCAGATTTTCTGAGGGACACTTTATATGTTATTTCCTACAGTGATCTAATTCTATAAAAGGGCATGTAACCATTGTTTACAGCATTCTTAAAAAAACACCAAACCTCTGATTTCTTAACCTGCTTTTCTATTTCTTAATAGAAAGAGAAGTTTCATCTTCCTTAGTCTCCAAATTACAGGTAAACAACTAAGCTGCTTCCACTCCAAAATTAGACTCCCATTTGAAAAATTACAGAAACGATGGCTCTGGAGATGGAAAATGGGAGATGAGCAGATTTATATGGGCTCCTCTGAACTGATATTGGTGCCAACTCACAGAAGCCACTGTGTGGTTAGCTCAGCTGCTCTTTGTGCATGCCTCCAAGGGTTAATAGCTAAAGCTGCATCTGTGAAGGAAATATAATGACAACACTGTCCACGGGAAGAGACATTATAAACAAAGAATTTCCCTCTACAGTTGAGGTCTCAATTGTCTGAAATACTGTCTGTTCCTTTCCCATTCCCTGCCCTCCGGCATGCTTCTTACCAGCCGCAATCACAAAGTATTTCTGATGCATGTCCTCAAGTTTGGACTCTGGTTGCTTAAATTCTAGATTCTCAAGCCCAAAAGGAACATATGACAAGTGATTATAAAGATATGGATGATATTTGCAGCTCTGAATATACATCAAAACTAAAGTACTCCATAGAAAAATTTTACAACTGCATATGTAATTGTTAACTTATACAGGCTGGATCATATTTAGAGAAGGGCGTTTAGCTGTGGTAGTATGGTATTCTATTTATTTATTATTATTTTTTTGAGACTCAGTCTTACCATGTTGCCCAGGCTGGTCTTGAACTCTTGGGTTCAGGAGATCCTCTTAGCTTGCCTCCCAAAGTGCTGGGATTACAGGCATGAGCCACTGCACCCAGACTGCTCCATTCTAACATGGGCATTAACAGAGATGATCTAGTGAAAAGGAACCAGAGTGGAAAATAATCTAGAAACTGTCAGATAAGGAACAACTAGAATAAAAAGCCTTGAGAACAGAAGTCTTCAGGAGGGTATGGCACATTGGACCAAAAGATGTGTAAGATCCTTTATAAAACAAAAATGTTCAAATTTGAAGTTATCACATAATTGCCAGTTTAAAGTTGGCTATACTGGTTAATTCACACTGGATACACTAAATGAGAGTTTCTCAACCAAAGGCAATTTTGCCCTCTAGGGGATATTTGGCAATATCCTAAGACATTTTGGGTTGCCACAACTGGGGAGGAGGTATTACTAGCATCTAGTAGGAAAAGGCAAAGGATGCTGCAGAAGACAGTCCTCTCTCATAAAGAATTATCCATCTGTAATATCAATAGTGTCAAAGTTAAGAAATCCTGTAGATGACTCTGGCAGCAGGGTATAAGAATTCCTGGAAATCACATACAGCTTTTAAAAAGCACATTCTAAATTGTTTTATCTATTTTTATTCACAAAATTTATTTTAAAATTTCAAACAACATAAGAACAGATAAGACATGTATAGGTTATAAAGCAAGCAAGGAAGCATGCCCAGATTACCAAGTTGCCTCAGAATGAGACACACTCTTTGACTTCACATGCAACAGAAAGGCACAGTTTTATTTCAAACAAAGCAGTGTTTTGCTGTAACACCGTTAAAAACTGGAAAGGAAAACTCAATCAAACCAAAAACTAGATGCTTAGGAATAAATGGTAGAATTCTTACAAAACCACCATGCTTCAATTCAATCTAAATCAATTCAACAAATCTGTGCTGAAAGTATAACATTTAGTTTTCTTAGACACCGAATGAACAATACAAAATCCCTCAAGGGACTTAGAACATTCAAGTTTTCTATATCTGTGGTTCTAAGTCTGTTACCAACTTCCAGGACTCTGCTTCTTTCCCTCTGCCCATTAACAATGCGGTGTTAAAAGTGACTTCCTACCACTATGTTTCTTACAGCTGATTCAACCACTCATCTCATAGCCAGGCATGAAAGAAAGGAGCATACCCCTAACCGAGAACTATTTTTTAGATGGTAGTCATATATTTATTTCATATTTAGTAAGTATTATTTCAGATCTTATTAATTAAAGGAATAAACTTCTCTGGCTATAAGATACAAGGATGATATGTGAATTCATGAATTGTTCCATGTTTTTCACCCAGATACAAGAAATTCAGAGAACACTTGAGAGATGCTATGCAAGATGAATATCACCAAGGCACACAGTCATCAAGGTCTATCCTAAATATACATGCACGCAACATCAGAGCACCCAGATTCATAAAAAAAACTACTACTAAACCTAAGAACCTGAGCAATACACTAGTGGGAGGCTTCAACACTCCACTGGTGTTCTTGTGTCCTTTAAAAGCACATTAAAAAGATAATTCATCATGATCAAGTAGGGTTTATTCCAGGAATGCAAGGATGGTTGAACATATGCAAATCAATAAATGGGATTCACCACATAAAGAAAACTAAGAATAAAAACCACATGATCATCTCAATAGATACAGAAAAAGCACCTGATAAAATTCAACATTCCTTCATGATAAAAACCTTCAATGAACTAGGCACTGAAGGAACATACCTCAAAATAGTAAGAGCCATCTATGACAAACCCATAACCAACATCATACCGAATGTGAAAAAGTTGAAAGCATTCCCCCTAAGAACCAGAATAAGACAAGGATGTCCAGTCTCACCACTCCCATTCAACACAGTACTGAAAGTCCTAGCCAGACCAATCACCCAAGAGAAGGAAATAAAAGGTATCTAAATTGGAAAAGAGGAAGTCAAATGATCTCTGTTCACTAATGACATGATAGTGTACCTAGGAAACCCTAAAGGCTCCTCCAAAAGACTCCTAGACTTGATAAACAACTTCAATAAAGTTTAAGGATACAAAATCTATATATAAAAATTAATAGTATTTCTACATACCAATAATGTTCAAGTTGAGAACAAAATAAAAAAATCTCATTTGCAACAGCCACACACACACACGCATACACACACACACACCCCGCAGGAATACATTTAATCAAGTGGGTAAAACATCTCTGCAAGAACTACAAAACACTGATGAAAGGAATCATAGATGACACAGAGGGAAAAACATCCCATGCTCATGGATTGGAAGAATCAATATTGTTAAAATGCCAATATTGCTCAAAGCAATCTGGAGATTCAGTGTAATTCCTATCAAATTACCAATGTCATTTTTTCACAGCATTAGGAAAAAACAATCCTAATGTTTATATGGAACCAAACAAAAGCCAGAATAGTCAAAGCAATCCTGAGCAAAAAGAACAAATCTGGAGGCATCACATTACTCAGCAACAAATTATACCACATAGCTGTAGTACTGGTATAAAAATAAACATGGTACTGGTACAAAAATAAACACATAGATCAATGGAACAAAACACAGAACAAACAAATGAAGTCACATACCTATAACCAACTGATCTTCAACAAATAACAAAAAAATAATGGGGAAAGGAGACTCTATTCAATAAATGGTACTGGGAAAACTGGCTAGCCATAGGCTGAAGAATGAAACTGGACCCCTATCTCTCACCACATACAAAAATTAACTCAAGATGGATTAAAGACCTAAATAAGATCTGAAACTATAAAAATTCCCGAAGAAAATCTAGGAAAAACTCTCTGGATATCGCCTAGGCAAAGAATTTATGATGAAGACCCCAAAAGCAAATGGAATGAAAACAAAAATAGACAAATTTAACTTAATTAAACTAAAAACCTTCTGCATAGCAAAAGAAATAATCAACAAAATAAACAGCCTACAGAATGGGAGAAAAAATCTGCAAAGTATGCCTCCAACAAAGGACTAAGACAACTCAAACAACTCAACAAGAAAAACATTAAAAAGTGCGCAAAGGCCACGAACCGACATTTCTCAAAAAAAGAAATATAAGTGGCCAAGAAACACATGAAAAATGCTCTACATCACTAATCATCAGAGAAATACAAATTTAAACCACATCGAGAGTTTTTATGTGCTGGTTTCTGAGCTCTACAAAATTAAAGGTAAGATGTTCTTCTAGGAGTGAGAAAAAAGGGAGAAGAGTTGAATGTCTGCAGAGAACAAGAAATAGTAACAATAAACGTAGTAGAAAATAGAAGAAAGAACTGACCAAAGACATATAGAAGAATTGATGGGTAGCATCAATCTCTGAAATTGTGGATTTTGTTTTTATTCAGTAGGATGTGGCAACCTGGAAGCAGGCACACAAAAAATGAAAAAGTATCAGATGACTTTCATGAGAATTGAAGTTTTTATCTAAATAATAGGCAAGGAAGGTGAAGACAGGACTTGGCAAATTTTTCCATAAAGGGTCAGATGGTAGACATAAAATAATACAATAATGATAAAAGGCTTTGTAGACTATACAATCTCTGCTACAAGTCCTCAACTCTACTGTCGTAGTGTAAAAGCAGTCATAGACAGTATGTACATGAATGGGCATACCTGCATTATTTATAAAAACAGGTGTTAGGCTGGCTTTGACTTGTTACAGGGCTATAATTTACCAACCCCTGGTTTAAGACAAGAAAGTGAAGATAAAAGGAGGGACTGATAACAGAGAAATCAATAGGCTTGAACTCTGAAGAGCTGAAGAACTAGAGGCTAAAATGAAATTTTATGGCATGAATAAACCAAAACTCACGTTAGAATTAATACCGTCTATAAAACAAACCTTTGAGCCTATTTCGCAAACATCAATAGGATCATTATCTCCAAAGCAGTTCGTGCTCTTATCTTTTTCATGGGGATCTTCCCAAGTCTAAAATTTTTTTTTAAAAAAAAAGCAGAAATGTAAGTTAATACTATAATGTACTTTAATCTTTCCACATAATCACAAAGTTTTATAGATAACAATAATCCAAAGAAAACATTATCAGAAATTACATAGGCCGAAGGCCAACAGGCCAGTATGTCCCTAAGGATCATATTATTTAAAACAGATTTATAGTATTTCCTCCCTCTGTCTCTCAGTTGTTGGTATAATTGCATCTGCAAGTGGGTGGTATATGCAGACATACTCATCTTCCAAGTTCAGTCAGGGAATAAATTCACATTCACTTTTAGAGTTTCAGTGGATGTTCCCACTGTCTGTGCCCTTGTTTCTGTGTTTCCACTGACTGCCTCAACTGTGGCTTCCGTCGTTCACCGCTTCCTTTGACGTGGTAACAGCACACGGATCTAAATTACTAAAAGGAACCCAGTTTTCCCTTTATAAATGAAAGGACAAAACACTACTAAAGAAAATAAAAACCTATTTTGTCTTATTCATTCCATTAAAAAATCCTCTACCTGTCAAATCTCAAGGACCTTGATAAAAACATGAAAAGACATCAATTCTTTAGTTTACTGGCAGGATTATACCCTGTTGGTTACAAAATATACACATAGGAATGTTTATAAATGAAGACTGTAATAGAAATTTGCTAGTAAGATTAAAGATCCCTTAGGCAATATCTCTCCCAAAAAGCCTCAGAATTGCCTGATTCTAAATGGAACTGTAGAAGTTCCCTAAAATTATTTGCTCTAAATTCAAACTAAAAGGGATACAGAGACCATCATCCCAAGAATCAGATTGTCATTATTATCTAAGACTTCAGGTTATGTAAGCTTATTTCCTTTAATTTTATATAGATAATTACAAATAAACTTATTTACAGCTAAGCATTAGAGAAATTCCAATATTTTCCTTCTAGTACTAATTAGTTTATTCAGAAATAACCTGGCCTAACTTTATCTTAAAAAAAAAAAATCAATAAATGAAGTCCAACAACATTTCACTGCCCCAAATACTAATACTACTAAGAAAATATAAGAATAACCACAATTGTTAATCTTACATACTGGTCATAGGTGACAAACACTTTCTAGCTAATATATACACACACAACATACACATATATACATACATACCACATGAATAATATACCATAACGAATTCCATTTTATAGATAAGTAAATTGAAACACAGAGTTTAAACTTGCACAAACTCATGGTTTCTATATGGTAAAGATTGTATTAGAACTCATGCCATGCTGCTAATCATTATTTTTTATGTGCAAATTATGATAACAATTGAATGGCATTTATTTTCAAATATAACCCCATCTACTTCACGGTTCTCTTCTTTCAAATACCTTCTCTTACTCTGAGCAATCTCCTAAGTAACTTTCCTATAGAGGTTCTGTTCTTTCCCAGTCTTCCCGTTACTGCTTCTTTTTTTCTATTAACAGGCATTCATTCATACAGTAAAACATTTATTGAGTACCTACTTTGGGCCAGTAACAGAGATTTATAGGAAACAGTCAATACCATGGAGAGTGTCATGTTAATAAATGGTATGGCATTTGTGACAAATGCAATAAAGGTAATAATAATAATAATAATTACTATTATTATTATTATAAATGGTATGGCATTTGTGACAAATGCAATAAAGGTAATTATTATGATACTTTTAAGTTTTAGGGTACATGTGCATAACGTGCAGGTTTGTTACATATGTATCCATGTGTCATGTTGCTGTGCTGCACCCATTAACTCGTCATTTAGCATTAGGTATATCTCCTAATGCTATCCCTCCCTCCTCCCCCCACCCCACAACAGTCCCCAGTGTGTCATGTTCCCCTTCCTGTGTGCGTGTTCTCACTGTTCAATTCCCATCTATGAGTGAGAACATGCGGTGTTTGGTTTTTTGTCCTTGAGATAGTTTGCTGAGAATGATAATCTTAACGTGCTGGGGAAACCAGGATGGGACACCCAGGTATAATCAGAATCAAACAACCTACTGCAGAATCAGAAAATATCTGAGAGGTTCCTCCTTGCTAATGCAGAAATCCCATCTCATAATTTTGCTTATCCCTACTCCCACTCCCAAGAGAACAAATGCGACAAGCTAGAAGTCCCATTGGCCTAAAGGAAAACATCTAGATTCTACCACAAACTATCTTGATTAAACTATCCAGATCTGTTTCTTCAGCTATTAAGAAAGGCTTAAATAAGAAGATCTTTTCTTCTTTCTTTTTTTTTTCAGACAGAGTCTCCCTCTGTCTCCCAGGCTGGAGTGCAGTGGCACGATCTTGGCTCACTGCGAGCTCCGCCTCTTGGGTTCAAGCGATTCTCCCGCCTCAGCCTCCCAAGTGGCTGGAACTACAGGCGCCCACCACCACCCTAGCTAATGTTTTTGTATTTTTAGTATAGACGGGGTTTCACCATGTTAGCCAGGATGGTCTCAATCTCCTGACCTCGTGATCCACCTGCCTCGGCCTCCGACAGCGCTGGGATTACAGGCGTGAGCCACTGCGCTGGCCAATAAGAGGATCTTTAGACACATCCTAGCCCTAAAATGCTGAGATTGTTAGTGCTCATTTACGATCTGCATGAATGCTACCAGTGAACATGAAGCCCACATACTTATGACCTACTTTTGACAATTTTGATGAGCATTAATTTTTTTAAGTCCTTCCTCACACAGAGACAAAGACTGTCTTGACATTAACTTGGTTGTGGTGAATATTTCTGTTGGTTGGTTGGTCCTCAGAACTCCAATTTCAACATTACCTAGCAATATGGTTCCATATGTTGAGAAATTAAGTACCCAAGTGGAAAATTCTTAAACTCTACAATATTGTTATGTTGAGGGCCAATTCTTCATGATTTTCCTTACCAGCAAAAATACCAGACTGGTTCTCTTTATTTTCAACCTTTAATACTCTGCATCTACAGGCCTTAGTTTTTACTACAAAAAGAGAGACACACTAACTCACCCCTAATTTAACTTGAAAATACAGTATAACTTCAACAGGAAAGGAAATCTTGACAAATTTAAGCTTTGGGTATGCCCTCTTGTGGAGTCTTATGTGTATAACTATTAACAGACAAATAACTAGAAAAGAACAAACACTGGAGAAGAAATATCAAGAAGCAGAAGTTCAAAATCTTAATATTGGTTTCACAAAAATGACAAAAGATTAGCTTCCAGACTTTAGAAATAGTTTTGGCAACTAAATAAGAAAAAGGGCAACCCAACTAAAATGGGCTGAAGAGATGAACAGGTAATTAAAAGAAGGGGAAACATGAATGACTTATAAATTAAGAAAAGATACCTAGTCTGATCAGAGAAATACTAGTTAAAATCACAATAAGATACTATTTCAAAAACCTAAAAATCTTATAATCTAAAATATTAGTAACGATATAGGGTACTGGAACCCTATATACTGCTGGCAGGAGTATAAATTGTCACAACTTCTTTTATAAACAATCTGGAAATACTTAGTAAAGTAAAATAGTTATACAACTCATAATTTGACTAACAGGTATATAAGTATATATACTATCTATAGAATAGTTATACAACTCAAAATTTGACTAACAGGTATATAAGTATATTTACTATTTATACAGAAAACTTTAGCATGGACCCAAGAAAGCTACAAACAAACTATCAACAGGAAAACAGTATTATAGAAAAGATGATTATAAAGCTATAAAAATGAATAAATCAGAATACACATATTATTGTTGTACCCTAAAACAAATCCTTCTCATTTTCATGCAGGTGTTTGTGATTATTACCTTACAATCTATAAGTAATGGCCAATACATTTCTAATCACCACACTCTGGTCCTTAGGTCTCTTAAAAAATCCCTGAATCATACAAAGCCATATATACAGGTGGTTCTTAAGAATATCTTCCTGATTAACCAGCATTCCTATCACAAGTCGAAGGAAGACCTTTGACTTTCCCACTACCGTCGCTTTTTTTTTTTTTAAGAGAGGGTTTCACTCTGCCACCCAGGCCGAAGAACAGTGGTGTGACCACAGCTTACTGCAACCTTAAACTCCTGGCCTCAACTGATCCTCTTGTCTTGGCCTCCCAAAGAACCGGAATTACAGGGATGAGCCATTACCTATGCTTTCCCAGCTTTAATTTGGAGCAAAAGCCTCTACCAGTGTTTTTACTACTAGTACCTAACATCAGTAGCAATCATCATCGAGTTAATATTATTAAGAACTCACTATGGGGCTAAATACCGCTGATGGCAACTCATTCAATACTCAAAATAACCTTGTGGGATAGGTAGTATGATCATACAGATAAACAAACAGGCCTAGAGAGATTTAGTCACTTGTCTCAGGTTATAAAGCTAATAAGTAGTACTATATATTTGATTGGGGAGGTCAATGAACCAAATTTATAATTAAGCACAAAATAAACATATCAATACTACATTAAGACTGAAGAAATTTTGAATTTAAACTGAATCTAGTCTTTTAATATTTTCCAGACAGGTATTCTAAATATTCACTCAATGAGATGTAACACTCAAATAACCCATTACATGTGGGCAATATGAATAAACTGGTGGGAAGACGAGATGAATTTTTGCCCAGGGAAGCTCAAACTTTGAGGAAGGCATTATTAGGAGTGCGGGAGATGCTATTCAGGCTAACGGTCTAGACAGCTGAAGGTCTGAATAATGATGGTATATTGATGAATCACAAGCTAAGTGGATAGACTACTTCTTAAATAGTAGTAGTAGTCTGCTGCTTAAATGTTCTTCTAAGCACACAGTTGGCTCAGTAACTGCTCTGAACAAGTTTCTTGCTGTTACAAGACGAATCATAGAACAGCTAAAGTACCCACACATGCCTATGAAACAAATGTGACACACATACACAATGCATTAATTTATTCATTTCACAGTTATTGATCACCTACTCCATGGCAGGCACTAAGCTGGGTAGTCAGAATGTATCAGTGAACAAAAGAGACAGAATTCCTGCCCTCATGAAGTCTGCATTCTAGCTGGGAGCAATTAACAATAAACATAATAAATAAATTATACAGAAGGTTACAATTTGGCAGGTGTTATAGAAAAGGGAAATAAAGTATGAGAGGGGGAATGGGAGTAGGGTTAAAAGTTTTAAAGGATGGTTGGCAGATACTATGAAGAAGATGAGCTAAAGGCAACTTAAGGAAGCCATGTGCATACCTGGAAAGGAGTGTTCCAGGGAGAGGACACAGTGAAGGTGAGGGCTTGAGACATCAGTGTGCTTTGAGCACCAGAGTGCCAGTGTGGAAGTGAAGAAGCAGAAGGCAGAAGGAGAGTTGGAGATGAGATTAAAAAGGTAAATGGGACCAGGGGCTGGCTTTCATTTTAACAGGGTCATGTCTGAACATCAACCATCAAGCAGAAAAAAAAAAAAAAAAAAAAAATCAGGTAGAGCTATTCCATAAGCTATCCCATAAACAACTGGCATGATTTCAGCATTCTTAAAAACATCATTCAATTTAGTTATTTTCTTTGATAAATAACTAACTTATATGCAATTTATGGTGTATTCACACACACACACACACACACACACACACAGACTCTTTTTCTCTCTCTCTCCAAGATCAGTCAGGTTTAAAAAAGTAGTACAGATCTCTAATTGAAAATGGCAGAGAGAATGCAGGTCTATTTCCTCTTTCACTTCCATTCTAGCCACACTGGCTTCCTTTTTGATACTCACACATGCTAGGCCTATTTCCACCTCAGGACCTTTATACTTGCTGTTTCTTGTTGGACTGCTCTTCCTCTAGATGTCCACACTACTTGTTCCCTCACTTCCTCTAGATCTTTACTCAAATAACACCTTTTCACTGAGATCGTCTCCCTGTCTAAATTGCAACAATCCTAATATCCCCTAGTCCCATTCCCTGCTTAACTTTTCTTTGACATACTTACCACCACCTGACATTTTACTTGGGGTTTATTTTGTTTATTGTCTGTTTATCTGACTAAAATAAAAGCTCCAGAGAAATATCTGTCACGTTTTATCACTGCTTTACCTGCAGTACTTACAAGAACACCTTGCAAATATACAGGCCTTTAATAAATATGTATTGAATGAATAAACAGTTTGGTGAAGGCCTGGTGAGGACACAATGAGGTAAGTTAGAAACACTGAAGAAGACTTTGTGGTGGATAGACGTGAGAAAGGGGGAATGCTGCAAAATGAGGATAGAGAAGTAAGCGGAGGCCAGATCATACAGGGTTGAGTAGCAATGTTAAGAATTTTGTATTTTATCTTTAAGCAACAGGAGACCATTAAGGTGTTCTTGTACAAGAAAAGCATCTGCAAATTTGTGTTTTAAAAATATCAATTTGGATGTTGGATGGAGTATGAAACTTAGGTAGGCAATGGTGAATGCAGGGTGAATAATGAATTAAGGGACTACCACAGTCTAATTCTGTTTTATTAGTAGAAGAACCACCATAACTGCCAGATTAATACCACTGCAGAACATCTGGAAATCCAGACACATCCGGAGGAGCACAGAAGTTTGGCAGGGCTTTAAATGGAAAACTACAAAAGCTTCTTTTGTTTTTACCTCCATTCCTCCCCTTCTCTCCTTCTTGTCAATAGGTTTGCTTTTTTATTTTTTTCATAATTTTAAATTAGTAGATGAATTAGTAGTGCCTATTATACCACATCATAACCAGCAGTTTAGTTGTTGATTGCCCCAATCAGACTAAAAACAACTTTAGGGAAAGAACCATACGATAATAAAAGTACCAGTCTTAATTATAACAATAATTGATTACTACATGTTACACACTATTCAAATGCAGTAACTCATTTAATCTCAACACAAAGATAAGAAGTAGATATTTTATGTTCTCCATTTTACAGATGAAGAAAATGAGGAAAAGTATCTTTCCCGAGGTCACATTACTAGAAAGTGACAATCTCACTCCCAAACCCACATTTTCCAGTCACTTATTATGAGGCCTTGATGTTACATCTATATCCCATCTGTCTTTATATACCCAACACCTAATATCCTGCCTAGCACATAAATCCTTAATAAATGTTTAAAGAAATAAATACACGCACCTTAGTTTATTCTCTAGCTCCTCTACTTACTTCTCTGTTTTTGTCTGTCTCTAATTCATTGGCTTCTTCAGCATTCCCCTCATCCACACATTTCCTATAGGCTGCATCCCCTAAGCTTTACAGAACTTTTTCAACCTTTTGCTGTTGGGTCAAACAGCATATCTATTTAGGTACCTGCAGAGTTAGAAAACCTGCTTTCATGGTTTCCACCGGCATTCTCATTCTTAGCATATCACTTTAGAAGTGCCCATTTTAACCAAGAATGTATCCATGTGGGTGATCTAACTGAATCAGAGACAGCCTGACTCTTTAGAAAACAATTTTTTTAAAAATTTTCCTGTGAATGTTTATTCTACACGGGCAGTTGCTTTTTCATGTTGGATAAAACAAGACCTCTCTTCTCAGATATTTCCCCAATGCCAACTTGAAATTTCATGCAAAATATTAAAATAAATAAAAATATAAAAATTAAATTTCCAGACAGATGGTCTATGGTTTTTATAAACATAAAGGCAGATGGTTCTCTGTGTCCCCAAAACCTAGAATTTTGATTCAGCATATTCTGAGTTTTACTCACTAAATAATCTGGAAGAGTTACCTCTTCCTGGGAATGAGGAAACATGAGAGAAAACCAAAAGAGGTAAAGAAAGGAAGAAAAGCAAATCGTTGTTATTTTCCAACAGGAATGCTACCTTATCATTATTTAGCTCTTGTTTTCTCTGTTTTCTACTTAAAAATTATTAACTCATAACAGTAAATAATATAAGTTGTGCAATTCAATTTACAATGAGTTCCAGGAAAAAAGTTAATAATTTAACACATTCATCTGTTAAAGTTTAAAATATAAAATTCGTGCTATCATATATGAATGTGTATAAAAGCATAACTTGTCATGTTCAAAGGAATGACTGTAGATAAAGCCTCGCTTAAGTTTTTCACTGACACTTAATAGCCAAGACCAGAAAAAAAATGTATTCAAAATGTCAAATGTGAACATTCCATATGCCTGACTCCAAGAACTTGAGTATAGACATATACATGGTTTAAAACAAAATTTATTGATATACTAAAACTCCATCCACGTTAATAAATTCCAAATTTACAAACCTCTCCAAATGACATGTCCTCAGAACCAATTTAAATTCAGTAGTTCACAGGATTTATAAGGCAATTTTTTCAGAAGACAGGAACGTTTTACCATTGTAAGAAAAATGTTACCTGAGGGAGGGTACCATAATTCCATATATAACCCTTGTAAGGGAAGATATTCGCCACATAGCGTAGCTTTCCATCCTTTACATATTGTTTAATGGGATTCATTGGCTCCTTGGTGGCAATCTAAGCAAATCACAGAAGGAAGAAAAGGAGACGGGATAAGAAATAATTAATTCTATGTCCAAATAGTACTTTTAAAAATCTGCTATTTTCAGACTAAACATTCATATTTCAACTTAATGATCAAAGGTGCTTTAAAAGAAATTAAGCCAGCTCTTATTACTAATTTATAGCACTATATGAGAAAAATTGTTTGGAAAGGAAACACCAGATCATATATTTAGTCACTCTATTATTTATGTACTCCATTATTTCTAACACAAATAATAAAATGATTGAGATGGCAAGAGGATAAAGATTAATCAACTTGCCTTTTGTTACTAATCTCAGGCTTTATTACCATCAATATTATGATAATAAAACTAACTCAAAGATTCCTACCATATATTCAATAGTGAAATGCTGAAAGCCTTTCCTCTAAGATTTGGAAAAAGAAAAGGATGCCCACTTTTGCCACTTTTATTCAACATAGTATTGGACATCCTAGCCAGAGCAATTAGGCAAGAGAAAACAGTAAAAGGCATCCAAAGTTGGAAAGAAAGAAGTGAAACTGTCACTGTTTGCTGATGATGTGATCTTATATATAGACAACTCTAGAGACTCCATCAAAAAACATTGGAAATAATATATAATCAACCTAAGTGTCCATCAACAGATGAATGGATAAAGAAAATGTGGTATATATACATAATAAAATAGCACTTGGCCTTAAAAAAAGCAGAACATTCTGTCATTTGTGGCAACATGGATGAAACTGGAGAACACTATGGCAAGTGAAATAAGCCAGGCACAGAAAGACAAATATCTCATGTTCTCACCTATATGTGGAATCTAAAAAATTGAACTCATAAAAGCAGAGAGTGGAATTATAGTTACAGAGGCTAAGGGTAGGGGGAATAGGCAAATGATAGTCAAAGGATTCAAAATCTCAGACATGAAGAATAAGATTTTTTGTTGTTGAGACAACACAACTTGATGAGTATAGTTAATAATGTACATTTCAAAATTGCTAAGAGTAAATTTCAAATGTTCTCACCACAAAAAATGGTAAGTGTTTGATGTGACAGATATATTATTTAGCTTAAGTTATTCCATACTGTATTCATAAGTCATGTTACTTTGTACCCTATAAATATTTATGATTATAACTTGTCAATATACAATAAAGTTAAAAAATCACCAAAAAACAGATTCTCACCAACTGATTTTATTTCAAAGTTAGTTTTCTTTTTTCTTTTTTCTTTTTTTTTTTTTTTGAGACAGTTTCATTCTGTCACCCAGGCTGGAGTGCAGTGGTGTGATCTCAGCTCACTGCAACCTCTGCCTCCTGGAAGCAAGCAAATCTCATGCCTCAGTCTCCCAAATAGCTGGGATTACAGACATGCACCACCATGCAAAAATTTGTGCCCAGCTAATTTTTGTATATTTAGTAGAGATGGGGTTTTGCCATGTTGGCCAGGCTGGTCTCAACCTCCTGGCCTCAAGTGATCTGCCCGCCAGGGTTTCTCAATGGGCTGGGATTACAGGTGTCAGCCACTGCACTCGGCCTCAAAGTTAGTTTTCTATCACGTATATTCACATTGCTATCTTTAAAACCTATGTATATAGGAAACAAAAAAATAAGCCATGTTGAATGAAGAAACACTGCTTAAGTTAGGTAGATTCTCACAGATCCTTGGATCCTCCACCTAACTGAGGTAGACTAGCAAGAATGATGAAACATTATACATGAAACAACACCAAAAGAATAATCTAATATCTTTACCTTTTCCTACTAAAGTGTTAACAAAAAATACTGCCAGGACCTGACAATTCTCTTCCAAATATAAATTCTGAAAAATATACACCTACATAATAATGCCTAATTTAAATACTTAAAATAATATTTGCTATCACACCCAAAGTTATAGAAGGTTTATATAACTAACCAAAGTGACATAAATTAAATTTCACTTAGAACTATAAGGAAGCTTATATATAAGCTTCTATAGCTAACTGGAGAAAGAACAAGCAAATTCTGAATAGCAAAAGGGAAGTTCTTATAGGTTCATTTCCCGAAAAACTTAAAAAAAAAAAAAAAAGCTAACCAGAAAAATAGCAGATGCTCTGTGATAGTCATAAATTGAGTTAACCAGGAAATAATTTATTTCCTGGTAGAATAAAATCTAAAGGAGAATTGAGTCCTAAGAAATTAAAATTGCCATCAGCCCCAAATAAAAGTTTCAGTTCCATCTATGAACCAAATATATCTCAGAATCTACTTAAATAACCTTTAAAAGTATTTGCCATTTTCAAAGGAGAAAAAAAGAAAATTAATATGTATATAACAAACTGACAGGCAAAACTGAAAAAATACCTCTCTATAAAACTATAAAGTATATACTTAGCTTTGAGTATTTTTCTGAACTATCTCAAATTTAAAATATTATGCCAAACAACTTGCAACAAAGTTTTATATCATTATAATCATTTCAGTTTCATATTAATAAAGTATATCGGTACCTCCATTTTAGCATTTGTCCACCGAGGTATTTCTACAATCATATTAAACAGATTCTGCAGTTAAAAACAAAACAAAGAGAGAACATTAAAAATTTTACCTTTTATTTTTTCCGTTACCTCCCTTATAAGAATGCCTTAGATGTTTTTCCCCCACAAAAAAAATGTTGAGTCTCCATCATACATCTACCTATGCCTTAAATTTTTTCTAGAAATTAGAGTTGTCTAAAACACAGCCAAATTTAGGCCACCATGTCACTTGAGCACTTACACACAGTGTCAGAGGTTACGAGTCTGAGAATATCTTTGATGTGTAGTGACAAAACTAGAATGGAGTCAAGAAGTGTGTTTCAATTTTTATTTTCCAACTAAAAGAGAAGTGAGAGAACCAGTCCCTCATATAAGGATTCAGTCTCACTTTTCCAATCTGTAAAGTAAGTGTGATAATCTCTGTCCCACTCACCACACGAGGTTGTTACAAAGATCAATGACAATATACAGAAAATTATGAAGTAAAATATATTTTAAAATGATAAAATAATAATTAAATCCAAGTTACAATCACAGTGTAAAATTAAGGATGTAAGTACAGCTATTACAGAGTTCACAAAGAGCTACACTAAATATTCCAGACTTAGCTTGCATATCTGGTGAATTCAGACTCCCTAAAGTTACAAACTCACTATGGCTTCACTTTTTTTTTTTTAATTTCTGAACTTTGTAGAACGCATAAACCAAAGCAGACCCTAGGTCAATGATGAGTAAAAATAATTCCCTACAGTTTGCCTTACAAAGAGAAAGTCTTAAGGTTAAAGTTGATTTGCACACATTTTGACATCAATAACTAACAATTTATCAGGGAAACAATGATGGTTTAAAACACTGTACTCCAAGCGTAGCCAAGGACCAGGGCCAGTCTGCAAACTGATTGTTACTGGCTCATTTACAAACATTTGTAGCAATTTAAAAGAGCAATTTTTATATCTGTTAAATCTAATAATAAAAAATTGGAACCTGAATTACACTGTCCTTTTTTTTTTTTTTTCTCCCAAGATGGAGTCTTGCTCTGTCACCCAGGCTGGAGTGCAGCAGCACGATCTCGGCTCACTGCAACCTCCACCTCCCGGGTTCAAGCAATTCTCCTGCCTCAGCCTCCCGAGCAGCTGGGATTACAGGTGCCCGCCAGCACGCCCGCTAATTTTTGTATTCTTAGTAGAGACAGGGTTTCACTATGCTGGCCAGGCTGGTCTGGAACTCTTTTTTTTTTTGAGACGGAATCTCACTTTGTCGCCCAGGCTGGAGTGCAGTGGCGCGATCTCGGCTCACTGCAAGCTCCGCCTCCCAGGTTCACGCCATTCTCCTGCCTCAGCCTCCCGAGTAGCTGGGACTACAGGCACCCACCACCACGCCCGGCCAATTTTTTGTATTTTTAGTAGAGACAGGGTTTCACTGTGTTAGCCAGGATGGTCTCGATCTCCTGAACTCGTGATCCGCCCACCTCAGCCTCCCAAAGTGCTGGGATTACAGGCGTGAGCCACCGCGCCCTGCCAACACTTTTCTAACGATTCATGTTGATTGCATTTTTTTAAGTATCTGTTTACAACCAATTAGAAATAAACCAGCCAAAAAACTAGTCCTTCATCCCAAATCATTTGAGAAGTGATTTAACACACTTATTTTCGATCATGCCACACATCAATACCACCTCACCAGCTTCAACCAATTAAAAAAAAAAAAAGTTTCCCAGAGCCCCGTCTCTCATCTATCTGAATTAAATTGCTCTGGGTGGAGCCAGGGCACTGCTTATTTTTATAGGCTCTCCAAGCAATTTTAATATGCAGCCAAAGCTGGACTAAAGCATTGCTGAAGAGTATCACAGAGGTTTTCTAGTGTAACACGGAATGCTGTTATTTCAAAGAATGCTATTTACACAATTAAATGTAGATATATATTGAGCCAAAAAAGTAATGATGATTTATATTGTTTTTCCACATAAGACTAAAGGTTACAAATGGCAAAGCTGCAAGCCCATAATGAGATAAACAACAAAGCTGAGAATAAATTCTCAATAACTGCTCCTTAGAAGTATGTCTCATACCTATCTTAGCAACCTTACATACAGTCCTGCTGTTATGTTTCATTTTCTATGCTCTTTCATGAGGTACCCCTGCACCTGTTTAAATATGTCTGAAGTAGCTGTTAAAAAGAAAAACCAAAGTAAATGGCAGATGTCCACATAATTTATTCATCCCTGAAAGCCTGGCTATAGGGGAACAAATGCTTGCAGATGAATACTCAGAGGTGACCAAGAAGACCAAGCTGGTGACAATCGTTTTACACAATGACACCTACCAAACCCACTCACAGAAACTTGAATTAGGCCAAATGAACAATAAATGAGGTTTGAATTTTAAGCCTGCAAACCACATTCTCCCTCTTCATTTGCTCCTAATCACTAAGAGCTTATTTCCAACCTGCCTTTCTTCTCTCCAGCTAAAATGCATTTGTCCTGTAATTAATTTTTTAAAGCCAATATTAGCCTAGTTTTCCTAAGATTAATGTTAATTATAAACCAACAATGGTCTGCCAAATTTTATCTGAAAATAAAAAAGATAAAAGGAGCACAAGTCAAATCAGAAAGTTGGGTATGTGGCAAGGACTGTGAACTACTCCTTCAGTCCTTTTCTTTCTCTCCATTTTTTTCCTTGTATTTTTGTTGCAGAAGTCAAAATAGAAAAACTAGTAAGACGTATGAAAAAGCAGTCAGTACATTTTATATACATGGGGAAAAGACAGGAAGAAATCACTCTTCTTTCCTCTCTAATCCTGAAAATTTCAAATAAGCTCAAATCAGACAGTCTCTAACATAAAAACTGTGTTCTAAGAATTAAATTTGAATTTGAATGTCTGGGCTCAGAATATGTTTTTCCCACTAATGTATTTCATTAACCTGAAATAACTGTTTCAGGTTAATACACTAAGTCCCTGGGGATCTGGAAACCCTTGTTCACTCAACATCTAGGGCAGTGGTTCTCAAACTTCACGTTTAGGATGCACCTAGAATACTTGTCAAATACCTAGATTAACCAGGGCCTATCCAGCAGAGAATCTGACTTAGTAAATAGGATACGGGGCACGGAATCTGAATTTTTAACAAGCACTCTAAGGGGTTCCAGTGTAGATGGTTCAAGAATCACACCAGTTTAGAAAAATAGAAGACAGATAGGAGGCAAAGGTTGCAGGAATTTAAAGGCCCCCACAGGTATGTTTGGAAGTAGATTCAAATGCTGGAGCTGTAAGTTTCAGTTGGGGTAGAGAATAAATGGAAATGAAGCTGGAAAGGTAAAAGAAGACAGGAAAGCAGCAGGAAAAGCTGCCTGGCATCAGAATCAGAGGGATAAAAGGATACTTGTAGCAGGAGATGGAATGACAGACATCAATCAAATGTTCTGGTCCTAAGTCAAAAACTATTAAAGGTTTGACAGCCACATATATTTATTTAGATATATTTAGAATATATATATTTAGAATATATTCATTTTAGCATACATTTAGAATATATATATTTAGAATATATTCATTTTAGCATACAGTTGGTATAAGTGTTTTTCTTCTCCTCTACTCCCAAAAGATTATTGTTCCTGGGTTCTAAAACAGCCTCTCAAACCATCTTCTCTCTTATAATTTAAAGTGAAATATTTCATTTATAATGAAGTACATTTACTTTAGACCATCTACCAGGATAATTAACTTATTATTAAAATCTGGGTTTCTGTGCTAATTCTCTCAGGTTTTCCCGTTGTAAAATGAAGTGGAAATGAAATACCTGCAACAGTCAAATTCATAAGACAGAAAGTAGAATAGTGCTTCCCAGGGCCTCGGGGGAGGGAGGAAATGAGAAGTTGCTCAACGTGTAGAGTTTCAGCTTGGGATGATGAAAAAGTTCTGGAGATGGATGGTGATGAGGATTCCACAACAATGTGAAAGAACTTAATGCCACTAAATTGTACTTTAAAAAAGTTAAAATGGTAAACCTTATGTTATGAATATTTTACCACAATAAAAAAAGTTAAATGGCAATAGCTGCCCTAGCTGCCTTAAAGAAAAACATCGGAATGCACATGAAAGTCTTGCAGGGGTAAAAACCTTAGAATCATTTTACAAATGCAAACTATCATCAAGGTATTTAACAGACAATATAAAAGTGATTCACAAAAATAAAAACCTTTGGATATACCTCATATTCATCATTTCGTGCTTTCTTCATAGGAATGCCATTTTCCTATAAAAGAAAAGATGGTGAAAGACTGCAATATTTCATGAAAGTATACAGTGGCACTGCATAGCAATAAAAATATGACTATTATATAGACATTCTACACAAAGACTGTCCAGAAATCTGAGTCAACAGAGAACCTACCAAATGCCCACTTCGTTCTCCCCTGAGCATTTGTATCCCCAGAATAGAGCATCAAAGTGTTTCATAAAATAAATGATCAGAAAAGCCAAACCTCTTTCAAGTATATTTTCCCAGTTTTTATAAAGTAAGCAAAGGCTCTGTTCAGTCTTTAAGAAAAGACTGGTAGTTTCCAGTGATTATGCTTAAAACAGTCATTTCATTATTGAAATGAAGCTCCAGGGAGCATGATTAACAAGCCGTGAAAGTACTCAGCTGCACCTCCTGCCTGTGAATTCTACCAAGGTGTGATTACTAGGCCTCCACCAAGCACTTTTTTTCTTTTTTCTTTTCCCATTAAACCAAGCACTTTTAAATTAAAACTGACTTCGTGGTGGGTTGGGAAGAAAAATTATGCCATTCACAAATGCTCAACCAGCATATGTAACGTTTATACACCAAAATGACTACTAATGAAGAAAACAAAACAAACAAAATCATTTTTCCAAATCAGCTCTGAAACATTATTTTTGTTTTTGCTGTTGTTGTTGTTGTTGTCGTTTTTGAGACAGAGTCTCGCTCTGTCGCCCAGGCTGGTGGAGTGCAGTGGCGCAATCTTGGCTCACTGCAAGCTCCGCCTCCTGGGTTCATGCCATTCTCCTGCCTCAGCCTCTCGAGTAGCTGGGACTACAGGCACCCGCCACCAGGCCTGGCTAATTTTTTTTTGTATTTTTAGTAGAGACAGGATTTCAACCGTGTTAGCCAGGATGGTCTTGATCTCCTGACCTCATGATCCGCCTGCCTTGGCCTCCCGAAGTGCTGGAATTACAGGCAAAAGCCACCGCACCCAGCCATTATTTTTATTCTTAATATACCACATCCCAAAGTACAAAGCACGAGTTTTAATCATTACTGGCTGAGATCTAGGGAAACCTATTTACACAACCACCATGCGTACCCATTTCCATATCTCCAGAATTCACTGGCATATCCTGTTGTATTTGCTGGCCCTATCATCAATTTTGCCTAATCCCTAATTTCACATTTCCCAAAACCCATCCTCCTTAGACAAAATGTTATTCTCACTGACATGTTTCTAGCTTACTCTTTTCCACCTCCACCTCTATCTACTACACGACTCTCAAAAATACAGCTTTATTATTATTGTTGTTATGATGAGGTATACAGATTTTGCTATAGCATACCCCTGACAACACTACCCACCAGTCACATTTTATCTTTCCTTTCCCTGTTGTATTTTTATAGCACTTAACATTATCTGACTGACTTGTTTTATGGTTGACTCCTCCAACTGAGTGGACTATACCTATCTTATTCACTACTACACCCACAGTGCCTAGAACAGTGCCTGGCTCATAATAAGCATTCAATGACTATTGATTGAATGAATAAATTAATGAATAAGTGAATGCATGCACTTTTGGCCAAAAGCAAAGAAAGGTGTTGGGAGACATGAGATATTTAGGTTTGAAAGTTCAGTGGCCAAAACAAAACACAGGAACACATATACACACGCACTCTCACACACTCGCACGGACACACACAGTAACATAGAGTTCCTTTTGCCTCTGGTTTCCTTCTATTGTCCTGGAGCTGCACACTTAAAAGTAATGAGCTGGAGGCATTACACAAGACAAGTGAGGCGTACAAACTCTGGAGTTAGAGCACCTAAATCCAATCCCACCTCCAAAACACACGAGATTTGTGATGATGGACAAGGTACTTAGCCTCGTTAACAAAATAAGGGTACTAAATGTAGAGCCAGAAGGATTGAGATAAACCATATCAAGCAGGGAACACAGTGCTGGCTAAGTACCACAAGCACTTGATAAATTATTGATATTATTCTACTGCCAGTTCCTTATTCTGAAGAGCTGGGAAGCAGCACAAATCCTACTTCACATCCCATAACCTCACTATGATGCATAATATTCAGCCTCTGAGGTAACACCAGGGTCAAACAACCCTTGCATCTGAAGTAGCCTCCTCAGTTCTTCACTGGCCTCTGCCCCTATATTGATCACCCCACATCCTAGAAAACCCAACCCCAAATTAACGAGTTACATATAATTTCAACATGGAATGTGGTCCTGGTTATTTACTTAATAGTTGTACCCCCTTAAAAAATTTGGTAATTCACTACTTGGATTTTAAGGAAATAACCTACGACTTAATGATGATCATGAATACTAACAAATATGCCATATTACCAACTAATCATGAGAGATCTCGAAACACCCCAACAATTTTGATTTGATAGCATCAGTTCTCCTGGCATCTTTCACACCCTGACAACTGTCAAGTGATTTTCAGTTCTAAGAGAACAGCTATTCAAACACCACCATTTTTACCCCTGCTTTATTTCTCTAATGCCTGTTTCATAGAGTGGTTAAAGAGCATGAGCTTTGTGGTCAGAAGCTAATTCCAAAACTAGCTCTGGCACTTACCAGATCTTAGACAAGTCTATAAAAATGCCTTGAGCCTCAGTGTCCTTGGAAAGAAAAATAGCAACTCATAACAATTAAATAACATCATGTTCACATAGTGGCTAGCAAATAAAAAATAATCCACAAACGTTAGCTGATTATTGTAAATAAACCTCTTGGTAATTTCCTAAATTACTACCCTTAAATCTTTATTTCCTACCGAATTCTAAGTTTTATGGACCAGTAACACCCCTTTCTCCCAATTCCTCATGGAAGAATCCTATTCTCATACAACTTTTAATTCATATAGGAGGCTTATGACCCTGTTATAGTAACTCCTGTTTGTCCTCCTGACTTCCAACAACACTTTTTCCTTTCAAGGTGCTTCCAAAAAGCATCTAATGGTGATACTGGCAGTACACGTTTTCATTCCCAAAACAAGTCAAAACAATACCTCTTTAGAGTTCACCTTCAGAGGAATATCATGAAAGGGGGAAATGTAGTGACCAGTTACATTCTCTGCAAAGACACAAACAAACAAAACAAAACAGAATTAAAGCAATAGACACATTGTTCTATACAGCAATAATAAATATCCTTATCCACTTTTAAACTTACCCATTTTTTTCAAAGCTAACTTTAACTCCCAACTTAAAGTTAATTCAACTTTTAAAACTTGCCACAATCTAAGGACTGAAAAGAAATATATACCGGCTAAACCATATTTGGGTTGCTGAAATAATTTACTTATCCCTGTGGCTTAAAATATCCAAAGCAGAAAATATCTACAATAGACTAAAACCCAAAATATATATTTTAAAAAAAACCCATCACTTTTGAAAAAGAAACTCATTACTAAGTGAATTCCATTAAAACTGATGTCAATTTCCCTTGGGGAAACCTAACAATAGTATTCCCAATTTCTACCTACTATCCATGGGAAGAAAAGTCCAAAGTTCCTATTCAATTAAAAGAAAAGAAATATTGTTTCCATTCAATGTGGTAAGGATGCTAATACTAAGGTAAGCTTAGAACAAAAACAAACTTCAATAACAGAAACTATCTTCCCTTAAAAGCTGTATACCAAAATGTGTATTTTAAATACTTTCAATATTTAAATAAACACAATGCCTTGTAAATAAATACAATACACTTTTACTGGAATACATCTGTTTCCAAAAGCTAAGCTTAATAGAGCCCTACAAAATTTTCACTTTGTAATTTCCTAAATCAGGCTGTTTTACTTCTGACCTGCTACCTGTTTGGCATAATTTTCAAATTTAGATTTCAAGAATATTTAACAAAATAAAACAAAGACTGGCTAAATCCCAATAGCAATGAGCACACCAGCAACCACATCTTGGTTTCTTTCTTCTTCTTTTTTGAGACAGGGTCTGGAATGCAGTGGCATGATCATGGCTCACTGCAGCCTCAATCTCCTGGTCTCAAGCCAGCCTCTCACCTCAAGCCTCCAGAGTAGCTGGGACTACAGGCATGCACCACCACACCCAGCTAAGTTTAAAGTTTTTTGTACAGACAGGGTCTTGCTATGTTGCCCAGGCTTGTCTCGAACTCCTGAGCTCAAGCAATCCACCTACTTTGGGCCTCCCGAAGTATAGGGATTACAGGTGTGAGCCACTGCACCTGTCCCAGATTTTGGTTTCGAAATGCCATTCTCCAATAAAAGGAACTAGGCCTCCTTGGAGAAAGGCTTGATTCTAATGCTGGAGCAAAGAATACCCAAGATGAGCCTGGAGCATCTTGTAGGGTCAGAAGGCAACCAAGTGCTCAAAAATCAGAAGACTGGAGGTATGGTAAAGGGAAATGTGAACCAATCTGAAAGAGTTCCCAAAGGCCAAAGCTGGAACAATTTGAGCAACAAAATATAAAACAAATATACATGAATCCACACTAATACAAACAAATGATAAAATAAATGAGAGAGAAGAAACAAATCCAAGATTGAGAAACCGTAACAGATTGTTAGACAGTAAGGAAATATGATGACTAAATGCAGTCTGGTATGCTGAACTAGATCCTGGAACAGAAAAATGACATTAGTGGAAAAACTAGTGAAATCCAAATAAAATCTGGAGTTTAGTTAAGGGCATGTGCCAATGTTAGTTTCTTAGTTTTGAAAAATGTACAATGGCAATGGTAAATGATGTTAAGATGATAAAATTAGGGAAAAACTGGGGTGCGGGGTATGCTGGAACCCTGTACTAACTTTGCAGCTTAACCCAATCTAAAAT
This sequence comes from Pan troglodytes, assembly GCF_028858775.2. Lineage (NCBI taxonomy): Eukaryota > Metazoa > Chordata > Mammalia > Primates > Hominidae > Pan > Pan troglodytes. Next base: position 106,915,642 of record NC_072401.2, read on the forward strand.
TATTCCAAAATGAAGTTTATTAAACAACAACAACAACAAATAAGCCCTGGATTCTGCCCAACAAAAACAGAGGCATGGCCGGGCACGGTGGCTCACGCTAATTCCAGCATTTTGGGAGGCTGAGGCGGGAGGATCACCTGAGGTCAGGAGTTTGAGACCAACCTGACCAACATGGCAAAACCCCGTCTGTACTAAAAATACAAAAATTAGCTGGGCGTGGTGGTGCATGCCTGTAATCTCAGCTACTCAGGAAGCTGAGGCAGGAGAATCGCTTCAACCCCGGAGGCGGAGGTTGCGGTGAGCCGAAATCGCACCACTGCACTCCAGCCTGGTGACACAGCAAGACTACACCTCAAAAAAAAAAAAAAAAAAGGCATGTAACTTAACAATGAAATTGTTAATTCCCACCAATATTTTATTTCCCCCTACCATGCTTTGTGCTTTACCTTAGCACTTATCACTAGAATTAAGTTCTGGAGTTTTTGTAGTTGTTCATTTTTGTTTGTTCTGTTATGCTTTCTACTGGATCTCTAGCATCTGGGAAAGTACCTAGCACTTAATAGGCATCCAATATATACTTGCTGAGCAAATATCTGTTAGATAAATGTCTCTATTACTATTTTATTTTTCCCTTTAAACTGTTAACATAATTTTTATTTCCCCACCCTAGCAACAAGGTAATTCCTGAAGGATGTGTGCACAATGTAGGGATAAAAATGAGAAAGAGCACACAAATGGCAAGTACATAAAACTTTGGCTATGGTCTATAAAGCTCTTTTCATCAGTAAAGGGATGCACTTAAAAAAAACTTCTCTTTCATATATTACATCAGATTTCAAATTCTCTGCCCGATTTTCAAAGCTATCTATGAGTAACACAAGAACACAAAAAACAAAATTACCAACTTTTTACATGATTATTTACTTTTCTAAAAGTAATAGATACTAAAGTGGGCCACATTTACATGTTTTCGATTAAAATAAAATATGGTGATGGGAAATGAAAATGGTGCACTTGCTCTGGAAAACAGTTTGGCTGTTTCTTGTAAAGTTAAACATACAATTAGCATGTGACCCAGAAATCCCACTAAGTATTTAACTGAGAAATAAAAACATGTTCACCCAAAAATCTCTATGTTTACAGCAGCTTTATTCGGAATCACCAAAAACTGTAAACAACACAAATGTACAACTGGTAAATGGAGAAAAACTATGTTACACTCATATAGTGGTCTTTTAATCAATGTTTATTAATTATTCCACAATAAAAAGGAATGCACTATTGATACACACAATAAAATGGATGCATCTAAATACACTGTATCAAGTGAAAGAAGCTCAACTCAGTTCCATTTACATAACATACTGGAAAAGGCAAAATATAGGATAAAGTGCAGATCATTGGTTGGTTGCCAGGGGCTGATGGTAAGAGAGTAGGGTTGACCCTAAAGGGGGCCACAAAAAATTTTTTGGGGAGGGACAGACCTGTGCTGTACTTTGTGATGCTGTTTACACAAATCTATGTTCTGTCAAAACTCAGAAGTGTCCACAAAAAAAGTAAATTTTACTGTAGGTAATTTTAAAAATAAGTAAATATGGAGCTGAAAGACAACTAGGAGGAGGTTAAGAAGACATACACAGTAAGCCCTCTGCATCTGCAGATTCAAACAATCACAGATCGAAAATATTCTGCAAATCTTTAAAAAATAAAAATGCAACAATAAACATAATACAAATAAAACAATACAGTATAACAACTATTTACATAGCATTACAAGGCATCAGATATTGTAAGTAATTCAAAGAGGATTAAAAGTAGACAAGAGGGTTCCTTTCTCTTGGTTTCTTTCCACCCTCCCCCACCCATAAGGGAAAAAAAAATAGGAGGAGTGCATAGGTCATATGTAAATACTACGCCATTTTACATCAGGGACTGGAACATCTGCAAATTTTGGTATCCAAGGGGTTCTGGAACCAATCCCCTGCAAATACAGAGGGACAACTGTAATGTATAAATGGAAGCTCTTATTCCAAGAACAATCATCAATCTGTGATTGTCCTCTCTTCAAGTCACTAAAGTAAAAAAGGTAGAATTCTGAAAAGAAAAAAAATACAATCCTTTAACAGATTACTTCAACGTTCATTTGGGACCTATCATTGTGATAGAAATGAACAATAATTTCAGCTCTAAGAATCCAGGAAGTTACACAAACAAGGGAAGTTTGTTATCATGGGGGTAAAAGAAACTTGACAGAAAAGCCAGGCTGCCTTTGTAATTAAGAGTAAATAAATCTAGGACACTGATTTGGTGTTAAATTTCCCCAAAGATCCAATGCTCTTGTTAACTGTGGACAAACCCAATACTTATTAAGATATAAGATCATATATATATATATATATATATATATATATATATATATATAGTTTTCTAATTGTCATTTGGAAGGTAAAAAGATTACAAACGAGTGAATGGTCTGTATTTACTGACTTACATAACCATACCTACTAGAAGCTATTTCATGAAATAGTATTAATAAATAAAAATGTAATAGTGAAGAAAAAGAGTAAAAATATAACTATTTCTAGAAAACAAATATGGCCTTAGATCTCAGATAATAATGCTTTAATGGGCAATATATCTATAAATTTGCACAGGAGCAATGACTAGAAAGGCCAAAAACCTGACTTCTAGTTACTCAGCTTCATAAAAATGGCAACTGAAGAATGATGAGGTTCATAAATTTGGAAAGCAGAGCTTTATTTCTCATAAAGGGCTGCAACCTGCAAGCATGCTCAGTTGAGCTTCATGCTTCTCCACGGGACCCATGTTCAAAAAACGGTGGTGTTAGCATGATCTGAGGGTGGAGTTTTCAGCTCTCTGATGTCGAAAGGTGAAGTGGAAAACATGAAAACCCTCACTGCACATTCTCCATAGATTCGCCAGAACCAGTCTTATCAGGAGGGAATGCTGGTCAGTTGTTTTGTGGAAACCACAAAAGGGAGGGGCAGCAGTCAGACTTTCGGTTGGTATCAGCATCTGTGGAGTCTTTTGAGAGGGCTGGTTTCTATTTAGCCCTTAGGGAAGAAAACTTAATGGCAGTTAGTGAGGGAAAGGGTATAAGCAGGCATAGTTGACCTCCCCATTCCAGTCGTGGCCAAGAACTCAGTTTTCAAGGTTTCTCTAGGGTTCCCTTGGCCAAAAGGAGACCCATTCAGTCAACTGAGGGGCTCAGAATTTTAGTTTATTTCTCAACAGTCACTCAATTTCTCTGAAGCTTAATTTTCTCAATAGTTTCTTGCATTAAGCAATATGTATTTACAGAGTGTTTCACATGAAAAGGAATTGTACTAGATTTTGGAATAGACAAGTGCTAGACAGTGATCCACGCCCATAGCTAAGACAAGACACGTTACATCACTGTCATCATCATCATCACCTAGTAAGTTTAAACACAAAGGCATCCTCTCAGCACTGTTAGAAAACTAAACATTTCCCTAAAGTGCAAAAGGATAAGAACTCATTAAAAGTTTTCCAGGGCCAATCATGTTGATATGCTATTATGTTCCATTTAAAGGGTATTAAAATTCTCTAAAGGTGGATTTAAAGATATGTAGTATCTATCCTGATCCTCTACAAAATGAATGAGATAATCTATATGGTACATATGCGCTACAGACAGAGGGATATGGTACATGGAACAAGCGCTGTGGCAACACATGCCGTTATTTTTAAAGACAGTAGAACTTATCTAGCACTAGGTTAAAAAAAAAAAAAGTGGTAGAACTGAAGCACACATCAGACAGCCCTTCCTCAGAACCACAGAATACATCAGTGATACATCTTAGGTTAGAACTTTCTTATCTGAAGCTCAGGCTGCTTGTTTCTTAACAGTTGAAAACAAGCTATTGCCAATTTGCTTTTTAAAACATCTATTTTGCTGTTGTTAAGCCAAAGCAATGCAGGTCCATGACTGAAAAAATAATAGTTTCTACCTCTCCCCAGTCTAGTTCCACTCCTGAGAGCAACCCATTTTCAACTCTTTGTATTAGGCCTAGTGGTTACCTTCATCTTTCTAAATAGCATATTTAGTAGTTTTTGTTTATCAACTGTAGAAATTACCTACTGATTCCAATTCTGAGAGATAGTTTAGTTCAATCTATTCTACATAAGTTCTTAATTGGCTAATGTTAATACACCTTTTTATTCCACCAAATATATTGATATGGTTTGGCTGTGTCCCCACCCAAATCTCATCTTGAATTCCCACGTGTTGTGGGTGGGACTCAGTGGGAGGTAACTGAATCATAGGGGTAAGTCTTTCCTGTGCTGTTCTCATGATAGTAAGTCTCACGAGATCTGATGATTACAGAAGGGGTAGTGTTCCTGCACAAGCTCTCTTCTCTTGTCTGCCACCATATGAGACGTGCCTTTCACCTTCTGCCATGATAGTGAGGCCTCCCTACCCATGTAAAACTGTAAATCCAATAAACCTGTTTCATTTGTAAATTCCACAGTCTTGGGTATGCCTTTATCAGCAGCATGAAAATAAACTAATACAGTAAATTGGTACCAGTAGAGTGCGGTGCTGCTGAAAAGATAACTGAAAACGTGGAAGCAACTTTGGAACTGGATAACAGGCAGAGTTTGGAACAGTTTGGAGGGCTCTGAAGAAGACAGGAAAACGTGGGAAAGTCTGGAACTCCCGAGCGACTTGTTAAGTGGCTTTGACCCAAATGTTGATAATGATATGGACAATGAAATCCAGGCTGATGTGGTCTCAGATGGAGATGAGGAAACCGTTGGGAACTGGAGCAAAGGTGATTCTTGACAGTTTTAGCGAAGAGACTGGCGGCATTATGCCCCTGCCCTAGAGATCTGTGGAACTTTGAACTTGAGAGAGATGATTTAGGGTATCTAGTGGAGGAAGAAATTTCTAAGAAGCAAAGCATTCAATAGGTGACTTGGGTGCTGTTAAAAGCATTCAGAGCATAAAAGTTTGGAAAATTTGTGGCCTGACAATGTGAGAGAAAAGAAAATCCCATTTTTTGAGAAGAAATTCAAGCCAGCTGCAGAAATTTGCATAAGTAACAAGAAGCCAAATGTTCATCCCCAAGACAGTGATGAAAATGTCTCTAGCGCATGTCAGAGGCCTTCACGGCAGCCCTTCCCATCACAGGCCCTGAGGCCTAGTAGGAAAAGGTGGTTTCGCTGGGCTCAGGGTCCCTCTGCTGTGTGCAGCCTAGGGAGTTGGTGCCTTGCGTCCCAGGTGGTCCAGCCATGGCTAAAAGGGGCCAAGGTACAGCTTGGGTTTTTGCTTCAGCGGGTGGAAGCCCCAAGCCTTGGCAGCTTCCAAGTGATGTTGAGCCTGCGGGTGCACGGAAGTCAAGAATTGAGGTTTGGGACCTCTGCCTAATTTCAGAAGGTGCATGAAAACACCTGGATGCCCAGGCAAAAGTTTGCTGCAGTGGCAGGGCCCTCATGGAGAACCTCTGCTAGAGCACTGTGGAAGGGAAATATGAGGTCGGGGCCCCCATACAGAGTCTTTATTGGGGCACTGCCTAGTGGAGCTGTGAGAAGAGGGCCACTGTCCTCCAGACCCCAAAATGGTAGATCCACCAATAGCTTCCACCATGCACCCAGAAAAGCCGCAGACATTCAATCCAGCCCATGAAAGCAGCAAGGAGGGGGACTATACCCTGCAAAGCCACAGGGGCGGAGCTGCCCAAGACCACAGGAACCCACCTCTTGCATCGGCGTGACCTGGGTGTGAGACACATGGAATCAAAGGAGATCATTTGGAGCTTTAATATTTGACTGCTCTGCTGGATTCTGGACTTGTATGGGGCCTGTAGCCCCTTTGTTTTGGCCAATTTCTCCCATTTGGAATGTTTTATTTACCCAATACCTGTGCCCCCATTGTATCTAGGAAGTAACTAACTTGCTTTTGATTTTACAGGCTCATAGGTAGAAGGGACTTGCCTTGTCTCAGATGAGACTGTGGACTGTGGACTTCTGAGTTAATGTTGAAATGAGTTAAGACTTTGGGGGACTGTTGGGAAGGCATGTTGGTTTTGAAATGTGAGGACATGAGATTTGAGAGGGGCCAGGGGCAGAATGATATGGTTTGGCTGTGTCCCCACCCAAATCTCATCTTGAATTCCCACATGTTGTGGGAGGAATCCTGGTGGGAGATAATTGAATCATGGGGGCAAGTCTTGTTCTTGTGACAGTGAGTAAATCTCATGAGATCTGATGATTATATAAGGGGGAGTTTCCCTGTACTAGCTCTCTTGTCTGCCACCATATGATACATGCCCTTCACCTTCTGCCATGATTGTGAGGCCTCCCCAGCCATGTGGAACTGTAAGTCCAATAAACCTCTTTCTTTTGTAAATCACCCAGTCTCAGGTATGTCTTTATCAGCTGCGTGAAAACAAACTAATACAAATATACAGTATTTCTTAACATCAATAACCTGACTTTTACCTCCCTTTCCTCATTCTTCTAATTTTTGTCTTCTGCATATTTATTTTTTCATATCAAGGCTGATAGAATGTTCTGTAATCATACTGAATTTTCTATGCATTTCCTATTATATATATCAAAAATTTCTCTTAGATAAGAAAAACCTGGAATGCTCATTAAAATGCAGATCCCTGAACCACCATCCCACATCTAGTGAATCAAAATCTCAAGGAGGGAGAAATGAATATCTGTATTTTTAGCAAACATCCCAAATAATTCTTACACTCAGGTGTGTGAGAAGCGTTGTCTATGTGTTTATTTTTGGTGAGGATGCTGCTATAATTAAATTTCCTTTTTTGGTTCAGCTTCTATTTTTCTTCGTACTTCTAATTATCTTTCTTACATTGTCATAATCACATCTATAAATTATTCCAATGCCTCAGGGATATCATCAAAATTATGGAATCCTCTCTTTACCCAAACAGCTCCTTCAGGAACCCTCTATCCTCAGGCTGCAATATGAACTGGATGCTTTCCGGGCATCCTAAGACTGCTTCTTTGCTCTCCAGTGTAGATCTATCATTTTCTGGATCCCATGCATTCACGTTTTTTGGTTTACTTGTCTTGCAGAAGCATATCCCTAATAAGTGTTCTGTAAGAAGGATTGCATGTGAGGCCAATTTCTCAAGTTGTTAAATGTCTAAAATGTCTTTACTCAGTTCTCACTCCAGATTGACAGCTGGCTGGGTAGAAAATTCTAGGAGGAAAACTCTTTTCTCTCAGAATTTCAAAGGTATTACTCCAGTCTTCGAGCATTCAGTGTTGCAGGCCTGTTAGCTGACCAACCCCCAGCAAGACATGTGGGATCCTCTCAATAGCTGTATAATAATGTGACTGGGGGGGTCAGAAAACTTGGGTCCTTCAATTCTTAGATTTTTTTCTATTATCCCTTTTACAATTTCTTCTCCATTTTGTCTGTTCTTTCCTTCTGAAACCCATATGAGTCAAATGTTGGACTTTCTGGATTCAATCTCTACGTCACTTCTTCTTGCCTCCTTTTTCTATCTCTGACATTTTGTTCTACTTTCTGATAGATTTACCTTATCTTCTAATTCATCTATATTCTTTTTCTTAGGACTGCTGTAACAAACTACCACAAACTTCGTGTCTTAAAACAGAACACCATTCAACCCACTACACCTTCTACTGACTTACTTGTTTTAACAAGTTATTTGCTAAAGAGGTCTTGGTCTTGATTGCCATTTCTTCACAGCCCACTCTTCCTTTTTTTTATAGCAGATGTAATAGAGAACACCCACTCGACCTTCTAAAATTCAAGTTTCTTGTTTTTCCCATTTAATTTTTAAGTTTTCCTTAAATTCATTCAGTAAATATTTCTTGAACATATGCACTGTACTAAGCATGGTTCTAGATACTAGATACAAATTCCAATTCCCTGTTCCTATGGAAATCACATTCTAGTTGGGGTGCAGAAGCAATGATTATGTGTTTATTCTATCACATATCATAAGCACTATAAAGATAAAGGAAAACAAATTAGGGAAAGTGAAGAATGAATAATGGAAGCGTTACCAATGGCAAATCCCTATGGCTCTGCAACAATCTCAATTCTTGCCTCCTCAGAAGAAAGAATTCAACTGAGGGGCAGAAGGCAGAAGGAGAGGCTGAGGCAATTTTAGAGATGGAATCAGTTTATTATAATAAAAGGCTTTAGAGCAGGAACAAAGGGAAGGAAGGTTCACTTGGAAGAGGGCAAAGTGGGCAACTTGAAAAGACAAATGAACGGTTTGACCTTTCAACTTGGGGTTTTATATGTTGGCATACTTCCAGGATCTTGTGTCCCATCTCCCCTGATTCTTCCCTTGGGGCAGGCTGTCTGCACACACAGTAGCCTCCTAGCACTTGGGAAAGGGACCATGTGCAACGTGTTTACTGGAGTTGTACGCGTGTTCACTTGAGGTGTTCTTCCCTTACCAGTCGAATGTCCCTAGGAGGTCACATACCAAACTCTGCCATTTTGCCTCTTAGTGCAAATGCTTGAGCCCACTCACCCAGTTCCTGAGATCTCATGGGAAGCTGCTGATCACCAACTTCAGGTGCTTCTGTTTATTTGGAGACTGCCTTTCCCTGGTGCAGGCTGCAACCAATTAATATTTTAGAGAAACAGTTAACAACTGCCTGACCATCACCTGATGTTTGCCTGTCATTCCTGGTGTGTGTTGAGGGAGGGGAGCCCTCTTCTGCCCTGCTCATGCCTGACTAGCTACCTACTGTAACAGAAGGAGTAATATTTGATATTGAATGGTCAGGGAAGATCTCTCTGGTGGGTAACAGTTCAGCACAGATCTGAATGAAGTGAGGGAAGAGATCAAGTAGACCTCTAGGGAGGAGCACTGAAGGCATAAAAAGCACAGGTGTGCAGAGGAAAGAACATACATGGCATGTCTGAGAAACAGCAAGGAGGCCAGGATGGCAGGAGGACACTGATCGAAAGGAAAAGTGGCAAGCAATGAATTCAGAGAGGAGCCCAGTATTAGATCCAGTAGGACCTTACATGCTATGGTACATATTTCAAAAAATTTTTTGAGTGAAATGGAAAGCCACTGGCATTTTCAGCAGAGCTTGGACATTATCTGACTTACATTTTAAAAGGATGAAGGTGATTGCTGTATGGAAAGTAGACTATACGGGGCTAAGGGTGGAAACAGGGTGAAGAATCAGGAGGTTACAACTGATCAAGGGAAAGATGATGGTGAAACAGAGAAAGTGAGAAGGGTGGAAGTGGAGAGAAGGAATTGTCTTTTGGTACATTTCAAAAAAATATGCTAATGAGTTAGCTGTGGGATAAGAGTAAAAGGTGACAAGAATAATGCCCAGGTTATGGGTTAGCAACTAAAGAGAGAAACAAGTTCGGTGGGGGTGGGGAGTCAGGAGTTCTGTTTTGTACTGTTAATCTTGAGTTGTATCTTAAACATTTAGGTAGAAATACAGAGTAGAAAGCTGGATGTGTAAATTCTGAGTTCAAGAAGAGATGCGGCTAATGTTATAAATTGGGGAATCATAAACAGCATCTAACACTATGGGACCTGATGGGATCACCCAGAGCAACAGCAATGGTCAGCAAACTCTGGCTTATGGGCCAAATCTGTCACATGGCCTGGTTTCATTTTTGTAAATATAGTTTTATTGGAACATAACCACAGCCATACTTTTACTGTCCATGGCTGTATGTTACAATGGCAGAGCTGAGTAGTTGTGACAGAGACTGAATGGTTTGCAAAACCTAAAGTATTCCTTATCCGGCCCTTTACAGAAAACTTTGCCAACACCTGCCCTAGAGAGGCAGTATAGATAGAGAAGTGGGCTCAGGATTGAGCCCTGGGCATTTCAAAGGCTAGAGTTCAGAAATATGACAAAGGTTCAGCAAGGGAGAATGTGAAGGAGAAGCATCAAAACTAAGACAAAGTGCATCCCAGAGGAAAGCAGTTTCCTCTGGGAAAGACAAAAAAAGTGTTTCAAAGAGAAAGTGATCAACTGTAAAAAGTACTGCTGATCGGTCATATGAGGACTTCAAACTGACCATTAAGGTCGCAGCATGGAGGTTACAGGTAGCCCTGACAAAAAGCAGTTTGGTAGAACAGTAGTGATGAAAGCCTAAGTTAGGTGATCCTTGACTATTTGGTTTATATTAAAAAGACTAGAAAAAAATCACTGGGAACTCTGTGTTCCCACAGAGATGAATGGGTAGGAGGCTGGCTGTTATGCTGGGGTCCCCAAATACCAGCATGCAGAGTACTGCTGGGGCACCAACACCATCAAGGGTCCTACTTCCCTCTCAGCTCTTCATTCACTTTTACAGTTGGAACTAACACAACCCTCATGCATTAGACCTGCATGGGAAACATTTGTGTGCTATTTGTAGTACAACTTAAACTAATCCCCCTGTGTTAAGTTCTACATCCATCTAACTCTCTATCCTATCTTATATCAACACACCCACAACCTCTCTGAGGTTCTGCAGCAGCTCGGCTTTTCCCTAAACTACATCCCCTGAACACATATACTTAAGCTGGGACTTCTTCCACACTGCTTCATTAATAACCATATCTCCATTGGTTTTTTAATCTTTTATACATATTTCAAAATCTCAACCTTTGGTGGCTCCTTATCTGTTGTTTTAGGGTTACCCTTTCTTATCCTCACTTACTATCACTTTAATAGGATATTTATTATAGGGGAAAAGAGATAAATGATTGTAGTCACTGTGTCATTTTTGCCATGGTATTTCACTGTCGTCAAAAATCAGATTGTGTCCTTAGGCATTAATTGCTAACCTCTATCAGGCCCATCAATCTACACGATATTGCCAAACAGTGGTCAAAATTCTCCCTTCAACTGGTCTGAAATCAGATTTTATTCTAGCATTTTCTAAGTTATCTATGTGATTCTTTCTCTCACAAGAGCAAGTTGTATCAGGATGAAAGTTTATTACTTACACCAGAGCAAGTGAGAAAACTGAATGGAATGTGAAAACCATACCTAATTTTATGTATCTATACCAGACAGCTAAATGTATGCCATATACCAACATATGATTACACACTACTACAAAACCACTTATAGAGATTCTTACTGGAAGCTTCAGCAATGACTAAAGCTAACTTTGTTTTATTTTCTGATAAAAAGATTAAGAAATGTAAAGGAGCCTAAAAACTTCAATAAAAATGCTTCCTCTGTTCCATATAGATCACACAATTCCTATTTCACAGCACTGATATAGAAAACGTTTAAGGTTTTAAGGACTGAAAAATCAAATAAAACACTTTTTCTATATTCACACAAAACCCATTGTGTTCCATTATATCAGTTGAAGTTCTATGATACAGGCCAACTTTAAAAAGTTACAGAAACTCATATTTAAGACTCAAACATATTTTGTGGATTATTCACGGGAAGTTCTCTTTTAAGTCCAAAGATACAGCACTTTCAATGGCAGATTCCTCCTACTACCCAAATGACGTAAAGAAAACCTACAGTAATTTCAACACAAGCACATGCTTACTATAAGTGACAAAGCAAATTAATTTTAAAGAACTGCTTGGTTCATTCCCAGACTAAATAAAAGCAACTTGAATTATCCACAGCACTATTTCTCTAAGTAAACCAGTTGCCTATCCCATAATAACAAAATTCCTAATTATGGAAAGCATAGCTTTTCCCTATCCTTTGAGAAAAGTATGAAATCTAAAATAAAATTTCAAGTTATTAACGAAACAAAACAAACAAAAACACGCAAGATATCAAAGGAATACTGGCATGCAGCATTAGGTCTTTGGCTCAATATAAGTGAGTCTAACTTCATTATGATTTCACAGTTAATTTAAAAGACTGCAAGTACCCATTAAAACTTTAAGACCTAGGAAGCCGGGCACAGTGGTGCATGCCTGTAGTCCCAGCTACCCAGGAGACAGAGGTGAGAGCATCGCTTGAGCTGGGGAAGTCAAGGCTGCTGTGAGTCATGATTGCACACTGTGCTCCAGCTTGGGCAAAAGCATGAGACCCCATCTCTAAACAAACAAACAAACCAAAAAAATAAAAATAAAATGAATAAACAACAACAACAAAAAACCTTCTGAAACCTATAAATTAACAGGAACACTTCAAAATAATCAATCACATCACCTTATTTTCTCCCTTCACAGAATGTAATAATAAGGATTTTAGTCTAATGTCTTAAAGTCAAAAGGGAAAAATAAATAACATTTATTAAATACCTATCACGTGTGAGACACTGATAATTACACACGTAGTCTCATTTAACTGCCACAGCAATTCTATAAAATTACTAGTGCTATCCCCATTTTATTTACGGAGAAACTGAGCTACCGGATGTCATCTGAAGGTAAGGGATGCCTCTGGTTAATTCAGTCGAGTGACTTGTCCAAGACGGTAAAGTCAGGACTACAGCTTAAGTGGTTTGACTATTAGTTTAGAACTGTTACAGCACAGTTGCTTCTGGAAGTTGCAGAAATCATAACCCTGATGTCACTAAGATGTTAACAAATGTTCTGAGAAATAAGTACTCTGTGGTTCAGTTTTTGGAGAAGTTACATCCGAATTTTCCAGAACTTAAATAGGCAAATTATTCTTCAAAAAAGCAATAAAATGGGAAGTGTTCTAATTTATTAAACCATGAAACCCTCTGTTTTAAAGAAAATCTAATAATATACCATGGGATGCTTGTGTTCAACTAAGCAGTCTGGAAAATGATCATCTGGTCCAATCTCCTCATTCCATGGTTTTAAAAAATGAGATGCAGGGAGGTGAAGTGACAGCAAGATACTAACAGGGTCAGGGCTGGCACCAAGGAGGCCTGATGATTCCCATCAGGATACCCTTTCCCCTAATCATCCTGTCTCACTCTTTCTACGAAGTTTAACACCAATTTTTTTTTAAGTATTACATCAATTGTTTATTCTGATTTTACTGAATGACAGTAAAGAGAAACCATTTACAGACATGAAGCTCGAAAATGTTCTACCTCCCAATGCACTAGTATTTCAGAGACTTGGAATATATTTGGAGATGTGGAAAATGATTACACTTTAGTAACACTGAGTAACAATTTTAGGCCAAGTAGTACTACACTCATATTTTTCTTTGAAGTGAGACATTAGTCCACCCTAGTACTGCATACAGACACACTGAGTAAAAAATATCCAGTCTGTTATCATCTTTATAAAGGGCAATTTATTCGTTGCTTTCCCCTTACCCCATTCGCCCTAGAGTGGCTTCGTTTCACTTTGCCCTACCCCTTCTAGCAGGTAGTAAACAGTCCTGGCCAGTGATGCCATCTGGCGGTTAGTTCAGAAATTGTTTAACCAACACACCTTCCAATCAGGATCTTACCATCGGGACCCTCTCCAAAACCACACTCCCCTTTCTTCCAGTTTTTGCCCATTTACCTTAGTAAAATCGGGTTTTCTTCTTTCCTGCCCTGTTTATCCAACTGAATGAAAAACGTATTTTATTTGTGGCACTCTAGTTACAGAAAAATCATGAGTCCTAAGTACATTTGCAGCTAAAGAAACAAACCAACAATAAGAGGCCAACATACTCCCAAAAATGCCCCCATTCGACATCCTGTCTTAACAGAGACTGTTAGAATCTCCGTTATTCATCCAATGCCTTCAGGGAATACCAGTGCTGAGAAGGACCTTGAGGATCATCACTTCAAGGTCAAAAGCTTCATTTTACAGCTGAAGAAACTGGCTCTGTGAGAAAGAACTGAAGTAACCACCCACCCAACAGCACACAGCGAGTTAACGGCAGAGCCAAGATTATGGCCTAGGACTCCCCATTCCAAATCCGGTACTGGGTCAACTACTCTGTGCGCTCCAGGCTTCTCAAGCCTGTTTTTGCTCAACCAGTGTATTTACTTTTTCCATAATTATAGTAATATTGTGAATCTCTGTACTATGCCTAACAGTGTCTAGCACACTTCATAAATATTTATTATTTGGGTATCTATTAATTACCGTACTTATTGCAAATCTAGAATACTTGCAGTAGACAGGCCTTTTTTAAATCTGCTTAAAAAGCGAACTGCCACTTCATAATTTTTTCTGACTATTCCCATTAATCATCACATGGTAACCTTTTAGAACATAATCCATTCAGAAATTTGAGACTTCCTGTTCACCTGATCAGTCTTAACCAAAGATAGAAGAAAATATGTGGCATAGGGTGAAAACTGCAACCAATTTTGAAGAAAATAGAAATTCTAGTACTAGTTGCATTATAATCACACGACTTTAGGCAAACTCTTCTTTCCCACAAAATAATCCTCGACCCTAAACTCATGTAGCATAACTGCAAATCTCTCATAAATTACAAATATCTATAATGATTATAGGTATTAACAATAGTAATTTATATTTTAGGCCCTGTGACTAATCACTTTACATATATAATGTCATGTAATACTTGCAGCCCTATTTTACGGATGAGAAAAAACAAGGCTTAGCAACTTAAACTCGTCCGGGGTCACAGAGTTAAGACGTGAAGAACTCGAGGGCCTGCTTAGAACTGAAAGCCTCCAAAGCCAGTGCTCCGAAAAGGGGAGCGATAATGCAAGGCCCACTTTGATACTACCACTCCAAGGCTCTGCAGTCAGTGGGGCGTGAAGGCAAGCGACCGAGATCGCTATTTTCAGTTACGGTTAACGTACACAGTGAAACAATGCGGTACACGGAACAATGAGTCACGAAGACCTGGGTCCTTTCTCTGAGCTGGGCAACTCAGGGACCCCCCGAAGTCGCTTAGCCCTCTGGGCTTGTTCAGCTTGGGGAGGATAAGGGGCTGCTCCGGAACCAACGAGGCTTTGGATGGTGGATCACACTCAGGGTGTAAACTTGTGCGTACCAAGTCAAGCTTCTGGGAAAGAACCTTCATCAGAGTCCCTCAAAAAAAGAAGACGCGCTGGATTAGGCATCCGCAAAGTTCCGCCTGCCTCTCCGACGTCAGGGAGCTCCCGCAGTAGGAGGTTTCTTACGCCTCTAGGAAGGCCGGCATGTGGGCGGGCTCTGCCTTCCCTTCCTCACTGAGTTGTGTGAACCAGGAACGGCGGCCGGGCCGGCTAATGGCTGCAGGCCGCCGCGGTGTGGCCGCCTGCACTCTGACTACCCCTCGGGGAGGGCGGCTGGCAGGGCACAGGGCGCTGTCTACCCCCCAGC
The DNA here is from genome assembly GCF_028858775.2 of Pan troglodytes. NCBI lineage: Eukaryota > Metazoa > Chordata > Mammalia > Primates > Hominidae > Pan > Pan troglodytes. The sequence continues at coordinate 106,930,863 of NC_072401.2, forward strand.
CGGCAGCCCTGCGCCTCTGCGCTCCGCTTTGGGGTCTTGATCCGCCGCCTCCTCGCTGGCAGTTCTCGTGACTCGGTGCGCGCTCCCGCGGGAAGGAAGGTGGCCTGGACCGCGCGGCTACCGCTGAGGGCCCCAAAAAGAGAGAAGGGAGACCGCGCGGGGCGTCCCAAGTGTCCCCCATTCCATCCCCCACCCAGGTTTCTCCGGTGCGCCGCTCGGCGAACCTCCGGGAGCTACTTACTAAAGAAGAGGCGGTAATTCTGCGAGCAGGGCTGGCCGCGCTCCTCAGTGTGGTACAGGGCCATAGCACGGCGCGACCCGGTCCCTGCACTGGTCCCCAACCGCAGGCACGCAGCGGCTGGGGCACCCGTGCGCAGCAGCCGCAGCAGCGCGCTCATGGCGTCAATGACCGTCCTGCTGTGCGCGCGGAGCTACCTGGGGGCTCAGCCGGGCCGCACGCCGGTGCCCCCTACCGTCCGGAGTCATCCCTCCCGCCCCGGCGCTTGGGCTGCGATCCTGGTCCCTGCCAGTGGAATCTGGGCCACCAGCCAGTTGTGCGCACTATGCCCTCAGCGAGGCCGCAGCTCAAAGACGAGTGAGACAAGACCCACCACCCCTGAAGAGCTCACTGCCACTCGTTAATTCAAACATTTATTCATGCCTTCATTTATCCCGTCAAGATTTACTATCATGATTTTTTATTATAGTGATGTAATATTGAGTGATTACTCTGTGCCAGGAACTGCTCTAGACCCTGTCCAATATAGGAGATGAGCGCACATGCACGCAAAGACATCACTGTAAGACAAAATGATCAGGCCACCACGTGAAAACGTGACGTTGACACCGACTTACAGAGCAAAAAAACCCTAAGTAGCTTACTCAAATGCCATCTTCTCCATGAGGCCATTTCCTAACCCAGTAGAGATTATTTATTCTTTCTTTTATTTTATTATTTGTTGTTGTTGTTTTGTTTTTGAGACGGAGTCTCACACTGTTGCCTGGGCTGGAATGCAATGGTACAATCTCGGCTCACTGCAACCTCCGCCTCCTGGGTTCAAGCTATTCTCCTGCCTTAGCCTCCTGAGAAACTGGGATTACAGGCATGCGTCACGACGCCCAGCTAATTTTTGTATTTTTAGTAGAGACAGGGTTTCCCCATGTTGGTCAGACTGGTCTCGAACTCCCGACCTCCGGTGATCCGCCTGCGTTGGCCTTCCAAAGTGCTGGGATTGCAGGCGTGAGCCACCGCACATCGGCCAGGTGGGGTGGCACACGCCTGTAGTTCCAGCTACTTGGGAGGCTGAGATAGGAGGATGGTTTGAGCCAATATCCGGGAGAATGGATATTGTAGAACAACCAGTAGTCTGCCACAAGTGTCATTTTATTTTTTTCTAGTCCATCTTCTTTGGGACTATCATCATCTAGGCTACTTTCCTACTGGGCACCCAGGTTCTTTCAGCATCTCCAATTATCGTGTGATCATTAAAATTGAGATACTGGTCTACCCAAGTTCCAGAAAGGATTCCTAGGAGATATTGTGACTAGCTACTTAGAGACACTCTACTAAGATTATAGATCCTAAAATGTTTTTGTCAACAGTGGTAGCTTTGTAATGTGTCAACTTGAATAGGCATAACTATAAGGCAAATGCTCCCATAAAAAGGAGAGAAAATCTCTTCTGTGCATATATCACAGAGTTGTATAATTTTTGTTTATGTTGGAAAAAAAGCTTAATTTTTCTATTAACTTTTGAAGATTAGATATTTAAATAAGACAAATTCCTATGGAGGCAAGGTTGTAGGCTAATTTCTAATGATCTGTGGATACTTAAAGTATCCAGGCTGGGCGTGGTGGCTCATGCTTGTAATTCTAGCACTTTGGGAGGCCAAGGTGGGAGGATCACTTGATCCCAGGAGTTTGAGACCAGCAGTCTGGGCAACATGGTAAAACCCATCTCCATAAAAAATACAAAAATTGGCCAGGCGGGGTGGCACACGCCTGTAGTTCCAGCCACTTGGGAGGCTGAGATAGGAGGATGGTTTGAGCCTAAGAGGCGGAGGTTGCAGTGAAGCCAAAATCATGCCATTGCAATCCAGCTTCCGCAACAGAGCCACACCCTGTTTAAAAAAAAAAAGTTATCTATTGAGATAATCCAGCATAAAGTTCTGAGGTCCCTCTTGCTAATAGCTTTTCTTAACTCTGGCAACATATTTTATTAGTAACTGACAACAAGTTATATGCATCCTGATTTGAAGAAATCAACAAAGATACTAAACGTTTCTGAATATAAATGTTTACTTAAAATGAAATCTTGACACTAACTTGTTATTTTGTAAATTGCATTGTAAAATGTTACCAAGTTATCATGCATTCAGAAAAGAAAACACTGACTTTTGTTAAGTAGGTTTACATTTATTTTTAATCACTTAAATTTCCATCTTTCATTCTCTACAGTTTACTGGAATATTTGAGAATCAAAATTAAAAATGCATAATATAAATGATAGGAAATAATAATAGGTATCAGGTTAGCTTTTAAAACTTTTTAAAAATACTCTGAGGGTAATGTTTATTACATAATGTTTAATTATGTACATATTCAAATTTAGACGTTTGGAGTCTAACATGTTGGATTTCCGTTATTGACATCTCCTGTTGTCATCATATAGCAAGTAAAAGTCTTAGTCCCAGGAGTTTACAAGTTGGAGAATAAAGACAAATACACGTAAAATCATGAAATAACATTTCCAGAGTTTATGAAATACCAAACCACCAGAGATTCATCAACAGAGAATTGAAACTGGTGGCTCAGGAAAACTATAACTAATATGTAGGAAGGACCAGAATAGAAAATAAGAGATACGGTGTCCAGGTATTGACAGTATCTCAGGTACCAAGTGACAAGGACCCAGACAGTAGTTCTGGCAATAGAAATAGAAAAGAATGTTGAATTTGGAAGAAATGACCAAATTTGATATCTCGCTGGAAGTTGTGAAATGAGGATGGAAGAGTTAAAAAAAATTATGCGTAATAAATAACCAAGAGATATGTGGTGTTATTTTCAGATATATGTTAATAAAAATGAGAGAGAAATTTTGACACTAAGATGATAAACGTAGCTGGGACATGTTAAGTTTGAAACAATGCAGAGTTCCTGCTGGAGATGGAACTATTTTCACCACTGGAATTCTCTGAGAAGCAGACTCTGAGATTGAATTTAGTATGTGTGTGCAGTGTTTATTAGGCTGTACACTTGGGATCAGTATGTGAAGATGAGCGTAAGAAAGCAAGAGAGAGCTGAGAGAGAAGTCGAGCTGTGGTGCAAGCCCAATAGCCTCAGCCCACCTCATAGAATACTCTGGAGTTTAAAAGGCTAGTTACAGTTGTCCAATGGAGAGCACAATTTGACGGGCCTTTATAACCTCAATGATTGGATGGATATAAGCTGACCTGGGAAAGGACATGATTTGGACAAGGCAGCTATGGCCATCCCTGAAGAAGCTGACAGATAAATGCTATTTGCTGCCTGTACTCCCAACAGTTCAGCAAAAGTTCATTAAGCCATGGCACATCACAGTGACTACCACAACTGTGAAACTGCAGTAAAGATAATAGTTGGAACTAGAGAAAAATTACATACTTAGTGAATTCCAGTTCTGTTTCTGTTTTTAGTATTGGTAAGCATAACACAAAATCTACCATGGTTATGGTTATTGTTTTTTGCAATGCTAGATTATCCTAATAGAAAATAAAATAATTTTGAAATTGTGGAGTACTCATTTATGTGTTTACTTTTATAAAAGCAGTAAATGTCCCTAAAACGAATTACTATTATTACCTACAACATGATAAATAAGCAAATTAAGAAATTTGCTAATTGCTCATCTTTGCTCACAATAGCTAGCTTGTAGGGGGAAAGAAATAGGGCAGTATGCAATAGAAGTAATGAGAATTTTAAAACAATTTTGAATATTTTCTAATTAATCAGTTCAGAGACACACAGACTGATATTTCACTAGCCTTTGGAAGACTTTAACCACAAGGGAGACTTTAAAAATAATTTTCACGTTACCAAACATTTAAAATATTTGTCAAATTACAAGATTTCCAAAATATTTCAGAATGTTACCTAAAGTTCAAGTTCATCCGATATTCATCAACCACATTTTTTTCTAATAAATACATGTCACAGTTCTATACCATTTCTCATTTAAATACTGGCAATTATCTATTGATAAAATTATTTTCACAATACAATGAAACTATAAGAGCTTGACTAACTTTAGGCCTTAAAATGTATATAGGTGTGTCTGTGTGTGTGTGTGTGTGTGTGTGTGTGTGTGTGTATTTTTATTGCTGTAGTTAATTTATTTTTCTTACTAAAACAATGATGCTTCAAGATGAGAAAACATGTCATAGACTGAAAGAAAATATTTGCAAAATATGTGTCTGATAAAGGACTATTATCAAAATATACACAGAACTGTTAAAACTCAAGAAAAAGAAAACTACCCAATTTAAAAAATAGGCAAAAAGCCATCAACGGTGGACTGGACAAACAAAATGTAGTACAGCTACACCATGGAATACTGTGCAGCCATCAAAAGAAGGAAATCATGTCCTTTGCAGCAACACAGATGGAAACCATTATCCTAAATCAATTAATGCAGGAACAATAACAACAACAAAAACAAATACTGCAGGTCCTCATAAGTGAGAGCTAAACATTGAGCACACATGGACATAAAGAAGGGAATAACAGACATCAGTGCCTCTTTGAGAGTGGAGAGTGGATGGGAAGGTGAAACCCATAAACTACCTATCAGGCACTATTTCCTGGGTGATGAAATAATCTGTACACAAATCCCCATCACACACACACACACACACACACACACACACAGTTTTAATTTGTGACTGCCAAAATTTGGTGCAACCAGGATGTCCTTCAGTAGGTGAATGGATAAACTATGGTACATTCAGACAATGAAATATTATTCCGCACTAAAAAGAAGTGAGCTATTAAGCCATGAAAAGACATGAATAAACCTTAAATTTATATTACTAAGTGAAGAAAACAAATCTAAAAGGCTACATACTGTATGATTCCAGCTGTATGACATTCTGGAAAAGGTTTAAGTGTGGAGACTATAGAAGCCTCAGTGGTTTCCAGGGGTTAGAGAAGAGTGAGGGATGGATAGATGGAACCCAGGGAATTTTTAGGGCAGTGAAACTGCTCTGTATGATACTCTACTTGTGGATATATATTATTATACATTTGTCCAAATCCACAGAATGCAGAACACCAAAAATGAAAGCTAATGTAAACTAAGGAATTTGAGTAATAATGAGTTGTCAATGTAGGTTTGATTATAATAAATGTATTGCTCTGGTGGAGGATGTTGATAGTAGGGGATGATGAGGAGGTTGTGTGTAGGGTATGGAGAATAAAGGAAATCTCTGTACCTTCTGTGCAATTTTATTGTGAACCTAAAACCGCTCTAAAAAGTAAAGCCTATTTACAAACAACAACAATAAAAACAAACTATTATAGGAAATGACTTGCATTCAGAAACTATGAACCAATATGTAGTATTGATAATTTGATATAGAAAAGTTTTCCTTTTCTTTTCTCTTGCATTAACTGTATTTTCCATAAACACATTTTCTTTTCATCTAATGAAAATCATTGTTCTATTTTAACTTCCTATCTGAATGTCAGGGTGGCATTAGTACCTTTACATGCCCCATTTATAACAGGCATCTGTTCTTAACCTGAATTGCCATTGCTTGAGCATAAGTACACACTGCCTCTTCTGCAGTCGTCTGAAAAATCATTAATCATTTTATGTTAAATGGAACTAGGCTCCCCTGAGGGCCTTCTATGGATGGTTTTACTCTTTCAGAGATTCTAACATATCTTTCTTTATTATTATTGAGAAAATTTTGTATAATTTTATTTTTAAGCAAATGTCCTTTCTAATTTTCATTTTGTAGACTTTAACCTGTCTCCTTCACCATCCCCACCTCTGCTAACTTAATGAACAAAGCTTAAAACCTCAGAGGTCCTTTTATGAAAAGTTTCTGAACACCTAATTTGAAATATCAAAATTCTTTTTTCAACATAGGCAACTATTAAATAGCAACTAATTTTAGCTCCCAATTTCAAGGCCACTTAATATAAATAGGCTTAGTTTCTGAATGAGGCAATGGTTCACTAGTAATCATTTTCTCATGTTTCTTAGATCTCATATATTCCTGACAGATCCATACCTGTATGATAATTTAGTAGGATGTCTTTGGTGAAAGCTCTTTAAAAGACTGCTCAACTCAAATATTGGAACATAGTTCTAGGTACCTTAAATGAAGAAAATACATATTTGGTATAGTGAAAAAGAGATTTCTAATGGGCCTGATGCCTCTAACCACCTGGAAGAGAGCAAATGGTGGGTCTCAAACTCAATTTTGGTGGTTCAGGCTTAAAAATGCCTAACAGCAAACAGTGAATTTTGTTTTATTTTTGGAAGTGACGTTATTTCAAGTTATTTTCCTGACTTTCCACTATTAGAAGAGTCCCTGAGAACAAATACATTTGTTTTAAAGCAATTCTTAATTAGCTGCTTAGAGGAAGATGCTGTGAGCTGCCAACTCTACAATTCTTTCAACAGTCAGAAGAAGCCTTGACCTAGGATGAGGCCAGGAACAAGGCTGGAGAAAGCAAATTGGAGAGCTGATGTGTTCCTGTACACCTGTTCCTAAACCCAAAAGCCTTAAAAACTAAGACTCAGGTGACAAATTTCTTATTCTACCATTTCACTCACCAAAAAGTGACAAGAGGACAAATATCAAGATAATTCTTTGAAGAGTTTGTGTCCATCTGGAGGGAGGGAACAAAAAACCTTGTCACAGCTTTTTATTTTGATTTGAAGCCAGCTTGTCTGGTGGAGCTGAATGATAGGTATTTGGGGAGTGAGAGAGACTTTGAGAAAGGAACAGAAAAGCTTACAATGGATTTTAGGGAAGTTTTACTGTATATGGCAAAATGCAGCTCTTTTCTAACACTCTCTTTGAAGCCTGCAGAGCCTTCAATATTACTCATTAGTGCTTTTGGAGTTAGTCTTGTGTTTTCAGGAAGATGTAATATATTGAGACTGGCCTCCATGTGGTTCAGATACATGAGGGTTACATGCACATTTAAACAATCACCCAGAAACTGTATGGGCAAATACAGAAGTTGCATTTAATTTTAAGAAATAAGCATAAATCTTCAAAGAAATTTAAGATTCAAGGAGTCATTGGGTCAGAGGTTCTCAAGGGGGCAGTACTGCCCCCAAAGAGGCATTTTTGGAAATTGTCAGGGTGTTTCTGATGTCACAATAATTGAGGAGCATTATTTCTATTTAGTATGTAGGGAGCAGGGATGCAGCACACCCTGTAATACTCAAAAGACAGCTCTACACAAGAAAGAGTTGTGTGTGGTGCACATTGCTCTCAGATGTCACATCAGAAATTTGTGTAGGTGAAAAAAGCCTGTTTTTAAAAAATACGTGTCTCAGCCTAAAAATTGTCATTTTGCAAATAAACACCAAGTTGTTTTTTGCATTGTTTTTATATGTCCATGCTATTTGAGTCACTAATACTACACACTATCGATCTGCATTTATAGCTCTCAGTTCCTGGTGGTTGTACATTGAGATGCAAATGTAAGATTGCTTTATATGTCTTTATATGTCTATTATTCTCCATCATACCTTCTTATATTTTTTGTAACAGCACTATTTCAGTTTTTAATCCTATCAATAGATTTATGTGATTGTTTAATGTCTGAATCCTTTACTAGATTCTAATCACCAGAAGGGCAGATAAGTTTCCCATTTTTTAAATCATTCTGTATCAGTCACTATCATTCCCCCTGACACAGTACCTACTTAGTGAAGATGAGTCAAATGAATGAAGGGTTGAGTAAAAGAGGGAGGGAAAACAAGAATCTTCTTTCTAAAAACATAATTTTTTTTTTTTTTTTTTTGAGATGGAGTGTCGCTCTGTCGCCCAGGCTGGATGGGATAGAGCGGCGCGATCTCGACTCACTGCAAGCTCCGCCTCCTGGGTTCACGCCATTCTCCTGCCTCAGCCTCCCGAGTAGCTGGGACTACAGGCGCCCGCCACCATGCCCATCTAATTTTTTTGTATTTTTGGTAGATACGGGGTTTCACCGTGTTAACCAGGATGGTCTCGATCTCCTGACCTCGTGATCCGCCCGCCTCGGCCTCCCAAAGTGCTGGGATTACAGGCATGAGCCACCGCGCCTGGCCCTAAAAACATAATTTTCAAGCAGAAAAGACTTCTCAGCCAGGTGCAGTGGCTCACGCCTGTAATCCTAGCACTTTGGGATTAGCTGTCTTGGTGGTGCCTGCCTGTAGTCCCAGCTACCTAGGAGGCTGAGCAGGGAGAATCACTTGAACCCAGCAGGCAGAGATTGCAGTGAGCTGAGATCATACCATCGCACACCAGCCTGAGTGACAGAGTGAGACCGTGTCTCAAAAAAAAAAAAGGAAAAGGAAAAGGAAAAGAAAAACTTCTCAGCTGCTGAGCTCCTAACCCTTCTCATCGCACGCATCATCAACCAAAATTATGAACCATTCTATATTATTTCTGGGGGGCCCTGAAATTCTTTTTTGGTGTGGGCATGAGGTCTAATATAAATAAAACATGTTCATATTTTCTTGCAATGAATTATGTAAGATTTATTTGGAACCCAGGGTTCTTTTGAATCCAATTTGAGATCCATTATTCCATGTAATTAGAATATGTATAAAAGAGAAAAAAATAGTTCTACAGTTAAACCATTTAAAAACAAAATTAATTCCCACTGCTGAAGGCCTAAAGGGGAAATCTAGAAAATGGGCAGAGAAACTGGGTTGTATCATTAGATTTTGTTCAGGACCTATTATTACCAATTTAGTAGCTCAACCCTTGAATTGAAGTACTATATTTATAATATTACAAGGGATTTATAAGGTATCATTTGGAGCTGAAATTTCTCATGATTATTTTAGCCTAGAAGCAGTAATACTACTTAATCAAGTAAAACATTCTGTTTTTTTCATGTCGTTTAACAATGCATAGTAAATCATATGTGATTCTTCTATGACAGATAAATTTTATGTCTAATTTCATCAATATCTAGAAAGACTAAAAGCTTAAGACCAAATATATTCTTCATGTCATTTGGACTTAGTTAAAATCAACTTAATTGTATTATTTCCTATTTCCAAGGAGTATATGGGCCTCAGGACATGAGCTTATTTTCACATAGAAAAAATCAATCAGAAAAGAAAATTCTACATGACAACCACTCCTTTTATTTTTCAGACAAGGGGTAATAAAATTAATTTCTCATTTTTCAACCAACTAAGTTTCTATTCTCTAGGTCAGCTGTTTCTTGGACCATTTGTTTCATTGAAATTTGGATCAAAATTTATTTTAATATAAGGAGGAAAAATGTTGTTAGATAAGAAGTAAAGGATAGTGCTCACTTCGGCAGCACATATACTAAAATTGGAAAGAAGTAAAGGATAGATCTCTTTAATCATGACAGTCTTAAAGAGGAATCCAATGCACCAACATAGTTGCTTTTTGTTTTGTTTCATTTGCATCACCCTGCATTATTCTCCTATTTAGCTCTGCTTAACCACTTCTGCCAAGGTATTCCTAAGGGCAAAGGAGAAAGAATGTATGCCCCTTCTGTTTGCTAGGTGTTTGTGATTCTGAGGCAGAGTTTCGGGGGTCAGTGAACCTGGATTTTATTTAAAAGATTACATTTTTATTTTCACTAACTTCTAACTAAAATGTAGCATTTATGAATGTAGGCAACAAACCCTGTAGCAGTGTTAATATTATAGTGCCTATGATTTGTGCCTCCAACAGAAATGGCATGTAATCCAGATGTTGCAGATGACTCTATCATTTACACCCATCACTACTTCAAAATTATGGTAGTTATACCTGCTGCTAGATCTAGTCATTTAGGTCCTCAGTGAAGAAGCATGTTATTAGATCACAAAATTATTTTCTAAAATCTTTTTGTAAATATAATTCAATATCATGAGTTTCTTCTTTATATAATTTATGGATTTACAAACGGCATTTTGAGAAGGGTTTCATAGGCCTAATAAGGCTGCCCATGGGATGCATGAAACAAAAGCCATCAAGAACCATAAAGCAGTTATTTTCAACCTTATTAGACCTAACTTTCTCCTGTTTAAAAAATTGAGGTGAAATTCCCATCATATACAATCAACTATTTTCGAGTGTACTATTTAGTGGCACTTAGCATAGTCACAATATTGTACAACTGCCACTTCCTTCTAGTTTCAAAACATTTTCATCATCCCAGAAGAATACCTCATATCCTTTAAGTAATCACTTCCTGTTCCCCCCTGCCACCCGCTGACATCCACTAATCAGCTTGCCTATTTTGGATATTTCACATAAGAGGAATCATACGACATGCAGCTTTTTGTGTCTCGTGTCTTTCACTTAGCATAATGCTTTTGGTGTCCATCCACATTCTAGAATATATGAAGCCTTCATTCCTTTTTATGCCTGAATAATATTTCATTGTATATCATTGTACGTTACAATTTGTTTATCACACTCAACAATAAAAAGGCAACCTACAGAATGGGAGAAAATTTTTGCAATCTAGCCATCTGACAAAGAGTTAATATCCAGAATCTACAAAGAACTTAAACAAATTTACAAGAAAAAAACAAACAACCCCATCAAAAAGTGGGTGAAGGATATGAACAGACACTTCTCAAAAGAAGACACTTACGCAGCCAACAAATATATGAAAACAGACACTTCTCAAAAGAAGACATTTACGAGGTCAAAAAACATTAAAAAGAGCTCATGATCACTGGTCATTGAGAAATGCAAGTCAAAACCACAATGAGATACCATCTCACGCCAGTTAGAATGACGATCATTAAAAAGTCAGGAAACTTTTTTGTTTTTTTCTCAATGGGTTTGCCACCAGAACACAGGTATCGTGAAAACTACCCCTACCTAAAAGCCAGAACGAGAAAGGAAAAGACTCATATCAACACTGTGATCATCGGACACATAGATTCGGGCAAGTCCACCACTACTGGCCATCTGATCTACAAACGCAGTGGCGTCGACAAAAGAACCATCGAAAAATTTGAGAAGGAGGCTGCTGAGATGGGAAAGGGCTCCTTCAAGTATGCCTGGGTCTTGGATAAACTGAAAGCTGAGCGTGAACGTGGTATCACCATTGATATCTCCTTGTGGAAATTTGAGACCAGCAAGTACTATGTGACTATCATTGATGCCCCAGGACACAGAGACCTCATCAAAAACATGATTACAGGGACATCTCAGGCTGACTGTGCTGTCTTGATTGTTGCTGCTGGTTTTGGTGAATTTGAAGCTGGTATCTCCAAGAATGGGCAGACCCGAGAGCATGCCCTTCTGGCTTACACACTGGGTGTGAAACAACTAATTGTTGGTGTTAACAAAATGGATTCCACTGAGCCACCCTACAGCCATAAGAGATATGAGGAAATTGTTAAGGAAGTCAGCACTTACATTAAGAAAATTGGCTACAACACCGACACAGTAGCATTTGTGCCAGTTTCTGGTTGGAATGGTGACAACATGCTGGAGCCAAGTGCTAACATGCCTTGGTTCAAGGGATGGAAAGTCACCCGTAAGGATGGCAATGCCAGTGGAACCACGCTGCTTGAGGCTCTTGACTGCATCCTACCACCAACTCGTCCAACTGACAAGCCCTTGTGCCTGCCTCTCCAGGATGTCTACAAAATTGGTGGTACTGGTACTGTTCCTGTTGGCTGAGTGGAGACTGGTGTTCTCAAACCTGGTATGGTGGTCACCTTTGCTCCAGTCAACGTTGCAACAGAAGTAAAATCTGTCGAAATGCACCATGAAGCTTTGAGTGAAGCTCTTCCTGGGGACAATGTGGGCTTCAATGTCAAGAATGTGTCTGTCAAGGATGTTCGTCGTGGCAACGTTGCTGGTGACAGCAAAAATGACCCACCAATGGAAGCAGCTGGCTTCACTGCTCAGGTGATTATCCTGAACCATCCAGGCCAAATAAGTGCTGGCTATGCCCCTGTATTGGATTGCCACATGGCTCACATTGCATGCAAGTTTGCTGAGCTGAAGGAAAAGACTGATTGCCATTCTGGTAAAAAGCTGGAAGATGGCCCTAAATTCTTGAAGTCTGGTGATGCTGCCATTGTTGATATGGTTCCTGGCAAGCCCGTGTGTGTTGAGAGCTTCTCAGACTATCCACCTTTGGGTCGCTTTGCTGTTCATGATATCAGACAGACAGTTGCGGTGGGTGTCATCAAAGCAGTGGACAAGAAGGCTGCTGGAGCTGGCAAGGTCACCAAGTCTGCCCAGAAAGCTCAGAAGGCTAAATAAATATTATCCCTACTACCTGCCACCCTACTGTTAGTCAGTGGTGGAAGAATGGTCTCAGAACTGTTTGTTTCAATTGGCCATTGAAGTTTAGTACTAAAAGACTGGTTAATGATAACAATGCATCATAAAACCTTCAGAAGGAAAGGAGAATGTTTTGTGGACCACTTTGGTTTTCTTTCTTTGCGTGTGGCAGTTTTAAGTTATTAGTTTTTAAAATCAGTACTTTTTACTGGAAACAACTTTACCAAAAATTTGTCACAGAATTTTGAGACCCATTAAAAAAGTTTAATGAAAAAATAAAATAAAATAAAAAAATTAAAAGTTAGGAAACAACAGATGCTGGAGAGGATGTGGAGAAATAGGAAAGCTTTTACATTGTTGGTGGGATTGTAAATTAGTTCAACCATTGTGGAAGACAGTGTGGTGGTTTCTCAAGGATCTAGAACCAGAAATATCATTTGACCCAGCAATCCCATTACTGGGTATATACCCAAAGGATTATAAATCATTCTACTGTAAAGACACATGCACACGTATGTTTATTGCAGCACTGTTCACAATAGCAAAGACTTGGAACCAACCCAAATGGCCATTAATGATAGACTGGATAAAGAAGATGTGGCACATATACACCATGGAATACTATGCAGACATAAAAAAGGATGAGTTCGTGTCCTTTTCAGGGACCTGGATGAAGCTGGAAACCATCATTTTCAGCAAACTAACACAGGAACAGAAAACCAAACACCACATGTTCTCACTCGTAAGTGGGAGTTGAACAATGAGAACACTTGGACACAGGGAGGGGAACATCATACACTGGGGCCTGTCGGGGGTGGGGGTGCTAGGGGAGAGAGAGCATTAGCAGAAATACCTAATATAGATGACGGGTTGATGGGTGCAGCAAACCTCCGTGGCACATGTGTACCTATGTAACAAACCTGCACATTCTGCACGTGTATCCCAGAACTTAAAGTAAAAAACAAAACAAAAAAAAGACAATATAAATTTTTAAATGAACAATGGATTTAAATAGACGTTCCTCCAAAGAAAATATACAAATGGTCAACAAACACATAAACAGATATTTAACTTCATTGGTCATTAAGAAAATACAAATCAAAACAAGATACCAAAACCAAACTGCAACAACAACTAATGAGATAAAACTGCATGGCCACTAGGATGGCTACAATAATTAAAAACAAATAAAAAATAGGCATGGAGAAACACAAACTCTCGTGCATTGCTGGTGGGGATATAAAATGGTGCAGCTGCTGTGGAAAACGTTTTGGTGGTTCCTAAAAAAGCTAAACATAGAATTGTCATATGACCCAGCAATTCCTCTTCCAGGTATAGACTACAGAGAAATGAAAACATACAACATATATCCACACAGAAACTTATATATATCAATGATTATAGCAGCATTATTCCTAATACCCAAAAGAAGGAAACAACCTAAGTGTCTATCAACAAATGAATGGATAAATAAAACTTCCATTTTAATAGAAAATCTTTTGTAACAGCTTTTTTATTCTTCCAAAATGAAACTGATAGATAATAAAACCTACTACACTCAAAATCTTCAAAAAATCAACATAATGCCTAACTATTAAGGAAGGTATAAAAAATTTGTAATAAAACTGTATGTATGAAATAAAACTCTATGTTCAATATGCAAATGTGCAGGCACCAGTCATATGGGGGCAGTTAAAATAATACAGGGAAGGGATCTTACTGTGTGGACATCTCATGATGTAAACAGCATACTCACTGCTAAAGGAGACTTGTGGCTGTCAGACAACCATTTGCTTAAATACCAGACTCTATTAATTGAAGGGCCAGTGCTGTGACTGCACACTTGTGCAACTCTAACCCAGCCACATTTCTTCCAGGCAATGAAGAAAAGATAGAACATAACTGTCAACAGGTGATTGCTCAAACCTATGCTGCTCGAAGGGACCTTCTAGAGGTTCCCTTGACTGATCCCGACCTCAACTTGTATACTGATGGAAGTTCCTTTGTAGAAAAAGGACTTCAAAAGGTGGGGTATGCAGTGGTCAGTGATAATGGAATACTTGAAAGTAACCCCCTCACTCAGGAACTAGTGCTCAGCTGGCAGAACTAACAGCCCTCACTTGGGCACTAAAATTGGGAGAAGAAAAAAGGGTAAATATATATACAGACTCTAAGCATGCTTACCTAGTCCTCCATGCCCACGCAGCAATATGGAGAGAAAGGGAATGCTTAACTTCTGAGGGAACATCAGGGAGCTATTAGGAGATTATTATTGGCTGTACAGAAACCTAAAGAGGTGGCAGTCTTACACTGCTGGGGTCATCAGAAAGGAAAGGAAAGGGAAATAGAAGGGAACCACCAAGCGGATATTGAAGCCAAAAGAGCCGCAAGGCTCTTTAGCATTTAGAAATGCTTATAGAAGGACCCCTAGTATGGGGTAATCCCCTCTGGGAAACCAAGCCCCAGTACTCAGCAGGAGAAATCGAATGGGGTACCTCACGAGGACATAGTTTCCTCCCCTCAGGATGGCTAGCCACTGAAGAAGGAAAAATACTTTTGCCTGCAGCTAACCAATGGAAATTACTTAAAACCCTTCACCAAACCTTTCACTTAGGCATTGATCGCACCCATCAGACAGCCAAATTATTATTTACTGGACCAGGCCTTTTCAAAACTATCAAGCAGATAGTCAGGGCCTGTGAAATGTGGCAAAGAAATAATCCCCTGCACTTCAGGCCATACATTTCAATCCCTGTGTCTTTAACCTCCTTGTTAAGTTTGTCTCTCCCAGAATTGAAACTGTAAAACTACAACTGTTCTTCAAATGGAGCCCCAGATGCAGTCCATGACTAAAATCTACCATGGACCCCTGGACTGTCCTGCTAGCCCATGCTCCGATGTTGATGACATCAAAGGCACCACTCCTGAGGAAATCTCAACTGCACAACCCCTACTATGCCCCAATTCAGCAGGAAGCAGTTAGAGCGGTCGTCGGCCAACCTCCCCAACAGCACCTGGGTTTTCCTGTTGAGAGGGGGCACTGAGAGACAGGACTAGCTGGATTTCTAGGCTCACTAAGAATCCCTAAGCCTAGCTGGGGATTGGAAGGCATCACTTTTGCTGGAAGACCTACAGACAATCTAAAGAGTTTTTTTTTTTCTTTCAGTTGCAAGATTAAATAGAGTTAAAACAGAGCTCCCATACAAAGGGAGGGGACCCAAAGGGGGTAGCCATTGCTGGCTTGAATGCCTGGGTTTATATCCTGATCATTGTTCCTCCCCCTGTGCTCTCAGGCAATAAAGAGTAATGAAGGAAACATGCTTAAATAAGCCCCATAAATCTCCACCTTATTTGTCTACTACTTTCCTTCATTACTTCTTAGGGAAATTGATATGGTAGACATTAACTGGTGTGATTGCCTGGCTCACAGTGATTCCCCAGTCATCAGTCTCTGGTGCTCCTTATCTTTGAATGGGGTTGCTGATTCTTTTATCCCCATTTCCATTCTAGCATATGGTCCAATGCAAACTGTATGCTCTTGTCTCCAGGGCTGGGGGAGGATGAACATGGGCTCATAACTCAAGCTAGGTGCTATGGTCTGAGTATTTGTGTCTTCCCAAAATTCCTGTATTGAAATCCTAACTCCCAAGGTGATGGTATTAGGAGTTAAGGCCTTTTGAGAGTTGATTAGGTCATGAGGGCAGAGCCTTCATGAATGGGATTAGTGCCCTTATAAAATAGGGCCAAGTGAGCTTGTTTGTTCCTTTTACCATGTGAGGACACAGCCAGAAGATACCATCTGTGAGCCGGGAAGCAAGCCCTCACCAGACACTGAATATGCTGGCACTTTGATCTTGGACTTCCCAGACTCCAAAACTGTGAGAAACATATTTCTACTCTTCATAAGCCACCCAGTTTATGGTACTTTGTTATAGCAGCCCAAACGGACTAAGATACTAGGCCAATCAGTGTCCTTCCTGGGATTGTTAAAACTGGAGCAGTAAGTAGTAAAGATGTGAGTCTAGAAGTACCAGCAGCCATTCCCTGCCCTCCACAATATGAGGAAACCTGTGCAACAAAGAAAAGCAGAAACAGCAAGAGGCACAGAGTAAGTCCTAACAGCATTCAAGTCCTTAGTTCCAGTTATTGAAATTTCTGGAACTATCCTAAGCCCTACCTTTTCAAGAGGGAGTTATTTAATCTTGCATTAACTCTGGGGGCTTCACCAGCACCCTTCCAAAACACTCTTTTTATTGCACAATTTTGGTTGGATTTCTTTCACTCACAACAAAGAATTCTAACTTCTTAGGAAATGAATAACCATCTTGGATTCAAACAAGCAGTGTGAGTGTCCAGAGTCATCAGAGCCCCAGCCTTTGTCTCTGCCACACTTACTGCCAGAAATTGTCCCCCATTTTGCACAGTAAAAACTAACGTGAATCCTAAGGCTCCTGTCTGTAATAAGCTCCTTATTTTGGAAGAGAGGAATGGTTATTTACTGTTTTTTTTTCCCCCTAGTAGCACTGAAATCATTCTTAATTTTCAGTTCTTTCATTGTTTTCTCTTTTAGTGACTTTAGCTTTTTAGAGGAGTTCTCAGTATGGCATGCATTCTTCCACAAGTTAACAATCATTACCAAAACCAAAACTAATGGATAAGCAATTTCTCCTCAGATACCTGAGCAATCTTTTGATTTTGTTTTTTCTGTTAAGAGTATCTGTGGGAAGAAAATAAAGAGTTATATTCTCTTTCCAAAGCCTGAAACCTATCTGAGGAACCCACTAACCAAGGATAAGAGAACTCTGCTTGTTGGGGTTTTGACTTAGTTGGTAGCAGGGAGTAGACAGAGATAGGGATAGATTTATATCTTCATCAACTGTAATTTCCCAAATATGAACTGGTGCCTTCCATCACAACCCTGCTGTTTGGTCTTGTAATCTGGAATCCACTAATGTAATCTCACTTGTCAATGTCTATAGAATTAACCTCATAGGTTAAGGTGACCTCTAAGGTTTAAAGGTGAGAAGAGAGAGTGGGGCACAGAAATATACCATATTTATGAAAATTAGGTCATTCATTCTGGCTACTTTGGGCTAATTCTCTTCAGGTGTGATTAGTGACTCGCTGCTAAGGAGCCTGATTTTCCCAAACCACACCACATAGAACCTTGTCTTATGTTTCACTGCAGAGGTCTCTCCACTCTTATGTTTGTTTTTTCCTTTTTCTGTTGACATGTAATTGAATTCTTTTCAGGCAACTTTCAGCATCTCCCCATATTATTAAAAACCACCCCCTTTGAATGCTGTAAGGTGTTCTAGCCACAGAGATAGAGGCATTTAGGCACCAGGTTCTTGGTGTCTCAATGTTACTGGACACAGAAGAGACTCAATAAAAATTTAGCAAGGAATGAATTTAATGTTTTGAGCCATAATGAATGCCAGAAAGAGACCCACAGAAAGGAAGTATGGCTGCTTCAGGCATATTTTATTTTGTTATTATTTTTATTTTTTTGAGACATGGTCTCACTCTGTTGCCCAGGCTAGAGTACAGTGGCATGATCATGGCTCACTGCAGCTTCAACCTCCTCGGCTCAAGTGATCCTCCCACCTCAGCCTCCCAGATAGCTGGGGATTCAGGCGCATGCCAACATGCCTGGCTAACTTTTTGTATGTTTTGTAGATGTGGGATTTTGCTATGTTTCACAGGCTGGTCTTGAACTCCTAGGCTCAAGCAATCCTTTTGCCTCAGACTTGCAAAATGCTGGGATTACAGGTGTGAGCCACTGCACTCAGCCAAGTCTTATTTTAAAGTGAGTGAGACTTAGTGTTTTTGGGGCCACAGACCCATTTCAGAATCTGAGGAAAGGGGCAGACATTTTCTCCCAGAAAGTGCACAATACATACAAAGTTGCTTATAATTTTAGGAGGTCCATTGGCCTAAGAATCTGTAGATTTTAGTTATAAATTTCTTTTTTTTTTCCCTCCAACATTTATTTTAAATTTATGGGTACATGTGCAAGATGTGCAGGTTTGTTACGTAGGTAAATGTGTACCATGGTGGTTTGCTGCACAGATCATCTCATCACCTAGGTATTATGCCCAGCATTTATCAGCTGCTTCTTCCTGATGGTCTCCCTCCTCTCACCTCCACCCTCTGACAGGCCCCAGTGTGTGTTGTTTCCCCCCATGTGTCCATGTGTTCTCATCTTTCAGCTCCCACTTATAAGTGAGAATGTGTGGTGTTTGGTTTTCTGTTCCTGTGTTAGTTCGCTGAGGATAATGGCTTCTATTTCCATCCATGTCCCTACAAAGGACATGATCTTGTTCCTTTTTATGGCTGCATAGTATTCCATGGTGTGTATGTACCATATTTTCTTTATCTAGTATATAATTGATGGGTATTTAGGTTAATTCTATGTCTTTGCTATTGTGAATAGCACTACAATGAGTATACACATGCATGGGTCTTTATAGTAGAATGATTTGTATTCCTTTGGGTATATACCCAGTAATGGGATTGCTGGGTCAAAGGGTATTTCTGCCCCTAGATCTTTGAGGAATTGCCATGCTGTCTTCCACAATGGTTGAACTAATTTACACTCCCACTAACAGTGTAAATGT
This sequence comes from Pan troglodytes, assembly GCF_028858775.2. Taxonomy (NCBI): domain Eukaryota; kingdom Metazoa; phylum Chordata; class Mammalia; order Primates; family Hominidae; genus Pan; species Pan troglodytes. The sequence goes on from NC_072401.2 coordinate 106,949,977, forward strand.
TTGTCTTTTTCTGTGCAATCTTGCCAGCATCTATTATTTTTTGATTTTTTTACTAATAGCCATTCTGACTGGTGTGAGATGGTATTTCATTGTGGTTTTGATTTGCATTTCTCTAATGATCAGTGAGTGATGTGGAGCTTTTTTTTCATATGTTTGTTGGCCACATGTATGTCTTCTTTTGAGAAGTGTCTGTTCATGTCCTTTGCCTACTTTTTAATGGGTTGTTTGTTTTTTACTTGTAAATTTGTTTAAGTACCTTATAGATGCTGGATGTTAGACCTTTGTCAGATGGATAGATTGCAAAATTTTTTTCCCTTTCCATACATTGTCTGTTTATTCTGATGATAGTTTCTTTCACTGTGCAGAGCTCTTTAGTTTAATTAGATCCCATTTGCAAATGTTTGCTTTTGTTGCAACTGCTTTTGGCATCTTTGTCATGAAATCATTGCCCATGCCTATGTCCTTAATGGTATGCCTAGGTTGTCTTCTAGGTTTTTTTTTTATAGTTTTGGGTTTTACATTTGAGTCCTTAATCCATCTTCAGTTGATTTTTGTATATAATGTGAGGAAGGGGTCTGGTTTCAATTTTCTGCATATGGCTAGCCAGTTCTCCCAGCATCATTTACTATATAAGGAATCTTTCCCCATTGCTTGTTTTGGTTAGGTTTGTTGAAGACCAGATTGTTGTAGGTGTGCAGTCTTATTTACGGGCTCTCTATTCTGTTCCATTGTTGTATGTGTCTGTTCTTGTACAAGTACCATGCTGTTTTGGTTTTTATAGCCTTGTAGTATAGTTTGAAGTTGGGTAGCATGATGCCTCCAGCTTTGTTCTTTTTGCTTAGAATTGTCTTAGCTGTTAAAGTTCTTTTTTGGTTCCATATGAATTTTAAAATAATTTTTTCTAATTCTGTGAAGAATATCAATGGTAGTTTAGTGGGAATAGCATTTAATCTATAAATTGCTTTGGGCAATATGGCCATTTTCACAATGTTGATTCTTCCTATCTGTGAGCATGGAATGTTTTTCCATTTGTTTGTGTCATCTCTGATTTCTTTCAGGAATCATTTGTAGTTCTCCTTGAAGAGCTCCTTCACTTACTTTGTTATCTGTATTCCTAGGTATTATCTTCTTTGTGGCAATTGCAAATGGAAGTTCATTGATGATTTGGCTCTCTGCTTGACTGTTGTTGGTATATAGGAATCTTAGGGACTTTTGCACATTTATTTTGTATCCTGAGTCTTTGATGAAGTGGCTTATCAGCTTAAGAAACTTTTGGCCTGAGATGATGGGATTTTCTACATATGGGATCATGTCATCTGCAAACAAAGATAATTTGACTTCCTCTCTTCATATTTGTATACCTTTATTTCTTTTTCTTGCCTGATTGCCCTGGCCAGAACTTCCAATACTATGTTGAATAGGAGTGGTGAAAGAGGGCATCCTTGTCTTGTGTGAGTTTTCAAGGGGAATGCTTCCAGCTTTTGCCCATTCAGTATGATATAGGCTGTGGGTTTGTCATAGGTAGCTCTTATTATTTTGAGGTATATTCCTTCAATATCTAGTTTGTTGACAGTTTTTAACATGAGGGGATGTTGAATTTTAGGTTACAAATTTCTATTAAAGCAGAATATTAAGTAATATAGAAAAATATTTGTAAGTATTGGGAAGTGACTTTTGGGGCTAATTTCTGTTCACACACCTCATCAGTTCTCCCTAGCCTACTGTCATGATTTAAATGAATTAAGCATTCTTTAAAACAGTCAATTAAAAAAAAAGGATAAGGGCCCCATGTATTGGGTGGTCAGCAAAACAAAACAAAACAAACAAACAAACAAAAAACATGGAAAAGAATATTAATTCTTCCTCCTATGAAGTTCCACTCTTTATCCCAAGTTAGAAGATTCTTACCATATCCTGCCAGGTGCAGTGGCTCACGTAATTCCAGCACTTTGGGAGGCTGAGGTGGGCGGATCACAAGGTCAGGAGTTCAAGACCAGCCTGGCCAATATGGTGAAACCCCATCTCTACTAAAGATACAAAAAATTAGCTGGGCATGGTGGCATGCACCTGTAATCCCAGCTACTCAGGAGGCTGAGGCAGGAGAATCGCTTGAACCCGGGAGGTGGAGGTTGCAGTGAGCCGAGATCAACCCATTGCACTCCAGACTGGGCCACAGGGCAGTACTCCGTCTCAAAAAAAAAAAAAAATATATATATATATATATATATATATGTATATATATAAATTTTTAAAAAAAGAGAAGAGTCTTACCATATCCATACCCTCAGGCTGGATATGACTGTCAAGATTGGTGACATTAACGACTCCCTTTTAACAAGATTTTATCATCTGAATCTGAATATTTGCATGATCTGTCACTCTGTGATTCTTTTTTATTTGTTTTTTTAAAGGTAAGATAAAATATTTTGTAGAGGAAAATCCCTTATAAGCCCACTGGCATTGGTTTTACCCTTCCTCATTTAAATTAAAATTCAATCACCCTAATCAGCATTAAAAAAAACTTTTCTAGCATTATGCTTTGATAACTGTGTTTTCTGAGAACCAAGAAGGAAACACAAAATGATATGGAATAATAGGAACATAAGTTTAAAGCTAAAGGTATAGTAATCTATCCTGACACTATAGTTTCACAAATTTAAAAAACAGAGACACAAAGGTAAATGTAACCTTTCTAAGATCTCTATAACTTGTCCAAGATCTCCATAACAGATTCTTTACTCTTTCTCCATTCAAAAATTATTCATTCACACTATTCACCACGTGTCATTGCAATTCCTCTCAATAGAGTAGGTATATTTTCCCATCGTATTGTTGTTGGGCTTGGCCATGTGACCTGCTCTGGCCAGTAAAATATTAGTAGAGACTTTAAGTGTGCTTGCATGATTTGGTTTAGCCTCTTGCCCTTTTGCTCTTCAACCTTGAGAAGAAGATATTTCACGTAGCTTCTGGACTGAAAAGTTAATGATGATAACTCATATCTACTCAAAAAAGTAACGATGAGAACATGTGGAGCAGACCTAATCTGAACCTGGAGTTTGGAGTCCAGGCAAGCCCAGCCAAAATCATTATCATGTCCAAGATCAGATGAGTAACAGGCAACATGCAGACCTAAAGAAGAAAATAATTTGCTCTTTTAATCTCCTGAGATTTCAGGAGCTATTGCTATGCAATAGTAACACAGTGAAAAAGCTGACTACTCGTGTCTCATAAAATTAGCAATGATGAAATATTCTAACAATTTTTTCAAATGGTTGGATTGACTGCAATTTGGTTTACTTTCATATAACAGAAAAACTCAAACAATAGTGGCTAGTCAAAATTGAATTTTACTACTGTCTTAGAAAAAAGTCTAGGGTTAGGCAATTTAGATACAGTTTAGTGATCTAGGAGGAGAGTAGGCACTTTCTAGTGCATGGTTCTACCATCCCCAGGATATGGCCTTCCCTTAATGGCCCATGATTGCTAGTAGAACTTCTGCCATCCTATCCAAGATTCAGTAAGAATAAAGGAGAAAGAAAGCAAGCAATGATGCATCCTCTTCCTTTTAAGAAGGCTTCCTGAACATTCCACAGAGTCCCCACTGAATTTTATCGGCCAGAACTTAGTCTAAGTACTATACCAAGATGCAAAGAGCCTGTGAAATATGGTCTTTAGCTGGGTAGTAAAGCACTAAACAAAAATTATGGGGTTCTATTACCAAAAAGAAGGGGGAGAATATATACTTTGAAGCAACTGGCAGTTTCTACTGTAATAAACAAATAGTTGTTCTCCTATAGGAAGTAGGCAATATCTGAAGTATCCAACTCAGATGGATGACAATAAAAACATTAGTAAACTTTAGTGAAATAAATCATCAGAAGGGATGAGTGATAATCATGGATTTGATTATGCCATTTATTTGAAATTTGTTTTCTTGTCAATATGATGTTTTGTTATACATTATAAATGTTTGCAGTTCCATGCAGTAAATAGTACTGAGCACAACAATGTGAAAAGCATTGTGCTTGGAACTCTTAGAATCCAGATATGAATAAGACAGAGTCCTAAGCTTCACGAAATTTAGCAGAACCATTGAGTTTACGAACTGTACTGGACATTTTTCTAACAAGCTGACAGCTTTCTACCTCAAGCATCTGGTCTCTTGGCTTTTTTTTTTTTTTTTTTTTTCCTGAATGCTTTTTCCAGTGCCTCTGAAGCTTATCCAGTTCACTAGTAGAATAGATCCAAAACTTTCTGAGATTTGGTTCTTTTGGAGGAGGGCTATGGGGAGCATCCTGTGCACTGTAGGATGTTTAGTAGCAACCCTGGCCTCTACCTACTAGATGTCAGTAGTACCCCCAGTTGTGACAAATGGAAATGCCTCTACACTTTGCTAAATTTCTCCCCATTTTGGGGGGGGCGGGGGCAAAATTGCTTCCAGTTGAGAATTTTAAGGGAATTCTACTAGTCGAGTTTTTATAATTTGAAAACCAAAATATAATTAGTAGTACCATTGTGGTTACTGAAGAGATTGAGTTTCTGAAAAGCCTTGACTTTATAATAATCAAAGTTTAAAAATTAATTGAAGTGTATAAAAAGCGGTCATTATACAAAATATTATGAATATAATGAGCTAAATTTTATTGATTTAAATAGAGAATATTGATGTATAGATACTTATCTATCTACTCTGAATGTAAGGCTACAGTAAAATAACAGACCAGATTTATGAGCCCATGATGAAAAACTAAAAACTGGATTAAATGTAAGAAAGGTATTTCAAGATTGGCATAACAGGAAGAGCAGAATTATTATCCCTGAGAGAAGGGAAACAAATAAAATGAGCCCTACAACTTAGACTTTCTGCCTAAAGACATATTCCACATGATGGTACCGGTAGGGGGACCCAAGTAAAGCACAGTGGTCTCTTGGAGCTGAGAAAACTTCCTCACATGATAAAGGGAACCTACAAAGATGGAACATTTCCTTATGCTCCTAAGATCAGGAACATGACAAGAATGTCTGCTCTCTCCATTTCTAGTCAACATTTACTGGAGTTACTAGCCTGTACATTAAGCATGAAAAAGAAATAAAAGTCATAGAGATTGCAAAGAAAGAAATAAAAAAATTGCTATTTGCAGACAAAATGATCATGTACATAGAAAATCCTCAAATATATACAAAATATTACTTACTAATGAGTGGCTTTAGTAAGGTCCCCAAATGAAAGTTAGCATACAAAAATCAATTGCATTTCTATATGTTGGTAACAAACAATTGGAAGTATGTTATAAAACATTCCAATTACAATAGTATCAACACATGACATTTTAAGAGATAAATATAGCAAAGTATGTGCAACATCTGCTTCTGAAAACCAACAAACATCACAGAGACAAATTTGTAAAGACCCGAATAAATAGAGAAATATGCCATATTCATGAGTTTGAAGAGCCAGTGCTGTTGACAGTTCTTCCCAAATTGATCTGTAGATTGAAACTAATCCATATCAAATCCCAAAATGTTTTTTGTGAGCAATTGACAAGCTGATTATAAAATTTATATGGAAATGCAAAGGACAAAGCAATTCTGAAGAAGAGCCAAGTTAGAGAACATATACCACTCAACTCTAAGATTTATTATAAAGATAGATCAATCAAGAGTGAGCTGTTGATGAAAGAATAAATAAATAAATAAATAAATATATGGAACATAATAGAGAGTTCAGAAATAGCCCTACATATCTATAGTCAGTTGATTTTCAAGAATGGTAGAAAGTAATCCAATGGGGAGGACAGTCTTTTTAAAAATAGTACCAGAACAATTGGACACACATAGGAAAAAAAATTAACCTGGACCTTTACTTCATACCACATATCAAAATTAATTAGAAATCAATCATGGATATAAATGAAAGAAATAAAACTCTAAAAATGTTTTAAGAAAACATAGAAATAAATGTTTTTGAATTCAGGATGGACAAGAGAAACAAAAAGCAGGAGCCATAAAAAGAAATGATAAATCAGTGTTTATTAAAAATAAAAAAAATGACTTTTTTTTTTTTTTTAGTATTTTTTTTATCATTCTTGGGTGTTCCTCGGAGAGGAGGATGTGGCAGGGTTATAGGATAATAGTGGAGAGAAGGTCAGCAGATAAACACATGAACAAAGGTCTCTGGTTTTCCTAGGCAGACTTCCCTGCGGACTTCCGCAGTGTTTGTGTCCCTGGGTACTTGAAATTAGGGAGTGGTGATGACTCTTAAGGAGCATGTTGCCTTCAAGCATCTGTTTAACAAAGCACATCTTGCACCGCCCTTAATCCATTTAACCCTGAGTTGACACAGCACGTTTCAGAGAGCACGGGGTTATAGATTAACAGCATCCCAAGGCAGAAGAATTTTTCTTAGTGCAGAACAAAATGGAGTCTCCTATGTCTACTTCTTTCTACACAGACACAGTTAACAATCTGATCTCTCTTTCTTTTCCCCACATTTCCCCCTTTTCTTTTCAACAAAACCGCCATCGTCATCGTGGCCCATTCTCGATGGTCGCTGTCTCTTCGGAGCTGTTGGGTACACCTGCAGAAAGGCTGTCACTTTACACTTGGAAGATTGCACAGTGGCCAGGCAGAGGCGCTCCTCACTTCCCAGACAGGGCGGCCGGGCAGAGGCGCTCCTCACATCCCAGACGGGGCGGCCAGGCAGAGACGCTCCTCACTTCTCAGACGGGGCAGCCGGGCAGAGGCGCTCCTCATTTCCCAGACGGGGCGGCCAGGCAGAGGCGCTCCTCACCTCCCAGATGGGGTGGCAGCTGGGCAGAGGCGCTCCTCACTTCCCAGATGGGGCATTGGGGCAGAGGCGCTCCTCACCTCCCAGACGGGGTGGCCTGGCAGAGACGCTCCTCACTTCCTAGACGGGGTGGCGACCAGGCAGAGGCTGTAATCTTAGCACTTTGGGAGGCCAAGGCAGGCGGCTGGGAGGTGGAGGTTGTAGCGAGCTGAGATCACGCCACTGCACTCCAGCCTGGGCAACATTGAGCACTGAGTGAGCAAGACTCTGTCTGCAATCCCGGCACCTCCGGAGGCCGAGGCGGGCACATCACTCAAGGTCAGGAGCTGGAGACCAGCCCGGCCAACACGGCGAAACCGCGTCTCCACCAAAAATACAAAAACCAGTCAGGCGTGACGGCGCGTGCCTGCAATCCCAGGCACTGGGCAGGCAGAGGCAGGAGAATGACGGGAGCCCGAGGCAGGGAGGTTGCAGCAAGCCGAGATCACGGCAGTACAGTCCAGCCTCGGCAACAGAGGGAGACCGTTGAAAGAAAGAAAGCACAAAAGAAAGGAAGGAAGGAAGGAAGGGAGGGAAAATTGACTCTTTAACAGACATTGTGAAGAAAATAAACAGGCAAGCCACAGAATGGAGAATGTATTCACATTACATATATTTGACAAAAGATCTGAATTTGAAATAGATAGCTTTTATAATTTATAATTGTATAATTATTTATACTTTTATAATTAAATTTATAATTTTTATAATTTTATAATTATATTAATATTTAATTACATATAATTGTTATATTATTATTTTATTATTATATTGTATAATTTTATAATTAAATTTATAATTTTATAAATTATATAATTATACATAAGTTACTTTTATAATTTATAAAATAACTTTCATAATTTAATAATATGAACAAAACAATACAAATAGATACTTTACCAAAGAAGATACAAATAGCCTATGAGCACATGAAAAGATGTTTAATATTATTAGTCATCAGGAAAATACAAATTATAACCACAGTGAGGTATCACTACATAGCCAGTAAAGTGGCTAAAATTTTTAAATCTAACAATGTTAATTATTGAAAAGATACAAGTAATTAAAATTATCATACGTTGCTGGAAGAAATGAAAAATGGTATAATCACTGTGATAAAGAGTTTGTCAAATTTTTATATAGTCCATAAAAGGTACAAATTGTATTAATAACAAAGAGAACTAATTAGTCCTGTAGTCACATATAATACCAAGTGGAAAGTAGCTATAACAGAAGATGAGCACACAATAACCAAGAAGAAGGCATGCTCAAAAGTATTTGAGTGGCCAGGTGCAGTGGCTCACGCCTGTAATCCCAGCACTTTGGGAGGCCAAGGCGGGTGGATCACGAGGTCAGGAGTTTGAGACCAGCCTGACCAACATGGTGAAACCACGTCTCTACTAAACATACAAAAATTAGCCAGGCGTGGTGGCACGTGCCTGTAATCCCAGCTACTCAGGAGGCTGAGGCAGAAGAATTGCTTGAATCCAGGAGGCGGAGGTTGCAGTGAGCCAAGATTGCGCCATGGCACTCCAGCCTGGGTGACAGAGCGGACTCTGTCTAAAAAAATAAAATAGAAAAATTTTTGAGTTAGCCAAATGTCTTAAAGAAAAATGTGTAGTCTCATTCTTGCACCTCAAGAAATCAAACTGTGACGAGGCTTTACAAATTACAATACTAATAAAAAAAATTTTTTTTAAGTTGTAATAATGCTAACGGACCAGGTCAATATGTTATGATGAGAAGACATGGATGACACTACTAACCAATGAATACTTCAGAAGTGCATCATTTTAGGAGAGACAACTGGTTGCAAAATTTAACCACAAAAAATTGTCATTATTTTGATTTTTAATCTACTTGGGAGAAACAATTAAGTTCTAGTCTCCATCCCATAATCAATTGATTGCTAACCCAGATCCTATGACCTTGGTTTGAAAAAAGTCATTTCTGTTTGTTTGTTTTTGTGTCTGTTTTTTTGGTGTTTAGCAAGAAAGATTACCACTTCTAGAAATATTAATTAAGCATAGTATTAGTAAAACTTTAGAAAGATACAAAATCAAGTATAGTAAAAATGTTATACAACAACAAAAGAAATATTGAGACTATTAATCAAACTCATGTTATTATTTTAGAATAAATTTAAAGGTATGCAGAATAATAAGTTTTATAGTCCTTGTATTTGCGTATATTTTCTCTGCTATTTAAGATGTTTAGTCATACTAAATGTGGAATTACTATTTATCTTTTTAAAGTAAATTTAGTTAACCAAATTTAGCACTGATGTAAATATGTGAGTTTAGTAAGTAAACTAATATACGAATTTAATAAGCTAAAAATTAAACAAAGTACAAATACTTTTGATTGTTCCTCTCCATATATCAAAAAACCCTTACACAAAAAAAGACATATATAATCAACTACAAATATGTAGAGCTAGCCAATACATTCAGCTCAAAGCTAAACACCTAGCTCCTAGCACAGGTTAGTAAGAATTTGATACACATTTGTTAAATGAATATTACAAATGTTAAATGAATGTTACAAGATAAACTGTGGCAAAGGAAATGAATTATAGAGTTCTGGGTATATAAGCCATGACAGTTCTTACAAGTGTGTATTTTTTTTCTTTTTTCTTTTGTAGTAATCTTTACCCTAGCACTGGATAAATATGTATTTTCTAATAGCAACACAGAAGCATGATGGATAGCAAAGAGAAGCTAACCTAGAATGTTCTCTTTTAAAAAAGAATAAAGCACAATTTGACTAACTTATATTTGGCAAATTACAAGTCAAATGTAATAAAAAATCTAGAGACAGTAGTTTTCTTTGGAAAGAAAAGAATCCTAATGCCAAATCTAGTACTTGGTAAACTAGATTAGAATATACATTTACCACTACATAAAAAAGCCAGTCACCATGACTGTGTTAAAATATATATTGCAATGAAAAAGTGAGCTGGCTACATTTTTTCATATACTTCTAAATTTGTTTCTTATTTTAGAAACCAGGAACAAACATAGATCACAATTATTTAAAAGTTTGATTCTTTTTTCCTATATAATGACCTCTAGAGCAGTGTTCTGTTAATTATTAACTCAATCACTTTGAAAAGACGTTGAAAAGAAAATATGTTTCAAATATGTACAAGCATATTGTACATATTGTATACCAAACTTAGCTTTCAGAGATACAGTTTTGTATCTCAAAGAATATAAAATCTCACAGGGAGAAGACACAGTATTTCCATATTTTATACAATCAACAAACATAAAAATCTTGAAAAATGCTATGTATCAATTAAAATTTAAGAGACTAAATTAAGGTTTTATTTTTCCTAATACCCACCTCACCAAGGAAACTTGTTTCTCATAGGTTCAGACCTTTGACACATCAGGAATTGTTAGTTCTTATTAGTATCACTGAACTTTGCCTTTTTTGGAGCTGGTGAGTTTTGCTGAAAGGGATCCATAAAATCAATTCAATACCTGTAAGAATGGTGACCATTCCATTTTGGTGAGCTTATTTAGGTCAATGAAAAACTCTCAAGTTTTGTCCTTTGCTTTGGCTCCAGACTTACTCAACATCACCAAAGTTGTTGAAATTACAATTTCCAGTATCTTTTTGTTTCCTGGCCACTTCTCTTCAGACTTGCTTAAATACACTTCTTTTCCCTCAACAGGTAGCTTTCAGGAAGTTGTATATTCAGTAAAACAAATATTTTATTAGATTAGAAGAGGCTTAAGTGAAATATTGTCAAATGCTAAGAAGGCCCCTTTCATCATTAAGATCTAGTTTGTCCATATCTCATAATATCTATCATCCACTTTTCCTCCTTTCCCCATTCTCAGGCCCTTGTACCTGTACTATTTTTTCTGGATATTTTAACTAGCCTCCTGTGGCAGAGGCTTGTAACTACCTACTATTTTCCAGTTCTTCCTTAATAATAGAACCCCAAATTTATCTTGAGTGGCAAGGTACCCAGCTAGTAAAATCATTCCCTAGCCTCTCTTGTAGCTAGGCATATCCATGTGATGAAGTTTTTGCCAATGAACTTAACTCTCATGAACTCCAGTGAAGATGGAAACAAAAACGTTACAGAAGACTTTCTGAAAGACTTCTTGAAATCTGCTGGGAATTGAGCCCATTTTGCCCTCCTCCATCCTCCTTCCTGCTGCATATAGAGTGGTAGTAATGGTCAGTGTGCCAATAGCCATCTTGGAAGCCAGCACTAGTGTGACGAAAGAATTCTAGACACCAGATGGCCATGAATCTATCATACTGGCTAGTCCCACTGCTGACTTCTCTGATTTCTTTTACTTGAAATAAAAGTAAACTATGGAGTTATAGTGGCAAATGGATGGCAGGCTCAAACAGGGTCACTGAGGACAGTTTAATGAAGGGACTCTGCAGGGGTATGAGCAGGGTTAAGGCAAATTAACAAGGGACAGTGAAGCATCCTGCTTTAGTTACAGCAAAGAAGCCTGTTTGCCCCTGGGCCAAAAGAGAGAGAGAGAGCAGACCCCAGGTTCCTGATAGGAGTTTCTTATGGCCTTCAAGGTAACACTCCTGGCAGGGAAGGACTCAGGATAATAATCACTCTGGCCTGGTTCTCTACCTGCTCTCATTTCTCCTGCTGTGTTTCCTATGGTCAAAAGCAATAATAAATTACAGGGTAAAATTAGCCTCTTTAAATAGCCCATAAAATTTAGCCATTAGAAGCACCAGGCAGGGTAGAGAAGGATAGAAAGCGAATCTAGAGAAACAAATAGAAAATGTTCAGCACAATTGCCTAATTGCCTTCCTGCTTTCAAGCTCTCCGTCCCCCTCCACATACCCCCCCAAATATCCACCCACATTTTACTATTATCTTCTTGAAGTAGAAACCAACATTATCATTTTCCTTCTTTGCTAAAAATTCTTCGGGGTATACTACTTGTCTAACAAATCAAGTCCAAACCCTTTAACTGAGTACATAAGCCTATCACCATCTCGTTACAGTATGCTTTTCCAAACTGATTTCTCTGCAGTTTCCTATATGTATCATATGCTGCAACCAAGTCGTAAGAATCACCATTCCAAACACAGCCTGGGCTTTCCCATTTCCTTTGTCTGTGTTCTTCTTAGCTCAAGGGGCAGGACACTGCTTTCTTACTTTCTTGCCTTGAAAAACCTCACCTATATTTTAAGGCATAGCTCAAAGTGTCATGTACTCTAAGAACACTTCCTGACACCCTGAGATATGTTTTCCCCTTCCTTCTTTTGAATGTTAGCACTTTGTTTCTACCCCTCAAATTGATGGCCAAATACAGATTCCCTCCTGTACTTCCCACAACATGCTCCTTCTCGATAAATGGCCCCTTCATCCTGTCAGTCTCCCAAGCTACCACTTTGAAGTCATCCTTGGCTTTTTTTTCTTCCCACTTCCCATATCCAGCAAATCCAGGTTCCTATATCTTCAACATATATCCTGAATTCAACCCCATTACTACCTATCCTAGCCAACCACCTTCCAGTTCTTGCTGTGTTATTGCAATTGTTGCTTTCTCATCAGCCCTTACCTACTACTACTCTCTTATCGACATGACAGCAAGAGCCATTCTTTTAAAATCTAAGTGAGAGCATGTCACACCTCTGCTCAACATCCTCCACTGGTTTCTCATCTCATCAGGAATAAAAGCTAGAGGCCTTCCAATACCCTACCAGGCCCTGCCTAATATAATATGATCCTCCATGTCCCCACTGTTTCACATACCACCTCTCTTACTTCATAATTCCTGTCTCACTTACTCCATTCCAGTGATGTTTGTCCCATTGCTGTTGCTACACTCATCACACCTATGTCCTTCTCAAGTCCTTTGCACTTTCTCTGACCTAAGCATTTCTTCCCCAACACCCACATAGCTTATTCTTTGAATTCTTGAAGTTCTCTGTTCAATTACCACCTTTCCAGTGAGACCATCCCTAATTACAGAAGCCCATGTCCTCATCTCCATTTCCTATTCTCTTTACCCTACTTTCCGTAGCATGTATCAACATCCTACTTACTTTGCATGTAGTGGTAGTTTATATATGATCTCTTCCCTCATTATAATGTAAGCTCCATAAACCATAAGAATGTTATTCATTGACTCAACATTAATGCCTGGTACACAATAGGCACAAAGTACATGAAAAAACTAATCACATAAGTTTTTATTCTTTTTGTAAAATTATGTAATCCCTATTAGTTTATAATAGAAATATAATGTGAACTACATATATAATTTAAACTTTTCTAATTCTGACATTTTAAAAAAGTAAAAAGAAACAAGAAATTGATTTCCTATTTGATTTAACTCAATATGTCCAAATCATTATCAACATATAATCAATATAAAAGTGTTTGTGATATATTTTACATTCTATTTTTCACACTAGGTCTTCAAACTTTGGGGTGGTTTTACACATAGAACAGATCTCAATTCGGATTAGTCACACTCCTAGTGCTTAATAGTCACATGTATCAAATGGCTACTGTATTGGTCAGCGCACAGAATAGCTATAATGGCGAAAAATTGCAAGAGAGGAAGAAAAAGTTCTAATATTCCAGCAAGTTCTGGGGCATGTGGCAAGTGAGGGAATGAAGAGTTTTCAATATGAAAAAACCAGAAGGAAGATGGAAACTATGAGAAATGTCCAGGATCAGTTAAGGAAAGCAGATAGATTATTTTTTTTAGAACATCTGAAGTTGTAAGAGGATGTGTTTACATGGAGATAGAAGTTCCAGGGACAGAATGGGAAGAGTAGTTCACAAAGACAAGCGTGGGTAATGAATTCAGAAGGAGGTGCAGCAGAGAGCCCTGCTGTTCAGGAAATGGTGGAAGGTAAGAGAGATGAGAAGACTGGCGGGCTACCTGATCCAAGGTTCCATATGGAACTCTGGAAGAGTGTTCCTTTGTGTTTGTTTGTTTTGTTTCTTTTCCTTTCTAGTATCAGTAGAGGCCAATTGCTGGGATAGCCATGGTCCAGTGAGCAATCACAGGCCTTTGTTCAAAATTTCAAGTTAATTTGTGGTTTTCTGAAAGTGGAATAACAGTTTAAGAGAAGTGCTTCATTAGAACTACAACTCAATGGAAGGGCTAGTACTTGTTTATCTATAATATTAATCATTTAATATTTTATAGATGGTTTCTTTACTCATAATTTAACGAAGAGTGTCATCATCTATGGCAGAGGAGAGGCAGGGTAATTTTCTTAGCAATTATTTCAGAAGTCTTGGCAAAAAATAAAGGTTGACACAAAGAAATAAAAAAATCTGAATTTGAGGGGAAAAGAAAATTTAGTTCATTTCTCTCCTACTCACTATGCTACTTGTGACTTTTACAGTGATGGTATGGTAGAAGTGAACAGAAATGGAAAGTAGAAACATTGCCATTTAACTTGTATAGTTTTGCCATTTGGCCCACAAAAACAAAACAAAACAAAACAAAAACTGATACTTTTTCTCATTGGATAGTTTTGTGAGTTCTTAGGAGACCCTCTGTTTGCGTCATCTCACATTTCCAGAAAGTCTTCTTGAGCGGTTCCTTGCAAGACAGCCAAAGTGGTCCACACTTGGCCCATGTGATACACGCATACATCCTTGCCCTACCAAATTGTCTCATTATAGCCTTGCCTTTTTTCCTCAGCCATCATATGTCCTCTTATCCAGCCTCCCCTTTCATTTCAAAGTCAGAACTCAGAACACTAACACTGACAATTCGTGAAATTATTATTTGAAATTCCAAGTGAAGTGCTCTGTTTCTGTATAGTATTTACAACAATTTACTAAAGATGTTATTTTTTTCTCTCACTTCATTCTCGTAAGAGGTTAGGCTGAAAAAGAAACGGACAATTTTATTATTTTATTGTATAGAAAAAAAATGGAAATTGTTGTAATTGCTGCTGTTGTGAATAAAGCTAGCTCATATTCTTAACAGCCCACCTTAGACTTTTTTTTTTTTTTTTTTTTTTTTTTTTTTTTGATACAGAGTCTTGCTCTATCGCCCAGGCTGGAGTGCAGTGGCATGATCTCAGCTCACTGCAGCCCCCACCTCCCAGGTTCAAGCAGTCTCCTGCCTCAGCTTCCCAAGTAGCTGGGATTACAGGCACCCACCATCACACCTGGCTAATTTTTGTATTTTTAGTAGAAATGGGGTTTCACCATGTTGGCCAGGCTGCTTTTGAACTCCTGACCCCAAGTGGCCCACCTTGGCCTCCCAAAGTGCTAGAATTATAGGTGTGAGGCACCATGCCTGGCCACCAATCCTAGATTTTTGAGGCAGTCTTTTAATCTGGGTGCATGTTGGTCTCTCTGTCATCTATATTACACTGCTTTTCACAGCAGCTACTAGTAGTGGAAATATATAATTGTGTCTGGGAGTCATAGCAAATGAGATGAGCAGGAACAAGTTGGACCTAGTCCTGAGGGATCTAGCCATGCTATGGAGTGCGGATTTTATTGTGAAGGCTTATGCCTTAGGGGATAAAAAGGAGAAAAGAAGGGGAGGGAAGGGGAAGGGAGGGGAAGGAAAGGGAGGGGGAGGAGAGGGAGGGGAAGAAAAGGGAGGGGAAGGAAAGGGAGGAGAAGGAAAAGGAGAGGAAGACAGGGAAAGGGAGCGGAGGAGAGGGGAGAGGAGGGAAAGGCAGGAGAGAGGAGGGGAAGGTTGGGGAGGTCCTCTGGTTTGCCTGATTGCTCATTTAATAACTATTTAATTTCTCTTCCTCTTTTTGCTGCCAAACTTCTCAAATGAGTCCTCTTTACTGATACTTATGTAATAGGATGTTATGATAGGACTTCTACTATTTTATCAGTTTCTGAGTGAGGCTCTAAACTTGAGAACAAAATGTTTTATTATCCACAAATTATAAAAAGACTTATACTCTACATAACTAAAGAGTGACTCAAAAGAGGCAGCCTAAAAATTAATCAGGTGATTTGTCCCCAGCCTACCTTGATGAGGGGAGACTTAAAGATTCATAAAGACAAAAAAGGACTTTTTTACAGGAAAAATCATAAAGGCTGAATATGCAAACAAATAATGGCCGGATTGTATATGTCAAAAGAACTCTAACCCATGTCTGCAACAATCAGCCAGAAAAGCCAAACCACAACCTCTGTAGCAATTGGTCAGAACAGTCAAGACTTGATCAATGACTGCCAGCTTCTCTATTTGTTGTTGTTGTTGTTGTTGAGACAGGGTCTCACTCTGTTGCCCAGGCTGTGAGGGTAGTGGCATGATCTTGGTTCACTGCAGCCTCAATCTCCCAGGCTCAAGTGATCCTCCTACCCCAGACTCCTGAGTATATGGAGGTTAATTTTTAGCCCCTTCGAGCCTGGTTAACTTATTTATTTATTTATTTATTTTTTAGTAGAGATGGGGTTCTGCCATGTTGCCCAGGCTGGTCCAGAACTCCTGCACTGAAGTGATCTGCCCACCTCGGCCTCCCACAGTGTTGGGATTACAGGTGTGAGCCATGGCGCCCAGCCACTTCTCTACTTCTTGCCCTATTTCAACTCAGGACCAGCCAGAGAAAGCCAAATATACTCCTCAAACCAATCACATAAAATGCTGCACTTCTAGTTTGCCTTCCTCTAGTTTCCTTGGGCCAACAGTTTCAATCAGCATACTTGAAAGGTTTCCCACTCTCCTGCCTGTCTGCCTTGAGTCTCTGCCAAATGTAAATGATGGTGGCTGACACATCTGCTATAGCAAAACTCTAAGTAAATAACCTCACTTCTCATTTGGGTGCCCTTCATTTATTTCCACAGTTGATAGAGTGTTAGGACGTTTCTCCTCTCCTCTGCTTGGGGAACAGAACAGGGTGCTCCCCCATAAGCTACAGCCAAAGGCCATGGAGGCTGACACCTCACTCAATTCCAACAAATGTCTAAAGGGGAAGCTCACTTTGGCTTCTGTGTGGAGGATAAATTATTAAGAAGACATGACTTCTCAGCAGCATGTGATGTAACTATTTTAAGGCTTATTCTACTAGATGGCCATCTTAGAGGCTATTGCCATCATCAGAGCAAAAAGAGCTAGATGAGCAGTATTAATGGCAGTATATTTTAGAGATAGAGCCTGTAGAATCTACTGATTAACTGGAGGGAGTTGTATGGCAAAAAGAAATTAAGGAGGCTCTCAAGTTGGGAGCCTCAGCAGCTGGATGGATAAGGTCATAACTGAAATTGGGAAAACCTGTGGGGAAGTGAATTTGGAGAGCAGAGAGAAAAATCAAGAGTCCTATTTTGTCCAGTCCAGTTTGAGGTGCCTATTAGACTTCAAAGGGATACACCAAGAAGGTAGTCGGGTAAACATGATGAGACATCAGCTGTATTACTCAGCACTCTGGGTTTCATTCCCATTCCTGCTGCTTAGAAGGTGGGTTTCTTTGGTTGACTTTGTTAACTCCCTGAGCTCCTATTCCCTTATCTTTTATTTATTCATTCATTTATTTAAATTTTTTATTTTCATTGCTTTTTGGGGAACAGGTGGTATTTGGATACATGAGTAAGTTCTTTAGTGATGATTTGTGAGATTTTGAGCATCACCTGAGCAGTATACACTGAATCTAATTTGTAGTCTTTTATCCCTCACCCGCTTCCCACCCTTGCCCCCTGAGTCCCCAAAGTCCATTGTGTCATTCTTATGCCTTTGAATCCTCATAGCTTAGCTCCTACTTATGAGTGAGAACATACAATGTTTGGTTTTCCATCCCTGAGTTACTTCACTTAGAATAATAGTCTCCAATCCCATCCAGGTTGATGCCGATGCTATTAATTCATTCCTTTTATGGCTGAATAGTATTCCATTGTGTGTGTGTGTATATATATACATATATATATATATATATCTCACAGTTTCTTTATCCACTTGTTGATTTATGGGCATTTAGGTTGGTTCTACATTTTTGCAATTGTGAATTGTGCTGCTATAAACATGCATGTGCAAGTATCTTTATCATATAATGACTTCTTTTCCTCTGGGTAGATACCCAGTAGTGGGATTGCTGGATCAAATGGTAGTTCTACTTTTAGTTCTTTAAGGAATCTCCATATTGTTTTCCATAGTGTAAAAGTGTTCCCTTTTCACTGCATCCACGCCAACATCTATTAATTTTTGAGTTTTTTAATATGGCCATTTTTGCAGGAGTAAGGTGGTATTGCATTGTGGTTTTGATTTGCATTTCCCTGATCATTAGCAATGTTGAGCATTTTTTCATATGTTTGTTGGCCATTTGTATATCTTCTTTTGAGAACTGTTTATTCACGTCCTTAGCCCACTTTTTGATGGGGTTGTTTGTTTTTTTCTTGTTTTTTTAGTAGAGTTGGTTATCAATTCTGGATATTAGTCCTTTGTCAGATGGATAGGTTGTAAAGATTTTCTCCCACTGTGTCAAGTGTCTGTTTACTCTGCTGGCTGTACCTTTTGCCATGCAAAATCTCTTTAGTTTAATTAAGTCCCAGATAATTATCTTTGTTTTTATTGCATTTGCTTTTGGGTTCTTGGTCATAAAATCCTTGCCTAAGCCAATGTCTAGGAGGGTTTTTCTGAGGTTATCTTCTAGAATTTTCATAGTTTCAGGTCTTAGATTTAAGTCCTTGATCCATCTTGAGTTGATTTTTATATAAGGTGAGAAATGGGGATCCAGTTGCATTCTCCTACATGTGGCTAGCCAATTATTCCAGCACCATTTGTTGAATAGGGTCCTTTCCTCACTTTATGTTTTTGTTTGCTTTGTCAAGGATCAGTTGACAGTAAGTATTTGGGTTTATTTCAGGGTTCTCTATTCTGTTCCATTGGCCTATGTGCCTACTTTTATACCAGTGCCATGCTGTTTGGGTGACTATGGCCTTATGGTATAGGTTGAAATCAGATAATGTGATGGCTCCAGTTTTGTTCTTTTTGCTTAGTCTTGCCTTGGCTATGGGGGCTCTTTTTTGGTTCTGTATGAATTTTAGGATTGTTTTTTCTAGTTCTGTGAAGAATGATGGTGGTATTTTGATAGGAATTGCACTGAATTTGTAGATTGCTTTTGGCAGTATGGTCGTTTTCACAATATTGATTCTACCCTTCCATGAGTATGGGATATGCTTCCATTTGTTTGTGTCATCTATGATTTCTTTCAGCAGTGTTTTGTAATTTTCCTTGTTGAAGTCTTTCACCTCCTTGGTTAGGTGTGTTCCTAAGTATGTTTTTTTTGCAGTTATTGTAAAAGTGGTTGAGTTCTTGATTTGATTCTCAGCTTAGTCACTGTTGGTGTATAGCAGAGCTACTGATTTGTGTACATTAATTTTGTATCCTGAAAGTTTGCTGCATTCATTTATCAGTTCTAGTAGCTTTTTGGAGGAGTCTTTAGAGTTCTCAGCAAACAGCAACAATTTGACTTCCTTTTTACCTATTTGTATGCCCTTTATTTGTTTTTCTTGTCTGATTGCTCTGGCTAGGACTTCCTGTACTATGTTGAAGAGAAGTGGTGAAAGTGGGCATCCTTGTCTTGTTCCTGTTCTCAGAGGGAATGCTTTCAACTTTTTCCCTTTAAATATTATGTTGGCTGTCGGTTTGTCATAGATGGCTTTTACTACATTAAGATATGTCCCTTGCATGCCAATTTTGTTGAGGGTTTTAATCAAAAAGGGATGCTGGATTTTGTCAAATGCTTTTTCTGCATCTATTGAGATGATCACGTGATTTTTGCTTTTAATTCTGTTTATGTGGTGTATCACATTTATTGACTTGCGTATGTTAAACAATCCTCACATTTATTGACTTGTGTGTGTTAAACAATCCCTGCATCCCTGGTATGAAACCCACTTGATCATGGTGGATTATCTTTTTGATATGTTGTTGGATTCAGTTAGCTAGTATTTTGTTAAGGATTTTTGCATCTATGTTCATCAGGGATATTGGTCTGTATTTTTCTTTTTTGGTTATGTCCTTTCCTGGGTTTGGTATTAGGGTGATACTGGCTTCATAGAATGATTTAGGGAGGATTCCCTCTTTCCCCATCTTGTGGAATAGTGTCAATAGGATCAGTACCAATTCTTTGAATGTCTCGTAGAATTCAGCTGTGAATCTGTCTGATCCTGAAATTTTTTGTTGGTAATTTTTTTATTACCATTTCAATCTTGCTGCTTGTTATTGGTCTGTTCAGGGTATCTAATTCTTCCTGATTTAAGCTAGGAGGGTTGTATCTTTCCAGCAATTTATCCACCTCCTCTAGGTTTTCTAGTTTATGTGTGTAAAGATGTTCATAGTAGCCTTGAATGATCTTTTGTATTTCAGTGGTGTTGGTTGTAATATCTCCCATTTTATTTCTAATTGAGCTTATTTAGATTTTCTCTCTTCTTTTCTTGGTTATTCTTGCTAATGGCCTATCATTTTTTTTTTTATCTTTTCAAAGAACCAGCTTTTTGTTTATTTATCTTTTGTATTTTTTTGTGTGTGTCAATTTCATTTAGTTCTACTTTGATTTTTGTTATTTCCTTTTTCTGCTGGGTTTGGGTTCTTGTTTCTCTAGTTTCTTCAGGTGGGACCTTAGATTGTGTATTTGTGCTCTTTCAGACTTTTTGATGTAGGCATTTAAGGCTACGAACTTTCCTCTTAGCACAATCTTTGCTGTATCCCAGAAGTTTTGATAGGTTATGTCACTATTATTGTTCACTTCAAATAATTTTTTAATTTCCATCTTAATTTCATTTTTTACCCAATGATCATTCAGGAGCAGGATATTTAATTTCCATGTCTTTGCATGGTTTTGAGGGTTCCTTTTGGAGTTGATTTCCAGTTTTAGTCCACTGTTGTCTGAGAGAGTACTTGGTATAATTTCAATCTTCTTAAATTTATTGAGACTTGTTTTGTGGCCTATCATATGGTCTATCTTGTAGAAAGTTCCATGCATTCGAGAATAGAATGTATATTCTGTGTTTGTTGGGTAGAATGTTCTGTTAAATATCTGTTAAGTCCATTTATTCCAGGGTATAGTTTAAATCCATTGTTTCTTTGTTGACTTTCTTTCTTGGTGACCTGTCTAGTGCTGTCAGTGGAGTATTGTAGTCCCCCACTATTATTATGTTATTGTCTTAGGTCCAATAGTAATTGTTACTTATAAGTGAATTCTTATAGGGAATTGCTTATAAGTAATTCTTATAAGGAATTATAGGGAATTACTTATAAGTAATTCTTAGGTCCACTACTTAGGTCCAGTAGTAATTGTTTTATAAACTTGGGCGCTCCAGTGTTAGGTGCATATATATTTAGGATTCTGACATTTTTCTGTTGGACAAGTCTTTTGTCATTGTATAATGTCCCTATTTGTCTTTTTAAATTGTTGTTGCTTTAAATTTTGTTTTGTCTGATATAAGAATAGCTGCTTCTGCTCACTTTTGGTGTCCATTTGTATGGAATGTCTTATTTCCACACTTTAAGTTTATGTGAGTCCTTTGGATTAGGTGAGTCTCTTGAAGGCAGCAGATAGTTGGGTTGGCAAATTCTTACCCATTCTGCGATCTGTATCTTTTAAGTGGAGCATTTAGGCCATTTACATTTCAACATTAGTATTAAGATGTGAGGTACCATTCCATTCATCATGCTATTTGTTGCCTGTATAACTTGTTTTTTTTTAAGTGTATTTTTGTTTTATAGGTCCTGTGAGACTTATGCTTTCGATGTGTTTCCATGACTTGTTTCAAGATTTAGAGCTCCTTTTAGCAGTTCTTGTAGTGGTGGCTTGGTAGTGGCGAATTCTCTCAGCATTTTTTTGTCTGAAGAAGACTGTATCTTTCCGTCATTTAAGAAGCTTAGTTTCACTGGATACAGAATTCTTGGCTGATAATTGTTTTGTTTAAGGCGGCTGAAGATAGGGCCCCAATCTCTTCTAGCTTGGTGGGTTTCTGCTGAGAAATCTGTTGTTAATCTGATAGGTTTTCCTTTATAGGTTGCCTGATGCTTTTGCCTTACAGCTCTTAAGATTCTTTTCTTCATTTTGACTTTAGATAACCTGATGACAATGTGCCTAGGTGATGATCTTTTTGCAATAAATTTTCCAGGTGTTCTTTGAGCTTCTTGTATTTGGATGTCTAATCTCTAACAAGGCTGGGGAAGTTTTCCTCAATTATTCCCCCAAATATGTTTTCCAAACTTGTAGATTTCTCTTCCTTCTCAGAAACTCTGATTATTCTTAGGTTTGGTCGTTTAACATTATCCCAAACTTCTTGGAGCCTTTGTTCATTTTTTTCTTACTCTTTTTTCTTGGTCTTTGTTGGATTGGGTTAATTTGAAAACCTTGTCTTCAAGCTCTGAAGTTCTTTCTTCTGCTTTATTCCCTTGTCTTTTAAAATTGGCATAATGATAATGAAGAAAGCAATATTTAGAGTCTTAAATTTCCCAACTCTAATCCAAAACTATTTCACTCCACTGCTATCTTCTTATTCCCCAGGTATCTATTTGCTGCCTTTTATTTTTATTTTTATTTTCTTTTAATTTTTTTAGAGGCAGGGTCTTGCTCTGTCACCCAGGCTGGAATGAAGTGGTGTGGTCATAGCCCACTGCAGCCTTGAATGACTGGGCTTAAGCAATCCTCCTGCCTCACCCTCCTGAGTAGCTGGGACTACAGGTACATGCCACCATGTACCTGGAGTCTTTCTCTGTTGCTCAGGCTGGAGTGCAGTGGCACAATCTCAGCGCACTGCAACCTCCACCTCTCAGGTTCAAGCGACTCTTGTGTCTCAGCCTCCTGACTAGCTGGGATTACAGGTGAGCACCACCACACCTGGCTAATTTTTGTATTTTTAGTAGAGATGAGGTTTCACCATGTTGGCCAGGCTGGTCTTGAACTCCTGACCTCAAGTGATCCACCTACCTCGGCCACCCAAAGTGCTGGGATTACAGGCATAAGCCACCATGACTGGGCGCCCAGCTAATTTTTTAAAAACTTTTTTGGTAGATACAGGATCTTGCTATGTTGCCCAGGCTGGTTTCAAACTCCTGGCTTTAAGTGATCTTCACACCTCAGCCTCCCAAAGTACTGAGATTACAGACATGAGCCACCTCACCTATTTGAGAATATGTCTATTATCCTCTCTTATCCCTCATTGTCCAGATACTCTAGAGATTTATTTAATCTACATCTCGTGCACTCATGCTGTTTCTTCTTATTAGCTCATGATGCCATCATTTGAAGACTTGTTCTGTCAATTTGACATACACTGATGGCAAGGCCTCATGGGGTCAATGTTGGGCACCCAGCTTACCACTTTTTAGCTTATATCTAGGCTCAGATATTTTTTCCTTAAAAATACTGCTGTATCAGAATAGCTGGATCCATGGAACTTTACAGCATCAACTGCACTCTGTGGCCATGTTATGTACTGGGCCACCTCATGGTGATTTGGATATTTGCCACTCAGGGTGATTCCCTCTACTAATCCTGTAATTGGGCCTCCTAATTGTTGCACTCTGTACAACAGGGGTCCCCAACCCCCAGGCAACGGTACTGGCCCCATCCCCTTGTACGGTTCTGTAGCCTAATTAGAACCAGGCCACAAAGCAGGAGGTGAGTGGTGGGTGAGTAACTTCATCTGTATTTGCAACCACTCCTCATTGCTCACATTAGGGCCTGAACTCTACCACCTGTAAGATCAGTGGTGGCATTAGCCTCTCATAGGAGCACAGACCCTATTATGATCCTTGTGCATGCAAAGGATCCAGGTTGCATGTTGTTTATGATAATCTAATGCCTGATGATCTGTCACTATCTCCCACCACCCCTAGATGGGACCATCTAGTTGCAAGAAAACAAGCTCAAGGATCCCACCGATTCCACAAGATGGTGAGTTGTATAATTATTTCATTATATATTACAGTGTAGTAATAATAGAAATAAAGTGTACTATAAATATAATGCACTTGAATAACCAAGTGCACTTGAATAACTCAAAACCATCTCTCTGTCCTAGTCCATGGAAAAACTGTCTTCCGTGAAACCAGTCCTTGGTACCAAAAAGGCTGGGGACTGTAAAAAGCTTGGGGACAGTTGCTGTACAATATTATCTTTCTGAGCTCTCCATGAAGCATCCCAAATGCCAATTTCCCAAACTATATTCACCCTAACTTATATATTTTATCACAGAGTAATCTTTTATCACAGAGTATCTTATGTATTTTATCACAGAGTAAAAATCTACCTAAAAGTAAAATGTAATATCTACCATTAAATACAGGGAGACCAGCTTAATTTCTAAGCACAGAATCCTATTTCGACTCTGACTTAACTATCACTTTATTTCAATGTATTAATACCTATCTTCTGTTTCTTTATTATTGGTTTGGCTTCTCATTGGAATTCAAGTTCCTTAAAGGCATATTCACTATTACTTATCTTTAGATCCTTAGCCTTACTTAGTAAATGAATGATAAAATAGGACAAAGAGAAGGGAGATTTTTTTTTCATAGCCAGGTAGTTTTGGCTGTCTGCTATAACTATCATTAGATAGAACATTTTACTTTATAAAAGCAAAATGGATCACTGTTAATAATCAGAGAAAACCTCAGAAGCTGATTGGCGATGATCTTTTATACATTTTGAGAATCATCAGTAAGCATTTTTGTACCTACAAAACAAAATGTGCTGTACCAAGTGCTGATGTTATAAGCTCCCTAGAATGTCATAGTCTCCTGCCATTCACCATCTCAAAATAATCATCATACTTCAATATTCCATTTTTATTGCTTTTACCCCTTCATTTAGAAGTTGTAAAAATTATATTATAATACAATAGAAAACATTATAATATAAAAATTATACATTCAAATATGTAAAATTAGATATCCTTCTGGTAACAAAAGTGTTACATGCCCATTGTAAAATATTTAAACAACGTAGAATGTTTACATAAAAAGTGTTACTTTTTCATAATCCCACCCCCAAGAGATAATTACAGATTTTCCTATGATGTACATTCTTCTGAGTTTTTAAAATACACATTCAAATACCTAGATGATGTATTTTTTAAAAATGTGATCAGGTAGTATATAGTTTGGCAACTTTTATCATTTCGGTAGTTATCTTTCTTTGTCAGCATGTATAGATATAACTTATTATTTTAATAATTGTGTAATTTCCATAGATAGGTATGTTTTTTAATTGGCTCACAATTGATGAACAATTGAGTGGTTTCTAATTTTTGCTATGAAAACAGAGTTGCAATGACTACTTACGTAGATAAATCTTTCTGCATTTGTGCAACTTTTTCTCAGGAAAAATTCTTAGAAATAGAATTTTTGACTTGAAAATCATCAATATTTTAATTTTGAATGTAATTTTATTTTAAATAGATATTTCCAAACTGCTTTCCATAAAGTTATGCTAACTTGCATTGTAGAATGTAATGTTTACACTAGAATGGAATGTTTTCATCACTAGGCTCATCGTTTTAATATTTTCTAAGAAAAATCTCTCACTGCTTGAATTTATATTTTTTCATTAGTAGTCAGATGTAGCATCTTTTCATATATTTGTTAGTTATTTGTATTTTTCTGTGGATTATGTTTTATGACTCTTGCCATTTTTATTTCCTGTAGTTATTTTATATTGTAATATTTCTTATAATTTACAGCAATTAACCCATAAATCATGTGTATTATGAATATTAATTCCTAGTTCATTGTTTCTATATCCACCTTCTTTAGAGTATAGTTTTATGTACTCTATTTTAATTTCGGAGATAGCTGAATTTATCTTTTTTATAGTTTCTAGTTTTTATATCAAGGCTATGTAGAATTTTATCAATTTATGAATTATTTATCCATATTTACCCCTACTTTTTACTCTTTTATTGTTCCTTAGTTATGATTTTATATTCAAGATAAAAATAATCATTCTTACACACTTATTTCCTATTACATCATTATACATTTCTTTTTCTTTTTTTCTTTTGAGACGGAGTTTGGCTCTTGTTGCCCAGGCTGGAGTGCAGCGATCTCGCTCACCGCAACCTCCGCCTCCCAGGTTCAAGCGATTCCCCTGCCTCAGCCTCCCGAGTAGCTGCGATTACAGGCATGTGCCACCACACCCGGCTAATGTTGTTTTTTGTTTGTTTGTTTGTTTGAGACGGAGTCTCGCTCTGTGGCCCAGGCTGGAGTGCAGTGGCGTGATCTCGGCTCACTGCAAGCTCCGCCTCCCGGGTTCAAGCGATTCTCCTGCCTCAGCCTCCCAAGTAGCTGGGATTACAGGCACGTGCCACCATGCCCAGCTAATTTTTGTATTTTTAGTGGAGACGGGGTTTCTCCATATTGGTCAGGCTGGTCTCAAACTCCCGACCTCTGGAGATCTGCCCGCCTTGGCTTCCCAAAGTGCTGGGATTACAGGCATGAGCCACCACGCCCAGCACATCATTATACATTTCTAAGTAACATAGTTGCGTATTCTATAATTCGTGATTATAACTTTCAGAATAGAGAAAAACAGTTGTCCCTCAAGATCCACAGAGGATTCCTTCCAGAAACAGTGTAGATGCCAAAATCTATGTATGCTCAAGTCCCTGGTATAAAATGACATAGTATTTGCAAATAATCTGAACATATCCATCTGTATACATTAAATCATCTCTAGATTACTTATAATACCTAGTACAATGTAAATATTCTGTAAATAGTTGTTATTCTAAATTGGTTTTGAAAATCTTTTTAAATTTTTTGTTGTATTTTTTTCCAATAGTTTTTATTCATGGTTAGTTGAATTCGTGGACATGGAACACGCGGATACAAAGGGCTGACTGTATTAAAAAACGACATCTGAGAACTCAAGACAATACTTTCAGAAGAAAAATGCTGCAAATTTCAAAAACAGGTGTATTAAATATTAATAAATATTTGGTAATATTTATAAAGACAAAAGCATTTTCTTCCTTACAAACATTGGGCTTTTTGATATTCCGCTGAGTGTTTTATGAGCTGATTATAGGTGGAGATGCAGGTCAATTGAGCAGATCTTAATTAAGAATCTTCACTTTGCCCAGTGTTGGGAATACAGCAGTATCAAGGCTTTGGGAAAAAAAATCTGCTGGAGACTGCTAAAGAAAGAATTGTACTTATTTCTTCCAAAACAGCCTCTCTTGTCTCTCTCCCTGGTCACGCACAGGAAAAACATGTGACTGTGATAATTTGGTAATCACCTGACACCACAAGGGGGAGCCAACAGTAGATCCTTACTGAGCTGACCCCCATGGATTGAAGAATTTAGAAGGGGAAAGAAATTTGCTAGTGGATGATGATTTTTAGCTGTTGAATCAAACCTATCCTGATCTATCTTTAAACTTGCCAGTTATTCAAACCAATAAATTCCTATAATTGTTTAAGCTAGTTTCTGTTACATCCAGAGGCATTCTACTCAATACAGCGGTTCTCTTATATAACTGCATTAATGCTGTATACTTCTATAGGTTGACAGTTTTTCTTTTTATGCTGTTGTGATTATCATTTAACTTGTCTGTGTTCTCTTCAGAGTTTCAGCCAGAATTGTATCTATCTTGTAGACAATCCATACACCCAGTACAATGTCCAATGGAATCTAGATACCTTAGCTATTTGCCAAAAGTGTGAGAAGAAACTATGCCATCAAGGAGCATTATGCTATTTGATTTCTTTTTTGTAATGTTACTATGTGATAGAATTGTTACTGTTTTTTTGTTTTTGTTTTTGTAGATTTAGGAGGTACATGTGGAGGTTTGTTACATGGGTATATTGCACAATGCTTTGAGGTTTGGGCTTGTAATGATCCCATCACACAAGTATGGAACATAGTATCCAAGGTTTTTCAACCCTTACCTGGCTCCCTCCTGACTTTTGGAGTCCCTGGTATCTATTGTTTCCATATTCGTGTCCACGTACACCCAATGTTTAGCTCTCACTTATAAGTGAGAACATGCAGTATTTAATTTTCTATTTCTGAATAAATTTGCCAGAATAATGGCCTCCAGCTGCATTCATGTTGCTGCAAAGACATGATTTTGTTCTTTTTTTATGGCTGTGTATTTGATTTCTTAACTTCCGTTTATTATGCACTATTTTCCTTGATTCGTTTGTTTTCTTTTAAAACTATAAATACAGAAAAGCACATAGAGGCATGCATGAAACACCAACAATGAATAAATGTTTACACTGCATATCAAGTTGAACACCCCAATCCTACTTCCCTCTCTTTGAATCCAAAACCAAATATTATCGTTATCTGCCATATAGGCTGGCTAGATTTTTAAAATAATATTGTTTTGTCTGGTTTCCAAAATATGTGCAAAAGGAATTATACTCTACTTAATACTTGGAAACTTATTTTATACAGTCAACCTATGTGTTCCTGACATTTATCAATGTAAATTCACATGGCTTTTGCTTATTCATTTTAAATGCTGTGTTGTTTTGCATTATAGGAAGATACCACGTCTAACGTTTTCAGTTACCTGTTAGTGGAGATTTGCATTGGTTCTAGTTTTCACTATTACAAGCAATGCATCAAATGGACATCTTTATGTATCTGATGAGAGCTTTTCTACAATAATAGGACTAAGCAAGAAATTGATGGTCATAGGATATGCACATTATCAAATATACTGGATATTGCCAAACTCTCTTGTTTCAAAAAACGGCTGCAAATTTTGAAATTTTTGTGTATTACAAAATTGCTTTCCAAAGTGGTTGCACCAATTTATACTTCCACTACAATCTAAAAAAGTAATCACTGGTCCACATCACTGCTTAATACTTGGTATTATTAATTTTTACATCTCACTAATCTGATAGGTATGAAATGATTCTTCATTTTCATTTTTTTTGCCCAGATTACTAGTGACATTATTATCCTGTTAGGTACTTACTCATCATTATGCTTTCTATTTTTGTGATTTGCCTGCTCATATCCATTGCCTATTTGGGGTGGAGGGTGTGTGGTTGACTTTTAAATCATTTTTCTACTTTGTCTGTAATAATTCATCATATATTTGATATAAATCTTTTTTATGTTGTGAATTACTTTTCCCTGTCTGACAATTATCTTACAGTTATGTTTATGATGACTTAAACTTTTACTATTAGAAGTTCACTACAAAGTAGTCTTTTCTTTTTGGGGGGTTTAGTTAAAACATCCTTCCCTACCCCAATATAGTAACATATTCTCATTTTTTAATCTAAAAATTTTAAGTTTCATTTTCACATTTAAATCTTTAATCCATATGAAATTTATTTTGCTTAAGGTGTAAATCAGGGAAATCTTTTTCATATAATAAATCAATCACATCAACACTTTTCTCCGTTAATTTGTTTTTTTTGTTTGTTTATTTGTTTTTGAGACAGGGTCTTGCTCTGTCACCCAGGCTATAGTACAGCAGCCACCGCGCCCACCCTTTCCTCTGTTAATTTGTAAAGCTTTCTCTACGATACACCAAATTTCTTGTACACTTCCATCTGTTTCTGGGCTTCCTATTCTATTCCACTTATCTATTTGTCTATGAACCAATATCACACTGTCCTGTAAATATTATGGTATCCTGTTGATATATCGTAAGACAAGTCTTTAAAATGGTCTTAACTATTCACAATACTTTACTCTCCTATATAACTTTTTTAAAACAATCAATTTCCATAAAAATATATTGCTGGGATTTTAATGAAATTTCATTTAATTTACAGATTAGTTCAGAAAATAGACACTTTTCTGGTATTGAATATTTCTATTTATGGGTATATGTCTTGTAATTTAGTTAGGTCTTCTGTCATATCTTTCAATAAAATTTTGTACTTTTTTCCAAAAAGATTGTGAACACCTTCTATTAGATTTATTCCTAGGTACATTTTTGGTTGTTGTTGGTTTTGTAAATTATATCTTTTCAAGTTACTTTTTATGACCATCGTTGCTAAGTTCTTAGGCAAGCTATCAATTCTTTTATATTGGCCTTGTATTCAGCAAGTTAGCTGAATTATCTTAATTGCTTTAATGGTTGTCTTTTACATTCTTAGATTTTCTATATAGACAACCATATCATCTGACGGTCACAACTTTATTTCTCTTCTATTCTAATCCTTACACACACATCTTATTTATTTTACTTTATTTAGGTCTTTTATTATATGATGAATTGAAGCAGTGTTAACAGATATCTTTCACTTGTTCTTGTTTAAGTGTACTTGACAAAAGGTAAAATCATGACTCATGCAAATATAAAATGGGTATGTGTCAAGGATTTTGTTCAATTGATTAATTAATGGGAGAACCAAGAACATGTTAAAATGAGTTCAGAAAATACTTCAGGCCGGTCGCAGTGGCTCATGTCTATAATCTCAACACTTTAAGAGGCCGAGGCAGGCGGATCCTGAATTGAGTCCGGGAATTTAAGACCAGCCTGGGCAACATGGTAAAAACTCATCTCTACAAAAAATACAAAAATTAGCTGGGTGTGGTAGTGTGTGCCTGTAGTCCCAGCTACTAGGAAAGCTGAGGCAGGAGGATCAACCTGAGCCTGGCAGGTTGAGGCTGCAGTGAGTCGTGAGGGTGCCACTGCACTCCAGCCTGGGCGACACAGCCAGACCCTGTCTCAAAACACACACACACACACACACACACACACACACACGCACACACACACAATCCTTTAGAGCTAAGGTATTAAATATAGGCAATTTAATAAAGGAACTTTAGGATAAGATTGCTGGGTTAAATACAAAACTGGTTAATATCCTACAGAACAATAAACATTACTTTGAGGTTGTATCTTTCACTAAAGAGAAATTATTTTCATCTGTACTAGACAAATATCTGCAAGTTAATCTCTGTATTTACAGACTGTAAAACAGCACGGTCAATAGAAAAATTAACTAAAGGTGCAAACCCAGAACTGTGCCGAAAGAACACCTGGTATTCTTTTTTGCCCAATTCTAAGTTTTGGATAATTTTTCTGATGTTCTTTATATTAAAGAAAATGCTTATAAAATTTCACCATTAATTAAGGTGTTTGTGGAGTTTTTGGTAAATACCTTTTCAAGTAAGTTAAAGAAGTTCTCTTCTAATTCTGGTTTCTAAAAAATAATTTAGCACAAAAAATTAGCCGGGCGTGGTGGCAGGCGCCTGTAGTCCCAGCTACTTGGGAGGCTGAGGCAGGAGAATGGCGTGAACCTGGGAGGTGGAGCTTGCAGTGAGCGGAGATGGCACCACTGCACTCCAGCCTGGGCGATAGAGCGAGACTCCGTCTCAAAAATATATATATAAATAAATTAATAATAATAATAATTTAGCATAAATGAGTAGTGCAATAAATACTTTTTCTGCACTGATTAACTTTTTTTTGCTTTTTCTCCTTTTCGTATGTTAATGAGGTGGACTATATTGATAATTTCTTGATGTTGAAATATCACTTTATTCCTCAGAAAACACTACTTGGTCATGACGTGTTATGTTATATACTGGTGACATTTATTTTCTAATATTTTATTTGAGAATTTTTCATTTATGTTCATAAGTGAAACTGCTCAGTACTTTTCTGGTTCTGTCCTTAGATTTTGTAAGCAGATAATTTTCTTTCTTTGTCTACTCTTTTTGGAAAGTTTTAGAAATAAGATCTAGAATATCTTTTTTCTCATAGACTTGGTTGAAAAATCACTTATAAAACTAATTTTGTATGGTTTCAATTTTAAGGGAGAAATTTTTGACTGCAGATGTAATTTTTAATGGTTATTGGCTTTTTTATATCATATTTTTTCTTGAATCAATTTTGATAATTTATATTTTCTAGAAAAAATGAAATTTAAACATTTTCAAATTTATTGACACAAAGTTGTTCAAGGTGCTGTCTTGTGACTTTTCAAACATTCATTCTTTTCATTTTTCTTAAAATTATTTATTTGTGGCTTCTTTATTCTTTTGATTAGTTTTATTTGATAATGTATTTTTATTTATCTTTTAATAAATAGATTGATTTTATGAATCACCTGTTTTTAAGTTGGTCTACTAGTCATTATTTTCTGTTCATATCTCTTGAAAAATAATTTCTTTCCAAGTTTTCTCACTATTATTTGTGCAGCTTCTTGATTTGAATGCTTAACTAATTTAAGTGTTTCTCTTTTTTTTCCAAATGCAAACAGTCTTTATTATGAGAATGCGATGTTATCTAGGTTTCTTTCTAATAAAATGACAAAGGAGGTTTCTTAAATAATTTACAAAGGGCAGAAATTGCTCTTAAACAGGGCTACCCCTCCCAGCACACCCACAGTATTCTGCTTTGGGCATATAAATAGGTACCCGTGAGCCCATGGTCTTAAGCCTGGAAATATCTCCTATGCCTTCCTTTGAGTCCCTGGTAGGAAAAGCAGGGATGAGAGTGGGACCCCACCAAGAGCCTTGGCACCGGAAACACAGTGGGTGAGTTATTCTGCAGATGACTCCCAAAAAACCAGGCACCCAGGTACACAGCTCAGAGCTCTCAAACATCTGATGCTGGCACTTCACATTACAGATGAAGCAAATACAAGACTCAAGGTCAAGTGTACGATGAGTTTCTAAGCCCAAGAGTCCCTGGAAAACTAGAAGGAACAATTGTCCCCACCTCTGCAAGATCTCCACAAGACACTCCCAGTCTGTGGCAGGCAGTCACTGATGGGTCCAGATGTGGCTGGAGCAGGGGGGCACAGGGCTCCTTGTTAATCAGGTCCTTGTTAGCATGGCCCAGGGGTACTGATGACTCCTGGGGGGTTCCTCCAGGAAGCTCATTGGAAGCACAGACATCCTTGGGTATGAAGCCTCGGTGGTCAGATAGGTCTTGTTTCCTGCAGAACAGAACTGCAGGGCACTTCCTCCGTGGTGAATGAGAGAGACGGTCATGTCATCACTCTCTTCCTCCATAATAGCTTCGTCCAGCTCTTGGGAGAGCTTCTGGAGATGCTGAGTTCCCGCCCCCGCCGTCCCTCGGTCACTGTCAGACTCACTGGGAGAGCAGAGGGGCTCTGTTGAGGAGTAGGGGCTCCGGAAGGCAGCCTCCCGCCTCGACAGCCTTACTGGGTGGGCACGTGAGCCTATGGGGCAGAGAGGCGGTGATGCTCCTTCTCCCAGGGGTCTGCGGCTGAGTGGGCAGAGGCGGCTCCAGACAGCCGGGTGCTCTCGTGGCTCAGGCTGTGAGTTGGTGATCCACTGCCCTCTGTGCCCCTCTCTTCCTCCTCCTGGCCTTCACCTGGGTCTCCACCAGCCATGTGGTGCCGCTTTGGCAGGACTCCTGGATTCTCTGGGACTTGGCACCCAAGGCACTCTTAGCTGAGGGAGCTGCAGCCTGGAGGCCCTGCGGCCCTGGCTCTGGTGTTTCCAGGCGTTTCCAGGAGGGGCCTGCCTGGAGGCTGAGGTTGACAGCTCTCAGGGGCAGCCTCCTTTGGAGCTGTCTGCTTAGGGAACTCAGGGCCCCGGCGGAGGTCTCCTGATGGCTGGCCAAAGGCTGCAGCTCCTTGCTGCCCTCCAGCTGCTCCTGGTGCTGTAGAGATTTCCGGCGCACAGAGGCCCCCATTCCCTGCCACCAGGAAGCCATCTGCCTGGCCAAGAGTCTTCTCTGCCCACTACACCCTGACACCACCAACGCCCACCCGAGCCCGAACACATCGTGTTTCTCATTTTTTAAAGAAATGTACTTAAGGCTATGAATTTCATCCTTAGTTACAGTTTAGCTATACTCCGTAAGACTTCACAGATAATTATTCATTCTATTTTGTAGTTTTAATTGTTTTTATGCCTTTAACCCATACAAAACATTTGTGCACATTATTAAGTTTTTAAAATATCAGTTTCCAAAATTTAAGCAGGGTTTGTTTCTTTAAAAATATTTAATTGAATCAAAATTAGAGAATATGGCATGCATCTCATTAATTTTTCAAGAAATTTTTATGGCCTTTTATGTGGTTATTTTAAAAAATGATGAAAACTCGGGCTGGCAAAAATAAACAAATAAATAAAAATAAAAAATAGAAAAATGAACCATCTGGTTTTCTTTATGGGGCAAATATATTGATATACTTAATATTTAAATAGCATAAATAGAGTACTATAGAATATAAATATTATATAATACATATTGAATACATAAAAATTAGATAAAATCTGATAATTTTATTGTTTGACTCTTCTATATCTTAACTAATCTTTCTCCTCTCCTTCGCCAATCTTCTTTTGGTAGAAATTTATTAAAATCTTTCTGTGATCATCTGTTAATTTCTTTCTATAATTCTGTACATTTTTGCTTTTAATAGTTCAAAATTATGCTGTCGGTGTATACAGTTCATATAGTATCATTTTCTTATTGGATTATTTCTTTCATTTTTGTGTAGCATTTTCCCTCTATTTATATTTTACATGTTAAAATGCTATTTTTGGCATTTTGATGTTGATAAGCCTATGTCACTTTTCTTATTCTTCGCATTTGTTTTTCCCTATTTTGTCTTTAATCAGTTTAAACATGCATATTTTTAGTCTTTACCCAATTATTGTATAACAAAAAAATCCGCAAATGTTTTGTAATTTTAGATTTGTTTATTCTATTGACAAATATTAATAACTGAGTTCTTGTAAGTGCCAGATCCTTTTCTCAGTGCTGAGAATGCATAAGTGGCAAACAGATTAAATTCTCTCTTCACAATGGATTCCACATTGTAGTGATAGGAGATACACAAGTAGCATAAAAAATAAGCACATTTTATTATATATTATAAGATGATAGGTCATATGGAAAAAATATAGAACAGGTCAAGTGTATGGCAGTTTTACAGTGACAGTGAGAGTGATTGCAGAATAAATGAAATAGCCATGTTTGGCTTCATTGGAAAAATACTATATGAGCAAAGACTTGAAAGAGATGAGAAAGTGAGCTCTCCAGGAGATCTTTTCAATTCCTAATGAGGGAGAGTGACTGGGATCTTCAAGGAACAGCAAGTAGGCCAGTATGGCGGTAGAAAATAGAATTTGGGGAAAGTAGCAGGAGAGAGTAGTGCACATAGTGGGTAGGCAGATTGCATAGGGTCTTGTAAGTCATAATAAGTAGCAATTGAATTTGAATATTATTTGAATATAGATTAAAGGAGTCAAGGGTAGAAGCATGGAGAACACTTAGGAAACTACTATAGTTATCTAGGTGAGGGATGATGGTGGCTTCAACCAAAGTGAAACAGTAGAAATGATAATAGTTGATCAAACCAATGTTATATTGAAGGTAGATCCAATAAGATTCCCTAAAGTACTGGATATGCCTGGGTAGGGGGGGGGTGGGGGGGCGGGGGGCAGTGACAGAAGAAAAAAAAATGTCAACAATGCCTTTAAGTTTGGGGCCTAGCATCTTAAAAAATGTAATTTCCATTTAGTAACTACATAGAGCATGATTTGAGGGTGGGAAAATAAAGGCGTTCAGTATTGGACATCTTAAATTTGAGATATCTATTATACACCCAACTGGAGATTTCAAATAGGCAATTTGCTACATAAATATGGAATTCACAGGAGAGGTCCAAGCTAGAGAATTAAAATTGGCAATCATGACATATAACTGATATTAAGTCATGGATTGGATGTCATCTCCATAGGTGTATGTATAAATAAGAGAAGAGAAGTCCAGAGACTGAGCCCTGGGGCACTCTAATGTTAAGAGATTCGGCCGGGCGCGGTGGCTCACGCCTGTAATCCCAGCACTTTGGGAGGCTGAGGTGGGCGGATCGCGAGGTGGGGAGATTGAGACCATCGTGGCCAACACAGTGAAACCCCATCTCTACTAAAAATAAAAAAAATTAGCTGGGCATGGTTGTGGGCGCCTGTAGTCCCAGCTACTCGGGAGGCTGAGGCAGGAGAATGGCGTGAACCCGGGAGGCGGAGCTTGCAGTGAGCCGAGATCAAGCCACTGCACTCCAGCCTGGACGACAGAGCAAGGCTCCGTCTCAAAAAAAAAAAAAAAAAAAAAAAGAGATTCACTGTAAAGACGATGAATTAGCAATAGAGGCTAAGAGAAGTATCCAGAGATACCAAGAGAAGAAACAAGAGAGACTGGAATTCTGAAGTCAAGTGGATAGTGTTTCCAGGAGGTGGGAATGACTAGTTGTGTCAAATGATGTTGTTAGGTAAAGTAACATGAGGACTGAAAACTGACCCTTGGATTTGTATAGGGAGATCAGTTAGGATGAAGTGGTTGGACCAAAAGCCTGATGGCAAGAGGGAAATTGTAGTCAATGAATATAGACAACTTTTTCTAAGAGTTTAATTACAGAAGAGTTCAGAAAAATGAGGGAGGATCTGGAGGGGAAGTGGAATCAAGAGACATTTTTCTCCTGGGTATGCGTGTGTTTGGGTGTGCATGCATGCACACATATTTTAAGATGGAATTATAGCAGCACATTTACTACTCGAAGTGTCCCAGAAGAGAGGATAAGTTGATGGTGTAGGAGAGGGAAAAGAGAATTGCTGAAGTCATCAAGTAATCAGGAGGGGATGGTGTCCCGTACACAATTTGAAAGGCTAGTATGAGGTCAAAGTGCGAATCGTTCATCTATAGTCAGAGAATGAAGGCTGGCAAGCTGACTAGTGTGAGCAGATATGGTAATGCAAGTTCATAGAATGCAAGTTTTGTAGAAATTTGTTTTTTCTAACTTCTACTACTCTCTCAGAGAAGTAGGAAGCAAACTCGTCATCTGAGAGGATGGGAGGGAAGGTGCCCAGGATGTGACAGCAGAGAACGCACAGAACCCTGATGTAGGAGAGGAGAAAAGGAAATGGATTCGGGATGTGTAGTTAAATTCCTTGGCTCACTAAGGGGCCATTTGAGGTTTAAGGTCATGAATTTAAAGTGGGACCAGTCAGTGTTTTAGTGTTTTTCCCAGCCATATTCAGCTGCAACATGCCAGGGCAGTGAGCACAGGTGGATTTAACCAAGGTTGCAGTTCTACCAAGTGAATACCATAAAGGCAGAGACGCAATGGAGTTGACAGTGTATACCAATTGTAAAGCCAGATCATGAAATTTAAGCAGGGTAAGGAGAGGAGTACGAATATCTAGAAAGTGCAGGATCATGAAAAGGTGATAGGATCAATAAATTAGAGATTCTAGTGGAGTTGAAGGATTGTTGTGTTCGGGCTCTAGAGAGAGTTAAACTGGAAAGATAAGTGAAAAGATAGAGTTTATTTTAAATAGGTAATTCTCTGGCAATCCATGTGGAGAGAACTGCTCTTAAGAAATTCCTGGCCAGGCATGGTGGCTCACACTTGTAATCCCAGCAATTTGGGAGGACGAGGCAAGGGGATCACTCAGGTCAGGAGTTTGAGACCAGCCTGGCCAACATGGTGAAACCCCATCTCTACTAAAAATACAAAATTAGCCACATGTGGTGGCACACGCCTGTAATCCCAGCTACTCGGGAGGCTGAGGCAGGAGAATCAATTGAACCCAGGAGGCAGAGGTTGCAGTCAGCAGAGATTGTGCCATTGCACTCCAGCCTGGGCAACAAGAGCAAAACTCATCTCAAAAAAAAAAAAAAAAAAAAAAAATAGAAATTGCAAAGTGGTCTTGTATTTGCTCCTGTTGGTGATTCAAGTGTTTTGTCACCCAAGTCTACTTTTCATGTTAATTTCTCAGTTTGGGAGTAAATTTTAATCCCAAGGCAAACTGAGACTTCAATTTCTCAAAAGAAACTTGAAAAAATCTAACTCAGAGTCCTAACATCATGTAATTTATCAATAAATATGTTAGTATGTATCACTAAAAATTATTTTAAAAATTTTGGGACAAACTTAGGACTATTTACTTAGCACAACCATAATACTATCACAGAAAAACAAAAACAAATACAAACCATCATGAATTTCTTAATCAATGTTAAAGTTTTCAGTGATCTCATATATATCATTATTTTAACAGTTCTTTTGAATCAAGATCCAAATAAGATTATAACATTGCATTAGTTAATGTATCTTCTATATTTCTTTAAGTCATTAGATTTTTCCTCCAACTTGTGTTTTTTTATAATTCTTATAAATCAGTTTCTTATTTTCCCGATTGCTGATATAATTTAACATGTTTCTCTGTCACCTGTATTTCCTATAAATTAAACCAGATTTATGTTAAATTTTTTTGTGTGGCAAATTGGTTTTTTCCATCAGGAAGACAGTTCCTGTTCATCATTCCTTTTGTGATGTTAGCAGACATTGATGTGCAATGTGTAAATTTTTAATGTTTTCTTACTATCAAATTTTTACATACTAAAGACACAAATACAGATCAGTCATTTTATCACATTTTGCTGAAGCATTTATAATTTATCATTCTATTATCTTCAACAAAAGAAGAATTGCTGTTGTTACTGTTGTTTTGACCAGCCTGTGACCTTCCAACAGGTTAGCTGCAGTGATACCTGAACTGCCATTCAATTTTTTTTTTAATTTTTAACATTTTTGTAGAGAGGAGTCTCCTTATGTTTCCCATGCTGGTCTTTAACTCTTGGCCTCAAGTGATCCTCCTGCCTCAGCCTCCCAAAGTGCTAAGATTACAGGTACGAGCCACTGCACCCAGCCCACCATTCAATATAGCTTCAAGATTTGAACCAATAACAAATCTTGATCTGCTGTCATGACATCATGTGGATGTATTGGTAACAAGCTGGGCTCAGCTATGTCAAAAACTGCCAGATCTGTGCAAAAGTAGTAAGAAATACACTGATGACTGAAGTCAAAGCAAATGCTGAAACAGCTCCTGGTAGCAGCATAAAAATGGTGAATGTAGAAAAGGAGTAATTGTATCCTGACTAAAGCTTGAAATGTTACACTTTTAAGGTGGAGATCTATGAATATATAGGATGGCAGTTTGAAACGTTCTCATGCCATGAAAAAAAAGGTCTAAATTAAGGTGTGATTTTTTAAAAAGTACGTAATTATTTCCTACATTAGAAGAAATAGAAGAAACAAAGGCATGATATCAGCTCCCTCATGATGTATATTGATTGGGACAAAGAAACTGGTGACTGACCTTTTAATTGGAAAAAGAATACACAGAGCGTGAAGAACCAGAGAGGGGTTCTGAAAGTAGGAAGATATTGAGGGGAATAAAAGAAGATGAGATAAGTAATAAACTTGAAGTAAAAAAAAAGATTTGAACTCTCTGGGTAGTAGCTTTACAATATGCAATAAGCAATTAAACTGTTAATACTCTTATTTTAAGTTTCAGGGTACATGTGCAGGATGTGCAAGTTTGTTACATAGGTACACATGTGCTGTGGTGATTTGCTGCACCTATCAACCTATCACCTAGATATTAAACTCAACATACATTAACTATTTTTCCTAATGCTCTTCCTCCCCTCACCCCACCCCTTGACAGGCCCCAGTGTGTGTTGTTCCCCTCCCTGTGTCCATGAGTTCTCATTGTTCAGCTCCCACTTATAAGTGAAAACATGTGGTGTTTGGTTTTTTGTTCATGCGCTAGTTTACTGAGGATAATATCATCAATTATTTTACAAAAATTTTTGGAATGGCATACTATATGCTGTAATTTATCTAATCATTTTCCAGATGTATACCTTGGGATAGTAATTTTTAACTTTTGTTAAACCACATGTTAAACAACTCAAACTTGGCACTATCAGACTTCTTCTTTAGGATAGTTTTTTAGAAGTAGGATAACTAAGTCAAAGAGTATTAATAATACTCTTTGATACTTTTATTAAAAGGTAGTAATAAAAATATCAAAGAGTATTATTAATACTTACATATAATACTAATTTGACTCAATTATTCTACAGTTTTCTAACATTCTTTCAGCATGTAATACCAACTTCCTTCTTAACCGCATAGAAAATGGAGAAAGAAACACAAATGTTTTCAACAGAAGAATAAATATGATTCTGTTTTAGAAAAAAAAGAAAAAAGCACAGTGGTAGCAGAATGACCATTTGCCATTTCCCTTCCTGTGAAATCTGTCTCTTTTTGACCTTTGCCCATATTTTATTATTAAGGTGTTGGTATCTTTCTTATCAGTTTCCCTTAACTCTTTCCATCAAAGTATTATTAAAGATAATAATTCTTTTTCATATGTGTGATGAATTTTTCTCCCAGTTTAATATTTGTCTTATGGTTTTATTTTTATATCTTTGGGCCTTTTTTCTTTGTATGTCTTCATGATGAATGTAATACGCA
Source organism: Pan troglodytes (assembly GCF_028858775.2). Lineage (NCBI taxonomy): Eukaryota > Metazoa > Chordata > Mammalia > Primates > Hominidae > Pan > Pan troglodytes. Next base: position 106,990,003 of record NC_072401.2, read on the forward strand.
TTGCTTATAACAAACAATACAGACATTCATAAAGTAAAAAGCAAAAGCAAAGGGTAGGATAACACAGTATAAAAATCACTGTGTATTTAAACTACCCTGCTTTTTCATGCCTTCTTAGTTTTGTGTAGTATTGTTTAAATTCTGTATATGTCCGTGTGTTTTCATTGGAGATTTCCATTTCTCTAGGATGGCATGGTGTTTTAGATTTAAAGAAGAGGAAGGGGGATTGTTGCCTCAGTTGAATCCCTAGTATTCCTTCTACTCAATGTTCTGAGAGGAAATCTTACTGATCATAAGTCATTTTTCTGGAACTTCCATGGTGAGTAGGGCTAAATATTTTAGCAACTGAAGAAACAATTTGAACAAACTGTTAGTTTCAGACATGATTTGTTAGGTCATCTATAAAAACAAATAGCAGGGGCGGGAGCGGTGGCTCACCCCTGTAATCCCAGCACTTTGGGAGGCCGAGGCAGGCGGATCATGAGGTCAGGAGATCAAGACCATCCTGGCTAACACGGTGAAACCCCGTCTCTACTAAAAAAATCCAAAAAATTAGCCGGGCATGGTGGTGGGCGCCTGTAGTCCCAGCTGCTCGGGAGGCTGAGGCAGGAAAGTTGTGTGAACCTGGGAGGCGGAACTTGCAGTGAGCCGAAATTGCACCACTGCACTCCAGCCTGGGTGACAGAGCGAGATTCCATCTTAAAAAACAAACAAACGAACAAAACACAAATAGCAAAATAATAAGACATTATAAGGGAAGGCTGTATTAACATAGATGTATTTAATATGTCTCATCTACAAACACAAGCCCACCAAACATCTGTTTCCACAAGAAAGCGTTAATGTGCCTCTTAATATCCATGATATGATAGAATCCATTGTTTTCAGGAGTCAAGGGAACGCTAAAGATTGGTAGGCATGCAAAGCCACACATAGTGTAGCTTTAGGCTGCTAGTATTTGCTGAACTTTGTTCTCTTTGCAAAAGGATAAAAGAAGAAGAGAAATTTGTCCATAAGGACCCAGGTAAACAACTTTTTACCTATGTTTAAAACCTTCATAAATTTGCCAGGATGATTCATATGTATTCTACTATACATAAAAGAAAGTTCTTTTTCAAAAAAAAAAAAAAAAAAAAAAAAGCTAAGAAAACACCCATTTAGAACCACTACATACACATGGAGAAATGACGTTATAGCTGAATGTAAATTTAGGAGACCGAATAAAAGTTATTTAGGTAGACAAGGCAGGGACAAGTATTCTGGAAAAAGGGAATAGCAAGAGCAAAAGAATGAGGCACAAAAGAGTTTTCCGTTTTTCTTTCTCTGTCCTCTCACTCCAGATCCTTTCCTGCCACATTCTTTATTCCTGTCACTAAAATAAATGGTTCCATTAAACAATAACAAGTAAGTTTTAATATAAAACTGCTCAGAATGTTCAGAGGAAAAATGTTCTATAACTGTAAATATGAACAAGTAATTTATAAAATATCACTGAACTAACAAATTAATGTTTCTGGAATCATATTTTAGTTTTCTAAAAGACATCCGTCTTGTCTGTGGAAAGGTGAGAGAAGATCTTGTACACAAAGATTTATGTGCAAGGATGTTCAATGTCTTATTACCTGTAATAAAGAAAAAAATGAGAATACCTAATTCTAACTCGAGACAAGTAGTTATATAAATTACGCCTACTAATATATGACATAAGGATATGATCACTACATATTCTCCATTAAAAATAGTTACAAAATATACAAGGTATAATTTTATATTTGCATAGAAATGTACATAGAGAGACATATAGAGAAAACACTGAAAGGATGTCCTATATATGAAAAAATAGTATTCCTTCTAGGTTTTGGAATTACTTCCTTCATGTTTTCAATACTGTCTATAATGAACGCTTCTCACTTTATAATCATAAGACAAATCGCAATAAATTTTAGTGGCAGGGGTTGGGGAATAAACATATCCATTAGGAGTTTAATGGACTTACAGTATTTTAACTTTAGTCTTTGGTTTGTAAACTATAGGTCAAATGTAAATATAAGAAATGCTCCCTACTTGTTTCTTAAAGGAGAACCATGTCTTTGTATTTTAATCAATTAGATAAATGTTTGAAAAACAAAAGTGAGACCTGTAATACCGATTGGAATACTTGTGCTTGCACTAAAAATTTCAAATATTTTTCTGCCCTCGACTTTGAGTAAACAACTTTAGAAAAATAACACATATTTTGAGTTATATTCATCTTTGGATGAACTTTAGGAGATTTATCTGTTGGATAATTGAGACTGAGTTATTATTGGTCTAAGGACAATTTTTTTCTACTATAGCTTAGCAGCCAGATACAGATTAGCATTTGTCAATAAAGCTGAGTTTTGTTCTGTCAATAATATTGCTTAGAGATAGGCTATTAAAATGTGTCATTGTTAGTGCCAGTGCCTGTTCTGACTTATAAAATAAAGTTCTAGCAATTTAGAAAGTTATTCTCTTTTTTTCACAGTGAGAAATATGAGGTCAGTGAGGATGTGACTTATTTATCTGTTGAAAATCATAGGAATAATAACTATATTTACTCATTGCTTACTATGTGTCAGTCTCACACTGGTCCTGAGAGAGGTGTCCTAATAATGAAAACATAATTAGTCCAAAACAATTAGAAAGTAGTTTCTTTAAAAAGGTAAGTGTTTTATCAATGATATATGTGGCATAATAATTAGGAACTTTTATACCTGTGTATGAATTGTGACATCATCACCTAGTATTTATGATGTTGGACAAATTATTCAAACTCCTTGACTTAGTCATCCCCATCTATAAAACAAAAGAAGCATTGTACCTGATATTGTTTGGATCTGTGTCCCTATCCAAATCTCATGTTGAATTGTAAACCCCATTGTTGGAGGTGGAGCCTGGTGGGTGGTGATTGGATCACGGAGGTGGTTTCTCGTGAATGGTTTAACACCATTCCACTCAGTGCTGTTCTCATGACAGTGAGTTCGTTCTCATGAGATGTGGTTGTTTAAAAGTGTGTAGCACCTTCTCACCACTCTCTTCCTCCTACTCTGGCCATGTGAAGTGCCAGCTCTCCCTTTGCCTTCCACCATGATTGTAAGTTTCCTGAGGCCTCCCCAGAAGCTGAGCAGATGCCAGCACCATGCTTCCTGGACAACCTGCAGAACCATGAGACAATTAAATCTCTTTATTAATTACCCAGTCCCAGGTATTCCTTTATAGCAATGCAAGAACAGACTAATACAATACATATCTCATAAAGTTCTTGTGAGGATTAAGTGCCATAATCTATGAGCACCACTTGGAGTGCCTTCTGTTCAATAAATGTTAGCTATTAATACATTTTCATAGCATCTTTGCCATCAAATTTAAAATGAAACATTTAAAAACCTCCATGCATGTTTTGATTCTTTTATTCAATTATCAACTTATGGAATAACTTTTCTCATTTTTTGGAATGCAAAATACTAAATAGAAAAGATAAGACATTACCTTTCTGTAGCAAGCATTAAAAGCTCTTGTAATTTCTCTCAAACAGGTATTCTTAAATCTGGGCTGAAAGATTTAATATCTTCAAACCATCCAAATTGCACTTACTCAGTGTGTGACAGTAAGGGAAGGTTTAGCTGACTTTATTATCTGCTTAAAACAGATAGGATACTAAGAATGTATAGATGTGGTGCCTTTGGAGAGCAAATTCAGGTATGATCACTAAAGATACTAATACAGGATTTGCTAGACACTTATTTGCTGAAGAGGCTCAGCAATTTATCCTGTGAAATATCCCAAGTTTCGGATTTTGTGTTAAATCCTCTTTCTGGTGTCATTTACTTTGTGCCTTCACCCCTGTGATGTCTATAATATAGAATTTAAATCAGAAGCCTTGAATCCTTGGTTAGAAGCCATCATTGATAATGTGTTTTCTTTTTGCATCACATCAGGAGACACCTAATTCTGCCAAGACAATAAAAGTAGTGATAGACTGACCCTAGAGAAATAATGGTAAACAAGACAAAAAAGATCATGCTGTCATGGAAGTTGCATTACAGTGGAATAGAGGCATGATCAACAAGTAAGTAAATAAATAAGTATAATAATTCAAAATACTGATAAAGTTATAAATAAGAAAAAAATAAAGAAATTAGTGAGTGAGATAGAGTGTTCAAGGTGAGGTTTTCCAGGAAAGTCTCTTTGAAGAGGTAACATTTGAGCACGCCCTGAAAGATTAGAAAAAAACAGCAGAGGGAAAACCTGGGAAAGGGGACTTCAAGGACAGTGGAAATAATTTTCCAGTGGCATAAGTAAATCTAATGTGTTTGAGGGGGGGGGGGAAAGAAGACTTTTGACTGAAGCATTAGTCATCTGGGGAAATCTAGTTCCTGCAATGTGGTAGACCAGATATTGTAACTCCCTGTGCCACCAAACCCATAGAAATGATGAAAAGAAATTGTATATTTACATTTAAATGTATAGCTGAGCTTACAATAAAGTAAGCCAAGCTCCTACTTGCCAAAAATGAAGAAGGCAAAATAAAATGGTAAGGTCAATTTGAAGATGGTGGAGGAAAGAATATTGCCAGCCTTGGTAATCATGGAAATGGGTTATAATAACCATAACAGAATATGAAACGAGGCCATGAGCCTAATGGAGTCAGGGAGTGAAAACTGAGATTCCTGCTGGAGGACTAGAAAATTTCCCCATCAGCACGAGGATATTCTTCCAAAATATAACTTTCATGAGAGCAGAGACTTTGCCTGTTTCTTATGACATCCCTAGTCTTTAGCACAGTAACTTAGTAAGCTTTTATTGAATAAATGAATGTCTTGGCTTGGGCTCTAAGTAAAGAGGAAAATGTCTTCCCTGTGAGTTTGTAACCATGCCTCCCCTCACATAAATTTGGGTGCTTATAATTGAAATAGGTAATATATGTGAGGTTTGCCAACCTCTAAGTGAGAAATTAACATAAAAAGTGCTCTGAAATTGGGATATCCTGGGAAGCCTAGAAGTAGCAAAAGGACAAATTATCAACCAAGATTTTCTACAGGAGAAACACATACACATTAAAAATAAGCTTAGAACCTAAAATTATAAAAATACATTGGGAAACTATCAGGTACAAAGAGGCACTTCAGTCATCTTTGCTTCATGATGCATCATATGAGAAAATAAAAATGTCTTGAAATTGATGAGAAAGTGATATATCAGCCATTTAATCCATACCTAATGTACTGAGAGTCCTGGTAATTTAACCATGTCAATGCAGTCTTTTTAACCATGTCAATGCACTCTACATTATTTACCGAAGAAAAATGATTGCCCTTTAAAGATTTTTTTTAAAAAAGACTAAGAAACAAAAACAGATTAAAAGGAGCCAAATCAGGACTATGAGGTGGATGCTTATTGATTTCCCATTGAAACTCTCACAAATTTCCTCTTGTTTGATGAGATGAATGAGAAGGAGCATTGTCATGGTAGAGAAGGACTCTTTGGTGGAGCTTTCCCAGGCATTTTTCTGCTAAAGCTCTGGCTAACTTTCTCAGAACACTCTCATAATAAGCAGATGTTATCGTTTTTTGGCCCTCCAGCAAGTCAGCAAACAAAGTGCCTTGGGCATCCCAAAACACTGTTGTCATGACCCTTGCTTTTGACTGGTCTGCTTTTGCTTTGACTGGACCACTCCACCTCTTGGTAGCCATTGCTTTGATTGTGCTTTGTCTTCAGGATCATACTGGTAAAGCTATGTTTCATCTCTTGTTACTATTCTTTGAGAAATGCTGCAGGATCTTGATCCCAGTTGTTTAAAATATTCATGGAAAGCTCCACTCTTGTCTGCAGTTGATCTGAGTGCCATGGTTTTGGCACCAATTGAGTGGAAGGTGCTCGACTTTGATTTTTTAGTCAGGATTGTGTAAGCTGAACTAATTGAGATGTCTGTGGTGTTGGCTATTGTCCAAGCTGTTAAATGTTGGTTAGTTAGGGCATGAACAAGATAAATTTTTTCCTTACAAATTGATGTAGATGAATTTGCCACTGCAGGATTTATCTTCAGCATCTCATCCTTTCCTAAAACAAGTTATCCATTTGTAAACTGCTGATTTCTTTAAGGCATTGTCCCCATAAACTTCTTGTAAAGCATCAGTGATTTCATCATTCTTCCACCTGAGCTTCACCATAAATTTGATATTTGTTCCTGCTTCAACTTTAGCAGAATTCATTTTGCTCTTAAAAGGGCTTTTTTCAAACCAATTGCTTATTCTTCTTAGTACCTCAAATGAGATCCTGTTCAGACATGTTACAAAAAGTTAGCACAAGTGTATTTTGGTGCAAAAACATTTTTGAAATTCACGCATAGTTTTTTTATAATATGCATTTTTCCATAAACCTTTTGAAGACCACTTGTAGTAGTGATTTTTAAAACATGTAACTTCTCTCCTTAAATTATACCTTGTATTTCTAAGGTATGAAGAATGTACAAAGTCCACTTAAAACAGACAGATTAATTATTGTTTAAAAACTGTGGAAATTCAACATACAATGGATGAAATCTGATAGCTGTATAAGTAAATTCACCCTAAGCGATACTAAATAAATGGGTGGTTTAATTGAGAAACACTAAAACTCAAATCAAGACATAAACTTTAGCAAAAAGCACTAGACAAATGTAAAATGCTATTAATAAAACCCCATATAGAAAATATTACAGAGAGAATGGCATTTCAGGAAACCTTCAGACCTATCGTGGGGGTAGGCCACAGGGACTTAGAAAGAGACAGTTTAGCATGAGTATTTCAAATCACCTTGGACTATACCTAAATAAGTCTGGGGGAAACCGTACAGTAGGCCTTACATATTATAATTTGAGGGAGATTCCCCTTCTCTTCTGTATTAGCACTCTGTTATATTTTTATGGGAAATTGGTGCTTATCGATGGAGGAAACACTGAATTAATCAGCATCCAAGAGGCACTTCAGTCATCTTTGTTTCCTGATGCATGAAGAACAGTAGGAAACAATGAGATAAGAGACTAGGTAAGGCAATAATACTAGTAAATTGAATGTTTCCCATGCATACTTTTTGCCCCCATACAAGGCTTAATTTATGGAAAATGATGAACAGCAAAGCCTTGTTATGATCCTGATCCAATTTGCTTTTGACAGATTATACATCTTTGAAAAAAATGTGATCAGTGCCACCAAGGTCACAACACTCACCAAATGTAATCAAGGTCAGCAGAAATACAGATTATTCCACTATATCTTCACTACTTGAGGTCATTTTGGCAATCCCCAAAGAGATCAGAATTCTGAAAAATAGGTGTCTATTCCTTGCCTGGGAGCATTCCTGCTATGTCCAGCAAACAAAAGACACTTGATAAGTATTTGTTACCTGACTTAATGACTTCTTTCACTTTGATTTACTTTCAGAAAAAAAATGACTTAAATGATTTCTTGAAACTGAAATGAAAATGAGTATCAGTAAAAGCGGTAAGACATAAGTACAGACACATGTGGGTTTACTCACCTTATCTCAAAGTTGCAATTGCATATGGCTTTCCTGTGACTTTTTCTAGCCCATCACACGTGTTGCTACACCCATTTTTCTGTCAACCCTTGAGTATCCCTGCCTCCTTTCTCTGCACTCAAGACACACACAGTCATATATCTCACTCTAATAATACGCTCAATGTTTCTTTCTTAAACTTTGGTCACAGAGGGGTCAAGATTCCTTTTTTTCATATCCAGCTCCTTTTCCCAGCAATAGGTTAAACTTGCTACCCTATAGTCTGCCCAGGACTTGATTACATATTAGCCTATTTAAAAGTCTGCTTCCAGAATTCCCCTGCATAAAGTCTTCTTTTGGGGTGGACATAGTCTCAGTTCAGAGTCTCTGAGCTGTTTCTCTTTTTTTTTTTTGCCTTTTATAGTCTCTCACTAAATCTCTCTTATTATTGCCTGTTCAATAATCTTCTGTTTTCTCCACCTACTCTTTTTCTAAAAACTTTTTGGTTTCTTTACAATTAAGGATTCATGACCTTATAATCCCACCCCAAGTAGTGTGCACATCTTGTTTATACACTATTTATACTAACATCAGGACAAAATTTAGCACATTTAAAATCAAATGACATATTTGTTTTTAGTTTACCTTTGGTTGCTGTGAGTTACTCCTAATCCACACATATACTGCCACAAAAAAAGAAAGGAAATGGCTGTGCAAATAATGCCTGCAAAATGAGCCATTTGGCTTCAAGATTATAGCCAAATTATGCGACAGCTTGCAATAGTGAATTAGATGAGAAATTGTTTTCAGTATTTACAACATTTTGTAGCAAAAGAAAAAGATGTTTACTTCTAGATTTGCAACGAAGCCACTGAAGCCCGTTTCACAATCATTTACATTTTTTGGATCTCAGTTTCCAAAAATGCTAAAACTGAGTTCAACAGTCACTGGCTTTGAGTACTTTCTTATGGAATCAACCACTTAGAGACTACAGAAGAGACAAGATGTAAGTTACCCTTTTATGAAGAAAATGTGCTTTCATGGGAACGGCACAGGTTTTAGAGCCTAACTTCCCAGGGCTAGATCTCCTTTATACCCACTACCAGATGATCTAGAGTGAAGTTACTTAACTTCTTTCAGTCTTGATTCTGCATCTGTAAGACAGTAATAATAATATTTGCTTCACAGAATTTTTCTGAGGATTGCCTGAACAATCCTAAGAATATACAAATGGCACGACACAGTAAGGTGCTCAAATAAATGGTAGTTATTCTTAAAGCTGTCGTTCTACTTATTGATTTAAAGAGGGGACAGTATTTTGACTTGGTGACTTGAAGGAGGATCCAGTGCTATAAAAAATTTAGTATCTGCTAGATTATTTTAAAATGTCAAACACAGAGTGTTTAAAGGGAAAGGGAAAATTCCCCTCACCTTCCTTCCAGTTCCAGTGTCCATGTACACATCTGTTCAAATTTTTTCTATATGTGAAATAAAAGTACATAAATATAATTGATTTTATCAAAAACAGTTCATGTTACATATGCTGTTAGATAAAAATATTTAGGTGGTAAGTGGAAAGGAACAATAAATATTTTCTTGGTTCAATAAGAAAATATTAGGTCTGAAGGAAAAAAATTAGCTGTGACCGAAGTGGAAAGAAGGCATCTGCATGCCACTGCAATTCTTTTTAACACAGAAATTCTCTAGGTGTTAATTTTATTAGACATTAATCACAATATTTTAAAATAAATAATTAAAGCTTTACTGGTAAAATCATTACTTAAATATTCATGTTGGTTGGGTGAAATAAAATCACACATACATTGCCTAATTTGCATGAAGTTTGATGGGTGTGTAGATCACAAATGAATAAGAATATAACTCTCTCCTGGATGCTACTAGATCTTTTTCTGCAGAGCTACTTACTTGCAGCAGCCTAAGGAGGTTTTGCAAACACAGAGGATGGTCGGAAAAGGATACAGATTCTCCGCAGTTATTTGTTACTCCAAGTGCAAACTGACCTAGTTATGGTTACCATGGATACTATAATTTTGAATTTAATCATATTCTGAAAAGGAGTAGCAATACAGCTCTATGAAACACTGAGATCAATCTGAAGCTCAGCCTTAAAAGGTGAAGAAACTGAGTCAGGGAGGGTAAGTGGTTTATCCTATATCAAGAGAGAAATTGGAAGATTCACAGAAAAATCTCAAATTTAATAAAGCTAAGTTCTACGATTAGTTCAGTAGCCAATGTACTTTTCAAAGTCACTCAAGCCATAAAAAATGCTTCTTAGCTTAAGTGATTTACGTGAGACTTTGCTGCACTTATTAAAAATACACTTTTTCTCCTAGTCATCTATAACTACTGTTTTTCAACTTGAAGTTAAAAAAGCACAAATATATATTTGGAGTCAATATACCAAGCTGTCATGACGAACAGGTTTCTGCACAAATGAAAACCAAGTGAAATAAAAATGAAAATGCCTGGGAAGTGGAAGAACAAAGGATCATTTGTTTTAACTTGAGCTTCTAGGATCATTTGATGGCCATATTTTATGAGTCTGCAACATATAATCCTGCATATAAAACATGATATTACTATAACATGTACATTTAAATATTCAACCATAATATTAAGATTTTCTTTTAAATAAATATTTCTGAATTCAAATACTTAGAATAAAAGAAACAGGAAGCTGGCTGCTTATAATTAAAATAAAAATTACCTGTAGTTCTATCTCAAAAGTGATCTAAAATCAAGTAGGTGCAAATTTTAGGACATAAAGATGAGAGAAATTATACAGAAGGAGCAAAAGAATTAATTCTGAATTCTCCCTGGAAAATAAGAATAGTTCATCTCCTGTATTGGTTGCTTTAATACAAGTTGCTGTTCTGCTGAGTAACTCTTAAATGGATTCTCTAAGATCATAAACTATTGGAAATTGAAGCCAGTGATCTGACTTAGACCCTGGCAACATTATATAAGCAGTTTTCAAAGATTCCAGTGGTATCTTTTCTTGCTTATGTAGCTGGTTTTGATTATAGCCAGGCCACCTCATGCACTTGCAAAGATTCTTCCCCTTCCCAATATAAATTTCCACCCAACAACCTTGAAAATCTTGTAATGGATGATTCATTACAGCTGAGACAAAGGCCCAAGTACTATCATATGTCATTGCTAAAATTACTTCAGTCAAGAGGATGAAAACATTAGAAGGTTTACCTCCTTTCAATCCTCAGCTCCCATCCATTGTTGGCTGACAGGATTATTATGCTGCTGCTTGGTCAGTGCATTAGCAGAAATTGTTGCTTTCAGGAAGCACAGCAGTGAATATAAAAACAGAGCTACAAGATAGCAGGGCCAGTATGAACAATTTATAGTTGAATAGAGAGCTCTCAAAGCTGGCTTTATGGTCGTCTCACAAATACATTAATGATCTCATCTTTGAGGAAATAATATTCTCTGAATTTCTCTTTGTTTCCAAATCTATATTTTTTCTTTCCAGGAGAGAGGGTACTGATCATAGAGAGGGGGAAAAAATTAGCAGCTTGCATCTAAGCCTCTCCCCATACATTGGTAGGCTGCACATGATCTTAAGCTGCTACACCTCACTTCCAACAACAGCAAACATTTATCGATCTCATATTGCTAGTCATGATAAGAGTTTCAAAGGCAAATTCCTTGAAGAACTCATAATGTAACTAGAGTCACATAATGTACAGAGCTCCCTCTACTATGATGGAGGTATGCTGATTTGTGCTTTCAGAAGAGGGAGGGAGTGATTGTGCTCAAGGAGCAGGAGGGAAATGTCACAGAGGAGGGGACATTAAGTTGTATCATGAAAGGTGTGTCATATTTCTTGAGGATAGAGAAGGCAATTTCATGTATAATAAACAGCTTAAACAAAATCAATCCCCAAAGAAAATAGAATACATGGTATGTAATGACTGTGTGAGTGTATTAATCAGGGTTCTCTACAGGGACAGAACTAATAGGAGATATATATATATATACATAGCTCATATATATATGAGTTCGACGTTCAAGGGCAGGAAGTACCCAGCATGGCAGAAAGATGTAGGCTGGGAGGCTAGGCCAGTCTTGCCTTTTCACGTTTTTCTGCCTGCTTTATATTCTAGCTGCGCTAGCAGCTGATCAGGTGGTGCCCACCCAGACTAAGTGTGGGTCTACCTTTCCCAGCCCCTAGACTAAAACATTAATCTCCTTTAGCCACACCCTCACAGACACACCCAGGATCAATACCTTTGTATCCTCAATCCAATCAAGTTGACATTCAGTATTAACCATCACAGTGAGTCAGAATGCATTTTTCCAAATAGCCACAGCAATTTCTCCCATTCCATATGCTCTTCTTATAATGTGACTTTGATACTCCTCTCATTGAGAAGAGAGACTCTGTGCTCATTGAGAAAATAGGCTTTGCAACAACAGTGGAAGTAATGCTATGTGACTTCGTAGAATAGGTCATAAAGATGATAGATTTTCTGCCTGGCTCTCATAGGAAAACCCTTTGGAAACTTGAGCTACCATATCAATGTCTGACTTCCCTCAAGCTGCTATGCAGGGAAAGAAACCCAAACTAGGTCCCATGGAGAGATCAAAAGGAAAGGCCCTGAAACTATCAAGAGAGGAGGATGCCTGATCAACCCGTAGCTGTCCTAGCTACTTGCCATTTTAGCTTCAGCCAATATCTGCCAACAACCACATGAAAGATCTGAGTTAGAACTACTTAGCTGAGCCTTTCCCAAATTCCTGGCCCACAGAAACTGTGAGAGCTAATACAATGATAAGCATTGTTTTAAGCAACTAAGTGCTGGAAGTGATTTGTTATTCAGCAATTAAAACTAGAACAGTAAGCAATTGGAAATGAAATTAGACAGTCTAATTGAGGCCTACATAATATTTGGATTTTCTCCTACATGAATGGGAAACAATCCAATAAGCTTTTTTAATCTGAAGAATGACATGATCCAATTTATAGTTTAAAAGGACACTCAAGAGACATTAGGCAAGATGAACAGGAGTAGAGAGACACTGGAGACAAGGAGAATGCTTGCAGGAATTCTCAAAGTTGAACTGTGCATAAAAATCACTTGAGGTGTCATAAAATTTCACATCCCTTGAACTCATCCCAAAAAATAAAGGAAAGGTAATGAGGAATTGTTTCTAGATACCTTTAGTGGAGAAAAGTACATTTGTTGTACGCTTGCTGTATGTCGGGCAGTTTGCTAGGCACTTGGTATACAGCAGAGTGGCTAAGATCACAGACTTTCCTGTAAGAGGGGCCTGAATTTGAGTTACTCCATCATTTACTAGCTATTTGATCTTGGGAAAATTATTTAACTTCCCTGAAACTGTTCCCATATTTTAAAAATATAAATATTATCCTACCTTTCTCACTATTTTACTTAGGTATAATCCTTACATATAGTAATTGCCCAATAATAATAAATGACTGCATAAAAACACATGCACACATATGTTCATTGCAGCACTATTCACAATAGCAAAGACATGGAATCAACCTAGATGCCCATCAGTGGTAGATTGGAGAAAGTAAATGAGGTACATATGCACCATGGAATACTATGCAGCCACAAAAAAAAAAGAATGAGATTATGTCCTTTGCAGCAATATGGATGCGGCTGGAAGCAATATTCCTAAGTGAACTAACACAGAAACAGAAAACCAAATACTGCATGTTCTTACTTATAAGTGAGAGTTAAACACTGAGTACACATGGATGCAAAGAAGGGAACAGCAGGCACTGGGGCCTAGTTGAGTGTTTTGGATGGGAGGAGGGTGAGGATTGAAAAACTACCTCTAGGGTACTATGCTTATAACCTGGGTGATGAAATAATCTGTACATCAAACCCACATAACATGCAATTTACCTATAAAACAAACCTGCTCATGTACCTCCTGAAACTAAAATAAGAGAAAAAATAATAATAAATGATTGCAAATGTTCTCAGCAGTGTTATTCCCACGTTTCAATGTTCTTATCTCCTTTAGCAAAATTCCTTCTATTCCTGCTTTTTCCTCTACATATTACCAAAACTCCTTTGGAAAAACTTATAAATAATCAACATTGTGTCAAATTAAAAGGAATTATTTTCATTTCATTTGGTTTCCTGGCAGGCTATCCTTTCATTTTGGAAAAACTTGCTTCTAGACTTCTATGATGCCACATTCCACTGTTTTTCTCCTACCTCAATGGTTGCTCTCCTACTTTCTTTGATGCATTTTCCTCCAAAACCATTCTAAACTCAGAGTCCTTCAGGGTTTGATTTTGATCCTTCTCCTCTTCACATATTTTCTTCTTAAATGACCTCATCAATCTATGACTTAAAATAACATGTATATTTTGATGACTCCAGTTTTTATCTAAAATCTAAATAGTGACTCTAAATTCATAAATCTGAAGCCTACTTGACATTTCTCTTTTATCTCTTATAAGCATCTTAACACTAATGTATCCTAAATTGAATTCTTGATAATCTCACCAAACTTACTCTTCTTCTGTGCTTTTTCCCTCCTATAATAGTGCACTGCACAAAATATCTTCCCAGTTATTCAATCTTAAAACCTAGAATTCATCTTTCATTCAATTTTTTACTCATCCACTTCAATCAAATCATCTACAGGTTGTGTCAGTTCAACTGTTAAAAGGTATTTCGAATTCATCAACTTTTCTTCATTCCTATTCCTACTATTGTAGTCCAAGCATTTCTTGCCTGGACTGCTACAATAAGCTCCTATCTTTTTCTCTTTCCTTCCTCCAATTTAGTTTATTCATGACATCATTCAAGAGATGTGACTTCTGTTTTGGAATTATGAGTTTTATAATCTAGAATCACCTTGGATTATTTCAGAATCCTGAGATCACATAATGCTAGACGTGAAGAGATTTATGTATCAAGTAATCCACATCCAACATTAATAAGAATAGTTTAGGTTATGCTAAGTCTAGGTAATAAAAAAAGCCCCAAATCTCAGTAGACTAAAGCAACAAAGGATTCTTTCATGATCAAACTATACAATCATCATGGGGTGTCTGGGGGTTTTGTTCTGAGTCATCTACATTCCAGGACTCATCCTGATGGAGCAGCCACTGCCTGGAATCTTGCCAGTACCAAGAATGACAGAAAAACAGCTATAGCAAAAACACCCACTGTGTTATTAAAACATTCGCTAAAAGTGACATCCTTCACATTCAATCAATTTCTTTGGCCAAGGCAAGTTGCTTGGCCAAGTCTAAATCAAAAAGGTGTAGGGAAGTGAAATACCTCCATGTGCCTAAATAGAGAACTGAAAATATTCAGTGAATAGCACTAATGATGAATTCTTCCTTATATTTTACAAATGAAGAAATTGGGACCTAGGGAGACTATGTGAACTGTAAGATCAAGAAGCTGATTTACATCACAGTCAAGACTAAAACTGAGTCTTGAACTCACTGTCCAGTGCTTTTCCTAATAATGAACCGGGAATTGTTTGTTCCTTATTCAAACAAAATACATTTAAATGTCTTAATATCAATATTTTATTTATTTAAGTAATATCAACCTTCTGTATTAAAACATTTTTATAACTTTGCTTAGAGGCCTTGCTTCTCCAGTCTCATTGATGCTCTAGAAAGATGCCCCAGTGTTAAAGCACTCAAAATCTCTTTGACCTGGCTGTTCTCATTTCTAGCAAAACTAAGTCATTAAGTCATGTTTTATGCTAGGGATTCTAAACACACTGGCTTAAGAAATGTCAAGGAGATAAGCAAGAGAACTGTGAATCTGTATGTAAATTAAGCACCATCTGTTAAATCCACTAGAACTGTATTCACAACAAGAACTCCAATTAACAATAGCTTAGGGAGGGGAGATTTATTTGACCCTCATAACAAGTCTAAAGGTGAATGACTACTGATGTTGGTTCCATAGGTCAATGGTATCAGAACCCATGGATCTCTTGGTCTTTTCTCATGGACACAGGAGGGCTGTGACTGCTCCGTGCATTACCCCTGTGATCAGTCTAGAAGAAGGGGGAAGGTTGAAGCCAGATGAGACTGCCCCTTTTATTGGAGAACCAAAAGCTTTCCCAGGATCAATAATCCACCCCTTATTCTTTCAGACTATTATAAAGGTCCTATTTGCCAGAACCGGGGTTACATGGCCAACCCTAAGAGAAAGGGAGATAGAAAAAAAATAGGAAAAAAGATTATCATTGATTGGCTAAGACTAATGCTGCCTTGAACAAGAGAAGAGTTCTGTTGGCAAAGAATAGCATGGGGGTAGGAGGCGGTAAAAATGAAGACCAAGTAAGCAACCAACAGTGTCTGCCTGATTCCCTGATTGAATAGAAGATTGTTCTGAGAGAATTTATCTATCATTCTTAAATTTTACATTCAAAATAATGTGAATAAATAAAATATGTATTTACCACTGAACTCATAGTAGCTATGTTATGTATCTTCATAACTGGGGAAATTAAAAAACATAGTCAGGTGCTGCATAATGATGTTTCAGTCAAAGATGGACTACATATACAATAGTGGTCTCATAATATTATAATACCATACTTTTACTATACTTTTCTATGTTTAAATATGTTTAGAGATACAAATACTTACCATTGCATTACAATAGCCTATGGTACTCAGTACAGTAACAGGTTTATAGCCCAGGAGCAATAGGCAGTACCATATAGCCTAGACGTGTAGTAGGCTATACCATTTAGGTGTGCGTAAATACATGTCATGATGTTCACACAATGACAAAATTGCCTAATAATGCTTTCCTCAGAATGTATCCTTGTTGTTAAACAATACAGGATGGTATAATGAAGCTACATTTAAAGAAAATATATTCCATAATGTTCACACAATGACAAAATTGTCTAATGATGCTTTTCTTAGAATGTATCCTTGTTGTTAAACAATACAGGGTTGTATAATGAAGCTATTACAATAAGTTCTGCTATAACACTTGTTTTGAAAATACAAATTTGTTCCAACAAGATTGACATGTTAGGGAATTGTTTGAACATAACACAATTTCGCATTTGTTTGTGTGTGATTTTGTCTACTTGAAACACTAGTCGAATGCAGAAAACTACCCAGATGACCTAAGCCACATAAGAATACACAAAACTCACACAGGTACAATCCTCAAACCTTACCAGTGACCTCAGTTCACTGACTGAGTTATGAGCCACACCCATCCACATCTGGTGTAATAAATTTCCCCCGATTTCAAATAATGCTTCTTCTGCCATTTCACAACCCATAAGCTGTGACCTTTCTGAGGCCCATTTCCACAAGCAAATGCCATGTTTTTTTCAAGATAAAGGGTTATATTTGCTGTAGTATTTATGCATTTCTTAAGCATTTATCATGTGTAAATTCTTGCTACCATTTTTATTAGGTCTTGATCTGATTTTTATGGTCCATTGACAAAGTTTCTGAGTGCTCTGTCCTAAACCTCGTGTTACCCATTAAGTCCTGTAGTTTTAATTGAACTTTTTTTTTCAGTGATACCGTATCTAAATAAATCCCTGGTGGTTACCAGGTGAATATAAATAAGTGTGTATATGCATACATACATTCATACATATATAATATTCGAACACAATTGAGGCATTTTGACATAAATCCAAAAAATTCCTTTTATATTTTAGAGGTAAATATGCCTTTAAAAGTATTTGTTAAATGTACTTGGGAGGATTTATTCAAAAAAGACTATCAATTATATTAAATAAAAGCCATTCAATACGCCAAGCTATATATAGATGTCTCCATAGTGGGTGAAGATGTGTCATTTATCTTTTAAGATAATTATGCAAACTATATTGAGCCCACACATCCTGAGCTGGGAAATGACTTTTACATCTTTCTCCTCATTTATAAATCTTTTCCAACAGAAGTTATGCAAGATTCAGACTGGTCAGCACAGAGCTGGATTTTGGTGGTCCCTTTACAATAGGAGAGAATCCATTTTCCTCCTTAGGGTCTTTCTTTTCTTTAACGAAGGCATACAGAGCACTCAGCACATTCCCAGAGCTTCTTAGAATTTTTCCCTTGAGAGATCTCAGGAAATATGAGGAAAAACAACTTCAAAAAAAATTAATGAAAGGCCTATCACTGTTCGCCTTTCTCTCTTTTAATCCCTGCCCTATCCTTTCTACTTTCTAGAAGTGTAGTGCCCCTTCAGTTTCAAACATTTTTCCTCTTCTTAAATTCCCAAGGTGGGATGCCCTTTTCTGGCACTCCATCTATGAAAGGGACAGGGAAAAGATCTTATAGAAATTGAACCCTGACACGGGGTTTATTTTCCTAAGGACCAGAACATAAAAGGACAGGGTGGGACCATGGAAGGATTAATTTCAGGCCTGTGGAGAGTGAGAAATCTGAAAAGGCTCTAGGCTTCTATGGGCATTCCCCTCCACTTCTTCTGCCTGCTGCCAGATGACTCTCACATGTGAATCCTTATTTCCTCAGGAATGCGGATCAGGGTTTGGCAAGTATGTTTTCAGTAAATAATTGCTGAATGTTCAACGCTTAAAGGCAGAAGCATAACTTTGAGTGTGCACAGTAATCACTGAAAATGATTCTGTACTCACTGTTTTGATGCAAATGCAAATTCTCGTAGCCTCTGCACTGACTCCGTGGGTCACCTGTGAGTAACTCTAGCCAAAAGCCACGCATAAGCCCTGGTCTGCCTCCAGGCAGCAGACCACAACACAGTGTCCTGAGTGCACCTGCACACACCCATGGGCACACATTAAACCCATAAACGGTGGGTTATGCTAACGTGTACTTCCTTCCTCACTGCCTCACCTTGTTCATTTTCCTTTTTCCCCACCCCTCACCCCACACAATAGGATTTTTGTTTGCTTCAGTAGCATGTGACAGCACAGTCCCTGCTTTGCCTAGCTCTGTGCTGCAAGTCTCTCAGGTAACAGGTGGCAGCTTCCCCTGTTGGATTCTAGGTTTAAAAAAGAATGACCTCATGTGGGTGGAGCTCTGGGACTTCGTAGAGGTGGTGGCAGTCACAGCCAGGTAACCCTGGAGTGAAGCGGTTTAGTTAGAAGGGAGCAGATAAACTCGTCACTCTAGTAGCTTTAACCCTCACCCTGAGGCACCTTAGCAATCAGCCATTGCCTGCAAGCCTCCAAAGCTTGTCTTTGCCTAATATGGAGCCCAAAGAAGCCACTGGGAAAGAAAACATGGTCACCAAGAAAAAGAATCTGGCCTTCTTGAGGTCTAGACTCTATATGCTGGAGAGAAGGAAGACTGACACTGTGGTTGAGAGCAGTGTTTCTGGGGACCACTCTGGCACCTTGAGGAGGAGCCAATCTGACAGGACCGAATACAACCAGAAATTACAAGGTAACCAGAAAGAAATCAATTGTCCCAGTTACTGCACTCCCAGCTCCATTTCTGCTACGTTTCCAATTGCAAAGAAAACACACAAGGCAGAGGGGAAAATTGAATACCACCTCTCCTTCCCACAAAATAAGAAGATGAAAGTAAATGTGACCTATAAATTATAGGAAAAAAATTTATTACGTGATTCAATGTTAAAGAGTCAATTCCGAATTACTCTTAATATTGCTGTGTTTTTCTTTTTTTTTTTTTCCCGGTGAGGGTAATCATTTTTCTTCTAACTTCCTCTTTTCTTCTCCCTTCTCTACCCAACTTAAGAAGTGGGAAACACTGGAAAGCAAATGAGTTAGAAACCTGCAAAAGATTGTTTATCTCAATAGGTAGATATGTGATATTACACCATGAGATATATCTAGGTAATGGTACTGAACTATGATTGTGGTTATCTTAAATAGGGGCATGAAACTATAATCGTGTCTGTGACAAAGAAGGAATGTTATAGTCAGAGAGACGGTATAAAAAGATTTGCTGAAATTCACTTAGGTGATCATTTCCTTTGAGTAAATTGAATAATACTCAAATATGGTAAGAAATGTTTAGCATGCTTATTTTGAATGACATTTGAGGAAATAACTTCAGTTTATTTTGTGATGGTACAAAGATAATTTGGCACAGTTATGATAGCACATCATTTGTTTCAGGGCCTTAATCTATATCCTGTCCTATCTATCCTTTCTTTCTCTCCTGTTTCCTGAAGGTCATTTGTTCTAGTAAATTTTCATTTTGATGTTGATATTGGGCAGCATTTTAAGTCTTTTCTTCGGTACTTGTTATGTGGTCCTCCAGAACTTGCCTCTCCTGCTGTTAGCACAAGGTGTGTCTGAACTCTCATCATCCCACTGTGAGCTGTCGTTTTGGATTTAAAAACTATGATGAGGTCAGAAAGACCGATAGGACATGCTTATATTTAACAAATCTCTTTCCACAAATATGAGCTTAGATTTAGTTATGCAAATTAATTAAGTTAAATAAGTTAAATTAAATGCATTTAAATTAAATCTAAAAATTATTACTATAAGTTAATGTGTAAAAATAAAAAAAAATTACCAGTAGTTCAGCACTAAAGCACAGCATCAATCTTATCCTCAAATACTTTTTTTTTTAAATGAGGGAGAGCATTGTTTAATCTTTGAAATTAATTTTTCTCCAGGCAATGGATACATTGGAAAGAATGGATGTCTTAAAATTTCAACTTTTATTTTAGATTCAGGGGGTATATATGTGTGTTTGTTACTTGCGTATTTTGTGTGATGCTGCGATTTGGGGTACAAATGATCTCATTACCTGGGTACTGAGCATAGTACCCAGTAGGTAGTTTTTCAGCCCTTGCCTCTGTCCATTTCTCGCCACTCCAGTAGTCCCCAGTATCTGTTGTTGCCACCTTTATGTCCATATATGTCTAATGTTTAGCTCTCACTCATAAGTGAGAACATGCAGTATTTGGTTTTCTGTTCCAGCATTAATTTGCTTAGGATAATGGCCTCCGGTTGTATCCATGTTGCTGTAAAGGACATGATTTTGTTCTTTCTTCTGGCTGTGTAGTATTCCATGATGAATATGTACCATGAGAATTTAAAATCATACACATTTAGTTTCTAATCCTGGTTCTTCAACTTACTACCAATTAGAACTTGAGCAAATTACTTGAAATATCTGAGCCTCAATTTTCCTGTCTGTGAAAGTGGGACTAATGATACTTGCCACATAGTGTTGTTGGGAGATTGAAATTCGATAATTACATAAAACATCTAGTATGCTGGCTGATAAATTTTAGGAATAATGGGTACCATAATGATAAAACAGAACTTGCCCAATATTAATCGAAGTTTGTATACCTTATTTCTCTTTTTCAATTCTTTTTTGTCCTTTGATAAAGAGACCACATCTAGAAATTCAGGAAAAGCCCATTGCTTTATCCCTAATGACATGTTTTTTCTGTCTGAGTTTCACTAATTCAGCATCTATCAGAGTCTCCATTAGCAAAATAAAAACAGAAAATAATTTTTGCTATTCACAAATTTTTGCTTACTAAATTTTCCTAAAAAAATAAGTCTATGACCACACAATAGAACAGACATGGGTTGGTTACCTTGCAGAAGACCTCAGACTTCTTACGCACTTCATTTGATTTGTGGCTTTCCTCTGCTCTGTTGGATTCTTTGAAGGTGGAAGGCAAAACTCAGCAGTTAATACATGCTTCTAGTCTGTGCTTGAGAAAAATCACCAAGAAGTATAGAGGAGCACATAAGCCATAAAGATAGGCTGGCCTCCTGAGAAGTAACATCTTAAAAACGTAACCCTTAAAAGAATCCAAGTCTGATTATCGAACGCCTAATAGAGCTTTTAGCATGGTTCGACTAGAACAGGGAATGCAACAAGGGAAGGCATGTTCTCATTAATGTTCAAAGCAATCAGTTCTGTGCGTTTGTTCTCTGGCCTGTACGATACCCATTATTATGCAGATGAGTCCTAAATCACCTTAAGAAGCTCTTTATTATTCAAATGCCGAGAGCTTTTCCTCTCCCTTTCTTGGAACTGGTGGTCCCTGGGAGGCACTGAATAAACACCTGGACTGGTTAGAGCCCTCAGATAGATGGCCTAAAGCTATTGTGAGGTCAAAGAGTGCTTTCAAATACTGGAATTTCTGGCAACACCACATTCCTCAAATTATTTAGCTGGTTATTTAATTAGTTATTTAATTGGTTGTCCTTCAATGCTATATTACTTGAGTAAAATTCACTGCTCTAACTCTCTGGGGAAGCAAGTTCTCTGGGTTCCGTAAAATGTAAGATTTTTCTTTGGTGCTCTTGAGCTTGTCTTTTAACTCATGATACCTAGTCTATCTGTTCAATTCAATTTCTCACATCACTTTAGTAGCATGAAACTTAAGTTGTAATAACAATTTTAAAAATGGTACACTGGCTGAATTAAAACGATAGAACATGGCTCTAACCAGGACATCCTAAAACCTTTGCAGAAGATTGTGATCACATCAACATAGTCATTCCTACTAAGCCTGGAGTTGTACAATAATAGAAAGGCCACCCTTAGGCTCCCTTACTCCTTGAACAGATTAATTCAGTTGACTAGCATTTATTGAATATGTTATACCTTGTTCTTTGAAATTAATTTTTCTCAAGGCCCTTGATACATTGGAAAGAATACAAATTGTAAAATCATACACATTTGGTAAATTGACATTTATTGAATGTTTTAGATGCTGTGTCTTGAGGGTTACAATGAACAGCAAAAACAGAATATGTGCCAGGAATTACAACTACAAAATCATCAAGAAAACATGCCTGACCTTTACTCCAAAGAGGCTCAAAGTCTGGTTGGGAAAGATAAGACAGGTAAACAAATAAATACAATAAAGTGGCATGATAGAAGTGGAGGTAGGATCAGTGGGTCCACAAAAGGAGGAAACAGTCTATTCAGGACTGCATGAAGGAGGTTGTCAGAAAATGGTGTCTCTAAGAAATGATAAGGGTAGGGATGAGGGAAGGTATAGGTAAGAGAATGGCATTTTAACCTCTTCACTGTATTTAGCTCTGTCTGAAATGGTTTTTGTTTCCTTGTTTATCACCTGTTATTGACTGTCGTTCCCCTCCCTTTTCTCTCCCTCCCCTCTCATACACCATGAAAGAAACCCTATCTGTCTTGTTAACTGTTGCATCTCAGCAGCCCAGAATACAGTAAACACTCAGTAACTGTTAAATAGAGTGAATGACTTGAATGATCAGGCCCAAGCAGGAAACTGGTGTGAAGAAAGACACCATGGCCTGAAATAAGAGCCATTGTATTTATCTAAATATGTGAGGACACATGTTTCTATCAGAAAGATGATTCTTCAGTTAAATGAACATCAGAGATTAAAATGTACAGAATTTATATAATAAGTAATTCTTAGTGGAAGCCTGTTTCATTCCCAACTCAACCTTTCAGAGCACACAACAACCATATTTCAAAAATTCCTCTTCTATTAGTGACAAGAGCCATCTTAACTTCCACTAGCTCAATTCCTCATTTCCATTCTACTGGGAGCCATAGAAATTACCTAAATACAAGAAATTTAGTGGTTGAGTTGTAAAAACTCAGAAAGGGTTTCATAAATACTTATATACATGATCTCTACATTTGAAATATGCCTAATTTAAATAGTTATACAGAACTGTGTCTGTGCATATGCAGATATATAATGTGTATATATATGTGTGTATATATATATATCTCCAGTATGTAGATATAGATATACATGTATGTACTTGTATGTGTTCGTGTGTGTACTTGAGACACTTTTTTGCAATGATTAGACTTTTTATTGAAAGTTACTATAAAATTTAAAGAACAAAAAGAACAAAAGTTTACTAACATTCAGGAGTCTTTTCTGAAAACCATATATGAATTATATCACTGACATTATAGGTTTCCTCTCAGTATGGGTACTATGGACTGAATGTTTGTATTCCTCTAAAATTCCTATGTGAAACCTAATCCCCAATGTGACAGTATTAGGAGGTGGGGTCTTTGGGAGGTAATTAGGTATTGAGGGTGAAGCTTTGGTGAATGGGATTAGTGACCCTTAAAAAAAAAAAAAAAAGGCAAGAGAGAGCTTGCTTCTCTCTGCTCTCAGCCATGTCAGGATACAAGAAGGTGGCCATGTGCAAACCAGGAAGTGGGCTCTCAGCAGGAATAAGATCTTCCGCATTAGGAATAAGATCAACTTGATTCTGGATTTTCCAGCCTGCAGAACTGTGAAAAATAAATTTTTGGTAAACTCAAGCCACCTAGTCTCTAATATATTTGTTATAGCAGCCCAAACCAACCAAGACAGGTCGGTTACCTTTATCCTCTATGGCCACACTAAACTTCTGGTTAATTTTCTGGCCAATGCATATTTTTGTTTATCCAACACCAGGTGAAAAGGTGAGAATACATGGGTAAAATGCTATTACCCATTACCACTGCCGGTAACACAAGGCAAAAATTACGTCTCCATTTCTTAGTGGGTCTGTGGTACCTTCTATTTTTGCAAAGGCTATTGTATCATTCTAATTAAGAAAGGTTATCTTTATGAGACCCAAAGTTGTCTTAATATGGTGCTAAAGATGAACCACCCTACTGTATGAACTTTATACAAAATAACATACTGTGCCATGTGGGGACAAGTGGCTCAAATAATAAATTAGACTTGGTAAGACTATGAGGGCATTTAATTTAAAATGTTTTTTAAGAATATAGACAGTCTGTCAGGGAGCAGAAATTAACACTGGAAGACTTGGTGAGTTTTTTTCAAGGCCAAATGAAGAATGGAGTAAAACAAATTGTCCAGCTTCCTGTGCATGTTTCTATCCCAGTGCTACAAACCCTTTTTGTTCGTGTCTGTTCTTTGATTAGTGAGTAGCTCCTTCCCCTTTATCTGCCTTCATACACTCTACAGTGAAATGGGAAGTATTTGAATCAGTAATGTGACACCAGTACAAACAGGTGTGTGTCATAGTTTGAAGGGCAAATCTTTCTAAAAGGCAAGACGCTTTAAAAACGCAGTAACTTTTGTCTTACTGCATATATAGAAACCAGTGAAAAACACGGTATTTTACTTTCCTATTTTTTTTCAGTAGAGACATCTTGCAGTTTTTAGAAGGACCATTTGTGTCAAATAATGTGTGAGTCACAGAAATTGAGACTGTTTGAGCTATTCTACTACTACCATATTGTGATGGGCAAATTTATTCCTATGTTTGACCGATATGACTTTAGGTATAACTTTCTTAAAAGTAGCAAACACAATTTCTAGTTGTGCTTTTTTTTTGTTTATAAAAATTATGGGTTTATCAAAATGAGACATCAAGAGGAAGAAGGAATGAAAGAAAGGAAGGAGAGAGAGAAGGGGAGGGGAGAGACAGACAGAAACCAAGCAAGCAGCAAGAATGAATAGAAATATACCTTAAAATAGTAATAAAGTTGGAGAGATGATGGGAGAGAGAAAAGCACCCAAGCCACATTCATCTTTGTTTCTGTTGACACAGGAAAAGAAAAAAAAAAAAAACCTCTGTTTACAGAATTACTTTTTCTTGATGCCATAATCATATTAGCATCAGTACCTTTATGAATATTGATTTCCTGATAAAAGTAGAATTATTGCAAGAGTTGCTAAATTTATAAGCAGTATCATTCTTAGAACCAGTCAAGACTCAAAGTTATGGCTTATTTGGGAGTCCTACCTTCACTTCTAGACTGTTTCTGAGACTGTGGAATTTTCTGTTCAACAGGCCTCAGTAGTGGCTCCAACATTTGCTTGGACCGCTTCTTATCCCATGCTCTCAAGGGCAGACTGTGGTTGCTGGTGTGCATGCTCTTAGGCCTAAGGCACAATTGATGATGGGGGTGTTTCTGGAGCTTGATCATGCTGGAGTGTTCAGATCATGTCTACCAGGTTCCTCTGGGTGGGAAAGCTGGTAGAGAGAAGAGTAGGGATTCAAGCCTCAAGACTAGGTAGGAGTGCGTGTGTCCCATGGTCCCCTGCCAAATTTTGGCATAAAACTCTGAGGGATATGAGAAATCTAAATTAGAAGTTGGCCTTTCAGATTGTTATAAAATATATTTATCAAGACAGAAGGAAAATCACATTTTATTTAATAGTTTGCCAGCTTCATTTATAACTTTTAAATATGTAGATCTGGTATGCTGGCCTCCATCTGTATCCTTGCTCCAGGTCCCACAAAGGAGGCAGCTATGTGTGGTTTTTGACTGTAATCTATTTCAGGATATAACCCTTCTTCTATACTAGGTTGTGAAAGTAAGAGGGAAGGGGAGGGAAGGAAGAGATTGAGTATTAGTGTTATGTTATCTGCTAGGAGCTATGCTAGCCAGATGCTGTCACACACACTGTTACTGAATCCCAACATCTCTTCTGTTCAGTTCTGATTTTATCATTGAGAAAAATAGGTGGTAGGCCTTGGGTTTGAGATGTCACATGCTTGAAATATTTGCAAAATGGAATGAATTTAACTAGTTGACTCAGTAGGTATTTTATACATATGATTTACTAAGAAGTCAAAGCCATTTGATGGTTGCAGCACATGTTTTGTAATGTGATGACATTTCTCTGCTACCATAATAAAGCTTAACTTGCTGTTTTTCACTTTGGAATATATTTTCTTTCTTTTGACTTATAGTGGCATGTCCCTGCTAGACTGTCACTGTTTAATAAATACTTTTTTTGTTTAGTTGTCGGGGAACAAAATTACAAAGGTAGGTTAAGCAAACCTGTCTTATAGTAATAGCTTAATGATCTCCATTTCCTGCTTCATTGCGTATCTTGACACTGAAACTCATCTTTCTTTAATTTTATGCCTGTTGTCATTTATTTGCATCTCAATAAAACTTAATATATATCAGAATAACTGAGAGTCCTATTCTACAGCAATGAGAGGAGGGAATACATTTGCAAATGAAAAGAATGGAATTATGTGTGGGAAACAAGCAACTTTTTATCTGGATAGGTGATATTTCAGTAGAATTATATGAAGTCAGCTTAAATTGTGAGTCATAACTTAAATGCAGCAGGAACACAGAGTGCTATGATTTAAGACTTTGTCCAAGGTTTTCTGAACAATGTTTTTCTTGATTAATGAATCAGAGAATAAATGAATAGTCTAAGATACCTGCACTGAAGCCCTCGATAGAGGATGCAATCTTAGACTGACATACAATTCTTACTTAAAGAAGAAAACTTAAAGGTCATGTCATCTAGCTACTACTCTAAATATTGTGAGTCATTTCATTATAGCACTTCACAGAAACTGTTTTTCCTGAATGCTTCTTAATGTTAGGTCTCCAGTGTCACTACAAAAAGCCATCACAGATTTCTCCTTCTGTGTTTGTTGTGAAATGGTTGATGAAGACATTGTTTACCTCTCTCAGATTTTATTCAATGGAAAGCTGACTCTCCTTAAGAATAAAAACACATCCCCTCCCAGATAAAAACAAGCAATTTACTATATTTAGCTGCTAGGAGCTTAGGGTCAAATTTGTTTTTGTTCCCTGGCCTTTATATTAACTATTTTGTCTGTCTAAAAGTTTCTTTCCCATAGAGGCAGGGTGTGGTGGCTCATGCCTGTAATCCCAGCACTTTGGGTGGCCAAGGTGGGTCTCTCGCTTGAGCCCAGGAGTTTCAGACCAGTCTGTGCAACATGGTGAGACCCTGTCTCTACTAAGAAAACAAAACAAAACAAAACAAAAAATTAGCTGGTTGGTGGTGCATGCCTGTAATCCCAGCTACTTGGGAGGCTGAGGCACAAGAATCACTCGAACCTGGGAGGCAGAAGTTACAGTAAGTTGAGATCATGCCACTGCACTCCAGCCTGGAGTCTCAAAAATAGAGTAGAATAGAATAGAATAGAATAGAAAGAATAGAATAGAATAGAATAGAATAGAATAGAATAGAATAGAATAGAATAGAATAGAAAAGTTTCTTTCCCCAAATCTCTGCAAGAGCAGATTTTTATCACTGAAGTCTCTGTTCATCTTTTTTGGGAGTCCCTCCCTGACCATCCGACCTAAAGTGATGTAGGTGAGGGAATACTTTTCCTCTATCCTCTTAAATTCTGTGACTAGGACCTGTGAATTCTATAGACAAAAGACATACTAACAAAAGAAAAAGCATACACATTTTACTTGAGGTTAACATTTTTATGTGTCATGGGAGGCTTTGTAGGAAGAAAGAAGTAAAAACCTCAAAGAAGCAGTTAGACCTAGGGGTTTATATAACATTTTAACAAAGGTCATAAATTGTGGAGATATGACAAAGCCAAAGTAAAAGAGTTTAGGGTTGGGGAAAGAAATTGTGGAAAAGTGACTAGGAAATACATGGGAGAAGCTAATGGAAGATAAGGGTTATTTTTGTAAGATTTGTTTGTGTAGATTCATCTCTGTGTCAACTCCCTGTCTCTGATGATGAGAATATTCCCTTCTTGGTGATACAGGGAGGGCACTTTTCTCATGGTAAATTTACACTCTGCTTTTAAGTAAAAAAGGAAAAGGCAGAGAGCCCTTCCTGCATCTGCTATTGAGCATCTCCAGCTCAAAATAATCAATATCCCAAAGTGGCATATTTAGGGATGGTGCGTTCTGATCCCCCTCAGTGGCTTTCATACCACCTATTACTCTATGAAATTATACTACTTCATTCTATTTTTGGCTTTTGCTGTCATTTGAATATAATTCTCCTTGGGGAAAAAGACTTAGCATTTAAGCAATGCCTGGCATACAGTTATTCTGCTCAATGACTATTTATTGAATGACTTTAAAATATCCAGTGAATAATTACAACTATATTGATCCTTATGACATACTTGCTTTTACAATTCTGTCATTTTCACTTTCCCACTATGTAATGGTAGTTAACTTTCAGTTAATTTCTTTACATTCTTTTTCCGTAAAGAAAGATTATAAATAAATAAATTTAATTAAAGAAGAGACTAGAAAGAGTTTCCTGGCCAAGAAAAATAGGATCTCTTTTTAAATGAATTTATTCAACAAATATTTGCTAGGTATTCGTATGTGCCAGGTATGACTAGGTCCTAAGAATGTTTTTTAAAATATCAGAAGCACACCCAGCCCATTGAGTGAGACAGGTTATGAACAAATTATTGCAGTAATGTAACAAGGGCCTGAAGTATACTGCAAATTGGGTTTCCGACTTGCAAATTCCCCTCGGGTGGAGGGGAATTATTAGGCAGCATTCTGTGACCACCACATGGGGAAGAAAAGGAAAGGACATAAGCCTGGGCACAGGGAGAGGCCGAGCTGTGATGTGGTCTCATTGGAAGCTTTAGCCAACTCTGAGGGAAGTTCTGAAGACAGATGATTTTTTGGAGTTGTCCCCAGTGTTGTGAAGGACCTGGGCCCTTGTATCACACTTTACGTTTGGGGATGTGGCTATCTTGGGAAAAGGCATGGCCTGAGAGGTGCTTTCATCTGAGATAATTCCTAAAGAGGGCATATCTGCTGGTTGCACTCCCGGCAGCTGAAATAATAATTTATCCCTTCCTTTAAGGGGAACGGGTGCTAACATGGCATCCACCACATATTAAGTGGTTATTATTATTAGAGACACAAATAAGGCAATATAGGAGCTATGATAAGAAAGAGCTTAATTGCACCTCTGAAATGCCAAAAGAAAATATATTGAAATCTGAATCTTGAAATCCAATTAGGACTTTTAGGGGCAGAAGCCATTCCAGGCAGAGGGATTATGCTGGTCCTCATACATGGAACAAGGTAATAATACTAATTTTTGTATTTGGTGATTTCTAAATGGAAGAGCAGGTACAAACACCAACTGAACATCTGTAGTAGGCACTTAGGTGCAGTACGTCATTTCATGCTCTTAGCAACTTTGCAAATAAGTTATTGCCATATATTTATAGATGATAAAACAGAGGTTAAGAGAGGTATAAGCATTCTCCCAGTGGTCACATAGCTATTAATAGCAACTGGTGAAGTCAGAGTTTTCCTGAGGTTTGCTTGGCTCCAAAGTCAGGGCTTTTTCAACCATCATGCAGTTTTCCTGTTCTAACCTTAGTTTTTAGTAGTAGTACCTGTTTTATGGTTTGCTCTTAAGAAATCAACTGATTTTAATAAACTTTTGAACAATACTCACAAGCATCAAGAGAACTGTAAGTTCTGCCAATACATTCATCGGCAATCTTGAAGTGAACAGTGACCAACAAGTATTTTTCAGTAGCTGTGTTATTTTATGCCTCTCAACAAAATGTTCTATGTGCTTGGAAATTAGAAAGATATGTACTTGCATTGAATAAGGTCCATACTTCACAGAATCACTAGAATATTCCACTCTAAAAATACAAAACTGGTTATCTGAATTATCTAGTCTTTGAAAAATCCTTGTCATCACTAACTACAGAGTACTTACCTGGATTAGGGTACTCGGTGAAAAACTGGGTCAGAGTGTCAAACTACATGGCTCCTTTGCTTAACACTCCTCATTGCTTTTCATTTTTCTATAGCTAGCAGCAGTACCCAAAGAGGGGAATATATAAACCCCAGGAGATTTTACAGACAATCTATTGTGCGAAGAAAAAAATAGGTTTGTTTTTCAGTATTGCTCTTTGAAAATATTTATTGTTGTGTATGCTTCATAATATGTATGATACATTAATATGATACGTATATTAGAGGTGTATACACAGAACAGTTTAACTGACACAATAAAAACATTTGCAGTAAAATTCTGACACGCTACTACATGGATGATCATCAAAGATATTGTGCTAACTAAAATAAGCTAGTCACAAAAGGGCAAACACTATATGATTCTACTTATATGAGGTACATAGAGTAGTCAAATTCATAGGGACAAAAAGTAGAATGGTGGTTTCCAGGGGCTGGGGGAAGGAGGAAATGGGGAATTATTTTTTAATGGGTAGAGTTTCAATTTGGGAAGATGAAAAAGTTCTAATGATTGCATAATAATGTGAATGTATTTAATGATACTGAACTGTTTACTTAAAAATAGTTAACATTGTAAATTTTATGTCCTGAATATTTTACCACAATAAAAAATGATAAAAAAGTTTGGCGGCCCTTGTTTTACAATATTAAAATGGAATGTAAGGCTTTTCCCAATTTGACTCTATCTCATCTCTGGCCTGGAGGACAGTGTTACTTTTGTCAATGAAAAGAGTCAAACTCTGTGAAATATTTGAAGATATTTATTCTGAGCCAAATATGAGTGGCCAATGGCCTGTGACACAGCCCTCTGGAGATCCCGAGAACGTGTGCCCAAGGTGGTCAGCCTGCAACTTGGTTTTATACATTTTAAGCTTGGGTCAGGAAAGGTGGGACACTCATCTTCTGCTAAAGACTTTAAATAAAAACATTTTCTGAAGTACCCATTTATTTAACTCCTCATTGCTCTGTCTGTGCTATGCTGATCACTGTCGGAGCCTGTAAATTCAAACCAATACCACTTCAGTGTTTTTCAAGACAGGTAAGCTTTGTTTAATTCCTTTTTGAAATCCACTATCTACTTTCTATGCCAATTAGCAGTCAGAGGAAATAAATCACATGCCCTTCCAATGAAGATAAAATATTCCCAGCCCCAGTATTTGAGCTTTCAAATTCAGAGTCGCAGAGGGTCTGTTCCTCCACATTTTCACTTAATACCTCACTGGCTCCCCTCCAAACCCTGTCTGACATGCAATTATTTTCAACCTATTTCACAGAAGGCTGCTCCATTCATCTTTCTGTGGGTCAGATTTCCATTGAAACTGATTTTAAACGATAAAGGATTTTACTGTGTGAAACGTATGTTGGTAGGGCTCGACGCAATGCTAAGCCAAGATTTTTTTGGGTTTATGGGGGCAGATATGAAATTGGCAGCATGGAGATGGATGAAAGAACATTTATAATCATATCTGGGGGTTTCGTAATGATCTGTCTGGAATAAAACCGTATATTGAATTATGGGTGGGTGTTTGCACTATACGGGTAGAAAGGGAATCGGACTGATAGAGGCAGGGAGGGAGTGTTGGTCGGAAGTTCTGAACTCAATTTCTGGCTTTGTTACTTAAGGTAGAAGATTTACTCTCTCTAGAAATTAGCTTCCTTTTTTAATATAATGAGATAGAGCTGAGCAGAACTTATCACCTTATCTCCTCTACCTGCTCTTTTCCCGTTGTTCCCTATTTCTTTAAATGGCACCATGACCCAGTTAACAAGTCAGAAATCTGAGAGTCAGCTTTGACTTCTCCTTTACCCTCTGCATTGATTACTCACCAGTTCATGCTAATTTCACCTCTTGAATTTCTCTTGATCTGCTCTGTTCTTTCTATCTTCTTGGCAATTAGACTAAGCTTAACTCCCTCCTTCTTTCCCCTAGTGACTGGACTGTCCATGCGAAGAGCCACTTCACTACCCACAGGCTTCCTCCTCACCCTCCCCTCTCAAATCTAGTTCTGTGGAGGCCAAAGTGATCTTGCTAAGAGAATCTAATCATGCCCCTCATTTATTAAAAAATTCCTCATTGTCGAGATCTGTCTCCTGAGAATTTCTCTAGACTTGTCCCCTTTTCACAACCTCTATCACTTGTACTTCAGCTGCACTAAGTTGTTTTCGCATCTTTTTTTGCCACCAAGCCTTTCAATATACTATTTCTTTTGCTCATGACACTTTTGCATTTCTCTTCACCTTGTGCTACCTGTTTCAGATTTCAACTGTGTCACTCCTCCATAGGACTGACGTCCAGGCTGTGCTATGCTTGCATGGGTCACAGGTTATCATAATTATATTTATACTAACTACAGTTTTAATTTTTTTATTTTTAATTTTTGTGGGTACATAATAGGTGCATATATTTATGGGTTACATGAGATATTCTGATACAGGCATGCAATGCATAGTAATTCCATCAGGAAAAATAGGGTATCAATCACCTCAAGCATTTATCCTTTGTGTTACAAATAACCCAGTTATACTCTCTTAGATATTTTGAAATGTACAATTAAATTATTTTTTTATTATAGTCACCCTATTGTGTTAGCAAATACTGGGACTTACTTATTCTTTCTAACTATGTTTTTGTACCCGTTAATCATCCCCCTTTCCTCCACTACATCCTCCAGACTACCCTTCCCAGCCTCTGGCAGCCATCTTTTTTTTTTTTTTTTTTTTTTAAGAGATGGAGTTTTGCTCTTGTTGCCCAGGCTGGAGTGCAATGGCACAATCTTGGCTCACCGCAACCTCCACCTCCCAGGTTCAAGCGATTCTCCTGCCTCAGCCTCCCGAGTAGCTGGGATTACAGGCATGCACCACCACGCCCAGCTAATTTTGTATTTTTAGTAGAGACAAGATTTCTCCATGTTGGTCAGGCTGGTCTTGAACTCCTGATCTTAGGTGATCCTCCTGCCTTGGCCTCTGAAAGTGCTGAGATTACACACCTGGCCTGCCATCCTTTTACTATCTATCTTCATGAGTTCAATTGTTTTAATTTTTAGCACCCACAGATAAGTGAGAACATGCAAAGTTTGTCTTTCTGTGCCTGACTTTTTTCACTTAACATAATGGCCTCCAGTTCCATCCATGTTGTTGCAAATGATGGGATATTATTCTTTTTATGGCTGAATAGTAAGTACTCCATTTACACCAGTTTTTAAATACTGACCAATATTTTAAAATGCAAAGTGATTTGTTTGCAGAATCTTTCTGGAATAATTCTTAATCTTTTAAATTTGTCTCATTCAACTCCTAATATAACAGCAGTGCTTTGGCAACTTGACTTTATAAAATTATTTCAAAACATTAAAGCAGTTTTCACAGAAACATACACATGGTATTTTACCCTCATATTTCATTAATTATGTAAGTTTCGTTAAAGTAATATAATTACAAAGAAGTATAACTGACATAATGAGGTCAGCTGTTGAACACAATTAAGTCTTGAAAAATATGCCCCTTGATTGTTAAGTGGAGAAGTACATAGACATCAGTTTGTGTATTTTAGGGAGATAATGGAAAATGTTGATTTATCTCATGACTTCAATACCCTGTCTTTACTTCTAGATTATACATATCTTGATGGTAAGAGCTGTTGTTTATTCATTTAATATACACAACACAAAGCACAATATCAACTCAATATGCAATATGTAATTTAAAAAATTAATATTAAATTAGATATAAGATTTTTTTTTCTTTTATTATTATACTTTACGTTTTAGGGTACATGTGCACATTGTGCAGGTTAGTTACATATGTATACATGTGCCACGCTGGTGCGCTGCACCCACTAACTCGTCATCTAGCATTAGGTATATTTCCCAGTGCTATCCCTCCCCCCTCTCCCCACCCCACAACAGTCCCCAGAGTGTGATGTTCCCCTTCCTGTGTCCATGTGATCTCATTGTTCAATTCCCACCTATGAGTGAGAATATGCGGTGTTTGGTTTTTTGTTCTTGCGATAGTTTACTGAGAATGATGATTTCCAATTTCATCCATGTCCCTACAAAGGACATGAACTCATCATTTTTTATGGCTGCATAGTATTCCATGGTGTATATGTGCCACATTTTCTTAATCCAGTCCATCACATGAACAGACACTTCTCAAAAGAAGACATTTATGCAGCCAAAAAACACATGAAAAAATGCTCATCATCACTGGCCATCAGAGAAATGCAAATCAAAACCACAATGAGATACCATCTCACACCAGTTAGAATGGCAATCATTAAAAAGTCAGGAAACAACAGGTGCTGGAGAGGATGTGGAGAAATAGGAACACTTTTACACTGTTGGTGGGACTGTAAACTAGTTCCACCAATGTGGAAGTCAGTGTGGCGATTCCTCAGGGATCTAGAACTAGAAATACCATTTGACCTAGCCATCCCATTACTGGGTATATACCCAAAGGACTATAAATCATGCTGCTATAAAGATATAAAGTTTTTTAACTCCAAAGACTATGGAATTTGTAAAATTGTTAACTTACCTTCAAATTCTAATATTCTTTGATTTGTATGTAATTATAAACATATTTGTGTTGTGATGAAATTATATATTAGTTAATGGCCAGATTCTTGTGTTGTATTATCTTTGTGTTCTCCACAGTCAAATGACTGTGAAAGTTGCTCAATAAGTAAGTATCAAATGGTGTATGTGTGCCTGCCTGGTTGGTTGTTGGGAGTATGAGAATGTTCCAACATTCTTGAAGTATGTCTTTGTTAGCAGCATGAGAACAAATGAATACATACTGCATTTTGTTTATAAAAGTGCATATTCCTGAAAATTATTTTTAGGGTGAGGGCAAGTGCTGTTAAGTAAGGCATTAAACAAAACTTTAAGCTTGGTATATGAAATTATTCACTACAACTATTCTTTACTAAGAGATCAGTAAGATTGCAATACAATTAAGAAAATCTAAATTCAGGATTATTTATTGGTAGCTATTGAAAAACAATATCAGAGGGGAACCTTAATCTAAATAAACAATGACTTAGAATTTTACAAGTAATAATAAGCTGTGTACTTTAGCAGGACACAGCTATTTAATCATCTCCTTGCCCATTAAACTTGAGAAGCACATTCTCAGTGAATGCTCAGAAACTTATTTGCATTGGTGATTTAGCTTTGGGGTAAATGATTCAGATTTTTAAAATTCAGATGTTATTATATTATGCTAAACAACATGCCAGGGCTATATCCCTAGCTCATTTGAATTTAGCCTGAATAATAGCAGTGCACATTAGGCCTGGTGTTGAACCGACTTTGTAGCAGTCTTTGCTGTTTTTGCTTTTTCCAGCCAAGGAGGGCAATTTCCTGATAGATGGTCAATCTCCCCTCTTGCCCTTGGAACATTTCCAAGGAAAAGAAAAAGAGGGAAAGCACGTGTAGCCATTCAGAACCAGATACAGAATAATGGCAAGTAAGTCATGGTCGTAAAAACAATGACTGACATTTTTTGAGAGGTTTCTGGTGTGTCAGACATTGAATTAAGCAATTTTCATGCTTTATCTCAATTCTCACAACCTCCTAGCAGTGAGCAGTGGTTAACATGCAGATTCAGGAGCCAGACTGGCTTAGGTTTGAATCCTGGCCCGCCACTTTCAGTGGTGTGACCTTGGGCAAACTACTTAACCTCTGTGTGTGTCAGCTTCTGCATGCGTAAAAGGAAGGGAATATATATACATCTTATTGTGTTTTTGTGAAGATTGAAGAGAAAATGCAAAACAAACTCAGTGTTTGCACTAAAAAATGTTAGCTTTTATTATCATTTAATATTACTATTATTCTTTTTCTCTTTCTACAGTGAATCAATTTAGTGAATCCAAATGACTTCGTCCAGGTCACAGAGGAAGTGGGTGTCATTGCCAGAACTGAACTCTATGCCTCCCTGTCCAGCAAAATTCCACTACATAGAACATGATGTACCATGATCACGACAGTTCCAGGCAGGGAGTGAAGGGAGAGAGCCCAGGCTTCAGAGCTAAGCACATAAAGTTTGAATCCCAGCTCTTCTGCATATTCTATGAATCACTGAATATATTTACATACATTCACTGTATTCAGTTTCATCTCTAAAATTAGCATAATATCCCATTTTTAGAGTTGTGAGAAAGATAATAAATAATGCATATTTTAAAAACTGGTAAATAAAAAGTTCTTGAAACTGGTTGCTCTTATTATAGGCTTATCACAATACATTATAATCAAATATAATTACAGTAATAGTGTATAATGCTTTAATATCAAAAATAATTTGGGGGAACATACACGTTTATAAACAAAATGCAGTATGTATTAGTCTGTTCTCATGCTGCTGATAAAGACATACCTGAGACTGGGTAATTTATAAAGGAAAGAGATTTAATTGACTCAGAGTTCCACAGGGCTGGGGAGGCCTCAGGAAACTCACAATCATGGCAGAAGAGGAAGCAAACACATCCTTCTCATGGCAACATGAGAAGGGGAACTATGAGTGAAGAGTGGGGAAAAGGCCCTTGTAAAACTGTCAAATCTTGTGAGAATTCACTGTCCAAAAACAGCAGCCTAGGGGTAACCATCCTTGTAACCATCCTTATGATTCAATTACCTCCCACCAGGTCCCTCCCATGACACGTAGGGATTATGGGATCTACAATTCAAGAAGAGATTTGGGTGGGGACACAGCCAATCCATATCATGGTATATATACACAATGGAGTATCATCAGCCTTAAAAGGAAAGGAAATTCTGATAACATGATATAACATCAATGAACCTTGAGGAAACATGATACAACACAGATGAACCTTGATTACATTCCGCTAACTGAAATAAGCCAGACACAAAAGAACAAATACTGTATGACGCTACTTATATGAAGTACATACTAGTCATATTCATAGAGACAAAAAGCAGAATGATGGTTGCCAGGGGCTGGAGGGAGGAAGAAATGCATAAGTATTGTTTAATAGGTATAAAATTTGTTTAGAAAGATGAAAACATTCTGGAGATGTTTGGTGGTAATGGTTGTCCAACAATGTGAATGCATTTAATGCCGCTGAACTGCACACCTAAAAATAGTTACCATTATACATTTTATGTCATGTATATTTTACTACAATGAAAAAGTTGGAGAAAAAAGAATATATCCATCTACAGGAGGAAAAATTTGTTATTAAAATTATTGAAATGAGAATTGCAGTCCTAAAATTAACTCATACCTCTTCTTTTTTTTTCTTTTTTTTTTTTTTTTGAGACGGAGTCTCACTCTGTCACCCAGGCTGGAGTGCAATGGCGCAATCTTGGCTCACTGCAAGCTCCGCCTCCCAGGTTCTCGCCATTCTCCTGCCTCAGCCTCCGGAGTAGCTGGGATTACAGGCGCCCACCACCATGCCCAGCTAATTTTTTGTATTTCTAGTAGAGACGGGTTTCACTGTGTTGGCCAGGCTGGTCTCAAACTCCTGACCTCAGGTGATCCGCCCGCCTCAGCCTCCGAAAGTGCTGGGATTACAGGCGTGAGCCACCGCGCCCTGCCTGCTCATGCCTCTTCAGGAAGATTTTTGATATTTTGCGTTGAATTCCTCTAAGAAGTCATTTCAGTCTTTATATTTCACAATAGTGAGAAGGAGTGCATGACTGTTCTTACCCACACATATGTTCCTTTTCGAATTGGCAGATGAGTATTCATCAATGTAGATTCTAACAATACTGTCAGAGGAGAAATAATATTGTTGTGACACCAAGAGAATATTTTTATTGTACACATTACCTTGGAATAACATTTTTGCCAGGAAATTTGATGCAGCATACATATAGTGCCTGATAGAAGCCAGGCGAAAGTACATTAGTCTTGTGTGTTGTACATGATATATAGTCAAACAGCCTGTGAGATAGAAGGATATCATTAACTATGAAGGTCATTCCATCATCAGTATAATGTTTGGAACAAAGATATATTCAGTTATGCTGTTTACTCTATTTATACTTCAACTCTGCATCTTTATAAACCTACCTTTCTACGTGATTTTTAAAACTCACAGAAGACTTTTTTTTTAAGAAGAGAAGATCTGTTTTGTTTAAATTGCCTTGCACTCCAAATTCAAATCAAAACTATTATGAATTTTAAAACATGACTTCTTCTGACATTGAAACTTTTCTTTTTTTTCCAATTACTATATAACTGTTAAAATTTTGGAAAAATATTTTAGTATGCCCAGGAAGCCTTGCTATGTCTATTCTATTTGCATTTGTTTCATAGTCTCATTAGGTTCATTTTCCCCCTAATTTTTCATTTGTGGTAAAATGCACATAACAATATTTACCATCTTAGCCACTTTAAAGTGTACAGTTCCGTGGCATTAAATACATTCATAATGTTCTGTAAACCTCACCACCACCTCCAGCACTCTTTTCATCTTGTAAAAATGAAACTCTGTAACTATTAAACAATAACTCTCTCTTCCCCCACCCATCCTCAGCCCTTGGCAACCATCTCCACTTTCCGTTTCTATGATTTCGACTATTCTAAGTACCTCATACAAGTGGGATCATATGTATTTGCCCTTTGTGCCTGGCTTATTTTACTTGCCATAATGTCCTCAAGATTCATCCAGGTTATAACATATGTCATAATTCCCTTTCTTTTTAAGGCTGAATAATATTCCATTTTCTGAATATTACACATTTTGTTCATCTATTTATCCATTAATGGATACTTGGGTTGCTTCTGTGCTTTAGCTATTGAGAATAATGCAATCCTACCAACAATACTCAAGAATTCCAATTCCAATTTCTCCACATCCTTGCCAACACTTCTGGCTTATATTTTAAAATATATTAGCCATCCTTATGGGTGCAAAGTGGTATCTCACTGTAGTTATGATTTGCTTTTCCCTCATGATTAGTGATGCTGAGCATCTTTTCATATGCTGATGGGACCTTTGTATATTTTCTTTGGAGAAAAATCTATTCAAGTGCTTTGCTCATTTTTTATTCAGGTTGTTTATTTTGTTGTTGTTATTGTTGAGTTTTGGAGCTCTTTCTACATTCTGGGTGTTAATCTTTTATCAGATATACAAATATTTTCTCCTATGCTGTAAACTGCTCTTTTATTTTGTTGATAGTGTCTTCTGATGCACAAACTTTAAAATTTTCATAAGTCCAACTTTTCTGTTTCTTCAGAAAAGAAGAAAAAAGCCTGAGCCTTTGTCATATCCAAGAAATTACTGCCAAATTCAATATCATGAAATTTTTGCCCTATGTTTTCCTTTACAAGTTTTATATTTTTAGATTTCTGATCCATTCTGAGTTAAATTTTGTATGTGGTGTTAGATAAGGGTCTAACTTCATTCTTTTGCATGCAAATATCCAATTTTCCCAGCACCATTTGTTGTAAAGATTGTCTTTTCCCCATAAAATAGTCTTGGCACCCTTGTAAAATATCATTTGACCATATATGCAAGGATTTATTTCTGGTTCTTTATTCTGTTTCATTAGTCTGTATTTATGCCAGTACCACAATATGTTGATTTCCTGTAACTTTGTAGTAAGTTTTGAAATCACGAAGCATGAGTTCCTCCAGCTTTATTCTTCTTTTTCAAGATTATTTTGGCCTATTGTTGTCCCTTGAGATGCCATGTAAGTTTTAGGATGGGTTTTTTTTTTATTTCTACAAAAAAAATTGGAATTTTGATAAAGATTGCATAGAATCTGTAAATCAGTTTGGGTAGTATTGACGGCTTAACAATATCAAGTCTTTCCGTCCATGAACATATCTTCTCGTGTATTTATATCTTTAATTTCTTTAATAATATTTTGTAGTTTTCATTGTACAAATCTTTCTCCTCTTTGGTTAGGTTAAGTCATAAGTATTTCATTGTTTTTGATGCTACTGTGAATGGAAACACTTTCTTAATATTTTTTCAGATTGTTCATTGCTACTGTATAGAAGAAATGCAACTGATTTTTGTGTGTTGACTTTATATTCTGCTACTTTACTGAATTTATTAGTTCCAACAGTTTTTGGGGTGAACATTTAGTTTTCCACACATGAGATCATATAATTTTAGAACAGAGAGAATTTTACTTCTTTTTTTTCCACTTTGGATGCCTTTATCTCTTTTTCTTGCCTAATTGCTCCAGCTAGAATTTTCAGTACTATGTTGAAAAGAAGTGGCAAAGACCGGGTGCGGTGGCTCACGCCTGTAATCCCAGCACTTTGGGAGGCCAAGGTGGGTGGATCCCGGGGTCAGGAGTTCAAGACCAGCCTGACCAACATAGTGAAACCCCATTTCTACTAAAGATACAAAAAAAAATTTAGCCAGGCATGGTTGTAGGCACCTGTAATCCCAGCTACTTGGAGGCTGAGGCAGGAAAATCGCTTGACCCCAGGTGGCAGAGGTTGTAGTGAGCCGAGATGGTGCCATTGCACTCCCGCCTGGGTGACAGGGCAAGACTCCATCTCAAAAAAAAAAAAAAAAGAAGTGGCAAGAGCAGGCCTCCTTGTCTTGTTTCTGATCTTAGAAGAGAAGCCTTCAGTCTTTCACCATTGAGTATGATGTTTGCTGTTAATTTTTTA
This sequence comes from Pan troglodytes, assembly GCF_028858775.2. Lineage (NCBI taxonomy): Eukaryota > Metazoa > Chordata > Mammalia > Primates > Hominidae > Pan > Pan troglodytes. The sequence goes on from NC_072401.2 coordinate 107,030,567, forward strand.
TATATGGCTTTTATTATGTTAAGGCGGTTTCTTTCTATCCCTTGTTTGTTGGATTAAAAAAATTTTTTATTTTTATAGCTTTTGGGGTACAAGTCGTTTTTGGTTACATAGATTGATTATACAGTAGTGAATTCTGACATTTTAGTGCACCTATCACCTGAATAATGTATGTTGTATCCAACATGTAGTTTTGTATCCCATATAGAATAATGGTGTCCAGCTCCATCCAGGTTGCTGCAAAAGACATTATTTCATTCTTTTTTATGGCTATATTCCATAGCACATATATATATGCACACACATATATATAGCATATATATATGCACACACATATATATAGCATATATATATGTACACACACACACATATATATATACACACACACACACACACACCATATTTTCTGTATCCACTCACTGGTCAGTGGGCACTTAGGTTGGCTTCATATCTTTGCAATTGTGAATTGTGCTGCAATAAACATACAAGTACATGTGTCTTTTTCATATAATGACTTCTTTCCTTTGGGTAGATATCCATTAGTGGGATGGCTGGATCGAATGGTAGATCTAGTTCTTTAAGGAATCTCCATACTATTTTTCATAGAGGTTGTACTCATTTACATTCCCACCAGCAGAGTAGAAGCATTCTCCTTTCATTACATCTACATCAACATCTATCATTTTTTGACTTTTTGATAATGGCCATTCTTACTGGAGTAAGATGGTATCCCATTGTGGCTTTAATTTGCATTTCCCTAACAATTACTGATGTTGAGCATTTTTTCATGTTTGTGGGTCATTTGTATATCTTCTTTTGAGAAACGTCTATTTATGTCCTTTGCCCACTTCTTGATGAGGTTATTTGTTTTTTCCTTAATTTGTTTGAGTTCCTTGTAGATTCTGGATATTAGTCCTTTTTCAGAGACATAGTTTAAAAGTATTTTCTCCACTCTTGATTGTCTGTTTATTCTGATGATTATTTCTTTGGCTGTGCAGAAGCTTTTTAGTTTAATCAGGTCTCATTTATTTATTTTTGCTTTTTTTCCATTTGCTTTTAGGGTTTTAGTCATAAATACTTTGCCTAGGCCAACGTCCAGAAGAGTTTTTTCAAAGTTATCTTCAAGAATTTTTATGCTTTCAGCCCTAGACTTAAGTCTTTGATCCATCTTGAGTTTATTTTTGTATAAGGTGAGAGATAGGGATCCAGTTTCATTCTTCTACATGTGGATATCTAGTTTTCCCAGCACCATTTATTAAATAGAGTTTCCTTTTCCCAATTTATTTTTTTGTATGCTTTGTTGAAGATCAACTGTTTATAAGCATTTGACTTTATTTCTGGGTTCTCTATTCTGTTCCCTTAGTCTATCTGCCTCCTTTTGAGAGTACCATGTTGTTTTGGTAACTACAGCCTTGTAGTATAACTTAAAGTCCAGTAATGTGATGTCTCCAGATTTGTTCTTTTTGTTTAGGATCGCTTTAGTTATTTGGGGGCTTTTTTAGTTCCATATGAATTTTAGGATTGTTTTTGCTAATTCTGTGAAAAATGATTTTGGTATTTTGATGGGAATTGCATTGAATCTGTAGATTGCTTTGGGCAGTATGATCATTTTCACAGTATTGATTATTCCAATCCATTAGCATGGAATGTGTTTCTGTTTGTTTGTGTCATCTATGCTTTATTTCAGCAGTGTTTTGTAGTTCTCTTTGTAGAGAATTTTCACCTCCTTGGTTAAGTATATTCTTAGTTATTCAATTTTCTTTTCTTCTTTTTTTTTTTTTTTGCAGCCATTGTAAAAGGGATTGAGTTCTTTATTTGATTCTCAGCTTGCTCATTGTTGGTATATAGCAAGCAGCACTGCTGATTTGTGTACATTGATTTTGTAACCTGAGACTTTACTGAATTTGTTTATCAAATCTAAGAGTCTTTTGAAGGAAAATTTAGGGTTTCCTAAGTATAGAGTCATGTCACCAGTGAGCAGTGAAGTTTGACTTTCTCTTTTCCAAAGTGGATCCCCTTGTTTTCTTCTCTTACCTGTTTGCTCTGGCTAGGACTTCCAGTACTATGTTGAATAGGAATGGTAAAAGTGGGCATCCTTGTCTTTTTCCAGTTCACAGGAGGAATTCTTTCAACTTTTCTTCCTCAGTGTGATGTTGGGGTTTGTTGAAGGTTTTTATCATAAAGGGATGCTGAATTTTATTGAGTGCTTTTTTCTGCATCTATTGAGAAGATCCTATGATTTGTGTTTTTAGTTCTGCTTATGTGATGTATCGCACATATTGACTCATATATGTTTAGCCATCTCGGCAACCTAGGTATGAAACACACTTGATCATGGTGTATTACCTTTTTGATTTGCTGTTAGATTCAGCTAGCTAGTATTTTATTGAGAATTTTGCATCTATGTTCAAAAGAAATATTGGTTTGTAGCTTTCTTTGTTTTTACTTTCTTTCTTTAATTTTTTTTATTATTATTATACTTTAAGTTTTAGGGTACATGTGCACAATGTGCAGGTTAGTTACATATGTATACATGTGCCGTGCTGGTGCGCTGCACCCATTAACTCATCATTTAGCATTAGGTGTATCTCCTAATGCTATCCCTCCCCCCTCCCCCCACCCCACAACAGTCCCCAGAGGGTGATGTTCCCCTTCCTGTGTCTATGTGTTCTCATTGTTCAATTCCCACCTATGAGTGAGAATACGCGGTGTTTGGTTTTTTGTTCTTGCGATAGTCTTTTTTTATTATATCCTTTCCTGATTTTTGTATCAGAGCGATGCTGGCTTCATAGAATGATTTAGGTAAGATTCCCTCTTCCTCTATCTTTTGTAATGGTTTCAGTAGGATTGATGCCAATTTTTCTTTGAATGTCTGATAGAATTCAGCTGTGAATCCATCTGGTCCTGGGTTTTTGTTGTTGTTGTTGTTGTCGGCAAATTTCTAGTTAACTTCTCCCATCTCGCTGCTTATCGGTCTAATCAGGGTTCCTATTTCTTCCTGACTTAATCTAAGAGGGTTGTATGTTTCCAGGAATTTATCCATTTCCTATAGGTTTTCTAGTTTGTGTGCCTAGAAATGTTCACAGTAATCTCAAATGATCATTTTTTATTTCTGTGGTGTCAGTTGTAATGTCTCAAGTTTCATTTCTAATTGAGCATATTTGAATCTTCTCTCTTTTCTTGGTTAATCTTGCTAATGGCCTATCAATTTTGTTTATCTTTTCAAAGAACCAGCTTTTTGTTTCATTGATCTTTTGTATTTTTTTGTTTTAATTTCTTTTGGTTGTGCTCTGATCTTTGTTATTCCTCTTCTTCTGCTAGCTTTGGATTGAGTTTGTTCTTTTTTCTCTAGTTCCTTAAGGTGTAACATTAGATTGTCAATTTGTGATCTTTTAGACTTTTTAATGTGGTCATTTAGCACTATAAACTTTCCTTTTAGTGTTCCTTTTGCTGTATCCCAGGGTTTTGATAACTTGTGTCATTATGATCATTAATTTCAGAGAATACTTAAATTTCTATCTTGATTTCATCAGTAACCTCAAAATCATTCAGGAGCAGATCGTTTAATTTCCATGTGTTTGTATAGCTATGGGGGTTCCTTGTGGAGTTAATTTCTAGTTTTATTCCACTGTGGTCTGAAAGATAGTTGATATTATTTTGACTTCTCGAAATTTATTGAGACTTGTTTTGTGGCCTATTGTATGGTCTGTCTTGGAGGATGTTCCATGTGCTGATGAGAAGAATGTATATTCTGCAGTTCTTGAGTAGAATGTTCTATAATATCTGTTAGGTCCATTTGTTATAGAATATAAGTTAAGTCTGTTGTTTCTTTGTTGACTTTCTGTCTTGATGATCTGTGTAGTACTGTCAGTGGAGTATTGAATTTTCCCACTATTATTGTGTTGCTGTCTTAGGTCTAGTAGTAATTGTTTTATGAAGATGGGAGCTCCCGTGTAAGGTACATATGGATTTAGGATTATGATATCTTTCTGTCGAAATTATCCTTATAAAATGACCTTTTTGTCTTTTACTGTTGTTGCTTTAAGGTCTGTGTGATCTAAGAATAACCATTCCTGTTCGCTTTGGTTTCCATTTGCATAGAATATCTTTTTCCACTTTTTTACCATGAATTTATATGAATCTTTACATTTTAGGTAAGTCTCTGGAAGACAGTTGATATTTGGTTTGTGATTTTTTTAATCCATTATGCCAATCTGTATATTTTAAGTGGAGCATTTAGCCACTTACATTTAACATTGAGATGTGAGGTATAGTTTCATTTATCATGTCATTGTTACCTAGATACTTTCAGTTTTTCTCATTATGTTACTGTTTTATAAGCCCTGTGGATTTTATGCTGTCAAGAAGTTCTATTTTGGTGCATATCAAGCCTGGCTGTTCTTGGTGTATAGGAATGCTAGTGGGGTTTTTTTTTGGTATGTTGATTTTGTATCCTGAAACTGCTGAATTTGTTCATCAACTGAAGGAGTATTTGGGCCAGGACTATGGGGTTTCCTAGATATGGAATTATGTCATCTGCAAACAGGAATACTTTCACTATTTGGATCCCCTTTATTTCTTTCTGTTGCCTGATTGTTCTGGCCAGGATTTCCAATACTATGTTGAGTTAGAGTGGTGAGAGCGGGCATTCTTGTCTTGTGCCAGTTTTTAAGGGGAATGCTTTCAGCTTTTGCCCATTTAGTATGTTGTTGGCTGTGGGTTTGTCATAGATGGCTCTTATTATTTTAAGATATGTTCCTTCAATACCTAATTCATTGACAGTTTTTAACATGAAGGGATATGGAACCGTATCAAAAGCCTTTTCTGCATCTGTTCAGATGATCATGTGGTTTTTGTCTTTAGTTCTGCTTATGAGATGAATCACATTTACTGATTTGCATATGTTGAACCATCCTTGCATCCCAGGGATGAAGCCTACTTGATTGTGGTGAATTCGCTTTTTGATGTGCTGCTGGATTTGATTTGCCAGTATTTTGCTGAGGATTTTTGCATCGATGTTCACCAAGGATACTGGCCTGAAGTTTTCTTTATTTGTTGTGTCTCTGCCAGTCTTTGGTATCAGGATGATTCTGGCCTCATAGCAGGAGTTGGGGAGGAGTTCCTCCTCCTCAATTTTTTGGAATAGCTTCGGTAGGAATAATATCAGCTTTTATTCGTACATGTGTTTGAATTTGGCTGTGAATCCCTCTGGTACTGAGCTTCTTTTAGTTGGTAGGCTATTTACTACTTACTCAGTTCTGGAGCTCATTATTGGTCTGTTCAGAAATTGAATTTCTTCCTGGTTCAGTTTTGGGAGGGTGTATATGTCCAGGAATTTATCCATTTCTTCTAGATTTTCTAGTTTGTGCGCATAGTGTGTTCAGAATAGTCTCTGATGATTGTATTTCTGTGAGGTCAGTGGTATTACCTCTTTTGCCATTGCCAGTTGTGTTCATTTGGATCTTTTCTCTTTTCTTCTTTATTAGTCTAGCTAGCAGTCTATCTTATTAATTTTTTCAAAAAAACTAGATCTTGGATTCATTGATCTTTTGAATGGTTTTCATGTCTCGATCTTCTATTCAGCTCTGATTTTGATTAGTTTGTGTCTTCTGCTAGCTTGGAGGTTGGTTTGCTCTTCCTTCTTTAGCTCTTTTATTTGTGATGTTAAGTTGTTAAATTGAGATCTTTCTAACTTTTCGATGTGGGCATTTAGTGCTATATATTTCCCTCTTAACATTGCCTTAGCTGTGTCCCAGAGATTCTGGTATGTTGCGTCTTTGTTTTCATAGGTTTCAACAAACTTCTTGATTTCTCCCTTAATTTCATTATTTACCCAAAAGTCATTCATGAACAAGTTGTTTCATTTCCATGTAATTGTGTGGTTCTGGGCAATTTTCTTGGTCGTTAATTCTAATTTTATTGTACTATGGTCTGAGAGAGTGGTTGGTAAAATTTCAAGGATTTTTGTACATGTACTGAGCATAATTATATGTCTGATTTTGTGGTTGGTTTCAGAGTATGTGCCGTGTGGCAATGAGAAGAATGTATATTCTGGTTTTTTTGTTTGTGTCTTTGTTTGTTTGTTTTTTTGAGACAAAGTCTTGCTCTGTTGCCTAGGCTGGAGTGCAGTGACACTATTTCAGTTCACTACAACCTCCACCTTCCCGGTTCAAGCGATTCTCCACCACTAAGCCCGGCTAGTTTTTGTATTTTTAGTAGAGGCGGGGTTTCACCATGTTGGCCAGGCTGGTCTCAAACTCCTGACCTCAAATGATCCACCAACCTCGGCATCCCAAACTGCTGGGATTACAGGCATGAGCCACCAAGCCGGGACTATTCTGTTTGTTTTTTGGTGGAGAGTTCTGTAGAGGTCTAGAGGGCATAATAGAGACTGTAAGGAAGAAGCATTATTTGAAGTACTCCTTGTCTGTTTAACTCACCCCACCTGCAGGAGTAGTTGGGGGCCAAGAACAAGTCCCGGTGCCCCGTAGCCCCATACAGGATTCCCAGCTTTCTCTGCCTTGAGCCCAGCATCCACGGCTTCCTTCTGTCCCCTCTCAATGCCTTTTCTTTGAAGATTTACTAGGAGTGCACCAGTCTTCCCAGTGTTTTGGTCACTTGGTGGGAGATGTTTCTCCTGCTTGCATGTAGTTGGCCATCTTGGAATGAACTCAGGAATAGCATCTTTCAAAAATTCTGAAAAGCTCCCAGCTTTTAGCACTTCAAATAATGTTCTTCCTTACATTCTCTATTATACCCTCTAGACCTCCTAGTAAACATTAGTTGAACCTTCTTATTCAATCCTCAACATCTCCTAACCTCTCTCACATATTTTACATGTCTATTGCATTCTATAAAATTTTCTTGGCTTGTTCATTAATCTCTTTAACTTTGTATAATTTACTATTTAGTTCATTATACAACTCAACTATTTATTCAACTTAGTCATTTATTGATTAAACAAAATAATTAAATTTTAATTATTATGAGCTTTTATTTTAAGATTCTGTATTATCTTTTAAAATCCACTTGATCATTTTTATATTCTCTTGTTTCTTGCTTATAATTTCAAACCATTACTTGTTTTTTAAACCTATTAAATACCCTTTTTATATCTCTAATAATTTCAGTAACTTAAGACTTTGTGGATATAATTATGCTATCAATTTTATTTTCTGCATCTGACTCATGGTATCGTGTTTCCGTGTGTGTTTTAGGATTTCTTAAAATCTCGTATTCCTATGGCCGGGTGTGGTGGCTCACGCTTGTAATCCCAGCACTTTGGGAGGCCGAGGTGGGTGGATCACGAGGTCAGGAGCTCGAGACCAGCCTGGCCAACCCAGTGAAACCCCGTCTCTACTAAAAATACAAAAAATTGGCTGGGTGTGGTGGTGGGCGCCTGTAATTCCAGCTACTCAGGAGGCTGAGGCAGGAGAATCACTTGAACCAAGGAGGTGGAGGTTACAGTGAGCCAAAATCATGCCACTGCACTCCAGCCTGGGCGACAGAGCTAGACTCCGTCTCAAAAAAAAAAAAAAAAAAAAAAAAAAATCTCGTATTCCTTGCAATGTAGCTGCAAGGAACAGTTGAAGCCTGACTTGAGTTTCTATTCAATTTCATTAAGCTTTGTTCTTAATTTCCTTTATTCTATTTTCTTTTGGCTTATTGTATTTTTTTTTTTTTTTACTTATTTAGTTAAGAGTCCAATCATTTTCACTCTTGCTTCTTTTCTTGTATATGAATTTAAGCCTATAAATTTTCTGTAAGCAATGCTTTACCTACATTCCACATGTTTTAATTTGTAATATTTTTCTTATCCTTATAACAGATATCTTCTATTCACTTTAGTCATTTCTTCTGTGACCCATCAGTTATTTTGTAGGTTTTGGTTCTCTATTAATTCCAAAACAAATGAGTCCTAACATTTTATTTTTGTTATTTATTTCTACATTAATTTCATGGTAGTTGTGGTTCTCAATTTACTAATTCTTTGAAATGTTATAACTTAATTTATAATGTATTTCATCAAGTGTCCTTAAAAATACTATGTAATCTCTAATTATTGGAGTAAATATTTTCTGTCCTGTCTATCAGTTACTGACAGTTATGTTTAAAATATCACTATTAAGACTGCTTTGTCAAATTCTACCTTCAACTCTTTCACTTTTTGCTTCACATGTTTTGAAATCATGTTATTTAGTACATACAGAATTAGAATTTTCATATCTTCCTAATGAATGGGACACTTTATCACTATATAGTGCCCACTTTTATTTTTGCCTTAAAGTCTATTTTATCTGTGTAAAATAGCTATATCTCACCCTTCCTTTAATTAGTATTTGCTCAGTATATATTTTTGTACTTTCATCTTCTTGTGTGCTTATGTTCTCTACTATAAATGGCATATAGTTGTTGTTTTTTGAATACAGTTTGATAATATGGTCACCTGAGTTATTATGATTACACATAGATTTGAATCGACTGCCTTATATTTGTTTTTCTCTTTCGGTTTTCTCCTTTCTTCATTTGAACTGCTTTCTCTCCTCTACTGGTTTTGAAATTTTACATGCTATTTTATTTTAATGGTTGGCCTTGAAATTTTAACATATATCCTTAATTTAAAAACATCTAAAGTTCATTAATGTCCTTAGCTTTTCTGCAATATCACAAAAATGTTTAAATGTTTAAAATACTTAGAAGTCTCCACAATCTCTCCCAAGCTGTCCTGTCCACCAAATAGCTTATCCTCTTCCCAGCGTTCTCCTACCTGGCCACACATTGCTCTGCTTCCTGTTCCTTAAATAGGCCATGCACACGCTCACCTTAAGGTTTTCCACTGACCAATTCATCTGCTAAAAACCACCTCTCCCAGATATCTGCATGACTCTCTCACCTTTCAACTCTATTTCAGGCCTTTCCTGCCATCTTATTTAAAATTGCACACGTTTTAAGCTCTTCCTAGCAGCTTTCATAGCATTATTTTTCTCTATATCACTTATCACCTTTTAGTATACTAAATAACTTGTTTAAATTATTTATGTTCTTCTTCCCCAACTAGAAGTTAAGTTCCATAAGGAAAGGAATTTTTTTTTTTTTTATTGCTGTATCCCCAGAGCCTAAGATGATTTTGGGCTCATAGTAAGCCATTACTATTTATTTGTTAAGCATTCAATAATTTCAGATCTCAAATCCATATGAGAGCCAGTTAGTGTCCTTGAATTGTTAAGGGATGCTATTTTTTTTTCTATTGATCACCACCAAGGCTGAGACAAATCATTTTATTGATGTCTCTTTCTTTGGAGCATTATTTTTACTTGGTGTGTTTCCTTTTCTGATCCTTTATCTGGATATGTTTCCTGAGTATGTTCCCTTTTCCCACTCTTGATTTAAAAATTGCCCAATAAATAAATATTTTTATCTATTTATGGTTCAGTTCATGAAAAACAAATAGGAGAATAGATACTGTGCAGACAACAGCAGTGTCTGACACAATTATGCTGTTGTTACAAAAAAGATCCCCACTATATACTGTTATAGTTGCAAAAGCAAGTTGCAGAAGAATATGTATATGAGCTTGTTACTGTTAAAAAATAAAACAAAAAACTGAACTTCTGTAAATACGTGTATTTGTATGTGCATGGAGATATTTTGAGAAGCCTATACACTACACTAGAATACAACCAATAATACAGTAAAAATAATATTACAATTAATAAATAGGGATTGCATCTAATAATAATAAAACATTTTCAAGATATCCACTATAATGCCAGGCACTGTTACAAGTGTTTTACAGACATTAACTAATTTAATCTTCGAAATCACTTTATAAGGCTTTACTAACGTTATCCTTAACTTACAGATGAGAAAATTGATACAGGAAGAGCTAAGTAACTTGTCTGAGGTAATAGATCTAATAAATGGTAGTGGTGGAGTTTGAACCCAGGCAGTCTGGCTCCCAAGGCTATGCACTTAAACCTCTAATATATCTACATCTCTCTCTCTATCTGTATCTATGTCTATTTATCTATAGCTATAGCTATTTCTATCTCTATCTATATATAACGTAGATAGATATTACAATTACATATTATTTTATAATTTACAAAGAAAGAAAGAAAGAAATTACCTCTCCTTAAATCCACCCCAAAATGGCAGTAGTAGTAGCAAAAGCAAGAAGAAAGGAAAAACAGGATAGGATAAATTCTAAGCAAAACCTGGCTATCAGTGAAGATTGTCTTCAGTCCTCCCCCAACACCCCTTTGCCTTTGGGTGCTATTGCACTTCTCTAAGAGATCGAGGTTCTCCCCATGCATATACCCAAGCCAGATAAACTGCTCAGGATTCTAAACCCCAGCTTTGTTCTGACTTTCCTCTGAAAGCAGCATCCCTATTTTTTTCCTCTTCCTCTTCCAACTGAACTAGCTGTCCACCCACTTTAGAGTCATGCATTTTTCTTGACAAGTTGGTAACCACAAAATAATGGGATAATTGTTTGCTCTAGATGGTGGAAGAGTTTGAGACTGTAGAGAAAGTAACCCTATTTTTCCCATTCCCACAGAAATAGTTAACATTTGTATTGTTTTAAAGATCTCAAGGAGCTTCCACATGGAGCTGCTCATTTAATTCAGTCTTCATGATCACACTGTGATGGTTTTCATGCATAGTTTACAGGTAAGGAAACCAAGGCTCTGTGAGGATAACTATTAGTTATTAGTCTACTGTGTTCTCACAGCTGAGTGGCAGAGCTGATCTCAAGTCAGATTATCCTTTTCCCAAACTGCAACAACCTCTTTTTATATAAACTTCCTTGGCCAGGTATCTCCACATATATTATTAATGAATTTTGTGGCTAGAATAGTAAAAATTCACGTCACCGCTGGAAAAATAAAGCTTGAGTGTGAAAGAAATACAGAGTGAAGTCAATTATATGGTACTACTTTAATATACAGCTGCATATTTCTGTTATAGCAATCTGAATATCCTTTTAACCTTAGTTTCACTTTGGCTTTGACATTGTATTTTATTATATGCAAACTATTGGGAAACATTTATTCCTAAAACAATTTTTCCTTCTTTCCTAAATAGCCCCTCTGTTGCTTTTTTTTTTTTTTTTTTTTTGAGATGGAGTCTCCTTCTGTCACCCAGGCTGAAGTGCAATGGCACGATCTCGGCTCACTGCAATCTCCGCCTGGTGGGTTCAAGTGATTCTCCTGCCTCAGCCTCCCAAGTAGCTGGGATTACAGGCATGTGCCACCACACCCGGCTAATGTTGTATTTTTAGTAGAGACGGCGTTTCTCCATGTTGGTCAGGCCAGTATGAAACTCCTAACCTCAGGTGATCCACCCACCTCGGCCTCCCAAAGTGTTGGGATTACAGGCATGAGCCACCGCACCAGGCCCCCTCGGTTGCTTCATCCAGAAATAAAAGACGGGCTATAGCTGACTGCTGATTTGGGCGATATGTGTTAGCAATATTGTTGAGTTCCAAATACTTTTATATATAAAAGCTAAGTATAACTAAAAGATAAAATGTTTAAATGCAGAGAAAGATCTTACAAAAACAAAATGTGTCCACAATGCATTGCAGAGTTTGTTGGTTTAAGAAATGCAAACATAGAAAGTGTTTAGAAACCTGACCATAAAATGATGCAAGTGAAGTTTTTGTTCCTACAATAAACTTGAGTCAAAAGAGCAAACAAAGATATCTCATAAGGTTGCTCAACTGTAAATTCTCTGAGAGATTTTTATACCTGAGGGAGAAGTTGAGTATTTTCACTGACACTTTATTTCACCCACCTTGCCCCCACAAATTTGTTCTCAACAAGTTGTTGAGCAGTATTGGAAAACCTAAGCAGTTTTTAATTGACAAAATCTGATGTGGTACATTTTAAAGTGCAGCAACTGAAACGTCTGTGAAGCAGGTTAAGTTAACATTGTGATTGAGTCCTGGAATTTAGAACTAAAAGGAACCCAAATGCATGTTTTAGGGATATTCCTTTGTCGACGATCAGGAAAAACTTCCTTCTCCTTGCTAGGATCCCAAATAATTCATAGATTAATTTTATAAGGCATTTATAAAATTTATAAAGGTTTAGAACCTGGAAAAGCAAATGTCAGAGCAGTTTTTCATCAGCATCATTTTTATTTTCAAGGAAACATTAAGTGATAATTGGGCAGTGTCCATACTGGTTTGTCAGCTCTCTTATGCATGAGATTTCCTCCTGTGCTCTATTTCACATACTCCAAGAGTAAAGGACCTCCCTCACACCTCTCTGCCCTCAGTCTCCCCCACCCCCACCCAATCATTTCACTATGTATAATACATCAAAATATTATGTTGTACATCTTGAATATACACATTTTTAAAAAGAAAGGGCCACAATGCAGCCTCCTCACTGCAGCTCCTCTCATAAGATGTCCTGTCTTCCTCTTTCATATCCAAAATAATTCATTGTAATGACACGTGATTGTAACTTGCTTTTTCAAATCTGGGGCACTGAGAGGCAGGCTGCTTCTACTTTCCAATGCAAATATTACAAATTAGGCTGGTGCAGTGGCTCACACTTGTAAGCCCAGTGCTTCGGGAAGCTCAGGTGGGAGGATTGCTTGAGCCCAGGAGTTTGAGGCTGCAGTGAGCTGCAATTGCACCACTGCATTCCAGCCTGGTTGACAAAGTGAGAACCTGTTTCTGAAAACAAAAAACAAAAAAACAAATTAGCAAGCACCCCCAAATTCTCATAATATAGATCAAGATTTGAGGGCTACAGGATATCTCATGCATTCATTCTCTCTCCTTGAATAGATTATCTGTTCTTATATAGCTCATGTGGATTATGATTTATGATTATGATTATTATTTTGAGACACAGTCTCATTCTCTCGCCCAGGCTGGAGTGCAGTGGCATGATCTCGGCTCACTGCAAGCTCCACCTCCCGGGTTCACGACATTCTCCTGCCTCAGCCTTCAAAGTAGCTGGGACTACAGGAGTCCGCCACCACGCCCGGCTCATTTTTTGTATTTTTAGTAGAGATGGGGTTTCACCGTGTTAGCCAGGATGGTCTCGATCTCCTGACCTTGTGATCCGCCTGCCTCGGCCTCCCAAAGTGCTAGGATTACAGGTGTGAGCCACTGCTCCCTGCCTCATGTGGATTATTTCTTTAGCACTAAATAGCCCAAATCTCATAAAACCATGTGGTTTTGGATGCTATTTGTCAAAACTTCCTGCTTTCCTGATGAAGGAGGGATTGGTAGGCGATAAATTGTTCCGAAACATACTCACCTGTGGGTCTGGATTGTCCAAAGATCAACCTAGTATAGCTTCCAAACTGATGCTGGAATTACTCTCCACAGATGTTTGAATATTGAGTCTCTGCCTTAAATGCTGAAGTTAGTGGACCAGAGAGAGAGCTCATTACTTTTTAAAGTGTCTGTTCACATTCCTGGGGCAGTCTCTCGACATCACACCATTAACTCTTCTGCTACATTGTTTCTCCAGTTGTCTTAGCTTTGTTCCCGGAGTCAGCCAAGAAAACACTCTATTTTCACTTTCACACATTGTGACCTGTACATTTATTTTTTACTGTACAGGCTCTTTATAGGCCCTTTTGTAAAGTTCCACATTCTCAGGGAATGGTGTCAACATTGAAGATGTCTCATATACCAGTTACTAGAATCATGTTAACTTTAAATGAAATATAATTACTTCTGCAACTGCAGAGACTAAGATGAAAATTAAGCTTCAAGCTTGAAGCAAATCCATTTACACACACTCTTACATACACAGACTCATACACTGCCCTGATGTTTATCGCCACTTTGATTTCATGGTCTGTGGTCTGGTTTGTGGCTTCCAAAATTTTACATTGCTGTGGGGAGCTCATCCTCGAAGATACTTAGCTTTCTTACTTGAATACTTCATATAAACTTTTGCTATGTGTGAGGCTTCCCATGTATCTCATTATCTCCCCAGTACTGTGACTTTTTAAATTAAAACTTTCTGTTCGACAGTTCAAGAATTTTGAAATAACAAGATATGCTTGATATAAAAGATGAACCATGAAAAATTTCAGTTGAAATTTATTTAATCCACCACTTCTTCACTCCTCATGGATTCTGATAGTGAATTGAAAAGAAAAACTCCAATCATGCAATTGTTTTCCATTTCATTGAGATTTGGATATTACCCACTGAGAATGAGAGGTAATTGTTTTTAATAGCAGTGACAAACAAAATTCATTTTCATTTACTAATTAAAGGCATTTCATTTACTAATTAAAATTCTTCCCTTGATTTAAAAGCAAATGTGAACGGAAGTTGTGAACTGTTTTTTTCATACATTTGACCTCCAGGCTGAATACCGGCTTTATAGGCTAAGCTACTAGCAATGGGCTATTTTAAAGAAGCCACGATAATTGAGTATCATTTAACTCACTTGTTAGAGGAAGTTCACTCCCACTTTTCTTCCTGCTTATAGTTTTGTAGGGGAATGTCCATATATCACTTCCTAAGAAAACATCATGAGGATACCTTCAGCCTTTTTCCTTGTTAACAAAGTCCTTTTAAGGCGTTGTTTGTAATGAAGGAAAAAGAAACCTCAGCAGAATGCCTCACCTGTATATGTTTTCATTTAACAGAAAAGATGACTCCACAGGGTGAGTGTTCTGTAGCTGAGACCTTAACCCCAGAGGAAGAGCATCAAATGAAGAGGATGATGGCAAAGCGGGAAAAGATCATTAAGGAGCTGATACAGACAGAAAAGGATTATCTCAATGATCTAGAGCTGTGTGTTAGGGAAGTGGTTCAGCCCCTGAGAAATAAAAAGGTAAATATATATTTGAGATTTTTTTTTCTCTCCCATATCATAAATAGGATCACTAGCACCATGAAATTGAAGCACTCAGGTGTATCAATGGGATGATGTGCCTTTCTCCCCAAAACAGCACTGTTCTCAGCTCTGGGGTTACAGTTTAGTACAAAACAAAGTCCTGCCCTTGTGGAGTTCACTTTCTAGTGCAGAAAAGGAGGAGTCAGACAATACACAATAAATAAATAAGCAAACAAAATTAAGATATGTTATATGGTGTGAAGTATGGCTGAGGAAACTAAAGCAGGGAAAAGGAATGAAATAAGGGGACAAGGCCGGGTGCTGTGGCTCATGCCTGTAACCCAGCACTTTGGGAGGCTGAGGTGGGTGGATCACCTGAGGTTCGGATTTCAAGACCAGCCTGGCCAACATGGTGAAACCTCATCTCTACAAAATTACAAAATACAAAAAATTAGCTGGGCGTGGTGGCACACGCCTGTAATCCCAGCTACTTGGGAAGCTGAGGCAAGAGAATTGCTTGAACCCGGGAGACGGAGGTTGCAACGAGCCAAGATCACGCCATTGCACTGCAGCCTGAGCAACAGAGTGAGACTCTGTCTCAAAAAAAAAAGAGAGAAAGAAAGAAGGAAGGAAGGAAGGAAAGAAAGAAAGAAAGAAAGAAAGAAAGAAAGAAAGAAAGAAAGAAGAAAGAAAGAGAGAGAGAGATGGGGACAAAGGAGTGGTCATTCTATTTCAAATAGAGTGGCAAATGAAGACTTTTCCAGTGGAGGACATTGAGCAGAGAACTGAAGGAGGTAACAGAATGGTCCAGGCAAAGTGGAATACAAGGGCAAAGACTCCAAGGAGTGATAACTCATCATTAGGGTTGTAAATACACAAATCAAACAATATAGAAAAACGGAAGCTAGAAAGTGAAAATGATCAGAAATTCCACGGTCAAAGAAAATTTCCATTAACACAATCAGACATATCCCCTCAGACATCTATTTGAACACTTACATATACATACACAAGCACATATATTTTTACATAAATGTGATCAAAACTACAAATAATATCTTGTAACATACTTGTTTCATCCAGAAATCTGTTACATGTATCTTTTTATGAGTACTAACATTTTTCAATATCTGTCTACTATTACAGTGGCTGAGATGTTTTGGATGTTTGTTTCCTTATATCCTTAGAATAAATTCCTAGAAATTAATTGTTAGGTCAAAGGGTATGCATATTTAAGATTTTGAATAAAATGGACAACTGCCAAACAGAAAGTCAATATGATTTTAATATTCATTCCTATTAATAATGATTCAGAGAGCATTTTCTCTGCATCCTCTTTAATGCTGAGACTTGTTGATTTCATAAATGTTCTTTTGATTCCTTCTGATAAATATCTTCTCATATATTCATTGGACTTTTCTGTTATTCATATCCATGTTTTTTGCTGTTTTAAAAAATGATGGTTTAATATTTTTCTTATTATTTTATAAGAACTTTCTGTATATTAGAGTTATTCTTTTTCCATCCCACATGTTGCAAATAATTTTTCTGGTAAGTCTTTTGGTTTCTAACCTTGTTTAAGATGTATATTTATTTTGTTTTTGCCATGTTTAGTCAAATATATCCAGCTTTATTGATTCTGAGACATATTTTAATATTACCCATGATTATAAAAGCATTGCTAGCCTGTCATGCCCCCAACTATTTACCACATTCAGGAGCAGATTTTATATTTCTTAACACAGTACTCTTCTCAGATTTTTTTGTTTTGTTTTGTTTTGTTTTGTTTTGTTTTGTTTTGTTTTGTGACAGAGTCTCGCTCTGTCACCCAGGCTGGAGTGCAGTGGCGCTGTCTCTGCTCACTGCAAGCTCCGCCTCCCAGGTTCATGCCATTCTCCTGCCTCAGCCTCCTGAGTAGCTGGGACTACAGGTGACTGCCACCACACCTGGCTAATTTTTCTGTATATTTAGTAGAGATGGGGTTTCACAGTGTTAGCCAGGGTGGTCTCCATCTCCTGACCTTGTGATCCACCCGACTTGGCCTCCCAAAGTGCTGGGATTACAGGCGTGAGCCACCATGCCCGGCCTAAGAAATATTTTTTTAAAAACCATCTGGCCTACATATTAGGGAAAACCAGTATAGGTCAAGGCACTTCTGACACAAAAATTGTTTTTTGGTCTAAGACAATGTATAAAGAGGAGTAGCAAAGAAGGCATGGAAGCCTTTTCTTACACAGGAAGTCATCTTCAGTTTGCCTCATGACTTTTATTTAATGCTTACTATATGTCAGATCTTGCTCCAAGCACTTTGTTAGCATTCTCATTTAATCCTCCACAGTTCCCACGCCAGAATTACCAGACACTTTCTGAAAACCTGGAAATGTCTTATTCATGATGTAAGAGTAGAAGTAATATTGATGGTCGTGATAAAAATTTGCTCTTTACTGTCATTGCTACGTATATAAATGTTTTCTGCTGTGTTTTCTTTATTTTATTAACATATAAACCAGATGTATTTGATATAACTGCTATTCTGGCAGATATCAATGGTTACTAACATGTTCATTTACATACTTATTCAAATGTTGATTTTAAATGCACATAGCATCAGACTCTGTCACTATCTATGTTTCCTTATGGTACAGTCCTCCCTGTCAACTCTTATTCTTTGAAAAATTTGGAACCTAGCCCACTGTGTCTATGTATTCTCACTCTCTCGCTCTCCTCCTTAATTCTGACATCTTTTGTAGGTAATTTCAATATTCATGCAAATAACCCATGCAACATTTGGGCCTCTCAGTTCTTTCACTTTTTCATATCCAACAATCTTTCCTCAATCCCATTCAGCCACTCACGCCAGGGTCATAACCTAGAACTTGCCATTACCAACAACTTCATCCCCTCAAAATCAGAATTTCAAGCTTACTATTCTCTGATGCCCAAGCCTACTCCCACTGGTACGATTTCTGACAACCTTCTGATGGCACCGAGACCTCCAAGCTATGGACATTACTACCATTTCATTCTTCATCGGGCCCAAAGATGCTTTAATTTCTATGGGTCCTTCATTATAATCGCTCCTTGCACATGACCTCAATTCCTTTTTCTCTCTTTCTTTCCATTTACTTCCCTGCAACAACTTATTCGAGTGAAGTTCAATTTTTCGTCTACTTCACACCTTTACCTGTGCAGCAGAATTAATCTCTTATAAAATTCATGACCACTTTCTACTGGGGCCCCCAGTAATGTTTCTGAGGAGATTCTCTCACATTCTTTTCCTCACATGTCAAACACCCCTTTTTCTTCTCTCAGCTTATGCCCTTTTCCATCATTTCATAGAGAAACTAAAAACAATAAGATGTGCACACTCCCAACACCAAATCTACCAACTTACTGCATCTCTACCTATATAAGTTGGCTTCCTCCTATTACCGGAAGCAATGGTTCCCGCTTCTAATGAAGGATGACCTCTCTCTGCTAGTGCAGTGGATTCTATCCCCTCAGACTGAAAGGTTTTACTCCAGTCTGTGTCCTTTCTCTCTCCTGAATAATTAGTTTACCCTCCTTATTGAATCATTCATAGCATTATTATCTACTATCTTAAAAACCAAAATCAAACACAAACAAACCAAAAAAATTGTTTTCCTCGATCCTAAAGGAATCATCTATATTCACTGTCTATTTTTAAATTAAATATAAAATATTTACTAGGTATAAGAACATTTGTGACTAAAACATGTTTCAAAATAAGCACAATTTATCAAAAATCTGTCCCTGCGATTGGCTAATGATCAATATAAAAAACAGTAAAAAACACGCCCAGTTGCAGTGGCTCACACCTGTAATCCCAGCACTTTGGAAAGATCAGCACAACCAGGAGGATTGCTTGAGGCCAGGAGTTCGAGACCAGCCTGGGCAGCATAGGGAGACCTCAT
Source organism: Pan troglodytes (assembly GCF_028858775.2). NCBI lineage: Eukaryota > Metazoa > Chordata > Mammalia > Primates > Hominidae > Pan > Pan troglodytes. Next base: position 107,049,327 of record NC_072401.2, read on the forward strand.
CCCTATTTAAAAAAAACAGCCAAGTGTAGCGGCTTGCTTCTGTAGTCCAGGCTACTCAGGAGGCTGAGGTGGGAGGATCACTTGAGCCCAGGAGGTTGAGGCTGCAGTAAGCCATGATCACGCCACTGTACTGCAGCCTGAGAGACAGAGCAAGACCCTGTCTCCAGAAGAAACAAATAAACAGACAGACAAAAACATCAAATATACAAGAAAAGTCTTTCTTTGAATTCTTAGTCCACATTTGTATCAAATGGACTAAGTTTACCCTATATGAAAATGTTGCCAATTTAAATAATCTGCTACATTGGTGAGTCAAACTAGCCCCACTAAAATGAATGTCATTGATAGCTGTATTCTTATATATTTTCTCCAATTCTTTCTTGTGCTTTTACTTTTTGTTATTTTTCTTTACTTGTTTTTGGCTTCCTATGAAACTCTTATACGCAGTTCTCAGAATTGGTGTCTTAGACCATGCCAGGTAAAACTTTTCCATTATGGTAACATTTATGGTCGTTTATTTGGCACATTTGGCTTTTGCTCTCAATGCTGTGAATTACAATTCTCAAAATTCTAACTCACATTTTCTAGGTTGTTTTATTTGAATTGTTTATAGGTTGTTGATTTTTCACACTTTGACCTTGTTATTTAGGTATCTTTCAATGCTGTCTGCTCTCTGCCTTCCTCATTGTGGACTTTAATTTCATTCTAATAGTTCTCTCCACTAAGGTAATAGCAATTCTCTTAAGGTTCTCAGAATTCTCATGTCAGATCTGCCTTTTTCCCACTTCTCAAAACTTTTAACCTTTGATTAAGTAAATAAATGTTCGGGTACTCATATGACTCTTATCAGCGTTTATATGAGTGCTGAGGTAGTTAGTTGACACCACCAGTTCATTCAGTTCACTACCTTTTCAATGTTCGTTAGTTCTTTCCTGTTCTCACTTCCCTTCTGGACATTTAACTACCAGTGTCTTTGAGCACAAACCACCTGTCATCACTGTCAAAATTTGTAGATTAACACATACAGTTTTCAGATAACTATAGCAATAATCTGTAAACCATGCTTAGCTAAACCTGGGGCAACATAAATATTTTACAACTACAGGTTAAGCTAGGAGAGAATGTGGGTATCATCGGATTCATCATCTTTTCTCTATACAAAATCAAACTCAGACCACTCCCAGTAAAAACAAAACAAAACAAGTCATTTTATTTAAGTGAAAATTGGATGAAGGAAGTTGAAAACTGAGGAAAGTACCAGAAGTTCCTGGCTTAACTGAGTGACCTTGTATGAGTGAATCAGTGTACAAATGAGTGATTAGATCTAGCCCTTGACTGACAACTCTTCTGTGACAATCGTGCTGTAAACTTTAATCTTAACTTCAAGGCTTTTCTATGTCAGACCTTTACCGAACTGATAATACATCAAACTCAGCAGTTACACATGTTCTTTAATAGCAGCGCTGTGAGAGGTTTTGCAAAGAAGGCAAACATTATTCACATCAGTTAGTGTTGAAATATTTAGTGGGAAAACAGGTTCTAGTTATTTATTATCCAAACAGGGCAGTGAGAGATACTCTATGTTTTTGGCTATAAGTCAAAATAAATCAAACTAGAGTAGACTAATCTAACAATGGAAAGGGCAAAAAGTGATTGAAAGAAATAGCTGGAGGAATTTGAGTACTGTACTTATTTTTATTTTTCTTTGTTTTTTAATGATTTTCAGTTGCTAAAATTCACATAGTGCAAATCTACCAAAGATCTCAAGGGGGCTATAGAATTCCTCAGCTACTCGGTTTCCTCCCCTAGAGGCAAACTCCATTACCAGCATCTTTTTACCCATCCAATGATATTTCAAGTGTATGTGTTTGAATGCACACTTGGTAGATTTTATTTCTATAACAAGAAAGTTGTGTGTATTTATTTTGAATTTGCTCATATTTGGTTTAATCATGTGCCTTATGCTCAAAAATTTGTGTTTTCTAAAAAATGGTTTAAAATACATATAATTTTGTATTGACAGGAATTCAGTTGGAATTCTCTGTTAAAATTTTGATATACTATATGGCAACATTATATAAATAATTTTCACTAGAAAAAATATATAGAGGAAAATAATCACCTGTAGTCTTGCCACTTACAAATAAGCACAATAATTATTTTGGCTTATTGTTTATACAAACATACTGAAATGTTTTCTGGAATAGGAATTATGCCATACACAGTTGTCCCTCAGTATCTACGGGGCACTGGCTCCAGGATCCACCAAGAATACCAAAATACATGGAAGCTTAAGTGTCTGAAGTAAAATGCAATGGTTACATTTACACATAACCTACACACATCCTACTGTATACTTTAAATCATCTCTAGATTATTTATGATACCTAATACAATGTAAATGCCATCTAAATTGTTGTTATACTATATTGTTTAGGGAATAATGATAAGAAAGAGAGTCTGTTCAATACAGATGCATTTTAAAAAATATTCTTGATCCACAGAGGACTGATTCCATAGACATGGAACTCAAGGATTCAGAGGGTTGACTGTATGCCATTATGGAATATTTTCCCCTGGTGACAACAATATATTTACACATTTTATTTTCAGCCACAAATAACAAATATGAAATTGAAAAATTTAAAAAAATTATTAAAATAAGGGACCATAAATTTGATGTTCATGCTCTCTCTCAAATTCAGAGTCCTTGAATGTAAAATGGTGCCTATTACCGGTGTTATCAGTCATACCTAGGTTAGCAGTGGGCTGTTTCAATGTCAGGATGGTGGGGAGTATATCGAGCAATTGTTCTGTGTGACATCCTACAAAATCTCTCCCTCAGGGTCCAAAGTGGGTGAGGAAAGCCCTGGGATAGGGAAACACAAAAGAGAGGGAGTTAGGGAGGGAAAATTCTTAACTGGCCGCTTCTTCAAAGGAGCAAGGGAGGGAAGGAACTCCAGGGCTCAGGCATTCAGCTTCCTGCTTGTGCCCCCCACCCCAAACCAAGTTGCTGTAGCGTCAGCCATCATACCAACCCTGTCAGAGAAGGCTGCGTGTGAAGAGGGCTCACCAACTCCCTGAGAACACAGTATAGATCCAAGTATCCCTGAAAGGAGACAGGGAGGAGGGGAATATAGGTGTACTATAATAATAAAAATACTGTTCAAAGACCATAATACAATGAAAATTTATATATAATAAAGAGATAGCCAAAGTCCCATTGACTTCCTATGCATTTTAAGCTATATTTACTGCTAACGTATTCAGTGAAACTTGCATATCCCTTTGCTGTGTTTTTCATGGCTCCTCCTTCACCAGAGTGAGCCCATTGCCATCCGATACAACAGGAACTGCAGCTTCAGCACATGTCATGGGAATCTTCCTGAGTTCCATATCCTGCCCTCTCTTCCGATGTTTTTAGCTGGTTGGGCATCCCTGGTGACCGTCATGACACCTCAAAGCTAGGTTGTACCTCTATATCCAGCCCCTGGCTGCCTTGCTGTGGAACAGCACTCCCAGAAATTATACAGTGCATAGCGGCTCTGCAGCAGCCCTGATGCACTGCTTACTCGGCTCTAAATTTTAGTGTCACTCCCTAGATGCACTCTCTGAGATGACCCTCAGTTCTATCTGAATACTCTCACCACCCTTCTCTCCCAGCCCAGCTCCTCAGACCCCCCCACTTGTCCATAACAGGAATTCAGACAATGAAATGTAATGAAATTTTGCTACTTTCATTGAGCAAAGGACAGAATTACTGTTACAGTAGCTCACTGAAATACAAGATAAAAGGACCAAGGCAAAAATATTTTATCTAGTAATTATCAAAATATAGCCAGTTTTCCTAGATAGATAGGTGGATAGATAGATAAATGAAGCTTCTCAAAGTTATTTGCTAAAATTTTGCCCACATAACAAATAGAAGAAACCAGATGTAAGCAAATACCTTTGGGCATGAATTTTCGATGGTCACAGAGGACTCTTGTCAAAATTGTTTTCTCCAGCTGTCACCTTCACTAAAAGACATTTACTGTTTCCAGGAAGAATGGTCTTTCATTTTTGCTTAATAGGCAACCATGGAATTCTCTCTCTCTTTCTTTTTAAATCACCCAGCTACCCTTCCCATCTCTGTTCACTTCCAGAATTTTCTGATTGTAGTCTGGGCCTGAAAACACATTTCATCTTGGCTCACTGACCACAACTTTCTTAAAGTTGGCTACTCTCTAAAACTCTGTCTCTTCCATGAAATTGCCCTGAACTCAGTGGAGTTAAGGTATTGATTTCTCACAGACATGTCTTATTTATGCAAACAATTGCCTTATGCCATTTATAATATGTTCTACCCCACAACATCAAAATCCAATGCACACATTCTATTGTTTTGCAAGATGTTAGCCTTGGGGGAAACTTGGTAAAGGGTACATGGATCTCTCTGTTTCATTTTTTTTTACAACTGCATGTGAATCTACAGTTAATTCAAAATAAGAACTTTAATTAAAAACATAATGCCCTTATTTTCTCTATCTTCCTCCCTTTCTCTCTTTAAATTATCCTTTTAAATACACATGTAAAATTTTACATGTAAGGATAAAATTTTTCCTCTGATCCTTTACCTTGTTTACTCTCCCAAACTTTCCAATTTTTTAAAAAATATATTGTGTTTTCAGAGGGGTAGAGACTACGTTTAAGAATAAGGGTACACATTCGGTTGTTTGGAAGAAATCTTATAATGTATAAAACAATCTCCTATGTATCTTGGCTGTTTCTCACGCTATGCTTGAAACACCAGAAATCCATGTAAACTGTAAAACAAACTGATGAAAAAGCCAAGTCCCTTTCTCCACTTCCATCTCCTATTCGATCCAGCCCCACCCACTGTAGAGTAAGGCAGTTCCTGAGGTCAAACTCCTCAGTCACAAGACCTCACAGACTTTAGTGAGTACAGATATCCAAACCAGGCTGATAATTCCAAAGTAAAAGATGCCCTAAAAGCCAGAGAAAAACAGGGATTTTGTTCACTACATTAAATAAAAATCTGAGAAAACCAGAGCAATTCCTGCCAAGTATAATTAAGATGCTGGGAGAAATGACTCAAAAGAAATATACCTGCCTTTCTCATTCTACTTTGTATTGACCTTTCTGAACTAAGGTGCTGACTTGAAAATGTTATACTCTTGCTGGAAGTCTGCTTTAACTATCAATACAAATATTCTTCAATCCTTTACAAATACCGATTTTCATGAAGAATAAGATACATCACAACAAAAAATCCTGTAATCTGTATGACCAGGTTAGAACTCCATTTTTTTTTTTAAATCAAAGACTTGATTTTCACACTTTCTGTGGAATCCTAGCATTTATTATATAGTCTGAGCCATTGTTTCTCCATAATAAGGCCAGATACCTGAAGTCTCATAAAGTCAGAAAAAAAAACTCAATAAAATTTTTCTTGATTTTCTGTAAGTGTGTTAATAAGGGCAGTTCCTATGTGTTGGAGGTTAAAAATGTGAAATGTTAAATTTAAAAATAAAAGTCACAGTGTTGCCAGTCACAATGTGACTATCTTAATACATAATATCTAACTGGCCTCTTTCTCAAGTACTGACACCGAGTCATCACACTTCACTTACTTTCCCATTTTCCCCTGGAGGGACGTTTCTGTTTTGTCAACCTGGAAAACACATAGTTTGCTGTCATATTGGATTCAGATTTAGTTGGGTATGAAAGTGATACATCAATATTCTAGTATGTGAATTTTCTTTTTATGGGAAGGAAATCTCTTATCTTTGCTTGTTCAGAAAGTCTCAACTCAAAAAAATGAGGCATTCGTTTTTATCCTTGTACTATAGTTTTATGATGGAAACTGTCCTCCTTGTTGTTACATTTATAAGCACCTCCTAAGCTCCATTTTAGGACAGCTTCAGTGCTCTCTAATTTTTATAATCTATAGTCCAGATCAGAATCTGCTGGAATTCAGTGCAGGATTTGGGATGCCCAGGATTGAAAAACATAGATGTGTTAAGCGGATCTGTTTTAATATCCAGAAAAGTCATCCCTCAGCCTGGGCAAGATGATCTTGTGCTCATTACTTTACTTCTCAGAATGGAGGTGATGCATAAACCACAATTTTAATTTGCTTTTTTTTGTGCGTGTGTAGAATAAGCAACAAAATTTCAGTGGCTGTGATTATTATAATATTGCCATAAACCTCTCTAATGAAATGCCAGCAATGTTGAGACAGCTTTATTCAGGCATAGGTCAAAATAGCCATGCATATCAGTACAGGGCGATAAATCCTGGGCTCCAAACAATAACACTGGGCCAGAAAGGAAGCAGATATTAAGGAAACAATTATTTTATTAATATGCATTTATGTAAGGCACTTTAGACACAGGCAAGGTAGATGATTACATGAGTTAATTAATTAATTAATTTTAGGTCATTTAGAGTACGTAAGGACATATGAAACACATTTTTGTGTCATCAAAAAACTAAGAATCCCTTGTGAGAGGCCTCTTATAGCTATGAGAAGATAACATGTAATGCAAAGTGATAATTGATAAGTGTAGACAATAAGTGCAATTGGAGTTCAGAGAAGGGACAGATCACTTCCAGACAGATTAACTGAGCTATATTTCATGAAGAATGTGATATTTTAGTTGAATATGCAAATTAAAAGATTAAATGTTTGTCAAGTGCCTATCGCATGCAGTGCCTGCTCCTGAGCTCTGCGTGGGTATCAAGAAAATTTATGTCACAGTCTTGCCCTAGTAAAGTCTATAATGTGGCCAAGAAAATGACTCATAAACATATAAAACACAAATAACAATCAAAGATCTATTTCAAGGCAACGCTAGAAGTGATCATGACAGAAGGCAGTCATGATTAGTTGTGCTAATTAGTTAATGCAAACAATTAATTGCTTTAGACATTAGCAAAAGGAGGCACTCACTTCCCTGACCTGTTGGCTGCATTTGACAAAAACAGTGCCTTCTGTCTTCCAGGACTCTACACACTCTTTGTTCTCCCCCTACCACTCTGGCTGCTGCTTTTCAGTCTCCTATGCTGGTTAATCCTCATCTATAAACACTAAAGTAATTGAGGGCTCCGTCTGTGGTCCTCTTCTCTCTTTTGTCCACATTAGCTCTATTGCAAATCTGATGTAGTTCATGGCTTTAAATCCCATCTACATGCTGGTGATTGACAAATTTTTATCTCCAGCCTAGACATTTTCCCTGAAGTCCTCCTTTGTTTCTCCAATTCCCCACTGAAATCTCTACTTGATTGTCTACAAGGCATCTCCAATTTAACATGTTCAAAACTGAGTTCCTAATTTCCTCTTTAAAACTTTCTCCCTTGTATTCTATCTCATCTCAGAAAATGGCAGCTCTACCTTCCAGTTGCTCAGGCAAAAATCCCTGGAGTCATCCTTAACTTTTTCTTTCTCTTAATTCCCATATCAGATCGATCAGCAAATTCTTTAGTTCTGCCTTCAAAATTTATCCAGAATTAGACCATGTCTCATCTCCTCTCTTACTTCCACTCTGGTTCAATAACCTATCAATAACCTCCTGGATTTTTACAACTGTCTTGTGACCCATCTCTCTTCCTCTACCCTGTTTCAACCAAGCAGCCAGAGTGATCCTTTTAAAATATCAGTCAAATTATGTCACTCTTCTACTCAAAACCCTCCAATGACTTCCCCTCTCACTCTGATTAAAACCTAATATACTCATGATGACCTACAAGGTCCTACAGGGGCTGGCCCTCATTCTCACTGATGTCATCTATTTTTACCTTCTGACCTCTTCATTCTTTCTTGAACAAACCAGGAGCACTGCTGTTTCAAGCTCTTTGTTCTTGCTGTTTTCTTTGCCTTGAATGCTCTTCCCCAAAATAACTTCATAGCTTGCTCCTTCATGTCCTTCAAGACTTTACTCAGTAAATCCTTCCTTCACCACCTCAATCTATCTTAGACTGGATTCCTCAGAAGCAGATCCTGATAAAAGGATTTTAGATGGTATTGATTTGGGAGATGATACCCTGAAATAGCAGTAAGGGAACAGGGAAATGAGACAGAGAAAGAAGACAATATAGGGTACATTAATGAGTGGGTTAACTCTGTGGCCAAATAGGGCTCATTTCCCACTGGGAGCTTGGGGAGGCTGTACCGAACACATTGTCCTATGGGAGGAGTATTTACCCTCCTCAATTCCTGTTAGACATTGGCTAAGGGATGCTCCTGGGGGTGTTAATTCCTGGCACTTCTAACCTTGCCTGTGTGTAGGCAGAGCAGGCATCAGCAGTCAGAGAAAGCCTTTAGGTAGAAAATCAGAGATGCTTACACCAGAAGGCCCTTCACATGTCCAAGAATATTCAGAATCAAGGAGATATAAGTAAGGCATTGCCAGTGCTGCAGCCTCCCCAAAATTTCGTATATTCCTTTTGCTGTTTTTGTTTTATCCCTATAATATTTAACCCTATATTTAATACAATATATTTTCCTTACTTATCTTGTTTACTTTTCTCCTTTATGAATCATGAATTTTGTCTCATTTGTTCACTGCTGTATCCCCAGCACCTAATACAGTGCTTTATACATGAGCAGCAATAAATATTTATAGATTGAAAAAAAAAAGAGTGGATGAACAACTTCAGGATGGGTAAGTGATCCAGGAAGTCTTAGAGAAGGGATGGGATTTGCACTGAGTAAACATTGGTTAGGCGGAGGCAGGGTCAGGAAAGCAGCCCAGCAGTGGAGAACCACAGGAGCAAGAGTAGGTGAGCTAACATAGGGTAAGTTTAAAAATGAGTTAATTCCTTTTGATAGTAGCAGATGGTCCTTATAAAAATAAAAATAACTGGAGTAAGACGAGATAGGTCTTGTCCAGGCAAACTGTCAGACTGAGGAATTTGAGATGTTTTCTGTAGGCAACTGGGAAGAAACAAATGTTTTAGAACAGAGGAATTTAAACTGTGTTTTAAACCCAATTAAACATGTTTTAGGAAGACTAATCTGAAGTTATTTGTAAGCTGATTTGGGGAAATAGGAAATAAAAATGAGTGTAGAAGCTTTTTCAGAGGCAGAAACTGGGGCCTGATAGAGTTTTACAAAGTGACTAAGAAAAGGCTAATTGAATGTTGGAGATAGTGTGGTTAAGCTATCAAGATCAGACTTAGGGATGACAGAGGGGAGATCCTGCATTGACCCTAAGGTCTAGAGTCTGGAATTTAGTGGTACAGCTAATAGATGGTGCACCCAAAGACCAGTCCCCACTCCAGGGCTCACGCTTGCTTCCATCATCCTGGGCATACCCAGCAAAATCCAAACTCGGCTGAGTTTTGAGAATCTTCTGGAACTCAGGTGACCTAACATTGGTTTGGGCACCTTGGATTTTTGACAAAGGTAGTTGCTCAAAAAAAAGAGACAAGTGAGAAATTATTAGCAATTTAAAAATGTTTCCAGAACTGGCTCTGCTTCCTAAAATCAGCACTCACTCCTGCTCCCTTCCTTATCCTTACTGTCTGTGGTTCTTGGGATTCATACCGCAGCTTAATGCTGTGGGGAGCATCAGTCTACTTAGTAGTGCAAAGATCCCGCCCTGTCTCCAGATGAGGACTCTGGTAGTCTCATCATTTCACAGATCAATGAACATCTGAAGCACTTGTCTAGTTTGGGAACTGCCTTTAGCAGCTAGCAGTTTGGTAAAAATTCATTCCACAGTTTTCCTAAAAACAACAATAATAGCTACAATATATTGAGTACTTATTAGGAGCCAAGCATTATTCTAAACAACTTGTTTATATTAGTTAATATAATCCTCCCAGCAACTTATGAAGCAGGTTTAAGTGTTCCTACTTGACTAATGAGGAAACCAAGGAACAAAGAGGCTAAGTAACTTATCCAAAGTCACACAGCCGGAATGTGGCTCCTCCTTGACACCTGCTCACCAGCCAGCTCCTGACCCTCGGGAGGATGGGTGAGGAGAGGTAAGGGAGTGGGAAGGTGTACTTGAACTGATACCATCATAGACTAGCTTTACATTCTTTGGATTTTCTAGATATAATAATGTGGCACTCTTACAGGTACTTTCCTGGCCTTTTTCAGGCTATTCCCATGATGGTGGTGTTGGGGAGATTCTCTCTTGAAAGCCACTCGATCCAATTGCATCTGTCCCAGTTGGTGATTTGCAACTCTTTCCTGAGCCCCGAGGCATCCAGAGTGTACCTTCATATTCTGCCATTCAGCCTTGCAGGCAGAGTCATAGATATGTTTATACTAACTTCCACACCTCACAGGGTCCGCAGCTGGTCCTATAGGAAGCATTCAAGCATCCCTGACCCCCAAGACCTGTGGGAATACAGATTCATCCCAACATAGCCATCACTTTCCTACTGCCACAGCTCCTTTAGGTTTCTCAGGTATGAGCTCAACAGAGGTGACTTTGAAACAGTTCACTGAACCTTCTTTTGCAAGTTCTGCATATGGCAAACCATCTCCCACTCACTTGGGTATCTGATAGCTAAGAAATTGATGCCTCAAATGAAATTCAGGCAGGAGGTGTTTGTTTTTTAACCTTTTTGGTATGTTTACTATCTTCATGGGATTCCATGGAGACATCCTGGGGAAGAAAACATGATATGGACTAGCATAGTATGTGCCATGAAATCAAACAGCTCCTGGAGTGCCATGCTGCAGGAGGCAAAGCAGAAAAGAGGTGCAGAGGCAAGGCCACAAAGAGCCCCATGCCAGAAGAACTGACTTCATGTGTGTGGGGAAGGGAAACCATTGGAAATTTAAACAGTAATGCTTAACTTAGATGTCATGATCAAGTGACATTCCCCAAGGGAAAAAATGTGGGAATTACAGTGGTCAAGTGATTAAATCCTGGAAACACCAGAATTTACAACACAGATGGACTTCATGGATATTTGTTCTATGTTATACCAGTTTTTTGTCCGTAATTCCTGTGTTACTACTCAAGTCTACTGTCACACATCTGTCCACCACAGCTTTTTGAGCCTTCTGTTTCAGCCTTCTTTTTTCCTTTCATTTATCATCTCTAGGAAATTTTTCTTTTCCTTTCTTTTGCAAAAGCATTTCCTCATTTTTCAAATTATTTTCAGTGAGTTCTAGTTTTTGTTGTATTATTGAAGATTAGAACTTTGTAATTGTGTCATTAAATCTGGAAAAAAAATGGGTGTTAATGCTAAGTCATCCCTGATATCAGTAATTTCTTTCAGATATTAGGCCTAAAGGATATGGATGCTTGTTGAAAAAGTTATGAGTATTGCTATAAGCTCTCAGTTTGAGTATGTACAGGAAGAAGAAATAAACACACATGTACACACATTCACACACACCCTCACACAGTGAGTACTCAAGTGATCAAAGCAAAAAATGTTTACCCCATTCATCATGCCCAGCCACAAGCCTTTAAATATAATTTTTTGGCTGACATGGATACATTAAAAAATTATAAATTTTTCCTATAATCTCACTGATTGTTCCAAAGAGTTTCCAAATTACTTTCTCTATATTTCAACAATATAAATCATAGTGTTTAGTCTATGCTTTCTAAACAATTTCTGAAAAGATTACAAAATATACTAGCCCTCCAGCTCAAAAGACCTATTTTTTAGCAGGACTGTTTGTCTTTGGAACATTTCATATAAAATTCAAAGTAGGAAAAGGAAGGCAAGACCACCCCAAACCTCTGCTGAGTAACTTCTTTTCTGCCTGTCCCTGTGTCAAGGCAGAGAAGAGAAACAAAGGCAGAGACCTTTAGTCAACTATTTACCTTTTACCCAAGGATACCAATATAATAACTTTGCTTTGCTATTACTCGTCAAAACAAATTTTCTGTTGGACTTTTTTTTTATTTTAATTTTGATTTTAAGTTCCAGGGCTGTTGGACTTCTTAACTCAGGGACTTCTCAAGTTTGAACCCAGCCTCTTTCTCTGGCTTTGACTGTTGCCTCTGCCCTTCCTCACACACATGCTGAGATTTCTGTTCCAGAACTCCCACTCCCCTTTCTCCAAAGGGACTAACATCTCTGTGGCTAATGTAGGTCTGTCCACGTTAGTATCTTCTGGCCTGGAATGTTTTCTGGCAGTTATCAGGTAACTTAAGCATTTATCTGCAAGATTAGTTAAAAGACTTGCTGTATAGCTGTGATATTGATTCAACTCATAGTCTGACTCAATTAGCCAGTTTCAAATCCAGTTTCACAGCAGGAAATTTCACACATACAAATCAGCACTTTTGAGAAGCCTGATGAAATAATAGCTAGTTTACCCTGAAAAGCTTTGTAATCTAGAAGCCAACTGTCTCAGTAAATGCCATAGTAATGAGTTAATTATCCTAGCCCAGTGGTTGCTGGGGCTTTCTGCCAACATCCTTTTTTTCCACTTGCTGCAATTTCTGTCTCACAAGCAGTCCTCTTCTCAACTTCCTCACTAAAAAATAAAACAAAACCTACTTTATCCTCTCAGAATGTCCCCAGTGAGTCTCCACTTCTCAAATGTTTGGTAACCCATGGCAGCTTTCCTCCACTTCCACCTTACTGCAGTCTCAATATCATTGGGTTTTGATGGCTTCAGCATTAATAATGGATCAATCTAATTTAGAGGATGCATCCAGGCCTCACCAAAATGTTGTGTGTGGAACTGTCCTACAGAAGGAGTAGAGGACACCAAGGTTCTATTAGACCAAATCAGATGATGGCCAAGAAGAATTTGCCCTATATTAATTCTAATATAATTACTACATAAGTTCAGAGCCCAGAATTGGGGCCCTATTTGAACCTGGATTTACTGCGAAACTACACCAAATCCAAACACTGAAGACTTTTCTAGAAACAATTTCCAGAGGATGATTTGGTTGGTGGCAATCACCGTGACCCTTGAAAGCAGTGCTGTTTATTTTCTCCCTTCTTCTACAATTGTTGTATTAAATATATATGTCATGCACATATATAGAGAATTTTTAAGTTGTGTGATTTTGATCATCAAATTAGGAGCCCAAAAATATAGTTCCAAATTGAGATCAGGACAGCAATATCCAATTGACCATTTTAAATCCACTGGTTGCCAGAAGAAAAAAGCAATGTTTATTTGTTAATACTTTTAAAAATCCTTTAAAAAATTAATAACTTTAGCTCAGTGATAATCATGAGTGTGAATAAGACTTTAGCTAAGAGCTGATTATAATAATGAAAAGCGTGATCTATCTAGATTTCAAAAATTTATGAATGGTTAAGTACATTGCAGTATTTCCACAAAATGTTAAAAATGGTGCAATTGAGGAAAATTACTGACATGAACAGATGTTCACGTTATGTTGTTAAGGCAAAAAAAATTTAAACTATTTGAAGTATATAATTTTTTGTATGGATGTACACACAGACACACAGAGAAAAATAATCTGGAAAAACATATCTGAAAACATTATTAGTGGCTATTTCTGTGTGGTAGAATTACAGGTGACTGTATTTTCTTTCTTTTACTTTCTTTTGTCTACTCATCCTTAATTTTCTACAGTGACATGAACTACTTTTATAATAATAGCCTAATTTATTTTTTCAAACAATGTTTGTTCCTAGACTTCTTTACAGTGTTACTTTTAGAGATGTTAGTGGTTGGGGGTCTGCAGGACACCTAAGAAAGTTTGGTTTTTCCTCCCTGTGATGGGGTTCAGGCCGATTGATCCAGTGCTCATTAAACAGAAGCCTATAAACAGGCATGTCGCAGGTGTAAACTAGAGGAAGATTGCTTCTGTCAGCAAATTAGCCAGTTATACCAATGGCCAAACTAAGCAACCCAGTGTGCCTTTGCAGATAAAATTAAGGATAAAATTATAAAATATCCATGTAATTGTTTTGAACAACTAGATTGGTAATTTTTTCCCTTTAAACCACTTTTGATCTTTGCATGCTTATTATTCAGAGCCTAGTGAATTGATTACAAAGAATATTCATTTTTGACTCCTACAAGAGTAAATAGATCATGTGCATTGTACAGATTCAATTCAGTTCAAATTTTTAAACTTTTACTGAGTAACTATGCACATACCCAGAACCGTGTTAGACACAGTAGAGTACTCATAAAGGCAAATGTCTTAGAGGAACTCACAGTTTTGTCACAGAGACAGATAAATTAGTAAATATTTCTGATAAATAGAATAGAATGGGCTTCCATATAAACAGGGAGTAATTCAAAGCAAGAGTCACGGAAGTGAGGGAGAAAGAGAGGTTAATTCTAACTAAGGAACAGGAAATGTTTCCTAGAGAAAGTAACATTTTGGCTACAATTAAAAGTGTATTAATCTTCTTTGGGTCATAGATAACAGAAATCAAGTTCAAACTAGCTTAAATAAAAAAGACAGTTTGTCGGCTTATGGAATAAGGATTTCTTGTTTAGGCAAGGCTGGATCCAAGAGTTAACAAGACTTTGCCACCAGGCTTAGCTTTCCTCTTTGTGACTTTTTCACAGACAAGTTCTCCACAAAGATGACTGCCAAAGATAGAAACTTACATACTATTTTTGTCCAGTTAGGCTTCTATTTAAAAAAAAAAATGCCATAAACTGGGTAACGTAGGCAACAGAAACTTATTTCTCACAGTTCTGGAAGCTGGGAAGTCCCAGATCAAGATGCCAGCAGATTCAGTGTCTGATGAGGGCCCGCTTTCTAGACAGCCATCTTTTAGCTGTAGCCTTTTAAATTTGTTAAGTAACCTCCATGCTATTTTCCATAATGGCTGTACTAATTTACATTCCTACCAACAGTGTGCAAGAGTTCACTATCCTCCACATCCTCACCAATACTTGTTTTCCTTCATCTTTTTAACAGTAGTCATTCTAACAAGTATGTGGTCATATCTCATTTGATTTTAATTTGCATTTGTCTGATGATAGTGATATTGAGCATTAAATACCTATTGACCACTTTCATGTCTTCTTTTGAGAAATGTATATTTAGATCCTTTGCCCATTTTTGTAATTTAATTTATTTTTATTTACTTATTTTTAATTTTTATAAATACATAAAACTTGTACATATATGCAGGGTACATGTAATATTTTGATACAAGTATACAATGTGTAATGATCAAATCTTAGTAATTGGGATATTCATCCCCTCAAACATTTATCATTTCTTTTTAAAATTTATTTTCAAGGATGGTTTCAGAACATTTATAATTTTGTTTGTGTTGGGACATTCCAAATCTTTTCTTCTAGCTATTTTGAAACATAACAATAAATTATTGTTAACTATAGTCACCCTGTATCTTCTTTCTTTCTTTTTTTTTAACTTTTATTTTAAGTTCATGGGTACATGTGCAGGATGTGCAGGTTTGTTATGTAGGTAAATGTGTGTCATGGGGGTTTGTTGTACACATTATTTCATCTCTCAGGTATTAAGCCTAGTATCCATTAGTTTTGCCCATGTTTTAATGGGATTATTTGTTTTCTTACTGAGTAGAGCTCCTTATATATTTTGCATATTAACACCCCTTATCAGATGTGTGGTTTGCAAATGTATTCTCTTGTTTCACAAGTTGTCTCTCAACTCTGATTATTGTTTTCTTTGCTGTGCAGAAGCTTTTAAGTTTGATGGAATACCATTTGTCTATTTTTGGTTTTGTTTCCTGTGATTTGGGGTCATATCCAAAACATAATTGCACAGACCAATGTCATGGAGCTTTTCGCCTGTGTTTTCTTCTGGTAACTTTACAATTTCAGGTCTTACGTTTAAGTCTTCATTTTGAGTTGATTTAGTGTGAGGTAAGGGTCTAGTTTCATTTTTCTGCATGTAGATAGCCAGTTTTTCTAGAACCATGCATTGAAAAGACTGTCCTTTCCCATTGTGTGTTCTTGACATCTTTGCTGGAAATCAATCAACTGTAAAAGTGTGGATTTATTTCTGGGCTCTCTATTCTGTTGCATTGGTGTATGTGTCTGTTATTATGCTGGTACCATGCTGTTTTGATTGCTATAGCTTTGTAGTAGATTTTGAAGTCACTGAAAACTACTTAACATTGATAAAAGAATTTGAAGAAGACATGGATAAATGGAAAGATATCTGGTGTTAATGGATTGGAAGAATTAATACTGTTAAAATATCCATTCTACCTAAAGCAATCTATAGACTAAATGCAATTCCTATTAAAATTTCAATGACGTGTTTCATAGAAATAGAAAGACAACCTTAAAATTTATATGCAACCACACAAGACCCTGAAGAGCCAAAGCAACCTTGAGCAAAATGAACAACGCTGGAGGCATCACATTACCTGATTTTAAAACCTAGTAATTATTTAAATGTAATGGGAACTGGCTATTTGAAGCATATCTTGCGATAAGTACTTTTGTAAAGCAATAAATTAAATTGCCAATTGAAACACTGGCCTTTAATCTAGAACCAGAAATACCATTTGACCCAGCAATCCAATTACTGGGTGTATACCCAAAGGAATATTAATCATTCTACTATAAAGACACATGCACACGTATGTTTACTGCAGCACTGTTTACAATAGCAAAGACATAGAATCAACCCAAATGCCCATCCATGATAGACTGGATAAAGAAAATGTGGTACATATACACCACGGAATACTATGCAGCCATAAAAAGGAATTGGATCATGTCCTTTGCAGAGACATAGATAAAGCTGGAAGCTATCATCCTCTGCAAACTAACAAAGAAACAGAAAACCAAATATGGCATGTTCTCACTCGTAAGTGGGAGCTGAACAATGAGAACACATGGACACAGAGAGGGGAACAACACACACTAGGGCTGATTAGGGGGTGGGTTGGGAGAGGAGGGAACTTAGAGGATGGGTTAATAGGTGCAGCAAACCACCATGGCACATGTATACCTATGTGACAAACCTGCATGTTCTGCACATGTATCCCATTTTTTTCAGAAGAAAATTTTAAAAAAGAAACATTGGCCTTTAATTTTTATGTTTTGTAAGTCTGAATTATTATATATTGACTTGACTTAGAATAGTGTGTACTCAGACTGTCTTTTTTTTAAAAAATGAATTTTAATCCATTTAAAATGTAATTCAACTTAAGCTTTTAGAGCATTACCTGTTTCCAGTGAATGATTAATAAATATAAATACATGCTTCCTTGAATTTATATCAGTAATCATAAAATCATCTATCAGTTTTAAAAGTCTACGTGGACCAGGCATTTGTTTGTTCCTTGGCATAGCAATGATTGGATATGAATTCATTTTATGATTCACAGAATCCCCATGGGCTCATGGTGATATGGGCGTTTGAAATCAGGCCAATTGATGTTTTAATCCTTTCTGTCCTTCAGGAAGAAGTGGAATTAAAATCTATGTTTTTGTTATTTAGTATTTGTTGCACTAAGCTAAGATTACAGATAAAATGTAGAATTAGATCCTTGCTAAATGGATTCATAATCTAAATTAAACAGATATACAGGAAACTGACCTTGGGAAATAAATTGTAGGAGTGACAAATTGGTGAAAAACTCAGGAACAAACCAAAACATCTAAACAGAGATAGTAAAGTACTCTATTATTAATATTTCCTAGTAAAGAACGAAGGCATAGAACAAAAAGGCCAATTTCTGAATCCAGTTCTCCCCTGAACTTCTTGCATAAGTTTGAGAATGGCTCCTCTCTTCACCCTGCATTATTTTCTGTATCTTCAAGATGGTTCATCCTTTACAAAGAAGTTGGAGTCATGTATGAAATAATAAACATGAAACACTTCAAGTTTCTCAGAATAAAGTTTCCAGAGCAAAATGAAATAATAACAGGGATACATTGTATGATTTACTGCTGATAGTTTATCTTATAAAGCAAGTAAATTAGGGGCTGAAATTTTATATATTAGAAGGATTTATTTCAAAAATGATTTTAAGAAATATACAATCAGTAAATTTGAACTAAACCAATCTATAAAACTTTGATTCATACACAACTTTTGGAAAACATCTTGCATTATTCAGAGTTATTATACCTTTGTGGATTTAATTAATACCCAACACATAAGGCAATTCTTTAGGATAAGTAATGTGCTAAATCAGTGGTACTCAGAGATATATTACATTTGAGCCATTGATAATAATGAAGTATTATTAAATGACAACTTCATGTTATCTACTTAATAATAAATTATTAAATAATAACAAAAATCCATGTAACTGTTATATGCCTTTTAAATATTTTCTGTGATATTAAATATACTTTCTAATATAGAAATTGAAAATCTTGAACCTCTCTAGATTACAAGCAAAAAACCACATGTGCCATCTCCTATTAAAGTGAATGATCAGTTAAGGAATATTTTGTGACACTGGATTAAAGACCCTAAGAACTAATAGTGATTACAATGTAATAATTAGTATGGAATTATAGACAATTTCAGAATACATAAAACTAGTTTTTTAAAAGTTGTCTAATCCTATATTGAAATAAACCACTGCATATAATCATATGAATTTGATTACAAATGAGGCTGTGGGTTATCTTGAGGACAGGATGAATGATGGGAAAGTGAAAAATTTCCCAAGATGGTTGAAAGACTTGTATACAGCAAGACCATATTGCATAAAAAATAACTGACATAGTCACCACATTTTGAAAAGGTGCAATGTGAAGTCATGCTTCCACATTCAATGACAGAATATCCTTACCAAAATAATATTGGTATCCAATATGGAGAACAGTGGATGGGACAATGTCAAAAAGGGATGGGATAAAAAGATGAGCAGGTTGCTTTCTTCCTTACCCCTTGAATAGACCCCACACACACCTGAAGAAACTGAGTCTGAAATAATGGAAAAAAGCTGTAGTTGTTGGCCTTTGTCTGCAGAATTCCTCCATGTCTCCCTTTTATATCCCTTGTTCCCAATTCCCCTAATTTCTCGGCACATTTTCTTTAATTGGATTCTCTGTCTCTTTCATTTCCCTAACTTTGCTGAGCTGGTTTTAAGCCAGCAACTCTGATTTTCACTTGTGCTACTCCTCCATGAATTGATTATTGATGAATTAATTATCCACCTATGACCTCATTCACAATAAGTCATGAGTAAAAGGCACCTACTCCTGTTCCCTGATGTAGCCCAGTAGAGCCTGCACCAATACGGCTGTGGCCTGACCAGTCACTATATGATTATGAAAGGAGATCCAACTTAAACTAAAGGGAATTATTTTGAATAAGATTCATCAAAATCAGAGCACATATCTCACCATATTCAGATAGCTGAGGATAGTTGTCCATCCCTCTACTAACCAATCACTACCTATAACACAGTCTGGATTCTTTTGTAATTCTTGGTACATAGAAGCTTCTCAGAAATTATTTGATGAAAGGATGGATAAATGAATAAATAAATTATTATAAACACTTGCTATAAGATCTAAGAATAATTACACTGGTTGTTAAGGGTGTGCATGAAATAACAAAATATAATGAATCCTTAATTAGTAGAATATATTTAATGATTTCCATTTACATTTATATCAAGAAAAAAAAAAGGAAAAAGCAACCCAGCACATCTACTTGTCATCACTTTTCAAACATCTGTGGTTTAAAAAACAGCTTTGAAAATAGTTACTTGCCTCGGGTAAGGTCTGACTTCTGCTGTATAAGCAGTAAAATATTCTAAATCCTTACACACTAGTACATATCCTCATAGAGGGCAGTTAATACCAATTAGGCCCAAATCTTCCCATTCTGGTTCTTATAGGAATATATAGATGTATGTTTGATACAAAACATATTCAAAATTTTTTAAAAAAGACAGAAGTAACAGATGCATCATCCCAATTTCTTGGAAAAAAAAAACTGCACTCTAGAATTCCTAAATAAGAATGTTAACAGAAATGGTTAATGGAGACAGCATGCGCTGGCATTTAAAATGCTTACTGTTTAGGAGGAGAAAACATCCTAAATACAGTGCTTCTCCATCAGCTCAATGTTTTTTGTTTCTTCAGATTGATAGGCTGGATGTGGATAGCTTGTTTAGCAACATTGAGTCCGTGCATCAGATATCAGCCAAGCTGCTGTCATTGTTGGAAGAGGCCACAACAGACGTGGAACCGGCCATGCAAGTAATTGGTATGTTTATTCTCTTCTCGAGTTCTACAATACAACAGGAAATAATTTTTTAATAACCTCCCTTTGCTTTGGTTTTTTGTTCCTGACTCACCATGCTTCCCAGGAGATATATAAATGCTAAACCCATCTTTGGGCTCATTGTAATTATGCAGACTCTGTGTTTATTTTCAAATGGGTTTATATCCATTTGCTGAAGTCCCTCAGTAGCACAAAACATACCATTTGCTTTTTAATTTCCAATCTTTCAATCTCTTTGCTTTCCAGATGTTCTGTAATTTTTTTTAATGGCTAACACTTACTTGATCCTTAAAGAATTAATTATTTAAATATTCTAATAGCTTTACTGATTTCTCATTACAATGTTTTTTAGATCTTATGCCCATCAATCAATTTTTTTAGATTATAAACTTCTTACCTGAGGAATGTAAAACTATTAAAGGAATGTAAGTTATTAAAAATTTACACAAGTTCTACTTTTTTTCATGCTCTCTTTTTTTCTGTATTATTTACCTTCCAAATATGTTTTTACTGTCAATCAGATATATTTATTTTCTTACTATGGTAGGATTCTCAAAAATAACAACAGAAAATATAATTTGAAAAGTATTGAGCCAAATTTTTATGCTCTCCATTTCTTGGGAATTTCCAAGGGAATATGTGCTATGAATTCCTTAAAGGCAGTTTGCACTTCGAGACATCATACAAACAGTGTCATGTAGGCTAAGAGTTTTTTAAAATTATCGTTTCTCTATTTCACACTTAATATACAATAACTCCTCATTACAAAAGTACTAAAACAATTCAGGAGCACGTAGAGTAATGGTAAAATTTCCCTTCATATATCCCTCCAATGCCACTGCCTTCCCCACAAGTAACCACTTGTTTGATGTAGATCTTTACTTTGAGATACACACACAAAGACTACACACAAACACTTTATGTCTTTACTGATTATGTCTTTGTTACCTTTTATTTGTTAGAGTTATAAAAAATGTCATGGAACTGGTCTTGTTTAATATTTATAGAGAACCAAAGTTTAATGAGGAAAGCTGATCAAAGAGATGAAATATAGTGAAAGAAATGACTGGGCAATAAGGCCAGCCCACTCAGAAAGATTTCTTCCACAGATAGGTTTAAATTCAATTGTTCTTTGTGATGAAATGTCCCCAACAAATTGTAAAAATATTTCCTAAAAGAAGAACTCTACTCATTACCACACTAATTCATTAGTGTGAATTCATTGGCTATTCATTTATTAATTCAATCAATGAATAGTTATGAAGTAGCAGCATATTCACAAGATTTGGTACTGTACCACATTGCTTGGTATCAAAAGGTGAAAGGGCTCATTTCTCTCTTTCAAAAACATTCAATCAAACAGCTTCTTGAATTGAAGGTGTGGGTATAATACACCATCAAAGCAGTTTCTACACTACTGCAAAAATTGGAGGATAAAGAAAACATTTCTAGATGGAAACTCCAAGGATTCTTGAAGATGTTATTTGGGCTTAAATTATAGATTCTATTTCAACAATAGGGTCCATGTTGAGGAGAAGATTCCAAATAGAAATGACAGCATGAAAAACAAGTGTGAAACAAATGCCAAATGCCAAGTGTGTTTAGGAAATGAAGAGTGATCAAGCTGGAGTGAAGGACTGACGTAAGCAAGAAATGAGAAATGAACCTGAAAGTGCAGAGTAGGGACTGGCAGCATTTGGAAATGAAGTTTGGAATTTACTGTACAAGTAATAAAGAGCCACTAAAAGATTTCTGGCAAGGGTGTGATGAGACACAAAAGTTTCTGGAGAGAGAAAGATATGGTAGGTCTGAACAGCATGCAGAGGAGGAACTGAGTCCTAGACTAGTAAATAGGTTGTTATAAGTAATATAGGCATGTGGTAATAAGCATTGAGACTAAGGGAGATACAGTGAAAATTTTTAAAAATGGGGTCATTTCAAGAGAAATGTAGAAGAAAGCATAAACAAGTTGTTGATTCATGTGCTGAAGTCAAAAACAATTCCAGATTTAAGGTGACCATGTATTGCGGTTTGTCTAGAGCATACTGATTTTAGTGTATTACGTAAGCATTCAGTCCAGTTTAGCATTTGTCATGGACTTTTCCTTTTTAAAAATTATTATTATTATTAGTTGCGTCAGAAGAGGTTTTATAAGACCTTTACATCATACTTCAACTTCTGACACAATCTCTTTTAGTAGAGTGTAATGCGCAGTTAACGGTTCTCACTGTACCACATGGTAAACTCTGAAACATAGTCCATCTCTCCTATGCCAACCTTTTCTAGTCTCAAGGAAAGTTCTATCTTTCTTTGAATTGCCACATGCAGGGAAGTGGCGGATTAAATGATGCTGTTTGGATATGAACAGCTAGAAACTGCTAACTCCTTTCTGTCCTGGTGGTTGTGGATGTGTTGGATGCTGCAGACCCCGCCATCTACTGGGTGTAGCAGCTAGTTGTGTCATGACCCATGCTGGGTGGCCCATGTCATGACCTATGAGAGGCATGAAGCCATCGGGATGCCAGTCAGTGGGGTTAATGGGACACGTTTTTGCAGAATAGATGTAAATAAAATATGTATGGAAAATAGGGCCTGAGAAATCATGCTACAGAGTGTCTAGAGACTCTTGCTATGGTAATTTGGTTACCTATTGCATGTTATAGATTGACAACTCTTTTACAAATTTTTTGGTTATGTTTCATTCTGAAATAAACCTTTTCAGAAGCAAGAATTTAATATATTCATGTTTGTATTAGTCCGTTTTCACACTGCTATAAAGAACTACCTGAGACTGGGTAATTTATGAAGAAAAGAGGTTTAATTGACTCACAGTTCTTCAGGCTTAACAGGAAGCAAGCCTGGGAGGCCTCAGGAAACTTACAATCATGGCAGAAGACAAAGGGGAAGCAAGGACCTTCTCCACACTGTGGCAGGAGAGAGAGAGCACGCCAAGGGGGAAGTGCGATGCACTTTCAAACAGCCAGATCTCATGAGAACTCACTCACTATCACAAGAACAGCAAGAGGAAAGTCCACCCCCATGATTCAATCACCTCCCACCAGGCCCCTCCCCCATCACCTGGGGATTACAATTCAAGATGAGACTTGGCAGGGGGGATACAGAGCCAAACCATATCAATGTTTTAGAAAAATTTTGATTTTCTTTATCTCAAGAAAGTTGCTGAGCCTATAACACACAAAATACCATCCATCAAAGGGTCCTCAATGCTATCATTGACCATAGACAATCAGAAGATAGAAATCTGCTGAAGCAGCGGCAACATCTATGTCAAAGTTTAGTCATTATTTTTAAAAGACTGTGCTCTAAGCAAGTGATTAAATGCATGCAGCTGCTTAAGGTGTGTTTACATTTCACTGCATGCAGCATGACTTCTCATTTAGGTCAGACAACAGTTTTCCTAGATTAATTACATTCATTTTTTAATTCTGAGTTTCCTTAGGCCTATGAGAAATATAAAACAATGGTTACTAATGAGTTGACGCCGTTAGCAAAAGAGTACTGCAAACAGTTAAATGATGACAGTTTTATATCAATGTGAGCAGATGAATCGAATAATAGTTCCAATAGCAGTTAAAATTTTAAAAATTCAATTCACAGAACCAAAGAAAAGCTTTTAGAAGTTTATCATGTCAATGGTGAATTGTCTGACCTTATTATAAATGCTACTGTCACTTTAAATTAAAAATTAAACGTTGTGACTGCAAATGATAACATAACTACAAATATTAGTGGAGCACAGCATCATAGTAAAACAATGATTTTATTAAAATAAAAATCTATAGAGCAGACGTGTAGTTGAAAATGATTGCTGTATATATGATGAAGGTGTGGAATTTATTAATTGAAGTAAAAACTGTAGTGAAAATTTGCATTTATTTTTATATACACAAAATTAGAGTGAATAACACTACCTGAAGAATAAATTTGATATTTAATTAAAAATAATCTTATGTATGAAACTATACACTCTCTTTCCTGCTGGTCATTAATCAGTCTTTGGAAATGTTTGATTCTTTGAAGCACCACTTTACAAATCAACCAGAGTGTCCTAACATGGCATTGGACTATTTTTGTAAACAAGGCCTCTGAAATTGAATTGCATTTTGTTAAAAATCAGTTGGAAGTCTTTAGTTAAGGTATTCATCAAATGGAGAAAATAACTTCAATTTTTAATCTTTACAAATAACAATTATTAAAAACAAAATTGCAAATTGGATGACATTGAAATGTATCCCTATGAAAACAAGGAGTAAGTTTAAAAAAAATAAGCAATGAGAGCTCATGTATACAATATTTAATTTTGAAAGTCCATAATCATGCTTTGGAAAATCTGACTTATGAAGAGAAGCCTTTGATGGAGCTCCTCTTTAGTAGGATAAAGTAATATTCTGTACCAGATTTCACAATCTACATTTGGGAAAATATTCCAAAATTACAAATAGAAACAACTTACTTGGTGAGTTTTATTTTGAAAAAAAGAGAGAGAGAATGAAAGAAAACAATTCAAATGGAAGCAAAAAGATAATGCCTATAAAAATATTTCAGCTCAAATATTTACTTGTTTTAATATGTATAGTAATGAGAGTTTTAAAAGCTTCTATTTACCATAATTTCCTTTGAGCTCAATAGATATTTCCTTGCTTATAAAGTATTTTCTCAGTTTTAAATATTATGGTTTACAAATTTCAGCAGTAAAATAAATATGCTGATATTGAATTATAACCCACAGAAATATCAATGAGTTCTTGCTGATATAAATAAATGTGGAGAAAGGACAGCTGTCCATTACAGATTTTAATTAATAAATACAGAGAGAAAGAAGAACGACTGGGCATGGTGGCTCACACCTGTAATCCCAGCACTTTGGGAGGCTGATGTGGGCGGATCACGAGACCAGCCTGACCAACATGGTGAAACCCTACTCTACTAAAAATACAAAAATTAGCCGGGCGTGATGGCACGCACCTGTAGTCCCAGCTACTCAGGAGGCTGAGGCAGGAGAATCGCTTGAACCCAGGAAGTGGAGGTTCCAGTGAGCTGAGATCGTGCCACTGCACTCCAGCCTGGGTGACAGAGCGAGACTCCGTCTCAAAAAAAAGAAGAAAATGGAAAATCAAATTCACGTTACATAAACACCACAGTCAAATATTGCAGACAAAATCTACTGGTTGATGCTATGTTTAGTGGGTGAAAGTTAGAGGAGAAATATACTTTTCATAGTCTCAAAACTTTCTCCCCAAGTAATTATTAACCTCAAAGGGAAAGGTGGTAACTTTACATTGAGAAACCTAGCAGGGGCCACCTTTATCTAGAGATCTAGAGTTAATTTTCCTTCTCTGACAATCGTATTTTGATATGTAAGATGTTAATATTGGTGAAGCTGGGTAAAGAGTATTTGAAAACTATTTGCACTATTTTTTCAACTTTTCTGTAAATCAAAAATAGTTCAAAATAAAAAATTGAAAACTATGATTTACAGAGAAAACTCAATTGAAGATGTTCATACTTTCAGATTCACTAATCATAGAATTCCAACTTTGAGGAAAATTACAGAAAATTTTATTTAAAAAATTAAGACAATGAGGCCATATTTGAAAAAGAATCAGTTGGAGTCTCATTTTGATATCCTTATCCTTTGTATCTGGGCTGGCTTTGCGACTTGCTTTGATCAATGAAATGAGGCAAAATGATGTTCTACAAGAGCATTATCACTTCTGCTTTCTGCTTGTGAGGGGAGAGGCCCAAACTGCCCAGCCATTCCAAGCAACACAGCCAAGGCCTCAGGCTTGAGAGTAAGGTCCTTGTCAGCTGGCCAGCTGGCCCCCAGCCAGTCCGCCAACTGACGGGAAACACAGAAGTAAACCTCATCAAGGCCAGTTAAATGCTGCCCAATTGTTGACCCATACAATTGTGAGCAAACGAACAGTTATTGTCTTAAGCTTTTAAGTTTTGGAGTGATTCTTTTTTTTCCTGTGGTAATTGCTAACTAATACAGATTAACAGGTGAGAGATTAACTTATTTCAACTCAAATGGTGAGGGAAAACTTGATTTGGAAGTGGTTTTTGAGCTTGCACTTGAAAGATTTAGAAAAGTGGAGACTGGGTGCAAAAGGCTTTCTAAATGAGAAATAGGGTAAAGGCCTCAAAGCAAGAGTACAGGAAATTCTGAAAAAGGATAGCAGCAGCCCTATGTGACTGGAGCGTAGTGCGGAGAAGGCTTCTCTGAGCCAAACGTTGTAGACACACCAATACGAGTTCACTGGCAATTTCCATTACTAAACCTTTTACCAAAGCACTTTCATTCCATAAGATAAACTGATTGTTGGTGAGATGTTTCCAAAATTATGTTATCACAAATGAAAAGCACAGGTGTCCCATTTCTTTGTCCTTAGATGGCACAAATAAGAGTTTGTGATTCACAGCTGCAGTGCCAAAGGGAGAATTTTCCTGATACCTAGATAAACTAGGAAGAAAATTTTACTCAATAATAACACTGGAGTTTGGATAAGGTTTAAGTTTAAACACAGGGGCATATGCTTGCAGATCTGAGAGCTCTGAGGAAGTTGTCTGTAACTGTCATGCCAAGATACAAAGTGGATTTTAAAATCTTGACTTAAGCACAGTGACTAGATAGGAAACGGGTTTTCAATCTTTATAGATGGGAGTATGAAATGTGGCTCTTGTTTCCACTTAGATGGCAGTGTAGAGTTTAAGAACACATGGGTTTTAATATCAGGTTGACTTGGGTTACATCTCGTTTTGTCCTGTTGCTAGATGTGCAATCTTAGGCAAGTTACAAAACCTAATTGAACTTCAGTTTCTTATCTGGAAACTGGAGGCAATAGTACCTATCCCATATGGTTTTTATGAAGATTTGACAAAATTATGTGTACAGAATGATAGCCCAGTGCCTATCCCTAATTAATATCCAATAGATTATGTTATAAATTATTATCCCAAGAATATTAGATTTACCCATCTATTTAAAATGCCTGATTTTTTCTGTATGTAACAAGTGAATAAAATGTGACTTTTTCTTAGAGGTCCTGATCATGTTTTTCAAACAAGTCAGATTTGCTGGATGTGTGTGATTTCTAGATGCTTCCAATATCTATGCATCTTAATGATTCATGGATCTCATATGGTGACATACTTTTTTCTGTGAAGGGAGATTTAACATATCAAGTGTCATTTTCACAATTGGTAGAGTGAACAGCAATGGCAGTAATTAGTCTCCAAAGATGGCCCTCAATGGACCATGCCTCCTAGTTCACATTGTTATAGAGTCTAGTGTCATATTGACTCTGGACTGGCCCTCTGATTCACTATTACAATGTGGTGAAAATGACACTGTATCAGTAATTGGGCCCAAGCCTTAGAAAAGCCTGACAATTTCTACTTTCATAATTTTGGAAGCCTGCCATTTAAAAAGTTGAGATACCTTACTGGAAGTATCATGGAGAGAGACAGCAGATGAGACTATGTAGAGTGAGAAAGTGGCACAGCTATCCCAGAATCCCAGCAGAGGCCAGCCTCCCAGCTGTTCCTGCCAAGGCACTAGATTTGTGAAATTAGTCATCTCGGACATTAAAACCCAGATAAGTCCTTGGAGGACTCAGCCTGAGTGGATGTCAAGTGTAGCAAAAGAACCACAGAGTTGAGCCCAGTCAATCTACAAAATTGTGACAGAAAATAAAAATGGCTGTTGTTTCAAGATACTAAGATTTGGGATGGTTTGTTACATAGCAATAAATAACCCAACAGCAATAGTCCTCTTATATGTGTTTGCATATTATAATGTTTCAAAGTATTAAAACAAGACTGTCATGAACATGCTTGAGTCTACTTTACTGGCTTACCTCATGCATAGTGTGCTGAGAATCAGACTGAAAGAAGCTTTTGATAAAGGAATTGTAATTTCTTGTATGCATTTTCCTGAGGGTGACTCTCTCCTTGGAGAGAAATAATTTAGAGCTTTCTGTTCTTTGAAGGTGTAGTAGGTGATGCACTGTTGTTCTATAGCAGTGCTTTGTTTTCCTAAAGCAATGTTTCTTGTAGGTCCCTGAAGTAGAAATCTGTGCCTTTAGCAGTGAGTTTGTGAGAAGAGTACTAGTTGCTGACAATTCATATCATAATGCTGTGTGGGAGACACTACATCGGAGCTCACTTAAATGAATTTTTCAGGATTATTATTGTGTGTAAGTGTGTGCATGTTTTACTCAGGACACAAATAGGCTTGACCTGGTTAATTTTGGCCAATTGGGACTGGTTGGGAGGGTCCTAGACCTGCATACTTGAATGTATGAGGTCAGTGGGAGGTTTGGGGGACACCCAGATGCAACAGTTGGAAGATCAGAATGCAAATGTTAGAAGTAATAGGAAAGCTGTCTGCTTTGGAGAAAATGACAATGGGGAAATGGTATTTTCAGGATCAAGGATACACCAATCCTCACAAGAAAGAAAAATTCAGCAGGAAGCAGGTACCAGGCTGTAACATGGGGGATGGACTTCCAGTCTCCTGAGCGGGGTGAATATGGGTCCCAGTGCTGCTAGGACTTATTTCTTACAATAAAAATAAAATAAAGGTGGCTTAGTAAAAAGTCTTACAGTTCTGATTTCTGAGGAGGATGGTAAGTTCTAGGATGCTATGCTGATGGAGCCTGCCAGTGGAAGTCAGTGGCTTAGCTGTGCCAGGAGGAGTATTGGAGAGTTGAGGTCAGATTTGAATGGACCTGCGAAAAGTCACATATTGCGCAGGATACACATAGACATACATTTCTAAATCCCAGGAAGGAATGTAAGAGTCTATGAGTTCCTGAACACTTTCCCAGCCTCCAGGAAGCTAAAATGAGAAGTACATAGAAAGAGTAACAAACCTTGAAGTTGCCCAATAGCCTGGAAAGAGCATGGCCTTTGAAGTGAAACAGATCCAAGTCTTAATCCTGGCTGTCATCACTAGTTTGATGGCTGTGAGCAAGTCACTTGAGCCAGTAAGGATTCAGTTTGCCTTCCTGTAATAAAAAGCTGGCCAACAGGGTTTGATCAAAAAGGGGTTTATTTTTCTCACGTCACAAGAAATCCGTAACTCACAAGTCCAGGACTAGTGCAACTGCTTGCTGCTCCTTCAACCACTTCCCTTCACAATGCTCAGCATGTGGCTTTTGATATCATCCCTTAGATGGCTACTCCATTTCCAGGCATCACTTCCTAAAGACAATGAAGCAAAATCACCTCTTCAGAAGGCTTTTGTCATTTTGGGGGAATATAACCATTTTCCCAGTGACTTCTACATATATCTCATTCTATTTTGCACACGTATTATTTCATTTCACATACATACACACACAAACACACCTTTGCACACACACTTGGCCATCTAAATACCAGAGATGTGGGGAAAGGTCAATACTTTTAACTGGGTGTGTTACCAGTCCAAATTCTATGCCTTTGGAAGAAGGAAGAACAGATAAGTAAATAGCAATGGATTCCACATGCATTTGTTCATCTTTTCAATGGGGACAACAAGACTCCCATGGCAGGAAAATATCAAACACTGGGCATAACCCCTCCAGAATGTACGCTCCATGAGGGAAGGAATTCTTGTCTGTTTTATGACTGTTGTGTCACCAGCACCCAGAATAGTGTCTTTAATAACTATTTGCTGAATGGATGAAATTAGAGATAATAGTAAGCGTGCAGTGCATTGGCTGGCACACAGAGGGTCCAGGAGGTGATTGTTGTTACTGTCATCACTGAGTCTGTCTGTGGTCAATGTCATTGTCAAATGTCACTTTCAAAAGTCAATGTCATTGCCAGAGATTGCTAGGTAATATAGAGCAACTAGCTACAGCAGAGGCAAGCTTTCTCAAGAGAGGTATTTACTAACGTGAGTTAAATGGAAAATCATGGATTGGTCTAAGACAGGGTTTTCCTCAGCGTTGTCAACCTTACATTTAAAAAAAGTTATTGTACCTTTTCCTGATCCAGCCAGCAAAAACTTTCACTTTCTCAGAGAACCAATGTTGCCTCAAGATGTCAGTTGTTAAAGAATCCTGACCTGGAGTTAAAGTATCTAGAAGTCAACAAGGTTCAGGAAGACATCGTGAGCTATCATCAAAATATGCAGCTGTATTTTTTAATGTTAGAACTGGACTAATATTTCAAGAGCATCTATTCCATTACTGAGACAAAAACAGTAAGAGCTGATTTGCCCAATTTATATTAGTAACTCTGGACACTCTCAGAAGGGACTCTAGCTCTTCCAAATATAGGCCAGAGCTTTTTCCTCTCCAAACATTGACCCTCTCCACAGCCCACTAGCACCCCCCAGTTTGTCCTGCTCAGCTGCTAGCCACCTCCCATGGCCAGATGTGCTGAGTGGATGCCACCTTAGCTTCAGAACGGCCCCTTCTTTGAGAGCCCCACCACAATTATGACATCGTCTTCCCTGGCACTGGACACAGAGATGATCACGACAGGTTCCCATCCTCCACTCTGCTCTTTTCCTTTCTCTGTTTCTCTCTTTAGGGTCCAGCTCCCTTCATTGGTCCCTCTTCTTCATCTCTCATTCCCTCCTAAACCCAACCCTCTAAAAATGCTATTACCGCATCACCAGGGACCTCAGAATTGTCAAATCCAATGAACACATATTTTTTCTGAACTTATCTTACGCTAGTGCTTCTGAAAAAAAATTTTTACCAGAATATTCTCAATATCAAGACAGAAATATCATAAGCCTCAGGAAGTGTGGAGTTATGATCTGAAGCTAGAGCCACAGGCATGAAATAACTTGGAAGTCTTATTTTGTCATAAGAATTCATGTCAGTTTTCCAGTCTACTCTTCTAGGAAACCAGCGTTTTTTCCTTCAAATTTCTTAATAAAATGGATACTCAAGGGATACACTTGTTTTAATCCCATGGCTGCATGTCCCACCTGCTGCCTGTATTTGGTTTGAATATTATAACCCTAGCCAGGGTCTCTTGGGTATCCACAGCAGCAGTTTTATCCCCTAGGCTAGGTGGAAGCTATATGAGACTGAAGGCAAGGGAGTGTGGCCTCTTTAAGCAGCATATACTCTTTCAGTTTCTTTCTTCTCACTTCCTCTCCTTGTTTTATGCTCCCTTGGAGAACAGAATGAGGCTAGGAAAGAAAGGGAGAAAGTATTCAGATGATCTGGCATTTGGGCTGGCGAATCTACTGCCTTGTTTAGTCATGGCAGCTGGGCTCCCATCCAAGGAGGATAAGAAGACCACGGGGAGCAACCCTTGAACTTGGGGTGAAAGCTGCCAGGAAAGCTCTTTCACTGGAGATGGCATACCATGGAGTTTTCGCTCAGCTGTGTGTGTCACTCAGGGAAATGACAGTCAGAGGCCTGTATTGTTGCACCCAGATCTCAGACCTTCTTTCCAGAGAGTGGGCCATCTCTACCCTCTGTTCATCACACCCCCTTCTCTGTATTCTAAATACTCTGCCTTGACCACAAGTTTTATTTAGAACCACAGATAACTTCCTTTTGGGATATATCTCAGGCCATAATTTATACATGAGATTTTAACTAAAATTATTTTTGTAAACATTATCTTAGTTGGTTTTTAGAATTGAACTTACTGCATAGTTTTTCTTGTTAATACAAGCAACATCCAACTTTATATCCTCCATAACTAACAGTTCATGTCATATTTTCATATAATTTTTAAATGAAATGTAAAAATGGGTAGTATAGAGGGGGCCTTAACTCATCAGGATTTCTCCCAAAATATTTTCCTGTCAAAGAGAAAACAAAACAAAACACAGTGAGTAGATTAGAATTAAGTTCAGCTGGGAGAAACAGAAACAAAAACAAAACATTACTAGCATAATAAGACAGATGTTGATTTCTCTATGTGTAAAAGTCTGAAGGGGATGTGTTCTAGAGCTGTATGGCAGCTCTGCTCCACAGGGTGCTCTCGGATGCAAGCTCCTTCCAGCTCACAGCTCCACTCACAAAGAGGTGGCTGTTATCTTCATGGACAAGGTAAAGGTATTAATAGTATCCAAATCCTAGGTAGCAGATGGAGACAAGGATGAAGACAGTGTAAAGGCTGAGCCAGCTGCCTCTTCAGGAAAATTCCTGGACATTGTCATGGGACACTTTCATTTATATCCCACTGTGGGCTTTAATTACATGGCCATACCAATTGGATGGGAGGATGGGAAATGTCATTTTGATTTGGGGCAGCCAAAATTTCTATTTCTTTAGAAGCAGATTATGACCATGGGGAGACAGCTAGCAAGCTCTGTCACCCACCCCACCAACTTAGTCAATCTTGGCAGTATTTCTCATTATTTTGTTCTTGTCCTTCCTCATGCTGATCCTTCTTTGTGGCTATGCCTTCTCAGGCTTCTCTGCAGTCTCTTTTTCTTCTATACCGTCCTCAATGTTAATGTTTGCCACCAACTGGTCCTCAGGCACTCTTTTCTTCTCACTCTGTGAACACTCTCGCATGGCCACATAAATTCATGTCTTATACTACCCAATTTTTACAAACCTACATCTTTGTCCAAGATATTATTTTCTTAAATCCTAGATTAATATATCCAATTTCCTAAAGGGCTTCACTGCTTGAATATACAATAAGCAACTCAAACTCAATACATCTGAAATTAAACTCGTCATCTTTCTCATTAAACTCTGTTATGCCATCAGTGTCTACACCCACATGGTCACTTAAACCACAATTCTGGGATATGCCTGGAATCATCTCTCACACATGTTCAATGTCCATTTTTTTCCTTTCTTCTGCATCCTCCTTGCTTTTGCTTTGCTTTAGTTATAGCTAACATCTATTGATCATTTGCATGTGCCAGCTCCTGATGCAAATATATTACATATTTTAACTCATTTAATCTGCAAACAACCCTACTATTATTATCTGCATTTTACAGATGAGGAAATTAAGGAACAGATAAGTAACTTTCCCAACTGTCACACATCGAGTAAATGGTAAAACCAGAATTTGAACCCAGGAAGTCGACTCCAGTGCACTCTCTCTTAACTGCAATAACTTTCTGTTTTAGCCCCTCATTGTTTATTTACCTTATTATTATAGAAGCCTTTCAATTTGTTTATCTTCTTCAATCTCACCAACTCCTCCCCGAAATTCCATCTTTCATACGAATAACTACCAGAATAGCTTTTCTTTTTTAGGTCAGTTACCTAAAAATCCATCGGTGCTTCACCATCACTTTCAGGTGAAGGTTTCACCTCCTTAATGTTGCACAAGGCCCTTCATGATCTGGCCCCAGCACACCTCTACAGTCCCTTCTGGAACTTCCTCACAGACATGGTCCCATCCAGCCACACTAGATCATTCCAAGTTTCTGAACAGATCTTACTCTCCACACCTATCTCCTTGCTTTTTGCACTCACTCAGAGGTCCTATGTCAAAAGTACACTGTTATGAGTGTTGCTCAAAGCTCCCCAAGGGCTGAATAGGTAACCCTCTGTACTTTATTTACTTTTCACATAGTATGGTAAACGGAAGTTCAGTCTTCTCTCTCTCCCTTGGTGTCCTGTATAATTTCCTTGAAGGAAGAGTTGGTTCTTTGTATCTACAGTACCTACCAAAGTGTTTGGTGCATGATGATCATCGAGTAATTTTCAAAAAAGGATGAACTAAGGAACACAACTTCTTCTTCCCTTTTATGGCATTTTCCTAAACAAAACCCGGGACAAGGAGATCCCTTGAAAATCACTGACTTTACCCTTGTTTACTTACCTGCAGGAGAAATTCATCTTGGAGCAGGATCACAATACTATAAAGGCCACCTGGTTTGGTGTGGCACATGTTGGGGCTGCAAGTGAGAGTATGGAAATAGAAAGAGTAGCATATGTTTATTCACATCAGTAAAGGGAACAAATTGAAACATAGGAGTCATGGTATCCAGACATAATATCAATATTTTGGGAAGTTATTTTTAATGAAGATAACTAAGGAGACTTAAAAGGGTGCATTTTTTTTTCTCCTTTGCATGGCGATTGCTTTTTGGGGATGCCAATGCAGAAATTCTTGGGTTGTAGAATTTTTAAAAAGAAGAGCACACTAGTTTTATTTATTTTACAGGATTCTGGTGCCTTTGTGACAGGCAACCACAAGTGAAATTACCTTCAATGGTCTTGGCTTAGTCCCTCCTCTGCTCCTAATCATCCCCTCAAACCCACATACATTAGACAGAGCGGTTGTCCTTCACCACTAAAGAAATGCAGCCGAGAGTTATGTTGCCGTGGAAACAGAATCACTTTTTGCTGCAAGACACACTGCTTCATCTGCACTATTATGAAGCAGAATACGTTGGTAGGGCTGGGAGGGGAATAAAATATTCTGCCTGCCAGTGTTGTACTTGGCCTTTGGGTGAATAAATGACTTTCAATTAGAGTACTTAAATATCTTTTAACTTTAATAATTATTATTAGAGCCTCAACAGAATTTTACTTGGAAAAGAGTAAAAAAAAAAAAAAGATTCTTCTGTTAAAGTAAGAGCTATAAATTCT
The DNA here is from genome assembly GCF_028858775.2 of Pan troglodytes. Taxonomy (NCBI): domain Eukaryota; kingdom Metazoa; phylum Chordata; class Mammalia; order Primates; family Hominidae; genus Pan; species Pan troglodytes. The sequence continues at coordinate 107,084,014 of NC_072401.2, forward strand.
TTCAAACTACACCACTCCTGTTAAAGAAAATGCAAGAGAATTTACAATTAATGGGTTCATTGTGTATAAAGATAAGTGTTTTAGCTCTTCTTTGTTTTTTGACTTTCTAATTTGATCACCTTGTGGATTTGTGAGATTGTCCTTACCTCTTTCCTTTTTTGGTCTCTGCTTTTAGCTTCTTTGTAGTAAGCACACTTATTTACAGCTTCATCTTGTGTTGGGCTGTGTGTATGCAGGTCCACTGTTGTTGACTTGCTGCTGAGCGTCCAGCTAAGTCTGTGATCTAAGCCTGTCACCAGTCCCACTTCTGGGCCCTCCCAGCCAAAGCCACTAGTTCCCATTTGCTACCTGGTTCTGCTACTGGGAGGCTCCCTTCCCTAAATTCAGTCACGGTTCTATTTTGCTTTCTTTCCTCTACTTGATAGCTCTTACTGTTTGTGTTGTTATCAGTGTCGAAGAACAAATCTATATGACCTACACTAGTTGAAGGATGAACTCTATAGGATATCAGAAACAAAACAAGAATCCTTTGTCCTTCAGCTCCAAAGATGCTCACAGTTATTGAGTTTTCTTATAGGCCCCCAGAAAGCACTACTAAAACAAACAAACAAAAACCTTAAAACACACACACACACACGCACACAAACACACACACACTCGCATGTGTGCACATTATCTCACATTACCTCAGAGTCTAACTATAAGCATATAATCACAGGAAAATCCCACATCATGAAAAGGAAAAATATTTTATTGGCTGTAAATAAATTAGAAAAGAATGTGATACTTTAAAAGTGTTAGTGTTTTAATTCTAGAGGTAGCAAAGCAACCTTAAGAGACAAATGACAATTCTTGAGCAACTAGTCAGTGGCGGGCACTTTTTATATCTATCACCCCATTTCATTCTCAAATGAATCTCAATGGCTACTATTATTTTTATTTTGCAAATAAAATGAAGGCACTAAGACTCAAATACTTTAAAAAAAATCATTCTCCGATTGTATAATTCATCCACGTAACCAAAAACGACTTGTACCCTAAAAGCTACTAAAATTTTAAAAAGTCATTCGCAAATTCCCCACACAAACCCTAAATTGTTTCTGATTTCAAGTTTAGTGTTCTTTCCAAGTGCATCACCTCATACAGTGCTCAGCAAAGCTCTGAATTGGGTGGCTGGGGAGGGGTATGGGCTAAAATCCAGGGAAAAAATAAGAATACAGCCTCTAATTCTGCCTTTCCACCTCTAGACAGGACTTCGGGAAAATCATTTATTTGTTTCAAATTCAGATTTATTCATCCTGAATTAATATGGATAAATAACCTTTTATCTCTTCATGCAAGTAGGAAGTTAATGTGTGAAAAACACGTTGAAAATACTAAGGGCACTTTTATTTCTGTGGAAAGAATGACTTACTCCTGTTAACTATAATAGGTCCAGATTAATAGGTCCAGATCACTGTCAATCTATTCAGCCATCCCAATTAATTCAGCCACCAAATCATTATTAGTCTCAAATCTGCAATGTTTTGAGAGCTGACCCTGTCACATATTGCTTGGATGTCTGCCAAATAATTTCTATAGTGCTGGGTTGAGTAGTGGATGCATAATACTTATCTTTAAGTAATGAAGTGTGGATCAAATCAAACTATTGTCCAATATCTAATTTAGTCACCAGTTATAGACCCTATTTCATCATAATATCAAAAAGGATTTATTAAATGCCTGGATACAATTAGTCTAAGTTGCTTTACGAACATACAGTCATAACCTTTGTTCATGGTATTAAACTGATTTTTAAAATAATGATCTATTTTATTATCACATAGAAGGAAATATTTTATTTCTCTAAACTCCATTGCTTGCCTTTCAGAGAGCCTGAGGAAATATTAGTGCAGTAAATATTGAAAAATACTTACCCAGCACTTGAAATTTCACCTTCTGTGTCTCTTATAAATTAACAAAAAATTGCTTCATTTTGAGTATTTCATATGTATTTACTATACTATGAACTTTACAAATACCACCTCCTTTAATTTTTACAATGACTCTCTAAAATTGAATATATTGGTGTCATCACGTTTAAAGAGTAAAAATAACTTGCTCAAGTCAAAGTGCCAGTCTGTAGCACAGCCTGACTCAAATCCATGCACACCAAGTCTAAACTGCAACTCTTTTTTTTTTTTTTTTGAGATAGAGTCTTGCTCTGTCACCCAGGCTGGAGTGCAGTGGTGCAATCTCGGCTCGCTGCAACCTCTGCCTCCCGGGTTCAAGCGATTCTCCTGCCTCAGCCTCCCGAGTAGCTGGGGCTACAGGGCGCCTGCCACCAGGCTGATTTTTGTATTTTTAGTAGAGACGGGGTTTCACCATATTGGCCAGGCTGGTCTCAAACTCCTGACCTCGTGATCCACCCACCTCAGCCTCCCAAAGTGCTGGGATTATAGGCGTGAGCCACTGCACCTGGCCACACTGCAACTCTTAACCGCACTTCTGCACATCAACCTTGTGTGTGAAGTTGCCTTTGAGAAAACCAGCTTTCTTTTGCTGTCCATCTCTGATAACTTGTTCATCCTTTGTTTTATAAAAGAAAAAAAAAGAAAAGACAGAAAAAGAGAAGGAGCAAAGAAGGAAAGCAGGGAGAGAAGGGAAAAGGAAAGAAAAGGAAAAAAAAAATCACTCAATGTTTTCCACCCTTCCTGAATAACCTGGGGATAAAGTAGGTCCCATCCAACTTTTTGACACGAGTCGACATTGTTGAAAATAATCATGTGAAGTGCCAGCTTTGTCTGATGATGTCGTTTTGCCTTTGTTTTGCATTTATCAGGAGAAGTATTCTTGCAGATTAAAGGGCCACTGGAAGATATTTATAAAATCTACTGCTATCACCATGATGAAGCACATAGTATACTGGAGTCCTATGAAAAGGAAGAAGAGCTGAAGGAACATTTGAGCCACTGTATCCAGTCCTTAAAGTAAGGCCTTTTCAAATGATGATTCCCATCTCCTCTCAGTTGCCTAGCAGGGAACATTTTAAATGGATGTAGATGAAAGGTCTCACATAAATCCTATGTTTTATGAGACTTGCTGGGAGCTCTGCTTTGCATTCCCTTTATAAAAAGCTGACATGCCAGAAGCGCTGATTGACTTTTTTTCCCCCTGCGAGAATGACTAAAAATAACATGGGAGAAGATTTAGAGCTCTGCAGCGATTGAAAAATGCAATATCAAAATATAAAATGTGGAAGAAAAGCCTCTTCTTAAAGCTATTGTAACTTGCCTGGCCCCACGTAGTTCAAGGATTATGTGAGATAACACGTGGCCCCATGACCACTGGAGCACATGGGTTAATGGAGTTAGGGGAATGGCCTACGACTCTGCATGGCCGTCTTCTTTCCCCAAACTCACTGTGGGGAGATGGGTGAAGACAAGTCAGGCCTTGCTAAAGTTAGTTTCAGAACAATTACTCATGCCTTCCTTTCTCATCCCTAAAACATTGGTGGGGGTGCTACACAATGTACTTTTTCTTTTCTAGAGGAAGTATCTATTCACTGTGAAAATCTGAAAAATATAACAAAGTATGTGTAAGATAAAAACCCCTTGCTATTTCACTATTAGCCCCTTTCTTCTTAATAATCATTTTCTTCTGATATTATTTATATGTATAAATGTGGGTATGTGTTTGGATTGATTCTTTTAAATGGAATTAGTATCTTTCTGAATATGCAGTTTCCTATCACATGAAGCTTAAAGCCAAAATCACTACCATACTCCACATCTTACCCAGTGGCTCTCTTACAGACTCTCACTTGTAAGTAGTATCCACTGTCAAATAATTTTGATTAGACCAGGAATTAAACAACCACAGAGAGCTGTGGTGTATAAGTCAATGCACACCCGTCTGATCCTGTAGCACACCTCCCCTGTTTACTCTGTGTGGTAGGGGAAAGAGGGATCCCCAACGGGGATGGGGATGGGGATCCTAACGTGGTACAAGAGGTTTTTAGCTTCATTAAATTGAATCATGATACTACTCTGGAGGAGGCGTTTCCTGGCTAGAATTGGGTCTGAAAGTGAGTTTAAAATGAGCCCAGTGAATTTTTTTTTAAATAAATAAAATTTCAACTTTATTGCCCTCTACTGGTCATTAAATTACTGCAGTTTTAAACCATTCTTCATGCTATGGAAAAGAATTCAAGTCACCAAATCTTAAGCATTTATTTAGTGTTTGTGCTGTGTCAAGCGTAGTTCTGGGGGCTAAGTATACAAAAGTAAATAAGACTTAGATTCTGCCCTAAGCAACTCAATATGATCAGTTAAGTCTTAAATATAAGATGTAATGAGCAAGTAGCTCTAGTTAATTATTTCTATTTTCAGTTTAGGTTCAGTGTTAGCATATCAATTCAGAGTAACATTCAGATTTGAAGTTGTGTTCATATTAATAAATTCATATATTAGAAGCACAGTCCTCTAAATGTTCAGATGTTTTATTCTTTGGGGAAAAAGAAAGGAATGGTGTTATCCTGGGTTTGAATGAACACCTTTCCTACCTTAAACAAGTGGCAAGATCTGATCCAATAAAAGCTGGAGCCATTTTCCTTCTTCGGGTTCTAGAACTAAGAGTGAGAAATGTCACAGCAAGTGAACATTTAGCACCTTTGATCACCCCCACCCAATGCCAGCCCTGGGGATGGAGGTCCTTGCCTGAAAAGAATGTGGTGCCTCTACTTTAGGCATGCGCTTCTAACTGTTCACCAGAAGTGGAGCAGTCTGTTCAGAGAGGAAAGAACATCAGTTTATTATTCATTAAACTTTTAACTTTTAAGAGAAAGAAACAGACCCTGCCAGAAGATTCCACTAGGCAGTATAGCCCAGTATCATATCCCCACAAAGCAGCTAAAGGCAGAGGTGATTTTAGAACCTCGTGAAGTCTCAGTTACTGAAAATTATTTTCAGACCCAATGGCTTATTTGGTCTTTTTCTGCAAGTTTCAGGTAATTCCCCTGGCCATGCCCCAAATTTTGGGTTTAGAGCTATTCTGATTTTAGGTTACAGTTGCAGGCACTGGAAGGTGTTAAGGTTTAGAAAGCAAAAAAGCCAAAAGAAGCAGTATTGGCACAACAATTTCTTAAGGGAAAGAAAATCAAATAAAATAGCTGAAGTTAGAGCTATTTTCCCAAAAGTTGCCTTTCCATGAAAATAAAGTTAATGATGGATTGTACTGGTCTGCCTGAAGGCTGAGGGCAGTAGAATTATTGACATTACTGACCTCAATCGAGCTAAGCTTTAAATTCTGAGAAACAGGTTTTCAAACAGGTTTATAGGCCAAAGAGAGTCTGGAACACCCTAAGGGCTTGGTTTTCCTGGCCAAGTAATCAGTCAAAGCTATTACTGTCACTCTGCCTTTTCCTTGTGGCTAGATAACACAGCCCAAGTGCAGTTGCCAATTTCTAATGAATACTAGGTGTGGCCTCCATTTTATCCTGTGCAAGGGGATATTGGAAATCTTTGTTCAAAGCAATATCCACGAGAGAGGTGGCTTCATGCCTCAGAAGTTAAGGTGGATTTTAAAGCAATTTAGGCTGCTTTTTAACCAAAATTACAGTATGTTTATTGAGGGCCTAATAAATATTTAATAAGAGTGCTAAATAATGTTGAAAATATTTTTTAAAAATATATAAGCATAGTTCTTGCCTCTCAGGAACACAAACCCTAGTTGAGGAGATAAACAAAACCATGTGGAAAGTTTAATAACAATACAAGAATTAATTTAAATAACACCAGAAGCTTTCACAGTGGCTGCAGTTCAAGACTAATTCCCAAAAGAGTAGTAGAGATATTACCTGGTTCTGTAAAAGACCCAAGTTTCTAACTTTCAATTATTCTTTGAAGCCAATTATCTTTCAAAAGAGAGAATAATGTTGAATCCTTTCATAACGTGAGGGCAGTGTTTTTCTGTGTGGAGTTCCCTTGCACCAGATCCACCAGGATGGTGTATTAAAAGTACAGATTCCTATGCTCTGCCTCGGACCAAAAAAAAAATACAATTTCTGGTGGTCCAGTTCAGGGTCTGCTCTTTTAACAAGCCACCTCAGGTGATTTTCCATACACACTCAAGTTAAGAACTAAATTAGTGGGAGAAATCATACTTGCTGCTTTCCCTGAAGCAGGTGGGTTTTTTCATCAATATAGATACAATCTAAGCAGTAACTACAGAGTTTGGAGACCTTCAAAAAGAAAAGATTCTAAGGCTCTCCAAAAGCAAATACACATCTGCATCTATAGCCTACAAATTGGAAATTAGCAAGTTTTTATTTATTCAACAAGAAGTTTTGACAGTCAAATTAGTGACCCCTAAGATTGTGTGAAATACTGTATTAAAATAGTCTCCAAAGTTATGGAAGTTATTTGCTAAAGATCTTATTACTTAGCCTTCTTGGGGTTATTTAAGGTTTCTGATCTGTATGAGGAATGTGAAAGATAGCGTGGCTATAAATGCAAATGTAGCTATAATTAGAATAGCCTGTCTGTTGCCTCCTTTTTCTGCTTTTCCATTTATAAATACCACTAAAGTCCCTGCTGCATTTCAGAGGCCCCAGAGATCTGTTTATTTTGTAATAGAAAGAGAATGAAGGGGATTTTCTAAGTTTTTTGATGGATGGAAGACACATTTCTAGCTTCATGTCTAGTTGTTATAAATGTATCTGTATTTTTCTTCTTGCTAATCAAGGCCATCATCCCCAGGAGGAAAACTTCTAACTTCTAGTCATCTGGGCACTTTGGCTGCTCACATTACTCCTGGAGCTTCTCCATTCAGGGAGGAAGCTAAAAGCTCATGCAATGCAAAATCCAAAGGAATACATTTCAATTTGTTCACCACATTTTATACTCATTATTCTAATGGAGCGTTCCAAGTAAAAATTAAAATCACTTTTGGAAAGCCCTTCAGTTCCTTGTTATATGGCATCATGTTTGAACAAAGACTATAATCCTTAAGGAATAGTCACATAAAAACTTGTTAATTGTGAGTCAAAGTATAATGTGTTCATGAGGGTAGGAGGTATAGTGATAAATATATTAAATTACTTTATCCCATAAAAGGGTAAATGGACACATTTTAAATTCTTCCTTCCTGAATTGCCCTTGGTTGGGATTAGCTTCTGCAAAGTTTCAGCCTAAAAGAGATTTTTTTAAAAATGATGAACAAATAAAAAGATGTTATAATATAGTGCCACTACTCCACAGATTGTGGTTTTATCCTACTGGAAAATCTCTCAGATTCCCTTTCATAATGTGTTATACTACATAAACACAATGTTTAATTTATGTTATGATATTTAGGTTTTACTTGGCTACAATAAATGAAATAGAAAAAAAAAACCCCATGTTTTCTGTAGGAGTTAAAAGAATAACCTTCTCTTTCAACTTCAATGTATGTGTTTTGATTCCTAAATGATCACATTATTCACTTATTTGTTTGCATGAAAAATTGCATTTTTATTTTTATTCATTTTCTTCCCCAGATTTTCTGACCTATGACGCACAAAGCATATCTGACAAATAAAATTTCCCTTTAGAAGAGGAAAGAAGGAAGCATGTGAGCTTAAAGGAAATGATTGGAAGGAAATATTGGGCAGGGGGTGGTGGTGGTATTTCTTTCATTGCAATAGGAGAGTTCTTTAAACAGTCGTGAATAATTGCCTAAAATTATAGCAGCTGCTGATTTTTAAAAAATTGTAATTCTGTGCTTGATTCCCATCTAATAGATCTTAGACTAAGCAAAACCTAGTTATGTTAGGATGTCTAGCAATTCACTCATATAGCATGTCTGGAGATTGAGGAAACAATTGCTTCACACATGTCCCCCACCATTTTCCACATATACAAAGTACTGAGATTAATGGAAAAAAACTTATTAAATCCATTAAATTTTACAAAATGCAGCTTAGGCACTTATTAAATTTTTCCTCAATCACTGAATGTAAAAAGACCATCTATTATTATGGGATGGATCTTAAAATTTTTTTATATTGAAAACATTTATTGTACTCCAAATGGTTGGAAACCAAAGGCCACAGTGATCAGATAATAAACACAGGATATTATTTTATTTATCCATAGCCACTTGAGGCTTTTAGATAAAAACTTTCATCTTCTTTATTTGTTAGGGACATGATTATAAAATAATAAGACTACTTCTATAAGGCATTCATGAAAATTACTTATTTTATGTTACATAAGAAAATTTAAAAGGATTTATAATGTTTGTATATTACCTTAAATATACAGATTTACATGAATTTACTTTCTTTTTCTTCTCTTACAGGAAAATATACATGCAAGAGTAAGTACTTTTTAAAATAATATAAATCAAATATAAAAATCACGAGAAAATGCAGCTGACTGTTCCTGTCCAAATAAGAAATTCTGATTTTTCTAATCATGAGTATTGCTTTTAATAATCCAGGATTGCAAAGGCATTTACCCCATTACTGGTGCATATTTTACTTATTAAATTATTATCACATATACTTTACCAAACCTTTTAGAAGAATCCCAACATATAATTTACTAAGTTTGCTGATGCCAGAAAGTCTTTGGGAACTGCTCATCTACATATGTTTGGGAATCTTAATGTGTCCAAAAACACTTCTTTCTATGAAACATATTAGTCTTTAAAAAATCTCAGATTAATATCATAATGCATTTGAAGTTTCTATAGATTAATGCATAAGAAAAGATTATTTTATGAAAATATTAGATTTCTTCTAATTTCAAGTCTTGTATGATTTATGGAGAAAAAAATCATACACATTATAGCATGAAAATGAAATATTAAGGTGAAATAGTTGGTTACTAGGACAATATAGAAATTATTTTAGAAAAACAGCGTATACAAACACTCTGAAAGAGGTCCATTATTCTAGAAGAAAATGTGTCCAGGCTGATTAATGCTGAAAGGATGAAATTGACTTCAATACAAACTCCAATTTATTTACCAGGCACATGTTTGGCTTATGATGAACAACTCTTTAAGGTCCCAAGCTTCTAGTGTGTGTTTGCTTGTGTGTGTGTATGTACTTTAAATTCCTAAGAGTTTATATGAAGAAATAAAGAGCTTACAAAATATAAATTATATTAATGTAAGCAGCAAATACCTGTCATTCATATTTTGGTGCAGAGCAACAGTGAGAACGGAATTCTGGAACTGAAGTGAAGGAGTCAGGCATCATACAGATCTGTAGACCAAGGCTGTATATCTCAGTCAAGTTGAGAAGCTGATTTTTGAGACACCAGACAGGCAACCAGTTCTCTCACTTTATCAGTCTTTTCTTTTCTTTTTTCAAAAGGAAAAACTATCCGACAGTATAAACAGATATGAGTAGATTTGTCTTATGAGTTTCCAATTCTAGGCTCATTTGAATTCAAAGAGGTGCATCGGCCTCCTGGCTTCTCTTCAAAGATAGTTGATGGGGGCTGGGAAATGGCTCTGCCTCATTATACAGCCTGTGTCCCTGGCATTGTGCCAAGGACTGGAGCTTTGCATAAGTGAGTGGTTAGAGAAGAACTTCATGTGCTACAAATTCTGCTTAGGTTTCCTTTTCTAAAGCTTGCATTAGATCTTTGGAACCAAGAAACAAGGAGAGAGGAGAGAGAGATTCAGAGGAGAAAAGGGAGATATTCTTCTTAGTACAGTTTGCATGCACGGACTTCTACATACAGAATACTTAAACAGTTCATTGTATTGAAACGCGTTTAAAAATGGCCCTAGCACTTGCTGCAATCCTGCTGTGTAGGAGTTAGCCAGGTTGTGTCTGCTCCCTCTAGACTATTCTATACATCAAGAACTAAAAAAGAAGAGCAATCCCAGCATGTGGCTGGATGCACATCAAAGCCAAGTCTGCCATGAATTATTTTCCTTCCTGTTCCTTTCATTCAGGTCATGAAGCACACATACTGCTACAGGAAAGGGCAAAAGGCAATGTCAAGTGCTGTGTAATTGTTGGGTTCTTTAGTGGCAAAGGCCAGCAATGTTGCAGCCAAAAGGGCATTTAAGAGTACAAGATGTGGGTTTTTACATGGCATTCAATAATCCCTCACTTATGGCAATCAAAAATTATCTGTTTTTTAGTTTTTTTTTTTACAACCTACCTTCTTAAAAATACAAAGTGAAAGATATTTGTAATTTCTAAAATGTTTACTTTGAATTATAACCTCACGCAAACATCAGACCCTATTAAAGTGACAGCAATCGTAGAACTTCCCACTAAAAGCAAGAAAAAAATGCCTATTCTAAACACAGCTATCTTCAGAAATGCAGTGTTTTGTTATCTTTATGCTTTCACTCTTTTTTTATGTGTTCCCTGTCAGATTAGCTATTCTCACCTTGGATTTCAAGGTTCCTATTAATCACAAAATATTATAAATTATTTTCTCTTTTCTTTGTATTTTAAAAATTATTGAAGAAACATTGCAAAAAAAGGAAAATAAAAATGAGGACAGTAAAGACAATCAGCAGTCACATTCCAAAGCTAACTATTGTAGCATTGCAGTGAGTCCCTCACTTCACCATACTTTTTTCTTCACACACATACATTGACTAAAATAGGAACACTATACATTTCTTGTATGTCGACTTGCTACCTCATTCATCATCAATACATTGTGAATATCTTTCCATGTCAGTAAATATAAATCCACATTGTTTTATACTTGCATAATATTCTGTCTGATATATATGCCATAATTTAGTTTGCCAAACCCTTACTGACAATTGAATTGTGTCTGTCTTATTGATGTCATAAGTTTATTTTTATATATGATCTTGGTACAATAATCTGATTTTTTGGATCAATTTCTGAAAGTGAAATTGCTAGATCAAAGGGCTTTTGATACTTACTGTCAGAACATTTCAAAAAAAGCTGAACTAATTTATATTCTCACTACTCTTATGTCAATTGTTCATTTATCCACTACTTGCCAACACTAGATACAAATAATATTGATATCTTTATAACTCATAATGTATAGGCCCAAATAGTATCCTGTTATTTTAATTTGCATTTTTCCTATGTATTTAACTACTTGTATTTCATTTCTAATGAATGATGTTTTTAAATGATTATTCACTTTTACTGAGATGTTCATTTTTTCTAATACGTTTGTAATGTCTCTTTAATTAGTGCATATTAACCTTTGTCTTATGTATTATATATAATTTTTCCAGTTTATCATCTGACTTTTAACACAGTTTATGGCTGTTTCAGGCTGTTTTTAATCTATAAAATTTTACGGAGCTAAATTTTTAAATAGACATCATTTTTTTCTACTGTGGCTTTCAGATTTTGTGTCTTCCTTAGAAATTCCAACATTAGTTTATAAAGGATGATCCTATGATTTCTTCAAATTCTTATATGGTTTAATTTTTAGATTTAATATTTGACCAAACTCGAAATTATTTTAGTGTAAAGAATGAGGCCAAAATCCATTTTTATTGTTTTATTTATGGCTAGTTAATTCTCATAACATCTGATATTGAATAATTCACTTTTTCCCACTAAATAGGATTGTCAAGTTTACCATGTACTCTATTTCTATACATATTTGTATCTATTTCTTGATTTTCTATTTTGTGCTACTCATTTGTCCATAAATGTATCAATACCAAACTGCTTTTATTTTTGTAGCTTTATAATATATTTTAATATTGAGTATCATTAGTCTCAGCTCGGTACTTTTCTTTTACAATTTTTTGAGTATTCTTGCATATTCCCTTTTTATAAAGAACTTTTTATTAAAAATGATGTATAGCCTTGTTTCAATAGCCAAATCATTCTGCAAGATTTGTCAAGAAAAATAGTAATCCCCTCTTCTCCTGCCAGCCCCTAAATTCTCATTAGAATACATTACTTTCACATCTTTAGCTGTCTATTTTGGTATTTATCTTTATTACTCTAAAAACATGCTTGGTTGTTTCCTTTTTAGATACTATCTTTAACTTTCTCCTGTAGACGACAAGAATTTATTTCTCTTTCCTATCCCTATCTCCTCTACACACAACAAACACACACACAAACGCCTTTTCCATTTCTCCATTCCCCCAAGTGGTTACGCTGTAATTTTGTTAGAGCAATAATCAATGTCTGATTATTATATCTAAGTAAACTTCTTTTCAGAGCTAAACCTTAAAGTGATTACTTATTTTTCTATGAGTTAACAATTGTTGATTATCGTTTTCATTGTGCCCTCCTCCTCCACTTCATCTACTTTCTCTGCTGCTTCTTGTTCTTCATTTACTTAGTTTTCTTTGTATTAACAATTAATGCCAAACTCACAGCCAGTTAACTAAGTCATCTTTCAAGACAACCAGATGCATTATGTATGCTATCAATTTCATCTCCCCAAAAGAGCCCCTTCCAGAGTCTCCAGTCCAGTTGGACTGGTGACACCAGGTGCAGCCATCTTGTAGGAATTCCCCTCCCATCATCCTGGAGATTCTCTTTGCTTCTTTCCTGTGTTGGTTCTAACTCATTTTGGTGGAGTACATCCTTCAGTAGTTTCTTCTATTCCTTATAGAATGCATGGGAAGTAAAATGTTAAGAACTTTGTATCTGAAATACTTTTCTTTTACTCTCACGCTTGGTTTATAGTTTGATTTGCTATCGAATTCTAAATTGGAAACCATTCACCTTCAGAATTTAGAGGTAATTCTTTATCATTTTCTAGGTTTCAGAGTTGCTATTAGAAATCTGAAACATTCTGATTCCTAATTATGCATTTATACCTATGTGCTTATTTCTTTTTCTGAAGGATTATAGAGTCTTCTTTTTGTCCTTAGCACTCTGAAGTTCATGAATTCCAAGGTGTGACTCCATTTCTTCCATTGTGCTGGACACTTAGTGAGTTCTTTTAACCTGCAAATTCCTGTCTTTTTCTTGAATTATTTCGCTCACTATTTACTCCTCATATTTGCTTTGTTTTACCTTTCTGTGATTCTTATTAGTAGATGATGAAGTTCCTAGACCAGTCATCTAATTTTCTCATTTTTTTTCTATTTTCTATTCTTTTGTGTGTTTGTTCTTCTCTTTGGAAAGTTTCAAGACATTATCTCCAACACTTGTAAGAATTAGACACTTTCTTAAACAGATTTTCAATGGACCCTCCTTATTTTGGTATCCAGCCCCTCATTCCCTATTTCCATGGGTAACCAGTGACTGTAATTGATTAACATTTGCAAAATGATTAAACATTGCCTCACCATTTCACTGGTTCTATCTGGTCTGTTACATCAGTTACTATTCATTTGTCTCCCTTATGTATTCTAATTTAATAATTATTATGATGTATTTATTTTCACTATTATCTTTTATTTATGACAAATGCTGTTTGTTTATTTGTGTAACAATATACAGTTTCCTTTAAAATTGACTTAGGTGTTTTAAAAGGAGAGTAAATTGAAAAAAGTAACAGCATAAATGCTTGTGGCTACTGTAAAATAAATATTAAATTTAGGATGCTTGTGATCATGAAATAAAGGAAATTCAAAGTAATATAGTTAATAGTTACATAATTATTCTTTTTTTTACTTATTTTTTCCTTCCCATTAAGAAATATAGATGTGCTGCATGTTGAATATCTAATTTTTTTTGTTTTCCAGCATAATGTTTATATTATTTAAAAGTCATTTTAATTTTCATTGTACTTTTTTCTTGTATTTGATATGAAACTCTGCAGCAAAACTGGATGCTGCTAAAACAAAGCCAGCTGTGTTTACTTGACTTTGTAAAGACCCAAAAATAATTTGTAATGAGATTAGTGTAGCTACTTTTGGCACTAAATACTTGCCAAAGTATTTATGATAAGACAGAGGAAGATGAAATAGAATTACAAATTAATAAGTAGTTTAGTTTTTGGCCCAATATGTATGAGCAATTGTTACACGTTTGTTTACTTACTGTGGGGAGTCATGGGATAATTGACTTCCTGGCTGAGATGGGTTATATCACACACAGGACTCATCTTCCTCGCATGGTTATCAGAACTGAATCCTACTGTGGGAGATTAGATGGGGTGAATTTTGTGGCACTGAAAGCATGGAGTATTATTATCTTATAACACTCCCTCTATCTTTTCTACCATATTGCTTGTCTGTGTGATGCAGTTATCTGAATATCATTGCTCATCACTTGGGCAACTCTCTCAAGTATATCTCCAGACACAAAAGTGTCTGGGAGATTTCTCATTTTTGAGAACACCTTTTTTAGGAGAAACAACAATCATGTATAAATACTATTATTGTCATTTGAAATATAAAAGGGAGAGATAGAACTTTGATCCCAAAGAGTGATGAATAAAAAGTAATGATACAATCTAGACACAACAGAGCCTAAGTTGGTTTTTTGATAGATCTGGATAAGAAAGAAATGAGAGCAGTTCTTAACATTTAAAGTTAAAGTTCTTAACATTTTACTTCCCATTCATTCTGTGAGGAATAGAAGAAACTACTGAAGGGTGTACTCTATCAAAATGAGGAAGAACCAACACAGGAAAGAGGCAAAGAGAATCTCCAGGATGATGGGAGGGGAATTCCTACACGATGGCTGCATATCTGGGTTTTTGTTTTTTATAATTAAAAATAAGAGCATATATATAACAAAAGACCACACTAATAAACTATTTTATTAAAGTTGAATTTATATTGATTTAAATGTTTGATTATATTTTGATAGTCTTTTAGTGATTTTCAAAGATTAAATAAGTTAGCATTTGATAATAAAAATTCAAAAGAAATTCTGATTATATTCATGTAGATAATATGATTTCCTCTAATCAAGTTAATACCTTTCATATCCTTGACTTGTTTCTTATTTAAGGGAATTATTTCTACTTTCTACTTAAGTGACTAAACTGTTGTATTATTGAAGAATCTCTGCTTACAATATATAAGAAAATGTCCTTCATATTTAAAGGTTTTGCTACTGATACACCATCAGTTAGAAAATATCTTTTGGGTTTTTTGTTAGTTTTTTTTTCAGTATAAATACTGAAAACAGTTTTCAGTATTTATAATAGATTTATTTTTAAAATCTACTTCACTCAGTCCTCTTGGAAACCAATAATCCATCTCTCCTTCCCTCCCTCTTTCCGAGTCTCTCTTTTTCCCTCTTTCTGCCTCCTTCCCCCTCTGTCACTTTCTCTCCTTACCTTCCTCTTTTTCTTCCTTAATAGATTTGGTGCAAATAGGTATGAAGTAGAAGATACGGCCTATTAAAGCAACTCTTTACTCCCTTGCAGACCTTTAATATTTATTCTGGTTTTCTTTTTAAAAAAATGTTGCCTTTGGGTTTGCTTTAGTCTTTGTCTCTCTTATGCTATCATCATTTTCTCTGCATGTGAACAAAATTCCTCAGCCATTTATTCACGTTTTTGGAAAAAACGTTCGGTATAAGATAAAAGTACATTACAGAAAATCTGAGAACTCTATCATTTCTCAGTCCACAAATATGCATTGAGAGAATACTGTATGCCATGCGGGAGGTAGAGTGGAGACAGGGAAACTGATCATAAACTGGCAAATAGGGAAACAAGATGATTCCAGATAGTGATAAGTGGAGAGATGTGATAGTGACTACTGTATGTTTGTGAATGTATGTGCATGTGTATTTCTGCACATGTGTGCATGTACATGTGATAATACATTCTTTTGTTTCTCATTTATCAAATGAATTGAATTAGATGGTCTCTAAGATGCCTTCCTACATTTTTTTTTTTTTTTTTTTTTTTTTTGCGACAGGCTCTCACTCTGTTGCCTAGGCTGGAGTGCAGCGGCTCACTGCAGCCTCGACCTCCCCAGCTTAAGCAATCTGCCCACCTCAGCCTCCCAAGTATCTGAGACTACAGGTGCCTGCCACCATGCCTGGCTAACTTTTGTATTTTTTTCTAGAGACGGGGTTTTGCTATGTTGCCCAGGCTGGTCTTGAACTCCTGGGCTCAAGTAATCTGCCTGCCTTGGCCTCCCAAAGTGCTGGGATTACAGGCCCGAGCCACTATGCCTGGCCCCCGACCCTTTCTAATGATGCAACTTTTCTAATTTTGTTCAACATTTTTATAGCTGTTTTACTATTCTAATAATATGGTCAGTCATTTATCCATAGCAATACTTTAAAAAATTATTGAAGTATAAAACATCCACCTATTGGGATTTGAAAACAGTGTCTGTATTTCCTATCTACAGTGTATCTTTATTGGTCTCTGCATAAAGAGGCTTTTAGAAATCACTGCCTTCTGTCTGAATGATCAATGAGAGTGGGCTAGACAATGGCATGACCAAGCTTGTAGCTTCTTCCCCTCCTGTGAACTGCCTAACCAGTTGGAATGGCTCCAACTTCGTCTCAGAAGCTGCTAAAGGAAAAGTCAGGCATGAGTCTCACTTTTGTGTAGTCATTTGAAGATTTGTTGACTAAGAATTCCACATGGAATGTCACTGTGTGATAGCAATGATTAGTGATAGGGATAGTAATAATAATAACTAAAGAATTATCACATTTATCAGAAGTCCCTTTTGGGGACTGTGGTAGAACCTACAAAACATTGTAAATGCAACTTCTCAATTTGGTGGAAGAGAGAGGCCAAGACTTCCTTTTAACTATACCTTTGCAAGTCTCTGTTAAGATTTTTAAATGGTTATTCTCCTCAATAATAATCACCAAAATGCCATCAGGAAAATGCATTTTTCTTTGTTGTCATGGTAAAATACGTTCTGAAATTGTTTCCCATTATATTATAAAGCCAATTATAAAAAACCTTGTAAACTGTACATGGCATATGGATGAAAATCATGCTTTGAGACAATTTGATGGAAAGATATACTTGTTTCTTTTAGGTTTTTGTTTCATAGTAGGGTCTTTCAGATTTGCTTCTTTCTGTCGTCTTTCGCTCTTGCTTTTATTTAGAAATTTTAGATATACAAATGGAAAAAAAGAGAAAATGTTTTAGAAGTAATCATAAAAACACACAAAAATGAAAATGTGTTAATAAAACATGTTTGTGAAACTGATATTATTTATCTGTATTGTAGAGGCAAACCAAACTTATTGGACATGGGCTCTTTGATGATCAAACCAATTCAACGTGTGATGAAATACCCCCTATTACTGTGCGAACTTCGGAATTCCACCCCTCCCTCTCACCCAGATTACAGAGCACTGGACGATGCCTTTGCTGCTGTGAAGGACATTAATGTTAACATCAATGAACTTAAAAGAAGGAAAGATTTAGGTAGGAAGAGACATGATGAATTGGTTGTTTTCCATTATTGGAGTGTTTGCTTTATGTTTCTGAGAATCAGAATGTTTAAGTAGTTATAGCAGCTGCAGTGAACTGATCATTTGAAATCTAGAATTAGAAGCTGGAGAGAAGAGTGTGGTTTTGCCTTGCCAGCTGGGTTAAGGAGAAGATTAAGAGGAACAAGAAATGAAATTAAAAAATAAATCAAGCAGCCATATGCTCAACTTCATTGGACCACTGCAATCCTGGTGACATATTGTGGGCTGAAGAAACCCATTGCATATAGTCCTCCTGTCACTGGAGATATGTGTGGTAAGAAGGAGAAATGGCCACGTTGCAATAGCAGTGGGAAGCAAATGCAGAAAGCACCCAGCAAAGGGGAAGATCTAGGTGACAGAGGCCATCTAGTCTTTTGGAGTCATCTGGTTCTGGCACACAGAGAATGGAGCTTTTGTGGCAATAATTTCTCTACTGATGTGAGCAAGTATACTTCTTTCTAGAATTAGCAAATTATTTTTAACTATTTGTAAGCTAAAATATAAAATTAGTGTTTAATGTAAAATTTCAAAACAGAAGGGATAATTACATGGTTCCTATACATCCCAGATAATGGTTCCTATAATCCCAGGGATAATTACATGGTTCCTATACATCCCAGAGGTAGTAATGCATTGAGCTAGGCTGTGGGTCCTCCCTCAGTGTGATTTGTGTTCATATGAGTTCTTAGTTGGTGTTGTACTGCTAATATTAAATCTCAGTTTGACATTAAAGCCACAGCAGGACTTTAGAGCTAAATGGTCTAATCACTTTATTTATTTTTGTTTTATTTTCTGATGTTTATTTCAAAAGTCATATATTTGTATTAGTAAATTAAAAAGAAAGGTGTAGAGTAAAAAGTAAATGTTATGGAGTAAGAAAACTCCGTGAACAAAATGAAGAGATAGTATACAAAGGATCGCTGTCCAGACTATATAATCACTGACATTAAATCAATACAAAAACATTGTAATACAAAAAGGTTAAAAATAAAAAGAAGCAATTCACAGTTTTAAAATTCTAATCTTCATTTATACTCAGGGAAATGTAATCATTGAAATCACACTAACATACCATTTCCAGTCCAAGAGACTGGGGGGAAAAAGTAATGAATACGCTAAATGTTTAATCTCAGTCTACAGGTGAGAATGTACTTGGAATCACTAGTTTAGAGAACAACTTGACAATACCTAGTAAAGTTGAAGATGCACAGACCGGAGACTCAGAAAATGAATTTCTAAGTATTTGCCCAAGAGAGATTCTTGCCCTTGTGCTCGAAGAGAGGTGTACTGGTAACTAGCATTGTTCATAAATGCAAATAAAAAAGACACATTAATCCAGATAGTGGATAAACTGCATATTATACACTACAATACCACAAGAAGATAAAAATTAACTAAATAAAAAAGTAGGCGTATCAATGGGTTAATCTCAAAAACACAATCCAGAGGGTTCTTTTTTAAAGTAAATTTGCAAGTGGTAGAAGAATATGTGCGATATGATGCTATTTTATAAAGTTTTAAAACATTCAAAATGTATTTTAAAATTCCAAACATCCACAGTAAAAGCATAAAAATAGATACAGACATTATAAACCCCAATAATTAGGATAACATTTCCCTTTAGGGATTATACATGGAGATCAGGGTGCCTCAACTGTTAGGTGAGTTGTTTTAAAAATAAGAAGACTGGAAACAAAGCAAAATGTTAAGACCGGACAAGGTTTTGGATAATGGCAGTTGCATTATTCTTTATATTTTTCTGTTTGCTTAAACTATTTCAAAGTTTTGAAGAGTAAAATTCTTCCCTTTCCACCATGATTCCAGTTTGCATAGCTAACATTTTATTGTTTTCTTCAGACGTACTGTATCTTCTTTTCTCTTTTCTTCTGTCTTTCTCTCTCTCTTCCTCTCCCTCTCTCCCTTTTCCTTCTTTCCATACTTCTTGCAACATATATGGTACTATAGTTTGCTTTTTTAAAAACTTAATCGTATACAATGAACATTCTTTCAATTAATATTGCCTTCTTTTTAATGTTTCCATAGCATTTTATTTATGAGTATATCATTATTTATTAAACTATTTCTCTAAGGATAAACATATAGATGTTCCTAATACCTTGCTGTTAGAAAAAAATACTCTAACAAATAAAACTTTGTATACTTGATTATGGAAAGCAGATTTCTCTGCATGAACTTCCTGGTAAAAGACTATGAATATTTTCCTTTTTGTTAGTTTCTGCCAAATTGTTTTCTACAAAAATGTGTTGGTTTAATTCTCATCAGCAGTCTGTAAGATTGTCCATCTCCCTACACTTTTACCAACACTGAATGTTAGAGACATTTAATGTTTTCAACATTATGAAAGGTGAAAATGATTGCAAAGATAAATAAGTGAAGCTCAGAGAGGTTATTCAGCTTGCCCCAAATCTCTCAGCCAGTGAAGAGGTGCTCTAGGATCTGAGGTCTCCTTACATTGGGCACAGTTGTCTTTTCTTTTCTTTTCTATATTTTTTCTTTTCTTTTTTTTTTTTTTTTGAGACAGAGTCTTGCTCTGTCATCCAAGCTGGAATGCAGTGGCATGATCTCGGCTCACTGCAACCTCTGCCTCCTGGGTTCAAGAGATTGTCCTGCCTCAGCCTCCCAAGTACCTGGGACTACAGGCGCGCACCACCATGCCAGGCTAATTTTTGTATTTTTAGTAGAGACGAGGTTTCACCATGTTGGCCAGGCTGATCTCAAACTCGTGACCTCATGATCCGCCCACCTCGGCCTCCAAAAGTGCCGGGATTACAGGTGTGAGCCACCGCGCCCGGCTGAGTTGTCTTTTCATTAGTTAGATCTTGATTCCCCATTCCAGAGGCCTCAGATAATAAATGTATTATCTGAGACGAGAGGGAGAACATTTTTCTAGTATCAGGGATTTCTTTAATATTGTAGATAAATCAAACTTAATCCTTGAGGGGCTTTTGTCCTTGTTTCTGGAGGTCAGTGGGGTGGGTGCCTGACTGGGACATGGGTGGACAGTGGGGCTGGAGCATATGGCCTCTGCAGCAGAGGCTCAAAAATCATATACATATTTATCTTGAATATAAATACTCGTCTTGAAAACTTTGGGTGAAGTGCACACTTTCTATGCTGCATGTGTTCAGCTATGTTATTACATTCTTCCTTTTCAGTTCTAAAATACAAGAAGAATGACGAGGATGAATCACTTAAAGACAAATTGTCTAAACTAAATATTCATTCAATTAGCAAGAAATCAAAAAGAGTGACAAATCATCTGAAGATTCTGACCAGAGGAGAATCACAGGTAATTTTTCTTCTTGGACCACCCACCTTTTCCCAGGGAACATGAATGCTGATATTTTTGTGAGGTTTTGTTTTGTGAGGACTATTTCTAGAATACTGAGAATCAAGGTAATTGCCCTATGCTGTTCTCTTGTCTCCCTCTGTCTCTCTCTCTCTGTCTGGAAAACAGGGGTGGGAGTGGGAATAGGATTGACACTGTCTTAGCTGTAGTGCTTCTACTCAAGAAACAGACAAAAGAGAGGCACGGACATGGGACATAAGGTTGCCCCAGGAGTCCTGATGCTCATCATCAACTAGCACATATTCTCCCTCAAGGCAACGCCCTTCTTCTATCCTGTTTTACTTCTGCTCTTAAAAGTTGTACTTTTCTTTAGGGATCCCTTGATATTCATTTTCTCTTTATGTCATCTTTATAAACAAAGTGTTTAGAGGCATAACTTAGTGCAATTATTTTTTCTACTCCTTATCCCCTTCCTCTTCCCTCACTCCCCAGGTGCACATTATATTAGTGAGTAACAGTCCTGTGTCAGCTGTTTAGCCTAGCTTGAGCCACTGTCATCTCAATCCCTAATAAATAATAGATGGATTAGCAAAGACTCTTAAACTTTAAGGTGCATTAAGAATTACCTAAAAAGCTTGCTGAAAGACAGATTCTAGGGTTCCACCTGCCTCAAGGGTACAATCTAGAAGTCTGTATTTTTGCAAACACTCTAGGTATTTTGAAGCCAATGATTTTAAAGTAAGTTATCAACAGAACACACTTGCAATTCTTTGAGAATCACAAGATAGAAAGTTCATGGTCCTGAGATGGTAATACAGTGGGCTTCTAACCAAAATTAGGGAAGATAGTTCTTAGTATACTATCTAGTCCTTCTTTTTTCCTTCTCATTTGCCTGTTTTTATCACTCATGTATTAATATCTCTAAGATTTTTAGTTTGAACAAGAGGCAACTGTATGGTGGTTCATGTTGGTTTCAGATGGCTTTGGTAGCTGCTGTGGTCTTTTCTCCTTCCGTTAAGTCTTTGCAGTTTTCCAACCACTTAGGTAAAAGCAGCCCCTTCTTCCTCTGGAAAGGGCTAATATATTGACTCTATATTTCAATCTTGACACTATTCATATTTGCAGGAGTCAGCACAGGGAAGAAATTAAGAACAACATCTTTGAAGTTATCCAAACCTGGGTTTGAACCCTACCTCTGCCACTTAGTAAATGTTTGTTTGGGGGCACATAACAAATTCAATGTAATCATCTGTAAATTCGGATTCTCCTAGTACTTAACAAATGGGATGGTTGTGAGGATTAAATGAGATGATGCACACATCAAGAAAACACCTAACATAGTGTGTAAGCACTCAATATACTTTGGCTGTCATTATTATCATAAATTTAATCATTATTATTTTATATCATCACCTTGTATGGTTATTTACCTTTGAATGTGCAGACTTTCCTTCCTATGTGATGTTAAGTCCTTCATACATGGTGTATTAATTGTATTTTTTACTTTCTGTATTTTATAATGTTTTGACATTTTAAAATACCTTTCTGGCTGAGCAGACTGCCCTTCTAGGGCTAGCCAATTCTTAGGGATAGCAAATGGCTGGAACACAACTTTCATATGCAAACCAATCAATCTTGAGTATATAGCTCTAACCACATCCTTATCTAATTCTTACACACCAAGCCAATATCTCCCCTGCCCTAAATCATTTCAGGGCCCAGTACCGGCAACTAGAGATTACCCCTATATCCCAAAGCCCATTGGAGTTATTTAAAATAGCCAGTCCTAAACTCTTTACTCTGCCCCTGCCTCACCTTTTGCAAGGAAATCCCAACAGAGGTTCTGGTCTAGACTTTCTCTTTACTCCTATCTTCTGCCACTGCACCAAAACCTGGTGCTTTGCCTCTAGCCCTGTGTGGCATGTGGTGACTCCTCTCTCTGGGACCTGTGAGTATAATAAACTTCTTCCTTCCAAGTCATGTTCTTGTTTCTTCTTGTGACTGTACCAAATTTACCAACATGTACATTCTTAGAACACAAGGCTTGAATTATTTTTGTATTTACTCCTTAATATCCTTCTAGGGGCTAACTGGGTCCATTGCATGTAAGAGGTTCCTCTTCTCAACGTGGAACTATAATGTAAGAAGTTTGGGACATTTATGGGATATGCTCACATATCTGAGAAAGGACAATGAAGACATTTCAACTAAAGACAACCATATTAAAATCAAATTGGAAATTTATTTAAGAAGAGATTGTAGCCATAATAGAGATAGGCATGTGTAAATGTAGGGCAAACAATTCCCCCCCAGTCTTTGGGATTTTGCTTCTGACTCAAGACAATTCTATTAAGGAATAATAGCAGCCTCTAATTCTGGGCAGGCTTTTGAATAAGCTGTTATATTCTTTAAGACATTTATCATCAACTTCTTATATTTCTCAATTGTGAACTAAAAGTGAATTGTAGTTAAAGTAGCCTGAAGGGATATTAATTAGATTTTTCCCCTTAATCTTTTGAGAGGATGTCCTGTCAGCAATGAAGCATTTTACTGTTAATCAGAAAATCAGCTGCATAGGCTGGACGGGAAAAGAGATAAATCTCAAATCAATCAATTTTGCACTTGTCAGCAGCTCAGGTGAAATATTGGTAGAGTTAGGGTATAAAGCTATTACCGAAGAGGAAGATTCTATTCAATTCATCATACATATATTGAACTCTCTTGTACCCAGCACCATGTTAGAGATTGGGACTACAAAGATGAACAGGTATAGGTTCTGAATTCAGACTGCTTGGGGTTGAATCCTGATCCTACTATACCGTGGGTAAGTTTCTTTAACTGCCCATATTAACTAGGGTAAAGACAACATATCTGTCACAAAGAGATTCCAAAGGCATAGTAGGCTAAGTCAGGTAGTTGTTTATTTCTCTCTCTCTTTTTTTAATTTTTTTAGAGACAGAGTCTTGCTCTGTTGCCCAAGCTGGGCTAGAGTGTAGTGCCATTATCATAGCTCGCTGCAGCCTCAAACTCCTGGGCTCTAGCAATCCTTTCACCTCAGCCTCTCAAGTAGCGCAGACTACAAGCATGTGCCACTGCTCCTGGCCGCTCTCTCTGTTTTAAGAGTCCTGAGATGTGAATCCAGTTGAGCTCTGCTTCATAAGATCCTTCAGGAACCCAGTTCCCTTAGTGATTTTTCTAAACATATTGTTTTCATTTGCCTGGTTGAAGCTGTATTCCTGCCATGTCTTCTTTCAAGTCCCAAAGAAATGTTATAAGGCCAAGACTCAGACATGAAAAACAAGGCTTCATCCACATCCTATTTGCACAAACCTGGTTACCAGGGCAGAGCCAGCTGCAAGGGAGTTTGGGAAATGTAGTCTCTAGCAGGGCAGCCAAGTGTCCAACTTGAAATAGAGGTGTGGATTCTATCAATAAAGGGACAGTAGGAGGAATGTTAACAATCTCTGCCATACCTCCTGAAGCTTCTGTTTCTTTATCTCTAAAATGGGAGTAATCATAATTCCATTATATATGTGTAAGGATTACAATGAGAAGGTGGAAGAAAGGTTTTGGCAGTGTCTGGAACATAGTCAGTGTTTAACAAATGTTCGCTATTATTTTCATTAAAACAACAATAGTTAATCTGAAACAACCGAAATCCATCAGTGGAGAGAATCACTTAAATCATTAACCAGGGTTATGAGAGCACATAGGAGAGAGCAATTAATTTTCTATAGTGGGAAGAATAGGAGAAAAGGGAGGATTTATAGAATGGGTGACATTTGAACTAGTCCTTAAAAATAAACAGGATTTTGCAAGGCAGGAAACGAACAGCAGTATATTCCAGCAACAGAAAACAGCATGGAAAAGTCTCGCTTATAGGAAAGTAGAATTGGGCAATATTTCTCACAGTGTGATTCTTGAACCTTCTACTTTAGAATCATCTGGGTCCTAGCCAGATGATATACAAAATAAAATATCTGGTGACGCCTCCTTGGAAACTGCATTTTAAAAAAATCTGCCCTAGCATATTGTTATACACACTAGACTGAGTTGGAGCATAGCAACCCTAAGGCAGAGAATGTTGGATTTTGTGGGGATTCCAAAGAACTCTGCTGCCTATTTAATCAAAAGCTTTGTAGATAAACAATATTAAGAAGTTTAAAAATAAAATAAAATGTCACCATTTTTGATCCATTGAGTTCTAATATCAACCATCTTAAATTTAAAAACAGATGAACCAAGCACTGCTATGGTTATTACCCAGTGCCAAGCTTAATAATACATACCCTATTCCATGAAGCATTTGCACGTTCACACAGATTTTGCCAGGATGAGGCTGGTTCCGATCTTGTTTTGTAGCCATTTTGATAGCCAAGAAATACTGCTTGCTATTAATAGCAGCAATAAATGTGTGCTCCTAGAAATTGTCACAGCATAAAAAGCATATCTTTCTGAATTCTAATGGATGTACATGTAAGATGACAAAATAACTGAATACATGTGACACTATCTTAAGTCTGCTGAGTTATCTTAACAGAAGGACTATTTTTGCTAAGATTATATATTATCCTTCAAGTTTGAGTTGATAAAGAATTTTCACATTTCTTTTTTTTTTTTTTTTTTTTTTGAGACGGAGTCTCGCTCTGTTGCCCAGGTTGGAGTGCAGTGGCATGATCTTGGCTCACTGCACCCTCCGCCTTTTGGGTTCAAGCGACTCTCCTGCCTCAGCCTCCTGAGTATCTGGGACTACACGTGCACACCACCAGGCCTGGCTACTTTATGTATGTTTAGTAGATACGGGGTTTCACCATATTGGCCAGGCTGGACTCGAACTCCTGACCTCGTGATCCGCCCGCCTTGGCCTCCCAAAGTGCTGGGATTACAGGCCACATTTATTTAACCATGAATCTAAGAATATTTTCTAAATAAGCACTGTTAAATAAATTGGAATGAATCATACGAACAAAACAAGAAGTTCTAGTCAATAGATCAAATGTGGCTATTTTATAAACCCAAAAATGTAATATGGTTTGCGTACATACATAATGTATGCCATTAAAAACTACAGAGAAAGTTTTACAATACCACATCTACTGTGACATGGGTGAAGCTATGTGGAAATTAACAACAGCAATTTGAGTTATAGGACTTGGCTTTACTACACTAACTGAGCATCAGTTGTGTTATGTACCAACAGAGAAAGTATGTGTTAAGACAGACAGCATGTCATCAAATGTTTTCATATCATCAAAGAATTTTCTTTTGTAATGTGCTGGACCAGTATGGTCTGTGCTATTTTAAAAAATATCTGTTTCATTTGAGTTATGAAAATAATTTCATATATATTTTAGGTTAAAGACAATACCTTTAACAGAGAAGAAAAGCTGTTTAGAGCTTTAGAAAAGACTGTGAGGCTTTGTGTGAAGAACATTTCACTCTGTCTTCAACACATACAGGTAGGTGAGACACAACTGTTTTCAGTGTTCTACAGGAACATCTGATACAAACCATTGATTTCCATGGTTGTTTTGAAGAGTAAATGTGACTGTTCCTTCCTTTATGTTATGACACTGGATCAAAATTGGAAGGCTGCAAACTGCTGGTAGAGGAAGCCAATATATAGAGGTGTTTTGCTGTTTGACCTCTTACCTGCTCCACTCTCTCCCCAGTCCAAATAGTCATATTGTGGGACTTTTTTGCTCAGATGATTGCTTCATGGACTATCAGCATGCTTTCTTTGCAACAGAGATGAGTTCATTAACACAAAATTGCAAGAGACAGAAAATTTGTTTGTTTGTACTAACACATCTCTTTCTAGTACCTAAAATAAGTATAAAAATCAATATAAAGGAAAATAAATTGAACTACAAAATCCTATTAACTACAATATGGAAATGCTCCCATGAGATTATGTTAGAAAACAGAAATACTCCCAGAAATTTCCAATCCCATAAGAAGTTGTCCTGACCCTTTGAGAATCACTGATTTCAACCAACTAATTGGAGTACAGTATGATTATGCTTGGTAGAAAAACCAGTCAGAGGTTTTTTCTAATGGATCTCATAAAGAGGAAACAGTGTCCTTCATGCCACCTTGACAATGGCTATGACCATGACACATAGAAAGTTAGTAGTGTTACATATAAATCAGTTACCAAACTGTCCCCTTCTATATTCCAGAAGTTTTTCTCCTGGATATCTTAGATATCTGTTTCTGGAAGCAGATGTTTGCACTCTTATATAAAATATCAGAATGATTTGGAGACAAGTTTCCATGTACATGTACCATTCTGTTCTTATTTATTATCTGATACAAAGCCTACTTTACAATCTGGTTTGCTATTTTCTTCCTAAAATGCTGCCTTCTGTGAAACGAAAACCAAAAACAGTTATAACAGCCAGAGAGTAGTGGGAACCCTATCCTTTATGTATCTTTCAAGGAGTAAATGTCTCTTGGGAACATCTACAGGAAAGTCTTCTATTTCCACTAATAGATTCAACAAAAAATGTAAGCATCTTCTCTTAAAGAGAGCATTAAATTTTCTAAGGAAAACTGATGAATTTAAATCAAAGAGGAGTGATTTTTAATATAAGAAATTTGTAAGAATTGCAAGCTAAAGAATAGCTAATGAGGGAATTTAAGATGGACTGTTTAATCAAAGAGGGTCGTATACAGAGTACTATGAGAAAGAGACATAAGGAAAATGTAAGGAAATATATTCTTACAAGCAACCTGATTGTACAGAGCATTTATAAAATGTTTGTTGTTCCTTTTTAAATAACCTCTCAGTGATACTTAAGGGTTATGCTGACGAAGTCCACATTTGGGATATGTTAATTATACTGACCTCAAAACTTGCCTTTTTTTAACTTTGTTCTTGGGTTTCAGGATGCCATGCCCCTGGCTCTGCAGAGTGTGATGGACCTTCAGGAGATTTCATACAACAAAGACGATGAGATGGACTATTCTGAGACCCTAAGTAATGCCTTAAATTCGTGTCATGACTTTGTAAGTTATTTATATTCACAGATAAATGCAAATTAAACAGTGAGGTTGAAAGGAAAGCTGCTTTTTGTTTGTTTTTCTGGAGTCAGAAATAAAACATGCACTAAAGCAAATATTAATGTCAAAATTAGTAGATTTAAACGGGATTTTAAAAAATCATTTAATATTTTTAAAGTGGATTAGTGAGGATTTTACTATGATGGAAATTTAAGAGGACCACAGATTGTGTTTCTAGGGGTAGCCAGTGTCAGTGCAGCTTTTAAAATTAATATTTAGTTTAAGTCTGCATGTGAAATATTAAGAAATTATTAAGTTAGAAAGCTTTGCTTTTCTTTTTCTTTTTTCTTTTTTCTGGGACAGGATCTGGCTCTGTTGCCCAGGCTGGAGTGCAGTGGAACAATCTCAGCTCACTGAAACCTCTGCCTCTTGGGCTTAAGCAATCCTCGCTCCTCAGCCTCTCGAGTAGCTGGAACTAAAGGGGCACACCACCACACCTAGAAAATTTTTTGCATTCTTTGTAGAGGCAGGGTTTCACCATGTTGCCCAGGCTGGTCTCAAACTCCTGGGGTAAAGTGAGCTATGCTTTTCTTAAACAAGTCTCTGGAAATGCCTTGAGTCCTTACAGAAAGAGCAAAGGTACTCACCGAGGATATGACACTTATTAACATGCTATATACTGGAAGGCAAAGACTTCCTATTGAGAAAGACTTTTATTTAAGAGTCATATGTTATTTATTTTGTTCCACGGTAAAACATTTATTTTGTAAGAGTTCTATAAAATATATCTTGGGAATCATAAAAACATGCTTGAGCCAATAACACATTTTAGTAGTAAGTTACTCTTGGTAATATTAGTTTTAATTTAGTGCCTTGTGTTTCTATAGGTATTATTATTTCATAGTAGTATTTCAAGAATTATATAGAAGATAGACTGATCATCTTGAAAGTGGCATTTTCGTGTTGGCATTATAGGCATTTTGGGTAAGACAAATCTTCATGGAGTGGCCCTTTTGTTGGAGGATGTTCAGCATTTTTGCCCACCAGGCTCAAAATCTCAGTAACATCCCCTCACATCAAGACGTTGTGACAACCAATGAAGAGCCTCACATAATTCCAAACCCTAGGAAGTGATACAGCCCCCGGTCTAGTAGAAAAACCAGGCAGGAGCATTTTGCTTTTCTGGCACTGGGGAATGGAAAGTCAGGCTTACATCTGAGCTAATATGATAGAGAAACAGGTCAACGACAGATGAATGGATGGATGGATAGATACAGACAGATAGATGATGGTGATGATGAGATAGATAAATAGATGATAGATAGATAGATAGATAGATAGATAGATAGATGTTTTTACAGTATATGTTTAATGGAAAAGGTGTGGCTAGTTCTTTATGTATTTTCTGCATTTAATTATAGAGAGCACACATTCTAGAAAAGTCTTTAAAGGTTTGCTCTTTAGCTTAGTTCCAATACATTAAGTTAATATATATTTATTGAGTACCACCTGAAAGTGTGATATGTAGCTTCTCCCTCAGCAAGCATGCTCCTGACTTTGATGGAAAGAAGCCAGAAGTGTCCTGCATACCTTGCATAAAACCACAAGATGATTAATTAGGCTAAGTTAAAAAAATTGTGAGAAGGCTCAATATAAAAGTAACTTTTGTGGATAACATATATAGAACTCTTTTTAAAAATCAAATATTAAGAACTCAAAATCTATCTAAAGGCAGAGCAGTTATTCTTATCTAACCATGAGTGATACATATCTACACTTTTTTTAGGACAAAATAATAAAGTCTAATTCTTATTTGTTCTAACAACAATTCCTAAGTAAAGGTGAATCATTTTGTGTCTATGAGTCACTGGAGATATATATATATATATATTACTGTAATTAGATTACCTGTAGAATCCAGTCAAGTCACAAACATAGTAATTTATCCCAGACACAGTAAATAGATTCTTTGTTTATCAAGAGACTCATTAAACAGTCTGTAGGTGTATATTGATTATCTCATAAGCTAGACATCAAATTTAATTTGTGTTGGCTATTGCTGGTGCCAATAAGAGATTGGTTTCCCTCTCCCCTAGATTTCCCATGAGTTCAGACCAACTTACCAGGGGCCATTTAAGTTAATTAATACAAGCTGCTGCTCAGATACTGATTCCCTAGGAAAGCTTTGGGGTTACAAAAGAGAAACCTACTTCCAAATTACCATAAAATATCATATAAGCATATATGATGAAGGGTAAAGTAGGGCAGTCAGCAAATGTAAAACAGAAGAGAAATAGAAGAAATTAAATCTAGGATGATCAGGTTATGTCATGAAGTTGGGCAGTTCTATGAAGTTCATTTTCAATGACTCAGGCCAAAAAGTGTAAACAATTTAAGACACAGAAACAGCATCAGCTTAATCCTTTAATGTATTTAAAACAGAACGTGTAGGCCAAGGTGAGAGGATTGTTTGAGCCTAAGGGTTCCAGACCATCTTGGGCAATAGAGTGAGACCGTATCTCTACCAAAAATTTTAAAAATTAGCCAAGCATGGTGACACATTCCTGTAGTCCTAGCTATTCGGGAGGCTGAGGTGGGAGGATGGCTTGAGCAGAGGCTGCAGTGAGCTGAGAAAGTGCCACTGCACTCCAGCCTGGGCGACAGAGTGAGACCCTGTCTCAAAATTAATTAATTAATTAAAAATAAAACAAGTTACAACTCTGTGGTCATTTCTGTGTCAAGATTAAAATACCTTTATTAAGGGGTTACTATCTGTATAGGGGATATAATTCCACTATCAAACATAAGCCTCCAGGGTAGCCAGGGATTTGGGGCTGATATGGGAAGAATAGGGTACAGTCTCCTATGGGATGAACTATATTCCTTTTGCTGCCAGCAGAAGGTGGGAGCGATATGGTAAATCTTTTACACAGTCTTGGCAGTCAAAGGCTAGCGATTCCCCCCTACCCTCAAGTGCTGGCTCTGGGATGAGAAAGGAGGGGAATGAAAAAGTGTTGAAGGAGATGACAATGACAAAACCAAAGACTGTAGAGAAAAAAGTGGAGTTATATTTTGGGTGAGCAGGCTTTAACTTTTGTATTCCTCTTCCTGCTCACTTTTTAGGTTCAATGTTACAACTTAGAGCTCCTGTTTTAAGTCTTTGAATAGGTTTAGCCAGACACAAAATGATCAGATCCTCTTTTAATCTGGGTCGGTGCTTTCCTGTTTTCTTTTGTGCTTCTCGTGGGGGAAAAGGTAAACCTATGGATAGCAGAACTGGACAAGGTATGGGCTGATCCTCTCTCTGAAATGGGCTCATTTTTTCTTTTGGCAGGCATCTCATTTACAGAGACTCATCCTGACCCCCTTGTCAGCCCTGCTGTCCTTATTCCCAGGGCCTCACAAGCTCATCCAGAAACGCTATGACAAACTGCTGGATTGCAACAGCTACCTGCAGCGATCAGCGGGAGAGGAGTCAGACTTGGCCAAAAAGGAGTATGAGGCCCTCAACGCCCAGCTTGTGGAGGAGCTCCAGGCATTCAACCAGGCTGCTCGGAAGATTCTGTTGAACTGTCTATGCAGCTTCATTACCCTCCTTAGGGACCTGATGCTCGTGGCACAGCAGGCTTATTCCACACTTGTGCCGGTAAGCACAGCACCAACACCTAGCTAGCTACCTTGGCCTACTGGATCTGCTAGAAACCACACCCATACGAAAGCCCTGTTCAGAGTGTGCACATGTGTGCCGTGTGGTGTGTGTGTATTTATTTTAACT
Source organism: Pan troglodytes (assembly GCF_028858775.2). Lineage (NCBI taxonomy): Eukaryota > Metazoa > Chordata > Mammalia > Primates > Hominidae > Pan > Pan troglodytes. The sequence continues at coordinate 107,115,421 of NC_072401.2, forward strand.
AAATCCAGTCAGATAGTCTCCTGTTCCTTATCTGTCTTATCCATGGGAAACTCAAAGAGGGTTTCCTAGTTCAGGTTTACTGTGACTTACACATTTGTAATTCTTTTTTGGAGATGCCTTTTCAAATACCAAACACCTTTTAGCCTTGCTCCACCTGCCTGATGCAACATTGAAGCTTATCAACAATTTATATTTTGTATTTTTTTCTGATCAATAGTTCTTAGATGTTAACTGTGACTATTTAAGATGTGGCTTTAAAAAGAAGGCCATCTCAGCATAATGAAAGATGCAGGATAACGTTCAAACCATGCTTTGTTTTGATTTCATTTTTCCCCAAGAAAGAGAAGCCTGGTTTTGTGTGTGTGTTTGTGTGTGTGTGTGTGTGTGTGTAGCTTCGCCTCCCATTAGGATATAATTTTATAATTATTTTCCTGATGAGGAAGAAAGATATTTACAACTTATATCAACTTTTTAAAAATTAGCTTGGTTTCTTGGCCCTACGTTTCAAGTACACTAGTTCTCATCTGAATGAGATGGATAGCTATTCAATGGGTAACACCTGGAGCAGAAATAATTGTCCCTACTTTATTTTCTATTGTGCATTAATTAACTTTTAACTTATACTTTGAATTAAATTAAATTGAATAAACGAGGGCTATGTTTACAGGGTTCAAAAGCCAAAACTGTGTAAATGTATAATCAGTCTCACACTCATACCTGTTCCTCTAGCATCCCATTCCCCACTCTCATCCCCATTTTTATTAGTTTATTTTTATGCATTTAGTGCTTTCTCATGCCAGTAACAATAAATGCAAATATATATTTTTATTTCTTAAAAGTAAAAAACAGCATATTATATATACCATTCTGCACTTGCTCTTTAACAATATATTCTGAGAATGCATCTATAATAGTACATAAAGAGCTTCCTCATTCTTTTTTTTTTTTTTGGTGGGGGGGGATGGAGTTTCACTTTTGTTGCCCAGGTTGGAGTGCAAAGGCCCGATCTCGGCTCACTGCAACCTTCACCTCCCGGGTTCAAGCAATTTTCCTGCCTCAGCCTCCTAAGTAGCTGGGATTACAGGCATGTGCCACCAAGCCCAGCTAATTTTTGTGTTTTTAGTAGAGACGGGGTTTCTCCATTGTCAGGCTGGTCTCGAACTTCTGACCTCAGGTGATCCACTCGCCTCGGCCTTCCAAAGTGCTGGGATTACAGGCATGAGCCACTGCGCCCAGACTGAGCTTCCTAATTCTTTTTACAGCTTTATAGTAACTTACTGCATGGCTGTATAATAATGTATAACCAGTCCCCTATTTTTAAAATAACTTTATTGTGATATAATTTATATACCATACATTCCACCTATTTAAAGTATACAATTTGATTATTTTTAGTATATTCACAAGAGTTGTGCAGCCATTGCCACAACCAATTTTAGAACATTGTCATAGCCCCCTAAAGGAACGCTGTACCCATCCACATTTTTTCCCAACCTCCCCAGCTCTAGGCAACTATCAATTTACTCTCTGCCTGTACAGATTTTCCTATTCTGGGCATTTTGTATAAATGAAATCATACAGTACATGGTTATTTGTGACTGGCTTCTTCTATTTAGCATAACATTTCAAGGTTTCTTCATGCCTAGCATGTTTCATTATTTCATTCATTTTATCGCCAAATAACATTCCATTGTATGAATATACCACACTTTACTTATTCATTCGTCAGTTGATGGGCATTTGGGTTATTTCCATTTTTTGGCTGTTATTAGTAATGCTTCTGTAAACATTCAAGTTTTTAGTGGATATATGTTCTCATTTCTGTTGATTATATACCTAGGAGTGGAATTTCTGGATCATATGTTAACTCTATGTTTAACCTTTTGAAAAACTACCAGACTGTTTTCCAAAGTGGCTGCACTATTTTATCTTCTCAGCAGTATCGATTGAGAGCTTCAATTTCTCCACACCTCTTTATTATTATTATTATTATTGTTATAGCTATCCTAATGGGTGTGCAGTGGTATCTCATTGTGGTTTTTATTTGTATTTCCCTGATCAGCACTCTGTTTTAAAACTTATTAAATTGAAGTAATAACTTCTATACATTAAACTGCACCAGTCTGAACTGCACATCTCAATCAATATTTGCATATATACATCCGTGTAACTACCACCCAGATCAAGATATAATCCCTTTCCAGTTCCGCATAAAGGTCTCTCATGACCATTCCCAGGCACCTAAAAGTAACCATTTTTCTAACCTTTATTACCATACATTGTTTGACCTGTTTTGTACTTCATATAAATGGAATCATACAATATGTATTCTTTTGTGTATTAACCTGTCCCTATTGATGAGTATTTGATCTATTTCCAACTTTTTTTATTACAAATAATGCCGGGGTCATGATACGTGGGCAGATGTATCTGTAGGACAGATTTATAGAAATGATAGAAGTGGGATCTCTGTGTCAAAGGGTAAAGACATATGTAATTTTGCTGGATATTGCCAGATTCCCTGCTTAACTATGTACCATTTTGGATTCCCACTTGTAACATGTAAGAAAGCTGGTTTCTCTGGATTTTTGCCAATCTAATAGGTTTCAAGTGTAATTTTAATTTGCATTTCTTTAAGTATTAGTGAGATTGAGACTCTTCACATATGAGGGCTATTTATCTTCCTGTGAGTTAGTTGTTCACGTGTTTTACTCCTTTCTCTTTGGGTTCTTGGTATTTTTCTCCTTAATTTCTAGCAGCAATGTATATGCTAGGGAGATGAGCCTTTTGTTGAGATAAAAATTGAGACTACTTTTTCCAAGTTAACCTTTGTCTTTGACTTCACTTGTGATTTTTTTTCATGCTAATGTTTGTGTTTTTAAAAAATGCAGTCAGATTTATTAATTTCATTTTATGACTTCTAGATTTTGAATCTTATAAAGGACTTCCATATTTTAAGGCTCCAAATAAATTCAGCAGTGTTTCTTCTAGTATATTTAGGGTTTCATTTTTTTTATTTAAATAATCAATCCATGTAGATTTTATCCTGGTTCATGTTGTAAAATATGGATTTAATTTTATCTTTTTCCAAATGACTTTCCAGTTGCTCCAACACTATTTATTTAAAAATAATCTCTTGTTACTACTTTCTCAATGAAACACATTTAATTTGCAAATTATTTCGATAATTTCATTCTGAGGTCATGGTAGAAGGTGGGTTCATAAGTTCAGAACAAAGTTGAGCTTTGGCAGGAATTTACTAGTCAGAAAAGACATGTTATTTTAGGTATCTTTGATCCCCACTTTGAATCATGTGATTTTTAAAGGCATTTTCAGTTTCTATTTTAAATTATCTGAGTATCTTTCACATTGCAGTCCATAGCCGAACAAGAGCATAGAGATGCTTTGTTTTTGAGAAATTTCTAGCATCTTAAAGTAAAAGGCATTTTGGAGAAGTTATCCTCATTAAAATGATTTTATTCTTTATTTTATATGTACTATGTATATTTAAACTTTTTATTTTGTGATACTTAGAGATTCATATGCAGTGGTAAGAAGTATTACGGAGATCCTGTACAACCCTTACACAGCTTACCCAATGGTAACACATCTTGCATAACTACATGTATTTCTGAAAGGCAGAATTGAATAGTGATTAGAGAACACTAGAGTACCTTGTTTTAATACCTGCTCACTGCTATACTACATTGTGTAAATTAATGTATCCTTCTGTTTAAATTTTCTCATATGAATTAAAATGAGAATAATAATGTAAATAATTTTTAAATTTTTAATTGTATAAAAAACCACAATTTACCATTATAAGAATTTTCAAGTGTACATTTCAGTAGTGTTAAGTATACTTATATTGTTGTGTAATAGCTCTCCAGAACATTTTCATCTTGCAAAACTGAAACTATACTCATTAAACAAGTCCCCATGCTCCCCTCCCCCAAGTCCCTGGCAACCATCATTCTATTTTCTGTCTCTACAAATTTGACTACTTTAAATACGTCATGTAAATGGAATCACACAGTGTTTGTCTCTGTGACTGCCTTATTTTGCTTAATATAATGTCCTCAAGATTCATTCATGTTGTAGCATGTGATAGGATTTCTTTCATTTTTAAATGTGAATATTTCATTATATATAAAAAACACATTTTGGGCTGGATGTGGTGGCTCACGCCTGTAATCCCAGCACTTTGGGAGGCTGAGGCAGGCGGATCACTTGAGGCCGAGAGTTCAAGACCAGCCTGGCCAACATGGCGAAACCTTGTCTCTACTAAAAATACAAAAACTTGCCAGGTGTGGTGGCACATGCCTGTAATCCCAGCTACTCGGGAGGCTGAGGCTGGAGGATCACCTGAATCTGGGAGGCGGAGGTTGCAGTGAGCTGAGATTGCACTATTGCACTCCAGCCTGGGTAACAAGAGTGAAACTCCATCTCAAAAAAAAAAACAAAAAAAAAACCCTAAAACACATTTTGCTTATTTACTCATATGTCAATGATCATTTGGGTTGTGTCTATCTCTTGCTATTGTGAATAATGCTGCAATGACCATAGGTGTGCAAATATCTCTTCAAGATCCTGCTCTCAATTATTTTGGATATATACCCACAAGTGGGATTGCTGAATCATATGGTAATTCTATCTTTTTGAAGAATTCAAAGCTCTATTTTTAATTTTCATTTTTATTACAGTTATGCATACACATAAAGATTCAAGTAGTTATTCAGGTTTGATGACGAAAAACACTTGTCCTTCGCTCCCTTTATTCCATTTCTCCCACCTCAGTGGTAACTACTTTCCAACTCTTTTAGATGATTCTCCTGGTATTTACCTTCATATTTAAAAATAAGACTCTTGTGTTGTCATTTCATTATTAATACATTTTAGGTATAATACATTCCACTATGAAAAATGAGGATTTAGCTCTCTCTTCTCTCTATACCCCTACATTTGCTATAGTCAGACACACTCTTTCTATACCCCCTTCAATACAGTTATAGCATAGATTTGGTTGAGTTCACATTAAGCATGTAAAGTATGTGATTTGTGTATTAGTCATGATTCCAGTAGGAAAATCATAATGCATTCAAGTTAGGCATTTGGAGAAAACTTTAATAACTATTTACAAAAATGTGAGTATGGCACAGGAAAACCTTTAGAAATAGTGCCTTGCCCTGGGCAGGCATAGGGGTTTGGGGTACAACAACATCTAGGTTCAAAGAAATATGGGGAGGGAGCAGTCACAGCAATGTGTAGAGAGAGAGGTATGTGGAGAGGGTGACTTGATAGGAGCTGTGTGTTTCTGTCAATACTACTGAAAGCAAAATTAGGAAATAAATATCCTTATCTCATTTTCTTCCCCCATTCTAATTTCCTACAGGTGCTCCTTAATGATGGATTGATTGAATCCATTTGGAAGCCAGAGAGCAAGAAAGCTGTTTTGTTGTTGCTGTTGTTGTTGAGACAGGATCTCACTCTATCACCCAGGCTGGAGTGTCATGGTGTGATCACAGAGCTCACTGCAGCCTCAACTTCCCAGGTCCAAGCAGTCCTCCTGCCTCAGCCTCCAGAGTAGCTGGGATTACAGGCACACACCACCTCACCGGGCTAATTTTATTTATTAATTATTATGATTATTATTTTGTAATTTTTAGTAGCAGGCCAGGTGCGGTCGCTTATGCCTGTGATCCCAGCACTTTGGGAGGCCGGGGCGGGCAGATCATGAGGTCAGGAGATGGACAGCATCCTGGCCAACATGGTGAAACCCCGTCTCTACTGAAAATACAAAAAATAATTAGCTGGGTGTGGTGATGCGTGGCTATAATCCCAGCTACTCGGGAGGCTGAGGCAGGAGAATCACTTGAACCAGGGAGTCGGAGGTTGCAGTGAGCCAAAATCGTGCCTCTGCACTCCAGCCTGAAAAAAAAATTTTTTTTTAGTAGTGACTAGTTGCCCAGGCTGGTCTTGAACTCCAGGGCTCAAGTGATCTTCTGGCCTCAGCTTCTTGATTAGCTGAACTACAGGCATGTACTACCATGCCTGGCTAAGATTTAAAAATTTTTTAGAGACAAGGTCTTGCTACATTGCCCAGGCTGGTCTCAAATTCTTGGGCACAAACAGTCTTCTTACCTCAGCCTCCCTATTGGCTGTGATTACAGGCATGAGCCACTATGCCAGACTTACCCAGTTTTTGAGGGGTAAGGATGTAAACTCCATTTCTTTGTAGGAAGCAATGTTGAAGAATTTGTTTTAAAACCAGCACAGGCTCTTAATCAGTGCTCCTTCTTTTAGCTGCTTTCCCTTGCCACCATCCTACCCCACCACAAGGGAGGTACCTACTGCCATGAGCTCCTGAGCTTTTCTTCCAAGACTTCATTGCTATTTTTTCTCTTCTGTTCTTTCATTTGGCTTGAAACTTAAAAAAAAAATTCCTATCATGTTTGTGGGGTTTCTAGAGACAATAAATTAGACCATATTTATCTAGAAGTTCTAAAGTTGCCCTAACTTTTCACAATGGAGCTACCATATACCTCCTCAACTGTTCATCACAACTCAATACATTTAACACCTGATATGATTATCTAGGTGTCTGGAAACAATGCCATATTATTTCTACCTATAGGTGCCACTGTTGGTTTCAAGCATTTCTGAGATTCAGAATCAAGTACTAGAAGAGATCCAAAATTTGAATTGTGTGAAAGAAAACAGTGCCACCTTTATTGAGAGGAAACTCAGTTTTGAAAAGAAGAAACCTGTGCAGATTCTGGTGAGTTTGGCAGCATTCGTGACTATGATAACCTTCACCTCTTTGCCTTATCCAAGTCATAGTATCATATTATTTTCCAGATCACTTATCTCATTCTAATATCCTATAATTTACGTATGTGTAGAATTTCTTGTACATTTCTATCCTATATACCATAAGCTCCATAAGATCATGGATTTTTTTTCTACTTTGTACATGATGTATCCCCAAAGTGCCTAAAATGACTAAAATGGTGCTTGTCACAAGGTAGGAGGCACTCAATAAATATTTGTTGAATAAGATTTTATAAAGATAAATCATATAGTCCAGCCATTTCCTTTTCTACATAAGGCATACCAGGCCCCAGAGATAAGTGGGTTTCTCAAAGTCTCTTAGGGCCCGAGCTGAGGGGGGAGTATAAGCGTCTTGATTCTTGTCTAATTTGCTGATGATATTTCCCAGATAAAGACATGTACATGTGCAATTTAGTTAGCTGAATATTATTTATCAAGTGCTTAATATGCAAGGGGTTGTCTACAGAATGGCAAAGAGTTTAAAATGGTTGTGCAACATCCAAGAGGGATTAGAACCTCTGCCTTCTTATTCTTGTTTTTTCTTCTCTACAACACTGCCCTCCTGTGCTTACTAGAGAAATTTTTCACTGAATAACTCAGCTGGGTACTTTACGATAATAACCTGCCCTATGCCTGCACCTTGAAATAATCCTCTAAAAATATATGACTCCTATGTTTTAAAAATCTCCAGGGAAAAAATATTTACTAACTCCATGAGGATTTTATTATGTATCTGTCTAAACCAAAACTTCTCCTTATTTCTCCCAGCCAGAAATGCCACATCAAACTGACATTCATCGCTCCAAACTTCTATCCACATATAGTGCAGAGGAACTCTATCAAGCTAAGCGCAAGTGCAATGCTACACAAGAATATGACATCAATCTTCTGGAAGGAGACTTGGTGGCTGTGATAGAACAGAAAGATCCACTGGGGAGTACAAGCAGGTGGCTTGTGGACACAGGAAGTAAGTTTTTCCCCAGAACTACCACTCTTCTTTAAACTGAGATTTTTCTGAGGGCACATGTTTGGGAAGAGTATACCCATGAACTTGGTTCTTCTTTCTTTTTATTTCCTATCCAGATGTGAAAGGATATGTTTATTCCTCCTTCCTAAAACCCTACAATCCAGCAAAAATGCAGAAAGTGGATGCTGAGAACAGGTTCTGTGACGATGATTTTGAGAACATCAGCCTCTTCGTGTCTTCACGGCCAGCTAGTGACAGTGTCACAGGCACCTCAGAAAGCAGCATTGGTGATAGCAGCTCATCTCTTAGTGGCACATGTGGAAAGTTTGAAACAAATGGTACTGATGTTGACAGTTTTCAAGAAGTAGACGAACAGGTAAAAATTTGATGTAAAAATATGTGGTTGTTCAAATCATGAAGGAGTATCTCTCTACTGTACTCTATATTACTGTAACACTTGGTGGAAAAGTGCCAGCTTTGACATCAAGGAGACCTGGCTCTATTAGCACAGTGGATCTTTTTGTAAGGAGTTTAATTCCCTGAGCCTGTTTCCTTAAATGAAGCAAAGAATTAGAGATAAAGTGTGTATGTAAAGTAGCCAGCACAAAGTAGACACACAATAAATGGGAGCTATTACTATTACTACCCTGTTGTTACATACTTACAGCAAAGTATCTTTTTATACTCCCCCATCAAAGAAAAGTAGTTCAATACTGAACAGATTGCTGCCATCAATAGCACGTGGGAAATTGCCCATGATTCCTCTAAGAGCATAATCTTCATTGAGCTATCTAGTAATTGGCCAGTTTTAATCTCATGTATAATACCACACACTATATATGGAAACTTTTTCTTTCTTTCTTTCTTTCTTTTTTGAGATGGAGTCTCACTCTGTCGTCCAGGCTGGAGTGCAGTGGCACAATCTCGGCTCACTGCAACCTCCGCCTCCCGGGTTCAAGCAATTCTCCTGTCTCAGCCTCCCAAGTAGCTGGGACTACAGGTACACGTCACCACGCCTGGCTAATTTTTGTATTTTTAGTAGAGTTTAGTAGGGTTTCACCATATTGGTCAGACTGGTCTGTACCGAAACTTGTAAGAGCTATATTTCCCTCACTGCACTAATGCAAAAGCTACTGGTACAATCTTTTTGCAAAATGGTAAGTTAATTATAGTACAGGACTTGTTTTTGCTATATCAGAAAGGTTCAGTATACTTAATGGTTCATTCCCCAGTGGTGACCATCTAATTCCTTTATTTATTTCCCTTGCTTTTTCTTTAGTGTTGTATTAATAATTTATTTAAATTTATTTTTATAGAGGTTATGTATATGTATATGTGTAGATAGATAGATAGATAGATGATAGATAGATAGATAGATAGATAGATAGAGAAGTTAAAATAGTAGAAAAGCATACGTAACTTAAAAGTAAGCTGGGCTTGGTGGCTCATGCCTGTAATCCCAGCATTTTGTGAGGCTGAGGTGGGAGGATTGCTTGGGCTGAGTTTGAGGACAGCCTGGGTAACATAGCAAGACCTCATCTCTACTAAAAATCAAAAAAATTAGCCAAGAGTGGTTGCCCACATCTGTAGTCCCAGCTACTGGAGAGGCTGGGGTGGGAGAATTGCACAAGCCAGGGCGGTTGAGGCTGCAGTGAGCTGTGATCATGCCACTGCAATCCAGCCTGGGCAGCAGAGGGAGATCCTGTCTTTAGAAATAATAATAATAATAAAAGTAATGGTTTTTAGTCCCTTCTCCCCTTGTCCTGTGCTTCAGAGACAATGCTTGGGTATATCCTTTGTATATTCAGTGCATATACAAACACATTTATACCAGTGGGAAATATAGCATGTATGGTATATAGGGTTTTTTTCCATGTAACAATATATCTTAGACACAATTAAACCTAAATAGCTATCTTATTCCTTAAAAAGCTCTACACAGTATTTAATTTTATGTATATAATTTATGTAACTATCACCCTAATAATAGATACATAGAATGTTTTGGGCTTTTAAAAAATTTCAAACAATATTTCAAGGAAGGGCCTTGCCCATCTATTTTTGTGCATTTATATGAGTATATAAGTGTAAAACAAATTCCTAAAATATTAGAGGGCCAAAGGTATGTACATTTAAAGTCTTTATAGACATTGCCATATTGACCTTCAAAAGTATGGTTCTATTCAGTTTCTTTCATTAACAGTTATTGATTGCTGTCCAATTCATGACTTTTTTCTTTTTTTGGTTTGGTGATTTTTTTCAAAAGCAGCTTATCAATATCTTACATTCATGTCATATAATTAATCCATTTTTAAGTGTACAATCATGACTTTTATTATATATTACAAAGTTGTACAAGTTTAGTATATTTACAAAGTTGTGCAACCATCACTTTAATCCAATTTTAAAACATTTCTTTCACTCCAAAAAATCCTTTGCACCCATTTGTAGTCCCTCCTCTTTCCCACCCCTAACCCCAGGGAACCACTAACCTACTTTCTGTCTCCATACATTTGCCTTTTCTGTATCTTTTGTATAAACAAAAGTGTACAATATGTGGTGTTTTACAGCTGCTTTTTTTCACTTAGCAAAATGTATTGAGAGTCTTTCATGTTGTAGTATGTATATGTACTTTGTTGCTTTTTATCGCCTACTAATATTCCATTCTGTGGGTATATTTTGTTAATCCACTCACTAGTTGATGGTCATTTGGGTAACTTCTAGTTTGGGGCTATTGTGAATTATGCTGGTATGAATATTCGTGTGCAAGTCTTTGTTGTGGATTTTATTTCTCTTGAGTAGATACCCAGAAGTGTAATTTCTTATTGGTTTTATAAGTGTATGTTTAAATTTTTAAGAAACTGCCAAACTGTAATCCAAAGTGGGCGCACCATTTTAGATTCCTACCAGCAAAGTATGAGGGTTATGGGTTGCAGTTTCTTCACATCCTTGTCAACATTAGTTATTATTTGTCTTTTTAATTATAGCCATCTTGGGGGTATGAGGTGGTATTTCTTTGGGGTTTTAATTTGCATTTCCCTAATGATTAATGCTATTGAACATTTTTTCATGGGCTCATTTGCCATTCTTTTATTTCCTTTGGTGAATGTCTATTCAAATATTTGCCTATTTAAAAAAACTGGGTCATTTTCCTTCTTATTTTCCCATTGTAAGAGTTCTTTATAAACCTGAGTGCAAGTTTTTTTTTAATCAGATATATAATTTGCAAATATTTTCCCCTGGTTATAACTGACTCTTAACTTGTCTGGACATTACTGTTTGTTCTTATTACCCTTCTGTCTTGATGTTTCAAAACACTATTTCTCTATTACTTGTTCACTCTGTTGTTTATTCAGTTTCTGAAAGACATATTATAATGCTAACTAATGAATTTCTATCAGTGAAATCTATGTACCTGATTAAATGTCCTGTCAGACTTTGCCTTGTCCCAATAACCTAGATGGACAGAAATCTGAGGGCCAAATTTATCAGCACACTCTAAAGCTGGCTTGATGTTGAGTTCTTGTTCTTACTTGGCTCTACAGGGACTTTGGACTGAGCACCTCACATAGACTTTCTGCCTGGTGTTTGTAGTATGAGACTGCATTTAGTTCCTACTAGCTGGTACTTCAAAGCAATTTTCTCCAAGCAATCCTATCAATATATATAATGTGAATTACATCCATTAGAGATTTCCATTACCAAGAGAGGAAAAAAATGAGATAGTATTTCAAAACAAAAAATATATTAATGGCATATCTTCATAAATTGTTATTTGCTTTCTTTTTCCTCTGCATTTGGCACCAATTCAAAATAGGCATAGCATCAGGAATATAAATATAAGCACATATAAGCATTATTACTAATAAAACTGGATTGAAGATGCATCTTGGATCGGTAGCACGTGGGATCCCTGATACTTTCCCTCAGAGTAGAAATTATCTAACTCAAACTGAAGGTGAACCCTGTGCAGGGACAAAGTCTGTCCCAATAAACTTATTACAAGATGAGGAAGAGGATGCACCTGTTGGAAACTTCACTACAAGGGAGAAGAGAAGAAAAGGCCGCATAGAAATATCTCCCTTAATGTCTTAACTCTAGCCAATAGATGCACATGGGCCAGTGGTTTCCAGACTCCCCCTATAATGCATAATGCATAATATTGAAAACAGAGAGAAAGGAGTATATCATGTGCCTAATCCTTGCCCCAGGGCCGATGTTTCTATTCTGTTGGCTTTGAGAAATTGTGGGGAGAAGAAAGTGATTAACCTCTGTATTTGTGATGTGATAGTATAAGTCAATACATTATAGAGGTCCCTGTAATGTGATCAAAAGTGGAAGAAAATTATATCTTCTTTACCAACAGTGAGAATACAGTACATATTGTAATAGTTCACATTTGCGGTATCCTACAAAGCAATTTTCTGTGTGGCTATTTAGACTTTCGTTCTTGATTTTATTTTATTATCAGGAACATCAGCTGAAACTTGTACTGGCTTAATTGGATGCCACTTTTTGTTGTCATTTATTTCCCTCTCCCTTCCTACTGTGGTAGCACTTTTTTTATTTCTTCCAGAATTGCTATAGCATGTTTCCAAGGGGTGTTGTAGGATGTAGTCTGGATTTATTGATGGGTCTAGTGGGCCCTGACAAAAAGGACAGGTGGCCTCTACCTCATACTCAGGGGGTATCTTTGGGTCTCTAAAGATCATTCACATATAGGCAATTTCAAACTTAGATTCTAGTGGCTCCGTGATTTTTATACTAGAGCTGAATTTTTAACCTGGACACGAAGACCTGAAGTGGTCTATGAATGAGTTTTGGGAGGATTTAATGAGTCTCCTCAAATACATTGGAAATATTGTGCTTATTTGCATATGTACACATCTATGGTGAAAGAAGTCTACCTTTTTAAACAGACTTTTAAAAGAAAATTTTATCTAAAATGTTAGAAATCACTGCTGTAGAGATTTAACTTGCTTATCCATTCTCTACCTCATAAGAAGAGAGATTGCTACAAAAAATTCCCCAAAATTATGTTCTGGAGCCTTTGTTGAATAATGGGGATGAGCTAGTGGATATTCACAACCTGGCAGTACTGATTTATCCAAGGATCTTAATTTTTAAGTTCTTCGTTTTGTTTTTTGCTATATCAAAGAATATAACAAAAGCATTCACGTAAATATGCCTTCCCATTCTAATGTATTCTCTCCTTTTGTCCATCAAATAGTAATGGCATGTTCTGCATTAGTGTTCCATGCTGTGTAACAAATTACCACAAATTTGGTGGCTTAAAACAAAACAAACATATTTCTCAGGGGCTGTTGTCAGGAGTCCAAGCACGGTTTAGCTGGGTGCCCTGCTTAAGATCTCACGTAGCTGCAATCTAGGTGTTTGTTGGTTGTATTGCTTCTGAAACTGGGGGTTCTCTTCCCAGCTCATGGTCATTGGCAGAATTAAATTTCTTGTTCTGGTCGGACTAAGGACTCCTTTTTCTTGTTGGCAATTAGCCAGAGACCACTTTCAACAACCTGAGGCTGCTCTCAAATCCTTGCCATGTGGCTGTCTCTATAGGCAGTTTACAACATGGCTGTTTGCTTCTTCAAAGTCAGTAGGTGAGCATCTCTCTGGCTTCAAATCTCTCCCTTCAGAGGAGGCCTGAATGCACTTCAAAGGTCTCATCTGAGTAGGTCAGGCCCATCCAGGATAATCCCTCTTTTGACTAACTCCGAGTCAATTTCCTAGGGACTTTAATAAGCACCTCTGCAGAATCTCTTTACCTTTGCTATAGAGTGTAGCCTAATCACAGGAGTAATAGCACATCTATTAAGAAGTTCCAGTCACAGTCAAGGTGAGGAGATTATATAGGACATGTACAATAGGGGGTGGGATTCTTGGGGTCCATCTTAGAATTCTGCCTTCCAGAGTGTCTAAGATGCCTTGTTTGGCAAGCAGAATCTTGTCCTTGGCACTTCTCAAAAAGGACTAGGTTTAATAATGGCTAAAACCCAGTTTTGGGGGGCAGTTCAGTGTCTGAGAATCAGTGTTGTTTTCTTTTTCCACATAAGTAATATTGAAAATAAAATTTTTGACTTCTAAAAAAAGTAGTCGTTTTGCTACCAATCCCACGTTCATAGTCTGGCCCTTCATCTTTACATTTTCCAGCTACCTATGATGATGATACTACATGCCTACTGTGTCATTGTTTAGAAAGTGCTTAAAAAAGTCAGCTTATTAACATGAAGAGATTTTCAAAAATAGTATGAGGTAAAAAACAGCTTGCAAAGTTATGTATACTATAAGTCCATTTTTATTACCACTTCAGGTAGGTAGGTAGAAAACAAAAATGGAAGGAAGGAAAGAAGGAAGAAAGGAAGAGAGGAAGATGGGAGGAAGGAAAAGAAGATACTAATAGCAGTTGGGTGGGTTTTGTTTTGTTTTGTTTTGCTTAACTTTACTTAAAATTTTTTTCTTCATCAAAATTGCTCGTGTAATTAAAACATATAATTGTTAAGTGAAGAACATGAAAGCTTGCTCCTGAAGGGTAAGAAAGAATAATGAGCATTTTTCATGCAATACAACTACCTTGGTTTCCAGAGATACATATGATGTACCATAAATGCTGATTCTGTACCTTTTAGTTTTAGAAAAGAAGATTAACATATATTATGACTTTTGTTGCTGTTAATTGGAGAATTGGGATAAAAATAAAATGATATTCAGTGAAGTCAGGTAATGTGGCTCACTGAGGAAGGAAAAATCAAATGCACAAATATAGAATAAGCGAATGCCAAACTGGGAATGTTACCACAGGGAAAGATCTAGTGGTTATAAGCAGTGGGTAATAAATTAGGTATGAGTCAATAATACAGTGTTATAAAAAAAGTAAGTGTGGTAGAAAACTGAGTTGTATTCACAGAATACTGCACCTAAAATGAGTCAGAGCTTTATAGAGTAGAAAGAAGCAATCAATAAAATACATTTTAAAAAGTGCCAAGGAAAAACAGAAGATTAGGTGATTATGGCTCAAATTAACAACATTGTAATTAATGTGCCTGGACCAAAACATATTAGCATTTAAGGTTAGAAAGATACAGACTGAAACAATTAAAATGTTGAAGATAATGAGAAATCTTTCAGTTCTTAAATGCATGACAGGTTAAAAATTTATAACTTGTAGTCTAACATTAAGGAGACTAAAAATACTAAAAAGGAGACTTAAAAAAGAGACTGAAAATAGACTGCTGTCTCTTTAAAAGCAGCTTACTTCCGTTTTGAGTATATAATATATGCCCCCATTTAACATAAATTATATAAAAACTAAAAAGTGCTCATCCTAAATAAATTTTGGGTCATGATTATCTAAAGCATTGAAAGTATATAATTTTGTACTTTAAATTTACAATTTCATGAGAATATATTTTAATATTTAGAATATAAACTATAATTTCATACCAAACAGATCTAGATGGAAGAGTTTATATTTCGCTTGAGAGAATTGTGCTAAAGTGAAAAACTATCACAAATATTTAGAAATGTTCTATTAGTAGGCAATCTAACCTGCTTAAAAAATCTATAGTTGCATAGGTAAAGCATTACCTATTATTTATAAAAATTATAAGAGATGATTACCAACCACTAATGCAGGCTCTTACAGATGTTTCAGATGTATTATAGTACGTTACATTCCCGAATACTTTTGCAAACCAAATCTTCCATTCTGTTCCTGTGGATTTATTCAATGTTTTCACTTTCTACACAACAAAACAGCACCATCTACAATATACTAGAAACTCCAGTCCCTCTCCGCAAGAATACACTCTGTACATACTTGCTAGAACAAGAGTTTGGTCTCTAAAGCATTATGAGAAATGGACCAAGCACAGGATTTGAAGTTAGAAGATATTGGTCATAGCAGCACCAATTAGCTCTATAATTAAAAATATGTTTCTTCTGTAAGACGTAACTCATAGGGTTGTTGAGGACAAAGCACATTTAACATAGAACTGCCATGCGCTCTGTAAAAGGTGTTTATTATTGCTACCACTCCATTGCTAAAGAATTTATAGTACTTTTAATTTTCTTCTTTACTTAAAAAAATTATGTAATAATTTGACCATGTTCATCAATCTCTTGTATGTATCTTTTATGATACAAGATGATGTCTTGTATGATATCCATGCCTTTCAATAAATATTTGAATATTCCTACTAATTTTCAGGTCAAATCAATAAATATTTGAATTCCTACTTTGTACCATAATGTGGTCAATGGAGAAAAGTTTAAATGTGTGTCTTAGTGCATTTGGGCTGCTGTAACAAAACACCATAAACTGGTTGGCTTATAAACAACAGAAATTTATTTCTCACAGTTGTGGAGGCTGGAAGTCCAAGATCAAGGCACCAGTTTATGTGGTGTTTGCTGAGGGGCAACTTTCTGGTTCATAGATGGCACCTTCTCATTGGGCCCTCACATGGTGGAAGGGGTGAAGAGTCTCTTTTGGGCTTCTTTTAAAGAGAAACCAATCCCATTCAGGAAGTTGAAGGCTAATCACCTCCCCAAGGCCCTACCTCTTAATAGCATTACCTTGTGGATTAGGCTTTCAACACATAAACTTTGAGGGGAAACAAACATTCAGACCATAGCAATGTGGTTCTTTCCTTGGGGAGCAGCTCATATTAGTTGATAAATCAATATCCCAATCAATTGAATCAAAGTTTCACCAAAAGTTAAATAACAGTTTAATATTTAAATAACAACTTCAGCTACAGCTATAGTCTCCGTTCCACACTACCCATTCTCTTTTTCTGCTTAATGAAGTAATGAAGTCATCTTATTTCTCATAGTTTCCCTTACCTATTGAATCTCAAGTTTGAGAGTTAATCTGCTTGTCTTTTCCTATATGTTGTTTTCATGTATTCATCTCCGTACCTTCAAATATGACATATTCACGCCTTTTGTCAGCTTTGTCATTTATGAAAGATAACTTCTTTCAAAATTCAGCTCACCATTAGCTGATGTATCATCTGTGTGTAGAGTTGTTGCTGTTTTGGTGTGTTTTGTTTTGTTCACTGGCATTTTCTTTTCCTAGCTGAGTTGTAAGTTGTCCAATAAAATAATAACCGGCACTTAGTAGGTACTTGAAAAATTTTCATCAAATAAATGAATGGGAATAAATATTGCTTAAATAAATTAATGGGAATAAACTAAGCCAGTTGCTTAATTTTATGCCATAACTAAACATTTTTATTATCAATCTTATGATTTTGTTGGAAGAATAAAGACTTATTTTGGGGCTTCTTACGCACTTAATAATTATAAAGTGTTCTTTTGAGGTCAGAGAAAAATTCTTTTGACTGAAATATTGTATTATTCTAGGTCTTAAAATAATTTTTAAAATTATAAATTTAATACATTGTCATTATAAAGGTTTGGGAAATAAAGAAGGGAACAAGGAAGTAAAAATGAAAATCAGCTATAATTGTACCATTCAAAGAAACAATAACTAATATTAGACTTATATCGTACATCTAATTTTATGTTCTTTTTAAGGTTTACTATTTTATCATAAGTGTTTCCCATGTTATTAGTCTCAGAAAGCATCGTTTTTGTTGTTGTTTTGTGTTTTTTTCTTTTTTTTTTTTTTGGAGACAGAGTCTCACTCCGTCGCCCAGGCTGGAGTGCAGTGGCGCAATCTCGGCTCACTGCAACCACCGCCTCCCGGGTTCAAGCTATTCTCCTGCCTCAGCCTCCTGAGTAGCTGGGATTACAGGCGCACGCCACCACGCCCAGCTAATTTTTGTATTTTTTAGTAGAGACGGGGTTTCACCACGTTGGTCATGCTGGTCTCGTACTACTGACCTCGTGATCCACCCACCTCGGCCTCCCAAAGTGCTGGGATTACAGGCGTGAGCCACCGCGCCCGGCCTGCACCGTTTTTAATGACTACAAATCTCCTTAGTACGAGGGTCTGGAATTTAACTATTTTTCTCTTGCTAGACTTCTAGTGTTGTTCCTACTATTCTCCCACTTTTCACCATTCGTATGGGTAATCCAGTAACATTGTTATGCAAAAATTTCTGCCGATGTTTCTGTAGAAGGGATTCTTCAAGCTATTTTGATTCACAAGGAATTAACATTTTAACATTATTAAAAATCTTTTAATAGAAACTGCCAAGTTGCCTTCAAGCATGGACAATTTATATTCCTCCTAACAGAATAATAAGAATACCTATTTCACTCCATTCTCACCTGGGTTATATTTTAGCAAAATACATCCAATAGAAGGAGTCGGACAATGTGACTTTGGCAAACAAAAAAACTTTAGCATTGCTTCTAAAAGCTTGGAAACTTTTATGATGTTTCTCTTAATATTCAGGTTCCAATTCCAATAATGTCTTTTGTTTCTTTGTCTAGATTTTCTATGCAGTTCATGCTTTTCAAGCACGGAGTGACCATGAACTCAGCCTTCAGGAATACCAGAGAGTTCATATACTCAGGTTTTGTGACCTAAGTGGCAATAAAGAGTGGTGGTTAGCCGAAGCTCAAGGGCAGAAAGGATACGTGCCAGCTAACTACCTTGGAAAGATGACTTATGCTTAAGAAAATAAGCCTTCAACTTTTATTTTGCAGCAAGTTGTTGATTGACTACCTCATAAAAATGACATTACAAAACTTTGGACCAGAAAGCAAGAAACCTCTGAACTACAGAAACTGATACTGTACTGGGTTTTCAGGAATACTGTACTTCCTAACAGGATTATTGCATGAATGTATTATAAAGGATACATGTTGAAAGAAACACTAAGCCAACAGAAATAGCAAAGCAAATGACCCAAGCTTCAACTATCAACTATTTAAAAGTGAAGATCTTTTGAAAGAGTAATTATATTCTTTTATCATCAAGAAAGGTTGGATCCAAAGGTTTTTCAATTTACTTTTTTTTTTTTACTGTTATGATGTATTTTGCCTTAAATGTTTTTTTCATATTGCTCTCTTGCAAATGCATACATGTTTATATACATACATATAAACCATATATATTATGTAGCTTTATACACATATGTGGATAATATGAATTGTACACCTATATGTATAAATCAGAGTATACACCAAATATACATAAGAAGAATATACCACCAACTAGAAGTCTTTGATAATATATTTTGTTAATGTTTTGTTTATATGTTTTGAACTAAAACTGGATAACTTGATATTAACATGTAACATTACTGAATGCACACTATATGCCAGACATTGTTCTAAATGCTTTATATGTAGTAACTTGTTTAATACACAAAACATTATGAAGAAACCATGGTCCAAAAAGGTGAAGTAATTTAATCCAAATCACATTGCTATTAAGTGGTGGGCCTGGACTTAAACCTAGGTAGTGTAAACCAAAAATAAAACTCTAAGGCTTCCAACCATCTAAATAGACTTCCCCCTCAGCCAGGGCTTTTTTCTTTCTTTTCTTTTTTTTTTTTTTTTTTTTAAAGGAGGTTTTTTTATTCAAAGGTATAACTGGATAAGTAGATTTGTTTACAACCATTCTTGTGAAATACTTTTTAAAAAAAATACGATCAACTTCTTTGCAAATAGTAGACACATACCTCAACAATGATGACCTAATTTTTGATCCATAATGTACATGATTAGGTAGAAATAGGCAAGCTCACACTGGTAAATTAACTATCAAATACTCAGTCAAAACTCCGTTTGTGGCCCCCACTTCTTGATCTATTTCTATTCCACTTCGTCTTCTACCATCTTGTCGACTTCCTGAGCGACTGCCTTGTCGACTCTCTCTACCTGACCAACTGCCAGATCGACCACCTGACTGGCCTGACCAGCCACTCCTCTGTCTGGAATTAGAAGATGTTTCCATCATAATATTCTTTAATTTCAGGTAATTTAGCTGGCACTGAGAGTATTCAGCCGGAATCATGCCACTTTGCCTGTAACCTTTGACTCAATTGGAGGAATATCAAAGCAAACACCCATATTTCCTTTCAGGAGGCACACTGGTAATCTGAGACACTGCATTACTATTCTGCTTTCTAAGTTCTTTCCAAGCACAGCTGACATCCTGTATTTCCTCTAGGCTTTCCAGAGTCATGGTCACAAACCCCTTATCAGAGTTGATTAAAGATCATGGTTCAAAGCTTGATACACCAGAAATGTGGGCTAAAGCTGCAGCCAATGCATCTATCGCCCCTTTCTCTTCTATCAGTATCTGAGCTGATGGTTGGAAAAAAATCAACAGCAGCATAAGAAATGGAAGCCAGAGACCTTATGGCATCCATGCTTTTAGATTTAACTAAATCCACTGTAGAAGGAACACCTACACATTTAAAAGTAATTCGTGTTTTTTGTTCCACATGTCTTAGTTGACCTCTTTCTCTTGGTTGATAAAAACATACACAAACCCCTGTCTGTCCAGCTTTACCCCTGCATCCAGAGAGATGGATATAGGACTCAATATCCTGAGGAGGAGAACTTTGAATCACCAGGTCAACTACAGGAATGTCCAAACCACGAGGAGCCACATTGGTTGCCACCAAAACTTTATAATTACCTCTCTGAAGCCTTTTAGTGTAATTTCTCTTTGTGACTGTGCAATGTCCCCATGTAAACACAGTGCATTCCGTTTTGTGCGGATTCATGGCCATGTCAGTTACATTCTTCTTCGTCTCACAGAAAATAATAGCCCTCCCTTCAGATCCACTGTAGACTTGAAAGACATCTCATTTTCATCTGTGTTTTATAAAGGAGGAAATTGAGGACCTCACATGGAGGGACTGGGATTTAAAACCAGGTCTTCTGACTTTAAGGCCTTTTCTTTTAGTGTTTTCCCTTTTCTTTTCCTTAAGTCACTAAAATCTGTAGTTATATAATCTTACATAAAGCATGATATGCAAAATAGAAAAATGATAGTCACCACATATCTACTAATGGGATTAAAATGTACAATCCTAAAAGCTTACTTGTTAGCACACTTGCTTATCTGTCCATTCATTCATTGAACCAGTAAGTATTTATTGAGAGTTAGTGGGAATACAATGCTGTGCAAGACAAACAAGATCCCTCCATTCATACCACTTAAATTCTAGTGGGGAAAACATCTGCATATAACAAACTAAATAAAATGATCATAAAATAATAAATGCTATTTATATAAAACTGGCTACTTTCATTACTGCTCAGTTAAAGGGTCTTGTAGCTCATTTTATGATATGAAAAAATCAAGGTCTAAAAGCTCCTTGAGACAATTTAAACTCTAATACCAAATATACCTCTATAAAATACCAAACTGAGCTAAATACTGTATTAGATATGTGTACTTATACATATGTACATAACCTAAATATATGTATGTACACATTATCTATACAAAGAGCCATACTCAGTGAAAGATAAATTACCTCCTAAACTAAAGTCCCCTCTGAGGTACAACAGAAATTAAAATAATTGCTTCTCTTCTCAACTCTATGTAGCACGTATTTTCCGTGATGGGATAAATGTTTTCATTTCAAGTGCCAATGTGTGAACTGTAATAAACATTACTGCTTTCATTTTTTGTAGGTATGGAGGTTACATTAACTGTTATAGTTGCTGAGCTGAGTTTTTATGTCAGGTAATTTTGTTTAGTCCAAACTGGTTTTGAACTATAAACAATTATGGATATGTATTTTTTGGTTTCTTTGACCCCAAAGGGAAATTGAGGTTTATGTCAAATTGATGTTTTATCAAAATAAATCTGTTTCTCAAAGCAAAAGTCTCTGTAGGATTGAGATAATTCATTATTTACATGTAGGGTAAACAGACATTTACTGCCTATTGAGATCACAATTGAGATAATGGATTATCTCAATCCTGGATTCTAATTTACTACAAATAATTTAGCACCATTATTTAACAGAGCAGTTTAAAATAATAATCTTTCCTTTAAAAAAAAAAGACCAAGCTTAATTTTAAAAGCTTTGTGTTTACAGAGATCACCTATCAATATACTTTAGAATAATGATGTTAGAAAAACCTAGGGATTAAGGAAGACAGTTTGAGATTAGAGATTTGTAGAGTGAAGATTTAGTAGCACAAATCAAGTTTGATGGAACAGGCTGTTCATAGTCTTGTGAATGTGTGAATTTGTTGGATATCCAGTTTTTTTGCTGTGAATAATAAACTGTTTCTCTGATGCAGAGGGCTTCCTATCTTCTCTCAGAATATACATGTACAACAATTGCTGGTTAATTTGTTAGCTTGCAAGTAAGACAACAACGCAGACCTTCCACATTTTCTGACTTAACCCACTTATGCCTAGTGTTCCATTATTGCAATTCTCGGCTTATAGAGTTATTTATATCCTACTGTTCAAGGTCATCATCAGGTCTGATTTTTCACCAAAAAAATTTGCAACCTCTGGCATAAATGGGTTAACAATGTACAAAACAATCTCAAGAATTAATCATTATATAGGAGCTTATTGTATACAAAGTTAGCTAAAATTAGGTAAAATGCTATAACATTTTGAGCACTAAGTAAGATAGCCTTTTCTTTCATGGTATAGGAAGAAGCCATCAGTGTGTGAACAAGTCATACATTTCCATCTGCAAAGACCTTTGTGAAATGATATTTTTCTTCAAAACTTATCAGGAATGTGCATAACCAAGATGAATCAAAATTCAACATTTATTACGTACTATGTGCATGTATTACATTGGCAATGTAGGAAAAGTGAGCAATGTGAGAAAAAATATTGTATTAAGCACCAGCACAATTTATTGGAAAAAGATATACCCTTAAATAATTGAAATGAGGTGATAAAAAAGGTAAAGATATAATATGAAGTATGATAAATCAATTAGGAAATTCCATTGATATGAGAAATCAATAATGAAAAAATAATTTTGAAAAAGATGAAATAATTGGGAGGGAGAGGGAGAGTCAGTTGAAATGGGGCTAGCACAGAAAAGGAACACCCAGAATATGGGGAGGAAAATAGAAAACTATGTTGGGTCGTCCCTGCCGCCACATAAGGCACCTCATTCATCAGGATCAACTCTTGGGGCTTTGCTAGAAGACGAACTATTTCTTTTTCCTTAAATTCACAGATGCTTTCAATCTTCTGAAGATCTCATTGAGAACCAGTCATTCTAATCATTGTTTTCACACACTATGGAAATCATTAGAATAAAAATGTTGAAGATTGATTTAAAATGAAAGTTTCCAAGTTTTGTTATATAATATTTAGCATTTTAAGGTAAGAAACAATAGAAATTTGATTATGAAGACTTTTATTAAATTACAGTGTATTACAGATTATATCATAATAATAAGCCTTTCATCTTTAGGCTAATATGATACAAAAACCTACTTGGCCACATTACTTCTTGAGTTTCTTTTGGGCAGCTTTCTTCTTGACCATCTGTAATCGCTTCATAGCATTGAGCTGTGATTCTTGTGAAGTTGGGCCTTTAAGGGATGCTGAGGGAGAGCTGCTGGATTCTGAAGTAGTTTTGCTAGTAGTACTTCCACTAGGTCCTGATGTTCCACTATTTCCATTCCCACTTAGTTGGCTGCTGCTTCCTGGAACTAAACTACTTGGACTAGGAAGACCTACTTTGCTGACATTGTCACAACTAACTGAGCGACTAAGGCCAGTTTTACCCAAGGTTAGAGGTGGAGGTGGTTTTAAAGGTACAGTGGGCGTAGTGCTGTTATTGGAACCTATTTTGGAACCTATTCCACCTTTGGATGATGTTGCCAGACCAGTCAAACCCACAGGTTTCTGGTTAGCTGACGAAGTAGCAGGTTTCCCAGTATTGTTTTGTGTTGTTGAACTCAATTTTGCTGTTGAGGGACCAGCAGAGGAAGTTTTGGCTGCAAAAGCTGCCCATCCAGTTAAGCCACTAGTTACTGACGAGGAAACGCTGGCATTAGAAGAATTTCCTGAAATAACTGTGGATGTCTAAAAAAATAAAGTAAATAATTACATTAGAGCCAAGTTTAATCAATACCTGTATAAACATCCCAAGTTATGAATTGGGAAATTTAAATCACACCACCAAATTAGGTTCTTATGAAGCTGATCTGAAAAACCACACAGAACAAAACTTATCTGTATCTAGTGGGTATTATCATTTGCAAAGCAGAAAATTTTTGATACCATATTCTTGTTCTAATGATTCCAAAAGAAAATATATGAAATTCCTTTTTGGGAATTGCTTTTAGATTCAATTCTAAGCTATATCTGAAAACCAGATTTAGTGCTTTAACATACTTTTTACCCAACAAAGTATTATCGACCTTAGTTAAACATCTAATTCTTTTAGACTTTTCTCCAAATAACTAGGGATCATTTCAAAAATTTAATTCACTCTTAATAGCAAAAATGCCCATACCCAGAATATTCAGGAGAACATATCCAAGATGAAGAGATTCAGTCAATATTTATTTACTGAGTGACTGTGTGAGAGAAAGAAGACAGCCGTATAGATTCTAAACCCATTAAAAAAAATGTCCTCCTAAATTTTGAGCAACAGTTACAGGAGTACAAAATATATGCAAAGTTAATTACTTGGAAGTGTACAATTTTTATGATGTATTAAAAAGGTCTCATGATTTTAGTTTCACAATTTGCCCATGATTCCGGTTAAACTATCATATAAGAGTCTCCTGCTCCTTTAATAAGGATTTTATCAATTGCCTCATTAGGCTGCACAGTGACGTTTTGGGTAGGACTGATCTCATTCTCTGATATATTTCATAAGGGTATAACACTTCAACTTCTCTGATTAACTTTCCTGGCTAATCAGAAGCTCACAATGGTACCAATGCCACTATATAAATACATATTGCTCTTGTTCACACAAGAATAGATTTTTTCACTTTCATATTAGGCACAAATGTACGTAGTTCAAATTAATTTTGAATTGAACTTCTTATTGACACCTTTTCTACCTTTATACTCTTAAGAAGATTCACAAAAGCATTACATTCACATATAGGTAAAAGATAAAATTTTACAAAATAACATCCTACTTAAAAAATGGTAGTTATTATACCTAAAATATATCCAGTTATAATTTAGAACTTTACTCTGAAATAGTTGAAAAACATTTTTAGCTCTTGAAATCAAGGTAGCCTTCAATATTGTCTGCATGCATACATTTTTAATCAATGTGAAAAGTAACAAAAATAGAGTTCTGAGATCTTTGATTTATAAGAGAAGGAATCCAGATATTTGTCCACATACTCTGAAAATTGATAGGATGTTTTCTTACAGTAACATATTAACTATCTTATGAAGTTATCCAGAGAAGAAAAACTACATAAACCATTTATTCCTAGAGGAATATATACCAGCAATGAGAGAAAAAGTTAGTCAAGAAGTAAACCTTTACTTTTCAGTTATGAAAGACCTAATTTTTTTTTCCTTTTCTTGCTATTAAACATAAAACTGTCTGCCATATGGTTAAATGATCTTTCAAAAAACTTCACAAAAGAAAACCCACCTTTAGTAATTAAAAGACCAACACTTAGGAAGTACAAGCAAGAAAGCATGCTCTATGTGTCTGGCATTTCATTTTAATGGCTTGCTGTTGCTTAGTATTGCTTTTCAACAGGATGACAGATGGTTTATAATACTATCAGGACACATAGAAGTAATATAACACAAACAATGGAGACCAAGTGATTTCTTACTATTTCAGTGTAGAAAACAAATTTCTCAAGTTTTTAACTATAAATATTTTCTTGCCTATTTGCTAGATGGGCAAGTTAGAAAAGACATTTGCTTTTTATATGTGAATGGGAACAATTTTTTTATAGTATAAATTTATTCACTTTTATAAAAAGTGAATTTTTTATTAAAGAAACACAAAACCTCTTAATCAAAACAAATATGACAGCAGTCTTTAATTTGTTTGCCATAAAATGATTTCATGTTGAATTTTCTAAAAATAAACTTTAGTAGTAACAGATTAATCTAAAAATCTACTAAAAAGTGATTATATGCAGAATATAGCAACTCTAATTACTTTCAATAAACTGGTTATTCTTACTTCTATTCCAATTCACCAAGTTCCTATATGACAAATCAATAATGGATATGCCTTGGATAGCAAATCTTCCCTGGCAAATTAAAATGAAAAATAATCTCCAAATATAATTATCAATAAGTTTTTAAAAGTATTTCGTATTCATATTCTTTTTCATCACATCAAGGGTATGAAGCTTACTACTTACAGTCACTTAGATCTTTGAGAATTTGAGGCTATTTTTTTAAAATATTTTTTTCTTCCATATTTAGTGCTATGCTTAATATTGGAATGTGTACCTCAGTAAAAGTATTCTTTTTGTTACGAAATTAGATTAGAAAATTATTTTTTTCCATGATATAAAAAGGCCAAGATATTAAGAAATAATGTAGTATGATTTCAAGGATGCAAACTTAGGAATGAGAAAGGTGATACCCTCACTAGACAATGTGGTCCCTTGATATAAGAGGTAGATAACATCGAAAGTTTATTATAAAGAAACAAAACAAGACAAAGCAAGAAAACTCCTTCAACAGCCAATAAGAAGGGAGAAAAAAAAATTACAAGGCCAATCTGCTCAAGTAGGGTGGGGAGCAAAATTGTTGCTACTGAGGGCAGAGGTATTTTGAATTTAAACCAGATTTCTTTTTCTTTTTTTGAGTCGGAGTTTCTCTCTTGTCACCCAGGCTGGAGTGCAATGGTGCTATCTCAGCTCACTGCAAACTTCGCCTCTGGGGTTCAAGCGATTCTCCTGCCTCAGCCTCCCAAGTAGCTGATCACAGGCACCCGCCACCATGCCTGGGAATTACAGGTGCCCATCACCACCCCTGGCTAATTTTTGTATTTTTAGTAGAGATGGGGTTTCACCATGTTGGCCAGGCTGGTCTCAAACTCCTGACCTCAGGTAATCCACCCGCCTTGGCCTCCCAAAGTGCTGGGACTATAGGTGTGAGTCATGGCACCTCGCCTGAATTTAAACCAGATTTCTGATTGAAGATAAATATCTAACCAGATGAGAATGGTAAAGAATGTCATTTTGGAATGATCATAGACTGTTCGTATTTGTGATAAAAAGAAAAACAACAGAGTTAGAGATTAATTAATGATATAAATGTTCCCTTTCTACCTAATATAATAGTAGTAAAGTCTTAATTCCTAAAATATAGCCATTTAGTATATAAAGTTTCTCATTAAATTTTTTATCAAGCAACTATTTTTTAGTCAACTAAACTTTAAGATATAATCTTAGATAAAAATAGAATCTACTATACCTTGACTTCTGTTCTCTTAAACGCTAGAAAAGTTGTCTCTTGTTTCAGTTTAGTTTCTGGTTTCTTAACCAATGGATCTTTGACAGCTGGAGTTACAGAAACAACTGCAGGGGCTGGTTTCTGCGGTGGTTTCTGAGTTTTTTGAGCCTGCAAAAATCAGTGGATTAAATCAGATACAAAATCTTAACTGAATATACAGAAAGATAATAATCCCTCATAGGACTCGTCACTGAAATGAAATACAGTTGAACATTTTAAAAAATAGTGTGATGATAATGAATATATATGCTCTTTGACAAATTATTATCATATTAATGGTCTTACAGATTGTATTAGTTTCTAAACAGTAAAGATAATATTAAGCTTTAGAAATAATACAGAATAGGGTTAGTTAAATACCATTTTAACAAGATAAAATTGTTTTTTAAAGAGCAAAATCACAAACTATATGTAACCGTTAGCTTTACTCATGATGAAGTACATTTATTTCTCATTGGGGTTTGTCAAATACACAGGAGTTTTCTTCTTGGGGTCTAGGCATAAGTCGACTCCTCAGTTGCTGAGGGCAAATTAAAACACAGCTCAGATCATTTATATGGTTTTAAATATAGAACAGGGAGAAAAAAACTATTGATAAATGATTAAACTTTTTGAGGTTTTTCCACATTGCAAAACTAGGCACACTAAATCTTTAGAGAAAGTTAATAAATACAAATTTCTATGTTATGAAAGAATTTTCACCCACTATTATTTTATAAGCATCTTCAGTTTTATTTTGACCAATAATTGATTTTTTCCTTTATTTTATAACTAGGTACTTGACTAAATTTTCCTATAAACTCTAATCATTTTTGAGTTTATTTTTTAGTGTTTTCTAGGTAGATAATTATAACTGTTTATAAATGGTTATGTGCCATGTTTAAGAGTAATTTTCAGAGTCAAACACAGTTAGGATTAAAACCCAGCAACTGGCTGGGTGCAGTGGCTCACGCCTGTAATCCCAGCACTTTGGGAGGCTGAGGCGGGTGGTTCACTTGAGGTCAGGAGTTTGCGAACAGCCAGAACAGCCTGGCCCACATGGTGAAACCCCGTCTCTACTAAAAATACAGAAATTAGCTGGGCATGGTGGCGGGTGCCTGTAATTCCAGCTACTCGGGAGCTTGAGGCTGGAGAATTGCTTGAACCCATTAGGTGGAGGTTGCAGTGAGCCGAGATCGCACCACTGCCCTCCAGCCTGGGCAACAAGAGCGAAACTCCATCTCAAAAAAACAACAACAGAAAAAAAAACAGCAACTATTTTTCTAGATACATTACCTCAGGCAAAATACGTGAATCTCTAAAAGCCTCATTCTCTTCATCTGTAAAATGGTAATAGCATTTGTTTCAAAGGTGGGTCATGAGGATGAATTATGATTATGTAAGAGTTTAGCA
The DNA here is from genome assembly GCF_028858775.2 of Pan troglodytes. NCBI lineage: Eukaryota > Metazoa > Chordata > Mammalia > Primates > Hominidae > Pan > Pan troglodytes. Next base: position 107,143,962 of record NC_072401.2, read on the forward strand.
TAGTGTCTGGAAAATGTTGAGTGCTAACAAAAAGTTACTGTTTATTCATCATTATTATTTACAAAGGATAATCAAACTGAATCCAGAAAAATCCATGCATACTGAACGGGGAAAGATGCTTCCCACCAGCCATTCCACAGTCTTTGATAATCTTCATAAGCCCATACAATACTATACCAGGGAATTTATTAACAATTTGTCACCATTTCTGGAAGCCAGAATTTGGCCTATTTTGCTCTTGTTTGGGCCTTCTTGTGTAATCTTGGGCTATTGTTTGCCATACTATATAGTTTGGGTGCTTAAATCTCAATTCGTATCACTTTTTATACTACATACCTTCCACATCAAAGTACACCTACCTTCAACATCACTTATAAAGCAACAATTAGATCAAGAATATTAAGAATGTTCGAAGTAATTCACTGTTGATTACTTGATTACTGGTACTAGCAGGAAAGCAGAGCCATCTTATCCTTCATTGCAAAACCATGTTACGAGAATGCATCCCTCACAGTAAAACAGAAACATACGGCTCCAAAACCATGGCTTTCAATCTTAACACTGCCTTCCACCCACATCTAGCACTCCTGAGGTTAGACTCTGAGGACCCACCTAACTTGTATGTTTTAACAGATAAAGACTAATTATGATGAAGCCCCAGGAAGTACTTCTGCCTGTGAGATCATGTTTCAATCTTCTGCCTTCCCTGTTTTATCCAGCTATCTTAGAAACTGAGTAAGAAATACCCACAACCCTTTGTCCTTTACTGGTAATACTAGTTTAGGGAACTAGGATATAATTACTGATTCTGTTTTGTTCAACAAAGGTACTAAAATTTTCATTGGATGACTGCTTCAAACATTGCAAAATGTATAAAATTCTCCACTAAGGCACTAACTGCCAGAATGGCAGTACTAAAAACCCCACCTATTTCTAAATGCTGCAAAATAGGAGTGTGTTACTACCTTAGATTGAGAACCACTGCAATAAGTGATATGAGTCTCTCACCTGAAGCTGGGGAAAAACTCCACTACTGCGTAGAGAGAAAACTATAGAACTGAAGAATAACCCTGGACCCTGCCATACACGATCACAACATTCTTAACTAGGTCTTCCTACAATGATGTGTACTGCAGAACTTGCCCCAGTTTGAGGAATCTGTTTGAGGAGAAAGGGGATATCAGGTCCTATTTATAATATCTTTGAGATACCTTGGAACAATAACCAATGCACATATGAGAATCTCACTCAAAGCAATTATAGTTAGAATGACTGTATTTAGAATCCCCACTGTTCCAAAATTATCTCATTAAACCTTACATTTCCTGGATTCTGATCTTTAGGCTCACTTTAGATCATGTCTTTTGGTATTTCCCCACATTTGCTCTTGGTGTATTCTAGTCATGTTATAATATTAGCCATGACTCCCCATTTAGTACTTTGACTTCTGGACACACAGACCAGATTCACTGTTGATTTCTGGTACTAATCTGCATTTAGCCTGGCATGGTGGCTCATGCCTATAATCCCAGCACTTTGGGAGGCCGAGACAGGAGGATCACGTGAGGTCAGGAGTTCGAGACCAGCCCTGGCAATGTAGCAAGACTCCATCTCTACAAAAAATAAAAAAAAAATTAGCTAGGCCTGGTGGCACATGCCTGTAGTCCCAGCTACTTGGGAGGCTGAGGTGGGAGGATTGCTTGAGCCTGGGAGGTCGAGGCTGCAGTGAGCCATGGTCATGCTACTGCACTCCAGCCTAGAAAACAGAGTGAGACCCTGTCTCAGAAAAAGAAAAAATTACATTTGCTTCATTTTATTTAACTTAAGAACAACAGAATGTAGAATGTGTCCAGTCTTGAGCTCTGCTTAAATGCTATGCCAATGAATACATGCTCTTACTGATAAATTAGATATTATTTGCAAAGCAGATAAAAGAATAAACAGTATCCCAGATGAAGAGAAGAAGCTGAGAAGCAGAACATATGGGAACATGAAAGTTCTCCACATATTCAGGGAATGACACACTTAGTCTGTGTCAGAATGGCCAGAGTGTATGAATGTGTATGCTGAAGCAGTGAGAGAGAGGGCTGTAAGGTAGAGTCGGGTCAAAAAGAGAAGGTCCATATATGCATCCTAATGAGTATAACCTCATTATATAAGTAATTGAGAGCCACTGGGCATATATAAGTAGGTAAATATTTTAGAAGAATTCTAATGATAGTAAGTAAAGTGGATTGATAGGAGGCAAGGAGATTTCTTAAGTGGCTATTGCAATAGATAAGTAATGGATTTGTGGATCAGGGTAATAAAAGAGAAATGAATAGATTTCAGAGACATATAAGAGGTAGAATTAGCAAATCTGGTAAACAACGGGATATGGAATTAAAAGAGGCATCAAAGATGTTTTCTAATTCAGGCAATTGCAGAAAAAAAAAAAACTGGATAACAGAACAACTTTCACTTTTAAATTTATTGACCTTAAAGTATCTATAGACTATCTAGTTAGCTATAGAAGCTCACCCAGGAAGAGGGTTAGAACCATAAACATAGATTTGACATAAAATAAATCAGAAAAAATGGAGGAGAAAAAACTTGGGGGAAGAACAGTGCTTACTTTAGATATTAAAGGAGCTAAAGTGATAATAATAATGAAACAGTTGAGTACATACTAAAGAAAGATAGATTATTGTCACGATTTGTTTCTTTTGACAATTTCCAATTCTTGGTGGTTTCTTATCAATGCTCTGGAATGCATTGCTCATCTGTAATAATTTCACTTGAGATCCTGGAGGGCTAGTTTAAATAATAAATTAAATAAAAACCAAACTGAGCAGAACAGATTGTAACTTGTCACAGAAATTTCCTGTTACAAGTAAGAAATATACACACTATTGATATACACACTTTTCATTTACTACTTTTTATTTCATAGGAATAAATAAAAACACTTCCTATTTCTGATTTAACTGATTAAAAAGTAAAATGGGTATCTCGAGTTTTTACTTTTAACTAAGTACTTCTGACCTTTAAAAGATATATTGGTTAGACAAATTTATATAGAAATTCATTTGATTAACAGACATGAGAACTCTGCAATTGAGAATCACTAATTTAAGGCAGGGGAAGAGAGATGGAAGTGGGAGGGAGAGGTGGAGAATAAGACATTATGGCAATTTCTTGTTTTCTTTAAAAGAAAAATTATGAAATTCATTTATCATTTATCTATTTTATAAGTGAATAAAAGTTAGAAAACTATCCAATATAACAAATGAAAAGATATTTCACTATGATATTAAAGGCAGGTATGTTAGTGAACAGTAAAAAGAGAAAGTACATAGGAAGAATGAGGTAATGGTCACTTGAGGACAATGAGAAGGAAAGACTAAGCAACAGAGAAATGCAGCTGGAAAGACAGATATGCACATATAAATATCGCCTCTGTACACATCTTATCCATGCAGTGGTTTAAGCTCACTCAGAAATTTTCTATATTTCCTTACCAGATCTCAACAAAGAGTGGGGCTTTGTATCTCACCACTTCTCAGTGCTGCATGGTATTTTAAAATGTTTGTCAATACATTGACAGACTAGTAAGGAATATTCATAATTTGTGTGTCACCAATCTTGTTTTATCTATATTAGAATTACATAAAACTAAAAAGAGAAAAATGCACATAACATGGTCTGGTCTTTAGCAATAGAAATATTAATCACATATACATACTATACATATAAATATTTAAATAATCAGCTTATATTATTTATTTTTTCAATATCTTAAATATTCAAATCTTTGTTTTGAAAGCACATACCAACAAAAACATTGACAGACTGTTTAAAATAAAGAAAAATATGATTCCTACCATTCTTTTCATTTGTCTGGTACATCGGGCACAATACCACACCAGGCGAGGGTCATTCGCTTCCTTGTCTGTCACCTGGGGTTTATGACAATCTCGGTGGTAGAGATTATGGCACTCCTGACATTCTACTAATTGATTGCCAGATGCCACCATCATTTGCCTAAGAAAACATACCATTAAACATTACACTACTTTTTTAAATGCCATAATTTAAAGTTATTTCAGGGGCCAGGTGTGCTGGCTCATGCCTGTAATCCCAGCACTTTGGGAGGCCAAGGCAGGCGGATCATTTGAAGTCAGGAGTTCAAGACCAGCCTGGCTGACATGGTGAAACCCTGTCTCTACTAAAAATACAAAAATCAGCTGGGCATGGTGGTACACACCTATAATCCCCACTACTCAGGAGGCTGAGGCAGGAGAATCGCTTGAACCCAGGAGATGGACGCTGCAGTGAGCCAAGATCATGCCACTGCACTCCAGCCTTGGTGACAGAGTAAGACTCTGTCTCAAAAAAAAAAAAAAAAAAAAGTTATTTCCAGGTTGTTCTGGTAAAGTTTGGTATATTAAAAAGAAAAAAAATCCCAGAAACCCAAAGAGCAAATAACAAACCCCAACACTTGGCATGCACAAAAGCATAAGCTTTTAAAGCTTATGGTCAACCATTAATAAATATATAGAATGCCTTGATTAAATTTGGCTATTTTCTCGTCATTTCTCATCATAATTTTTGCCTTTCTCTCAGAAGGTAGTAGACTCTGATTAGTCTTCCAACAGCCTCATAACATTCTGTATCTCCATTAAATTCCCTTATATTAGTTAGCTATATGTTGTTGTTGTTCTTCATTAATATGAGTCACCTAAAGGTGAGTACTGGACCTAATTATCCACAGTCCTTAGCACATTACTGTGCACACATAGGGTGCTCAATAAATGTCTGATCAGATTAATAGAATGAAGCCATGTGTGTATAAAAAAGTATAAATTTCAACAGCACAAAAAGCAATCACCATAGCCTTAGATTATCAAAGGCATATATATCATAATATAATAATCACTTTCCCTCTGGAACCCAAAAATGCAGAAAATGTTACAACATAACAGATTTAAAAGCCATAGTTGGGAAAGACAAAATAGTTGACAATTTTCAATATGCTAAATTGTTATATGGGCAGTTACCTACTTATCTCCACCCCAGTTCCAAATAGTAAAAACAAAATAGAAAATGCACAACAATTTTTCTGATTTTGGGGGTTGAGGAGTGGAAAGGGTCATGTGTTCTTTATAAAGTAACAAAAGAATCTGTGGCAAGATACAACTTACCTACAAACAACGCAGGCCAATCCCATCTCCATGGCAAAATCATCAGCACTGGTCTCCTCAAAACTGGAAAGGTCAGCCATAGGTAAATCCTTGCTACTTTGGACAGTAATGGGAGATGACTGTGTTTCTGGTTTCTCCAATCTAGGTTTCTTTGGAATATCAACTCCTTCAGTGATGTCTGATTTCATCTATAAAAAGCAGGCATCAGAAAATGATAAAGTAATGTGGTAGAATAAACTTTAAGTCACTGAAAGATGAGTAAGAAGGACAATTGGCAATGATCAAGTTCATTTTACAGATATATTCACATAGTTAGGGACAGATGTGCACATTAAAGATCTGTAGAAGAATTGCAATGAATTTATTAGTACATTAAATGAAACCAGCAAGATAGAAATAAATAAATCAGAACAGTTTAACAAACATTTGTATTTTGCTTTGTACTCTTCTATCTACTAAAGAATTATGGAAGATCGATGGATTTACTTAGACTAGTATCTACCATACAGACTTAACACATATTTGCTTCAAAGCAAATTCGGATTCCCTTCTTTAAGATATAAATATTATCAATATACCCATTAGATTTGGCAAAAATCAAAAAGTCTGATAAGACGTGGAATTTGGAATTCTTATACTTTGTTGATGACAGTGTAAATTTAGTACATCTACTTTTGACAGAAATTTGGCAATGCCTAGTAATGTTGAAGATGTCATATCCTATTATATTCACTTATAGGTATACATCCTATAGAAACTATTAACATGACATATGTATAAAGTAGCTCACTCAAACTCCATTGTAATAGAAACAAAGGAGAAATATCTAATTGTGCATCAGTAGGGGAATGATAAACTGGTTAATCATTCCCCTACTGATTTGATAAACTGGTATTATGTAGTAGCTAAAAGAAATCTAGATCTACATGCATTAACAAAGATACATTTCAAAAGCACATAGTTGAGTGGAGAAAAAGTTACCAAAGGATATACACATACACAGTATGATAACATTCACATAATTTTTTTTTGAGACAGAGTCTTGCAGTGTTGCCCAGGCTGGAGTGCAGTGGCACAATCTCTGCTCACTGTAACCTCTGCCTGCTGGGTTAGAGTGACTCTCACATCTCAGCCTCCTGAGGTGCTGGAACTACAGGTGTGCGCCATCACACCTGGCTAATTTTTGTATTTTTAGTAGAGAGGGGGTTTTGCCATGTTGGCCAGGGTGGCCAACTCCCGACCTGCTGACCTCAAGTGATCCTCCTGCCTCGACCTCCCAAAGTGCTGGGATTACAGGCATGAGCCACCACACCCAGCTTCACTTATGTAGATCTAAAAGCAGAGAAATAATCTAATGTAGTTTATGAATAGCCACTATTTAGCAAAAGTATGAAAACATACGGGATAATATACTCCATCTTGAGGGCAAGGGTTACTGAAGATATCTTTCAAATGTATTTTTTTCTAACTACTAAAATCTTAATTACTATATGTAGAAATCATCTAAAAATAGACAATCCAAGAATCATCTTTGGCCCTGTTCAGGTGCATACCACTCTATAAAGTTTATGTTTAGTCATTTACGTCTATACTCTTTCCCATCTTTTCTTTCTTGCTTTCCTTTTTTTTTTGAGACAGCGCCTCACTCTGTCACCCAGGCTGGAGTGCAGTGGCACGATCACCGCTCACTGCAATCTCTGCCTCCTGGGCTCAAGCAATCCTCCCACCCCCCACCCGCCCACAAATAGCTGGGACTACAGGTGCATGCCACCACACCCAGATGGTTTTTGTATTTTTTTGTAGAGATGGGGTTTCACCATGTTGCCCAGGCTGATCTTGAACTCCTAAGCTCAAGCAATCTACCTGCCTCGGCCTCCCAAAGTGTATCTATCTTTTCTTCTTAACAACTGTTCCATCTAGGATCTCTGAGGCATAGATTAAAGCTTACACTCAAAGTTACTATACTCCCTAGGACTCAAATATTTATTGACAATAACTTTTAACCATTTAACTTTAAAATTTGTAAATTTTACTCATTTTTTGAAAAGTCAAAATCTATAGCTATCAATATATATTCACTGAGTGATGATTATTATATACCTATACCCATTATTATATAAAAGAAATAGGCATAAAACATTGTTTCTTTCTGCTTATGGAACAACTAATTTACTTTCTTTTAACAAGATTAAAATAAAATCTTACTTTATCAGCAGGTCTCTTTTCAGCTTCCTTCTTTACTTTTTCAGTTGTGAGGACCTTGCCATTATTATTACCAGAAGGAAGACTGGATGATATTTTGGGCTCTTGCTTAATGGAAATGTTTTTTGTGCTTGAAATTTTGGGTGGCTCCACATCCTAAAAGATGAAAAAAGGTACCAGTAATTAAATATTTAGACTGATCATCATAAAAAAAGATCATTAATGGGTTAGCAAACTGAGGCCTATAAATAGTTTTTTATAAACAGTTATATTAGAACACAGCCACACCCATTCATTTTGTAATGTATGGCTGCGTTCACATTACCATGGCAGAATTAAATAGTTGCAATGGAGACCATCTGGCACACAAAATCTAGAATTCTTACTATTTGGCTCTTTATAAAGTCTGTTGACCACTGGTGTAGACTTAGTAAAGTGTTGAAGAAAATGTTAATAATGCAGATTAAACTTAAAAATGTGTGGTGGGCAGGTGTGGTGACACATGCCTGTAATCCCAGCACTTTGGGAAGCCAAGGTGGGCAGATCACTTGAGTCCAGGAGTTTGAGACCAACCTGGGCAACATGGCAAAATGCTGTCTCCACAAAATATAAAAAAATTAGCCAAGCATGGTGGCATGCACCTGTAGTCTTAGCTACTCAAGAGGCTGAAGTGGGAGGATTGCTTGAACCTGGGAGGGAGAGAGCGCAGTGAGCCAAGATTGTGCCACTGCACTCCAGCCTAGGTAACACAGTGAGACCCGGTCTCAACAAAAAACAACAGAAAAACAAAAACGTGTATTGTGTGTAACTAAAAAATTGAGGACAAAGTCATGCAGTATTAAACTATTACCTAATTCAGCAAAAAAGTTGTTCTAGTTGTTGACGGATGAGTTAAGTTTTAACTGCATTATTTCACATTTGCCTTCCGCATTAATGTAAATGAATATCAACCAATATTCATGTTAGAATACACTTGGAGACCTGGTAATATTTGTAAGCGTTACCTCCAGGTGATTCTTATCCATGCTAAAGTTTGAGAAACACTGGCATAAATCACTCTTCTTACACAAATCTAGTGACGCAAATATTCAGCTGAAGGCTAAAATTAAATGGACCTGGGCTTTAAAAACCTATAACAAAGTAGTTTCTGAAAACTGACCAAGAGAAGTAAACTGTAGCTAGAAACCTAAGGGCAGTGTGCTTTTTAATCACAACAAATTTTTCATGTTCTTTAAGAGATAAACTTCCATTTTAGAACCCCATTAAAACAATTTTTTTCTTTAGTAATAATAGGTTTCCCTATCTGGACAATACCAACACCCACAGTGGAATGAATTTGGTAGTATGTTTTGTAGAGCCATATTGATTTGGTCGATCTGAACTCACTGAACCTACTGCAATGAGAATGGATAGAAGAAATGAAGTCACAATGGTTCTGCTATTCAAAGTACAATAAAAAGGCTTCGGAGTACTAGACCTAGTATTGAAAGAAGGCTGGGGACAAAATGCCAGTGTTTACGTGGGCTCTGAGCCTGGGACTAGATCCTCTCTTGAGCTTCAGATTCTGGTTAGACTTGAGCTAGTCATGTTCTATTTTCTCCTTCTCAGTTTGGGATCTAAGTCCACAGACCTGAGTGATTTGGAGTTTGAGGGTCAGAGCTTAGAAGGATTTGATAGAATTTCTTAGTAGGTATTAGGGAATATAATAAGAGTTGTCATTCAGTGACAGCCTATTATGTACCAGGCAGGTACTACACTAGGTGACTCATTTACTGTATCTCCTTCAATTTTTACAACTCTGCAAAGTAGTTCTTATTATCCCCATTTTACCAATAAACAGACTAAGTGAAATGAAGTTTCTACGTACCTCAGTTTCCTTACGTAAAATGAAGAAAACAGTATCTATCTTAAAGGATCATTATCATAATTAAAATTAATTATTCATATAAACTACTCAGAAAAGTGCCTGGGACATCAAGATACGTTGTCTATTATCATCACACAATTATAAGATTTAAGTGGGATTTAAAACAGGTGTGTTTGGTATCAAAACATATATTCTTTTCACATAAAGCTGCCATTGGCTGCTTTGTTATTATCAAGACAGGAGCTACACAGTTCTCAGAGTTCATCCATACCTCCTTTTCTCTTAAATTATCCTACCCATATTCAATTTATTTTGTTGAAAGATCTGTCCTTTTACTTGATTTTTTTTAATCCTTAAAATATTAGGCAATAATTAGAAGTAAGTTGTGGTTACATTCAGCAGCTTAAAAAAAATTCTGATAATAAAGAATCGGAAATTAAAGTAAGTCGTAAACAAGTGAATTCATATACACATAAAGTAGTAGAACAGAATATCCTGCACCCCCAGCCGATTTTTCTATGTGGTGTAACAGTTCTCTGAAAACTTGAAGGGAAAAAAGAAAATAAAGAATTTCTTCATGCTACAAGGAAAGATTATTTTGGCAGAGATTGTTTTGAGATGGTCTATATGTTATCAGTGTAGTACTACAGGCCTTACAAAACTCTCTCCAAGCTTTTTATTCATTCAAGTACCTTTTGAGATGTACGGTAACTGGAATCAATGCCCCGAGCCAAAGATTCATCAAGCAGTGCTTTTAGCTTTTCAGCAGAATCTTTACTCTTTGAATGCAAGAAACCTAGTGCTTTCAAAAAAATGGGATCAAGTTCCAAGTTCACAGTAGCAGCCATTGCAAACGCCTGAAGGAAAAAAAGAGAAAGTAATCTAGAAGACAATGCACAATTATCTATGTTAAAGTTTTACTTTTCTGTTTTTTAATTTGTAATAGATAATACTGTACACATGATATAAAATTTAAAATCACCAAAAAGTTATTACAAATAAAAGTAAATTTCCTTCTTATTCCTGACAGGCATTATCTAGTTCCTTTCCCCTGAAACAACTAGCAGTATCAGTTTTCTGTGTATCCATATCGATGGTAACGTTTTAAATCCAGGTAGGCCTCTCCCTACCACAGAACTCCTTCCTAACCGTGTTTTAAAAGATACACTTCGCAGTTTCAGTACATAGAACTTGATGGGTTTACGTCAAGTTTACTCTGTATCAAAATTTCTTCTCTCAAACCTTATTTCCATAACACAAAGGAAGACTTAGTGTGCATGTGTTTGTGTGTGTAAGGGCTATCGTAAGAGGGCAATGGTGAAAAGGTGCATTAAGTGATTAGCTATCATGGTCACTGCTGCCACTTTTACCTCAACTCTTTTTTTTTTTTTTTTCTAAACTCACCTCTTTAGTTCTCTGCCCCAACCCTGAATGTCTCAGAAAACATATTAATGATAACCTTATTTGATCACATTTAGATTGTGGTATCTCATGCATTAACCTATTTTTAAAAGTAAGGTCTCTGAGGGATAATATCATATCTACTTAAAACACACACACACACACACACACACACACACACACACACAGAGCCTATGATGCTTTGTGTCCTAAAGAGCTTAAAAAATAGCCAAGATGGATAAAGATATACATCAAAGGCTTATGAAATTCCACAATACTAAAAAGTTTTGTTTTTAGTTAATACCAATGCTATCATGTGGTTCTGCTTCTGGTTGTCACTTTTTCAAAGACCTCTCCAGGCAAGAAATTATCAGAATAAAAATGTATTCTTTGTGTTCAATCCTTTGATCAATATACTATGGCTTGAAATCTTCTATCCTTGAGGTTAATATTGTATTAATGCAACACACTTGCACTGCTATAGTTAGGGAACTGTCAGCAATTCCACAGTTATCTCCCATTTTCAGGGGTTTATAACACCATTAAAACTTGCTGTAGGTTGAATCCTAGCATATGAAAGCACATCTGAAAATGGATTTTGTTGTTCCCTCCCCTCCAACTTCACTCCTCATCCTTCTCCACATCTGACAAGAAACACACACATACACATCCCTAGGCTTTTTTTTTTTTTTTAAAGTTCCCAGGAAGGTATTGGTTATCTACCTGACAACTACAAAATTACTGTCGAATTCTGTACTGTACTAAAATATCATCTGAATCACCCATGGAAAGGAATCCAAAGGCCAGTACTATAATGAAAAAGTAACCTTATCTCAAACTGTTGTATTTGTAAGAATTTAACAAAATTGAAAAGCAGCCTCTGTCACTTCTTAAAATTATATTATGATATACATCACCTCTACATAATGATAGGTACAGAAAAATTATTTCAAAATTTACTCATGTGGCTGGTCACCATGTATGTTCTGAGGAAAAAATAGCTCCTTAATAAAATTTCCAACATTAAAAGGGTAAACCTGCCATTCCTCCAGCATATACAAGGGTAACAGCCTAATCTCTTTTTTCTTTAAACTCCACTCCTGTGACAGTTTACTAATCTTTCTACTGATTTTATTTCATATAGGTAAAGGAAATAGCAGTTTACTTATCCAGATTGTTATAAAACAATTTATTTTATTGGGTACTGACCAAAGGGTTGACACCTAAAAGAATCCTTGTAATATATTAGAAAAACCATTTCTTGAAATTTCTATGCTGAAAAATGAAAGCCAAGTATTTATTGCTATGTATTTCTACAATCACAGGTAAGAGGTTTACATTACAGATTAGGTGACAAGAGTCAGCACCTAGATTACAAGACTGCGGAAGTCATCAACACCAACATTCCAGTTGGAACCTTGGAGTCAGTTCTTTTTATGCAATCTTGCCATTATAAAACTTAACAGGCTTTGTACCCCTCCCCTAAATTACTAACATGGCCCTTTGGCCCAGTGGTCCCCATGGTGGAATACAGAGAAAAAAAATATTAACTTCTTAATTTATTTCTATTTCTTTTTTTTTTTTTTTTTTTTTTTTTTTTTTTTTTTTGAGACAGAGTCTTGCTCTGTCACCCAGGCTGGAGTGCAGTGGCGCGATCTCAGCTCATGGCAAGCTCCGCCTCACGGGTTCACGCCATTCTCCTGCCTCAGCCTCCCGAGTAGCTGGGACTACAGGTGCCCGCCACCACGGCCAGCTAATTTTTTGTATTTTTTAGTAGAGACGGGGTTTCACCATGTTAGCCAGGATGGTCTCGATCTCCTGACCTTGTGATCCACCTGCCTCGGCCTCCCAAAGTGCTGGGATTACAGGCGTGAGCCACCGCGCCCGGCCACTTTATTTCTATTTCTATTTATTTTTAAAAAATCTATTCATATACAGAGTGATAATAGTGTGTTATATAATTTATCTTTAACCTCAAGGAGCTTTATCTTCAGCCAGTGAAATCTGAAACTTGCCACAACTATTCTCCTCTTTTATTACAATCAATTCTCCTTTCTGACTACAGTCTTCCATTACTCTATCTCTTCCACTGCCTTAATCCAGGGACCTCTTCAAAGTGCCAAGTCAATCTTTCTTCTGTATTTATTCATTTCTCTATTCCCATTCTACTTGTTCTTTGTTACAGAAGCCTCCAATTTCTTGTCCCTTCTGCTTTCTCCTTATTGGCACCCTCTTGCCCTGACTTTTGTTTCCTCACCAAACAGAAAACAGTAGTTGAGCCTAAAATAAAACACTTATGGTTATGTGGTTTATATTTTATATTTTAGTTTTCTATCTTACCTTTACTCCCCCTTTTCTGTTGCCTTCTCTAATCTCTGTTACTTTTCCTTCCTTACTGGCAAATATCCATATAGTGAAAGAAGTTTACTTTCTACAGCAGTCATAAAGAGGTCAGCAACTTGGTGTAACTGTGTTGATCTATACATACAAAAATATTTTCCTGGAGTTACACCAAATCATGTTACTTTCATACAATTCCTTTCCTGTATATTCATTCCTAAACCCATGGCCAAAACAGACTGTAAAAGAGCCATATCATTCTTACTATGGATTAGAGTTCTAGAAAACAAAGTCCTGTGTGTGTGTATGAAAGAAAAATGTATATATGAAAGAAATTTAATATATTAAATGTAGGTTTCATTTAAAACGTAGATGTTGCTTTCAAAAAGGAGAATGTGAGAAAATTAATATTTACCACTTTAAAGCTTTCGCTGACCTAGGGAAGTGGTAGTAGTAGTATTGATAGGAGTGAATTCTTAGGTGATGCTGGGAATTAGCTGTGTCAAATGCATATAGCACAAAAATCGCCATTACTAAACAATGATCTTTTTTCTGTATCTCTTATTATCCTTGATTTATTGCAGTATGCCGTTTACTTCCTATCCAGCTCACATTCTGTGGTCCACCCTTTAAATACCTCTTTCAGTACTCTAGGCACCCGAAAGCCCTGTAGTTTCCCTACTTTATAGACATCCACCCTGCTAGCCATTCTCTCTCTGCCTGCACCCAAACTCTAAGTGCAACTGAGAGGAATATATATACATTCTATCTTCAGAATCACCATTCTCAGCTTGGCGTTCAGTACAACTTGGCAATTCTCTCATCCTTCTCTGGTCAACTCACTTCCCCACTTTCTGCAAAGATCAGTTATACTTCCTCCATTTTCTTTTAAAATTGCTTCTGTGTTTCAGTAGATGGCCTCACCTACTTCACAAAGAGAGGCTGTCAGAGAGGAATTAAGTCGACTTCCTTCCAGCACATCTACAAACTTACCTGCACTCATCCTTTCCTCTTTCCCATCTGATAAAAAAGGAGAAGGTGGCTGTCTATGTAGTGTCACCTGGATCTGGATCCTATCTCTTCTTGTCCCCTCTTGAACCTTGGCCTATCGATTATTTCCCATATCTTCTTTTTTTTTTTCAGCCTTTCTACTGGCATCTTTTCATCGACATTAAATATATTCAAACATCTTCTATCTTTTCTCTTTTATAGCAAAACTTTCTCAGAAATCATATGCTTTTGTACTCTTTTTCTTCATTCCTTCTATTTACACAGCAATTCTTGCAATTCGGCCTTTGTCCCACTATTCCATGAAAATGCTCTCATGAGTCATTCGCGGCCTCAGTCAGGTAAACCTAATGCATAGGATTGTCCCTCCTACTTCTTTGTCAGTCATCTTTGTAGGTTCCTCCTATCCAATTAAAAATGAGTTCCTCAGTGCTAGGTTCTGGGTCTCTCCTTGACTTGTTCTACATCTTCTTCCAAAAATGTGTTCTCTGAGTCAGCAGCATAGGTATCACGTCAGAACTTAGAAATACAAACTCTTGGTCTCCATTCCTAGGCCTACTGAAGAAAAAACTCTGGGAGTAGGGTCTAGAAATCTGTGTTAAGCCTTCCAGGCAATTCTATCTACTCTAAAGTTTGGGAATTATTGCCCTAGACAATTTGATCTATATAGTCTTTTGCCAGTGATTACTAATACATCTCTGCAGTCCATGTGTCTCTCCCAAGATCCAACTGCCAGCTTGACATGGATATATCATTGGCGCCTCCTATGCAACGTGTCTCCAACAGAGCCACTCATACACTATTCCCTTTTCTCCTAACCAGTTCTTCCTCTAGTAATCCCTTTTTCAAATGATATTTACCCTATTGCCCAAGCCAGTAACCCATAAGCAGCTTTAACTCTTCCCACTTCCTTAATTCCCACCCCCAATTCAATAACCAAACCTCTTAAACATACCTCAAATCTATCCACCCTTTTCAATCCTTACTACTACCACCCTAGACCAACCTAGCATCATCTATTATCCGGCCCACTGCAAAAGCTTAATCAGTCTCCCACAATCACTCTTGTCATCCCTTTAAACCTTTTCATATCACTCACTTGCTTAAAATCCTTTTATCACTTCTCACAATCCAAAGGTTCAAGAATAAGATTCTTAACAAGGTCTCCAATTCTCTACATCAGGGGTCCCTAACCTTCAGGCCATGCAGCAGGAGGTGAGCAGTAGGCAAGCGAGGGAAGCTTCATTTGTATTTACAGCCACTCCCATCACTTGCATTACTACCTGAGCTCTGCCTCCTGTCACATCACTGGTGGAATTAGATTCTCATAGGAATGCGAATCCTATGTGAACTGTGCATGTGTGTGATCTACGTTGTGTGCTCCTTATGAGAATCTAATGCCTGATGATCTGTCACAGTATACCCCATCATCCCCAGATGAAACCGTCTAGCTGCAGGAAAGCAAGCTCAAGGTTCCCACTGATTCTACATTATGGTGAGTTGTCCAATTATTTTATTATATATTACCATGTAGTAATAAGAGAAATAAAGTGCACAATAAATGTAATGCACTTGAATCATCCTGAAACCATGTCTTCAATGAAACTGGTCCCTGGTGCCAAAAAGGTTGGGGACCATTGCTCTACATGATTAATAATACATATAAAGCAGTTACAACAGTACCTGGCACATAGTTGACACTCATTAAATGTTACCTAGTATCTCAGGCCATTCTCACTCTCTCTGTTATAGCTATCTGACTTATTTCAAGTCCTCCAATATACTCTTTCTTACCTTAGCACTTTAGTAGAAAGTGTGCCACCCCCACCTCCATCTTAAGTCACCTCTCAAGTTTCAGTTTTTCCTGCACATTCCCTCAACAAAACTAGAAGTTTCACTGTTACATAGCCCAAAAACATTCTGTACTTATTTGTAATATTAATCACACTGTTAATTATGTAAATAGTCTTTCTTTCTCATTAGAATGTAAGTTCCATGAAGGCAGGCAGTGGATTGGTCTTGCCTACTGTTGTAACCCCTGTCTGGCAGAGTTCCTGGAAAACAGCAAATAACTGTAAATGTTGGCCAAGTAAATACTTGTTATCTACTTCCAACTTCATAAAACTTTCTCTTCCCTTGAGTTCTGTTATACTCAACTTTTCTGTTTTTCCTCTTCTATCTCTGACTACTCTTTCTTTGGCTTATCTTCTTTGTTGCTTTTGGTATTGTCCAAGTATTTGTCCTTGGCTATCTTCTTAGTTCTGCTAGCAGTTTCTTCTTGGTAATCTTATACACATCAGGTTTTCAACTATCATCTCTGGGTAGATGATTTAATATGTTTTACCCCAACTTCAATCTCTTTTTTTTTTTTTTTTTGAGACATGGTCTTGCTCTGTCACCCAGGTTGGAGTGCACTGAGATCATGGCTCACTGCAGCCTCGAACTCCTGGGCTCAAGTGATCCTCCTGCCTCAGCCTCCCAAGCAGCTAGGACTACAGGCATGCACCACCGTACCCATGCCCAGGTAATTTTGTTGTTTTTTAAGTAGAGCCAGGGTCTTGCTATGTTGCTCTTATCTGGTCTCAAACAATCCTCCTGTTGCGGCTTCCCAAAGTGCTGGGATTACAAGTGCGAGCCAAATCTCTTAAATTTGAATCCCATGTTTCCAAATGCTTAGTGTATGTGTCTATCTGATTCCTTAATGGCATCTCAAATTCAGTTACAACTAAAATTGAGATTCTGATTATCTTCCCGAAAAGTTCCTTGTCCTGCTCTTACTTTCAATAAATGACACAACTTTCTTTTAGTCAGGTTTGAGACCAAAGTCTTTCCTTCACTGAGTCTTTCCCTACTCCTTATATTCAAATAATCAGAATTCCTGTGGATTCTGACTGCAATATTTTTCACACTTGTCCTACTTTTCACTTCCACTGCTACTACTGAAATTCAGGTTTTATTAGCTTACTTGAACTATGGCAATAACCTCGTTATTTTCCTTGACTTCAACATTGTTGCCATATGAATTTTCCTGAAACCCAGTTTTCTTCTTTTTCATTAAAAAAAAAAAAAAATTCTTGCTGAGAAGTTAGGGCTTTCTACCACCTTCGAAATAAAGACCAAATTTCTTGGCCTAGCATTTGAGAAGATTCAGTAACTGGCACAAAAATTATCATTCATCATCCCCAGATCTGCCTTATAGCTAGCTGACCCTGCCACTCTTATTTTTTTTGTCCAGGAAGCTCTTTACCTATTTTTATATATCTACATCCTATCAAGACCCTATTCAAATACTTCTCATGAAGATTTGACTGACAGCTGCTGTGCCCCTCTCCATTCCAAACCCTATTAATAGTCTCTCCATTCAAGGATATCTCATAGTGCTTTTTCATGGTATTGCAACTTTCTCCCTTGAAGCATTTTTTTTTTTTGGCACAAGTGTTATGTCCCCTACAAAACTCTGAGTACTTTAAGGGCAGAGTCTATATTTATCTTTTTGTCTATCTCTTTGTCACTTTGCAAAGTACAACAAAATAATGGCTATAGAATTACTGGAATTAAGTGATCAAAGTATAGTGGTCTTATCTCTCCTTCTACACAATTGTAGCCATTTCCAAGGTCCCTTCAGCAAAAATCACAAAAGTAACTCACCCCTGCCCCCACAAAAAAAATTCCAAACATCAAAAAAGCAAAAGCAAAGCAATCACCTCTTTCACGACTGGGGACTTGTAGTACAATGTTCCTATCTGTAAAATTCTCATAATCTTTCGCCTGTCTTGCTTAAATTCATTAATCCTACTGGTCTGTAAACTTGATGACAGCAGGAACTTGTTTTGTTCACTGTTATTTCCCTAGTGCTTGAAACTTAATAAGGGCTCAAAAATATTTATCGAATGAATGAACTAGGTTTTTTGCGTAAATGTCACCTTATAAGGCTTCTGTGATCTCTCCAATCTAAATTGGGCATTCATATATAAATATAAGTATGTGCTTTCTCCTAGATCCATTTTTCACCCTACCTGGCAATCTCAAAAGAAGTCCAAAGTTGATCATATGCATGTGCCCCAGATGAAGGAAACCGAATCTGTTCACATAGAGTGCAGTATTACCGTTGCCATTTCATAATGGCTCTAAAAAACTTTGCACTTCATGACTTCGCAAGCTCTTGCAACCCCTTCCAATAAACATTCTTTTAAAGATGCTGCCTTTTTCATTCCTCCACTGAGTTCTTGGTTCTGGATAACACTGATACCTTAGGGACACCTGGAATCGCAGGAGAAAAGGCTCCGATTCCAAACCAATCAAGTGGCTGAAAGTTGACAGCAAACACTTAGAAAAGGAATGTCAATCCTTTGATCAAAGCATCACACATCGAAGTCCTAGAATGGGGGATGGTCCTTGACAGGGAGCCAAAAGATGAGAGACAATGAGGGAGCTACGTAGAGAAGTCACTAAAACCCTCCGACAAAGTCCGAGGCAGGATTCCAAGTCCCTTGTCCCTAGATCTAGAAATATGCTCGGTCCGCATGCCCCGGCCCGCAACTCCCTCGGAGGAAGCACAGTCCTCACTGAAAGGGGAGAGCAGTCAGTCTAGGGCACGCAACCGCCCGTAAATTATGATGATTCCCCTTGAGGAGCGAGGAAACTAATACCCTACGTAGCTACTCTCCCACCTCGCTCCTGGCGGGGGGGGGGGTCTCGAGCCTCCAGGAGGCGGCCAGGAGCAGAGTCGCTCAGCATAACTCACCGTTCCGCCCCGCCCTGCCGATCCGTCTGTTCCCGGTGGTCCCTTCGGAAACGGTTCCCGCACTGGCCGGCTCCGAAAGCAGGAAAACAAAGGTTCCCACAGTAGGGGCGGGGGAAATGTTTGGCAGTGCGACAGTAGGAAGTGACGTTACTTCCCTTTTTCCGGTCCGCCGGATTATGAATGACGGCCGGCGCGAGTATTTTCCACATAAACTGGCTGTCGTTTTTCTCCTGGCCTCTGTGGAGGCGAGTGGTCTGCGGGCAGCCGCTCCCAGAGGCAGCCTTGGAATTCCAGCTCGGGCTGGGCGGGAAGGCGCAGGCGGCCCAGGTCGCCGACACGCTCACGCACCCTCCCTGCCTGGCCGCGCCTCTGCGACCAGGTAAAGAGGGCGCTCGGGCCGCCGGCTTCTCAGCCTCCGCGACCCTCTAAGAACTGCTCTTTTCTTCGGGGGTCTGCAGGGCTGAGGATGCGGGGGAAGGGTGGGAAGGACAAGGGCGTGGTATCATCGTCCTGATTTTTCTCCCGCCCTGGGGCCGCCTCAAACTCCTTTTTGGCCACTCCTGCTGAAGGTGCGGGTTGAGGGTTCTGGGCTCCTCGGTAGTACGCGTTTCCCAGTTTCCCCCTAGCCAGTCCCTCATGTCTTCCTCTGCTGATGGAGAAATGGGGCAGCTTCCAGTTGGAGGCGTTGGTTGGGGTGGTTTGATATTTGCTGTTAAGTGTTACTTCAAGACCTCTTGGTCACACTAACTTCTCTTCTCTCTTTGGCATTGAGTTTTCCATTCCAGCCCTTCCTGATTGCAGAAAGCAGTTCTATGTGAATACTACTTAACATTTACTCCAAAGGACTTGCTTCATTTGGGGCCATTTGCTTATATTTTGTCATCACAGCAGTATCTCTTGGGTTTTTAACTTCTATAGAAAGTTTAATTTGCATGAAAGTTGCTTTGGTTTCAAAAACGTTTGCTAATACACGTGCTTCCCATCCCAACTTTCTACCTGGTTTTGGGATGAGATGACTTGTTTTTTTCCCCTTTATTCTTAATGCCAGGATCCCATTCCTTGTCATAAATTCTTGAATATCAAGAAAATACCAGCTTTAGTAATATATTGTGTGCTACATTATTGATAAAGAAGGTGGTGTGTTTCTATTTTATCTAAGCTTATCTGTAAAAACAATGTTTACAGGAGAAAATGCAAAAGCTAGCAAGAACTAGTGATGTGATAATTTTAAACATGTAAACATGGTCATTTAAATCCATGATAATAAACTGTTATAACACAACTAAGTGATTCGCTGTCATATTTAATAAACATTAAGCTATGCGGGTGTTTTTTTTTCTTTTTTTTAACTGCCTGATGGGGAGCATACACCACTGAGAGGATTGCTTTAAGCATACTCATTACTAAAAATTGTGTTTGTATTACACCTGAAAGTATCGTTTTGTGAGGTCTCACTTCAAAAATAAGACTGAAAAGGTCAATGAGATTTGAGAATCATCATTTATTTTTATTTTATATATTTTGCACTTCTACGTGTTTTTGCTTTAATTTAAACACAGCTCAAACTTGAGCTTCCGTAGTAGTGGGCCCATCAATTTTTTTTTTTTTTTTTTTGAGCCAGAGTCCTGCTCAGTCGCCTGGGGATGGATTGCAATGGCAACATCCGCCTCCCGGGCTCAAGCAATTCTCCTGCCTCAGCCTCCCGAGTAGTTGGGATTACAGGCGCCCACAATCACACTCGGCTCCTTTTTTTTTTTTTTTTTCAGTCGAGGAGGGGTTTCACCATGTTGGCCAGGCTGGTCTCAAACTCCTGACCTCAAATGATCCGCCCGCCTCGGCTTCCCAAAGTGGTGGGATTACAAGCGTGAGCCACCGCGCCCGGCCTGTTTTTGTTTTTTTAAACTTGTTTTACTTGTAGCTTTTGTATCATCATCTGTGATTTTTAAATAAAAATAAATACTGAGTATCCAATTAGCTTTTCTAACAAAGAATAAATACTGAGTATCCAATTAGCCTTTCTAATAGCAACAATTTAGCAGGCCTCAAAATTAACAAATTCTGGAGCCAGCTAATACATCTGTAGTATACACAGTTCCCTAGTATGTGGGTTTTTTTTTTTAAATTCTAAGGTATTTAATGTAGCTTATGGAATTCTGTTATGCAGAATATTGGAATACTTGGAATGCAGATATTTAAACCATTTAGATTAAAACAAGCACAGGTATTGTTTGCTGTGAAAATTCAGTAATTTTATTTCATAGTTGGTAACATGTTAGCCATTTGCGCTGTCGATCACTGTTAATTATGAGGTCGGGTTTAGCTGAAGGCATTATGACTCCATGGCAACAGATGATTCCCTGATTCTCCAGAGAGAAGATTACACACTTCGTTTGTGGCTAAGGTTACGGTAAGCTTTTCACTTAAAAACTTTTCCTACTTCTTTACCAGATAAGAAAACAGCTAATTTTAATCACTGGCTTTTGTTCTCTAGGACTTAACTGCATCCCATATTACATATTTAATGAGCTTGAAAAAAATCTCAGTTTTTTTCTTATCGTTTTTGACCCTAAATATTTAAGGTAATTGGCTGCTATCTATCTGTTGAGGGGCAAGTTTTTTTGTTTTGTTTTGTTTTGGTTAAATCTATATTATTGTAATAAAATAGGGTACAATTTTCAACCAAATACTGTTGTTTTATGAAAAGCATAAAACACAAGCTAAGTTATAAAATTCAAAATGTTGAACATATGATGTAGGAGAGAATTTAGGCAGGTTTAAATTTTAATCTTTAAGAAAAGTAAGTGTTTGTGATTTTTCATACTTGTAAACTGTGTTGAACTTCTTATTTTGTACAATAGGTTGATATGCACATGGATTAAGGGTTTCACATTTATATTTTACCATTTCATGATTCCCTGGCTTTCAGCCTCAGTAACAAATATGTTTTTTTCAGTATTTGGTTGGGAAAAACTTTTCAATCAATATAAATCCTTTACCTTTCATGGAAAGAAGCTTGAAAATATAAACCATAATTTGAGTTTTGCCCATCAAGGTTTGCATATTTTAATAGTGCCAATTGGTAAGGAATTTGGTTATAAATTATAAAGAAGTAATAGTAGCTAGTATTTATTTAAGGACTAAATATGTGACAAGCTTTGTTCTGTATGGCACACTACATGGTAGGTACAGTTATTATTGTCTCCATTTTATTATATAAGTGAGGAAACAGATATGCAGAAAAGTTCTTTATAGCTACTAGGAATCAGAACCAGTATATTTGCACCCAGGTGGTCTGGCTCAACAGTCTCGGGTCTAATCTATTACTTTATAATTCTTGTTTTATAAATATTCTTGCTAGGCACATGTATGGAATCTAGTTAAGATTCTTAGTTCCTTTGCCCTGGATATAAGTATACATAAAAACTTCTGTGCTTGCTTTATTTATGAGTTTGGTTAGATTCCATTTATACTTTTCCCAATTCACCTCACAAAGGTGATCTTATTTCTTCATTTTAGTTTATACTTAGTTGGTCCTTAAAATAGACTTATTAATTTGGAAAAGAAAGAATGGTGTCATGAAGAATGAGATACATATTGTACCAAGACTAAAGTTATTAATAATACTCTCAGACAGTGATTTCTGACATTCATGTATGTACATTCATTCCTTGAACTAAAGTTTCAGTTCATTAAGCACTGGAGGTATAGTGTTAGGTGATAAGAGCTATGAAGAAAAAGGGAAGCTAGGTAAGAGGCTAGGGTGTGCTTTTTCAATTCAGGCAGTCAGGAGAGGCTGTTCTGAGTTAATATTTATGCAGAAAAATCAATGAAATGAGGGAGCAAGCCCTGTGAATCTCTTGGAGAAAAGCATTCTAGGCAAAGCAATAGCAAGTACAAATATTCTCAAGTGGCACCTTCCAAAAACAGCAAGGACAGCTATGGCTGGAAGGGAGTGAAGAAGGATAAGAGATGAGGTCAGAAAGGGATAGCTAGGGTCACAGTAGGCCTATAGGCCATAATAGGAAATTTGGATTTTATTCTGAGTGTGCTGAAGAGCCATTGGATGGTTTTGAGCACGAGACATCTGATTTATGTTTTTAAGGATCACCCTGTTGTTGGAGAATGGACTGTTTTATGGAAAGTGGAGGAAAATAGTTAATAGGCTTTTGCAGTAGTCCTTGTAAGCACTGGCGATGACTTAGATTAAGGTGGTAGTGGTAGAGGTGCTGAGGAGTTGGATTTAGCATACACTTCAAAGGTAGAGATGGCAGGGTATGAGAGAGAGAAAAAAAGAAGTTGACTGGGACTTTTGAGTTTTTGGCCTAAGCATCTGGGTGATTGGTGTTGCCAATTTACCAGGAAGTAGAACACGAAGGGAAGGGGAGCAGGTTTAGAAAAACATCCACATGGAGATGTCAAGTAGAATATAGGAGTCTGGAGTTAGGGGAGAAGATACGGCTGGGATATACATGTAAGAGTCAGATCATATTTAAAGCTATGGCACTGGAGATCACCCAGAACAGTGCTGTCATATTGTGAGTTGTGCCCCATTAATGAGTCAGGAAATCAATGTAATGAGTAACAACCGGCATTTAAAAAAACAAGCACAGAGTAAAAAGTATCAGATTTATCCCATATTGTAGGATAAGTATTGCTTCATGACATTTTTGTTTCCATTTTATTCAGTGTATTGTGTGTTACATTATAAAATATATACCTAATTGTGTGGCATCCTCAAAAGTTTGAAAGCCAGTATTCGAAGGATGGAGGGTGGATTGAGCAGAGAGCAAAACACTGAGCTGTGGGTCACTGAGACATCTGCAGAGTAGCCAATGAAAGGAATCAGGAAAGAATTGCAAAAGAATTTAATCCAGTGCAGAAACTTGTCAAATAACCCAGCCTTTGGAATGGAAGTTTATATCAAGGATTACTGAAACCAGCATACTTGCTTAGAATAACATAATATCTCACAATTTTCACTTTGGTAAAATTGCTTCAATTTATGAAATTTTATTTATAAATAGTACTGTTATATTAGAACAATACCTATTCTTAAATGTCTCTAAGATCTTTTATGAATTTAATTAATACTTTTGGACTGATGTACAATTCTCATCTCTAGAATGGAAATAAAATACTTTTAAGGATTGTGAGCATTAGAAGTAATGCACATGTTCTGTGTGCTTAGCACATAGTAGGTGGACAATAAAATGTATGTAATATTTAAAACTTTATTTACCTAACATTTGTTGAGCTCCTATCAAATTGTAGTCACAAAGATAACTTATTTGAAAAAACAAAAAACAAAACACAGGTTAATCATTTGCAGCAGTTATGCACTTTTTGGTCTTCATTATATAATATATAATTTATCTAATATATAATGTTATACATAATGCCATAGATCTTGACTTGAATTTTGATCACAAAATTTTCAAGCTTTATTTTTTCTGGACTGTGGAGAAGTATGCTTGTTTTTAATATGTTTACTGTTTATCTCTCATTCTCTGTGTTTTATCAAGGCTAAGATATATTCATTAGAATGAAAGTGGAAAAAAAAAAACAGATCTGAATGCCTAAATATTAAACCTGTGACTAATTCCACCATTTAAAAATATATTAGAACATTCCTGAGTAATGAAATCAAAGACATAATCTTTTCTTTTTACCTATTTATTCATTCGGCAAGATTCCCAAGCAAATTGGCACGTCCAGGAAAGAGATGCACAGTCTATTTAATATCCTGAAGTTTGTGGTTTTGTCTGCTACTTTCTCACTCCCTCTCTGCAGAGTGGCACCTGTCAAAGCTGAGAAAGAGTAAATTACTCTATTTCTGTGCTTGGCAGGAATGTAATATGGAGTAACAAGAGCTGTGCCGCAGAAGCCCTGGAGACAGAAGTTGATTCTATAGTACCTACCTTCTTAAAGCTCGTGACAGAAAACTAGTGAACTAAGGCATTCTGAAGCTAGAAAAGAAAAAAGAGGAAGGATTTTTTTTTTTTTGGCCTGTGATATTTGCATACTTGGAGCAAATACTTGTTCTACTCTCTAAAAAGGCACAGTGCAAGCCAAAAACATCACATTTGTACAGGTTTACAAATATTTAGTATTTATTTTAAAAATTACATTAGTACATAATAGGGAGACATTATTCAAGGAGAGTAATTTTTTTTTTATTCTAAGATCATTAAGTAACATTTTTAATCTCCCAGGGGAAAAACCAACATCTATATTAAAAAAAATACGTTAAGAATCAACAGTACTTTGTTGCATTTTCTCTCAGGCATCTCATTAATTTTTAGATATCACCATGGGCAGGTTATTGCTATTCTGTTTTGCTGACATTTAGCATTTTATTAAGTGCTAACAGTGAGAAGAGTTTATAGAATATGTCTAAAATCCTATTTTCATATTCTTATGTGCCTTACAACGTGGCAAATATAGGCATACTTTTAAAAAGAATATTTCTACATATCTTAAAAGCTATTAAATAGCATGGCTTTGTTTCCAGTTTTTTAAAAAGTGTTAGGATGAGCCTCATAATTACTATTTTTTAGACTGTTCGGCAAATGATGAAATCAGTCATGTTTTCTTTCAAAACTGCTTTCTTGAAACACTTAGGGGTGAGTCTTCTTTTTACTCTCCTACTGTCAGGAGAGTGAGTCCAGAGCAAACTCCTCAAAAAGACTGTTAATTCCTGGAAAATGTGGTTGGTCCTTTTTGCCCTAGTGTTGTTACAGATCTCACTTTGTTTGACTGTTTTTAAGGACTTATAGCATAAAGGTGTTATATTAATAATGAAAATATTTCCAGAGCTCTATTCAGCTTTATAAAAAAACTCTGTGAACTTTGATCTTTAATAAATACCTTTTTGTTTTAAAATTATCTCTCAGTGACAAAAATTTAAAAAAAATAAGCTCAGGGAGAAAATGGCATCTGTAAGTTAAAAAGTTGTTGCTTTTACAGTATATAAAATAATTTTCCCCCAGATAATCTTTTAAGAAGTAACAAATCATGGTATATATCTGTTATATTTTAATAGAAGAAATATAAAATAAAGCAGTAGTGATTATTTGTATTATTAAGAAACTTTCTAAGGTAATACTTTACTAACTATTTTTTATAATGGATTACAAGTTCTTTAGTTTTAAAAAATGAAGAACTAAGAAGCTTAAAGTGTTTAGGTCTTGTTTCAGATTTTTTTAAAAAAGGAATTTAAAATATTAAAATTTAGTATGACGAAGGTTTTCTAAAATTAAGTGTACACTAACATTTTGAATACAATTAAAAGACAAGAGGCGCAAGTGTACTTTTTAACAGCTTTTAAAGTAATCTTCCTTCTAATATGTCATGTTTCTGGTACGTATTTCCATGGTGAATACTTTTAAAGAGTGCCATCTAGTGTCAGTTTTGGAATTGTAATTTATGTATTAGAACATTAGGAATTTTTGACCCGGGAAATGTATAAACATAAAAAGACAGGACAATTGATAAAAACCTTAAGGAATATGACTCGAAAATAGCCATGAAGAATCTGACCTCAAGACTGTGTGTGTTTGCACCTTTAACCAGTATGTATATTTATCTCTGCTTTCATTTGTCAAATACTGCTTGCTTATATATATAATACACCTATAAAGCAGTGAACAAAAAATTTTTACTCATGGAACATTCTAGTTAGAGGAGACAAATAATAACATATAGTATATCACCATAGCAATAAGCGCTAGGAAGAAAAAACATAGATGGAAACAGAAAGGTTTTTTTCAGGGAGCGTGGGGATTGGGGTTTGTGATTTAAATTGAGTAGTCAGGGAGGATCTTAGTAAGAAGTTGCCATTGAATAAATAAATACCTGAAGGAAGCGAGGAACTGTTCTAGGTACTGGAAACACCAAATGCAAAGGCCCTGATGTGAGAATGTACCTAGTGTTTTAGCAAGGGTCCCCAACCCCTGGGCCCAGGACTAGTATCCATCTGTGGCCTGTTAGGAACCCCACCTCAAAGTGGGAGGTGAGTGGCAGGTGAGCCAGCATTACTGCCTGAATGGCGCCTCCTGTCAGATCAGCAGCGACATCAGATTCTCATAGGAGCTCCCACCCTCTTAACTGCACGCAGGAGGGATCTAGGTTGCACGCTTCTTATGAGAATCTAATGCCTGATGATCTGAGGTGAAACAGTTTCATCCGGAAACCATCCCCATCCCCCCACCAACCTCCCATGGAAAAATTGTCTTTCATGAAACTGGTCCGTGGTGCCAAGAATGTTGGAGATGGCTGTTTTAGAGGAATAACAATCTACTTTGGCTGGAGCAGTGAGCAATGAAGAAAGTTAATGAGACAAACTCTGAGACATAAAGGAGGATTAGATCAAGGAGATTTTTGTAGGCTGTTGCAGAAACTTTGGCTTTTCTCTAAGGAGGATGGGAAGACCTTGGAGGGTTTGGTTATGGGGGTGTGAAGGAAAAGAATGGTGTAACCTGAGATGGGAAGACACATAAGGAGCAGGTTTGAGGGATGGGAGAGAATAAGGAACTGGATTTTGGACATGTTAACTTTAAGATAGCTATCAGTATCCATGTTATGGGGAAATTTAAATATTTTTATATTATGATTCAGCACTCAGCAGCTATCACTTACTTGAGGAGAATCCACTTCTCCTGAAAGAACGAATATCCCCTCTCTATTATTTTGTAGGGTCATAAAAAAGAAGCAGTATGGAAGGACCAGCACTGTCAAAACTTCTCAAGGATATTATCCCCAGACAGCTCTCAGTATTTTTGGTTAATTTATTTCCCCTTCTATTTATCTCCTGTTCTCACATATAGTGAGACCCCAAAGTACTTGATTGGGAGGGCTCTATTGCAAAGCACTGGGGTTTGCTCATTTTAAAGGAGCTGGGTGTAATATTTCCTCTAATGCTAGTTAATTGCACAGGGTGGAAATTTTTTCTTTTGGAAGTCATTTAGTCAGTCTTCAGAAACAAACCTTATAGCATTATTAGCTACTGCAAATTTTTACTGATTTCTAGAACAGGCTTTTGAAACATTCCTCTTTTATTTTAGCTTCTAAATGATTATATTCTAAGACCATAATCACTTCAATTTATACTTTAGGTGACCCAATGAAAGAAGAAAATGAAAGCCATAAAGAAAAGTCTTACAGAAGAAGAATACCTGTACCTGGACTTTTCTCACCAAACAAAAGGATGTATCTTTCCTCTTCATACATCTGTAACTTTATTTCTGTTATCTTACTGTGACTGTAAAATCTTTAAAATTTGCTTAGTTGTCACCAAAGAAGTGAGTAGAGATAGTTCACTACTAAGAGATGACCTGATCCAGGATGTTGAAATACAGATTATTTCAAGGCAGGAGCTCCCACCAATAGTCCAAAATTGCTGTTTGCCTGCAGTAGTAGAACGATCAGACAATTTTTGTAGAGCAGGACTTGCTGTTGTATTGAGACACATAATCCAGAAATCCTATGAAGCAGACCCCTTAAAGAAGGAACTTTTGGAACTTCTGGGCTTTAAAAAGACTTGCTTGAAAGCCTGTGCTGAAGTAAGTATAATGTCTTTTTTCTGTTATTTGAAGCTACACAGTGATAACATAATTACCTGACCATTTAATATTTTAACTTCCTATTAGGAATAAACGTTTATTTATTTTAAAAAAACCCCAGTAACCAATGAAATAAAGTAGCCCTTTGATATAGTTTGAATATTTATCCCTTCCAAATTTCATATTGAAATGTGATCCCCAATGTTTTTGGAGGTGGGACCTGGTAGGAGGTGTTTGGGTCGTGGGGGCAGATGCCTCGTAAATGGCTTGGTGCTCTCACTGGGGTAATGAGTGAGTTCTTGCTCTATTAGTTCATGAGAGATCTAGCTGTTGAAAAGTGCCTGGTACCTCTTCCTTGCTCTCTCTTGCACCCTTTCTCCCCATGTGACATGCCTGCACTCCCTTTGCCTTCTACCATGACTAAAAGCTTCCTGAGGTCCTGATCAGAAGCAGATGCTTCTTATATAGCCTGCAGAACCATGAGCCAAATAAACCTCTTTCCTTTATAAATTACTCAGCCTCACCTATTCCTTTACAGTAATGCAAATGGGCTAATATACCCTTTACGTGTGTCAATATTTCAGTGCAGTATTGAAAAATAAGAATTTAAGTCTTAATTTATGAAGTTTGGAGACATTTTTAGAAAATAACCCTTTTTTCTTTATTTTAGTTATGTTGATTTTTAAATGGAATGTTTACATATAAATAGGAGCTCAAATAGCAATGCTTTGGAAGCCCTGCTTATTGTGGGGGCTAGGAGGAGGGTAGGACAGGGGAGGTATATTGTAAAGGCTTTGGGAAGTAATGATTTATTGAGTAAGGGGAATACAGGAATGCTAAACTTCCTTTGCTTAATGTTTTTACTTCTGAAACACTGTGATGTGTCTCCTGATACAACATAAAAGCCTAGCCCAGGGATGATTGAGCTCAAAACTTATTTCCCAATAAGACAGTTATTTTTTCTAAAGTTATATTGAAATTAAAAAATCCTTTCATTTCTTGTTTTGTTTTTGTTTTGTAGGTTAGTCAGTGGACCAGGCTATGTGAACTCACCATCCCTTTGGCTATTGAGAATTTTCTCAGAGAATCTTCTGACCAGCCCCCAACTATACCTGTAGAAATACTACAGCTAGAGAAAAAGCTTAGTGAGCCTGTTAGAGTGCATAATGATGATAAACTCCGCAGGCAGAAGCTCAAGCAACAGAAGGCTGATGGAGTTGGGCCTCCCCTTACTAAGGGAAAGGCAAAGAGCAAGGTCCACACACAGGAAACATCTGAAGGGTTGGATTCTTCATCCGAGAGTTTGGAACTGAAAGTGGCATTCTCAAAGCTCACAGTACAGGAAGAACCAGCTACTACCAACAGAGAGCCTTCTCATATCAGAAAAGCAAAAGCCTCCGACCTTCCACCTCTGGAGCATGTGTTTGCAGAAGGGCTTTACTTCACTCTGGCAGATATTGTGCTCTTGCCCTGTATCCATCATTTCTTGGTAAGGTTTCATCTGGACTGTACACATTACTATGAGTTTCAGTCTATAAAATTGCCTAGGTTTGAATTTCTGTTTTACTTCTTATCGTCAATATGCTGCTAGGAAAGTTATTAATATCTTTCTCCATTTTCTTATCTGTAAAATGGAGATAATAATAGTACCTATCTAAAAGGAAAAATGTAAGGAACAAATTAAAGTTTGTGTGAAGTATGGAGAACAGTGCTTGGCACATAGTAAGCTCTCAATCAAAGTTAGTAATTACTATGACTTTTAATGTGAAGTTGCTAAAATGTTAACAATTGTTATTATTAATTTCAAGTTTCTGTTGTGATTACTTTCTAATAGTAGAAGGTCCAAGTCGGCTCTGTGGTGCAATGGATAGTCCGTTGGACGTCTACTATTAGAGGGTCCAGTTAAAAAAAAAAAAAACTAAAAATCTTGTCAGCTAAATTTTATAATGAATTGTTAGTCACTTAAATTAATCTTATGTTAGGTATTATCAAACTGAAAATATTTTATTCTGATCTGTGTACTTTTCTCTGTTCTCTCTGAGAGTAAAGTAGCTGGCTCTGTTATTATGTGCTGGGGGAGAATAGATAGAACGTTTTCTGAGTAGGAAGATCTCTCTCTCTCTCTCTCTCTCTCTGTCTGTCTTACATACACACACTCACACACGCACACACGTGTGCACACACACATTCCCTCTGTGGAGGAAAAAAGAACAGGGTGAAAATAATACCAGAGTGAACATAGGAAGCTTAGCTCTCTGCAGCCTTCCAATTGGTTTTCAAGAGCTGCATTGCTTTTTGCTTTTGTTTGGGTTTTTTTCTTGGAAGCATTTCCCCCTTTTCCCTACTAAGGAATCAGATATTAGATTTCATTCTCATTATATATCACCAACAATTCAGGTATCTCTATGGACAGAAGAGACTGCTATCGAAAATCTATGTATTTGAAGGCTTTGCTTCACAAGTAAACTCGGCAGTATTCATCAATTGTCATTTTCTTAAAGAACATTTCTCTTTTCCTCAAAATTGAACCAAATTTGGCAACCAAAACAATATAAAAAGAGAGAGATCCAGGAATTGTTTAGATGTTGATTGCTATTTTAAATGCCAGATGTCATATGTCTTCATAGAGTCCATGGAGTTGAGTGGGAAGAAGACATTGATTTTTAAATTTTTTCCTAGTCAGATGATTCCTAGGTTCTCTCCTCCATGATCCCTCTCTTCTATTACCAAGTTCAGTCATTAGAGCAGTCATTTGATACATTATGAAGTACTTGGTCTTCTGTCTTCTTGACTTCTTTGGATAACTGTGTTTCCAGTTTCATCAGAATTGAATGAAAGTGGCATATCCATTCCTTTATTGAAGAAATTTATTAAAATTATTTGAATACATAAACTAATTCTCAAAATATTTTCCTTCGTTCCTTTGTATTTTTACTGGATTTTTTTTCTTTTTTTTTTTGAGATGGAGTCTCGATCTGTCACCTAGGCTGAGTGCAGTGGTGTAATCTCAGCTCACTGCAACCTCCGCTTCCTGGGTTGAAGCAATTCTCCTGCCTCAGCCTCCCAAGTAGCTGGGATTATAGGTGCACGCCGCCATGCCTGGCTAATTTTTGTATTTTTTAAGTAGAGATGGGGTTTCACCATGTTGGCCAGGCTGGTTTCGAACTCCTGACCTTGTGATCCGCCCACCTCATATTTTCCAGAATTCATCCTTCTTTGATAAACCCTTGATATTTGTTATATTTTTCTCTTTAAATCATCTTGGGTAATAAAGTAGTCATTTTAATTCATATAGTGGTTATGTTGGCAAGCCTTTTTGCTTGCATTAACATACATTGAGGTGAATGGAGTGGCCATCCAAATGATGAGAATCAGGATCAAGTTCAACATCCGTAATCAAGGTCAAGGTACCAGAAGCATAAAACTGAATCTAGGGACAGAATATTTAGTCGCAGGAATAAAGTCAAGGACATAAAAGTAAGAGTCAATTTTGCTAAATCAAGGTTTGAATTACTAAGGGTCAAAATTAGAAGAACTAGGGAAAATACCCAGTTCTGCTAAACAGAATAAAACCAAAGATGGAAAACAATAACAAGTAGATGGATGAGGTGTTTTTTTTGTTTGTTTGTTTTTAGTTTGTCAGAGACAAACATGGAAATGCTAAGGTATTATATATAAACCTGCTGCAAGCTCTTCCTTTTCAGAAAATACTTTATTACTTTACAAAGTTAGCCCCTGATGGCTCAGCACCTCATAAGGAAAGGGGCCTGACGATACCCTCTCCTCTGAAAAGTCTTAGAAATAGATTTAAAAGGAATAAATTAATATGTGCACTCATGTTTCCCCCCATTCAATTTATTTGCTAGAATTTTCTAGTAGATAGCATATCAACATTATGGGAGAAATAGCAATGAATAGCTATACTAGGGCAAAATCCTACTGTTCCAATACTAGAAGATTGTATATTATTTTTCAATTGCTACTAGTAAGCAAGTACACTTTGACAGAAATATTTAAAACATTATTGTACGCCTATAAGACAGAAAGTTGCATTTTATCATTTTATAAAATCTTGTAATTTGAATACTTATGATTTAATTTTCTACATTTTAACTTCTAATGCTTTGAATTGAGTTCAAATACAGACATACACACGCACACAGAGACATCTTTATTAGCTTAGGTAAAATCATTCCTCTTTTAGAAATTGATTTTTTAGCAAAACTAAATACCTCTTCCTGTGTTCCCATTGGCATAAAATTGGGAACCTCACTTTTTGCTGGCATATTGCAAAAATGGTTGATGCCACTTATTTAGTGGTAAATTTGTATTTTCTGTGTCTATTCCTATTCATTAGGTCCTCAAGAGCTTTTAGCTTTAACTCACTAGTTCTAATTTATAAGTAAAAAACAGAGAGCTGGGATTATATTTTCATTTAGATAGGTTGTTTACTGTTTTTTCTCTGCTTACACTGCTCACCTAAACATCTGTGAGTATATTTTCAAAAAAGGAAGTATGACTAAGGAAATGATGTAAAATAAGAACAAATATTTTATATAGTAAGTGATTATAAAGGAATGCAAAGGAGGAGATATTTTGAATAGATGCAACATCTTGCTTCTCTTTTTATTCAGACAAATTTTTCTGCCCTTTATTGACAATTAACTACAGAGTTACTAAAATTTTATTTTTGCTTTGATAGCTATACTTTTTTTTTAAACCTTTGTTTTAAAAATAGATTATCTTTTTTTTTTCTTGTCCTTAAAGAACTCTGTGATATTTATAATGGTTTTGATCTTATGAGCCAGGTAACTATTTGGTAATCATTCCTTATGAAGAAATTTAATTTTCATTTCACAGAGTTTTCATTAGCAACTTCCTTAAATATATCTTCATGAGTGTAATGAATGTGGTTCAGTACCTTCTGAGCTATCTGGATATTAGTAGAGTGGCCTGGCATGTTGATAAATGGAGTGACCTGTCAGAGTAAACCTCCTCAATTTCTTGTAAACATGAATTATTGTTATTTAATTGCAACTTCATTTCAAAAGAAAGGAAAGATGCCACGTATATCTAACAAATAGAAATAAGTCACTAGAACGAAGAGTACAGGAAAGATGAGGAAAAGAGAAAATTTCTTGTGTGATAATCATGTCTAAAGATCCATTCCCTTAGCACCTAATCTATTTCCAAGCAATTCACAATTCTTGAGAGAATTAATAAACTTTTTGGCTCTCAGGGTACCTTAGAGAGTATTTTTCAAACTTTTTTTTTACTTTAACTCAGTAAATACAGATGGCCCTCCATATCCATTGGTTCTGTATTCATGTATTCAACCAACCACAGATTTAAAATATTTGGAAAAAAAATTGCATCTGTACTGAACATGTACTGACTTTTTTCTTGTCGTGATCCCCTAAACAATACAGAATAACAATTATTTGCACAGTGTTTATATTGTATTAGGTATTAGAAGTAATCTAGGATTTAAAGTATAGGAGAGGATGGGTATAGGTTATATGCAAATACTATACCATTTTATATCAAGGACATGAGTATGAGTATCTGTGGATTTGGGTATCTGATACAGGTCTTGGAACCAATCCTCCATGGATACTGAAGGACAACTGTAATACATTTTACAAGTTGGATAATTATAGAAATAAATGTATATCTTTAAATAATATGTAAAAAATATATAAATAATTACAAAATAACTTATAGGATGTGTACTCTGATATTTTCTATTTCATTTTTTAAAAACCTACTATGTTGATTTCACAACCCCTAAATGAGTGATAAATAGCAACGTGAAAAATACTGACTGAGGGGATTACTCTCTGAAGGTAACAAATGGATTCTTTATCATTTGTTCATTCACTCAACAAGGTATTTATTTGCAAGGCAGTGTTTTAAGTGCTTCAGTATTCAAAGAGAGTTACAGTCCTTGTTCTTATAATCAATTACTTGTGCTCATTTAATCTTAAAGTCCACTTAAAATACAGTGTAATATATATGTATGAATTTTTTATTTTCTGTCCTTTCTGTCTCATGCTCTGATATTATTGTGAAATATATTTGTAGAGATTTCCTGTGACTTGACCTTTTTATTTAAAGGTCATAATCTGTTCATAATCATAAGTCATAATGTGTTTGAGACATCATAATGGTTTCTACGGAAACATTTGTTGCCTCAAAGAAGCAAGAACACTCTAAATTTTCAAGAAAATAGAATTTGGTGGTAGTGCTAGGGAGAAAGCATCTGACCAAGAGAAAACAAAAATACATGAGTTTGTATCAGGAAGAACAATTTAAAATTTTTCTAATTTGAAAAAATAAAAGTCTTACTTTAAGTGCTGCTTTATAAAAAAAAAATTCTAAATAGTGCTAGTTATCTTTTTTAGTTTTAAATATTTACAATTTTCTCTTTTATCTTTTTACTATTTTCTTTAGTAAAATGTTCTCCTTACCTCATTGTGTAATTTTTAAAAATATGGTTCTGAAAGATGCTTCTTACATTATTGGTAAGGAATATCATTTAGATTCTGCCTAATAGTTCACACATACAGAGAAGATAGTTTCACAAACACCAAAAAATGGAACTTTAGATCACTATTAATAGTACAAGCTCTCCATTTTTACACTTCTGCAGTGAGCTACAAAATTTCTATGAGACCCCTCAAAATACATCAATGATTGCAGACTACAGATATTAAATTGTGATAATTTAAACGTGTTACATTATT
Source organism: Pan troglodytes (assembly GCF_028858775.2). Classification (NCBI taxonomy): domain Eukaryota; kingdom Metazoa; phylum Chordata; class Mammalia; order Primates; family Hominidae; genus Pan; species Pan troglodytes. The sequence continues at coordinate 107,179,013 of NC_072401.2, forward strand.
TGTGTTGAGGAATTTAATACTTATTTTAATTCTTTCCCCATTAAACAGTTAAACTAATTTGCATAAGTATATATTAAGGATTTTAGGTTTTTGATATAATGTTGTCCAATTAACTCTCTATATGCAGTGTGTTAAGAACTTATCAAGCATATAGAGGGTCAGGAACAGAGGAATGTGTTCATGGCCATGAATTATAGATGAAAGGGTTTCCAGATTGGAATGCAGTTGATTACAGAGGAGTTCTTAGAGAGGGGTAAAAACATACTACCAATGAAAGATGTAGACAATTGAATATAAGATGTAAAGTTTTCCAAAATGATTTTCAGTTGTACTATTTATAGACATTTGCAAATGCCATTGTTATTTATATTGATTCTTTTTGGAATTATTATATTCTTCTTTTTCTATTGATGGTTGTTTTCCATTGTATAGATGTACCACAGTTTATCCATTCATCTACTGAAGGGCATCTTGGTTAATTCCAAGTTTTGGCAATTATGAATAAAGATGCTATTAACATCTATCTGTGTTCAGGTTTTTGTGTGGACATAAATTTTCAACTCATTTGAAGCACAATTACTGGATTGTATGGTAAGAGTATATTTACCTTTGTAAGGAACTACTAAACTGTCTTTCAAAGTGGCTGTACTATTTTTCATTCCCACCAGCAATGAATGAGAGTTCCTGTTGTTCCACATGCGCACCATCATTTGGAGTTGTCAGTGTTTTGGATTTTTGCCATTCTGATAGGTGGCATTTCCTTGGTTTAACTTGTAATTCTCTAATGATATATGATGATGAGCATTTTTTTTTATATACGTAGTTGCCATCTGTGTATCTTTTTTGGTTGTCTACTCAGATCTTTTGCTCATTTTAATTGTGTTGTTCATTTTCTCGTTGCTGAGTTGCTCCAATTTTTATGCTATGAAATGAATCATAAAAACATATAAGACACATCACTAAAGAAGATACACAAATGGCAAATAATCACATGAAAAGTTGCTCAACATCATTAATCATAGGGAAATGCAAATTAAAATTACAATGAGACACTGCTATATACCCACAAGGATGACTAAAATCAAACAGACTGATAATACCAAGGTTTGACAAGTTGTGAGGAGATACTGGAACCTCCATGGATTGCTAGTGGGAATTGTAAAATGGAAGGGCAACCATGGAGAAGATTTTAATTTCTTTAAAAGTTAAATATACAGTTACCATAAAACCTAGCAATTTGACTCTTGGATTTCCAAAGAAATGAAACACAGTTCCACATAAACACTGCTACATTATAATGTATAGCAACATTATTTATAATAACCAACAACTGGAAACATGCAAGTATCTATCAACCAGTGAATGAGTAAGCAAAATATAGTATATCCACACAATGACTACTAGTCATAATAAAAAGAAACAAACGATTGGTCAATGTAACTATATGGATTAACTTCAAAAGCATAATACTAAGTGATAGAAGAAAACCACATTTTATGATTCCATTTGTATGAAATTCTAGAAAAGGCAAAATTATAAACACAGAAAGCCAATCAGTGGTTGTCTGCAACTGACTGTGGTAGAAGAGATTGAGTGTAAATGGTTACAAGGGAAATTTCAGGGGTGATGTAAGTGTTCTAAAACTAGATGGTTGCATAACTGGATACATTTACTACAACTCATTGTTTGAACTATACACTTAAATGTGTGAATGTTGTGGTTTGTAAAGTTACCTCAACACAGCTATTATAAACAAACAAAATATAATAATGTGTTTTATTATTTTCCTACCTAGGTAATTATCAGCAGGAAATTTTCTGAGAAGCTGGTAGAATTTCCATTGCTAGCCTCTTGGTACCAGAGGATTCAGGAAGTGCCAGGAGTAAAAACAGCAGCTTCTAAGTGTGGGATCCAATTTCTCCATTTACCAAAATTGTTGACAACCTCAACTGAACAGCATCCAAACTTATGTGAAGTCCCAGGTGTAGAAGAGCAAAGCGATCCTTTATTTATAGGAGGACCAAGACCAACCATGGCCAAGTTAATGGTACTTAATTATTAACATTTTCTTTGAAAAATTCTATGTGATAATATTGCTGAGCATTCTACTCCAACTTGTAATCATTTGTTGACATTATTTTTGTTATAAATTTTATTTGTAGCTTTCTTCACTCTTTACCAGTTAATATTTCTGCTACTCTTTTCATTTATGTGAAGTACACTAAATTGAAAACTTTTAGTATTATGTATTTTTGGAACCAAGTAAGTCACAATATATACTTTTAAAATGCACTTTTCTCAAAACTTTTTTTTTTTTGTATATTCAGGATATTGACCAAGGTAGCATCATACCTGGTCAAGTATAATATTTTAACATAATCTTTTTCTGTTGTAAAGTTTTGGTCTCAGCCTTTTTTAGTTTGGATAATGATTGCAAGTTAAAGAAATATAAAGATGAGGCTGGGTGTAGTAGCTTACACCTGTGATCCCAGCACTTTGAGAGACTGAGGCAGGCAGATCACTTGAGGTCAGGAGTTCGAGACCAGTCTGGGCAACATGGCAAAACCCCATCTCTACTAAAATTACAAAAATTAGCTGGGTGTGGTGGCACGTGCCTGTGGTCCCAGCTATTCAGGAGGCTGAGGCACCAGAATAGCTTGAACTTCGGAGGGCGGAGGTTTCAGTGGGCCGAAATTGTACCGCTGTACTCCAGCCTGGGCAAAAAAGTGAGACTCTGTCTCGGGAAAAAAAAAAAAAAAAAAAGAAATATAAAGATTAATATCTCAATTTATGTTCCAAGGTTTTGTTTAAATTTGTAATTTTGGAATTCTTTGAATTTTATTTTTACTTTAATCTTTGATTTTAATGTTTTTGTTACATAAAAGCCTGGGCGACAGAGTGAAACCCTGTTTCAAAAAAAAAAAAAAAAAAAGAATGCATATGCTTTATTTTTTTTCTCCTTGGGGCATAGTTTGTTTTCAGTAGTACTAATTGTAAAGTTTTCAACAATGGGCTTTCCTTTCCCTAACATTTGAAATGATCTGCAAAAATATTTTGCTTTTAATAGGTGATGTGAGGATTTATTTGAATAGAGAATTCATGAAGTAAGTTATCCATCGAGTTACACTGGAAAAATATTCATTATATTTCCCTATTTGGGTTAGGAAGTATTTGAGTTCGGTAGCTAACAGAGTTTACTGATTTAGAAATGGACAGGAAGACTTTGGTAAGGATACCAATCCCTTAACTCTTCAGCTAAGCTCTGTGACCTATTGATTAAGTAATGAAACATGATTATATAGTTGATTTTAGAAGTTATTGAGGCATGTCTAGATTTTGATGTGTCTTGATTATATTACTACACTGCCAAGGGACCTCTGGTTCACCTCTTGAGTGAATATGCAACTACTTTTGGAAATGATGAAAATATCTTAAAATAGATAGTGGCAATGATTGAACAATTGTGAATATTATAAAAACCACTGAATTGGATACTTTAAAAGGATAAATTTTATGGTATTATTATATATATTTTATCTCAATATAGTTGTGTTTTTTAAAAAGACCCTAAAGTAAGAATGAGTTTAGTGAAATGAAAAATAGCAAGAAGGTCAGTGTGGCTAGACTGAAGAAGATAGAAGAGAGGTAGATGATGTCAGAGAGATGTGTTTGTCTTTCTGGAGGCAAATCAGTGCTCTGGGCTGGTAGATCAATAGCCATATCTCTAGCCCTAATGAAAGATTATTTGTACTATTTCCTTCGGGACACAAATTCAGCTAGTTTTTATAATGGGAAGTAATCTCATAAACTGATACAAAGCATTCGATGCTAGAGTCTCACAGATTTTTATTTGAATAGGTTATTCCTAAAGGTAAAAATAACAGAGCCATGGAGATATCTAGATATAGATATAGATATATAGATATAGATATAGATATAGACTGTGTACCTGGAATGTGATTGGAAGGGGTCTGTGAATCCATGTGTATGCCATGCCACTGTACGTAGATCAAATAAACAAATGTACAGCTTCTAAGATGGAGAAGGATCCTGAAAATGTTTTAATATATTGAAAAGTGGTCCTAATTCTTGAAAATATTGGGAACCATTTGGTTACACCAGAGGAATTTTTCTCTAGTGACATTAAAGGCACTTATAAAAGACTAGTATGAGTGGTATTTTGGGGTATGTGTTAAAGTGGTAGCTTTTAGGCTGTGGCGATTTTCATATATGTAAAGGGAGACTTTGATGGACATATGCAGAGTTCTTTTTTTATTATTTCTATGTGGATTGTTTTTGATAACATTTTCATCCTCAGCTGAACTTTCTCTTTGATATCCAATATATTTCTAGGTAGCTTATTACTTCTATGGATTTTCTAGTAATAATTTTAAAATAGCATTACTTTTTATTATCACAATATTAAAAAAAAGGAAAGTAATTGTGATGTCAAAATACTCAACACATGGTATTTTTATTTAATAAAAATATGTATTTTGGGGAATAGCTGATGATTATTACTATTTATCCTCCTCCTTACCAATATAGAAATATAATTTTTTAGCCTTCAATAATATAATAAGACTATATTAATTCCTTAATTTAGAAAGAGGCTATTTCCTTTTCTAGGAAGAGGGCATTGAAGTGATGTTTTCTCCCCACCCTTGCCCTACTTGGACTCTTGATTGGAATGTTCTCCCTGCAGCAGTCAGCCCAAAGGAAGGTGAGTTTTCTTTTTTCTTTAAGTTTTGTTCATACTTTGGATACTGTCTTCAGATATGTCTTCTAATTCTCTAAATCTCCCTTTGGCTTTATCTAACATTCTGATTACACTATCAGTTGAGTTTTCATTTTATTTTTCTTATGAAAATTATATATACACACACCACTTAGATTTAATATTTCTCACATTTTTCTACATTTGTTTTATTTGTTACTGTTTTTTCTTTGCTGACGTATTTTGATTTTTGTTTTGTTTTAATTATACTTTAAGTTCTAAGGTACATGAGCACAACGTGCAGGTTTGTTACATATGTATACATGTGGCATGTTGGTGTGCTGCACCCATTAACTCATCATTTACATTAGGTATATCTCCTAATGCTATCCCTCCCCACTCCCCCTACCCCACAACAGGCCCCGGTGTGTGATGTTCCCCTTAATGTGTCCAAGTGTTCTCATTGTTCACTTCTCACCTATGAGTGAGAACATGCGGTGTTTGCTTTTTCTCCTTGCGATACTTTACTGAGGATGATGGTTTCCAGCTTCATCCATGTCCCCACAAAGGACATGAACTTATCATTTTTTATGGCTGCATAGTATTCTATGGTGTATATGTGCCACATATTCTTAATCCAGTCTATCATTGATGGACATTTGGGTTGGTTCCAAGTCTTTGCTATTGTGAATAGTGCCGCAATGAACATACATGTGCTTGTGTCTTTATAGCAGCATGATTTATAATCCTTTGGGTATATACCCAGTAATGGGATGGCTGGGTCAAATGGTATTTCTAGTTCTAGCTCCTTGAGGAATCACCACACTGTCTTCCACAATGGTTAAACTAGTTTACAGTCCCACCAACAGTGTAAAAGTGTTCCTATTTCTCCACATTGTATCCAGCACCTGTTGTTTCTTGACTTTTTAATGATCGCCATTCTAACTGGTGTGAGATGGCATCTCATTGTGGTTTTGATTTGCATTTCTCTGATGGCCAGTGATGATGAGCATTTTTTCATGTGTCATTGGCTGCATAAATGTCTTCTTTTGAGAAGTGTCTGTTCATATCCTTCGCCCACTTTTTGATGGGCTTGTTTGTTTTTTTCTTGTAAATTTGTTTGAGTTCATTGTAGATTCTGGATATTAGCCCTTTGTCAGGTGAGTAGATTGCAAAAGTTTTCTCCCATTCTGTAGGTTGCCTGTTCACTCTGATGGTAGTTTCTTTTGCTGTGCAGAAGATCTTTAGTTTAATTAGATCCCTTTTGTCAATTTTGGCTTTTGTTGCCATTGCTTTTGGTGTTTTAGACATGAAGTCCTTGCCCATGCCTATGTCCTGAATGGTATTGCCTAGGTTTTCTTCTAGGGTTTTTATGGTTTTAGGTCTAAGATTTAAGTCTTTAATCCATCTTGAATAATTTTTGTATAAGGTGTAAGGAAGGGATCCAGTTTCAGCTTTCTACATATGGCTTGCCAGTTTTCCCAGCATCATTTATTAAATAGGGAATTTCTTGTTTTTGTCAGGTTTGTCAAAGATCAGATGGTTGTAGATGTGCGGTATTATTTCTGAGGGCTCTGTTCTGTTCCATTGGTCTATATCTCTGTTTTGGTACCAGTACCATGCTGTTTTGCTTACTGTAGCCTTGTAGTATAGTTTGAAATCAGGTAGTGTGATGTCTCCAGCTTTGTTCTTTTGGCTTAGGATTGACTTGGCAATGCAGGCTCTTTTTTGGTTCCATATGAACTTTAAAGTAGTTTTTTCCAATTTTCTGAAGAAAGTCATTGGTAGCTTGATGAGGATGACATTGAATCTATAAATTACCTTGGGCAGTATGGCCATTTTCACAATATTCATTCTTCCTATCCATGAGCATGGAATGTTCTTCCATTTGTTTGTGTCCTCTTTTATTTCATTGAGCAGGAGTTTGTAGTTCTCCTTGAAGAGGTCCTTCACATTCCTTGTAAGTTGGATTCCTAGGTATTTTATTCTCTTTGAAACAATTGTGAATGGGAGTTCACTCATGATTTGGCTCTCTGTTTGTCTGTTATTGGTGTATAAGAATGCTTGTGATTTTTGCACATTGATTTTGTATCCTGTGACTTTGCTGAAGTTGCTTATCAGCTTAAAGAGATTTTGGGCAGAGACGATGGGGTTTTCTAAATATACAATCACGTCATCTGCAAACAGGGACAATTTCTTTCTCCTGCCTGATTGCCCTGGCCAGAACTTCCAACACTATGTTGAATAGGAGTGATGAGAGAGGGCATCCCTGTCTTGTGCCAGTTTTCAAAGGGAATGCTTCCAGTTTTTGCCCATTCAGTATGATATTGGCTGTGGGTTTGTCATAAATAGCTCTTATTATTTTGAGAAACATCCCATCAATACCTAATTTATTGAGAGTTTTTAGCATGAAGGGCTGTTAAATTTTGCCAAAGGCCTTTTCTGCATCTATTGAGATAATCATGTGGTTTTTGTCTTTGGTTCTGTTTATATGCTGGATTACGTTTATTGATTTGCATATGTTGAACCAGCCTTGCATCCCAGGGATTAAGCCTACTTGATCATGGCGGATAAGCTTTTTGATGTGCTGCTGGATTCGGTTTGCCAGTATTTTATTGAGGATTTTTGCATCAATGTTCATCAGGGATATTGGTCTAAAATTCTTTTTTTGTCGTGTCTCTGCCAGGCTTTGGTATCAGGATGATGCTGGCCTCATAAAATGAGTTAGGGAGGATTCCCTCTTTTGCTATTGATTGGAATAGTTTCAGAAGGAATGGTACCAGCTCCTCCTTGTACCTCTGGTAGAATTCGGCTGTGAATCCATCTGGTCCTGGACTTTTTTTGGTTGGTAGGCTATTAATTATTGCCTCAATTTCAGAGCCTGTTATTGGTCTATTCAGGGATTCAACATCTTCCTGGTTTAATCTTGGGAGGGTGTATGTGTCCAGTAATTTGTCCATTTCTTCTAGATTTTCTAGTTTATTTGCGTAGAGGTGTTTATAGTATTCTCTGATGGTAATTTGTATTTCTTGGGATCGGTGGTGATATCCCCTTTATCATTTTTTATTGCATCTAGTTGATTCTTCTCTCTTTTCTTCTTTATTAATCTTGCCAGCAGTCTATCAATTTTGTTGATCTTTTCAAAAAACCAGCTTCTGGATTCATTGATTTTTTGAAGGGTTTTTTGTGTCTCTATCTCCTACAGTTCTGCTCTGATCTCAGTTATTTCTTGCCTTCTGCTAGCTTTTGAATGTGTTTGCTCTTGCTTCTCTAGTTCTTTTAATTGTGATGTTAGGATGTCAATTTTAGATCTTTCCTGCTTTCTCTTGTGGGCATTTAGTGCTATAAATTTCCCTCTACACACTGCTTTAAATGTGTCCCAGAGATTCTGTTATGTTGTGTCTTTGTTCTCATTGGTTTCAAAGAACATCTTTATTTCTGCCTTCATTTTGTTATGTACCCAGTAGTCATTCAGGAGCAGGTTGTTCAGTTTCCATGTAGTTGAGCGGTTTTGAATGAGTTTCTTAATGCTGAATTCTAATTTGATTGCACTGTAGTCTGAGACAGTTTGTTATAATTTCTGTTCTTTTACATTTGCTGAGGAGTGCTTTACTTCCAACTATGTGGTCAATTTTGGAATAAGTGCAGGGTGGTGCTGAGAAAAATATATATTCTGTTGATTTGGGATGGAGAGTTCTGTAGATGTGTATTTGGTTCGCTTGGTGCAGAGCTGAGTTCAATTCCTCGCTATCCTTGTTAACTTTCTCTTTCGTTGATCTGTCTAATGTTGACAGTGGGGTGTTAAAATCTCCCATTATTATTGTGTGGGAGTCTAAGTCTCTTTGTAGGTCTGTAAGGACTTGCTTTATGAATCTCGGTGTTCCTGTATTGGGTGCATATATATTTAGGATAGTTAGCTCTTCTTGTTGAATTGATCCATTTACCATTATGTAGTGGCCTTCTTTGTCTCTTTTGATCTTTGTTGGTTTAAAGTCTGTTTTAACAGAGACTAGGATTGCAAACCCTGCCTTTTATTGTTTTCTGTTTGCTTGGTAGATCTTCCTCCATCCCTTTATTTTGAGCCTATGTGTGTCTCTGCACGTCAGATGGCTCTCCTGAATAGAGCACACTGATGGGTGTTGACTCTTTATCCAATTTGCCAGTATGTGTCTTTTAATTGGAGCATTTAGCCCATTTACATTAAGGTTAATATTGTTATGTGTGAATTTGATCCTGTCATTATGATGTTAGCTGGTTATTTTGCTCGTTAGTTGATGCAGTTTCTTCCTAGCCTGGACGGTGTTTACAATTTGGCATGTTTTTGCAGTGGCTGGTAGCGGTTTTTCCTTTCCATGTTTAGTGCTTCCTTCAGGAGCTCTTTTAGGGCAGGCCTGGTGGTGACAAAATCTCTTAGCATTTGCTTGTCTGTAACGGATTTTATTTCTCCTTCACTTATGAAGCTTAGTTTGGCTGGATATGAAATTCTGGGTTGAAAATTCTTTTCTTTAAGAAAGTTGAATATTGGCCCCCACTCTCTTCTGGCTTGTAGAATTTCTGCCGAGAGATCAGCTATTAGTCTGATGGGCTTCCTTTTGTGGGTACCCCGACCTTTCTCTCTGGCTGCCCTTAACATTTTTTCCTTCATTTCAACTTTGGTGAATCTGACAGTTATGTGTCTTGGAGTTGCTCTTCTCGAGGAACATCTTTGTGGCATTCTCTGTATTTCCTGAATTTGAATGTTGGCCTGCCTTGCTAGATTGGGGAAGTTCTCCTGGATAATATCCTGCAGCGTGTTTTCCAACTTGGTTCCATTCTCCCCGTCACTTTCAGGTAAACCAATCAGCCATGGATTTGGTCTTTTCACATAGTCCCATATTTCTTGGAGGCTTTGTTCATTTCTTTTTACTCTTTTTTCTCTAAACTTCTCTTCTTGCTTCATTTCATTCATTTGATCTTCAGTCACTGATTCCCTTTCTTCCATTTTATCAAATCGGCTACTGAAGCTTGTGCATTCATCATGTAGTTCTCTTGCCATGGTTTTCAGCTCCATCAGGTCATTTAAGGACTTCTCTACCCTGGTTATTCTAGTTAGCCATTTGTCTAATCTTTTTGCAACGTTTTTAGCTTCTTTGCAATGGGTTCCTCCTTTAGCTCGGAGAAGTTTGATTGTCTGAAGCCTTCTTCTCTCAACTCGTCAAAGTCATTCTCTGTCCATCTTTGTTCTGTTGCTGGGTGGGAGCTGCATTCCTTTGGAGGGGGAGAGGCGCTCTGATTTTTAGAATTTTCAGCTTTTCTGCTCTGTTTTTTCCCCATCTTTGTGGTTTTATCTCCCTTTGGTCTTTGATGATGGTGACGTACAGATGGGGTTTTGGTGTGGATGTCCTTTCTGTTTGTTAGTTTTCCTTCTAACAGTCAGGACCCTCAGCTGCAGGTCTGTTGGAGTTTGCTGGAGGTCCACTCCAGACCCTGTTTGCCTGGGTATCAGCAGTGTAGGCTGCAGAACAGCGAATATTGTTGAACAGCAAATGTTGCTGCCTGATCATTCCTCTGGAAGCTTCGTCTCAGAGGGGTACCCGGCTGTGTTAGGTGTCATTCTGCCCCTACTGGGGAGTGCCTCCCAGTTAGGCTACTCAGGGGGTCAGGGACCCACTTGAGGAGGCAATCTGTCAGTTCTCAGATCTCAAACTCTGTGCTGGGAGAACCACTACTCTCTTCAAAGCTGTACAGGGACATTTAAGTCTGCAGAGGTTTCTGCAGAGGGTTCCTCTGTGCCCTGCCCCCAGATTTGGAGTCTACAGAGGCAGGCAGGCCTCCTTGAGCTGCAGTGGGCTCCACCCAGTTCAAGCTTCCAGGCCGCTTTGTTTACCTACTCAAGCCTCAGCAATGGCGGGCACCCCTTCCCCAGCCTCGCTGCTGCCTTGCAGTTCAATCTCAGACTGCTGTGCTAGCAATGAGCAAGGCTCCGTTGGCGTGGGACCATCTGAGCCAGGCACGGGATATAATCTCCTGGTGTGCCGTTTGCTAAGACCATTGGAAAAGCACTGTATTAGGGTGGGAGTGACCCAATTTTCTGGGTGCTGTGTGTCACCGCTTCCCTTGGCTAGGAAAGGGAATTCCCTGACCCCTTGCACTTCCTGGGTGAGGCGATGCCTCACCCTGCTTTGGCTCACACTCGGTGGGCAGCACCCACTGTCCTGCCCCCACTGTCTGACAAGCCCCAGTGAGATGAACCCCGTACGTCAGTTGGAAATGCAGAAATCACTCCGTGTGATTTCTTCTGCGTCACTCATGCTGGGAGCTGTAGACTGAAGCTGTTCCTATTCGGCCATCATGGAACTGCCCCTGACATATTTTGAAAAAAAAAATTCCAGGTAACATGTCATACTTTAGGACTCATATTTTAAAAATATTGATATCTTAAATAATCACAATGCCATTATCATACCTAATAAAAATTAACAAACTTTGATGATCTTCTAATGCCCAATTTATAATCCATTTTCTCCAATTGTTTAAAATGTTGTTTGAGAAATATTGTTTTATTGTTTGGTTTTAAGCTAAATGATTATATTTTTCTTTGCTGGAAATAATTATTGGTTTGTTTTTGTTTCTTTATAATTTTTTAAACATAGTTATTTTATATTTTATATTTTGTGTTTCTAATAGCTAATAGTTATTTTATATTTTGTACTTGTTATTTCTAATACTTAATGTTCATAGAGGTATAATGCTGCTGTTTGTTTTGTCTGTTGACTTTATTTCTGGTACCTTATTTTCCTGTGAGTTTTGTAATTTTAGACTGAATTCATTTGGGGTTACCTCAAACTGTGGTAATCTTGTGGGGCTTGGATTAAGGGTAAATTCCTACAGAAAGGGATTATATTTGCTTATACCTACTAGGACTTAAGACCACTTAGCATTGGTTTTTCAGCTTCAGATTTCTTTAAAAAATGTTTAAATTTAATTATATTTGTTATTTTTTCATTGACACATAGTAATTGTGCATATTTTTGGGGAACAGTGTGATATTTTGATACATGTATGCAATGCGTAATGATCAAGTTAGTGTAATTAGCATATTCATCATCTCAAACATTTATCATTCCTTTGTGTTAGGAACAGTCAAAATCTGCTCTTCCAGCTGTTTGAACTGTTATTAATTATAATCACCAAACAGTGCTGTAGAATCCAGGAACATATTTTTCTTATCTAGCTGTAATTTTATATCCATTAACCAACTTCTGGCTATACACCCTTTCCAGTCCCTAGTAACCACTATTCTACTCTCTAATTCTATGAGACCAACTTTTTTTACCTTCCATTTGGAAGTGAGAACATGTGATATTTGTCTTTCTGTGCCTGGTTTATTTTATTTAACATAATTTCCTCCAAGCTCATCCATGTTGCTGTGAATGACAAGATTTATTTCATTTTTATGGCTGGATAGTTGGATAGTACTCCATCATATATATGTACCACATTTTCTTTATCTCTTCTTCTGTTGATGGACACTTAGGTTGATTCCATATCTTGCCTATTGTGAATAGTGCTGCAATAAACATGTAAGGGCAGATATCTCCTCACTATACTGATTTCTTTTCTTTTGGATATATATCCAGCAAGGGAATTGCTAGATCCTATAGTAGTTCCAATTTCATTTTTGAGAAAACTCCGTACTGTGTTTCATAATGGCTGTACTAGTTTACATTCCTACCAACAGTATATAAGTTTCCCTTTCTTTGCATCCTCACCATGTTATTTTTTGACTTTTTAATAATAGACATTCTAACTGGGATGAGAAGATACTGTGCATTTGATTTGCATTTTCCTGATGACTACTTATTTATTTTTGCTGTTTAGTTGTTTGAATTCCCTGTGTATTCAGGATATTAATCTTTTGTTGGATGAATAGTTTGCAAATATTTTTTATCTTTCTGCTGGTTGTGTCTTCACTTTGTTGATTGTTTCCTTTGCTGTATAGGTTTTTAGTTCAATATAATTCTATTTGTCTATTTTTGCTTTTGTTGTCTATGCTTTTACGGTCTTATTCATAAAAACTTGCCCAGTCCAATGTCTAGAAGCATTCTCCTTTTATTTTCTTCTAGTAGTTTTATAGTTTTGGGTCTTACATTTAGGTCTTTAGTCCATTTTGAGTGGATTTTTGTGTATGATGAAAGATAAGGTCTACATATGGATATCCAGTTTTTCTAGTACCATTTATTGAAGAGACTGTCCTTTCCCCAGTGAATGTCCTTGACACTTCTGTAAAAACATGAGTTGGCTATAAATGAGTGGAGATACGCTTTGGATATTTGTCCTCTGTAAATCTCAAGTTGAAATTTGAACCCAAATGTTGAAAGTGGGATCTCAAGGCAGGTGTTTGGTTCATGGAGGCAGATTCCTTATGATTGGCTTTGTGACATCCTCATGGTAATGTGTGAGTTCTCACTCTTAGTTCCCATGAGAACCAGTTGTTGAAAAAAGCCTGGTACCTCCTCTACTCTCTCTCTCTTGCTCCCCCTTGCTATGTGATGCCTGCTCCCCTTTGCCTTCTGCCATGAGTGGAAGCTTCCTAAGACCCTTACCAGAAGCAGATGCTGACCTTATGCTTCTTATACAGCCTGCAGTATTGTGAACCAAATAAACCTCTTTTCTTCATAAATTACCCAGCCCCAGATATTCCTTTATAGCAGTATACAAATGGACAAAGACAAGTGGATTCATTTCTGGGTTCTCTATTCTGTTCCTTGGTCTATGTGTCTGTTTTTAGTACCAGTTTCACACTATTTTGGTTATTATAACTTTGCAGTATATTTGAAAATTAGGTTGTATGAGGCCTTCAGCTTTGTTCCTTTTGCTCAGGATTGCTTTGGCTATTCAGACTCTTCTGTGGTTATACATGAATTTTAGGATTTTTTTTCTATTTTTGTGAGGATTGTCATTAGTATTTTTATAGAGATTACACTGAATCTATAGATCACTTTTGGTACTATGATTGTTTTTAACATATTCTTCTAATGCATGAACATGGATATCTTTATTTTTTTGTGTGTCCTCTTCAATTTCTTTTATCGGTGTTTTATAGTTTTTCTCTAAAAGTCTTTCACTTCTTTAGTTAAATTCATTTTTTTTTCTTGTTTGTCTTGTTTGTTGTTCCTGTATACAGATGCTACAGAATTTTGCATGTTGATTTTGTATCCTGCAGTTTGGCTGAAATTGTTTATCAGTTCTAAGAGTTTCTTGATAGAGCTCTTTGGTAGGTTTTTCTATATATAAGATTGTGTCATCTGCAAATAGGGACAATTTGACTTCTTCCTTGCCAATTTGGATGCCCTTTATTTCTCTTGCCTAATTGCTCTGGCTAGGACTTAGTAGGATTCAGTAAGGTGAATAAGAGTGGTGAGAATGGGCATTCTTGTCTTGTTCCAATTCTTAGAGGAAAAGCTTTCAGTTTTCCCCATTCAGTATGATGTTAGCTATGGGTTTGATATATGACCTTTATTATGTTGAGGTATGTTCCTTTTATACCCAGTTTGTTGGGAATTTTTATCACAAAGGATGTTGAATTTTATCAACTGCATTTTGTGTATCTATTGAGATAATCACATAAGTTTTGTCCCTCATTCTGTTGATATAATGTATCTGATTTATTGATTTGCATATGTTGAATTATCCTTGTATTCCTGGGATAAATTCCACTTGATCATGGTAATGAGTGTTGTAATGTGCTGTTGGATTTTCTGTTTGCTAGTATTTTGTTGAGGATTTTTGCATCACTCTTTATCAGGGATATTGGCCTATAGTTTTCTTTTTCTGTTGTATAAGTTTTTTTGTTGTTTTTGTATTCTTGTCTAGTTTTTGTATCATGGTAGTGCTAGCCTCATAGATGAGTTTTGAAGAATTCCCTCCTCTTCAATTTTCTGGAAGAGTTTGAGAAGAACTGGTATTAGATCTTCTTTGAATGTTTGGTATAATTCAGCTGTGAAGCCATCAGGTCCTAAGCTTTTCTTTGATGGGAGACTTTTTATTACTAATTCCATCTTATTACTCATAATTGGTCTATTTCTAGGAGGTAGGACACTGCTTCAGCATAGGCACTGGGAAGACATGACTGCAGTTGGTGGCCAATGTACTGTTTTTCAAAGAGACTGTGTACCTTTTCAGCTCAGACACAGAGGGGTATGACTGCTTTTGTTGGTCAAAGCCCCATTTACCTGGGATGTCTTGTGTTGCTTCAGTTCTGGTCCAGAGAGGCATGGTGTAGCAAAGACTGGGAGAGGTTTTTATAACAGCTTTTTCAGGGCATCATTTTCCTTAGAGGCAGTGTGCAGCTTTGGCTCAGTCCCCTAGGAGTGGGTGCAGCCATGACTGAGGGATGGAACAGTTCTGCCAGAACACCATTTCTCCAGGAATGAGTGCGTAGCTTCAGCGGTAGCTGTGAGTGGGGGCTAGGAGGAGTGCATGAAGCAGCCCCACTACTGCTTGAGCCCACAGGAAATGGTACAAGAGGTGGTCACAGCTAGGCTTGGGGATGTCAGGGCATTGGACAGGGGTGGTTTGGCAGCAGCTTAGCCTCAGAAATGAAGGGATATTGTGGGTACTCACCTCCAAGCAACACTCCAACATTAGTTCCAGTTTGCAGATGGCATTGTGCAGTAGCCACGTAGGCCCCAGGGTGCAAGACATAGTGTCAGCTCCTTCTCTGTGGGATGACAGCTATGCGGACTACAGGCAGCTCCCTCAGCTGGGCTTAAGTACACCGATCAACACTTTGAACAACTATAGTCCTCACTCCAGTAGGACTCACTACTGGAGTGAGGACTATAGTTTTGCTTGCCTTTTGCTAGCCTTTCCCCATGGGGAGAGTTCCTCCTAATTCCCATCTGATCCCTGCTGGGGAATGGGCGGGTGGAGACCAGGTGTTTCCTTCAGTTCTCTGTACAGCTATACTGAGTTCCTGTGTTCACCTGAGTTTCTGTTACTTCTTTGATGTACTCCAGCGCTCTCCTTTAGTCATTTTCATTATGATGTAGTTATTTATTAGTTGTTTAGGCTGTTTTTGTGGTGGGGGCGTGGGAGGCTTGGGCATATGGAGTGCTAGGGGCTTCTTAAGCACAGATTCTTTAAACGTTTTTTCATCTAAAACTGAGACTTAAACAGGCAAGTTACCTTTTATCATCTTCCTTTGTTGTTGGGTAGAACTTTTTTCATGCGTCTTTTCAGAGGGAATATAGCTTTTGAAGGTTTCTGCTTTCAGGTAGTGATTTTTGTTCCAACTCTCCAACATGCTGGGATGAAGGA
The DNA here is from genome assembly GCF_028858775.2 of Pan troglodytes. Lineage (NCBI taxonomy): Eukaryota > Metazoa > Chordata > Mammalia > Primates > Hominidae > Pan > Pan troglodytes. Next base: position 107,195,031 of record NC_072401.2, read on the forward strand.
CTGGCCTCTTTTTGTCCTACTGTTAAAGTCTGGGTCCCTATTATTAGCAAATACCCTCAGGGCAGCCATAGTGTCAGTTCAAGACTATTACACAAATTTTCAGCAATCCCCCCAACTTTTTACCCCCTCACATTCTTAAGGCCCTATAAATTTTCCTTATTCTGAGAAACCCACCTAGACATGTAAAGGATGCTTGTTTAATTTTAAATACCATTTTAGGTGTTTTTTAGATAGAGAATTCTTTATAATAGCTCAATTTCTTCAATGATTCACTTACTCTTAAGTTTTATATTTAGCCATATATAATTCTTAATTTTTAATCCTCTTTGAAGTAGTTGCCTTCCCTTTTCATGTTCTTTTTTTCTGTGATGCTACCTAATATTGCCTGTATCTCACGGGTCATTTCTATTCTGTTAATCAAGGAAATAATTTAGAATTCTCTCGGTATGGAAGAAGATCATGTTGGAGAATTAAGATTTCTGCCCCAAAGATATTTTATAAAAATAAAATTGAATTTTTGGTATTCTATTAATTGTATACAAAGATAGTAAAGAATTTGTTAGTGTTTTAATTTTACATATTTTCTGACATTTCAAAAATTTAAATGTTTTTATGGTACTTACAATTGAATTTTGGCTGTATACACTTAAGTTGTAATATAGATTTTGAAGACGCTAAACTTAGAATTTACTAAATTTAAAAATCCAGTTTTCATTAATATTTATGTTTATCAAGAAATGAAAACAGAGTTTTCTAAATGCCACATGTTTTGCTTTATCCATAATTCATCGACTTGGAGACAAAATAATATTTTCACTTATTAGTATGAGCAATCAATTACATCAGCTACCAACTGAAGGAGATCTCACATTAAACATTCATGGCTGGTCGTTTTTCTGGTTAGAAGTTCATATCTAACAGAGTTCATGGAATATATTACTCATTACATCCCTATAATTGGATCATCTTGTTTTCATAATATTATGACAAAGAAGCAACTCTTAACAGCAGGGCTACAGGGTATACTCACATTACATTCACTGTTTCTTAAAAGGTTTATAGTCTGTTAAAGTAAGGCAGAATTGTGGCATTTTAAGTTTGTTGTTTTCAGTTCTGGTAATTTAAAACATTGCATGATAATAAGATCTTTGTGAAATAAAATTATGTAGGGGTATGGAGGATCACTGTGAAAACATTCTCAAGATTCATGTTTCTGTACTGTCAGGAGAAATCTCTAATACAACCTGTATTAAGATTTTATTGGTACTTGGTTCATTTGGATATCTCAATGACTGACTCTTTATACTGAATTCATTTAATTACATCAAGATTTTGGTGCATATTATAATAACCGTTCTTTTTACTAATAAAGGCTGTATTAATCCTCATGATATAAGCTATTTTTTAGGCCTATCCAATCTGCCATCCTCTGCTCTTACCCATTTCTCTCCCCACATCTTATCTACCATTCCTTGAACTTTTTACTGTTTCTTTTATACAACCTATATTTACTATTTACATGTCTTTCCTTTTTTCTTCCAGCCTTGAATATTCTTCTTCCCACTCCCCTTGCTGGTTGAAATTATACTTGTCTTTTAAGGATCAGTTCAAACGCTGCTTCCTTCATTAAGTCTTCTCTATGGAGTCAACCTGCCTGAAATTTAGTTAGCTACCTAGCTAGATAACCCATGGCCAGATACTCAACTTCTCTGTGCCTTGGTTGCATCATCTGCGGAATGGAGATCATAGTGTATACCTTATGGAATTGTTGGTACAGTCGGTGCATTAATATGGAAAGCAATTAGCACAGTGCCTAGGAAACTGCAAATGTTAAATATTTGCTCATATGGAAGTCAGAATTAATTACTGCCTCTTGATATCCTATTAGTACTTTCTCTTTTTTTGTTGTTGTTTTTACTTTTTTTTTTTTTTTTCCATTTCTTAGAGACATGGTCTCACTCTGTCACCCAGGCTGAAGTGCAGTGGCTCAATCATAGCTCATTGCAGCCTCTAACTATTGAGTGCAAGCAATCCTCCCACCTTATCTTCCCAATTAGCTAGGACTACAGGTGCATGCCATCATACCTGGCTAATTTTTTAGTTTTGTGTAGAGACGGAGGTCACACTGTGTTGCCTAGGCTGGACCTTTTGTAATTTCTCTCTCTTTTTTTTTTTCTTTTTTGAGACAGAGTCTTGCTCTGTTGCCCAGGCTAGAGTGCAGTGCCGCGATCTCAGTTCACTGCAAGCGCCGCCTCCCGGTTTGATGCCATTCTACTGCCTCAGCCTCCCGAGTAGCTGGGACTACAGGCGCCCACCACCACGCCTGGCTAATTTTTTTGTATTTTTAGTAGAGACAGGGTTTCACCATGTTAGCCAGGATGGTCTCCATCTCCTGACCTCATGATCTGCCCCCCTTGGCCTCCCAAAGTACTGGGATTACAGGCGTGACCCACCGCGCCCAGCCTGTAATTTCTTATACTTCGTATTTTGTACTTGTATTATGCTTCTGATACGCTATAATTATTTATGTACATGTTTTTTTTCTTCAATAGACTGTGAACTCTTCGAAGGTAGGACTCCTAGAGCTAGATACTCAATTATTTTTTATTAAATTGAATGACTTGAAACTACAGATCCTTTATTTAAACTTCCCAAATTTCTGCTTTATCTAGGCAACTCTTTAAATTCTTTTATCTCATGTAGATTTCAAAGGCTGAAATAATTGAGATTTTTTAGTTTGAAGAAAAGAGAACTGAGGATTTAATGTACATTATTATTATATTTTTAATGGACTGTTTGGGAGTAAGTTGCAGACATTGTTCACTTTCACTCCTAAAAACAGGACATTCTTTTTTTTGTTTTGTTTTTTTTTATGGAGTCTGGCTCTGTCGTCCAGGCTGGAGTGCGGTGGCACGATCTTGGCTTACTGCAAGCTCCCCCCTCCCAGATTCACGCTGTTCTCCTGCCTCAGCCTCCCGAGTAGCTGGGACTACAGGCGCCCACCACCACGCCCGGCTAATTTTTTTTGTATTTTTAGTAGAGACGGGGTTTCACCGTGCTAGCCAGGATGGTCTCAATCTCCTGACCTCGTGATCCGACCACCTTGGCCTCCCAAAGTGTTGGGATTACAGGCATGAGCCACCATGCCTCGCCAAAACAGGACATTCTTTTACATCGTTACAGTATAGTTATCAAACAGGATATTTAATTTAGTACACATTATTATGTAACCTATAGTCTGGCAGATTTTGGCACATTTAGTTGCATTAAGGTGAAACAGTTTACAGCCTTTGTCTTTCATAACATGGTCATTTTTGGAATAGTTCAGGCCATATTTTTATAGAATGTCTCTCAATTTGGATTTGTCTGATGTTCCCTCATGAGTAGATTCCAGTTATGCATTTTGGGCAGGAATATCACAGATGCGATGTTTTATCCTTTTCAGTGCAGCCTATCAGGAGGCACATTATGTCAGTTTGCACACAGTGCTATTTGGTTAAGCTTTATTGAATTAATAAGTAATTTGTAGAGAGATACTTTCAGACTGTGTAATACCTTGTTTCTTTTCAACCTTGCACTCACTAGTTTATATTCATTGGATGCTTCTTGCCTATGATAGTTACAAAATGGTGATTTTCAAGTCTGTCATCCTTCTATATTTATTAGTTGCCACTCTTCTGTAAGAAAGTTTTTTCTCCTCTTTTTATTTCTTTATTTACCATCAGTATCAACTCATAAATTTTTATTTTATTAAGTGACTTATAATTCAACACTATTATTATTAGTTTTAATGCTCAAGTTGTCCCAGGTTGTGAGTGGCAACCTGACTTTTGACCCCTTGGAAATGCCCCCAACCATTCTATGGCGACTTCCTTCATTTCTGGCATAACAACATATTACAGGCTTATCTTATCATTTACCTGCCCCAGCCCTAGAGTCAGCTGTTTCTCTAAGGAGTCCTGACTCCCTTTACTAGAGAAGAGCATTTAGAAATTAAGATTAGAGCAGTAAGTATGCTCATTGTTAATGAACTGTTACAGCTTCTAGGTCATCTCAGTAGGGACCTGTATGTATAGATCTATTAGGAAATAGATGTATGCATGCATTCATGTACACATACAAACACATATACAACTATACACATCAATATCTACTGATATATCTATATCTTTTATCCATCTATCTATATATATGTATACTAAAAATCATGAGTTTATACAGATACATCTAATTCAAATCTAACAATACAGGATTCTTCCTGCTTTTTCCAAATTCAGTATCTGTATCTGCCTTTTCCAATGGTAAAAATAATAGCCCTTAACGTCATTATTGCATTTGCTCATTTTGTCAGTCTCTCAATATATAGATAGTAGTTTCAGAATTACTATACCCACATCTGTGTGAAAAATATACCTACTGAGTTGAATTCCAGATGGTTTACCTTTATTTTCATCTTTGAAGTGAGGATGTATAGTCAAAGTTCTCATGCAGATACTTGTGCTATTCTGTACAAAATGAATTCTATGAAGAATGAAAGGTTTTAGTTAGTATTAATCATGTTACGTAACAAAAAGAGATTTGGCTATGATCATCAATACTCAGTAGTAGGATAGTCTTCTACTTCACTGAGAACATCCAGGCAATTGCATACTCTTTTACTATTTGGCCTCAAATACCTGTGTGATTTCCTTCTCTGTGTGATGAACAAGGGTAACTAGTGTTTGAGCCTGAGGACTCCTTTTGTTAAGTCCAGAGTCACCCTCTGTTTTTGCCTTGTGAATTTTTGTCCTCTGAGTATAAAAGAGGGTTATGGTCTTTTGCTTTAAGACCTAGAACAAAGCTGGCCTAAGCCACTTAATCCATGCATTATTTCACTGTGGCCCTCTCTGTTCTCCAGTAGTTCTTAGGTAGGTGGTTCCTATAGTAGAGGTTGCTACTAGCTCATAATAACTATATAAATCATGTAGGAGGGAAGATAGTCAGAAGCATGACCTTACCTAAGATAAAGAAGACAAAAAGATAGGTGCTTAGGTGTTGTTCCAGTTATGATCTCTTTTGTTCACATATTTGATGTCTTAGAAATATGGCCCCATTAAATGTACCTGAGAATTTAGTTTTGCTTTTAAGCTACATGAAAGTACCATATTCTAGGGAGAGTGATATGGGGAGAGTGCATACAAACCTTAAACATTACCACCCATTCACCCTCATCCCTTGCCACCTACTTTAGAGTACAATTGACCCTTGAATAACATGGGGGTTAGGGTCGCTGACTCCCCATGCAGTTGAAAATCTGCATATAACTTTTGACTCCCCAAAAACTTAATAGCCTGCTGTTGACTGGAAGTCTCACCAATAACCTAAACAGTTGATTAACACATATTTTATATGTTATATGTATTATAATAAAGTAAGCTTGAGAAAAGGTGATAAAAATCATAAGGAAGAGAAAATATATTTACTATTTATTAGGTGGAAATGGCTCATCATCAAGGTGTACATTCTCGTCATCTTCATTTTAGGTAAGTTAAGGATGAGGAGGAAGTGGAGGGGTTGGTCTTGCAGTCTCGGGGGTGGCAGAGCAGTTCAAACCTGTGGGTCAAGTGTATATACTTCTCAGCTGCGATAAAAGGAAAAAATTTAATGCAAGAGTTTTATCAGAAGGAGATATTATAGTGTCTTCTTTCTAGAAGGCTTTAAAGCTAGCAGATGACATTGCTTGGGATAATAATTTATGAAATCTTAGAAAAAGAATTATGAACTGGTATATTCTAACTCTTTGTGTAGATCACTGATTGAATTGATGTTTCTAGGAAGTATGAATTTTTTTAATTCTAGTGGCAGATTATCCTCTTAGTAGCAAGATATTCTTATCAACCTTTATGTGTAGTTATTATTGTTGACTAAAGTTTTAAATGTAAAGGCTTATCCTTATGAGGGTCATTTATATCAATACTCTGGTTTTTTCTCATTTATTTTCTGTAAAATATTTGGAGTTGAAAAGAATGAACTGACCCTTAACATTAGGAAAAAATATAAAACAAGGTAGTGATGTATAACTAATAAAAATTGGCTTCAATAAAAAGTCTGTGTGCTCTAGTCCCTACTTCTTTGTTGTATGTTTCTATAAACCAACAGCAGCACCCCTTCTTTCTTCTCCCAGCAGAAGTGATTTGGGGAAGCAAGGGAAGAGTGTGGTCAAGGTCTTTGGAAAGAGGCAGATACAAGGTGAAGAATGAAAGGGCTAAAGGCAGCCTTTTCCCCTATTATTGATTCTTAACTAGGTTCTTACCAACTCTTGAGTGTATGGTAAATATGTAGTCACATTATTTATTGCTATTCTTGCCAGAAGGCAAGGGATGCTAAAAGTTCACCAAAGAATGGTCTGATCCACAATGTCAGTAATGCTCTCCTTTGCAGGGAATCCAAAACACAAAAGCTTTTTCTAAGGCCGGTAGGCAGGACATGCAGATGCTGCTTTGTCCTAAATCATTACTTTTCAAACTAGGATATCTATCAGAATCATTTGGAAGGCTTGTTAAATCAGATTGCAGGGCCCTACCCCACAGTTTCTCTTACAGGTCTGGGGTAGAGCCCTAGAATTGCATTTCTAAGAAATATCTCTGTGATACTGCTTCTGCTGCTTTGGAAACCACACCATGTGAAGTATTACCCTAGGGAACCAATATAATGCATGCACTGGCTACTTGATTTCACTCTTTGCCACCCAGATAACATGAACAGTATCAAACCTGTCCAAATATTTCTTTAAAACTTAATTCTTTTTCTGTTTTTAGCAAAGAGTAAGTCATATATAAGAGCTTGTGCATATCTCTGTGCCATTTGCTAACTATAAGAATGTCTATTTTAGACCAGTTATACTGACAAATATAAGTGGAAGTGAAAGTATCCTGATAATGTAAATAAAAATAATGGTCTCCTTTAAGAAAATTTCATTTTTTGTAAAATACTCATCTTGGGTTCTTATTATTTCTACTTTACCACACTAGATGAGACTCAAAACTAGCACGCTTGTTTTCTTAACTTTTAAAAAATTCTCCAGGTTGACAGTGTAAACAGTTTATTGTTGTTGTTGTTTATATTAAATAACTTTAGATTTTAAGGCTATTACATTTTGAACTTTTTGGCATTTAAAATACTAAAAGTGGCCAGGCATGGTGGCTCACTCATGTAATCCCAGCACTTTGGGAAGCTGAGGCGGGTGGATCACTTGAGGTCAGGAGTTCAAGACCAGCCTGTCCAATAAGGTAAAACCCCGTCTCAACCTAAAATACAAAAATTAGCTGTGCGTGGTGGTACATGCCTGTGGTCCCAGCTACTTGAGAGGCTGAGGTGAAAGAATTGGTTGAACCTGGGAGGCAGAGGTTGGGGTGAGTCAAGATCATGCCACTGTATTCTAGCCTGGGCGACAGAGTGAGACTCCATCTCAAGAAAAAGAAAAAAAAATACTAAAAGCATATCAATAGTATGAGATCAAAGAGGTGGGTTTTGTTCTGTTTTGTTTTGTTTTTTCACTTTCTGGGAAAAATTTTTCCAACTTAAATGTTTTTCATTTCTCTAAGTTATATTTAGCTTTGAAATTCAAAACCTGCCCATATTTGACTCAGAACTCTACCAATTTTTGAGTATTTTCTCTTCTATTAAGAGTGAAATTCTCAATACGCATTTCGTTGCTTTGTCAAAATGTTATTTAAAGTGTTTATTTAAACTTATTTTTAATCTGAAATTAAATGCCTCTAAACAATTCTATATATAAATATGGGCACAATTTATATTAAATGGTTTAAAATATAACAAGATTGCCAAGAACATGTTTGCTATTTGCTTAATAATACTCTTTGGATTTAGTGCCAAAATATTAATGTATATCAGTATAGAAATTGAAATAGATATATATTACATACGATATGTATTATATATTATATATATGAGTGATATATAGAGCAAAACATGTGTTAAATTTATTTCTTTTTCTGGGAGAAAGTTAGAGAAGTCAGCCAGAGTAATAGGAAAAATAATTTAAACTGGCAAAGAGATGGATAAAATTTTACTGGGCAAAATTGTCCATTATGACATTAAACATTCCTTATATTAACATGTTTTTTAAAAATAGAATACTAATTAATTATGCTTGGCAATCAAGAGGTGTTACTGTTGATAGGAATATTTTATAATAGGTTTTAATGAAAACCATAACTAATCTGGTGAGTTTTTAAAAATAAAAAAGTAATGTACCATATAATCTTTATTGGTGAGGAATGTAACAAGGAGGTAGAGAACTAGTAGAAAGGTATCTTTATTTTTCAGTGTTACCATCTTCTTATGAAATATTAAAAGGTTTAATTAGAAAAAAAGAAACATGTAAAATGCACAATTTTATTATAATTGTATGATAATACACTTTTATTATTTAAATTTTAAAAGGTTTTTAAAAATTTCATGTGAAGTAACACATAAAATAATTTAATCAAATCCTCCTGAAATGTATCTGTAAGTACAACATAGTTTTTATCAAAATCTGAAGACTTTTTGTAGCTGTAGACAAGCTTATTCTAAATTTTATATGGAAAAAAAATTTGAAAAAGAGCAACAGAATCACTCTAGTCAGTGTTAAGACTTACTATATAGCTATAGTAATTGGAGAGATAGACATACAGAACAATAAAACAGAATAATAAAACAATAAAACAGAATAGAGAAGCATAAAAGGCATAAAAGCAACTCAATGAAAGAAGGATAGTCTTTTCAGCAACCATTGCTCTATCAATTGAACATCCATAAGCAAAAAAAAAAAAAAAAAAAAACTCTACCTAAATTGCACACTTATATTAAAGTTAACCCAAAATAGATCATGGAATTAAATATAAAATTTTAAACTATAAAACTTTAGAAGAAAATATACACAAAATGCTTTGGGACCTAAGCAAAGAGTAGGCAATGTGTTCTTACATGTGACACCAAGAGAATGATCCATTTTGTAAAAATTGGTAAATGGGACTTCATCAAAATTAAAAACCTTTGCCCTGCCAAAGACTATTAAAAGGATGACCAAACAAGCTATAGACTGAAATAAAATATTTGCAAACCACAAATATTCACAAATTTGACAAAAAACTTGGATCAAGAATATATAAAGAGTTCTCAAATCTCAACAGTTAAACAAATAAATAAAAGTCCAATTAGAAAATGGGCAAAAGACATGAACAGACATTTCACCAAAGAGCATATAAGATGGCACATGCATATATGAAAATTTCTTCTATTTTATCAATTAATATCAGGGAAATGTAAATTTAAACTATAATGAGATATTACTACACACCTATCGGAATGTCTCGAATTGAAAAGTAACAACACTGAGGCCGGGCATGGTGGCTCACGCCTGTAATCCCAGCACTTTGAGAGGCCGAGGCGGGCAGATCACCTGAGGTCAGGAGTTCGATACCAGCCTCAACATGGAGAAACCCTGTCTCTACTAAAAATACAAAATTAGCCGGGCGTGGTGGTGCATGCCTGTAATCCTAGCTACTCGGGAGGCTGAGGCAGGAGAATTGCTTGAACCTGGGAGGCGGAGGTTGCTGTGAGCCGAGATTGCGCCATTGCACTCCAGTCTGGGCAACCACAGCGAAACTCCGTCTCAAAAAAAAAAAAAAAAAGAAAAAAAAAAAGAAAAGTAACAACACTGAATGCTGACAAGGATGCAGAGAAACTGGATCACACATACGTTGCTGGTAAGAATTTAAAATGGTACAGCCACTCTAGAAAATATTTTGTCAGTTTCTTACAAAACTGAACATGCAACTACCATAAGACTCAGTAATTGCACTTTTGGGGATTCATTCCAGAAAAATAACAACTTATATTAACATGAAAATCTGCACAAGAATGTTTATAGCAATGTTATTCTTAGTGGCCCCCTAACTGGAAATAACCCAAATATCCTTCAATAGGTGAATAATTCTGGTATATATGTGCAATGGAATACTATTCAGCAGTAACAAAGAATGGACTATTAATACTTGCAACAAGTTGAATAGATCTCAAGGGCATTGTGCTTAATGAAAAAAATAGTCTGAAAAGGTTACCTATACTGTATGTTTGCGTTTATATAACATTATCAAAATGATAAAACTAGAAAGATTGGGAATAGATTAATATTTGACAGGGATCAAGAATGGCAATAGCAAAGTGTCCCTTGTGGAGAGGGGTTTGTTACACAACTTTATACATGGAATCAAGTTGCATAAAAGGATACATATACTGACAAGTGCATGCTTGTAAAAACTGGTGAGAACTAAGGTGTGTAGTTAACAATATTGCACTAATAATGATTTCCTAGTTTTGCTATTGTACTAAAATTATTTAAGATGTCACCATTGGGGAAGCTGGGTGAGGGGTTCATGGGAGTCTTATACTATTATTGCAACTTCTGTGAGTCTAAAATTGTTTCAAAATAAAAAAATTAAAAATAATTTAAGCAGAAATATTTGGAAAAATCAGGGAAATTAAGAATATTGAAATACTTCTCAGCTCACCTTTTTTCAAACAGAAAAATTGGGGAGATGGATTGTAAATCAAATGATAGTTTAATACAAGGCAAGAGCTGCAAAGACATCTGAATATATTTTCTTTGTAATTAATAGTAATGCAGTACTAGTATACACAGATAAACATTGACTTTCACCTTTGACAGACAGTCAGACTTCACAGGTTGCTATTCCTAAGCTCACAGAGAAATGGAGAAAGTCAAATTGATGTAGCGTAATTTGAGTTTCTTTATCAACATTGCTTCAAAACAGTGATTAATGTAGTCTAGGAGTAGCTCAATAATTAAGCGTGGCTGATAGTTTATCCTAGGCTCCCTGAAGACTTCAAGACATCTTGAGGATGTTATGGTGTTATAGATGTTATGTTCATGGAGAAGGAGAAGTAGGGGAAATTCTTTCATACTGAAAGCTTAATAGTATCCAATTTCAATTATACATCTCCATTCAAAATAACTGAAACCTGAAACTAAGTATCTTATTTTGAGTGTAAAAATGACTGAGTGAATGAGATCATTTTGAACTTTAAATTTAGCTTAGATATGTGAAAGGCACAGTTGTATAACATTATACTATTACCTAAATCCCGTGGGACTACTTTGCTGTAAGCAAGGCCTGAAAGTGTAGCAAGATTAAATTCAAGTTGTATACTTTAGAGTCCTCAACAAAAATAAGCACATGCCCTGTATCTAACATAGAGACAGCAGTTCTTTAGCTAGGACAGCATTGGTAAAATGGGCTCACAGCTTTAGTGCCTCATTGCCACATAATGTATGGCTTACTGGGTTTCTCTCTCTCTTTTTCTGTTTGTGAGCCATGAAACCAGATTGTCTTCTTAGGAAAATACAATGCCTTTTTTAAAACTGTACTAACTGTAGCATGTGATTAAAAGAGAAAGGTTAAAAGTCTTTTTTCTTCTTGGAATTAGATTTGCTGTAATTCTTCTCATTATTATGTTATGCTTTGTTCTCCTCTGGAGGGTTAGGCTTCAAGAACCCTATTTATAGACCATGTTTTTAAGTACTTTACAAACAGAGACCATAATGACTGATTATCAATAAAGGTTTTAATGGCCAATATCAAGGGTGTATTATATACAATCTTCTAGAAGTATTGCTTTTTAAAACAAAATGCAATTATTTGATGCGAGAAAACATCTATGTAATCATACAAATTTATCTGAGGTTTATTTTATTTAGGTCATATTTAGGGTATAAAAATTGTCTGGGTTTTTTTGTGTCTATAGGAAATGAACGAATTGAATGTTTATTGAATAATCAAGGAGATTTGGGTTTGGTTTTGACTTCACTAAGTTGTTTGTCATAGCACTAGGCAAGTTTGAAAATTACCATGGTTTATTTTAGAAATATTATGAGTTTACTAGTAAGAAACTTCAAATTATCCATTCAAAGGTATACTTAAGTATTAATAATACTTACTATTTTTAAGTATTAATATGTTTCAGAGATCATTTTGCTTCAAAGGCTAAAACAGGATTTATGTGAATAATGAAATACTGGTTTCTGAAAACCTTTACCAGCCAAGGGTTCAATTCTCTCGTCAATTAGTATTGAAATGTAGTTGTGTGGGGCCATTTTAATTTAGCAAGACTTCCTGATGAATTTTTCTGGAGCACTTCCCAGTTCCACTATATTTCTAGCAGCATCTGCATTATCTTAGGGTAGAAATATGTACCCATTTCAAGATAAGACTTTTCCTAAGCACTTTATATTTTTTTCTTTATGAGTTTTTCCATTGATCACAAATCCTGGATACCATAATAAAAGGCTGTGATGTTTTAGAATGAGGCAGCTTTACATGAAAATGTGTAAATATTTGACATAAATTATTAATGGGTAAATTTTTAGCAAGAAACCACTTTAAGTAGAACAAAACTTACTGTTGAGAGTCATCCAGAAGCAATGAGGGACAGGAAAAAATAATGTTTTCTCTGAAACAAAGATAGTTGCAATAAAGCATTTAGTTCCAGCTTTCAGCATGATTTCTAATAAAGATAAAAGAATGAACAATGGAAAACATTCACAGAGTTATTTGTAGTTATATATAAATTATATATACAGTTGGATGTATTCATGAACCACCCTAGGATTAAAAATATTTGAAAAAAATTTGCATCTGTACTGTACATGTACAGACTTTTTTCTTGTCATGATGCCCTAAACAACACAGTAGAACAGCTATTTACATAGCATTTACATTGTATTAGGTATTACAAATAATCTAGAGATGACAGTATATGGGAGGATGTGCATAGATTATGTACAAATATTATGCCATTTGTATCAGGGACTTGAGCATTCGTAGATTTTAGTATCTGTGGGAGGTCATAGAATCAATCCTTCACTGATACTAAGGGATGACTGTAGTTTATACATAAACTATACATACCTGCTGTGAAAGCCTTGAAGTTGATTTCTGTTTATAGTTAATGCCAAACTAGCTCTTTATTAATTCCATTTTGTACATCTGCAAAAAGGCATTTTCTTGAATAATTTATCTCTTGGATTACCTTTCCAGACTTCTTTTAAATATCTCACAGTAATATTGCTTTTAAGCTTAAAAATCCTCGACATTGCTAAATTTTCAAGATTTTTTAAATCTTAAATGCTTATAGGAGTTGGAGGGAAAACTAATGATGTAGATCCCTGTTTTTCTGCTAATGGGAATTAATTAGTACTGTTCATTATGATTGACATTGGCATTCTCTGTGCTATTCCAGACAGTTATGATAAAAATCAGCTCAACTATACAAGGAACTATTTTATTCCATGCTTTGAACCAGCTCCTCTTAGCACCCAAGCCCATTCATTATTTTTATCTAATTAGGCCAACTTACATTGGAGAGATACCTGAAGCAAGGAAATTTCCTTAATAGCTATGCAATAACAATAGCTCACAGGCACTTAAACAGTACAGTTGTCTAAGATTGAATCATCAGAAGAAGGGGAAAAAAAGTTATCCTTAACCATAGGGTAAAAATGTAGTCATAAATAGACAACTATCATTATTTAAATGGCATAAATATACAATATTAGTAATCAATAGTATAATGTTTATAGATGTGAATTTTGTATGCTTATTTGTGGAAAATTGTTAAATTTATTTTTATGTTGAAATTTGTAGTCACATTTGAAAGTTGACTGTATTCTGTACACAAAAATGCAAACATGCTTCCTAGGAAAAAATAGAAATTTTGCATATGATTACACAGCAAATATTTTCTAAAACTAGGGCAAAGTCTTAATTCCCAGGACAACTCCTTATCTTAAAAACAAATTATTTTATATGACAGTTTTACTCTCACTTGTCTGTTGAAATGAGAAAATAAAAGTATTTTTGTGGCAGTGTGCACATCTAATAAACAAGACATTAAAATGTTTGGAGGGGCTGGAAATAGGGTCATGGCCTACCCCTTTTTAACAACTTCATTGACTAAATACTTCCATGTCCTAGGGAAATAATTCGCATTTTGATATTTTTCAGCAAAACAAGAAAAGGAGAGAAAACTTAGCTGTAAAAGCCAATATTACAGAAAATGACTTAGAAAGTTGCTTTCTGACTGGGTGCAGTGGTTCATTCCTGTAATCCCAGCACTTTGGGAGGCTGAGACAGGAGGATCACTTGTGTCCAGGAGTTCAAGACCAGCCTGAGCAACATAGTGAGACCTCATTTCTCCAAAAAAAAAAAAAAAAAAAAATTAGCTGGTGTGGTATTGTGCACCTGTAGTTCCTGCTACTAGGGAGGCTGAGCAGAAGGATTGCTTGAGCCTGGGAGGTTGAAGCTGCAGTGGGCCATGATCACACCACTGCACACAGCCTGGGTAACAGAGTGAGACCCTGTCAAGGTAGGAAGGTAGGAAGGAAGGAGAGAAGGAGGGAAGGAGGGAAGGAGGGAGGGCAACAGAGTGAGACCCTGTCTAGGAAGGAAAGAAGGAAGGGAGGGAGATAGGGAGGTAAGGAGGGAAGGGAGGGAGCTCTAGGTGACTCTCAGGCTTAAGAGCCAGAGGAATAAATTCCCTGACCTATATCTCCTTTACTATCTGATCTCCTGCTGTGGCTTCTTTGAGATAGAGGAAAAACCAAAGTGTTTTTCATACTCTAACTCAACACATTACTTCTGATACTGAATGCATGAAGGGATTTCCCCACACATAAGAAATTCCTCCAATTCAATTCTGACATCATCTACCTGGAGATAGTGTTAGATCTCACATGTTAAGGGTTCAGTTCCACAAAACTGCCCCCCACTTCAGATGCCAATCACCAGGCTAGGTTGTGACATGTACCCGTGTCACATGGTGTATCACATGGAGAATTTTTAAGCTTAAAAACAATATTACTTACTGTGAGATATTTAAAAGAAGTCTGGAAAGGTAATCCAAGAGATAAATTATTCAAGAAAATGCCTTTTTGCAGATGTACAAAATGGAATTAATAAAGAGCTAGTTTTGCATTAACTATAAACAGAAATCAACTTCAGGGCTTTCACAGCAGGTATGTATAGTTTATGTATAAACTACCGTCATCTCTCATGGTGTATCACCATGTGATATGGGTACATGGTTCCCACCACTGGCCATGGTTCCCATGACACCCTCCTAAGGTTCAACGAATTTTCAAAAATAGCTCACAGAATTCAGGGAAACACTTGAATTACATTTACTGGTTTATTAATAAAAGATGTAATAAAGGATACAGATGAACAACAGATGAAGAAATACACAGGGCAAGGTCTGAAAAGGTCCTGAGCACAGGAGTTTCTGTCCCTGTGGAGTTGAGGTGTGCCACCCTTCTGGCACATGGCTGTGTTTACCAGTGCAGAAGTTCTCAGAACCCCCTACTTCAGGGATTTTTATGGAGGGTTTAACCACATAAACATGATTGATTATTAATTCAATTTCCATCCCCTCTCCCCTCTCCAGAGAATGGGAGCTGAGTCTGAAGTTCTCAGATTATAATCATGTCTTGGTCTTTCTGGTGACTACCCCTTGTTCAGAAGTCCACCCAAGAGTTGCCTCATTAGAACGCAAGACACTCCTATCACCTTGAAAATCCCAAGGAATTTAGGAAATTTGTGTCAGGCACTGGTAGCAGAGACCTATACACATACACACACACACACACACACACACACACACGTATATACATATATACCCATACATATATGTATATATGTGTGTGTGTGTATATATATAATATATATATAATATGTCTTATTTCACCGATTTTCACTGACCAAAACCATCCATATGCCAGATGGCAAGGAAGCCAGTTGAGTAGCCCACGCAGATCAACCTTCAAAGCAGAGAGCAGGTTAAATTGAAGGGGCAAATACTCTGCAGATATCTGACAGAGTAATTGTGGAAATTCAGGAGAGACATTAGAGATCACCTAAAATCAGAAAATTTGAGGTACCTCATGAGAGTAAGTTACATGCATTGTGTAATTTACAGTTAAGACACACTGTCCGTCAATCAGCAGAGTTGAGAACTCTAGCTCTACATGCATTATAGTTCATAATTATGTCACAGTCACCACTTACGGCATCGATGCAAATCGCTTGTTGTGTGTGAAGTTACACTGATCAGCATTGCTATTGCCTACAAAATTAATAAAATTTGAAATTTATTAACCAAAGGGACTGGAGTTTGGCCATATTAGAGGAAATGTTTTGGAAGAGTAGTTTGTCCCACATAACTTATTTCAGTTCGTACTATAATTCTCTGAAAATTACTTTCAGTGACCATACCTGTTATAGAAAATTGCTGTTTAAAGTGATTATCTTAGACAGGGGAAGAATTATAATAACCCTTTATTGGAGTCATTGCTTACGAGGCTTAAAATTTGATTAATTCATTTGATTAAAAGGAGCATGTAAAACTCTTTAATATATTAAGAATTTCCCATTCTCAAAATGAATTCTACCTATTGTTGTTGGAATATGTTTCCTTTTAACATTTTCCTACCTTATTGTTTTCACTAATCTGTTAATACCATCTGGCCAATTATATCAAGTAATTTTACACTTATTGAATGTTCCTGTGGGTGGAGACTATGAAGCATCTCTTCAAACTCTGCTCACATTCTGGAAATCATTGGTCAAAACACTCACTCTGAAATCAAAGATTTTACTTGTGAACAGCAAATTTTGTGTATTTCTCACACAAATGTTATTTTTGCATTCTGGGGTCTCTTCATCCTTTCTCATATAGCTTGTGTTATATAGGTTCTTGCTAAGATATTTTATATCTCTGTATCAAAAAGTAGAAATCATCAATGTCAGCTGAGCTTTTCTGCTACAATTGTGATTATTATATTTAATTGTAAATGCTGCATTGTACCCAACCTGTTTCACAAGGAGATATATTCCCTTGATTCTATATTAAAAAGAAGCCATTGTTAGGTTTGAATGCCTATAGAATATGAAGGTTATAGTCAAAAAAAGACTATTTCAATATAAATGAACCATTTCCTCCTTTTTAAAAAGCAGTAAACTAATTAGCCAAAATATGTTGTAGCTTTACAAATGCTTTTACTAGGCCTTTAGACATGTTCCTACTATACTATCTTTTTATTATACAGTGAGATAGAACTTGCCATTTAATGTCAAACCATCAAAGAATTCAGCTACTTCACATGGTTATAGTGTTTGCTTTTAAAACAATTAATTTTAAGAATTTGAAACATAATACAAGTACCCCTAATATAACCGCTGATTTTTAATGGTTCCATAATACCTCACCAAACAGATTTAATATATTTTGCTGAACTAACTGCAGTTGAATATAAAGTTGCCCTCAACTTATCATTACCACAGATAACACTACAGTGAAAACATCCTACACATAGCTTTTTCTATACTTTTGGTTATTCCCCGTGATACAGTTTTTTGAATATTTGTCCCCACCCAAATCTCATGTTGAATTGTATTCCCCAGTGCTGGAGGTGGGGCCTGGTGGGAGGTGTTTGGGTCATAGGGGCAGATCCCTCATGTCTTGGTGCTGTCTTCACACTAGTGAGTTCTCACGAGATATGGTGGTTTAAAAGTGTGTAGCACCTCTCCCGTCACTCGCTCTCTCTTGCTCCCATTCTTGTCATGTAATGTGCCTGCTTCCCCTTTGCCTTCTGCCATAAATGGAAGCTTCCTGAGGCTTCCCCAGAGGCAGATGCTGCTGTGCTTCCTGTACAGCCTGCAGAACTGCAAGCCAATTAAATCTCTTTTCTTATAAATTACCCATTCTCAGGTATTTCTTTATAGTAGTGCAAGAATGGCCTCATACACTCTGGAAGGGCGATAATAGGGTTAAAGGATGTGAAATTTTTGCTACTAATATTACATATTGCTAAACTGATTTCCAGTAGGGCTTAACTAGTTTATTTTACCATCAGCAATGTTAAAGAACCTCTGCTTCATTCCACCTTCAGTGACATTAATTCATTCAATTTTTTATAAGTTTTACAGGCTGATAGGGAAAACTCATTGTTTTATTTTGTATTATCATCACAAGGTTAGATATTTGCAGGTATTTGGTTTAATATCTGACTTATCTTTTTTGTCAATTTGAATGAATTCTTTAACAAAATGAATATATTAATCTTTATTTGCTGAAGATATTTCTGCAGAATATAATTTGCTTTTTTAATTTCAGTTGCCAACATGTTCTTCTTAAAGCTGAGACATTTCACAGGTTTTGTGTTTTAGTTCCACTTTGTATACTACTGTAGCAGAAGTAGGCAGTTTCTGCTAGTTCTTAAGAGTATGACAGTCTCAGATTAAACAACATAGAGCCTGAGCTCTATAAGTCAGCTAGTAATGGTACAATCAGAAATCTCAGAATTTGTTTAGAAAAGTCTTTTTAAAATGTCAGCCTCTCTACATTGTGCTAACAGAATTCCCAAGAGTATTTATCATTATTATTATTATTAAAAGAATAACCTATATCTAGGAGGCAGCATGAAGGTGGTGATGATAGTTCAAGTGAACCCAGTTTGAGAGATGAAGCTCAAGGGACTAAGAGGAGGCTGTTGGTCCATTTGTCTCTTACTCCTGGAGGGTTAAATGTTAGTTGTGTTTAGTTTCAACAAAGGAGATGCCCTTACCAACTGGATCCTCCTTAAACAGACTGAGCTACTTGAGGGCATCAACTGTTCATGTTCGTAACTTTTATGCCTAGCTGAGTCACCAGCAAAAAGAAGGCAGAGATTTAATGAATACTGAAATGAAATAATGAATGAATTGAAGGGAAAAATAGTATGGGAGGCAATTGGAGTTATAAACTATAATATTGAATGTGACCACCATGAGTCATCAAAGGAGGAAAATAATTTGAAATTTTTAATTATCCCTAAGATCTGAGTTTTACAAATTTTTACCAAAATTAGAATATCTGTAAATATCCATGTGGACTTAAACAAAAAATCGACTTTTTTGATTAATATAATACAATGATACTCATTTTTTAATGGAATAGCTAGTGAAATACAATACAGTACATTAGTTCCTCAAAGCCAATGTTTCAAGATAATTCAGTCTTATGTAATTGTGACCTAAAGCAATAAAACATTGGTAGTTATTTCGCAGTCCTCTTTAGTAGGCTGGCTCATTGGATCTGAGAAGCAGTGCAAAGACAGGAAACCTATGTGTTCTCTACCTTCGCAATGTTTAGAAGACCAGTCCAAAAAACTGTGCCTTATGCAGCTTAGTAATTAGGTCAGTTAATGACATGAACATTTGGCTAAGATTTGAGAAAAAAAAAAATAGGCCAAAAAAAAAAAAGAGAGAATTCAAGTATAAAATACAGTGAATTCCAAGTCAGTAAGGGCTGCCTCAAGGACAAGAGAGAAAGCCCTCTAATATTAAACTGTGGGAGAATCTGCTTCAGCCGCAGGGTTTTTCTATTTGGAAGCCTGTGGGAGCAGGTAACTTCAATAATCTATATTGTTTTGGAATAGATGCCTTTTATAACTTTTCTTTTTAAGAAAACATGCTTAAAAGCATAATTTTTTTCTCTTAATCCTCTCTTTTCTATGAGACTTTCATCTTACCAGCTAGATTTTACCAACTGCATTTCATTTTAAAAATATAATTTATCTGTTTGTTAAGGGATTACTAAGTTGGAAAGACTGAGGCAGTAGATGCTGTGAAAGGCCAGAAAGGAGGGGGATTGATCCTTGGTTGGGAAATGGTCCAAGCAGGTCAACCAGGTCTTGAATTTGGCCTTGAATCAAAGTAAACCTTAGATTAAAAAGAAAGAAGAATGTAAAGTATCTTAGTGAGAGGGAGCAGCATAAATGAAAATGGACTAGAGAGAATTAATGTGGAAAGGGAATTTCAAGTGAATGTCAGAAAAATAGTTTATGAAGTAATGCCAGCTATTGATGGATTGGTATAGTTGAGAACAGCTCACTGAGAAGCTTTAATGTTAAAATCCATTTTTTTAAATAATTAAAGCCAAATTTTACAGTGTTTAAGTGGGAGGTGTTATGGGGCATTGTTTTCTTTTGATATCAAAACCATTTTCCATGATCTCAGAACTCCTGGACAAAGAACCTCTAATAATTTTGTATATCTCATTATCCTTTTTTAATTTTTTTTTTTTTTTTTTTTGAGATGGAGTCTTGCTCTGTCACTCAGGCTGGAATGCAGTGGTGTAGTCTCGGCTCACTGGAACCCCAGCCTCCCGGGTTCAAGTAATTCTGCTGCTTCAGCCTCCCAAGTAGCTGGGATTATAGGAGCCCGCCACCATATCTGGCTAATTTTTGTATTTTTAGTAAATATGAAGTTTCACCATATTGGCCAGGCTGGTCTCGAACTCCTGACCTCAAGTGATCCAGCCTCCTCAGCCTCCCAAAGTGCCAGGATTACAGGCTTCAGCCATCACTTGGACTCAATATGCTTTTAAATGTAATTTTCTAAAAACAGCTTTTGGAGAGAACAGAGGCATCAATACTGTTACAATCTATTAGTTATCTGGCCCTATGGATATTAGTAAGTGACATTCTAGAGTATGAGTGTCAGAGACCAGTGGTTTGTCTATTAAAATAGTAGAATTATCTTACTTGATAATTCTTGAGAAGGCTGTGACTCAGTTTACTAAATTTACTATATTTATTAAATATAAAGCAATGTTTGGCTCCTTGATTCTGCACACCCTTATTTGACTCTGCCTGTTTTCTTTCACATAAGGACTACAGCATTTTTTACTGACTCCTCCTTGACCATCATTTTTTTCATAATATAATAAAAACCTGGCATTTCTGTGAAGTTGACTTACTGGCTTGTATTGCTATTTACTTCTGGGATGTAGTAATATAGGGATATACTATGGAAAGAAACTTAACAAAAAACAGAGAAAATTATCTGTAGTTGTCAAGGGCTCATTAACCTTTCTGTGCCTTAAATCGAAGCCACATTTTTGTGTCTGTGTAGCTTGTCATCCTCAATAAAATCTGCTTGAATTTGAAAATTCTATTTCTAGAGCTGCTTTTTATTTGCTCATTACTGACATCCCTCATTTACTCTTCTCAGGGAGGGACTGGATATTGGTGGGTCTCCCCACCTCGACTCTCCCGAAGGGAGAAAATTCCCTAGGTGTTTTGAGTGACCAGCAACACATTCTTTGGCTTTGCTGTCAAATTGGAAGTGTGTGAATCCTCAGTCCCTCAGGCCAGATTTCAAGTGTTTTCCCAAAGGAACTTCTCATATGGAAAATAGTCAGTCTTCCTTTGCATAATTTTTATACCTAATAAATGATTCAGATTGGGGCTGTCAGCCCTATGGTGGGCACCTAACTGAAGGAGGCATATGAGTGGCAGATTATAACAATAGGTTATATATTTTGGTCATCAGCCTGAAATCCTAAATGAATATATTCTAACTCATTTAGTTTCTCCCCAAAGCTTTGTAAGGATATTCTTAGCATTTAATTATATCAAACCAAACTATAGTTTATTTGGAGTCAGTTATTTGTTCTGGGTTAATTAACACATCTGATTTAAAAGTGATAAACACTTAAAATAAATGGAAAATGATTCCTGGGTAGATAGGTCTAAGTGGATGCAGTTTTGTACCTGACCTGGTTCATGTGTCTGACCTATTACTACTTCAAGGAATGTAGTAGCAGGTGTTGATATTTTTCCAAACGGCAGATTGGTCATGTTTGGTGGGATATACTTAGTGCAGTGTGAAATTGACATTTCAGAGCTCCAGGTTGCTATTTACAGTGACTGGTTTCTATTGATGAACTTTTTGCTTCTTTTACTTACAGACCCACATAAGCTTTTAAAAATTGATTCTCAGTTTTAAATTGATTCATGCTTTTCTTTCAGATAAGGTAGTTTGAATTTCCCTGAATAGTTTTATTCTTGAGTATAATATCTTTTGGGGGATGGTGTTCATTTCACTCTTTCCTACATGTTTCTGAATAAAATAAATTTAGATTTTGAAAGGTCAGTTAGTCCAGCTGCTTGCAATTTGAAGAGACTTAATTCTCCCCAGACAAGCACAATGTATCTCACTTAAAAAATATATTTTAGAGATAAGTAGCTTAAGAATAACTGTACCTATTGAATACCTAGCATGATATCTCCCTCATTTACCTAATAAACAAGACACACATTAGGAACCAACATCAAAATGTTTTTGTACCATATGAAAGCTGTCACAGTTTCTCTTTTCATTGTAAATGGCTCATCAACTTGGAAATTTCACATAAGTAGATCAGAATTTAAGAGTGCAGAGGATATTAGTATCCTCCTAGAAATTTGTCTGTTATGAAGCCCTTTATTATTTCATATTTCCACCATGAAAGATATCTCTATAAGGATGAAGCAAAGCAGAAATAAGTAAAAAGGCAAAGGAAATAACTATACTTAAGGATATGAGTTAAGCATTTTTCTTCTCAGCCTTTATATATGTCTGTCTTTAACATTTATAAAGTGTTTAGTGTGTGGAAAACATTATCTTAATATTAACTCCTAGAGCACACATTAACAACCCAATGATATATGAACTGCTGTCATCCCATTGCACAGGTAAAGAACTGAAGTATAGAGAAATTAGGTTATTTGCACAAGGTCCCACAACTAGTAAAATGCAGAGTTGATTTAAAAGCATAGCCTCTGGATCCAGACTGTCTTAACCACCATTTACACTATGCTGCCCTTATGTGTCCACAAGCAACAGTTTACATACCATTTTTTAATGTTTTACTATATCATGTATCTTATTTTAGTACCAAAGGAGTAATTATAAACATAACACAGTTATTCTGGTATTTTTAGAAATCTAAACTATTATGTCTGAGGTATACAGAGTTATGTTACATTAAAATTTGGAATCAAATTTGTACTCTTTTGAGTTTTCTGAACACATTTCTCTCATCAAACCATTCCAAGGTTTTTAGGTTGCTTTTACATTGAATCAAAAAATACATGTTTAGTAATGATTTGATTTTTCCCCAGAGGTAGTTGTAACCCATCAATTTGAAGGGTCACTTCTAAAGTCACCTTAGAATTATTATTGGTCACAAAAAAAAAATTTAGTTTCAGAATCACTGTTTGGATTTGTTTGTATTCTTTCTTATACATATTTCCTAACATTTCAGTAGTTAATCCTTTTCTTTAGCAGTGATAAAAATTAAAGAGGGGTGGCTATAATTTAAAAAATAGGACAGAAAGTCACATCAGAAGTTTAACAGTGTACCTCTAAATTACACGTATAATATCAACTGATCACCTAATAATGTATTTAGTTATATATATGCTTTATATTAGCAAAAAAGTGAACAAGTTTTATAGAAAAAATATTTATCAGAAATTAAATGATTGTGATGTATTTTATGTTATTGTTATATATCCAACTCAGATATACTAAGTGTAGTCTTATATAAATGCTAATTTATACTACATCTCTCCAGTTGCCCATACTTAAACTCTGTAAGAATTTGTTCGTTTATGAGTGGCTGCAACAGATTTAGAGAAAGATGTGGGATAATTACTCCGCTCAGGCTGCCATAACAAAAGACCACAGACTGGGTGGTTTTAACAATAGAAATTAAGTTTTTCACATTTCTGGAAGCTAGAAGTCCATGATCAGGGTGCCAACAGGGATGCTTTCTGGCGAGGCTTCTCTTGGCTTGCAGATGGCCACCATATTGCTGTGTCCTCACACAGCTTTTCCTCTGTGTGCACACACTCCTTATGTCTCTTTCTCTTATAAGGACACCAGTCCTGTCAAATTAAGGCCCCATGCTTATGACCTCATGTAACCCTAATTACCTCCGTAAAGGTCCTGTCTTCAAATATAGTCATGTTGGGGGGAGATTAGGCTTTTAACATAATTTTTGGGGGACACATTCAGTTCCTAACAATTAGCATCAGTGATTGTGGGTAATCTGCCAGGTTCTGCTGATCATATTCTTTTATTTTTTATGTTCAACAAACTAGCATTGTGCAACAAATAAGGACATTTTTCTTTAACTTACCTCACTTAGAGAAAACTTCGAGGTGTTTTGTATTCACTTTATATCTTTAAGTTTAGGCAAAGTACTAGTATGATGGCTTTCAAAATTTTTTTTACCTTGATCTGCATATAGATATAGATTTTTCATTACAACTCAATTCACATGCACCCACAATCACACATACACATGTACTGTATAACAGAAACAAGAATTTATATTATGAATCTTACCCTCTTAAAAGCATTACACCTTGGTATTTTTCTCATATTCTGTTCTCATTTATTTTTAAATTTAATAAATTTAATCCCATTAATTTAATTAATAATGGTCATGACCCACTAAATTGACTCATGAGTTAACACCAAAAATTTGAAAAACTGCTTGCTAGGTAAAACTCATTTGATCAGTATTGTCTCAAGGTAGCAATGTTGCTGTATGTGCATTCCTAATAACTCCCCTAGAATTTAACATTTAAACATATTTTTAGCACAGAGTTTTGCTGTTTGTTGTTGACCACTCTCAAGCACTCAATGACTGGAAGAAAACTCTCTAGAAAGTGTAATCCTTCATTTAGAGGTGCACCAGTTTCTTTCAAATCTTGAAACAGCGCAACTAAGAGACCTAGAAGATTGCTACATTGTTGAGGTTGGGCTCCTTGAAAGCCAGTTTCCCATGAAAATCAGGTGCATATGCACAGTGATATAAGCTATTCAACAAGTATCTGAATGTATTTGTCATCAATGATCTTTGTCCCTGATATGGCCTGGCTCTGTGTCCCCACCCAAATCTCATCTTGAATTGTAATCCAAACTGTAATCCCCACATGTTGCGGGAGGGACCTTGTGGGAGGTGATTAGATCATGGGGCTGGTTCCCCCATGCTGTTCTCATGATAGTGAATGAGTTCTCATGAGATCTGATGGTTTTCTAAGGGGCTTTCCCTGCTTTGCTCTGCACTTGTCTCTCCTGCCACCATGTGAAGAAAGACGTGTTTGCTTCCCCTTCCGCCAGGATTGTAAGTTTCCTGAGGCCTCCCCAGCCATGCGGAACTGTGAGTCAATTAAACCTCTTTACTTTATAAATTACCCAGCCTTGGACAGTTCTTTGTAGCAGCGTGAGAACAGATTAATACAGTCCCTTTTAGATTAATTGGAGATACTCTAGCATTCAGGGTCCTTTCAGAAAATAGGAACCATTCTAAATACTTCAAACAGGGATAATTTAATATGGGATATTAAATGATATAGCTGATGAAAGCTCTAGAAGCCAAACCAGGAATGGTGACTCATCCCAGAGAATGGTAACAGCAGGAAGCTGCTGGCAGGAGGCAGTGTTACTGAAACCCAGGAGCTGAGGTCATGTGGCAAAAGCTGGAACCACAGAGAGGACTGTCTAGATAAGCTTTAGTCACAAATGAGATGGAGCTGCTGCTGGAGACACTATGGGAAACAAAGAGAAGACAGAAGAAAGAATCTGACTTCTCCCCTGCTCCTACCCTCCATCCTTTTACTAATAGCCTTCATTGGTCAAAACTACTGGAAGCCCAGAGACCAGGGGAAACAGAAAAATGTAGTTCCCCGCTATATAGAATAGAACCAGGGAGAGGCGGGGATTGGATCTAAGACCAACTAATCTAAGCAAATGATTGGCATAGATACTTGGAGTCATCTGGTTTTTTTTTCTTATTTAATTAATTCTATTTTTGTCATAATACCCAGGTAAAAATTCACCCTTGTAAATTACACTCATGTTTATAGATCATAGGATATGAGTTTTAGGCTTTTAGAATATGCCTTTCTCTCTCATGTTTTCATTGAATATATGTGCCTTAATTTATCTGTTTCCTTCTAATGGAACATTGAGGTTGCATTTGACATTTTGCTGTTATAAATTACTCTGACGTGACTATATTCATGGAAAGATAGTTTCTCCTATACTGTTTTATTATTTTAAAAGTTACACTCAGAAGATGGATTAGTGTCCCAAAAGCATGAATAGGTTTTTGACTCTTGTTTTTTTTTTTTTTTTTTTTTTTTTACCAGATTGCTTTTCTATAGCATTTTTCCAGTGTTCCATTATATAAATATGATAAGTTAGAAGAAAAGCTTTGGACAATTGAATTACCAGAGTTTAACTGAGCAAAGAATGATTCATGAATTGAGTAGCCCCCAGAACAGAATATGTTGAGAGTGATTCCTGGCTGTCACATGGTCAGTTAAGCTTATGGATGGACAGAAAAAAGAAGGTGATGTGCAGAAAATGGAAGTGAGGAACAGAAACAGCTAGATTGGTTACAGCTGGGTGTTTGCTTTATTTGAATAGGGTTTGAACAGTTGACCGCCTGTGATTGGCTGAAACTCGGATGCAGTGATTGGCTGAGACTTGGCTACTTGTTATAAGAGTAAGTTACAGTCTATTTATACATCCAGTTAGGTTACAGTTCACTATGTATGGAGAAACCTTTAGGTCAAACATAAAATATGTAAGGAGTAAACTTAAGGTTAAACTTAATTTAAACAACCAATTTTACTGACTTTTATCTACATTAGAATCGTTTCATCAAAAAAATCTTGTTGCTTCATTTAGTTGGTGAGTTATGGTAACTGGTTTTCAATGGTTGGTTCTATGATTATTAGGATATTGAGTATATTTTTCACAAATTTATTGACAAGTGGCATTTTTTCTTTTGTAAATAGCTTATTTACATTTTTGCATATTCTTCTAACAAGTTTGCTAAGACTGTGGATCTAAGAAGACAGAAAACAGTTTAACATGGACTCTCATATTGAAAAAAACAAAAACTATAAGCCTGTGTCTCTCCTTCAGCCCTGTAGCCTGGGTGGTGGACTAGAATGAACTATATTGAAAGATCTCTGAAGTCCATTTCCTAAACCAGCCTGACTGGTTCCCTTACAATTCACAATAATAGCTTCCTTTGTCTTTTTCTTCTCTGTGCCCTTAGAACTGGGGTTTGGGGTTAGGGAGGGTCAGTCTTTCAAAAAACAAGCACTTAATTTCTCGAAGTGTCATCTTGAGAAAATGATGTGTTTTTTTTCATGAAAGAATTGTAGTTTTTTGCCTTTTTCTTTTAACTTAAAAACATTTTGTTCCACAAATAAAAATATTTTGAGAAGAAATAGTGTAAAAAAAAAAAATTTTTTTTTTTTTTGAGACGGAGTCTCTCCCTGTCTCCCAGGGTGGAGTGCAGTGGCGCGATCTCGGCTCACTGCAAGCTCCGCCTCCCGGGTTCCCGCCATTCTCCTGCTCAGAGTAGCTGGGACTACAGGCGCCCGCCACCACGCCCGGCTAATTTTTTTTGTATTTTTTAGTAGAGACGGGGTTTCACCATGTTGGCCAGGATGGTCTCGATCTCCTGACCTCGTGATCCGCCCTCCTCAGCCTCCCAAAGTGCTAGGATTACAGGCGTAAGCCATCGCGCCTGGCCAATAATTTTTATATTCTTAAATCTGTGCCTATGTGTTTTTATACATAGTATGAATTACTGCTTTGTTGTTTTGAAAATTAGTTCTTAGCAGTCTATAGGTTTAAAATTTTTCCTTTAGAATGTGAAAGGACCTTAGAGATAATCAGGCCTATTGTTTTATTTTCTTACATATTCACTAACACAGGAGACTCTCTTAGTTTTGTAAGAAAAATAAAACATCTTTTATATATTTGAGGTTTGCAACAATAAAAAGCTTAATTTAGCTCCTTTAAATGCTTTAATTTCCTTCCTTTGAAATCATTAGACTGCATACTTTAAGTTAAACTCACAATAATTATTTAATTAGCATTCAATATATACAATATAGTTGGGTAAAATATGCTGATTTTTACTTAAATGTTAACGTGGTTAATTTAAGATTTATTTCCTACTTCTAGCTGTTACTTTATAACTACCTGCCCTTCTCCATTCTGTATCTGTCCAACTCAATCTATGATGGTTGTTGGATTAATCTTCATAATATAGAACCCTAATCACATTGAGCATCTGTTCTGGAATGGAAAAAAATAAAATGTTAATAACTTTCTTCATGCAATGGGAGTTTTGTGAGTTACCATTTATTAAAAGCTGACCAAATAAATTCTACTTAGTAAACAAAAATATATTGATACATTTTTATGTCTGGTACATTCTGGCACCTAAGGATAGTGAATTGATTCAGAATTTATGCATATCACACTAGTAGAGAAATTAAAATTCTATAATTTTGTATTTAATCTTAGCTGATGTATGTATGTATGTGTATATATATATATAATGTATATATGCTTATCTTTCTGATATTAATTTTCTTAAGTAGAATATGGATCCTCCAGGCATAACTAGTTTCTATTTCTCATGTACGTCCTCAGAATTCCCGAAACCTCTTTGTTATTGCCAATCTGGAATGACTTTCCTCCCTTTATCACATTTCTATTTATCTTTCAATATGCAGCTTAGATATTAGATAGCAAGTCTTCCTTCTTTTCTCAACATCTTCCTTCTTTTTCTGTGGAACATTACTTTTTAACCTTGAACTATAAGTTACTTAGGTTCACATTTTCTCCTCCATGAGACTGCTACCTTTTGCAGGCAGGAAGTAGCTTAAAAGCATAAGCTTTTGAGTCAGATAGACCAGACTCTGTCTTTACCAGTTTTGCCTACCTAGGCAAGTTACTTGCTTTCTCTAAGTCTTGGTTTTCTCATCTGCAAAATGGGGATGTTAGTAATGACTTCTGTATAGGGTAGCAGTAAGAGTTAAAGAAGACAATGTTTGTAACACACTTAGTACCATGCTTGGTTCATTGTTAAGTTTCCAATAAATTCAAGGCATTTTTAATTATTATATAATTTTAATTATATATTAACAATCCCTTCTACCCTGTGAACTCTTAAAAATCACTCAATGTTTTGGATGTAGCAAGTGTTCAATACATATATTTAGGAGAACTTTAACAAATGTTGTTGAATAAAGGCTTATAGGAATTCAGAAGAGGGAATGATTAGTTCTGATTGTTGGATTAAGGAAGACTTGATTGGAGTTGGCATTTGAACTTTCACGTCTGAGTTATGATTTGACAGAAATGAACAACAAAAAAACGTTGGAAGCCAATGACATGCAATTTCAGGGAGAAGTGTCAGCTAAGCTTTACATTAATAATAGAACTACTCAATGGGTCGGTTTGTTAATAAATGCATATAAAGCATTGGCATAGTAAGAATATGGTAAATATTAGCCTGTGTTTTAACACCCCATATATAGACTACATGTTAAATAAATAACAAAAACTCACTTATAGTATATATGTGTATATACACACACATGCACACGTCATCTTTCACACTAACTTGAAGGATCTCTGTATGGCAACATTTCCTTAATATTTTTGTTTGCAATATCCATTTAAAAGTACAAAGAAAACATTTATTTTAAAATATTGTTTATTTCAGCTATATATTATTCTTCCTGTTTATTTGAATTAGTGAGACAATACTTTGCAAATGGCTTTAAGTTGTCAGCTGTTAAGGATTATCATGCCATTTTTTCCCCACTGGTATAGCTAAATTTGAGAGAAATCTATATAAGTGACAGCTTACAACAGCTGCAATTGCTTGATATGTGAAAACAATCAAGGAATATATATTATGTGAAGTTCAAGGTCATTTTATTTTAATTAAACATGTCTTGAATTATAATATGTTCCATAATAATGTAACTAAGATTTTTTCTGTCATACTCTTTTTAAATTTTTTATTTTAATATACTTTCCAGACATATGAAAGTTACAAGAATAGTACAATAATTCTAATATACCTTTTATCCAGATTCCTCAATGTTAACATTTTGATATCTTTACTTTATTTCTCTCCTTTTCTCTCTCACCCACACATACTCATTCTCTGTCTGAACTATGTGAAATAGTTGCAGACATGACACCCATCATTTACTCCTGAATACGCCAGAGTGAGATTCTTAAAAATAAGGAAAAATAGGATATTTTCTTAAATAACCAAAAAACAATTATCAAATTAAGATCATGCAATATTATTATCTATTCCACAGACCTTATTTAGATTTTGCCATTTGTCCCAATAACATCCTTTATAACAACAGAAAAATCCCATATTTATGTTTTGCATGTAGTTGTCACATCTCTCTGGTTCTCTTTTAATCTGGAACACTTCCTCAGTCTTTCTTTGTCTTTCTTGGCCTTAACCTTCTTGAAGAACACAGACCAGTTATTTTGCACAATGCCCCTCAACTTGTATTTGTCTGGTGTTTTCTGATGATTAGAATCAGGTGGTGCACTTGGAGCAGGAATAGCATAGAAGTGATATTTTCTTCTCAGTGCATCATGTCAGGAGGACAACAAAAATAGTAAAACATAAATTTTGGAAATTTGGAAAGAAACACTTTTATAATTTTTTAGAATGTTTGAAAACTTATATTTCTCAATTTTATTTATATTTAACATTTTTCATTTTTTAGCCAATCAGTAAAATATTAAGTATGGAATAACACTTTCCCTGCAAGGTTCTCTGTCAAATTTTTGCAATTTGTCAAGTGTATTTATTGTTAAATGAAGATAAATATAGAAAGACACTCTTTAGTAAGAAATTTAGTTATCTATGGTATTAAATAGTAACATAGGTTTGATATGAAATAGAGCATTGTGCAAGAATGTTTTTGACAGTTACAAATAAAGAGGTTGAACTAAGTAATTGGTTTGACAGATTTATTTTGCCAAATTTTGCCACCCAAATCTGAGGCCACTAACAGGGAAAAGATTCAGGCATTGCCTATTAATGCTCACTTAGTATTGGTTAGCTTTTTCAGATATTTGAGAGAAGGAATTTTCTTGTAAGTCAGAATTAATTTTAAATCAACAGTGCTCTTTTATATAGAAAGATATATGATACTCAGATTTTATGCCTGATCATTCTTTCTTTCTTATTTTCCCCTCAAGAGAGAAAAAACTAGTGCCTTATTACAAATCCTGCAGTGCATATGTTGAATCTAATTACATGTTTCATATTGCTCCTTGCCAACAAATACATGTTAATAATAATGAATAATCAACCTCACTTAACAAGAGGAACACAAAATGTGTTTCTGCCATTTCTCATGATGGACAGACCCAGGAGTATGTCAAAGATGGTATCCTCACCACATCAGTTGCCTATGACTTATTACCAGCAACCTGCTCTAGATGATGAAGTGTGAAATTGATGGGCACTATAGGGAATTTGAACTGAGATTTCAGGCTACGGAAGCGCTGTCTCACAATATTCACCTGCCTTGTTCATTGGCTCACTGGTTTCCCCTAAGGCCTCTTTTTATAATGCTCTGGAAAATGTTTCCTGGCTAAGTTTATGTATGTGCTACTGTATCTGGCTAGCAACCAGATTGATAGAGTAAAGCTTACAGGAAATTTTACTATATCCTGTTCCCCAGCTGATAGCAAGAAGTCTGAGCCATATAAGAACTGACTGAACAGAATGAATGGATGAAATATTTGAGCATGTCATTATGAGGATATCTTTCACTGCAGAAGATAGTATAGACACTAAAGGGGAAAATGTTGTGCTGTTATCACCTCCCAACTTTTTTAAATTAACTTTTAGAGATTAGTTTGTTAGTGATTCCCACATTTAACTCATGTCAAATGATTCTTTTATAATAGAAGTATTAATTTATAATTTATATTTGATTTATGAAATTGCTTGAATAGTCAAGTATCGATTAATTTAGCAGAGTCTGAAAGTATAGTATATACTATATCCCTATAATTTATTTCAGAAATTTTCATTTGCTTCTGGAATTATTTTCCTCCTGCTTTATTTGAAAAGTCAAGATATTATTATGTTTCTATAACATTAGTAGAAAAATTCCAGGGAGGCAGTAGAGAGACATATAAACAAAACTCAAGTTTTCAAGCAGGCCTGAATTTAAAGGTGTATCCTAGCTACTTAATCTCAAGCAAATTAGCTAACATTTCCAAGCCTTAAATTTCTTAGCTTGGAGAATCATAATATTTACCTCACATTCTTAAGTAAAATAATGTATAAAATAACTTGCACAGTGCCTGGCTTTACTTTCTCCTCTCACCCAGTACTTTGATATTTTTGTTGAGGCATAAACAGTGGAATATAAATGTTAACATTATTTAGTATTTTATTTCATCATGATATTTTGTTTCTCTTTGAACTTACTAAATTTAATTTTCCTTTTCTTTTTAATTTTTGAGACAGGGTCTTGCTCTGTTTCCAGGCTGGAATGCAGTGGCACAATTATAGCTCACTGTAGCCTCAAACTCCTGAGCTAAAGGGATCCTCCCCCTCAGCCCCCCAAGTACTTAGGAATACAGGCGTGTGCCATCATGCTCAGCTTTTTTTTTTTTTTTTTTTTTAAGTTTTTGTAGAGATGGAGCCTTTTGCTTTATTGCCCGGGCTGGTCTCGAACTCCTGGCCTCAAGCAATCCTGTAGCCTTAGCCTCGCAAAGTGCCCAGTTACAGGCGTGAGTCATCTTTCTCAGCCTAATTTTCCTTTCTTTAGAAACAAAATTGGACTCATGACTCTATTAGCATTCTTAAGAAGTATTCTACGCAGAACAGAAGTAGAACAAGCAAGAAAAAGTGAAAATACATCTATTGCTAAGGGAAGGAAGAATTAAAACACAAATATATTTTGATAAGATTTTTAAAAATAAAATCTAAATTTTTGGATTTTTTTTGCACTTATAATTCTGTATCTTAGTTTATTTAACTACTTATCTTTTTTTTTTTTTTTTTTTTTTTAACAAAGATCATGCGGGTTTGGGTGAAGCACTTCTAAGTCAAAATGAACTTTTCCCACAGTGGTCAGGAATTGCCATAGTGCTATTTTCTAAGGTGCATAGCATGTCTGTGTGGGGTAGTTCGTATTCTGAAGCCCAGAGACTCTTTTCCTAGCAGGAATAGTTTTTCTGTGAGATGCTTTGAAAGATATTTTGCTTCATTTAAATGCCCTGTCAGAATAAATGTGCCACTTCTTGCACATACCTTGTACAAGGTCCGCAACCTCTGTAAACTCTGAATGCCACTGGCAAAACTAAGCAATGTTCTGGTTAACCTTCACAAGCAGGGTAGTTGGGAGAAAAATAAATGAAGAGAATATGAGGAACAGGGGAAGAGAAAGAAAAGGAAAAAGGAGAAAGACGGCCAGGTGTGGTGGCTCATGCCTGTAATCCCAGCACTTTGGAAGGCCAAGGTGGGAGGATCACTTGAGCTCAGGAGTTCAAGACCAGTCTGGGCAACATAGCAAGATCTCATCTCTACAAAAAATTTAAAAATTAGCCAAGCATGGTGTGCGCACCTCCCACCTATGTGACAGGCTGAGGCCGGAGGATCCGTTGAGCCCAAGAGGTTGTGGCTGCAGTGAGCCATGTTCATGCCACTGCAGTCCAGCCTGGGCAACAGAGTGAGACCCTATGTCAAAAAACAAAACAAAACAAAACAACCACAAAAAAACAGGAGAAAGATAAAAACATCATTCATGGCTTCATAATATATAGGAATTATGATTACTTGAGAATCCTTTTTTTTTGAGACAGAGTCTTGCTCTGTCACTCAGGCTGGAGTACAATGCTGTGATCTTGGCTCACTGCTACCTCCTCCTGGGTTCAAACGATTCTCATGCCTCAGGTCCCCTAGTAGCTGGGATTACAGGCACGCACCATCATGCCCAGCTAATTTTTGTATTTATAATAGAGACGGGGTTTCACCATGTTGCACGGGCTTACTTGAGAATTCTTAATAATCGCTTCTGATTTTTTGTCTTAATTCATATGTAGATAGTTTATTTCAGGACTTTCACTTTAAGTTTTATGAAAAGAATTATTGTGTTTGTGTACATATAATGTATTTTTAAAAATAACTACCAATTTGGGCTAATCTCAAGTAATTTTTTTCTGTAATGTCAAAGTCATCTCATTGATAATAACTATGCTGGAACACAAGTTCATTTTATTTCTACAAAGCACATCTCACATTCTTTCCCTCTGTCTGAGATGGACAATTTGTTTGAATTTGACCTTTCTTCCTCCTAGAGGCATAAATTTGGGCTGATTTATTTGGATAAGATTGGATATTGCACCTGGTGTGGATAATACTAGATTACATCTTCAGGAAATTGAACTTTTTCTGTTTACCCTTTAGAACAAACAGCTTTCTGAAATGAATATGTTAGAGACAGTGTTAGCTTCTTTTTTTGTTTCCATTCTGCTACATAGGATCTTTTCATTTTACAAAAAAGTAGCTTTGTTGCTTTAGCAGGTTGGTATATTATACTTTCTGAAACTAAACTTCCTGATACATTCTTGGTAAAATTCAGGGTGGTGTGCAGTTGGTGTTGACCTATATGCCTTAAAACTTGTTTGTATTAATGTAATCTACATTTACAGAAAATTACAAAAATAGTACAAAAAAATCCAGATTCACTGTTTACATTTTTATTTTGCCCAATTTTTTTTTTATCATTCATGCTCCAGTTCTTTTTCTTTCTCTCTCCCTCTGTATATGTGTGTATGTGTATGTATATATTTTTCTTGAACCAGTTGAAAGTGAGTTGTAGGCACTGCACCCGTTTAACCCTTACATTCTTTTATATAACCAGAATAGAATGATCAAAATCAGGAATTTTAATATGGATACAATGTTACTATCTCCATAGCCTATATTCAAATGTCATCAATTGTCCCAATATCTTTTATATTTATCTTATATCTTATTCAGTTCAAGATTATATTGTATGTAGTTTTCAAGTTTCCTTAGTTTCCTTTAATACAGAATTAGCTTCTCTTTTGTCATTTATTATCTTCATATTTTTGGAGAGTACAAGCAAATTAGTTTGAAGAATGTCCATCAATTTGAGTTTGTCTGATTAGATTCATATTATGGATTTGGGGCAGGAATACTACAGAAGTGATGCACCACAGAAAAGGCATGGGATGTTAGTTTATCCTGTTATTGTTAATGGTGATGTTAAGTACCTAGTTAATATGGCACCTGTCAGGTTTCTGTACTATAATGTTACTGTTTTTTACTTTGCAATTAAGTAATTTTTGGTAGTCTGAGACTATGTACATATCTTATTCCTCACCTGCTTTTCATTTAGCATCTGTCGTAGTTTGTTTTTTGTTGCTGTAACAGAATATCATAGACTAGGTAAATTATAAAAATAGAAATTTATTTGGCTCATGGTTTTTGAGGTGGAGAAGTCGAAGAGCATGGCACTAGCATCTGGTGAGGGTCATCCCATGGCAGAATGTGGAAGGCAGAAGAGAGCACATGAGACAGAGAGAGACACCAGGGACCAGACTAGCTTTATAACAATTCACCCTCCCAATAACTAACCCATTCCCTAAATAATAACATTAACCCATTCATGAGGGCAGAGCCCTCACGACCCGATCACCTGTTATTAAGCCTTACCTTCCAACAAAGTTGCATTGGATTGAACTTACAACACATGAACTTTTGGGGAACACATACAACTCAAAATAGCATCCATTGATGATTGTTTCCTGAATTAATTATCATTAATTACTATAATGTTTGCAAAATTGTGACTTTCTAGCACCCATAATTTATTCTACATTCATTAATTGGCAAACTAAGGAAAAGCTTTCCTTTCTCTTCCCCACTTATCATTTGTTTTCTTTATCTGTATCAGGATAAATTCGTGGATTCTTATTTTTTCAATGGTTTACATTCTATTATTATCATTATTTATTTTGATACTCAAATTTTCCCACATTTGGCCAGTAAAAGCCCCTTCAAACTAACTCCTGCATCGTTTTGACATGTTCTCATCACTCCTGGAGCACTTCCTTGGTTTCTGACATCACAAAATGTTCCAAGATTATATTGTCCTTTGACCTAGCGCTGAAAGTAGCCTTTATTCCAAGATCTGGATGTACAGTGTAATAATAGCTACTGGTATGCTACTGCTTTTAGGCCTTCTCAGTGGACACAACTAGGACATATGTGTGTCAGTTTGTGTATATGTTTGTGTGTAATCAGATCAAACAGATACTCAGATACTTCTAATTCTAATCCAGAAGCAGAGAGTTTGTTTTAGTCTTCTCATGTTGAACAGTAAGAAACCTGAGAAATTTGCTCATTTGTAGAATACACAGAAAGTATTTTCAAAATTGTTGACTTATAACATTTTTAAAACAAACTAATATAAAGTCATCACAGGAAAAGAAAACAGAGTACCATCTCTTATGAATATAGATGTGAAAACTCTCAGCAAAGTATTAGTTAACCAAATCCAGCAACAGATTAAAAAAAAAAATCATACACCATAACCAAATCAATTTACCCCAGAAAGGCAAGGTTGATATAGCATCCAAAAGTCAATTAAAATAATACATCATGTCAATAGTATACAGGGCAACAACCACATTTATTTGTATCAATATCGATTCATGGATTTTTATTTTGTTCAATGAGTTGTGAAATATTTTGACACTCAATTTCCCTAATGCCTACATAAAAAAGGCATTTGATAAAATGCACACTTTCATGCTTAAAACACTTAACAAACTAGGAAAAGAAGGGAACATCCTCAACCAGTTAAAAGACATCTACCAAAAACCACAATTAACATCATACTTAATTGTAAAGGCTAAATGTATTCTCCCTAAAATCAGTAATGATGAGAATGTCTTCTCTTACCAGGACAACTAGGAATAAAAAGGAAAAAAAAAAAGGCCTCTACATTGGAAAAAGAGAAGGGAGAAAACTATCTCTATTTGCAGATAACATGATCTTCTATACAGAAAATCCTAAGACATCCACTGAAAAACTATTACAATTACTAAACAAGTTTACCAATATTGCAGAATATAAAAGCAATATACAAGTTAGTTGAACTTGCACCTGCAATGAACAATCTGAAAGTGAAAGGAAGAAAATAATCCCATTTACAACCCTATCATAAAGATTACAATAACCCTTACATCACATCATACTCATAAATTAAATGGATCAAAGATGTAAAGTAAAATGTAAAACTATAAAACTCTTGGAAGAAAACATCGACATAATTATTTGTGATACTGGATTACACAAAGCCTTCTAAGAACGACACTAAAAATACAAGCAATAAAATAAAAAATGTAAATTGGACATGATCAACATTTTAAAACTTTTAAGGCCGGGCATGGTGGCTCATGCCTGTAAATCCTAGCACTTTTGGAGGCTGAGGCAGGCAGATCACTTGAGGACAGGAGTTCGAGACAACCTTGGTCAACATGGAGAAACCCTGTCTCTACTAAAAGTACAAAAAATTAGCCGGGTGTGGTGGCTCGCACTTGTAGTCCCAGCTACTAAGGAGACTGAGTCAGGAGAATCGCTTGGACGCCAGAGGCGAAGGTTGCAGTGAACCGCAGACTGCGCGCCACTGCACTCTGCCCTGGGCAACAGAGCAAGACTTGGTCTCAAAAGAAAAACAAATAACTTCTGTACTTCAAAGAACACCATCCAAAAAATA
Organism: Pan troglodytes; assembly: GCF_028858775.2. Classification (NCBI taxonomy): domain Eukaryota; kingdom Metazoa; phylum Chordata; class Mammalia; order Primates; family Hominidae; genus Pan; species Pan troglodytes. The sequence goes on from NC_072401.2 coordinate 107,232,601, forward strand.
AAAAAAAAGACCACAATCCACATAATGTGAGACTATTATGGCAAATTATATGCCTGATAAGAAACTTATATCTGAAAAATATAAAGCAATATTATTTCCATAACAAAAGACAAATAACCCAATTTTAAAATGGGCAAAGTATCTGCGTAGACATTTCTTCAAATAAGAGATATGGGTAAATACTAAGCACATGAATATATGCTCAACATCATTAGCTGTTAGGGAAATGCAAATCAAAACCGTAATGAGATACCACTCCACATCTGATAGTATTGCTACAAATAAAATAGCCAGATAATAACAACTGTTGGCCAGAATGTGGATAAATTAGCATCCTCATATACTGCTGTTAGGAATGTAAAATGTTGCAGCCACTTTGGAGAACATTTTGACAGTCCCTTAAAGCTTAAACATGATAATATGACTCAGCAAGTCTACTCTATGTTTACACCCACGAGAATTGAAAACATACACCCAAACAAAAACTTGTGCAATGAATGGTCACGTATGTGCTATATGTGATGTATCCATCAACAGTAATATATTTATGTAATTTACATATGCTGAGAATGGGGAACATACTCAAAATATTTTTTTTACTGATAAGTGTTCAATAAATTTGGAGACCACTGTCTTAGAGCAATAGTTACCATACTTTCCATGCATGAGGTTCAACAAGGTGTTTGTTAAAGATTTCCAGGCCCTAACCCCAGAGTGTCTAGTTCAGTAGATCTAAGGTAGAGCCTAAAAGTTTGCTTTTCTAAGCAGTCTCCAGATGATGCCAGTGCGTTGGTCCAGGGGACATGCTTTGGGTACTTAGATTGTTGTCCCTGTTATGCTAAAGCTTACTGAGGATGCCTGTTAAAATACATATTTTAAGGCCCCACCTCTAGAAATTATATATCAATAGGCCAAGAATTGGCTTCAGAATTTGCATTAACAGTGACCGCAGGTGATTCTGACTCAGTGGGCCTAAGGATCATCACTTTTTGAGTAATGCTGCTTAGGAGCTTAGAGAGTGGAGTTACGAAATGGTGGGTGTCAGTCAGGGAGAAGCAGCATTGTCCCTTTTGAAAACTGGGAAACTGTTCTTCAAATATTCTCAGAGTCTGAGAATAAATTCAGAGTCAGGAAAATTCTCCTTGGATTCTCTCTTAAAGGATACTGATGGAAAAAAAAGACATGAGCTAATGAGAAGCATTCAATAAAATAGAAATGTTTGAAAGCTTCTTCCCCTCCTTGGGAGCTAGATTTATACTTTTGTTTGCAAACAAATTTTCAAGAATATAGAAATTATGTAAAGCAAGATTTTTTGGTATCATTATTACTATTTTAAAACTAAACATTTAAAACTTTTATTCCATTAGAACACCATAACCTTCACATACATTTACTGACTACAAAATTGATAAAGTAAAAGAAAGAAAAATAATCACCTTTGGTCTTACAATTATTGTAAAACTTCTGAATTTCTTTACAGGTTTTTGTTTTTGCTTTTAGTACAGAGTTGTGTTATTGTTATTTGGTTTCATGATTTCTTTGTATTAGTGATGATAGTGTATATGATGTTTTGTTTCCTTTTTTCCTCCTGAATTGTGTCATAAATATTTTCCCTGTGGTTTCATAAATACTTTATAAGGATGGCCCATTGAATTATAGTGTACCGCCATTTGTTTTACATTTTTAAATATTTAGAAGTTATATTTCATACATTTTCCATTAGATTCATAGAGTTTTATAATTGGAAGTTACCAAAGATGATTTCTACTTGTCCATTTTACAAATAGTTAAACCAGTTTTCCCAAAGTCACAAAGTTAAAAAATGGCAAAGTTAGAGCTAAAGCCCGTTTTCTCACTCTTGTACTGTTTATTCCACTATGTTGTGCTGTTTTCTCTAATAATTTAAAATTTACTGGAAAGAACATTAGATTTGTGTCACTTTGTTTCCTACTTAACCCATTTATTCTTTGTTCTTTTTTCCTCTTTTTCTGCCTGCTTTGAGGCAGTTTGAGTATTTTTTATGATTCTGTCTTATCTCCACAATTGACTTATTGAGTATATCTCACTTAAAAAAAAGTAGTCGTTTCCTTAGGGTTTAAGATACACATCTTTATCACAGTCTAAAGAGCTTTAGAATAAAGTTTTCAGAAAGAGCTTTAGAATAAAGTAAATGCAGGTACCTAACTGACACATAGTTTTAACAAAATATATCTTGTTTGTTTAGTATAAATTAAGATATTTTGTATATTATTGACATTTATAATAACTAAATAAATTTCTTATATTATCCCTACTTTTTTTTAATGCAAAGACTGCCAAGCATGTTGTATTCCTTAACCCAAATATGTCAAGTTCTTATAGTGGACAAATGTGAATTTCAGATCTCCCCATTAACAAGACATTTATAAGAAGACTGTTTTCCTAGGTTTTCTTTTTAATTGCAGTGCTGCTAATAGAGACGACGTGTCTTCAAGGGGAAGTGACCAAATCTTGAACCTTATTTAAAACTACCATAGATTTTTGAACTGTGAATTTTATTATTAAGACATGAAATTGTAGTTTGTGTGTCTATATGTGTTTTCTCTTTTTTGCCTTTGCAACCAATGTAAGTGTACTCATTGAATGTTGGAGTTAGAAAGGGACTCAAAAGCTCGTTTAAACCAAACTCTATATAACAGAAAAGGAAACACAGGCTGTACTGATTATCTATTGCTGCATAATAAATTACTGTAAAACTTAGTGGTTTATACAGCTAGTATTTATTATCTCACAGTTTCTGTGGTCCAGCAATCCTGGGATGGCTTAGGTGGGCCCTCTGGCTCAGAGCCTCTCACAAGGCTACACAGTCAGTGTGTAGGCTGGGCTGTGGTCTCATCACAAGGCTCACCTTGGAGAGGACCCACTTCCAAGTCCATTTACATGTCTGTTAGCAGGATACTGTTCAAGTACTGTTGGAATGAGGGTCTCATATCCTCACTGGCTGTTCACTGGGAGCATTAGTTGCTACAGGCCTCTCTGTAGGGCAGCTGAGAGCATCGCAGTTGGCTTCCCTCAGAGTGTGCCATGGAGAAAGCAAGCCAAAGAGGGAATTCACAGTCTGTTTATAACTTAAACAGACTTGGAAGTGACATCCCATCCCCTTTACTATATTCTGCTCATTTGAAGTGAGTCACTAGGTTCAGCCTATAATGAAGGGGAGAGGATTACACAAAGGTGTGAATACAGGAGGGAGGACCATTGGGAAGTACCTTAGATGCTGCCTACCACAGAGACGCGAATAAGTGAAATGCCCAGTCATACATACATTTTGTTAGTGGCAAAGCAGGGCCAGCTTCCTGATCTCTCAATTCTCAGTCAGCCCATTGTTCTTTTGAATTTTCTCTAGTCATTAAAAAAAAAAAGTTAATGACATAATAACCCTTACTTTTTGAGAGGATAAATCACTTTTAATTCACTGCAACTCACCAGATTACTCTTAATATTGCAGTAGGGGAAAGATGCAGAGAAAAAAAGAATAGTTTGATATTATTACTAGTTTTGCTTTTCTACTCAGTGGAAATCCGTGCCAAGTATAGAAGCAAAGTTGTAAAGGAGAACTAGGAATGTTGACAGCAAACTAACTTAGAGATCTCCCAGTTAAAACTTCAAACTACACACCTTGATCTGGATTTGTTAGTTGGATGCTTCTACAATAAACTCATATTTTTAAGAAAATGATAGATATGGATATTAGTATGCTTTACAAATCCTTACATAATTTACATTATGATTCAAATAAAATAGGTTAAAGCCAAGTTAAGAGCATTAATATGATTTAAAAATGTGAAAGGCAAGGCTGGGCATGGTGGCTTATGCCTGTATTCCCAGGGAGGATCGCTTGAGGCCAGGAGTTCGAGACCACCCTAGGCAACATAGTAAGATTTTTGTCTGTAAAAAAAATTTAAAACAATTAGCCAGGTGTAGTGGTAATGCCTGTAGCCCCAGCTATTCAGGAGGCTGAGGCAGGAGGATCACTTTAGCCTGGGAGTTTGAGGCTCCAGTGAGCTATGATTGCACTATTGCACTCCAGTCTGGACAACAGAGGGAGACCCTGTCTTCCCACAAAAAAGAAAAAGCAAACGGCAGCAGTAGCACTGTGCTTGGATCTAGGAGTGCTTATTGCCATCAAATGTTTGGGAATAAACCCTACAGAGCGATGGAGGTAAAGCAGAAAAGGGAACACACCCAATTTGTGATTTGAGGAAAGATATTAAGGATATAAGTAACACAAATTGCCCTCAGTGCCTTTTTAAAAAAATTTTGTGTTTTCAGAGCAGTTGTTAGCTGAAAAGGAAGTGATAACCAACATCCACTCATCCTTATTGTTTTATCACTGTACTAAAGCATGGACAGCTAATATATATCTAGCAAACAATGAGTTGTTATGCCTCTACTTAAGAACCACTTTCTCATATAGGAAAAGTGAACTGATTTTTCTCATGGCCAAAAAAACAATCCAGAACAGAAATAGAAAACAGCCATTCCTCTGATATAATTGAGAAGTCTATTAAGAAAAAAGAGGGGCCGGCCAGGCACGGTGGTTCATGCCTGTAATCCCAGCACTTTGGGAGGCCGAGGTGGGCGGATCACGAGGTCAGAAGATCAAGACCATTCTGGCTAACACAGTGAAACCCCGTCTCTACTAAAAATACAAAAAATTAGCCGGGCGTGGTGGTGGGCGCCTGTAGTCCCAGCTACTCGGGAGGCTGAGGCAGGAGAATGGCGTGAACCTGGGAGGCGGAACTTGCAGTGAGCCGAGATCGCGCCACTGCACTCCAGCCTGGGCAACAGAGCGAGACTCCGTCTCAAAAAAAAAAAAAAAGAAAAAAGGAACAAGGAATGATAAGATGTAGAACTATTTGGTTGCTGATGAGTAAAACACGTTTGTTTTTTTTTTAAATTGCTTTGAATGTCATTGATGTGTCTCAGTGCAAAAGTTACCTTTTCAGAGAAATGTGCCTCCAGCATCGTAACTAAACTTTGTCCTTCCACATTCCTGTCATTACCAGGTTATTCTGTGTAATATTTCATAGCAATTATACATTTTAAAAATTGTCTATTTTCTCTCCTTGAGAACATATACACCATGAGAGCAGACACTTTTTTCCATCTCATTCACTACTGGATTCCCAGAACCTAAAACAGTTCCTAAAACACACTAGGTACTTAACACTTTTGTTGAATGATTAAATACAGTATTCCAAATACATAGAAGAATCTGTATGTCAGAGCTTTACAAACTTTCACTTTTAGCATGTTGGTAATTTTTTCGTAGCACTACTAGACCAAAGGAAATATATAACTTTTTCATTTATTAGATAATTATGTCCAAACAACTTAATAAGCATTTATATCTAAAAAACTTAGGAGCCCTTAGGGAAAAATATACATAAATTTAAGGAAAATAATGTTTTATGTCATTCTTAACCAGTTACTTACAAATGTAATATATGCTTCTGTTGTGGACTTCATAACTTCTCAAACAATAGGATCAGATTGGACACTGCTCTTCATGTTCTGTTCCACAGTGATTCTAAGAATGGCTTTCTATTACAGCAACTACTAAAAATCCAACTTTGCAAAAAATATGATGTCAATAAAATTAATGTAGTGTGATCTACTGTTGAAACTGTGAACTGTCTCATCTAGTAGTCTGTGTGGTATCCAACAGATATTCAACAAAGCTGTATTTTCTTTGAAAATTTAAACTATCCCACAGTACCCTGAGAACCATAATTTAAATGGGTTAAGTTTACTTCATTTTTTTATATGGTATATTGAAAGCCTGAATGTTCAGGGAAGAGGCTCAGACTCTTCTTTGTAAGCTGCGAGGAAGAAAAACAAGCCATGAGCTACAAGAAGCAACCTAGGATTAGGGCACTATTAGCAGATCAGGGTCAGAAACATTGACCTGGAGAAATCAGTCATAGTCAACACTTAAGAAATCAGAATCTGGGCATATTAAAAAATACTAGAGCAGAATTAGACTGCTAAACAAATCAAGAACCTTTAAATTAGAACAGACAAGGCTAGCATGAGTTGATTTTGGTATCAAAACTTAGTGTTGATTATAAAGTATTAATATCATGTTGAGTAGGGTTTCCCTGCATTGAAAATGAGATTGAGCTAGATGACCTATAAGATCCCTGGTAAATCTCTTGTAAAATGATCTACATAAAAGAGCAGTATTTTTTAGAATTGTGAATCTTTACTGCCAGAAGGAAACTTAGACATTTTCTGCTTAAATTCCCTCTACATCATTCTAGTTATAATGAAGCTTAGTCTAGCAATTGCTTTTATGTGCAAATATGAAACAATCATTCTGAAATTCAAACAGCTTATTTTTAATGAACAAGGAAAGCCTACAGTTTCTATGACTTAAAGCTTTTTAGTGTTGATTTCAATTGTGTAATAAAATCTGTAATCTTAATATTTATATAAATCTAAATTAGAATTTGTAAAAATAGTCAAGCTTATAAAAGTCTCATATAAAAGTATGAGAGTAATACTAACTGAATTGCATTACATTTGACCATATGCTAGCCTTTATAAGTGTTATCTAAATCTTAACTCTCTAATCAGCCGCTACCAATTAAATGGAGTTGAAACATCTCTGACCTATAACAACCTATAGCAAGATGTGCACTAGTATATTTAATATATACTGACACCAGACTTCAGCAATTTTGTCAAGACCTTTGTAAGGTTTTCTTGTATTCTGTTACCTTATTTCCTAAGCCCTATCTCTGATCAATCTGTTTTCAAGCTTACAAATAAGAAATTATTGCTAATTTTTGGGGTTGTGATATCATGATTATGTTTTTTTTTAAAAAAATCTTTATAAGAGATACATACTGACATATTTCAAGGTGAAATAATATGATTGTCTGGAATTTTCTTTAAGATTAAAACAGAGTTCATTCTTAAAAATGCCTATTTTGGTGTTAACTGAATTGAATTGAATTGAAAAAAATATGCCTTACAAGTTTTATTTCGTATTTACCCTACCACCCTACCTATATTTTTATATGCATTATTAAGGGAATGCTCTTTATAGTGTGCAGTTTCTACCTCAAATCTCCGCATACTGCATAATCTTGCTTCTCACTCCCTGCCCCCACCCACCGCAGCCAAGATCTAAGTCCCTTTTCCACAAGCCAGTAAAAAAAATTAATGAATTTATGGTTACTTTTTAATCTGCATAAACGATGTGAGTATAGCATGAAGCCCACCCTGACAGAGCTATGCTGTGATCTTTTCAAGTTAGATTAAGGGCCCACTAAGCAGGGCGTGCCCATTAAATTATAATGTTGTAAAGCTTGAATTCTGGAACACATACTGCTGGCATTTTAGTTTTTAATAGGATTATCCCTACTATGAAATAATTTGAGAACATATGTTATATTCCTGTGAAACTGTGGGTTGATTTGGTATGAAAAGAGATGAGCTGCTTTTCTGTCTGTGTCCAAAAACTATTTGTTTTTAATACTCCAGAGATTATAAGACATATACACAAAATGAGCATCTCATGAAGCATTTTGATCCTTATTAATCTTACATAATAATGTTTTCTTATTCATGTACTTGAAATATAACAGTAAAAGCACATCTTAACTGTATAAGTCTGAAAAAGGCAAAACTATGGAGACAGTGAAAAGATCAGTGGTTGCCAGACTACTGGGAGGAGGTAGAGATGAACAGGTGGAGCACAGAGGATATTTAGGGCAATGAACATCCCCGTACGATACTACAATGGTAGATATATGTCATTATATATTTGTCCAAACCCATAGAATGTATACCACTAAGAGTGAACCCTAATATAAACTCTGGACTTTGAGTTATGATGTGTCAATGTAGGTTCATCACTATTAACAAAGGTACCACTGTGGTTCATGATGCTGACAATGAGAAAGGCTGTCAAGGGGAGGGGAGCAAGAGTTAGGTGGGTATATAGCAAATTTCTACAGCTTCTGCTTAATTTTATTATGAACCTAAAACTGCTCTAAAAAATAAAGTCTATAACACACTCACATGTTTTAATATTTTTGGTGTGTTTTTTTTCTGAACTGCCCAAGGGTTTAACAACTCTGTGGCCTATAAAATGTCTTCTATTCAACATATCCTCACCAAGAAAGTATATTCATATATGAAATAAACTTACTGGAGTCTTTCGCATTTCCAAAATTTGAGCTGGATTTTTCTTTTTATTTCTACCACGTTTGTTTTTACTTTTTATTATTTCTGCTTTTATCTATCTATCTATCTATCTATCTATCTATCTATCTATCTATCTATGAGACAGAGTCTCACTCTGTCGCCCAGGCTGGAGTGCAGTGGCGGGCTCGGCTCACTGCAACCTCCGCCTCCCGGGTTCAAGTGATTTTCCTGCCTCAGCCTCCTGAGTAGCTGGGATTACAGGCACCCGCCACCACGCTCAGTTAATTTTTTGTATTTTTGGTAGAGTCGGGGTTTCACCATGTTGGCCAGGCTGGTCTCAAACTCCTGACCTCAGGTGATCCACCCACGTTGGCCTCCCAAAGAGCTGGGATTACAGGCATGAGCCACCCTTCCTTGTATATTGTGGGTTTTACTTGATATATTGGATCAAATACTTGTTGTTTATTTTTCCATGCTTCTTGTTTTCCAATGAATGTATCTTATAAAAGCTGTAGACATTTTTCTGAGACCTGCTTTGGTTGTATCTCGTAAGTATTGATATATCATGTTCTCCTTGTTCTTCATTTCTTAATAGTAGTGCTTTTGTTCTGATTAATATTTTAGAGTATTTATGAAGTATTTTTTATTTTTATTGTTTTTATTTTATTGTTGGGATGAGTTTAAGGACAGTTTTTGTTGCATTGTGAGCAGAATCTCTAATCCAGTGTATGATCAATTTCATAAGTGTTCATGGGCATTTAAGAATGTATATTCTGCCTAAGCTGGACACAAAGTTCATACCTGTGTGCATGTGTGTATCTATTCATAAATAAAACATCTTTAGATTCTGCTGAAGCATCTAAAATCATTAGGCCTGTAATCCACCTGGCAACAATTGGCTAGATCCAAGTAGGAAACCTGCCTTCACATACATTTAGGGAGGTTGATCCCTTCTCAGCTCCAGCCAGTTGTACACATACATGTAAACATTTATAGATCACCTTGTTAATTATTTAAACATTCAGTCCTCTGACCTATAGATTGTGATTTAATTGCAAAATGTGTATTTTAGCTTCCCTTGTCGATGATGGCTTTTCAGAGTCTTTTTTTCTAACACTATTTGTTTTACATATTTTGATACTTTGCTGTTCTGTCCATAAAAATTCACAACTGCTGCATCCCTGTAGAATCGAGCTTTCATTAGCTATTTAATATTTTAGCCTTGAGTTCTTTCATCTGATATTAATATTGCAACTTTTGTTTCCTTTTGTTAACTTTACCTGTGTACTAGTCTGTTTTCATACTGCTTGTAAAGACATACCCGCGACTGGATAATTTATACAGGAAAGAGGTTTAATGGATTTATAGTTCCACGTGGCTGGGGAGGCCTCACAATAATGATGAAAGACAAGGGAGAGCAAGTCGTGTCTTACATGGATAGCAGCAGGCAAAGAGAGAGAGAGAGAGAGCTTGTGCAGGGAAACTCCTGTTTTTAAAACCATCAGATCTCGTGAGATTTATTCACCATTGTGAGAACAGCACGGGAAAGAATTGACCCCATGATTCAGTTACCTCCCACTGGGTTCCTCCCATGACGTGTGGGAATTGTGGAAGTTACAATTCAAGATGAGATTTGGGTGGGGACACAGCCAAACCATATTGACCTGGAATGTTGATATTCACTCTTATTTCCATTTTTTGTCATATCATTTTTATTTTAGCTGATTTTTATGTTTTTATTATTATTAAATCTGAGCATTCATATCTTTTGGTAGCCAAATACAACATTTGCCAGGTCTGGTTTTATTTAGGCAATGTATCTTTTTCCTTTATTCATCATGTTTTCTTACTGTCTTTAGTTTCTGTTTTCCTGAATTTTGCCAAATTGATCATATTTCTTTGCTCTCCGACCCCCTTACTTTTGGCTTCTGGTATAAAGGTCACAAACTGATGGTCCTTGGGCCAGAAAACCACAGATATGTATTGATTAGGCCATATACTCCTAAAACATCTTTTTAAATTATTTGCCACCTTTCAAAAAGCTACAGATTTATACATCAGTAATTTTTGGAAATGGGTAAGAGGAAATTGAATTGGATGTGCATTTAGTTTGGATTGGGAGCTATATTTATACGACATACAGTCACTTCTATGTATAGAGGATCGGCTTCCAAGAAGTTCCTGCAGTCACCAGGCTAACTCCATTTCTTCTGAGGCAAGAAAAGCTCCAGTGCCTCAAAAAGATTGACTTGGGTATGGAGAAAGGTTGAAGAGGAAATGATAGGAGACAGAGATACGTGTGTGTGTGTGTGTGTGTGTGTGTGTGTGTGTGTGTGTGTCTGGGTTCAGCAGAGGAGGCCAAGTTTGTCAGTATAGGCTCACAGACACCAGGATTTAATATTCATACCTATCATGTTAGGTAGTTAGTTAATTTCTTTCCCACTACCTCAACTTTTTTCTTGTTATTTTTTTTTCTCCTGTCCTATTTTTTTCCCTGTTGGAACGTGTAAATAAATAATTGGAGTAAATATCACACAAGGATAGTTGTGTTCATATACCAGCATACCTTGGCAATATTGCAGGTTCAGTTCCATACTACCACAATGAAGTGAATATTGCAATAAAGTGAATCACATGCATTTTTTGGTTTGCCAGTGCACATGAAAGTTGTGTTTACACTATACTGTAGTCCACTGTGCAATAGCATTATGTCTTTAAAAAGCATACATAATTTTATTTAAAAGTACTTTATTGCTAAAAAAAATGCTAAGCATCATTGGAACCTTCAGCAAGTCATAATATTTTTGCTGGTGGAGGGTCTTGCCTTGATGTTGATGGCTGCTGACTGACCAGGGTGGTGGTTGCTCAAGGTTGGGGTTTGTGGCAAATTATTAAAATAAGACAACAATGAAGTTTACTGCATGGATTGACTCTTCCTTTCACAGACTGTTTCTCTGTAGTATTTGATGCTGTTTGATAGCATTTTACACACAATAGAACTTTTTTTTTTTTTTTTTTTGAGACAGAGTCTTGCCCTATCACCCAGGCTGGAATGCAATGGTGCGATCTTGGCTCACTGCAACCTCCGCCTGCTGGGCTCAAGCGATTCTCCTGTCTCCCAAGTAACTGGAATTACAGGTGTGCACCACCATACCTGGCTGACTTTTTGTATTCTAGTAGAGACAGGGTTTCACCATGTTGGCCAGGCAGGTCACAATAGAACTTCTAAAATTGGAGTCCGTCCTCTCAAACCCTGCTGCTACTTTATCAACAATGTTTATATAGTGTTCTAAGTCCTTTGTTGTCATTTCAACAATGTTTTCACAACATCTTCATCAGGAGTAGATTCCATCTCAAGAAACCACTTTTTTTGCTCATCCATAGGAAGCCACTCCTCATCTGTACAGGTTTATAATGAGATTGCAACAATTCAGTCCCATCTTCAGGATCTACTTCTAATCCTAGTTCTCTTGCTATTTCCATTATATCCACAGTTGCTTCCTCTTCTGAAGTCTTAAACCCCTCAAAATGTCATCCATGATGGTTAGAATTAACTTCTTCAACACTCCTGTTCATATTGATATTGTGACCTCCTCCTGTGAATTATGAATGTTCTGAACGGCATCTAGATTGGCAAATCCTTTCCAGAAGGTTTTCAAATTACTTTGCCAAGATCTTTCAGAGATGTTACTACCAATAGCAGCTATAGTGTTATGAAATGAAGTTGTTAAGTAATAAGACCTGAAAGTCAAAATTACTCCTTGAACCATGAGCTGCAGAATGGATGTTGTGTTAGCAGACATAAAAACAACATTAATTTCCTTGTAGATCTCCATCAGAGCTCTTGAGTGACCAAATGCATTGTCAATGAGTCATGATATTTTAAAGGGAATCTTTTTTCTGAGTAGTAAGTCTCAATAATGGTCTTGAAATATTTATTAAAACATGCTCTAAGCAGGTGTGCAATCACCCAGACTTTGTTATTCCATTTCTAGAATACAGGCAGAATAAATTTGTCATCATTTATAAGGGCCCTAGGATTTTCAAAATGGTAAATGAGCATTGGCTTCAACATAAAGTCTCCAGCTGTATGAGTCCCTAACAAGAGTGGTCAGCCTGTCCTTAGAAGCTAGGCATTGACTTCCTTTTCTGGATATGAAAGTCCTAGATGGCATCTTCTTCTGATAGAGGGCTAGTTTATCTACATTGAAAAATCTGTTCTTTAGTGTAGCCACCTCATCACTTATCTAGATCTTCTGGATAACTTGCTGCATCTTCTACTTCAGCACTTGCTGTTTCATCTTGCACTTTTATGTCATGGAGATATCTCCTTTATTAAACCTGATAAACCAATCTCTGCTAGGCTCCAATTTTTCCTGTGTAGCTTCCTCACCTCTGTCAGCATTTATAGAATTGAAGAGAGTTAGGGCTTTGCTCTGGATTAGGCGTTTGTATAAGGGAATGTTTTGTCTGGTTTGATCTATTCAGACCACAAACACTTCCCAATATCAGTAATGAGGCATTTTGCTTTCTTATCATTCATGTATTCACTAAAGGAGCGTTTTTAATTTCCTTCAAGAACATCTTTGCATTCATATCTTGGCTAGCTCGTGCAAGAGGTCTGTCTCAGCTTTCAACATGCCTTCCTCACTAACCTTAATAGTTCTAGCTTTTGATTTAAAGTGAGAGACATGTGACTGTTTTCATTGAACACTTAGGGTCATTGTAGGGCTATTAATTGGCCTAATTTCAGTATTTTTGTGTCTTAGGAAATAGGGATGCCCAAGGAGAGGGAGAGAGACAGGAGAACAGCTGGTTGTTGGAGCAGTGAGAACACACACAACATTTATTGATTAAGTTTGTTGTCTTAAGTGGGCATGGTTCGTGGCTCCCCAAAATAATTTCAATAGTAACAACAAAGATCACTTATCACAGATCTCCATAACAGATATAATAATGAAAAAGTTTGGTGTATTATGAGAATTACCAAAATGTGACACAGAAACATAAAGTGAACACATGCTGTTGGGAAAATAGCACTGATAGACTTAACACAGGGTTGCAAAAAAAAAAATCTTCATTTTGTAAAAAACACAGTATTTCTGAAGCACAATAAGAAAGAGGTATATCTGCTTGTTCTTACTTATAAGTGGCAGCTAAACATTGAGTACACATAGACACAAAGAAGGTAACAGTAGACACCAGGGCCTACTTAAGGGTGTAGGGTAAAAAGAGGGTGAAAATTCTTCATTGACATGGCTTTCACGGAAGATTATTAAATCCTTTTATTGTACTTACATAGAAATTTACAAATACCTGTATTAGTCCATTTCACACTGCTGATAAAGACATACCCGAGACTGGGCAATTTACAAAGGAAAGAGGTTTAATGGACTTGCAGTTATACACGGCTGGGGAGGCCTCACAATTATGGTGGAAGGCAAGGAGGAGCAAGTCACATCTTATGTGGATGGCGGCAGGCAAGAAGAGAGCTTGTGCAAGGAAACTCTCATTTTTAAAACAACCAGATCCCATGAGATTTACTCACTATCACAAGAACAGCACAGGAAAGACCCACCCCCATAATTCAATCACCTCCGACCAGGTTCCTCCCAGGAGACGTGGGAATTGTGGGAGTTATAATTCAAGATGAGATTTGGGTGGGGACACAGCCAAACCATATCAATACCATTTAGGCAGTTTTGCCTGATGTCACTGATTTTTGGGGGAGCTTTCTAACCTTTAAGAATCTTGGGTTTGAAATTTTTCCCAAGTCTGAACATGAAGAAAAAGTGAAAAATATGTTTAAGCCTATAAAGCAAAATGATGGAGTTTATAAATGTGTATGACACAAAATGCAAAAATATTTGAAATTATTCCACACATAGGCAAAGCAAGGAAGAGAATATTCAAAATTGATGTCAATTGCTATTGATGCATAATAGTTGCCCAATAATATGGTCAGTTCTCATTATTCATAGTAGTTATGTTTTATGAAGTCACTACAAACACTGAGTTGGCAAACACTGAACCACTGCTCCTGGGGAAATATAGGGTTAGGTTCTTGCAAGCCTCTGGTCCCATTTTTATCAACTGATAGCCTTATTTTATATGTGCTTCTATTTAAAGACATCTTATTTAATATATATAGTTGATTCATTTACACTGAGTTCACAGCCAACAGCACCATAATGCGTGCCTGAACAAACCTTATCTAACATAAATTTTCTCTGTAAGGCACATCACAGCCTTCTCGTACTTAGGAAAACTAGACAGCATTTCAGCACTGGCAGCCATTTTAATAGCAAAATCACCCAAAAAAGGCACAAAAATTTGAAAAATGTAGAACTAAATGGACCATGAGAAGGATACTTGTTTATAATATGAGAGCTGAAACAAGAAAGATAGTCATCTTGTTCCACCTCAGCTAGGACTGCTTCTCGACCTTTTGGCTAAGATCAAGTGCAACCCCAGCTAGGAACATGTAATCAGGTGACTCAAATATTTCACTGCTCTGTACATATTCACAAATTACTACAAATGCAACTCAAGAATGGATTTTTGAGTTACAAATAAATTCTAGCAAGTAGGCAAATGCACAAATATAGAATCTGCAAATAATGAGAATTGACTGTATCTCATCCATTCTACTCTAGGCCTTGGAGATATCAAGACGGAATGAGTGCAAACGTTGTTAAATGAATTTTATTAGGGTGGTAGTGTTAAAGAATAAAGGGTAGTTTTCTTCTTACAAGTTTTTTTAAAGTAATAAAATGACTTAAAATGACATATTAAAATTATGATTTAATTTGATGAAATCAAATTAAGAAGTAAATAAGTATCTATTATGGGTAACATGACTTCTGTATAAAGTTCATCAATATATTGTTTGATTCATTCTTCTGCTGTAATGAGCATGCAGTATTCTCTGATGTTTTTAATGAAAAGAAAAATGGGTAATTATGTTGGGAACAAAAATTTAAAGTAAATAAAATTAAAACCAAATTTTGATGACAGATTTAGAAAAATTATCTGCACCAAGATTACATAAAATCCACTGTTATTTTCTTGTGATAATTAGCATCATTTTATAACTTCTCTTTTAAAAATTTTCTTTTCCAAGAGCCATTCAGTGGGTGCTTATGAAGTCAAACCTATGAGTCCTGACAGACCTGGTTAGACTTCTACTTTTCTACTTACTAGCTATGTGACTTGGGCAAATTTATTAACATTTGTAAGCACACTCTTAACTTCGTTGTCAAATATAGATAATGAAGAATATCCCTAATTGTAAAATGAATATAATGAAGGATATAATTTATTCTTATTGTAAAATGAGGATAATGTTTATGAGGATGAAATGGGATAGTACAGTATATAAAAACTACTTAGACTAAAGCTTGGCACCTCATGATATTGTTTGTTTGGTTTGCTTGTTTTGTCAGAGAAGGTATCTCTCTAAATACTTGAATATGTTTCTACTGCCTTCATATGTAAATGCAGCTGTGTAAAGTATTCTTAAGCCACAATTCTCTCTTCAAATGTTGCTCCATTATGTGGCATATAATACTGTAGAGTGATCTGAGGCCAACCTCATTTCTATACTTGTGCATAACCTGTTATCCTGCCTTCATGCCTTAATACTTAAAGTGTTCTGTCTGATCAAAACCTTTGCCTGTTTATTCATTTTTTTCTTAGGATACTTAAAGGCAGTAGAATCTTTTTGTTATTTTTACCATACCAGGTGAGTTCTTTGAAATATAATTTATAACTATTTTCTGTCTAGTAATATTTCCTTCCTTCAAGACAATTTACATTTTGAATAAAATTTTCCTTCCATATATTCTGGTCTTGTCTTCAGGAACACTGCTTATCCATAAGTTTACATTTCATCATCTATTCACCATACTCCTCATATTTCTCTTCCCTTTAACTTCTTTTTTCTCTCTGTCCTCTTCTTTGCATTCAGGAGGTTCTCTTAAGCCATAATCCAGTTTTTCTGCAATAGCAATCTGCTTCTTAACATTTATAATGTGGCGTTTGCTATGTTTGTAAAGCTATAATAACACCACATTGCTATAAAGATTGTCATATATCTGGGATCACGTAGAATGTATCTGGAATCAGGAGTAAGCCAAGAAGTCTCTGATCTCTTGAAGTAGTTGGGCAAACACCCTACACTCTAGTGTGAGGTGAGTAGACGTGAAGGATAAGCAACTTACATTTACTGAAGGCCACTGGTTTGCTGGGAATTTGCTGCAGTACTATTTATTTCTCACAATAGTCCTACAAATACTATTGTTATTTACATTTTACAGATGAAAGGCAAATACTCAGAAGTATTTGACAAGGTCAGACAGCTAATGAATGGGCCAAATATGAAATACCAAAACATTTGTTCCTTTCACAATATTTTTTATCTCATATGGCAACATGCATTTCCCCGAGAAAAGCTCCCATTTGGTTTTTCAGTCATAATTTATTTTTCCTTCTTGTTGGTACTATTCTCAAATGGCTGGCCTCCAGTTCTACAGGGGAAATATTGAATGTAGAGAATGTTAAAATAAACATTGATAGCATCAAGAAGTTCTTGCCAGTAGCTTAAGAGTGAGAGAGGAGATAGAAAAAGTATAAAAAGCAGACTAAATTTACTGATTCTCATAAAAATTAGAATGTGTATCTCTATAACCTGAGGGCATTATTATAATGCTATATTATTTATAATTGATACTCATAAATATGACACAGTCATTAAGAAAAGATGAAATTATGTTCAAGTTTTTTAAAGAAGGCTAAGAAACATGTAACTGACAAGAAATTTCAAAGTTGTAAAAAATGTTTTGGGTTATTTGTAATAGCAGAAAAAATTGAAATATCCCAAATGACTATCCACAGGAGAATGGACAAATTATATCATAGCTCTAAAATGGAATACTAAGAGTAGTGAAAAAAAAAAAAAGCAACTCCGTGTGTCAACATGGATGCAACTTGAAAACATAATGTTGTATGAAAAATGCAAGAATTATACATATAATTCCACTTATATGAAGTTTAGGAAACTTCAAATCTGAATGATATATCATTAGAAATACATATCTATGTGGTAAAACTCAAAAGAAAACCAATAGAATGGTAAACACAAAATTCAGTATAGTGGTTATTTCAGGGCTGGGAAAGGTGAGGGAGATACAGTTGGTTAGGGATATGTACATAGGACTTCAAAAATACTACTAATTTTTTGTTTTTGTAAAGCTGGATAATGGATACTTCAGTAGTTTTTATCATCACCATTATTATTTATAACTTATGTAGTTTAAAATGTATTTCTATTTATGAACCAAAAAAATTGGTTCTTAAGAGTATATTTTAGTTATCTGGTAGTATTTGGTTATCAGAAATTTTCCAAAAATGTCAGATTGGTGATTCATTATTATTATTACAATGTAAAACATAAACAGATGGCTATATCAGGAAGCTCGCTTTTAAAATAATATTCATTTATTTAAATAAAGAAACTTTTAAATAGAGTATTGGATAATAGTATTTATTAGATGGTTTTTATGAAAGGGAATTATTCAAAATAGAATAATCCCCTAAATTATAGTATGTCTTCTAAAAATTCTGGTGCTTTGGGTTAGTGAAGAGTAAATTTCAGTAACAAAACATTGTGTTAAATTTTAGAGAAAGCGTCACCTAATTCAGAGGATTTATATGTCATGATTATTTAATGTTAATTACCTGAGGGTATTGTAGAAATTTCTGTTAAATACCTGAGGGTGTTGTAGAAATTCATGGAGGACATTTTTTTATCCTCTAATAATCATGACTGAGCATCTACACATTGCAATAATTAATTCTATTCTAAAATACTGATTCTTTTTTTCTTCAACTTTTATTTTAAGTTCAGGGGTGCATGTGCAGTATACGCAGGTTTGCTACATAGGTGAACGTGTGCCATGTTGGTTTGTGGCACAGATCATCCCATCACCTAGGAATTAAGCCGAGCATCCATTAGCTATTCTTCCTGATGCTCTCCACCCTCCCTTCCAACAGGCCCCCTGTGTGTGTTGCTCCCCTGCCATGTGTCCATGTGTTGTCATCGTTCAGCTCCCATTTATAAGTGAGAACATGCAGTGTTTGGTTTTCTGTTCCTGTGTTAGTTTCTGATAATGATGGCTTGCAGTTCCATCCATGTCCCTGCAAAGGACATGGTCTCGTTCCTTTTTTATGGCTGCATAGTAAAATACTGATTTTATTTCTCCTTCATATTACAGCTATTATATTTATTTTTATTTAGATTACATAGGTCAATAAGCTAAATTCAATAATTGAAAAGGGATATTATAAAATATTTATTGTAAAAGGGTGTTAAAACTGATAAGGCTAAGAAAAAACTAATCTGAAACCCATATGGAATATGTGGACTAATTTTTCTGAAGGGTTAAGATCAAGCCAGAAATCTCTAAGAAAAATTACATGAAGATTTAGAAGCTTTATGTATTTCTCCACTGTGTTTTTATTTTAATTGCATTGTAACCCATAATTAATAATCTAATGCAGATTGACATCCATGAATAAGAAAAAAATCTATTACTTTTCATTTCTTGTTTATGAATAAAAGGATTCAGCTTCCCTTTTATTAAAACTCGAGAAGGCACATCTATTTTGAAAGGTTTTCTAATATATTTTTCATTGAGAATTTTTTAATACACAATTATTTTTAATTTCATCTGTCATTTTGGGAGGGAATAGAATGTAAGATTCTGTTTGGTTTTTATTGTTTTTTAACAGGTGGTTGGGGAACAGAGTATACTCTGATGCCTTGTATCAGGATCGCTCTTTTATGCAAAATGCTTTACTTTTCCTGGAAACTAATCTCCTTAAAAGCTAATACCCAAATCAAACAATGTACCCTTTTCAGTGCTGAATAAAAATGGGTCAGGAAGGGATTAAAAAACTGGCATTGCACTAAAGTGAGGCAATGAAAGTTTTACTTTTTAAGCTCCCCTTGTTATATGAGAATTTATAAATTACCAGTAATTTAGCCTCCATTCTTCTGCCTCTTCTTCTTTCCCTCCCCCTATGTAAGCCATTATTGTTGATACATGTATGAAACATTGTTTTTTTAAGAAATTTTCCCATTACATCTGTTAGAAATTTAGAATGTCAATCAGCATTGAATCCAGTTTGCATCATCTGTATATTTAATCAGTGAAAAAACTTAGGCTGATTTTGCATTATATTTACTACTTCAGTTTCTGCCTGTGTCCCTTCTTCATTCATCTCCTTTTCCCTTAGTGTCTGATGATCAACACTGTGTCCTTAATAGGCGTCAAGTTTACTGAAGTGTTTGATTCAATAAACATATCTGAAAATCTACTAGGTACAAAGACTTGTAACAGTTGGTATAGAGTTGAGTAAATATAAGAGTTTGCAGTCTCATTGAAAATCCCTCAAAATAAGACTAACGTAGATATCTCCAGTACAAATGAAAATAGGTATCTGACTGTGGAGAGAGTATCTAAACTTTCTGATACTCTTTTATTCATATGGAAAATGGAGGACAAATGCAGACCTTTATATAGTTTTCTATAGTTAGTTTTCAGTACAGGAGATAAGGTATACAAGGTTCTTAGCATAGTACTGCCATGTAGGAGGATTCCAATAAATGGTTTATATTATTGGTACTGTTTTTATATTTGGCCATTAAACCACGCTTATTTTCTCCACATTATCTGTTTCCCTACTCTGAACCTATCAATTAAAAAGAATATCCAAGTCTCTATGTTTTTGCCTATAAAATAACTGGATTAGACTTGGTGAGTTTTAGGGTTTCTTTCATCTTTATAATTATATAGAACTTTGTTTAAGGAAGTGGGTACCATCCGTATACAGATTTTCCAAGTCAACTTAGTGTATATAAGTATTTCATATCATCTCTTCCTCTCTTCACATGTTCAGTACTTCCTCCCTTTCTCTCTTAATTCAAAGAGAAAATAGAAAAATCAGAAAGAGCTCTACATATTTTATCAGTAAACACACCAACATATCTGTTTCTATGTCCATACACTATAGGCCCTCCGATCCTATTCCCATTTAAGCCCATGTCTCACTGTGCACTGTATTTCATCCCCTTGTGTCCTCAACAGTTTTTCTTATCAGTTATGCCAATCAGATAGCAAAAATTCTAAGGTAACTTTCACTTTTTAAAATCCTCCCTTACCTCACTTAGCCCTACACCGACCACGCCATTTACGTGCTCCCCTTTAACAAAACTCCTTAGATATTCATGACTTCATCTTCTCTTCCTCCACTTTCTTCTTCCAATCTTTTGTTTAAAATTACCCATTTTTTAAAGTTGTAAAAGTAGTACAATGAATACCCATGTAGCCTTCATATAGAATCACCAGTTTTTACTATTTTGTCTTACATTCCCTCTTTATCTGACATACACATTTTTCTTCAACCATTTAAGAGTTCCTTGCAGACATCATAACATTTCACCGCAAAATACTTCAACATATGTCTCCTAAGAAAAAGGGCATTCTCTTATATAATCACAAGCCAATTATCACCTACAGGAAATTTGACATCAATATAATAATGTTATGGAATACACTGCCTGTATTGAAATTCTCCCAATTGTTCAATAGCACTCTCACTCTCTTTGAATATGCAATAACCAATCAAAGATAGGCATTGTTTTTAGTTGTCATATATCTTAAGTATCCTTTAATATAGGATCCTGTCCTATAAAATTTGTCTTTCTTAACTTTAACATTTTGAAAAAGAATCTGTTCTAGGTATTTTACAGAATGTTCTCAATTTGGATTTATCTATTTCCTCTATTAGATGAAAATTAAACTATTGGCAAGACTGCAACAGAATGACTCAAATATTTTGGCCAGCATACTATAGAGCTAATGGTGTATGCCTTGAGTATACCACAGCAGGGAGCACATGGTATCAGTTTGACACATTGTTTGTGATATTAGGTTTGATCACTTGGTTGATATGGTGTCTGTCAGATTTCTTCATTGTAAGAATACCGGTTTCCCTTTGTAATAATAGTCTCTGAGGAGCTACTTTGAAACCATCGTGTTCTCCAGTAAGTTTTCCTCAATGGTTTTAGCATCCGTTGATGATTTCTATGCAAATCAGTTATTACAACAGTCATTATTAAATGGTGATTTTTGTATTTCTATTATGCCTTGTACATGTATCAGTTTTCCTTCTTCTCTCTTGATCCTATGATAATCAGACCTCTGTCCCATGATTCTAACAAAACTGCTGTTGTCAAGGTTACTAATGACTTCTGTTTACTAAATAAAATAGACTAGTCTCAGTCCTTATCTTATTTGGTGTATCAGCTGCATTTGACAAAGTTGATCATTTTTCTCTTGAAATACCCCTTGGTTTGCCTCTGAGAAACCAGTAGAATAACCCCTTATCAGTCTCCTTATCAGCTTCCAAATCTCTAAACATTGCAAAACTCAGGGCTTAGTCCTTATACCTCCACTGCAAAACAATATATGGCAGTTTGATTCTTTCTAATTGCTCAGGCTCAGAACTCTAGAGTTATCCCTGTCTCTTTATTTTACTCTCTACATCAGTCCATCAGCAAATTCTGTCAGCTCTGTTTTTAAAATATGTTTCAAGTCAAATCACTTCTCACTACCTTCACTGCTGTATCTTAATCTAAGCAACTATCATGTCTAGCCTTGACTATTTCAGTAGTGACCTAGTTAGACTTCCTATTTAAGTCAAATAATGTCCCTAAATCCATCTAATTCAAAATAAAATCCAAAGTTTCCACATAGATTAAAAAGCTTTGCATACTGTAGCCCCTGGCTACTTCTTTGATCTTCTCTTCTGCGGTCTGGAATTCACTAACTGCAGCAGTCCTCCCTTATTTGCAGTTTCGCTTTCTGTGGTTTAGTTACCCGCAGTCAACTGTGGCCCAAAAATATTAAATGAAAAATTCCAGAAATAAACAATTTATAACTTTTAAATTGCACATCATTCCAAGTAGCATGATGAAATCTGGCACAATCCCACTGCGTTCTGCCTGGGACATGAATCATTCCTTTGCCCAGCAAATCCACACTGTGTACACTACTAGCCTGATGGTCACTTAGTAGCTATCTTGATGATCAGATCGACAGCTGCAATATTGCAGTGCTTGAGTCCAAATTTTACTTAATAATGGCTCCAAAGCACAAAAGTAATGATGCTGACAGTTTGGATATGCCGAAGAGAAGCTATAAAGTGCAAGCATTAAGTGAAAAAGTAAAAGTTATTGACTTAATAAGGACAGAAAAAACTCATATGCTGAGATTGCTAAGATCTGTGGTAAGAACACATCTATCCATGAAATTATGAAGAAGGGAAAAGAATCCATTCTAGGTTTGCTGCCATACCTCAAGCTGCAAAAATTATGGCCATTTCAGTGTCTTTTAAGTGTTTGGTTAAGATGGAAAAGTCCTTAAATTCATGGGTAGAAGACATGAGCAGAAATGTGGTCTGATTGATGGCAATCGGGTTCAATACTATCTAAGGTTTCAGTCATTCACTGAAGATCTTAGAATGCGTCCCCAAGGATAAGGGGAGACTACTGTATACTTGTTATTCTCTTTGTTTGGAAAACTCTTCCCCTAGATAATCCATACACCTTACTCTCTCACTTTATTCAGATCTCAATGTCACCTTATTAGAGAGGCCCTTTCAGGTCAGCCTATCTGTAATACGTTTACTCTTCCTTGCTCTTTCTCCCCTTTCTAATTTTTCTTTTTAACCCCTAATATAGTATATTTATTTGTTTTGTGTGTATCACCTATCTACCCCCACTGGAATGTGTACTCCATGGCAGCAAGGACTGCGATATACCCAACCCTTAAAACAGTGCCTAGCACATCTTAAACACCTAATAAATATTTGTTAAATTAACTGTTGAAATTCTTCTTAGTATTCTATTAATGATGACAAGTAAAGACAGGTTGGTTTTTTTTTTTCCACTTTCAATGTAAGTCTTAATTTTATATCTGGTCTTTTTTCCTCCTAAGACATTGTTTACATTGTCTCAAAGTATACTGCAGTGAGAAATTGTGTTTTTCTAGGTTGTATAAATTAATGGGTTATTTATAGTGTTGCTGCTGCTACTACTAATCCCAGTATGTTTTTCTCAGTATTTGGATATGATTCCTTAAAAGGTAACAAATTTCTTAGATGCTAACCTAGTTTTTTTTTATTATAAGTAATAGCACAAAGTCTTTTATTAAATCATTCATTTATGAATTTTAAAGGCCATCAATACAAAGTATTTATTTTACTGCCCCACATAATTCTCTAGGAAGTCTACCTGTCTTATATTGGCTAATGAAGGGAGAAAGTTCTAACTTCTCTGTATTGAATTAAAAGTAAAACTAGCCACATGTTTATAAGATTAAACTAATGCAAAATTTTAACTCACCAACATCGCCCTGGTATTTTTTTTCTTCTATTTATTTGGTTTCTCTCTGTATCATATATATGTGGGATTTAAATAATAGGAAGAAATATATAAGACCTCAAGTCTGATTTTAGCAGTTCTTGGTTTGTTTGAACGAGTGAGGAAATTATCATGGTTGTTCTGTGGGTATGCGGATACACGAATGTTACTTATAAATGCCCTCATGCTACCATGTCTGTGTCTCTAACATCAGGGGATGGATTTCAGAGAAGATAATGAGGTGTTTATATTCTGTTTTTTTATTGGGTATCCAGAAATGTTAAATTTTAAGCATTATCTTCAAGAGTTCTCATACACAATTAGCTATTTCATTATAAAATTAAATGATTGATTTTAATGGTGAACACTACTTATGACTTTATGTTCTCAGGATATTTTTAAAGTTTACATTGTATATGTCATGTTGTTTTCCTATGTTAATTTTCAAGAAGAAATATTATAATAACTAATATATTTGAACTTTTAAACATCATTTTTGTAGCTCTCAATTTCAAGGAATAAAAATTATTTTGGTGCCTTTTATTCCTTTATGTTAATATTACCTTCTCAGTGACAGGAGCCCAAGTAGCATATAACTGAATTTTGCATTTTAAGTAATTTCTGGAGGTCCCTGGGAAATACAGTTGTCCTGAGGTGGAAGGGTCTATAATCTAAAGAATCTGATCTGTGTCTTTGTTGACTCACTGCATTCATTGGAACTGGATTTTAAACAGCAAGTAGGCATTTTTAGGCAAAGAGGTAGATAAAGCAATATTTCCTGAAGTAGATTCCTAAAATAGTCCCTAAAGATAATTAGATAGTAAAAACATTCAGTTGTCAAGTAATCTGGGGAAATACTATGTTATTCTGGATTAAACAGTTTATGTACTGCAAGACTCCTTAGCACTTTTACTATGCTGGTGGGCATTGTGATTCTCCAAAAAAATAGAAAAGGTATTAATTTTCTAAAGCTACCTGATGGTAGAACTCACTATTTTTCTCTCTAAATATCTTTTTATATCTCTTTCCTCTTAGTATCTTGAGAGACTACTGTTCCACAAGTGTGAAATTTCTGAAATATTAGTATTCATGACAAAGTAAACTGCATGTTTAAAACCTCAGAAAGATGATACAACATGGTGTGTTTGAAGAATAACTGGTAGTTTCATCTGACCAGAGAATGATGAGATTATGGGAGTAAAGGAGTGGCAGGAAGTGAGCTCAACCAGATGATGAAGTCTCAATGTTAAAAATCTAGGAAGGGGAAGATCACACTCGGGACTGTTGTGGGGTGGGGGGAGGGGGGAGGGATAGCATTGGGAGATATACCTAATGCTAGATGACGAGTTAGTGGGTGCAGCGCACCAGCGTGGCACATGTATACATATGTAACTAACCTGCACAATGTGCACATGTACCCTAAAACTTAAAGTATAATAATAAAAGAAAGAAAAAAAAAATCTGTCCTATCAGCAGTAGGGGAACCAATGAAGACTTTTAAGAAGGGAAATAGCATGAACACATTTGCATTTTAGAAGGAATGGGCATGAAAAGGTGAGACTTTAGAGCTGAGTGTTTAATTAGAAGACTATTACAAGTGATAAATAATTGTGAACTGAAGATGTGGCTTTGGTTGGAGGATGATATTATTAACAAATAGAATATCAGGAAGAAAACAAGTTTCATGGTAAAAGAGTTCAGTTTTTGGACATGTTTGGCTTGAAGTCTCTGGATGGCACAGGCATATATTAAGAATGCAATTGGAAAATCTGATCTACAGTTCTAGAGAGCAGTGTGAACTGAACTATGTATAGTTTTGGGTATCAGTATGATGTTTCAAACCATAAGAGGACAAGAGAGAGATAATAGACATCTTTCTGATAAATGTTATGCATCCCACCTGAGTTTTTCTGTGGTAAATTTACTTCAAATCCAGAATCTTTGGTTCTGAGTTTCTGAAAATTTTTAAAAATGTTATCAAAATCTAGAAAGTATACCTTTAGCAAGTAAACATCAGGAGTGCTGTGATTACTTTGGTTATTTGGTCGGTTGGTTTTGCGTATGTGTGCTTGTGCATGCTTACACACTATAGTTTTTTATTTTTATTTTTATTTTTATTTTTATTTTTATGTAGAGGCAGGGTCTCACTGTGTTGACCAGGCTGGTCTCAAACTCCTGGCCTCAAGCAGTCTTCCCACCTCTGCCTCCAAAGTGCCAGCATTACTGATGTGAGCCACCATACCTGGCTGTATACTATGTTTTAAATCAGCTATTGTCCATTACTTTTGCATTTAAAAGTCTAAACAGTGAAGACATAGGAGAATTTGTATTTACTGAATTAGGTTGTGGCCAAAAGAAACACCTACTCTGGGTATACAATAACCATTAAGGTAAGTCTTGAATATATATATATATTTTTTACTAAATCCAAGCCATTTATATATATATGTTTTAACTCCAGCACTCCCACCACATGACATTTCCTTGAAAAATATACTTTAGCATATCTCTCATGCTGATTTTAGATTGAAATAAATATATTATCAAAAGGATAATGTTTAATAATGATGAAAATTTCTCTGGTGTCAGAAAAACATATGAAATAAATACAGAGGGGAGGCAACATAGTGCATTCTAAAGTAGAAAAAAGTTATATTTATTTATTTTTCTTAAAAAGACAGTAAGCTTTACTACTATTTAACAGAAAAATTGTTAGTACTATGTATATTTGGGTCCTATTCAAAATATTTTACTAATAAAGGATTTATGTTTTCTGGGGTGGTAGGTGAGAGCACACACCTTGAATTGAGACCAGCAGGATTCAAATCCTGGCTCCATCATGGAGTAACTATGTGACCAAAGCAAGCTACTTCATTATTTTTGTTTACATTTTTCATCTGATAATGCAATAACAGTACCCAACCTCATTGAGCTGTTACGAAAAAGGATTGATATAATAAATAAAATATGCTTAGCACATCGTAATCATTCAGTAGTGCTAATACCAGCAAATAAGAATATCCATTCAGTGGACTTCATATATACAGGTTGAGCATCACTAATCCAAAAATCCAAAATCTAAAATGCTCCAAAACCTGAAACTTTTTGAGTGCTGACATGATGCAACAAGTGGAAAATTCCACGCATAAGTACTTATTACAAACTTTGTTTTGAGCACAAAATTATTTAAAATGTTGCATAAAATTACCTTCAGGCTATTTGTATAAGGTATATGTGTAACATAAATAAATTATGTGTTTACACTTGAGACCCATCCCCAAGATATCTCATTATGTGCTTGCAAATTTTCCAAAATCCAGAAAAAAAATTTCTGAAACCCAAAATACTTCTGGTCCCAAGCATTTCAGACACTCAACCAACATTCATGATGAGTCTAAGTATACACAATTGTAATGATCTCCCTCAAACATCCCTAGCTCTTTTCTACCTAAAGACTTTTGCATCAGCAGTTCCATTTATATGGAGTGCTTTTTCTCTTGTTTCCCATGGCTGGCTTCTTCTTTTTATTCAAATTTCAATTCAGTTACCTGCTCAATGATAGCTTCAAGATTACCTAATATAAAATATTCACCTAGTCAATTTCAACCATATTATTCTATTTTAATTTTCTCCATATCATCACTTAATTTTTTATTATAAAACTCCCATCACTGGAATGTAAACATCACCCTTGTTCTCCATTGTTTCCAGCACCTTGATCAGGGCCAGGCATATAATAAGTGCTTTAAAAAAATTTGCTAAATTAATGAACTAGTCGGTTGAGGTTGTAATGAAAGAACCAGAGAAAAAGAGGGAGATTCAAAATTTCAGTTTCGGAAAAAATGCCTTCCCCTGCCCTACCTAGGCCCTAAACCAGTATACCTATTTCAGTAGACTCAGACCTCCCAACTGGTATAGTTTGAGTGTAGTCTTGCTATTTTAGATCTGACATCCATTGTTACTTAGGATAAGATATGGTCACCCACATGTCTCCTGTAGTGCAAGCTTTCTCTGCCTAGCCCTTTGTATCTTTCCCTTTTCCTAAACCCTGCTGGCTGGAGCACTGCTAAACACTACTGCTGGCCAGGCGTGGTGGCTCACACCTGTAATCCCAGCACTTTGGGAGGCCGAGGCTGTTGGATCACCTGAGGTCAGGAGTTCGAGACCAGCCTGGCCAACATGGCAAAACCTCATCTCTACTAAAAATACAAAAATTAGCCGGGCGTGATGGCATGCACCTGTAATCCCAGCTACTCGGAGGCTGAGGCAGGAGAATTGCTTGAACCCTGGAGGCAGAGGTTGCAGTGAGCTGAGATCATGCCATTACACCCCAGTCTGGTTGACAGAGACTCTGTCTCAAAAAAAATAAATAAATAAAAATAAAAATAAATTAAAAAAAAAAATACTACCACTGCTAGGTACCACCCATCAAATTAGACCTATGCGGATATCAATACTTTCCCAGATTGAGTCCTTTTTGAATACTAATTTGGATCACTGTTCCCACCCCTATCCATGCCTGTAGCTGGGTTCATTCCCAGAGTCTTTTTCTTTCCACCATCCCTTGCTGCTGAGATCCTAACATTCTTTACAGTTAGGCCCATAAAGTTAGGATCCTTAGAAAGGGAAAAGGAATGGTAGAACTAGAATGCAAAACTGCCTTCGTGGTTTATACAGACCCTATGTAACTTGTATGAATAGCCCTGCCTTTGAGTGTTAACTTTTAAGTTTAATAACCATTCTCTATTTTGGTTATTGCCATAGTATTGAGCACTATCTCATGTATAGGTAGGTGCCCTAATAGATGCTATTCAATGATGCTAATTCTTACAAAGCCAATATTATGGTATCTGTCTTATGCTCCATTGCCACATAAATAACCTCTGCAAAGCTTAGTGCCTTTTCATAACAATTATTGATTTTATTCACAGTTGTGCAGTTTGGTTAGGGCTTGATGGGAAAGCTTGTCTGTTCTCCATACGGCATCAGCAGAGGAGGCTTGACATCTTGAAGCGTATTTCTGTTTTCCAAGAGCAACCATCTCAAAAGACAAAAATTGGAAGCTGCCAGAAAAGAGCACCATGTTGTTTCTGTATTAGATAGATCAAACAGTCATGAAGCTGAGATTTAATAACAGACATAGATGCCACCTCTAGATGGGAATACCATATTTTAATATAGTATTAATATTGCCAGGAATTTAGGGCCGTGTCACTTTAGATATTCAGCATTTCATTTTTTAAACAAAATAAAATATATGACAAAAAAATCAAAGAAGAAAACCTATAAGGTCAGATCATAGTGGAAATTAGAACACCATGTGCAGAGAAGAAGTATTTTTTAAAAAATCACTTGACTCTGGGAAAGTTGGCATCATTTCAGACTACTACAGTGGCATTTAACCTAATTACTGTGAAACATCAATTGGAAGCCAACTGAGGATTACTTGAATGGCCTCTAAAAGTTAACAAAACTATTAAGACACCTTACTGTGGTTAACTTAAGCCTCTGAAAAAGAGGGAAAAGAAGTAAATACCTAACTATTTTCTACAGTTAGCTTTTTTGTTCTAAAAACATTTCAGTTTGGTCTTGTGGGCAACTTAGACAATATTATGGACTTAAAATAACAACAACAAAAACCCAAAATGCCAGAGCAGAGTAATGTTTACTTTGTGTAGTGTAAATGGTATTTGGATGAAATGAAAATATATGTGTTCAATTAACTGTGGATTCTGGTATTCGGAAATTAAAATTTTTTTTCATCTTAGAGAAAAAAATAGCAGGAATAAGAAGGTTTTACAATTTCCATTATTCACTGTATGTAAGCTCTTCTATAAACAAAGCAGAAGCTTTGACCTGGTAAGAGATGTGATTATACTTTCTTCAACTTTTGTCCCTCAACCCAACATCTTGCCTAAACAGTTTTTAGTTATTGACTTTTTAAAAAATGCTTTAGAATTAGATATGGAAGGGTGAAAGGTGCATGATATTTTTAGTCAGCATCTGCAGTACTATAACATGAAAGATCTTCCCAATCTATTTTCATTTCTTTCCTTCTGGATAATCCATTTTGCAACAAATGGATTGCTCAACCTCTCCATGTCACTTTTCAATAAAATCAAAAAGGTTGCTACAGTCCCAAGGTGGGGAAATGGTCTCTTTCTGGAAAGGGTGAGACCCAAAGGTCAGTTCATTAAACAGAGTGACTTAGGAGAACTCTAATGCCTTAGCAATATATTCTAAAATCCTGACATTCGAAACTTAAATTGATCCTTTTCATTGATAAGCCTGCTCTTGAAAATTTTATTTAGAGGAAAAACTGAAGTAAAATACATTTTATGATTGACTCTGAATAATTAAATTTTTCCCTAAGATATAATTACTAGGGAATCACTCATTTCCCTGCTAGAAAGCACCTCATTTCCTTGAACGCACGCACATGAAAAAGACACCAGCATTGAAATTCTGACATCACAATTAATTGAAAGCATCTGTTTAAGACAGACATAACAGATCATATTGAAAAGAAGACTGAACCTGATATTAGAAATCCTACTTTAGAGTCCCAGCTTCACCACTTACCAGTTGCATGTCTTTGAACAAGTGCAAAGTTTGAGCAACCTATTTAGTGATCAGTGTCCTCATTTGTAAAATAAGAAAAATGTCATCTACTCTAACAACGTGACAGAGTTTTGAGGTTAGATGGTGTATCAAATATGCAAGTGCTTAATATATTGTAAAGCATCATATAAGCAGAAAGTATCCATCATTTTAGGAACTTTAATGAAACATATATGGATTTTTGTAAGTTGTGGCTGTTAAAATTTCTTTTAAGAACATTGTACAATGTGATTAATAAAATACATTTTCTAAGCACAAATGTAATGTTTTGTACTAATTAAACAAACTATATGCTCATTAAGGATAGAAACTAAGAGTTATATATCTTTACGTCTCTAACAGTTTAGAGAACAGTTCTATATAGGCCAAGTTAGTTGTTTGATGTGTTGAATGAATGATTGAGAAAGATACTTATGAGGTCATTATTCCTCAATTTGGAAGTATAAATTAGCCTTTTTTAACATTATGAATTCCAATGAATTCTGCTGTCTTTTTAGTTAATTATTTAATTATTGAATACTCTAATAGTATATATAACAAAATTATAAGAGTAAAAATGCCATCACACTGTTAAGCTGTTGATGATTTCATAGACTGAACTGTGGGGTTTATGAATGGGGGAGAGTATCAGATTATTTGTATCCACTGTTACAAGAAAATTGTCACATTGAGGTCAGTGCAGCTAAGAGGATTAGTGATAGTAGCCTCCAATTGGCTTTAAAAATGTAAAGTTAAAATAACTATTCTAGATTTTTAGTGTTTTCAACAAGTTATCGCCAAAATTTAAACAAAGTTGCCCTAACCTACAGTGTAAACTTTATGTTGCTGACTAATTTCATGTATTTTCTCAGGAGTTTCTTTAGGAATTCTGTTCTTCCATTCTAGCTTTTGAAGTCTACTTACACAGCTTTAAATGGCTGTTTTGTTATTCTCTCACAAAAGTTTTCAGAAACTTTTCTATCCCTACTTAAAATACTGTTTTATAGTTGACTTCTTTTACTGTTTTGACAAATGCATGCATAGCATCGATATCTAACGTATTTTCACACTTAGTACCTGCAAAAATTAGCATAATGCCTTGAAATGCAGTTTGTCATATTTGCAGAGAAAACTCATTCATTAAACTTTTATTGAGAACCTTTTATGTGCTTATCAGTCTCCTGGTAATCTTTTCATTTAATTGGACCCAAGTTTATGCAGTTCCAGGAAAAAATATTCATATCGATTTCAGGGAGACAGAAGCAATTTCAGCTAACGTTTTTTTGGGGAGTTATTTTAATGAATTATACTTAGGTTTCATTTTATAATAAATCGTTTCACTGGTTAACAATAATAGACTTTATAGTATAAAAGATTTGTTATTTTGGGTAGTAACAAAGAGCTTGAAAAAGTAACTTTTTTCTCTTTTGTCTTGAAAAAAATTGTTATTGACAAAAGTAGGAGATGTTTTAAATTCATCCTGGAATAAGGAAAGGTGATGGGGTTCCTAAAGTTTTAAAGCAAGGAGATAGGTTTTAAGCAAAAGGAACAAATTATATAAAGGGACTAACTCATAAGGTGTGATAAATTCAAAGGAATGTCACTTGTGTAGAGAGGCTGGAACAATGGGCAAATATCAAAAGTAGCAGATGAGGTTAGCAAATTAATCAGAGCCCAGATCATTTAAAGGCCTTGCTTTCTTGCCAAGACATCAATATTTTTTTCTTAAGGCAGAGAGGAGCCTGTAAAGGTATTTAAGCAAAGGAGAGATACTTTAATGGGTACATTTGGAAGGGACTTTAGTAATATACTGAGGAAAAGCATGCTCAGTGATTAGCTATGGAACAACGAGACAGAATGTGGTGAGCATAGTGCATCAGGGGTATAACAAGGGAAGAGGAGCCTGAGAAGGAGAATGAGGAGAATTTAATAGGGGTTCAAAAGATTTCTTGATCTAGAACACCGGGGTTCAAAATGGTTTAATGAGTTCAATTGATTCCATTTTATTTTTTAATTAAATCACTTAATGGCAGAGAGCATCAATTGGGGTTCAGTGCTCCAGATAATTTTATGGATAATCCTATCTAATTTGAAGATATACTATATCCAGAATAAAAATGATGCAGACTAACATTATAAAAGAACACCTTAGTTGGTAATAATGTAAAATTAACAGTGCTGTCTATTCAGATTGAACTTGTCCCTAAGCAGCTCTAAGTACATTAAATATGAAAGCAAGGCCATGTTTTCAGTAAGACACAGAGAGGCAAACAACAAGCAATGTCATTTCCTATCTGGCACTGTCTGCCTGTATTTTCACGTCACTCTGATGTTCTACTACTTCCCCCATTGATCTCTCATTTTTAGGTGCAAGTGAGTTAATTGTAGTTTTCTCCTAAATATGTCATATTGTTCTTGGTATGCCTTCCCCATCCCCATTCTATCTGGTAAGTTTCTGATCCGCCTTAAATGCCCAAGTCTCTGTAAAGGCCATTCTAATGTCTCAAGACATTTCTATTTTATCTTCAATGCACACACTTTTGCACATAATTAACACACACGTTCTTCTTAAATACCCTGTTAACTTCTTAAGAACAGAAACTATGTCTTCTTATTCATTTCTGTTGAGATGCGTCCTCTGCATATAGATGAGTATTGGGCATATAAGTAGGTATCTTACTTATTGTTCCAAGCATGAAAACCATAGCAACTGTGGGGATAGAACCTCGGCTTTGCTGTTGATTGCCCTATAAAGCATGATAAATGACCATTCATCAGCTTGTCTTTCTTAATGCTGTTAATCAGACCTCTTTTGAAAACATTAACATTTGTGGTTGTCGCCATCCCTCTCACCTGTTCAAGGTTCTATTAGTGCCACCTTGTCTATTCAATTGTCTTATACCTTCTTTAAAAGAGTGGTGTATACAACATTGATCTCTGTTGAAAAAATTTGCTTTTGCTCTTGATTTTTTTACCTTTTCAGTGTGTTTTTAAGCTCTAAACATAGTTTTAGCCTTCTTTGTCTCCATATTTAAAAAAAACACACACAGAATACTGTTGGTGTGCTATATCTCAAACAAATGTTTTGAAAACAAAACAGCAAAAGAATATTTAGTAAAGACATCTAATGAGTATCCATGCACTCTTTTATAAGTAAGTTATAACTTGTAAGATACTTGTTATTTTAAGCTAAGAAACAAAAAATTAAGAGCTGCCTGATTTGGGACATAAATTACTACACTGAACATGTGTGCTGGTGGTACATGTACACATTTTCCAGTGATTTTTTTTTTCATTATTTGATGCTTTGGATGAACCAAAAATGCTGGTGTTTTAACATGGCTTCCCCCTTGCTTAAAAATTGGCTCCTTTACCTCTGTACTTTCTTTTCTGGCAATGCAAACCACACTGAAGTGTCTAATCAAGTACCTCCTAACTGGAATTAGACAAAGATAAAACTCATTTGCAGAAGAATTGTGTTGCAGAACAAATGACATCATTTGTATTAAAACATTCTACACTTAGATTTCTTTTTCCGTGACACTAGAGATCCATCATTTTTAGTCAAGCTAAAAATAGATTGTAATTTTATGCTTGTAAATAATGTCTCAGGCACAAGGATACTGAATAAAAATAGAAAGTAGGATTTGATTTTTAAATTAATACTGTATCCCAAAATGCCACTTCTTTACCTTGTTGAATATATTTGAGATCCTGCTCATATTTCCTGGAGCTTCGTAATATTTATAAAACTAGAATGGGGAAAGAGAATGCTTTATTAGAGGCAGCTTTTCCATAAAGCATCTGAGCACCATGCTGCTGTATTTTTAGCTCAGTCTCTGTGAATATTATGTGCAGCGTATGGTCTCTCAACTTAAAACACAACCCTGAAAAGTACCTCTTTGCTTTCAGCCTTCATTTCTACATGTATTTTTTTATAGGCAAAGATGCAGTATTAGCAAGAAAAACGATCTCTATCAGCATTTGCTTTTGCAACAGACCTAAGGAAGTTAGGTAATTCTAAATTTCTAATAAAAATGTGGTATAGAACTTGATATTAGATATTCCATTTAATAATTTTTTTCCTATCTCCTTATTCTTAACAAAAACATTCCTTTTAACTTTCTTTTATGAAAATTCTTTGACTAGGAACTGTTAAGAAATCTACAAACAGAGCAAAGACAGAAATGCTCGTGCTCATTCCTTACTTCATGGTGGCTCCATTTAATAGCAGTATTTTTTACTCTACATCTCCGAAGAGCCTCAAAGTACTCTTCTTTTTGCCTTCTGACACCTCCTTTCCTCCCCTCTTCTTGTTCTTATTCTTTCTACTGCAAATTAAAACTGCATTGCCATAAAAATATAAGGCATATTTAGATGAATAGAAGGATGGATAGAAGTATGATAAATCAAGTATAGTAAGTTGTTAATGGTAGAATCTAGGTGGAGGGTATAAAGGCATTCACTCTGATTCTTTCAGTTTTGCTACATGCTTGAAAGTTGTCATGACAAAAATCTCTTAGGAGTGGTTACCCATGAAGGGTGGGATTACAGCTTTTACTTCTTCTGTGTTTAAATATTGTACACTTATATTATTAGAGAAAAATGAAGATAGTTCTTTTAAAAGCTACATGAATCTGTCTTCACGAATGAAGTCATCAGAGTATTGACTTAAATATTCTTCATATTTGAAATTTACATTCATCCATGCTAAATAATTAAGGATGTGACAAAAGAATCAGCTGTGTATGATGCTCACATCATTACAATAGGAAATTGGGTACTTCAATTATAGTGTATATATAGTCAATGGAATACTATGCAGCCATTAAAATATATAGATAGGAAGCAACGCATTGACATGGAAAGATTTATAATATTTCATATTTTGCAATATAACATTTTATATTTTATACCTAGCTAGAACACATAAAATTTATGAATATAACTAAAAGTAACCATACATATACATAAAATGTTATTGCTGAATTATGATGCTATAAATTTTTTTATATAGTTTTTTATTTACATTTAAAAATCTTTCCTAAAATAATATTTTCCTATGCCTTTTAACTTAGTAACATAAGAGAGAAGGAAAACAGAAAAGAGAAGAAAAGAAAAATGTCATGCCATTTTTCTGGGAAAAAGGAGCAAGGAAACCTTAGTATGTTTAATTTTTTATCAAACCAAAAAGATTATTGGGATTTTCCCTTTTATCTATATCATGGAAATCTGGTGTCTTACATTTTCTTAATTTTGCTCTTATAAAGAATGCACTTGAAATATGTAAAAACAAATAATTTCATTCATTCTTCTGAAGATATTTTCATGGATTTGACTAGCAGTTTTGAAAGGAAAGTTAAGATGTTTTTATGTTGTGGGGCCCCAGGCATTTCATACTTGGAAATGCCCTATCTTGAATCTCTAATTGCATTATATTTCTGTCTGACTCACGAGGAAAGGAAGCTTCAAAGCAGAAAACAGAAAATCCAATTTCTCCCTAAATACAGTAACCATTGATATATTTCAGACAATGTAACACCTGTGTTTCAAGGTTTCCCAGTGTCCTACACAGAAGAATCAAGAGTTCAAGGATGTGCCAATTAAGCAATAAAAATGTTTTTACTTATTATGGATCTCTCTATAAGGAGATTAAGCAATGTGTTGAAATTAGGTACTCTTTACAATATGTCTCTGAAAAAAGATAAAGGGAGAAGACAATTACTGTTATTTTTTCCATCCTGCCAACATTAATTGGACACTTGGTTTATGACCCTAAACTTAGTGTTTCAGTTATTGTTTCCATGCTTTAAAAGACATATTTTTCCCCATAGATTTCCTTTCAATGGCTATTGAAGGAAATGTTGAATAGACATAAAAGTAAAACAAGCAAAAATAAAGTTCATCTCGGGTTCTAGTCCTCTAGTCCTCATAGTCTGTTACATGGAATTTATCATTTATTATTTTATATGTATGTATGTGTGTGTGTGCTCCTCCCCCTCCTCCTCCTCTATGCTGGTAGTCTATTTTAAGCATGTCTTCTTGTTCCCTCAAAATATATAATGTTTTGTGTTCTTCATTTCTTGTCTTTCTCAGGTAAAATGTCCAGTGATCGAGCTTTGAGGAAGCAGCAACAGTTGAACAACCTTGTCTATGTGGTAACAAATCAGGCCAAACCTGGTGACAGAATTGTGGATTTCTGCAGCGGTGGGGTATTTTATCTCTCCTTTCATCCTTTTTAGTCTTTCTAAGATTATGAGACTTTTCTATATTACATTCAAGGTCATGTTTTTATTTGGCAAGATTGTGGTTTCAGAATGAGGAAAAGCTGTGGGGACCAAAACTAACTTGTTTGTCTTACTGACTTTTTCAGGGCCATGTTGGAATTGTCCTTGCTCACATGCTGCCATCATGTCAGGTAAAGCCAGAATAAGAGATAAAAGGAAATATTTTAAAATTATACAGTTCAGCTAGCCAAATTTGGTTTATCCCGCTCTTGGAGTTTCTAATCACTCACCCAAGTCAAATATGTGGCACAGGCATTGTCTTTTCTTTGAAATAAACTTCCAAGACTTAGAATCTTAAGGAAAGAAAAGTAAAGTAAGATCATAAAACAGTTACCAATTTTTGAAAGAGGTTTATAGGTTTAAGTAATTTTTCAAAGAAGTAGCTATTTTATTGCTAAATAAAATAGTTATGATTCAACTAGTTTAATTTTCAATATAATTTTAAATGGAAATATTGACCTCTGAAACTTGCTGAGCATGTTCTTTTGGTATCTTGATTTTGATCCATTGCATCAAAATTATAACAATAGCAAAATTTTTTAAAGCAAAAAAAAAAAAAAACCCAAAACCTACCATACTGATCCATCAAATGCTTTGCTTTTCTTGTTCTTATTGAGTCATTGTCCATAGGGAGGCTAATGGTTGCAAATTTTAAAAATGCAAACACAATTTATCCCTTGCTTTCACTCAATGTCGTATCATAAATGTTTTTCCCTATTGCTAATAGTTTTACGTATCATCATATTTCAGAGACTACCAAATATATTTTCAAGTAAATATATCATAATGTATTCAATCATTGCCACAATTTGTTAGAATTTTGTGCTGATTTTAGTCTTCTGCCATGTTAAATCAGTTCCTCACTGTGACCACTTCTTAGCGTAAAATTCTGTTTGTTTTTGTTTTGTTTTTAATACAAACTCAACTGCAACGGAGTCTTTGCTTGTGAGTTCTCTGGAAGGTGTGAACTAGTTATAGTGAATACTTGCGGAAGAAAAAAAAAATGTGGAAGAACTAATAGACTGGCCAGAATAACATGTAACAGAATGATGACGAGGGGACAGGGAATAGCATTTTTTATTTTTCTTTTCTTAGAGAATAAACAGGAAAATAAATAAGGAATCCTGGGAGAAGAGGCAGTTGTTTGTTTTATTATTAAGTAAAGCAATAATTTTGTGATTGAGTAGGAGGAAGAGAGCTCACAGAGTAAAATTCTGAGAAGCAGAGTCAGGGATGTAATATTTTTTCTTCCCTTATTAATATTTCTGGAAGCTTAGAAAGGTTGAAACCAAAAATGAGTAATCTTGTCTAGAATAAAGTCAGGAAAGCCTTTCACACCAAGTATTGTCTAACAGGTTTTTCAAACGGATTTTTTCTTACAGACAAGCATAAGAACAAAATAAGAACTAGGAATGATAGTGATGAAAGTGACTTAATTCTTTTCATTTTTCTCCATTCAAACCATCTTCTCTGCCTAGATTATCACTGGAGTCTCCTAACTGGTTTCTCTGCCCTCTGGCCTTGTTCCCACCAATCCATACCATACATTACAGACTACTAAAACTTCTTTTATCATAATTGCATGATCTGGTTTCAGTTTACCTCTCCAGCCTCATTTTCACCCTTCACACCCTGTCCCCCCATCGCCACTATCACCATGACACACATTGTGCCCTGGAAATTGCGTACCAATTTTCTCAGTTCTTCAAACATGCCATATTCTTTCTCATCTTGGGCCTTCATGTGTTTCTCTCCCTAAAATACTCTTCCATTCCCCCCAAACTGATTTGTATTCATTTTTTAGGCCTCAGTTAATATGTTACTTCCCCATGAAAATAGTCATCAAGTTTGAATGCTCCCATTGACATTGTTTGTCTTTCATTTAACGCTTATCACACTGTATTATTATTATTTTTGATGTTTTGTTTTTGGTTTTTTTGTTTGCTTGGTTGGTTGATTGGTTTGTTTGTTTGTTTGTTTGTTTGTTTGTTTGTTTGTTTGAGACAGATTCTCCCTTCAATGCCCAGGCTGGAGTACAGTGGTGCGATCTCAGCTCACTGTAACCTCTGCTTCCCGGGTTCAAGGGATTCTCCTGCCTCTGCCTCCCGAATAACTGGGACTACAGATGCACACTACTATGCCCGGCTAATTTTTGTATTTTTAGTAGAGACGGGGTTCCACCATATTGGCCAGGCTAATCTCGAGTTCCTGACCTCAAGTGATCCGCTTGCCTCGGCCTCCCAAAGTGTTGGGATTACAGGCGTGAGCCACCACGCCTGGCCCACGCTGTATTATTATTGCTTGTTTCACTTATATCACTATGCTTCAAAGCTATATCACTATAGTTCAAAGACCTTTCATTTTTCCTTTCTGTACCAGATTATGTGACATACTTCCTGCCACAGAATAGAGGCTCAATACGTTCTACATTATTAAAGCTATGAAATATAGTAATAATGCTTTGCCTAATGTCTGAATTATGTTACTAAATATACTATTGTTTTCTGGGTAAAATCTAGGTTACATTAATAGAAAACAAGGAATTATCATTAATTCGTGCTAAGAAGAGAAGTGATGAACTGGGTTTAAGCAACATTTGGTTCATTCAAGCAAATATGGAATATTTTACTGGGATGTTTAATATTGGAGTAAGTAATCAAGTAATTTCAATTTCTTTAATTAGCTAAATAAGAAAAATTACATGCCTTAGAGTAAATAAAAAAGATAATTTTGTGTTCTTTGCCAAACAAATTTATAATTTTGTATACTTATATTATCTATGAAATATAGCATATTAATGAATATTATTTTATTCATAGCACTTCATCATTACATAATAGAGATAACATTGGCTCCTCTATCAGACCAGAACTTTATTTTCTTCACTACAGAATCCCCAGTAGCAAGTGCTGAAAACTGGTTAATAATTGAATAATTGATTCTGATGAACATGACTTGCCTTGGTTTATTCTGCATTTTTAGAAGACAATGAAGGAAAAGAAAAAAGAAGAAAAGAAAAATAACTTGTTAGTAATCTCTAAATACAAGCATTGCCTTGTGATTTTTTTTAGCTAAGATTTTATATTTACATGTATTTTCAGGTTCCAAGAGAGAAAGTATATTGATCATGTTTCTAAACCTTTGGATCAAATTGTTATTATTTGATATTATGAAAAATCCCTAAGATATGTAATTCTGCCTGATCATTAAACCCCAGGGTTTTATTATTTTTTGTAGACTTTGAGTTTTATGAACATGTTAGTGTTGCTGCTATTTCTTATATTTGCTTTAAATAATTTTTTTTCTGATTTTGATAGGAATATACATTTTGATAGTAATACAGAAAAATACATAGTAATATAAAGAAGAAATAACCTATATGCCTACTATCAAGTGATAAATACTATCAAAAATCTTTAGTTTTTTATATTTATGCACGCATATAAATGCATATTTTACACATATGTGAACATTGTTAAGACCATACTACATAGATCCTGCATTGACTGAATACTGTTAAAAATCTTTTACCTACTTTTTAATCACACTTTTTTTTCTCATTGTTATAATGCAGTTATTACTATGATGGATATTTTATGCATCCTTTAAGAATTTTGATGCATTTGCCAAACCACTTTCCAGGAAGGTTCTTACTGACATCCTTTCTAATTACATATGTTCATATAAACATGTGGTTGTCTAGGTAGAACTTTTATCAACTTAAGTAATTCAGACCTTTTATAGTATTTCTGATTTTTACCCAGTGAAATTTATTTCTTAAATATTGACTACTGCAAATTTGGGGGTTTATTGTAATTTTTTTCCAACCTAAAAAGTATGCTATTCGTTTCCTTTGCAGACACGATCTACAGTTTACTTCTCTTTTTATAAGCCTGGCTGTTAATAAGGAAATTCAGGAAGATGTAGACATGTAATCTAGAAACTTCAAATTAAAAAATACCTGTGCAGCTTTAATTTTACATAAATGTTGAGGTAAAGTTTAGCGCTTCTCCCATGAAACAAGCCATTAAACCAGTCCAGATATTACGAGTACACCAGACAGAATGGTAGCAAGTAAATGTGGACTGCTACCCATTTATTTACCTCACAAAGCATGGAATTTCCAGCCTATGTCTGTTCCATCCGTCTCTTGGCCCTTCATGACTTATAGATGCTAAATCACTCTAGCATATTCTTGTAACTTCCAAGTGTATAATTTACTAACGCCAACTAAAAATGTATATATCTCTTTGGAAGTGAAATTTTTCTCTACATTTCGTAATACATCTATAATGACTTTTTTCCTTTCATAATTACCCTTGTCAAGGTGTATAGAAAATGGATAAAAATTGCTTAGAAGGTTAAATTAAAAGTAGATTCACTCTGAAGAGAATAATTTGCCTAGGAGAGTAATTGAGGTATTGTCACTAGGTAAATTAGACTAAATGCATCAGAGGTTCTAACTCCTGTGTTAAATGTGTTCCAGTATACACACAAAAAAATTTAAAAAATATTGTGGCTAGAGAGGAAAGCAGAATAACCAGATATTGGAAATGTATTAAAACTGCATAAATTCATGGTTTTGTGACATTTCAATAAGGGCTTAGTTAGCATTTATCTTTGCTTAGTAAATGCTTTATTTTTTTCATTTACTATTTTTCTTTAGATATAAAAATTAATAGTATAAACAAGATTTTAATGAAAGAATTTTAAAAGACTTAGAAACAACTAAGTCTTTTTAAATTATTAAATTTTATAATATGTGTATTAATACCCATGCTCTCAAACAATATTACAAATATTTATTTGCAAATAGTATTACATAAAGGGTCATGACTATGGAAAAATGCTCATTTTGCATTTAAAAACAAAAACTGTATCAAGGCTAAACAGCCTGCCACCAACATGTTTAGTTGGAAAATTTCAACAATAACAAACAGTCATTTCAACCAGATGATAAGGTACTGATTTCTAACAGTATTGGTGAATCCTTTCTGTTCATCAACATGTATATGAAAATCTCAAAACAGTTTTATTTTCTAGTTATTGGTATTTGCTTTTCGCTATTTTGCCCACAACATAATTTTTAATTATTGTTTATCACTCATAAGTGCTGACTGCTTAATTATAAGCTCATTTCTATTTATGTATGTATGTTAGTGTACAATTAAAAGAAGCATGTGTAATTATAGACTGTAATTCAGAAACATTTTTGATGAGTAATTATATAATCCTTGTTTTAAAAGATAAGGACCTTGAGAAATTATATATTCTGCAGGCACGCTTTTTAAAAATCATTAAGGCAAAATAGGGGACTTCTGAGATGAAAATAGCAGATAGAGGTATTTCAACCCCGCTTCTCCCCAAAAAAGTTCAGATCCCCAAATAACAAGAACAAGAATCAGAAAAATCAAACTCTATGATGAAGCTATATTCAACATTCTATAACTTGAATCACAATATGAAGTGTGAAGGTGAAAAGCAGATTGAAGAAAAATGATAAGTTATTGAGTAGAGGAGAAGGAAGATAAAATTTAAATGCATGCCAGGCAGAGTGGCAAGAAGGCTATCAGGACACAAACCACTTTGCTCCCACAGAATCCCAGAAAAGTTTAGGAATTCAGAACATCAGAAACCTCAGAGGACATGAATAGGGAGGGACTGAAATCGTGTTTAATTAAAAATATTATTTAGAGACAAGATTCCTGCTCTCATCTTGTGTAAACAAGAAACTACCTCTCCCCAACTCCTAAGAGAGACAGGAAGTTTATTCTATAGAAGAAACTGAACCAGAGAGGCACCAAGTATAGAGATATCAGGCATAGAGAAGGGCAATGGTGATGTGCCATACCAAGAATAAGAACTAAATGAGAATCTGCATACTGAAGGATAGATCTCTTCCCTACTCATCTGCCTTCTAATTCCAGAACCACAGAAACCAGGATCATTTCCACAATCATGAGGATTAAAAGATTCCCCTCTGTAGAAGCAGAACTGTCCCCAGAGAAAAGAACTACAGATACTACAGCTATAATTAAAAAAAAAAAAAAGAAAGGCACCTGTCCAGGCTTTTTGATCACCCAATCACTAGTGAAGCCCACCAGTTTTCAAAGCCTTACTCTTTCATTCAGAATTTCCAATCAACTTTTTAGTGGTTTACTCTTTAATATGAACAGCTAAAGGAATACCAAACATGGAAAACTTCCAAAGTGGAAGATAGAGACCTGTATTAGTCTGTTCTCACACTGCTAATAAAGACATACCCAAGACTGGGTAATTTATAAAGAAAAGAGGTTTAATTGATTCACAGTTCCACATGGCTAGGGAGGCCTCACAATCATGGAGGAAGGCGAATGAGGAGCAAAGTCACATCTTACATGGCGGCAGGCAAGAGCGTGTGTGGGGAAACTCCCCTTTATAAAATGATCACATTTCATGAGACTTATTCACTATCATGAGAACAGCATGGGAAAGACCCACCCCCATCATACAGTTACCTCCCACTGGGTCCCTTCCATGACACATGGGAAATATGGGAGCTACAATTCAAGATGAGATTTGGGTAGGGACATAGTCAAACCATATCAAGACCAAAGCAACAAACATAATAAAGGGTCTTAGTCAGGGAGAGACTAGAGAAGATAATACATTAGTGAAACAAGGATATAATAAAAAAGAAAAAGAGGGAATGATCAGAGAACAAGAAAGGATGTCTTGAAAAATAAAAATGTTAGCCAAAATTGAAAACAAATTAAAAATTAAGAGATAAAGTATTTTTTAAAAGAAGTACAGGATACCACTTGAAAAAAATAGAACTTAAAAAAAAAAAAAGAAGAAGAAGAAATGAAACTGGAAAGAAGCAAATTTTTTAAATTAGAGATTTAGTCCAGGAATCAAATACCTCAGTAATAGCAGGACCAGAAAAAGAAAACTGGTAAATCATGGGGAGGAAAACATCAAAGAAAATCCAGGAAAATGTGTTAATAATTAAGAATGCATTTCTTTTGATAAAGTTAACTTACAAAATGGCCTAAGCCAAGGCACATTGTGAAATTTCAGAACACCAAGGGTGAACAGATTTTCCCAACTGTTTCCACAGAGGGAAAAAAAAATAGTGATATACCATAATTTAGAATCAAAATGCTATCACACTTCTTAATAGTAGTGTGGAAGGCTCAGTGACAGTGAAACAATATCTCGAAAATTCTAACAGAAAACTTCTAATCTAAAATTCTATACCTAGCTAATCCATCAGTCTAGTAAAAAAAGTAAAATAAAGAAAAATTCGACAGTCAAGGTCTCAATAAAATGTACATTGTACATACCCCTTTTCAGCAAGCTACTAGATAATGTGCTTCATTAAAATATAAAGTAAATAAGAAAAAGGATTAAGTGGTATCCAATACAAGAGAAAAATTTTTAGTATCATGGGAGAGGGAAGTCTTAGGGCAAGAGCTGAGCGACAGGCCTAGAAAGCATTGAGTCCATATTTTAGTAAAACGTCAGAAAGCCCAGGAAAGATGTCTCTAGGAAAGAAAAAATGGAGCTGACCAATTATTTGAAAGTTTTCAAACAGTGGAAATTTATATTGTAGAGCATTTTACAGAGCTTTTGGGTAGGGAACAACTTGGATGTTAAAAAAACAAGCAGAAACCCTGATATCCAGCACACTTCCCTCGGCAGTGAACAGTATATACAAAACCATGAGAAAAGATGGAAAAAGGGAAGATAGTGTATAAATGTGCAAAAAAAAGCCAAAAGCTCTT
The DNA here is from genome assembly GCF_028858775.2 of Pan troglodytes. Classification (NCBI taxonomy): domain Eukaryota; kingdom Metazoa; phylum Chordata; class Mammalia; order Primates; family Hominidae; genus Pan; species Pan troglodytes. The sequence goes on from NC_072401.2 coordinate 107,276,940, forward strand.
CTCTCCTAGTAGAAAGATAATAAATAATGTCTAATATTTACAAATCAAGAGATATCAATATACATTCATCATATAGAAAAACAGATTTTCAGGAAGTAAACCAATGAATTGAACAGCATTGACTTTGGTACACAGATTTTCTTTCAGTGGTGTGGCAGTGTGTACAAAAAAGGGACTTTTAATATAATTGCATACCTTTTAGCATTATTTGAATTTTAAAGCTGATTACCTATAATATTGTTGTATGAAAGTTTTAAAAGAGGGGAAACAAGAGTACACAGGTGGGACTAGCCTGCTTCTCTGTCTAAGGTATCTAGAGTTAAGAATCCTTCTTCGAGAAGCAACACCGGAGAGAATGATTGGGCTGGGGCAAGTTTAGAGATCATTCAGTTCAACCTTCTCCTTTTACAAGTAGAGAATTTGAGGCTACAAGAAAGGAAGAGTGACCTAGCAAGTTAATGTGGGGGCTGGGTCTAGAAGTCCAGTCAGTGACTCTCTGTTTACTTCCATATCTAAAGAAAAGAGTAAATAGAGCATAGAGAACTAAAAAAAGAAGTTTGGTTTGGAGTCAGACACATTGAGATTAAATCTTGGCTCTTTGTTTAAAAAAAAATTAACAATTATTTCTCTTACTTGGAGCAATATTGACCAATTTTTGTTTAAGAACTCTTTGCTTGTTTTTGTTTGTGTGTTCACATCTCTTGCTCATTTTACTCTCACTTTATTGGGCTTTTTCTTTCTTTTTAGAAGTTTGTTATATATTAAGAATATAAGCCTTTTGTTTGTGCTGTAAGTTGTCAATCCTTTCCCTACTTTGTCATTTGTCTTTTTACTTATGGTTTGGTTTTCTGCCAGTCTCTACTGAAAATACAAAAATTAGCTGGGTGTGGTGGTGGGCAGCTGTAATCCCAGCTACTTGGGAGGCTGAGGCAGGAGAATTGCTTGAACCCTGGAGGCAGAGGTTGCAGGGAGTCGAGATCACACCGTTGCACTCCAGCCTGGGTGACAAGAGTGAAACTGCATCTCAAAAATAAATAAATAAATAAAAATAAATTTTATTTTGTCAGATTTATTAACCTTACCCCTTATTGCACGTAGATTTTTAGCTTAGTTAGGAATTACTTCCCATTCCCCTTGGTTGTGCAGGAATTTACTCATATTTATTGTATTTTAAATCTCTAATGCATTCAAAATTTATTTCCTATGTGTGATGAGAGGAAAAGATCTAATTTTTATTTTTTTATATGGCTGTCTGGTTAACCAAACATTACTTATTAAAAAGTCCATCTTTTCTCCCTGGTTTGAAATACCACCTTTATTGTATGATAAATTTCCATATCCAGTGGTTTTTTTGGTCTATATCTCTCTTCATTATTTGCCTGTTATTTCTGAGTTTCATTTGATAACAGTGAAAACTAGGAGTATGTGATGCAGTAAAACCTTTTCGACCGAAAACCTATTATTAGTAGACAATTATTACATTATCTATAAACTATTGTATAAATAGTTATTCAAGTTACTTATTTTGTTTAAATGAAGGAAATAAACTCACTTTTTTGCATGTAGTGTAAGGAATGTGAACCTAAGTAAAGAGAGACTTATATAAGTAAATTTTCTAAACTCTTTTTTGCTCAGAGCCTGAAGAGAGTTTTGTAGAGAAGCCGCCTGATACATGGGGTCAGGCTTTGAGGTCAGCATCCTGCCCCTCAGTAGCTGTTTTGTAGTGGGCAAGTTCTTAATTTCCCAAGACTTCATTTCCTCATATCCAAATTGGAGATAATAAAGTCTTTCAGGGATGTTGTGAGCATAGTTCTGAGTGCCATCACCCAGCACAGCATAGTGCCAGCACGTAAACACTCAGTAAATGTCAGTTTGCTTTCCCTCCAGGGAAAGATGTGTCTATAATTTTTACTATGAAATTTTCTGCAACTAGTCATGAAAATAAGGATTAGCCTGTTTTTTACTCTGAAAAGCTGACTAAAAGAAGCAGATGAGAAATCAAGGTTGTTTACTTTCCCATTCCCTGTAGTTGTTGCTGCTTTTACTGGATACCAGCCTTCCTAGGCTGTTTTCAGAGTGAAACAAGAAAGGTGGGATGACAGCAACATGGAGATTGTTGACTTCTATATGGCTCATGTAAGTCTAGAAGGAGGAGGAGGAATTCAGGAGGAGGATTAAGAACAGAGATCTTGCTTTCCTCTTCCTGGCAGAGTATTGTTTGTATTGTTTTTAGCTTTCCAGTTCAAAGGGGGCATCTGGTTTATAATATTTTACTTTCCTGGGCGCGGTGGCTCATGCCTGTAATCCCAGCACTTTGGGAGGCCGAGGTGGGCGGATCACCTGCGGTCGGGAGTTCGAGACCAGCCTGACCAACATGGTGAAACCCCATCTCTACTAAAAATACAAAAGTAGCCAGGTGTGGTGGCACATGCTGTAATCCCAGCTACTCGGGAGGCTGAGGCAGAAGAATTGCTTGAACCCGGGAGGCGGAGGTTGCAGTGAGCCGAGGTCGTGCCATTGCACTCCAGCCTGGGCAACAAGAGCAAAACTCTGTCTCAAAACAAAACAAAACAAAACAAAAAAAAAACAGTTTCTAAAATTTACAGAAAATCTCCTCTTTACCCTGAGAGCCCCTCCCTACCCTGAAGTTGGTGAGGGAAGATTATAATTCATTACAATTTATGTTTGTTCAGAATGAAATGGAGATGTGAGGGGTTTTTTTGGTGTTTTTTGTCAAAATCCAGTACAGGTTATTCATCTTTTAGAAGCCCCACATCTGATTTTCACTGAGAGTCCTATTTAGGCTTTATTTGGCCTAAGAATTTTCATAATTATCTCATTTGTAGTAAGATTATAGTAAGTATAGATATAGTAAGTATAGATATACTTAAGGATATGTGTTTTAAAAATACTTAAAAATCGTTTTGAGTTATTTTTATGAGTTATTGAAGCCCCACTCAGTATTCTAATTCATAATTTCATTCAATCCTTTTAAAATAAACTCATTGAAAATAGTTCCTGTAACTCGTCATTCAATGTTAAGGATTGTTATTATGTGAAAACATCTTAAAAGGTACTACATGATATGATTCAGTTAGTTTTAATACAGCCCTGATTAGATTATGTTAATATGGCATTTGAGGAAGTGTTTTCAAATACATTTTTATTTAATTTTTGCAACAGCATTGTGATATGTCAGTATTGTTAACCATCATTTATAGTTGAAGAGATTAAGGCCCAAAGAAGCTAAATTTTAAGTGGCTCAGGGTTATATAGGCCACCAGAGTAATAGACTCAAAATTCTTGTTTCAAATCTAGTGTTCCTGGAACGATGCTATAGTTTAGATAAACACTTGTGTTAATTTTTCCACACTAAAATTGCATCAAATTTTCCGTTGAATGAATCTTATGCTTTATTTGCAATATTCCATTTGTAACCTTTCAAACTTGCTTAGTTTTCATAATTAATTGATATGTGTAGCTAAGTAGTCCTTTGGTATGGCCAAATGAGAACTATTTAAAAGGCATAAAAATTGCACTGTGAGTTAAGAGGGAACTTAGTGCTAAGGCCTGGTTTTATTTTGTAGGTAGCATTGCATGCTTGTGGAGTGGCAACAGACATGGTGATTGAGCACTGTATCAAAACACGGGCTTCCTTCGTCACATGCCCTTGCTGTTATGGTTTCATTCAGAACACCTCCAAGTTCAATTTTCCAAAAAGGTGAGAAATTCAGTGTTCTACGTAAGACACCAACATGGGTATAAGCCAGGACACAAAACTTGTTTGATTTAAAGTTGCAATGACTTAATTTTTGGCTCATTTCTTCTTTCCACAATGCCAAATATTGTTTGTAAATTGTATAAGGAAGAAAAGAACTCCTCTATGTTTGTCCCTGATTTTTCCCCTGGATCCAGTTTTTACTGAAATTTAGAAGCAAGGCTATCCAGGAGACAGGCAACTAGAAGTCTATTGGCTTTAGCACTTCTCTCTGTATTTCCGAATAAATTTAAAACTGTAACCGTACATAATGTCTATGAGAGGCAGTCAAGTATAGTAAAGTGTTTAGGACCTGGAAGTGTAGTGCCTGGGGGAAAATACTAGCTCCTTATCATTTTATAAGGCAAATTACTTAAACTCTTTTTGCCTTAGTTTTCTTGTCTACAAAATGAGGGTTATGATAATAACTACCTCAAGGTTTTTGTGAAAATTTAATGATATGTGTAAAGCCTTTAGAAGTGGCAAGAATAAGTATTCAATAAATGTGAACTGTTGCTAATAATCGTAGCAATGTCACAGGATCCTTGGGGTGTCGCTTTGCCAGCTGGATCCTCTGTGGTTGGTGGAGCGTTTGCCTGAGTTTTGCTTGGGCCCACTGGGCTCATTCCACTCACGCAGCCTGGCAGGCTGCTCTTGGCTTGCACTACCAGCACAGATCCCACACCTGCCAAGGGTGAGCCAGGTACAGAGTGGTGAGGGGTACATGAATGAGCAAGCACAGGGTCCAGCCACTTCACACAGCCAGGCATGCTGGCTGCTGTGGGGCAGGGATTTCCAGGCACCAGCTTGGGTGCTGGCTCCCTGCGAGGCTGCAGCTGGACCAGGTGTACTGCAAGCAGCTTCCACTGTGAGCACTAGGGAACACAGTGGCAACCAGAAGCTTGGAAACGCCAGGAGCCGCAGAACCCCTCAGAGGGTATCACAGCCCTGGCTCAGGGAGCTCCTATGACTGGGCTCCCTGAAGGGCGCATCTCTTCTCTCCTTCTCTCTTCTCTCCTTCTCATGCTTGCAACATGGCAAGTGGGTGTATTTGGGGGCAGGGGGGCATGTGAGCCCTGTTTGTGTTACAACTTGTAGTCCTGCCATTTGGCAGGTCCTGAGTTCTTGTCCCAAATCGAGGAAGAATGAGGTACACAGACAATTGGAGGATGAGCAAGGCAAAGAGGTGCTTTATTGAGCGACAGTACAGCTCTCAGGAGATAAAGTGGGTAGCTCCTCTCCACAGACAGTCATCCCAATGTCTGCTCAGCTCTCAGCCAAGAGGTGACCCACAGAGGGTAGCTTCTCTCCATAGGCAGGTCATCCCAATGTCTACTCAGCTCTCAGGTGGAAGGAGACCCGCAGTGGGTAGCTGCTGTCTTCAGGCAGGTCATCTCATCTCATCTCATCTCTGCAACCCTCAGCAGAGAAGAGATCCAGAGTGGGTAGCTTCTTTCTGCAGGCAGGTCATCCATTGTCTGCCTAAGTCTGGCAGAGTCCGGGGTTTTTATGGACTCCAGAGGGAAGGAAGTGCATGCTGATTGGTCCATGGGTGGCCATGGGTGGGCCTGGAAAAAGCACTCTTAAGTTCTCACTTTGGTCCACGGAGCTGGCAGCCTGGACCCCAGGCTTCGGGCCATTCCTGGGTTGATGGTGGGGCTTCACCAGGGACCTGCCCCTTTCTACCTGGGAGCCTGTCTGCCTCCTGTTGCCATCAACCTGCCATCCATGGTGCCCATGGCACCCAGGCTGTTTGTGCCAAGGGGTGCCTGCAGGCCCATGTCAAGTTGCCCTCAGTCCCCCCTTGGTGTCCATCTCATGCTCGTCAGCGCCCAAAGTCCAGAGGGGGCTGAGGCGGGGGTGGGGGCTGGCATGTCAGCACCACCTTGAGTGCACACACACCTGGCCAGGTCACCACAGTGCCTGGGCTCAGCCTCAACTTTTGGTGGCCTTTACAGTATGTTACTACCACTTCCTGTCTTTTTCACACCTATGTAGATTTACTGACATTTGTCCTCCCTTGTCCTTTGAACTGATATCTTTAGAAAGTTTCTTTGTGAATAAGACCCATCTCAATCACCAAAAATACAGTTGGGAATTTATAAATAGCATACTGTTTCTATAGTACGTGGAAAGAAGTACTCTTTTCAAACAAACTAATTGGCACTAATAAATTTAGTATCCAATGTATAAGTCAATGTTTTTGAATGACTTAAAAGTGAAGGTTATACAATGTTTATGGAATTGAATGTATGTTTATCTTTATTAGCTGTGACAACAGTGATTTCCTGATGTATTAATCATGCCTTTTTAAATTTTCTGATGTTTTACTATTTGCTGATCCTGGAGAGACTGTTCCTCCCAGGGCTAGCCAATTCCTAGAGATAGTAAAGGTCTTATCAACAAACATAGCTTGCATAAGTAAACCAACCAACCGAGAGCCCTTACCCCACAACTACCTCCTTTATCAAGCTCTTATTACTTCCAGGCCACTATCCCCCTGCCCTACTACCCTAGGGCCAGATATCAAACAAGTAGGAACGGCCCTGTGCCTGAGTTCACTGAAATTATTCAAACTAGCCACTCCCAAGCCTGCTTACTTCACCTTTTTCTTCCCATGGAAACCTCTACCTCCTGACCTATACTGGTGTTTCCCCATGTGGCCCTTCATCACATGGCATGCCCCCTCTTCTTGGGGAACTGTGAGTAATAAAGTATCTTTTCAATGGCAGTCCTCTCCTGATCTGTTGGCTGTGCACATCTGAATAACAGTAAAACCCACATGTTAAAACACCTGGATTTTAGTGTTCCCATGAGGGATAGAGACAAAAAAGGTGCTTCTCTAACAGTGTAAACAATCTGTGGGATAGATTTCTTAAAATTAATAACATATTGATGATATGCTTTTCTGTCTTTTTATAAAAGCATTTCAAACTGGCATAGTTTTTACTTCACCATAGCATTTTATGCTTTCTACATACAAAGCATATTTTTATATAATTTAGTTTCTTCAAGATTATCTTACTCTTAATATTTAGAATGATGACTAATTCCTTTTTTTTCTATTTCAGTGAACAATTCAAGAAAACTTTATCATACAAGGTAACCTTAAAAAGATCTAGATATCATCCTAATACACTTTTTATCCTTTATATTTTTCCCTCTCATATTTCTAGTGGAGTAAATAATCTATAGTTATAATTGAATAACTCATGAATGTCTAATATGGGTTTCTTTTTCTCTTTCTTTTGCAAATCCAGATTAACTCTTCAAGTAGGTAACAAGATTTGTGAAGGGTCTGAGATTTTAACTCTACTTGCAGTCTAACAAGTTAGCCTGCCCAGTGGATGCTGGCAGAAGATATGAGACCCCTAAGTCAGAGACAAAAGACAGTTTGTTGCTCATGGCAATAGTGGTAGCCACAATACCATTGTTTTCACACTGACTCTCTACGGCCCAATTCCCACAGGGCAGAAGCAAATGGGCCAGGTAACACCTGCCCTTTTGTTCCAGAGGGAGAAACTATATATTTTCCAAGGCTGTTTACTCTGTAAACGTGCTTGAAAAGATAATCTATAACAGAGGAAAATTCTTTTGTAAAAGGTCAGATAGTAAATATTTTAGGCTATGCTGGCCATAACAAATCTCCAAGTATTCCTCTCATCGTCCTTGACATTCTTATTGTTTTTGTTGTTGGTTTACAACTCTTTAAAAATATAAAAACTTTCTTAATTCACAAGCCACACAAAAACTGGTCATAGGCTGGACTTGGCCTGTGGGCCAAACCTTGCTGACCATTGGTCTGGAACAAAGACAGTCAGTGTCTCTGCTTGTAAAACATGAAGAAACACAAGAGACCCACAGAGAATTGTCTTCCAAAAGTAGTCAGAACATACATAGTTTTTAGTCACCAATCTGATCAAAACAGTTTCTAGTTTCCTAAACATCACCACTATCCAATTAACTGGTCAATAGCATGATATAATACAATTTAAGAAATGATAATATTTGAGAAAAATATACAAATAATTCCATTAGAAGTTGACAAATTCATTTGGATTCTTAGTTAATGCCACTTTTTGCACAGACTCACTAAAAACATAGTCTCCTTTTATATACCAGCCCCTATATTTTAGGACTTTTACTTTCTCTTCCATCAAACAGTTGCAGTATAGTGAGGTATAGTGACCTAAAAATGTTCATTGTTACCACATCAGCAGCTGTATCTCCTTCATTCCTGCTTTATAACTCAAATGCCCACTTCCAGTTCTATCTCTTACCACCTTATGTGCTACTCACACCTTCCCCTCTTCCTACCAACCCCGTACCCTGTACAAATATGCACAGATATGGAGAGGGGAGAACTTTTAGTGTTCATGCTTTCAGCCAAAACCACAACATTGCTGGCCTTCACCTACTAGATTAAAAGTTTACATATTTTAGGAAACTGTTTGATTTTGGAAGAAACATTAGGACCCAAGAAACTTTATTTGCATAACATTCAAAACATCTCACCTTTCTTTCACGAGGCTATGTCAATAAAGTAGAAAATAAATTGAGAAAACAGCCCAGGTGCAGTGGCTCACGCCTGTAAACGCAGCACTTTGGGAGGCCAAGGCAGGCAGATCACTTGAGAACAGAATTCAAGACCAGCCTGACCAATATGGTGAAACCCTGTTTCTACTAAAAATACAAAAATTAGCCAGGTGTGGTGACACACACCTGTAATCTCAATTACTCAGGAAGCTGAGGCACGAAAATTGATTGAGATCAGGAGGCAGAGGTTGCAGTGAGCTGAGATTGTGCCATTGCATTCCCATTCCAGCCCGGGTGAGAGAGTGATACTCTGTCTCAAGAAAAGAGAGAGAGAGAGAGGAGAGAAGAAAGAGAGAGGAGAAGAAAAGAAAGGAAAAGGAAAGAAAAGAAAAAAGAACTTGGGAAAACAAAAACTAGACCCCTGTTTCTAATCCCTCCTTTGACTGATGCTAGTTAAACCAAACAATGAAAGGATGTATGGAAAAAATCAAGGGTGGTGAAGAGATAGGCTGCCCATGGTTTCCTGGCTAGAAAAGAATGTAAAATTCCTACAGTAGGGACAGGGCACACAGAGTCTTTCAGAAAGCAGAAACTCCCCAGTACACCAGTCATAACCTTTATCTACTCTTTCTCCAACACCCCCAAAAGCTGCTTGGCCTTTTGAAGGCCTCAGAACTTTGTGCCAAAGTATCTTGAGACTCACTTTGGAAGTGTTTTTCTCTACAGTTCAATTTAGACAGCAACCTTTACTGAGTACCTACCATGTGCCTTGCCCTTTCAGAACTTGATTTTGACCAAAGAGAACATACACACAAATAATTCCAATAAAATATGGTGAGACTTATCAGTACAAGAGAACTGAATCTTAACCTGAGATTGCGATTGCCTTGACATTACCATTATATAAAATGAATCTTAATTTACAAACCATGAGGACAAAGTGCACACTGTTTCTTCAAGTCATGTAATTCTAAATTATCCTTCTCTCCTTTCGTTGATGCCTGTTAGTTTGTGGGGAGTTAAAGTTATTAATTGAAACCATTTTATTAGTTTCTCACCCATTGTCATGAAATTTTATAGTGAGCATTAAAATGTTTTTTTTAAGCATACAAGTTTAGACAAAGATATCCCTTTTAAAAACCAACATTGCCACAATCATTTCACTTATTAAAAATGGAGGCTTCAAATATAATGTACAGAATACTAAAGGAACAAATGATGAATCTGAATTTAACCTGTTTGCTAAGCTGACAGGTGAGATTATGTACACACTTAGAAACAACAGCTGTTCTGAATGAACAGTTGTCGTGGGATCATTGCTTCATTTCAACTCTGCCTAATCACTCACTTTTGGCTACATGCAGATTTAAGAGTACTATGCAAAATCATCAACTCTGCTTTTAAAGCCTTCTTTTCTTTTTCATTAATGCACTCTTTTCTAAGATTGTTAAGCAGAAGTAATAATCAGGTCCTTACCTCAGGCCGTCTTTACAGTTTGTCTTAAGGCAGAAAGGGATACACTTCCTGCAGCCTTTTGGAGTGAGAGAAAGAAATCAGGCTTCTTTCCTCTAAAAGGACTAAGTGAAGGGAAGAGTCAGGAAAAGCCAAGAACTAGCTACCACCCTGCTGGATATCCCAGAAAACTACAGAAGCCACACAGTGATGTGCATTGCTTCCTTTTCCTCTGATAGAATGAAAAGCCACTTAGGCCAGGCGAGGTACCTCATGCCTGTAATCCCAGCACTTTGGGAGGCAGAGGCGGGCAGATCACAAGGTCAGGAGTTCGAAACCAGCCTGGCCAACATGGTGAAACCCTGTCTCTACTAAAAAACATAAATAAATACAAAAATTAGCCAGCATGGTGGCGTGCGCCTGTAGTGCCAGCTACTCAGGAGGCTAGGGCAGGAGTATTGCTTGAACCCAGGAGGCGGAGGTTGCAGTGAGCCGAGATTGTGCCACTGCACTCGAGCCTGGGCAACAGAGCAAAACTCTGTCTCAAAAAAAAAAGAAAGAAAGAAAACCCACTTAGCAAGACTGCCTAGAACCACATTCCAGAGTTTCAAATACATTTTATAAAAGAAAAATATAAGTGAATTTTTGGTCTTTTAATTTAACACATAATAGCAAAATGTAACCATATTTTTATATTTCAGCTAAAAGCAACTGGGCAAAATGACCCTGAGGATTTTCTGTGCATCTATTCTTAAGAACTACATCTGGGCCAGCTGGGCATGGTGGCTCATACCTGTTAATCACAGGACTTTGGAAGGCTGAGGCAGGCGGATCACCTAAGGCCAGGAGTCCGAGACCAGCCTGGCCAACATGGTGAAACCCCGTTTCTACTGAAAAAAAAATACAAAAAATACAAAAAATTAGCCAGATGTGGTGGCATGTGCCTGTAGTCCCAACTACACGGAGGCTGAGGCATGAGAATCACTGGGAGTCTGGGAGACGAAGGTTGCAGTGAGCCAAGATCGCGCCACTGCACTCCAGCCTGGGCGACGGCGAGACTGTCTCAGAACAAAACAAAAAAATACAGTGTACTTGAAGGGAAGAAATTATTAAGTACCATCTTCTGAAAGTTTACTTTTTTCAAAAATACTATTTGTGCAGTACTTTATTCAATTAAACAATGTTGAACTCCAGAAAAATGAGGTAGTTTTTTTGATGGTTGTTTTTATAACTTTGAAGCAGAAGATAAAAATAAACCCACATTCTATTGCTTTTTCTTTTAGGAACACATGATTCTGTGCAGATTTGCAGACCAGACAGCTGTCCAGCTCCCACCCCAACGAAGGCTCATAGGTATGTGTTTTCACAGAGCAGCTGTTGAGTGTATTATGCACAATATGACTGGGAATGATCGGACCAAGTCTATATGGGAAAAATTTAGCAACATGAAGTCTATTTTTCAATGAGAAACTAAATATGTTCTTCCCAAAAAAACTTAATTCATATTGAAAAGGGTATTGTAACTATAACATTTTATCCTATTTTGGTTAACTTTAATACTTTTAAATGTATTTTGAATGTTTGTACATTGAGTAGAATTCTTACATTAAATCTCTTACTGTTATGAACAAACTGCAAGATCTATCAAAAGCCATAAAAGAAAATAATAAAGATTAAAAAGTCAACTATATATACCAAAATTGATGCATTATAAAATGTATACACAGGGATGATAATGTTTTCTTTCTCAGGAAAAAGGATACTTGTGTATTATTTATCATAGATGAATTTGTTTGACAATATTAAATATTACCTAAATTGGAAGACTGCAGAAACATTTCAAGTTTAATAAGTAATTGATTTATTGAAGACTTCACTTTAGAAAAAGCAATCACATTTAAAAGAATAACAGCAGTTAATAGTTACACATTTAAGCACTGAGCTAAATGCTCTTGACTGTTATCTTGGTAAATTCTTACAAATATACATATGGGGTAGGTACTATTATTTACATTTTAATGATAAGAAAACTGAGACAAAAGCTTTCCTGGGGTCCTTCATCTGGTAGATGATGGAGCTATACTATGAACCCAAATTATTTGATTCTGGACATGAAGTTCTTGTCCACCTTAGTTACTGCTTCCCAGCATACTGGTGTCATATCAGGGTTTAAGATAAGTGGGTTCAGTCAAAACTAATCTTAAAATTATTCAGAGAAACCCAACATTGGACACCATCATATTTTTTCTCTTAATTTACAATGTAGCCCCTTTTCCTCCATGATATACTAGAAAACAGATTGTTGTTTCTTTGGCTGAGCACCAGATGAAGCTGTTAGCTTACATTCAGAGACCAAGTCGTATGAGAAATCCTTATCTTTAAACTCTAAAATCAAAGGCAGCATAGCAAGATGCTCACACTTGGAGACCTGAGACCTGAGACTCAAGGAGTAAGTGATTCCTTCTCTTTCTCACTCTCTGCAGCATAAACATTTGGAAAGAACTCATTCTCTCTTGCCTGCAACCTCTTTGTCTTTCAATGCCTTTCCTTCTTGCTCCTCCTTTTCCCATCTCCAACACTTTGAATTAATCAAATACACATTTGATGAGACTCCACTCACTAGACCCATGTCTTAGTGTGTTTTGCACTGCTATAACACAATACCATAGACTGGGTAATTCATAATGAACAAATTTTTATTTGGCTCACATTTCTGGAGGCTAGGAAGTCCAAGATCAAGGGGCTGGTATCTGGTGAGGGTCTTCTTCCTGCATCATAACATGATGAAAGGCATCACATGGCAAGAGAGAGAGCAAGAGAAGGCTGAACTTGTCCTTTTATAAGGAATCCACACTCTAGATAATGAACCCACTACCATGATAATGGTATTAATTCATTCACTCCACCCTCTTGGCCTAATGACCTCACATTAGGCCCCACTTCCTAACACTGTTGCATTGCGGATTCAGTTTCCAACACTTGCTTTCTGGAGGACACATTCAAATGACAGCAATCCAATGAAGACATAATTAGTATGGTGGATGGATGGGTACATGGTAGATGTGTGTTTTAGGTATCAAACTAAAGGGGAGTAGCTGGCAGGGAAGTTGCTAGAGTGGCGGGGGTGGGGGGCATTTGGCAATGGGAAGAACAGGGGGAATCACATTGAGAGAAAGCTGTCACGTCTACATCTCTGCTTTACACAGGCCATTCCTCCCCAGGCCCACAAAGGTAGACTACCAGCAGCTAAATTTCAGTTGTAGAGACACTTCAACATGTGAAAACATGAAATTCTTCTACATAATGGAAAAGGAAAAATTAACTGGACTGGGATCAAAGCCAAGGGTAAATGAGCTGCAATGTAAACCCTGGGTGGGTACTTAAGGAATGTAGAGCATCCCATTCTGACAGAGAATGTTTCATTTTAAACTAAAAAGTAGATGGGAGAAACATTTACAGATGTCTTAAAGGAAAGACAATATTTTAAGGGAAAAAAAAGAATGTCAGCCATAAGGCTGTTAATGAAGAAGGGATGATTTTGCCTAAATGGAATTCTGGACATCTCTTTTTATATCATTTCTAACACAGTTTATTCTTTGTGGGATGGGCTCTTTTAAGGAAAATGTACAAAATAAACATTTTAAATGTGAGTCTCTCATTGCTAATTCTTACCTACTGATTTCACCTTCCACTGTTTTTTTCTGTGAGGATTCCGTTGTTCATAGAACTTTTCTATTTTGGTGATCTGTCTTCATTTCTGAAATTGTTTTAGTTTATCAGTTTCCACTGTCATTCAATGTTTAGGCATTATTATAATTGTTTAGGAAAAATATAATGAAGTTCTGCATAGTCAGTAATCTTTTTCCAGGAGGATGAAGAAGCTTATATATTGAATTTAAAGCAATTGAAAGTATAAAAGTAAATCATGGCTTTGAATATATTCAGCCCCAAATCATTTTTCCCAAGCTACTTTTAAAGTTTGTGTTTGCCAAAGGAAAACAAATTAACTGCTTTTCTTGCCAGTCAGGTTTCCTTTTTTGTCTTCCAAAGATTGTAAATGAAATACAATACCACTATTTTGTAGAGGTACAGGAGCTCAGAAAATTAAGAGTATACTACACTCAACATTACATTTCCACCTGAAATAAAAGGCATGTAATTGAGAATTTTCTCAAATATTTTTCATTTCTCACTTCTTCATAGCCCTAAAAAGCTAATGTCTTTCAGACACCACTTAATCAGCATGTTATTTTAAATATTCTTAAAGACAAATTTTTTTTCCACATTACAGATAATCCAGTTTTATAGGGAAAGCAGAGAAAAGGTCTTTAAATATATTTTTAACCAAAGTAGGAAATACAGTCTGAGGCTCTAATTTGAGATTTGCTTATAAATACATCTGAAAAGGTTAACATTCTTTAAATTATTAGCAGAGGCAAATATATGAAGTGCCATGTTTTTGTCACCATCATCTTTCCACATTGATCAAGAAGTAAATTGAAAGAAACTAAACAAGACTTAGGGGTACAAAGCATGCTCCATAGTACTTGCAGATTTTGTCACTATATAGATTCCCTTAAACAAACTGAAACTGTCCTGCTAGTGAAAGGGTGTCTCATGATACCATTTGACTGTGTTTCAGGAAAACAGTGCATGTGCTTGGTGGATCTGGATCGAGCAAGAGCTGCAGAAGAATGTGGATACTCCGTTCAAGTGATATCCATGGAGCCAGAGAGCTGCTCTCCCAAAAATAACATGATTGTGGGAGTCCCCATTTAAAATGAGATATTCACATTTGATATTTTGCCATCCGTCTTCACATTGGATGCCCAGTGGCATTCCGGAGGTTCTTGGCATAACTAGGAAACAGCATTAGCCATCTTGAACCTATTGTGCTCAGGAAGGAAAGCAACAGGGAAATCTTGGAAGTAAAGGCTCCCTGCAAAGCATCACAAATGCTCTTACAATGTGTGATTAAAGGACTGCTGGTTTTTATAGTGAGAATCCCCTGAAGTCTCAGCTGCCAAAAGAATAATACTAGTGGAGGTTCCATCACAGGAATAACAATTTCCTTCTCACTTCACAAGCTCCTCTGATCTTGCCAATGTGATGTTTAATTCAAAACAGCGCACTTACAGCCTTTATTTTATACTTATTTAGATATTCACATGGGGACTGAAAGTAGACTTAGTGGAGTTTTTTGTTTTTTGTATTTTTAACAATTGTACTTCTTCTATCACTTTAAAAAAATCTAGTCAGGTAATTATAGTATAGTTATTTTTAAGCTGGGGTTAGTTGAACTTGTATAGCATTTAATATACTCCTTTTAAATATATTTCTGCCAGGCATGGTGGCTCATGCCTATAATCCCAGCACTTTGAGAGGCCAAGGTGGGAGGATCATTTGAGCCCAGGATATCGAGACCAGCCTGCGCTACAAAAAAATCCAAAAAATGAGGTGGGAGGATCACTTGAGCCCAGGAAGTCAAGGCTGCAGTGAGCCTTGATAGCGCCACTGCACTCCTGCCTGGGTGACAAAGCGAGACCCAGACTCAAAATAAATCAATGAATGAATTAATAAATAAATAAATAAATAAATTTCCCATAAATTACCAAATGAGATTGTCACTGGTTCAAATTATTAAATAATTGCCATAAATTTCCTATTATGGGAATGTGGAATTTGGACATACATTTTAACAATAAGTACATTGATTAATACATTTAAGTTTATAAGTAATTATTGAGGATCCAGTATTTTCAAGACCTTGGCCTAGTTTCTTTTCAATTCAAAGATGAGTTGCAAAAGACATAATGTTTTGCCTATGGAAGTAAATCATCTAGAAGAAAAAGATTAAAGAATTAGTTAAGCTTTTTTTTTTTTTTTTTTTTTTTTTTGAGACAGAGTTTTGCTCTTGTTGCCCAGGCTGGAATTCAGTGGCTCGATCTTGGCTCACCACAACCTCTGCATTCTCCTGCCTCAGCCTCCCGAGTAGCTAGGATTATAGGCACCTGCCACCATGCCCGGCTAATTTTGTTTGTAATTTTAGTAGAGATGGGGTTTCTCCATGTTGGCCAGGCTGGTTTCGAACTCCTGACCTCAGGTGATCTACCCACCTCAGCCTCCCAAACTGCTGAGATTACAGGCGTGAGCCGCCTCACCTGGCCATGTTCTTTATGGAATACTACAATGTGTTGTCACAGGATTTGTTATTCAGATGTCAATCATTTTTATTGATATATTTCTGGGTAAAACTTATTAATGGTGTGAGGAGTGCAGAATATGGAAGCTTACCTAAATTCTTTTTCTGCCAGCCAACATTTTAAAAGACAAATGATGCATCCTTTCTCAATGCTGCTAATTCTTTAAATTTTACATGTCCCAATTTATTCCATTTGAGATTTATTTTAATGTTTTCAACCCCTGTGTAACATGTATCATGAGGAGAAAGCACTATCATTGATCATCACTATGGATTAAAATATAGGAATATTTTACAGGGCAGTATGGGTGGGGGTGGGAGACATATTGGAATCGTGTTTTCTGGGATAAAATTTTTAAAAAGAATTAATCATTAGCCCTGAGTATTTTAGTCATTTGTGCCTATAGAAAACAACATGCTCTTTTATTGTGGACTTTCTTCTTTTAATTGAGGTTTAATTTATATACAATACAATAACAGATTTTTAAGTATTCATTTGAGATGTTTTGACAACTGTATATACACATGTAACCATCACTGGAATCAGATATAGAATATTCCCCTTAAATATTGTCAGGTAAACACATTGAGAATATTTTTTCCAGTCTGTGGCTTACCTACTTATTTTCATAATGAATGTTTTAATTGTGATGAAGATTTAACTTACCCTTTTACTTTAATGATTAATATTTTCTGTGTTCTTTCTAATAAATTTTACCAACTCTGAGGTTATAAGATTTCTCCTAAGATTTTTTTTGTAGAAACTTTATGGTCCTAGCTTATTACATTTAGGTCTATGATCAATCTCAAACCAAACTCACATATAAAGGCAGGTAGGTTTTGAGGAATATATAGTTGTTTCAGCATCATTAAATAAAAATCCCTTCCTCTCTTCATTGAACTGCCTTGGCACCTCAGTTGAAAATCAGTTCATCTATATGTATGGTTCTATTTCTGAATTCTCTAGTCTTTTCCATTAATCTGTTTGTTTTGATTGCTGTAGCTTTATAGTAAATCTGGAAATCAGGTAGTTTGTCTCCCAATTTTATTTTTCATTCTCTAGATTATTTTGGCTGTCTGGATCCATTGTATCCCCAGATAAATCGCAGAATTGACTTATCAATTTCTTTTTAAAATTTTACCAAAAAAGCTTGCTGGGATTTTTTATATTGCCTGTTCTCTTTAGATCAATTTGAGGAAAATGAATGTCTTAACAAGATTGAATCTTATAATCTATGAAGATATCTTTGCATGTGTTTAGGTCTCCTTTAATTACTCAGAAACATTTTGTAATTTTCTGTGTAGAAGATTTGTTTTATTATGATTTTATTTTTTGATGTTATTACCCTGAGCTTTTTACATGATGTTCCCTGTATTTAGAATAACCTCCTTTTACCCCTCCCACTAGCTTAATGTCATTCATCCTTCTGCTCTGAGACTTGACCTCCCTGGAATTAGGTATCTGTTATAAAATGTCTACCATCCAGAGTAGTCTTCTCAGTCCTCCCGAGGTGACTCAAGGTACACCCCCCCACCACCACCACCAAAAACAAAAAGCCTATCTGATGAGTACGGAGAACAAAAATAGAAAGGGGAGCCGGGCGTGGTAGCTCACGCCTGTAATCTCAGCACTTTGGGATGCCGAGGCAGGTGGATCACTTGAGGTCAGGAGTTTGAGACTAGCCTGACCAACGTGGTGAAACCCTGTCTCTACTAAAAATACAAAAATAAGCCTGGCGGTGGTTGCATATGCCTGTGATCCCAGCTACTAGGGAGGCTAAGGCAGAAGAATCGCTTGAGCCTGGGAGGCGGAGGTTGTGGTGAGCTGAGATCGTGCCACTGCACTCCAGTCTGGGTGACAGAGTGAGACCCTGTCTCAAAAAAAGAAAAATAGAAAGGGGACCCCATTGATCTCCCACGCTTGTTCTTGGCATGGCATTCTCCAGCTGTGATGTCTGCGGCTAGTAAGAGATATGGGTATTGTGATTGCTCTTCGGGCATTATTTTTCTATGTAAATCCTTGCCAATGCTTCTTCCCAGCCAGGGCAAATAAAAAGAGTTGGATGCAGGGAGCAGGAAGATTGTTGCAATGATAAAAGCCCAACAAGTGACCTGATCTTAACCTCACCTTTGTCCATCAAATGCAAGGCTACTGCTCACTGATCTATCTCTCCCAAGGTTGTAATAATATTAGAAACCACAGCTCATCTTTCATTGACTTTTGAGCCTGACTCAGAAACAGGAGTATAATTATTATGGCTAAACTACTTTATCTTATCTTGGGAGACAAATTTCAGTCATATTAGATATCAAAACATTTTCAGGGCACACATACAAGATAATATGTAAATAACACCAATTAAACATTTAGTTTCATTCTATAGATTTTGGCTACAGGAGTTGCCCATTCCATGGTTCAAGAAAATTGCTATTAATAGAGCTTTCACATACTGAAACCTGTTTTTCTACTGACTTTCATAATGAAATTAGAGATGTTTCTGTAAAGTGATATAATGAAATTATAATAAAGTGATACATTTTTAAATTATAATTTTTTAAAAGAATACAGAAGTAGTTTGGAGTTTTTTAATGCTTTTCTTTTTGAGACAGGGTCTCACTCTGTTACCCAGGTGAACACGGCTCACTGCAGCCTCCACCTCTCTGAGCTCAAGTGATCCTCCTACCTCAGCCTCCAGAGTAGCAGGGACTACAGGCACATGCCACCACATCCAGCTAATTTTTGTATTTTTTTGTAGAGATGATGTTTCATCATGTTGCCCAGGCTGGTTTCAAACACCTGGGCTCAACCAATCCGCTCACCTCAGGCTCTCAATGTGCTGGGATTACGTGTGAGTCACCGTAACTGGCCAAATACACATTTTTAATTACAAAGAAATACATATTTGTTGCAGAAAAGAAGATGTGGCTAAACAAAAAGAAGAAAATTCTTAAATTCACGGTGTTAATACTTTGTTGTATGCCTCCTAGACTTTTTTTTTTTATAGACACACACATTTGTTTTTATTCATTTTTCATTTTATAGAGATAGGGGTCTCACCATGTTGCCCACATTGGTCTTGAACTCCTGGGCTCAGGCATTCCTCCCACCTTGGCCTCCCAAAGTGCTAGGATTATAGGCATTAGCCACCTCACCTGGCCCACCCAGATTTATTTAACGAACATTCATACAGTACTTAATATTTACTAGGCACTATTCTAAACCCTTTACAAATAACTCATTTAGTCTTTTAAGTCATTTTTCCTCGTAGTGACCCTATGAGCTAGAGACCATTAGTAATCCTATTTTACAGGAACTGAGGCTAAGTTTACACAATAAATGCAGACCTGGATTTGAACTCAGCCAGTAATTGGTGGAACTAATATTCAAATTAAGGCTCTTTAGCCATCCTATCAGGATTGGCTGGGATAAACTATGATAACAAAATCTCTGTGTCTTTACCCAAGAAGGATGTATTTTTCATTCATACCACATATCTGTCCAAATTGCTATGACTACTTCACATTATCATCATACCATGACTTAGCCTGACTGGTTAGCCTCTACTGGGAACACAGCTCGTCTCCTGGCAAGGGAAAAATTGGCATGGCAAACTACCAGCTAGTTATTGAAGCTTCAGCTCAGATGTGATACACATTACTTCCCTTATTTTGTTGGCTAAAGTGAGTTATATAGTGCCTCCTGATATTAATAGGGTGGGGATATATAGCTTTATATAATAATATAACATACCACCCACAATATAGTTGAAGGAAGAAAGGGAAGGAGAGGATGAGGGGAAAAGACAAAAGTAAACGACCATCATATATTCCAGTTTGGAAATAGAGTTCTTACATGCCATTGACTTGGTGTAGGGCATTCTCTCTAATCCATCAAAGAGAAGGAAGGCATGTGCTATAGGCATTTCCGGCTATGGTTTTCCCCACCTTATCAGCAGAAGATATGTTCCAAGATCTCTAATAGATGCCTGAAACCTGGAATGGTACTGAACCCTATATATACTGTGTTTCAGTCTGATAACCAAGATGGCTACTAAGTGGCATGGTTAGCTTATATAGTGTGGATACACTGGACAAAGGGGTGATTCAAAGTCCTGGGCTGGATGGAATGGGACAGCACAAGATTTCATCACTCAGAAGCATGAAATCTAAAACTTATGAATTATTTATTTCTGGAATTTTCCAATTAATATTTTCAAACCACAGGTAACTGAAATAGTGGAAAGTGAAACCATGATTGAGAGGGAATTAACTATATTGTTTTGTGAGCTTTCACACTTACCTTTAGAAGGTTGGAGAAACATTAAATGGCGTTTCAAATTTGCAAAGTCCATTTCTGACTCATATATTAAAGTATTTGACCTATAGTACCAAATATTCCGTTAAGAAGGTACAAGTTTACACTCCTGTGAGGAATATATGAGTGTTTATTTCCCTAAACCCTTCATCGATACAGGCATTATCAGATATCTCTTTAAATATTGGCCAATTTAGTGGGCAAAGAATGCTATCTTGTATAAAAGTATATGATTGCATACTTTTACATATGTTTTTGCACAATTTATAATCTGAGTTTTCTAGGCAATTATTAATTTATTTAATCAACACATTTATTGAACTTTGAGCCTAGGCATTGCATTTGTGTTTCTTACTCATTTTTTACCTGGTACTTTCATCTTTCACATAAATTAGTAAAAGTTTACGTGTCGATTAAAGACTTTTTATTACATTATCTTTTTCTGAGTTGGCCTTTATGGAGGAAGGTGTTGTTTTGTTTTAGTTTGCTATTGTAAAGTTTAAAATATATGTCACTTTCTTGTGGTTTCTCAGAAAAAAATCCCCCCCAATTAAAAAATATCTATACTTTTGAAATTCTAATTCTTTAATAGTTTTAGTTGTTACATTTAAATCTTTAAACTACCAATAATTTCTTCTGGTTGGTAGTTTGATGTAGAAATCTAATATTCCTTTTGATGTTAGTTACTTTTCAAAATACCATTGTAAAAAAGCCAGATTTGTATCAGATTGATTTGAAGTGCCTTTATTATGTATTAAGTACACCAGGGACTTTCTTCACTTGCATTCTGTTCTTTTATTATTATTATTTTAATACTTTAAGTTCTAGGATACATGTGCAGAACGTGCAGGTTACATAGGTATACATATGCCATGATGGTTTGCTGCACCTATCAACCTGTCATCTACATTAGGTATTTTTCCTGATGCTCCCCTCGCCCCCAACCGCCGAACAGGCCCTGGTGTATGACGTTCCCCTCCCATGTCCATGTGTTCTCATTGTTCAACTTCCACTTATGAGTGAGAACATGCAGTGTTTGGTTTTCTGTTCCTGTGTTAGTTTGCTGAGAATTATGGTCTCCAGCTTCATCCATGTCCCTGTGAAGGACATGAACTCATTCTTTTTTATGGCTGCATAGTATTCCATGGTGTATATATGTCCAATTTCTTTATCCAGTCTATCATTGATGGACTTTTGGGTTGTTTCCAAGTCTTTGCTATTGTGAATAGTGCTGCAATAAACATATATGTGCATGTGTCTTTATAGCAGAATGATTTATAATCCTTTGGGTATATACCCAGTAATGGGATTGCTGGGTCAAATTGTATTTCTGGTTCTAGATCCTTGAGGAATTTGTGGTCCACAATGGTTGAACTAATTTACAATCCCAACAACAGTGTAAAAGTGTTCCTATTTCTCCACATCCTCTCCAGCATCTGTTGTTTCCTGACATTTTAATGATCACCATTCTAACTGGCAAGAGATGGTATCTCATTGTGGTTTTGATTTGCATTTCTCTAATGACCAGTGATGATGAGCTTTTTTTCCATATGTGTGTTGGCCACATAAATATCTTCTTTTGAGAAGTGTCTGTTCATATTATTTGCCCACTTTTTGATGAGGTTGTTTATTTTCTTCTTGTAACTTTGTTTAAGTTCCTTGTAGATTGTGGCTATTAGCCCTTTGTCAGATGGATAGATTGCAAAAATTTTCTCCCATTCTATAGGTTGCCTGTTCACTCTGACGATAGTATCTTTTGCTGTACAGAAGCTCTTTAGTTTATTTAGATCCCATTTGTCAATTTTGGCTTTTGTTGCCATTGGTGTTGGTGTTTTAGTCATGAAGTCTTTGCCCATGCCTATGTCGTAAATGGTGTTGCCTAGGTTTTCTTCTAGGGTTTTTATGGTTTTAGGTCTTACATTTAAATCTTTAATCCATCTTGAGTTAATTTTTGTATAAGGTGTAAGGAAGGGGTCCAGTTTCAGTTTTCTGTATATGGCTAGCCAGTTTTCCCAACAACATTTATTAAATAGGGAATTATTTTCCCATTGCTTGCTTTTGTTAGGTTTGTCAAAGATAAGATGGTTGTAGATGTGTGATGTTATGTCTGAGGCCTCTGTTCTGTTCCATTGGTCTATATATCTGTTTTGATACCAGTACCGTGCTGTTTTGGTTACTGTAGGCTTGTAGTATGCTTTGAAGTCAGGTAGCGTGATGCCTCCAGCTTTGTTCTTTTTGCTTAGGATTGTCTTGGCTATATAGGCTCTTTTTTGGTTCCATATGAAATTTAAAGTGGTTTTTTCTAATTCTGTGAAGAAAGTCAATGGTAACTTGACGTTGATAGCACTGAATCTATAAATTACTTTGGGCAGTATGGCCATTTTCACAATATTGATTCTTCCTATCCACAAGCATGGAATGTTTTTCCATTTGTTTGGGTCTTCTCTTATTTCCTTGAGCAGTGGTTTGTAGTTCTCCTTGAAGAGGTCCTTCACATCCCTTGTAAGTTGTATTCCTAGGTATTTTATTCTCTTAGTAGCAGTTGTGAGTGGGTGTTCACTCATGATTTGGTTCTCTGTCCATTATTGGTGTATAGGAATGCTTGTGATTTTTGCACATTAATTTTGTATCCTACTACTTTGCTGAAGTTGCTTATCTGCTTAAGGAGTTTTGGGGCTGAGACTATGGGATTTTCTAAATATGCAATGATGTCATCTGCAAATAGAGACAATTTGACTTCCTCTCTTCCTATTTGAATACATTTCTTTCTCTTGCCTGATTGCCCTGGCCAGAACTTCCAATATTATGTTGAATAGGAGTGGTGAGAGAGGACATCCTTGTCTTGTTCCAGTTTTTGAAGGGAATGCTTCCAGCTTTTGCCTATTCAGTATTATATTGGCTGTGGATTTGTCATAAATAGCTCTTACTGTTTTGATATATGTTCCATCAATACCTAGTTTATTAAGTGTCCTTAGCCTGAAGGGGTGTTGTTTTATTGAAGGGCTTTTCTGCATCTATTGAGATAATCATGTGGTTTTTGTCATTGGTTCTGTTTATGTGATGGATTACACTGATTGATTTGTGTATGTTGAACCAGCTGTGCATCCCAGGGATGGAGCCGACTTAATTGTGGTGGGTAAGCTTTTTAATGTGCTGCGGGATTCGGTGTGCCAGTATTTTATTGAGGATTTTCACATCAATGTTCATCGAGGATATTGGCCTGAAATATTCTTTTTGTGTTGTGCCTCTGCCAGGCTTTGGTATCAGGATGATGCTGGCCTCATAAAATAAGTTAGGGAGGAGTCCCTCTTTTTCTATTGTTGGAATAGTTTCAGAAGGAATGGTACCAGCTCCTCTTTGTACCTCTGGTAGAATTCAGCTGTGAATCTGCCTGGACCTGGGCTTTTTTTGGTTGGTAGGCTATTAATTACTGCCTCAATTTCAGAACTTGTGTCTATTCAGGGATTCAACTTCTTCTTGTTTTAGTCTGGGGAGGGTGTATGTGTTCAGGAATTTATCCATTTCTTGTAGATTTTCTAGTTTATTTGCATAGAGGTGTTTATAGTATTCTCTGATAGTAGTTTGTATTTCTGTGGGATCAGTGGTGATATCCTGTTTATCATTTTTTATTGTGTCTATTTGATTCTTCTCTCTTTTCTTCTTTATTAGTCTGGCTAGCAGTCTATCTATTTTGTTAATCTTTTCAAAAAAAACCAGCTCCTGGATTCATTGATGTTTTGAAGGATTTTTTGTGAATCTATCTCCTTCAGTTCTGCTCTGATCTTAGTTATTTCTTGTCCTCTGCTAGCTTTTGAATGTGTTTGCTCTTGCATCTCTAATTCTTTTAATTGTGATGTTAAGGTGTCGATTTTAGATCTTTCCCACTTTCTCTTGTGGGCATTTAGTGCTATAAATTTCCCTCTACACACTGCTTTAGCTGTGTCCCAGAGATTCTAGTACATTGTGTCTTTGTTCTCAGTGGTTTCAAAGAACTTACTTATTTCAGCCTTAATTTTGGTATGTACCCAGTAGTCATTCAGGAGCAGATTGTTCAGTTTCCATGTAGTTGTGCGATTTTGAGTGAGTTTCTTAATCCTGAGTTCTAATTTGATTGCACTGTGGTCTGAGAGACTGTTCGTTATGATTTCTATTCCTTTACATTTGCTGAGAAGCATTTTCATTCCAATTATATGGTCGATTTTAGAATAAGTGCTATGTGTTGTTGAGAAGAATGTATATTCTGTTGATTTGGGGTGGAGGGTTCTGTAGATGTCTATTAGTTCCACTTGGTCCAGAGCTGAGTTCAAATCCTGAATATCCTTGTTAATTTTCTGTCTCATTGATCTGGCTAATATTGATAGCAGAGTGTTAAAGTCTCCAACTATTATTGTGGGAGTCTAATATAGTGTATCTCCCACTATTATTATGGGAGTCTCAGTCACTTTGTAGGTCTCTAAGAACTTGCTTTATGAATCTGGCGTGCGCCTGTATTGGGTGCATATATGTTTAGGATAGTTAGCTCTTCTTTTTGCATTGATTCCTTTACCATTATGTAATACCCTTCTTTGTCTTTTTAAATTTTTATTGGTTTAAAGTCTGTTTATCAGAGACGAGGATTGCAACCCAGGCTTTTTTTTTTTTGCTTTCTATTTCCTTGGCAAATATACCTCCATCCCTTTATTTTGAGCCTATGTGTGTCTTTGCATGTGAGATGGGTCTCCTGAATACAGCACACCAATGGTTCTTGACTCTTTATCCAATTTGCCAGTCTGTGACTTTTAATTGGGGCATTTAGCCCATTTACATTTAAGGTTAATATTGGTTTTTTTTGTTTGTTTGTTTTGTTTTGTTTTTTGAGACAGATTCTCACTCTGTCATCAGGCTGGAGTGCAGTGGTGCAATCTCAACTCCCTCTGCCTCCCGGGTTCAAGCAGTTCTCCTGCCTCAGCCTCCCGAGTAGCTGGGACTACAGGCACGCACCACCATGCCCAGCTAATTTTTTTGTATTTTTAGTAGAGACGGGGTTTCACCACATTGGCCAGGATGATCTCAGTTTCTTGACCTCATGATCCACCTGCCTTGGCCTCCCAAAGGGCTGGGATTACAGGCGTGAGCCACTGCTCCTGGTCAAAGGTTAATATTGTTATGTGAGAATTTGATCCTGTCATCGTGATGCTAGCTGGTTATTTTGCACATGAATTGATGCAGTTTCTTCATTGTCATTGGTCTTTATATTTTGGTATGTTTTTGCAGTGGCTAGTACCAGTTTTCCTTTCCATATTTAGTGCTTCCTTCAGGTGCTCTTGGAAGGTAGGCCTGGTGGTGATAAAATTCCTCAGCAATTGCTTGTCTGTAAAGGATTTTATTTCTCCTTATGAAGCTTAGTTTGGCTGGATATGAAATTCTGGATTGAAAATTCTTTTATTTAAGAATGTTGAATGTTTACCCCCACTCTCTTCTGGCTTGTAGAGTTTCTGCAGAGAGATCAGCTGTTAGTCTGATGAGCTTCCCTTTGTAGGTAACCCAACCTTTATCTCTGGCTACCCTTAACATTTTTCCCTTCGTTTCAACCTTCATGAATCTGATGATTATGTATCTTGGGGTTGCTCTTCTCGAGGAGTATCTTACTGGTGTTCTCTGTATTTGTTGAGTTTGAAGATTGGCCTGTCTTGTTAAGTTGAGGAAGTTCTCTGGGATAATATCCTGAAGTGTGTTTTCCAACTTGGTTCCATTCTCCCCCTTACTTTCAGGTACACCAATCAAATGTAGGTTTGGTCTTTTCACATAGTCCCATATGTCTTAGAGGATTTGTTCATTCCTTTCATTCTTTTTTCTCTAATCTTCTCTTCACATTTTATTTCATTAAGTTGATCTTAAATCTCTGATATCCTTTCTTCTTCTTAATCGATTCAGCTATTGATACTTGTGTATGCTTCATGAAGTTCTTGTGTTGTGTTTTTCAGCTCCATCAGGTCATTTGTGTTCTTCTCTAAACTGGTAATTCTAGTTATCAATTCCTCTAATGTTTTTTCAAGGTTCTTAGCTTCCTTGCATCTGACTAGAACATGCTTCTTTAGCTCAGAGGAGTTTGTTATTACCCACCTTCTGAAGCCTACTTCTGTTAATTCGTCAAACTCATCCTCTGTCCAGTTTTGTTCCCTTGCTAGCAAGGAGTTGTGATCCTTTGGAGGAGAAGAGGCATGCTGGTTTTTCCTCATCTTCATGGATTTATCTACCTTTGGTCTTTGATGCTGAGGACCTTTGGATGGGGTTTTTGTGTGGGTGTCCTTTTTGTTGATGTTGATGTTACTGCTTTCTGTTTGTTAATTTTCCTTCTAACTGTCAGGACCATCTTCTGGAGTTTGCTGGAGGTCCTCTCCAGACCCTGTTTGCCTGGGTATCACCAACGGAGTCTACAGAACAGCAAAGATTGCTCCCTGCTCCTTCCTCTGGAAGCTTCATCCCAGAGGGGCACCCGCCAGATGCCAGCTGAAGCTCTCCTGTATAAGGTGTCTGTTGACCCCTGCTGGGAAGTATCTCCTAGTGAGGAGGCACAAGGGTCAGGGACCCACTTGAGGAGTCATTCTGTCCCTTAGCAGAGCTCAAGCACTGTGCTGGGAGATCTGCTGCTCTCGTCAGAGCCAGCAGGCAGGAACATTTAAGTCTGATGAAGCTATGCCCACAGCTGCCCCTTCCCCCAGCTGCTCTGTCCCAGGGAGATAGGAGTTTTATCTGTAAGCCCCTGACTAGGTCTTCTCTCTTTCTTTCAGAGATGCCCTCCCCAGAGAGGAGGAATCTAGAGAAGCAGTCTGGCTACAGTGGCTTTGCTGCACTGTGGTGGGCTCTGCTCAGTCTAACCTTCCCTGCGGCTTTGTTTACATTGTGAGGGGAAGACCACCTACTCAGGCCTCAATAGTGATGGACGCCCCTCCCCCATGCAAGCTTGAGTGTCCCAGGTTGACTTCAGACTGCTGTGCTGGCAGTGAGAATTTCCAGCCAATGGATCTTAGCTTGCTTGGCTCCGTGGGGGTGGGACCCGCTGAGCAAGACCACTCGGCTCCCTGGCTTCTGTCCCCTTTCCAGGGGAGTGAATGGTTCTGTCTTGCTGGGGTTCTAGGCACCACTAGGGTATGAAAAAAAAACTCCTGCAGCTAGCTTGGTGTCTGCCCAAATGGCCGCCTAGTTTTGTGCTTGAAACCCAGGGCACTGGTGGTATAGGCACCTGAGGGAATCTCCTGGTCTGTGGGTTGCAAAAGCCATGGGAAAATCATCGTATCTGGGCTGGAATGCACCGTCCCTCATGGCACAGTCCCTCAGGGCTTCCCTTAGCAAGGGGAGTTCCCCAACCCCTTGTGCTTCCTGGGTGAGGCGACACCCCACCCAGCTTTTGCTTGCCCTCCATGGGCTGCACCTACCATCTAACCAGTCCCAGTGAGATGAACGGGTACCTCAGTTGGAAATGCAGAAATCACCTGCCTTCTGCACTGATCTCGCTGTAAGCTGCAGACTGGAGCTGTATGTATTCAGCCATCTTGCTGGTGTTTCCCACAGTCTGTTCTTATACCAGAACCACACTCACTCAATTACTGCAGCTTTCTATTAAATTTTTACATCCAGCAGGCTGTTTTCTGTTTGGTAATCATGTAAAGGGTTTTTGACCTGAGATACATAGAAGGTATGAGCTCTCCTGAAATTGTACCCAGTTTTTCAAAAATACAGGTATATGGATTTTCCTTAAGAGATGGACCAAAATTTCAATTAAATTCTTAAAAGGATCCATGACCCAAAACATTAAATATCACTAACCTAAAGGAAGTGAAAACATTATAATATAATTCAATGTTCTGCACTAAGAACTTAGCCAAATATTAAAATATTTTCTTCCAATATTTACACAAAAAGTCATTTGCTTTTGTAAAACTCCTTTTTCATAGCACTATAGGAAAGTGAGGTTTTGTTCATTTGCTTTCGGTTTTTTGTTTATTTGCTTGCTTTTAGACATAGCCTATCCTATCTCAATAACAACAGTATAACATAAAACAAGAAAACAAAATTCAGCAGCAAACAGAAGAGTATATTTAGTGGATGACTCATCTAAAAAGTCTCCAAAATTTCCAGTGAGTCAGATATTGTGTTAGTTGCTATCGCATACAAGAAGAAGCCTTTCTGTCCAAAAAAAGTGTTCTCTCCCAGTTACTCTCTATTTCCCCACAATACATTTGTGTATATGTTTATTTTGTCTTCCTCACTAGAATGTAAGCTCCAAGCAGTCCATTTTATCCACCATTATACTCTCAGTACTTAATTCAGTGTCAGGTACATAGTAGGAATTCAATAAATACAGACTGAGTAATATATTTTAATCTCTTTCATGTGGGGAATTGTGTTGCTTTGGTTTGTATTGTTTTATTTTGTTTAATGTCCTTAACAAATGAGCAAATCAAATGCTAAAGAACATAAAGGAGTAACAGTTACTGTCTTATGTCATCTGAATAGTTTTTATAAAGAGGGTGCTGGTCAATTATATTCCCTGTCCATGAAGGAAAAAGCAAAAGGGCTTTTTTGAGTGAGTTTATGCCAAAGTGAAGAGAGAAGTTTCTCAAAAAATGTTAGTTTGATATTTACCATCATAAATCTGACCCAGCACAGAGCATGGCTCAAACTAGGTGCTTAATAAATATCTGTCGAATGAGTGATACTGAATGACCATCAAGGGAATAAGACAGTCAAATGTGCAATCTGTAGGGCATGCTACTTCTCTGTCACTAGTACATCTTTAATAAGAAAAGGGAGGTTAAGGTGATTCCAAGATGGCCGAATAGGAACAGCTCCAATCTACAGCTCCCAGCGTGAGTGATGCAGAAGACAAATGATTTCTGCATTTCCAACTGAGGTACCAGGTTCATCTCACCGGTGATTGTCGGACAGTGGGTGCAGGAAAGTGAGTGCGGCACACAAAGCAGGGCGAGGCATCGCCACATCCGGGAAGCGCAAGGGGTCAGGGAATTCCCTTTCCTAGACAAGGAAAGGGGTGACAGATGGCACCTGGAAAATGGAGCCACTCCCACTCTAATACTGCACTTTTCCAACAGTCTTAGCAAACGGCACAGCAGGAGATTATATCCCGCGCCTGGCTCAGATGGTCCTATGCCCAAGGATCCTCGCTCATTGCTAGCACAGCAGTCTGAGGTCAAACTGCAAGGTGGCAGCGAGGCTGATGGAGGGGTGCCCACCATTGCTGAGGCTGGAGTAGGTAAACAGTCCTGGAAGCTTGAACTGGGTGGAGCCCACCGCAGCTCAAGGAGGCCTGCCTGCCTCTGTAGACTCCACATCTGGGGGCAGGGCATAGCCAAACAAAAGGCAGCAGAAACCTCTGCAGACTTAAATGTCCCTGTCTGACAGCTTTGAAGAGAGTAGTGGTTCTCCCAGCACGCAGCTTGAGATCTGAGAACGGGCAGACTGCCTCCTCAAGTGGGTCCCTGACCCCCGAGTAGCCTAACTGGGAGGCACCCCCCAGTAGGGGCAGACACCTCACACGGCCAGGTACCCCTCTGAGACAAAACTTCCAGAGGAACGATCAGGCAGCAACATTTGCTGTTCACCAATATTCACTGTTCTGCAGCCTCCGCTGCTGATACCCAGGCAAACAGGGTCTGGAGTGGACCTCCAGCAAACTCCAACAGACCTGCAGCTGAGGGTCCTGACTGTTAGAAGGAAAACTAACAAACAGAAAGAAAATCCACACCAAAACCCCATCTGTACGTCACCATAATCAAAGACCAAAGGGAGATAAAACCACAAAGATGGGGAAAAAACAGAGCAAAAAAACTGAAAATTCTAAAAATCAAAGCGCCTCTCCTCCTCCAAAGGAACACAGCCCCTCACCAGCAACAGAACAAAACTTGAAGGAAAATGACTTTGACGAGTTGAGAGAACAAGGCATCAGACGATCAAACTTCTCCGAGCTAAAGGAGGAAGTTTGAACCCATGGCAAAGAAGTTAAAAACCTTGAAAAAAGATTAGACGAATGGCTAACTAGAATAACCAATGCAGAGAAGTCCTTAAAGGACCTGATGGAGCTGAAAACCATGGTACGAGAACTACATGATGAATGCACAAGCTTCAGTAGCTGATTCGATCAACTGGAAGAAAGGGTATCAGTGATGGAAGATCAAAAGAACAAAATGAGGCGAGAAG
Organism: Pan troglodytes; assembly: GCF_028858775.2. Classification (NCBI taxonomy): domain Eukaryota; kingdom Metazoa; phylum Chordata; class Mammalia; order Primates; family Hominidae; genus Pan; species Pan troglodytes. The sequence goes on from NC_072401.2 coordinate 107,307,399, forward strand.
AGAAGTTTAGAGAAAAAAAGAATAAAAAGAAAGGAACAAAGCCTCCAAGAAATATCGGACTATGTGAAAAGACCAAATCTACGTCTGATTGGTGTACCTGAAAGTGACGGGGAGAATGGAACCAAGTGGGAAAACACTCTGCAGGATATTATCCAGGAGTACTTCCCCAATCTAGCAAGGTAAGCCAACATTCAAACTCAGGAAATACAGAGAATGCCACAAAGATACTCCTCAAGGAGAGCAACTCCAAGACACATAATTGTCAGATTCACCAAAGTTGAAATGAAGGAAAAAATGTTAAGGGCAGCCAGAGAGAAAGATCGGGGTACCCACAAAGGGAAGCCCATCAGACTAACAGCTGATCTCTTGGCAGAAATTCTACAAGCCAGAAGAGAGTGGGGGCCAATATTCAACATTCTTAAGGAAAAGAATTTTCAACCCACAATTTCATATCCAGCCAAACTAAGCTTCATAAGTGAAAGAGAAATAAAATACTTTACAGACAAGCAAATGCTGAGAGATTTTGTCACCACCATGCCTGCCCTACAAGAGCTCCTGAAGGAAGCACTAAACATGGAAAGGAACAACTGGTACCAGCCACTGCAAAAACATGCCAAATTGTAAAGACCATCGAGGCTAGGAAGAAACTGCATCAATCAATGAGCAAAATAACCAGCTAACATCATAATGACAGGATCAAATTCACACATAACAATATTAACCTTAAATGTAAATGGGCTAAATGCTCCAATTAAAAGACACAGACTGGCAAATTGGATAAAGAGTCAAGACCCATCAGTGGGCTGTATTCAGGAAACCCATCTCACATGCAGAGACACACATAGGCTAAAAATAAAGGGATGGAGGAAGATCTACCAAGCAAATGGAAGACAAAAAAAGGCAGAGGTTGCAATCCTAGTCTCTGATAAAACAGACTTTAAACCAACAAAGATCAAAAGAGACAAAGAAGGCCATTATATAATGGTAAAGGGATCAATTCAACGAGAAGAGCTAACTATCCTAAATATATATGCACCAAATACAGGAGCACCCAGATTCATAAAGCAAGTCCTTAGAGACCTATAAAGAGACTTAGATTCCCACACAATAATGATGGCAGACTTTAACACCCCACTGTCAACATTAGACAGATCAATGAGACAGAAAGTTAACAAGCATATCCAGGAATTGAACTCAGCTCTGCACCAAGCAGACCTAATAGACATCTACAGAACTCTCCACCCCAAATCAACAGAATATACATTCTTCTCAGCACCACATTGCACTTATTCCAAAATTGACCATATAGTTGGAAGTAAAGTACTCCTCAGGAAATGGAAAAGAACAGAAATTATAACAAACTGTCTCAGACCACAGTGCAATCAAACTAGAACTCAGCATTAAGAAACTCACTCAAAACCACTCAACTACATGGAAACTGAACAACCTGCTCCTGAATCATTACTGGGTATATAACGAAATGAAGGCAGAAATAAAGATGTTCTTTGAAACCAATGAGAACAAAGACACAACATAACAGAATCTCTGGGACACATTTACAGCAGTGTGTAGAGGGAAATTTATAGCACTAAATGTCCGCAAAAGAAAGCAGGAGAGATCTAAAATTGACATCCTAACATCACAATTAAAAAAATTAGAGAAGCAAGAGCAAACACATTCAAAAGCTAGCAGAAGACAAGAAATAGCTAAGATCAGAGCAGAACTGAAGAGACACAAAAAACTCTTCAAAAAATCAATAAACCCAGGAGCTGGTTTTTTGAAAAGGTCAACAAAATTGATAGACCGCTAGCAAGACTAATAAAGAAGAAAAGACAGAATAATCAACTACATGCAATAAAGATGATAAAGGGGCTATCACCACCAATCCCACAGAAATACAAACTACCATCAGAGAATACTATAAACACGTCTATGCAAATAAACTAGAAAGTCTAGAAGAAATGGATAAATTCCTGGACACATACACCCTCCCAAGACTAAACCAGGAAGAAGTTGAATCTCTGAATAGACCAATAACAGGCTCTGAAATTGAGGCAATAATTAATAGCTTACCAACCAAAAGAAGTGCAGGACCAGATGGATTCACAGCCGAATTCTACCAGAGGTACAAGGAGGAGCTGGTACCATTCCTTCTGAAACTATTCCAATCAATAGAAAAAGAGGGAATCCTCCCTAATTCATTTTATGAGACCAGCATCATCCTGATACCAAAGCCTGGCAGAGACACAACAAAAAAAGAATTTTAGATCAATATCCCTAATAAACATTGATGCAAAAATCCTCAATAAAATACTGGCAAACTGAATCCAGCAGCACATCAAAAAGCTTGTCCACCATGATCAAGTGGGCTTCATCCCTGGGATGCAAGGCTGGTTCAACATACACAAATCAATAAACGTAATCTAGCATATAAACAGTATCAACAACAAAAACCACATGATTATCTCAACAGATGCAGAAAAAGCCTTTGACAAAATTCAACAGCGCTTCATGCTAAAAGCTCTCAGTAAACTAGGTATTGATGGGATGTATCTCAAAATAATAAGAGCTATTTGTGACAAACCCACAGCCAATATCATACTGACTGGGCAAAAACTGGAAGCATTCCCCTTGAAAACTGGCACAAGACAGGGATGTCCTCTCTCACCACTCCTATTCAACATAGTGTTGGAAGTTCCAGCCAGGGCAATCAGGCAGGAGAAGGAAATAAAGGGTATTCGATTAGGAAAAGAGGAAGTCAAATTGTCCCTGTTTGCAGATGACATGATTGTATATCTAGAAAACCCCATCGTCTCAGCTCAAAATCTCCTTAAGCTGATAAGCAACTTCAGCAAAGTCTCAGGATACAAAATCAATGTGCAAAAATCACAAGCATTCTTATACACCAAAAACAGACAGACAGCCAAATCATGAGTGAACTCCCATTCACAATTGCTTCAAAGAGAATAAAATACCTAGGAATCCAACTTACAAGGGATGTGAAGGACCTCTTCAAGGAGAACTAGAAACCACTGCTCAACTAAATAAAAGAGGATACAAACAAATGGAAGAACATTCCATGCTCATGGGTAGGAAGAATAAATATCATGAAAATGGCCATACTGCCAAAGGTAATTTATAGATTCAATGCCATCCCCATCAAGCTACCAATGACTTTCTTCACAGAACTGGAAAAAACTACTTTAAAGTTCACATGGAACCAAAAAAGAGCCTGCATTGCCAAGTCAATCCTAAGCCAAAAGAACAAAACTGGAGGCATCACACTACCTGACTTCAAACTATACTACAAGGCTATAGTAACCAAAACAGCATGGTACTGGTACCAAAACAGAGATATAGACCAATGGAACAGAACAGAGCCCTCAGAAATAATGCCACACATCTACAACTATCTGATCTTTGACAAACCTGACAAAAACAATAAATGGGGAAAGGATTGCCTATTTAATAAATGGTGCTGGGAAAACTGGCTAGCCATATGTAGAAAGCTGAAACTGGATCCCTTCCTTATACCTTATACAAAAATTAATGCAAGATGGATTAAAGATTTAAATGTTAGACCTAAAACCATAAAAACCCTAGAAGAAAACCTAGGCAATACCATTCAGGACAGGCATGGGCAAGGACTTCATGTCTAAAACACCAAAAGCAATGGCAACAAAAGCCAAAATTGACAAATGGGATCTAATTAAACTCAAGAGCTTCTGCACAGCAAAAGAAACTACCATCAGAGTGAACAGGCAACCTACAGAATGGGAGAAAATTTTTGCCATCTACTCATCTGACAAAGGGCTAATATCCAGAATCTACAAAGAACTCAGACAAATTTACAAAAGAAAACAAACAACCCCATCAAAAAAGTGGGCAAAGGATATGAACAGACACTTCTCAAAACAAGACATTTATGCAGCCAAAAGACACATGAAAAAATGCTCATCATCACTGGCCACCAGAGAAATGCAAATTAAAACCACAGTGAGATACCATCTCACACCAGTTAGAATGGCCATCATTAAAAAGTCAGGAAACAACAGGTGCTGGAGAGGATGTGGAGAAATAGGAACACTTTTACACTGTTGGTGGGACTGTAAACTAGTTCAACCATTGTGGAAGTCAGTGTGGCGATTCCTCAGGGATCTAGAACTAGAAATACCATTGGACCCAGCCATCCCATTACTGGGTATATACCCAAAGGATTATAAATCATGCTGCTATAAAGACACATGCACACATATGTTTATTGCGGCACTATTCACAATAGCAAAGACTTAGAACCAACCCAAATGTCCAACAATGATGGACTGGATTAAGAAAATGTGGCACATATACACCATGGAATATTATGCAGCCATAAAAAAGGATGAGTTCATGTCCTTTGTAGGGACATGGATGAAGCTGGAAACCATCATTCTCAGCAAACTATCGCAAGGCCAAAAAACCAAACACCGCATGTTCTCACTCATAGGTGGGAATTGAACAATGAGAACACATGGATGCGGGAAGGGGATCATCACACACTGGGGCCTGTTGTGGGGTGGGGGGAGCGGGGAGGGATAGCATTAGAAGATATACCTAATGTAAATGACGAGTTAATGGGTGCAGCACACCAATATGGCATATGTATACATATGTAACAAACCTGCACATTGTGCACATATACCCTAAAACTTAAAGTATAATAAATAAATAAATAAATAAATAAATAAGAAAGAAAAGGGAAGCTTGCTCTTCCACATGTCTGATAACTAGGTTCAGTCACAGATTTTTTCTCACCATCTGCTTGTGTTTCAGTCAGAGGGAAAACATATGCAGAGCCTACAGACTAATTTTCCTGCTGGATGTTTTCTACTTTACATAGAACAGCTAGCTCAATTATCTGAGAATAATTGATAACTCAGTACAGTTTTGGAATGTAGCACATATTTTGTTGAGAACAACAACTTTATCCCTTAAAACATTCTCAGTAATTAGAAAAAGTAAGGTAGAACTTCTTGGGTGGGCAAGGAAACCAAGCGTAGGATTAAAATTTACCATGGACAATTAAAACCATGGTTTATATACATAAACAACTGGGAATTGACTATATATAATAATAAGTGAATTTTATACATATATTTTGTCACTGCAAATTTATAAATGATCATGTCAGTTATTTGATTTAAAACTTTTTCATATTAGGTCCCTCTCAAATCATCCCAGAACTTACTTTAAAGTTGAATGAGACTAAAAAAACATAAGTACATTCCTAAGTATAGAGTGACTGCTCTTTTCTTACTATATTTTGAGTTTAGTACTGCCACAATGCAGAGTGATGTCACTGATACTCTGAGTAGGCTTTTAGCTGACTACATGGAGGCATGTTTGTTACTGAATTAAGAGAAGCCAGCTGCTTTGGGAAAGTGTGTATGTATTTTGGGAAATGAAAGGGGGTGGTGGGGAGAGAGGAAACAATGCACGTGAATTACTAAAGCTTGATTTTTCCCCGAGTCTTACCATAAGAGAGCATCTTTGGATTATTTCTAGAATTGCACAACTGGAAATAGTTCATGTAACCAAATCATGAATTTCAGCATCTTCATTAAACTTCCAAATTTTCTGACAGAATAAAGTCAATCTGATTTTTAAAGATATCCAGAGCAAAAAATTTTATCCTCTCAGTAAATCTTTAGCATATTTTCCGTAGCTCACCTCAAGGAAATTCTATTTTAGACAAACTCTTCATGCTATTAATACATTTAAAATGCATCTCAGAAACTAGGCGCAGTGGCTCACACCTGTAATTCCAACATTTGGGGAGGCTAAGGCAGGAAGATTGCTTGAGCTCAGGAGTTCAAGACCAACCTGGGCAACATAGCAAGACCTTATCTCTACAAAAAATAAATTAGCCACTATGGTGGCACATACCTGTAGAGCCAACTACTTGGGAGGCTGAGGTTAGAGGATTGCTTAAGCCCAGGAATTCGAGGCTGCAGTGCACTATAATCATGCCACTGAACTCCAGCCTGAGTGACAGAGAACCTGCATAAATAGATGATAGATAGATAGATAGATAGATAGATAGATAGACAGATAGATTGATAGATAATATTGGGAAAAACAAAATGCATCTCTCAGGTGCTTATGTCAACAGAAAGGGACAACAACTATCAACTAACTTCCCTTGCTTTAAATTAGAATGTACTTCAAAAGTACTATTTTTAACGTGTGTTTTCTTTATTGTTGTTTATATAGTAGTGTTAGAATTATCAGACTGAGCAGTCCTAATTTTACTTTTTGAGTCTTATTTCCTACATCTTTGAATATTTCTAAGGCTATCTACCAAGTCTAGCCCAATTTTCAATTTCTCCTTGGCTATAAATCTTACAGAACTAGCAAGTGATTCGAACAGAATAATTAAGGTCAATTATTCATTTAATTACCTAAAACTCTGTAATTCTTGTTGTCTGACAGAGAAGCCCTGCCTTGTTCTTCCTTATAATAGTCTTGGCTATTCTTGTCCTTTTGCTCTTCCATCTGAAATTAAGATCTGCTCTCCATGTACCATGAAAAAGGCTTTAGGGATTTTTATTGGAGCTGCACTCAATTTAGAGATTAATAGGGAAGAACTGACATTTTCTTAAGTCTTCTTATTCCTCAACATGGTATATATGACCAAGATAGTTCCCTTCAATTCCTACTTTATCATGAACGGTTGCCAATTTTAGTATCTACTGAGGTGATCATCTAGGTTTTCTCCTTTTGGTATCTTAGTGAGGGTAATTCCATATATATACATATACATACACATTTTTTTTTTTTTTTGAGGCGGAGTCTCGCTCTGTAGTCCAGGCTGGAGTGCAGTGGCGCAATCTCGGCTCACTGCAAGCTCCGCCTCCCGGGTTCACGCCATTCTCCTGCCTCAGCCTCCCGAGTAGCTGGGACTACAGGCGCCTGCCACCATGTCCGGCTAATTTTTTGTATTTTTAGTAGAGACGGGGTTTCACCATGTTAGCCAGGATGGTCTCGATCTCCTGACCTCATGATCCGCCCGCCTTGGCCTCCCAAAGTGCTGGGATTACAGGCTCCATTAATATATTTTATAATGTTAAATTGTTCTTATATTCCTGGGGAAAAACTTAACTTGCTCAAGAAAAGGTTTTTTCCAGTTACTAACATTTTATTTTTAATTTTAATTTTATTATCTTTGTTCCTAAGTGTGATTGGACTTTCTGATATTATCCTGATCTGTTTTGGATCAAGATTATTCTAGCACCATTAACTGATCTGAAGAATATTTTTTCTATTCCCTGGAACTGCTTTTATAAAACAGGGATAATTTTTCTCAAATGCTTGGTTCACTGGCCTATAAAACCATCTAGTATATTTGGGGATGGGAAAAAACAAGTTAAATTTTAAGCTATTTATTAAATTTCCTTAATTGTAATTGGTATATTCAGGTTTTCCATTTCTTCTTGAATCACTTTTCTAAGATGTATTTTTCTAAGACATTGTCTGGGTTGACTTTATTTCTTTATCTAGGCTGGTGATGAAAACTTAAAACAAAAATCTAGGCTTCTAACTGACTTTGAAAAACACCTTGTATTATTTTTTGACCCTCTAGCAATCTGTGTTCTCACCTAATAGTTACGCTGTCTAGACCGTATTTTCTAAATTTATTGCCTTGTACAAGTGAATCACCTAACCTTCCTAGAGCCAAGAAAAATTAGAACTATCTCTTCTTTCTGATCTACCTGGGACATTTATCCTAATAGATCAGGCGAGTCTGACAGTGTTTATTCTTCATGAAGAGTTGCTGGCAGCTATCAGCAAGGTGCTTGCAATGTTTTTTCTTCAATGATTTTTAAAGGTACAGACATTTACTGTATAGAATTTATACTCACTTTGCTATAGTTCTTGGAGGCTTTTACTATGAATATCATCAAAAGTGTTTTTCAAGACCAAATTTTAGAAACAGTAATAGAAAATGTACAATAGAATGAAACCTTGAACAGTTTTCTTGAAGAGGCACATGGTCCTTAAGAAGATATGGTGGAATGCAAATCCAGAGTAATTTATACTCAATCGTGTGTTTTCCTATCTCCCAGTCATATATTAAAATGTACTATAAATTTATGTCACTAGTAAGAAGCACTTATGGATGTCTCTGATGATGTGCCAAAGCAATTGAAAGAAGATTGCCAGTTGCCATCAGATGCAAATTAAAAGATTATTATCAAATGTCATGGGATAGGAGAAGCATTTCAGGGTCTTTTTTTTTTTTTTTTTTTTTTTTTTTTCTGGTCCCATCCTAGGGATTCCAGAATGAAGGAGCTATAGCAGCAGCTGCTCTTTTACAGTGTATCTGTATGGCCTTCACAATGAATTCACTGATTTTTGTAGTCTGGAGAAAATCTTCCTCTCATCTGTGTTTTCCTCAAAGTCACCCTTTACCTCTCCTCCTTGTCCTTTATACATAGCTTTGTCTTATCGCCAAGCTCAGACTTTTGGAAAAGATAGAAAAAAAAAAGGTCATCTTTAAGTTGCTAAATTTGAATTTCTAAATACATTATCCTGTGACAGTCTTATTTTCAATAAGAAGCCATTCATTCCTTTGAGGAGGGGAGTAATGGATGAGTTTAAGAAATGGGAAAATCCAATGTATTTGAAATCAAGACTTGACCATCTCACAACAAAATAGATGTGGACTATCTCAGGAGGGGCAGGAACTAGTGCTTCTGGATATCTTGCTACCTGTGGCTGAAATAAATTGGCTGATGCAAATTAAAACAGGTAAAAAAAATGTGAGTAACGACTAGCAAAACTTTGACCTGTTGGGGATTTTATTAGGCATCAGGGATTATAAAAGCAAAGGAGTAACCTAATGGAGACGGCATATTTTCTACTCAATTCTAATCAACAATCTCTTCTTAATCTTCAGGTTACCTAAACATTACACATATGGTGAAAGCTGAAATTATTAAGAAATAAAGTTTACTTAGGTTACTTGAAAATAATTGCAAAGACACAAATGGTCAACATTTACCTTAAATCGTAACTTGCAAATGAAATGCAATTGAATGGGTTTTCTTACTTTCTGCCTCATGCCTTACACCTTTGGTGACTTTTCCACATGAGAAAAATAAATGAAAATAGAAAAATTTAGCTTTCCTACTATAAAATTACTAATTTTTTACCTCACTCTTTGATAACTAGTAACTAGTATATTGCTTTGTGGTACTAGTGTTCACAGCACAAGTGTTTTTTCAACTGTTTTCTTGGGAAAGGCATACTGCTTTCTGACTGTACAAATCATTTATATGATGCTCAGTCTATCATTCTGGATCAAATTGCCTTTGGTCTTTTTATATCACTGCTCTTGAAGAACATAGGGTCCTTGCAATGACATTTGTGCTGCTTGAAGTGGGGACCAATCCTGGGTAACCTTTTATGAAATCACTGAATGGCAGCTAGCCTAATACTGGTTGTCCTCCTTTAGGCGATGACATTTGAGCTGCTGCGATCTTCATCTTGCAGCACCTCAAAGCCAATTATTCATCCAGGTTTTCAGCAGCATTAGCAATGATTCCTTCTTTTTCTTGCTGACTTTATAAAATGTATTTTGGCACTGTCAATTAGCCATGTATTCAAAAAGACAAGCTTTGGGTGAATGTTGACTCAGGCTCACACCCATGCTAATGATAGAGGTGCTGTAACTACATAGCCAACTCCCCATAATAAGAGGGAATGTACACATAAATTGAAAAATTTATTAATCCTATTAGTTTAATCATTAAAGTCAAATTTTTGATTATCCATGCTAAATTAAGGAAGCAATTTATAGGTAATCCAAAATATCTTTTTGTATTAGACTTGGCTCTTTGCTTGCAATTTACTACAAGTAATACGACACTTGAGAGGTGGCAACATAAAAAAGCATATAATTCTTGCAGCTGGGATTTAGTAAAAACATAAAAACTTGTTTGCAACCAAAAAAAACTTGGTTTAGATTTAAAGACAGCCATGGATCCACAAAGCAGTCTATGTATAAAGAATGGAGTATATTTTTAAACATCCACTCTAAATTGTTTTTTTTTAGAGAGTTTGCTGGATTAGAGAGTCAGTGGGTGTTCCTTAAATTATCCACACATCTCTTATCCATTTTCTGCCCGGCTAGTGTCCCCAGGAAGCTGACACTGGGAGGCATCAGTAGAAAATCAGAAGACAGAAGAAATAGAGATATAAGGGTACCACTCCCTGCTCCCTGTGTCCATGAAGATGTCTATGGCACTCTGTATGTCTTAAGAACTATCTGAGGGGCCTTCCTCTAGGGTTGCAATTGTTAGGGGCTGCGGTTTCCACCATTGTCCCTTTACACCCAAAGCTGTTTATGTGCTTCCCATTTTTGCTAGTGTCTTTGCATCTCACCACCTCTTATTCCCTTCACTCAGACTACACATCTGTCCATTGTCCCTGCATTAAAGTGTTTGCATTTGAACCATGCTATGGTCTGAATGTGCCCCCCAAAATTTATATGTTGAAACAATTGCCAATGCAATAGTATTAAGAGGTGGGGACTTTAGGGGGTGATTAAGTCATGAGGGCTCCACCCTTGTGTATGGGTTTAAAGCCTTATTTTAAAAAGCTTTGCATAGCATTTGCTCCCTTTGCTTTTCCACCTTTTGTTATGTAGGAATGCAGCAAAAGGTGCTATCTTGGAAGAAGACAGCACCCCTCACTAGACACCAAACCTACCAGTGCCTTGATTTTGGACTCCCCTGCCTCCAGAACTGTGATAAAATAAATTTTTGTGGGGAGAAAGGCTGGTGAGGGACAGAGCAAGACTGTCCCTGTCCCTCTCCCTCTCCCTCTCCCCTCTTTCCACGGTCTCCCTCTGATGCCGAGCCGAAGCTGGACAGTACTGCTGCCATCTCAGCTCACTGCAACCTCCCTGCCCGATTCTCCTGCCTCAGCCTGTCGAGTGCCTGCGATTGCAGGCGCGCCACCACGCCTGACTGGTTTTCGTATTTTTTTGGTGGAGACGGGGTTTCGATGTGTCGGCCGGGCTGGTCTCCAGCTCCTAACCGTGAGTGATCTGCCAGCCTCGGCCTCCCGAGGTGCCGGGATTGCAGACGGAGTCTCGTTAACTCAGTGCTCAATGGCGCCCAGGCTGGAGTGCAGTGGCGTGATCTCGGCTCGCTACAACCACCTCCCAGCCGCCTGCCTTGGCCTCCCTAAGTGCCGAGATTGCAGCCTCTGCCTGGCAGCCACCCCGTCCGGGAAGTGAGGAGCGTCTCCGCCTGACCGCCCATCGTCTGGGATGTGAGGAGCCCCTCTGCCTGGCTGCCCAGTCTGGAAAGTGAGGAGCGTCTCTGCCCGGCCGCCATCCCATCTAGGAAGTGAGGAGCGCCTCTTCCCGGCCGCCATCACATCTGGGAAGTGAGGAGCGTCTCTGCCCGGCCGCCCATCGTCTGAGATGTGGGGAGCACCTCTGCCCTGCTGCCCCGTCCGGGATGTGAGGAGCGTCTCTGCCCGGCCACCCCGTCTGAGAAGTGAGGAGCCCCTCCGCCCGGCAGCCACCCCGTCTGAGAAGTGAGGAGCGTCCTCCCTCCTCGTCCGGGAGGGAGGTGGGGGGGTCAGCCCCCCGCCCGGTCAGCCGCCCCGTCCGGGAGGTGAGGGGCGCCTCTGCCCGGCCGCCCCTACCAGGAAGTGAGGAGCCCCTCTGCCCGGCCAGCCACCCCGTCCGGGAGGGAGGTGGGGGGGTCAGCCCCCCGCCTGGCCAGCTGCCCCGTCTGGGAGGTGAGGGGTGCCTCTGCCCGGCCGCCCCTACTGGGAAGTGAGGAGCCCCTCTGCCCGGCCAGCCGACCCGTCCGGGAGGGAGGTGGGGGGGTCAGCCCCCCACCCGGCCAGCCGCCCCATCCGGGAGGGAGGTGGGGGGATCAGCCCCCCGCCTGGCCAGCCGCCCCGTCCGGAAGGGAGGTGGGGGGATCAGCCCCCCGCCCAGCCAGCCGCCCTGTCCGGGAGGTGGGGGGCGCCTCTGCCTGGCCGCCCCTACTGGGAAGTGAGGAGCCCCTCTGCCCGGCCAGCCGCTCTGTCTGGGAGGGAGGTGGGGGGGTCAGCCCCCCGCCCGGCCAGCCGCCCCATCCGGGAGGGAGTTGGGGGGGTTAGCCCCCCGCCTGGCCAGCCGCCCCGTCCGGGAGGTGAGGGGCGCCTCTGCCCGGCCGCCCCTACTGGGAAGTGAGGAGCCCCTCTGCCCGGCCAGCCGCTCTGTCTGGAAGGGAGGTGGGGGGGTCAGCCCCCCGCCCGGCCAGCCACCCCGTCCGGGAGTGAGGGGCGCCTCTGCCCGGCCGCCCCTACCAGGAAGTGAGGAGCCCCTCTGCCCGGCCAGCCGCCCCGTCCGGGAGGGAGGTGGGGGGGTCAGCCCCCCGCCGGGCCAGCCGCCCCGTCGGGGAAGTGAGGGGCGCCTCTGCCCGGCCACCCCTACTGGGAAGTGAGGAGCCCCTCTGCCCGGCCAGCCGCCCTGTCCGGGAGGGAGGTGGGGGGTCAGCCCCCCGCCCGGCCAGCCGCCCCGTCCGGGAGGGAGGTGGCGGGGGTCAGCCCCCCGCCGGGCCAGCCGCCCCGTCCGGGAGGTGAGGGGCGCTTCTGCCCGGCCGCCCCTACTGGGAAGTGAGGAGCTCCTCTGCCCGGCCACCACCCCATCTGGGAGGTGTACTCAACAGCTCATTGAGAACGGGCCATGAAGACAATGGCGGTTTTGTGGAATAGAAAGGGGGGAAAGGTGGGGAAAAGATTGAGAAATCGGATGGTTGCCGTGTCTGTGTAGAAAGAGGTAGACATGGGAGACTTTTCATTTTGTTCTGTACTAAGAAAAATTCTTCTGCCTTGGGATCCTGTTGATCTGTGACCTTACCCCCAACCCTGTGCTCTCTGAAACATGTGCTGTATCCACTCAGGGTTGAATGGATTAAGGGCGGTGCAAGATGTGCTTTGTTAAACAGATGCTTGAAGGCAGCATGTTCGTTAAGAGTCATCACCACTCCCTAATCTCAAGTACCCAGGGACACAAACACTGCGGAAGGCCGCAGGGTCCTCTGCCTAGGAAAACCAGAGAACTTTGTTCACTTGTTTATCTGCTGACCTTCCCTCCACTATTGTCCTGTGACCCTGCCAAATCCCCCTCTGCGAGAAACACCCAAGAATGATCAATAAAAAATAAATAAATAAATAAATTTTTGTTCTTTATAAATTTCCCAGTCTTCATATCTTGTTACAGCAGCGAACAGACTAAGACAAGCCACGTGATGTTACTTATTACCTGCTGGAACCCTGATTCCTGCAGAGAAACTAAAAATATATAGACATAAACTGCTTTGATTTTATCTTTTTAAATCTCTAATTATCAGAATTGCCTGGAAAATATTTTTTAAACACAGGTTACTGGGTTCAATCTCAGTCCTTCTGTAAAGGATGGAGCAGATAGGACTAAGTCTGGTTCATTGATATGGTTTGTGTATGTGTGTCTTTGCCCAAAGCTCATGTCAACTTGTAATCCCCAGTGTGGAAGGTGGTGCCCGGTGGGAGGTGATGGACTGATGAGGGTGGACTTCTCATGGTTTAGCACTATCCCCCACTTGGTACCGTATAGTGAGTTATCATGAGATCTGGTTGTTTTAAAAGTGTGTAGCACCTCCCCCATCTCTCTCTTCCTCCCGCTCCAGCCATGTAAGACGAGTCTGCTTCCCCTTTCCCTTCTACCATAATTATAAGTTTCCTGAAGCCTCCCCAGAAGCAGAAGCCTGTACAACCTGCAGAACCATGAGACAATTAAACCTCTTTTCTTTATATATTACCCAGTCTCAGGTATTTCTTTATAGCAGTGCAAGAACAGACTAATGCATTCATTCATTATTATGTACCCAGCATTTAACCCAAGACCCTACATTGTGTACCCAGCATTTAACCCAAGACCTTCAATAATCATTTTTAAAGCATTGTTTATACATAGTAAAACAAATTAAAGTAGCACAATGAGATTCATAATTGAAAGATTCTACACAGAATGAATTATTTAATTATAATAATATAACACATCAATAATTATATATGACATATATAATAAATTTAATAGTATTTATATTTACTTAAATATATAGTTCTGGGCTGATATTAAAACATGGTTAATATTGTGGTGATCACAATATTCAAATCTGAGAATTTGTCAAACAACTCTCATCTTCTCTACACAGTGTATGTTAGGCAAATAGTAATGAAGTTATTTTTTCTTCCAGAAATCTGAATGAATCAGAATGTCTAAAGGTAGAGTCTAGGAATTTATATTTTTAGAAATTCCTTCAGATGATTCTGATGACCAGTTACTTCCACAAACGCTAATCTTTTACTTACAATGTTAGATCTGGAGGAGCTTTTAGCCATAATCTAATTCTACTAATGTGTTTAGAAATTGACCAACTTTAGGTCTGAGAGATTAAATAACTTGTCATATATAATCGTAATATTTTCATACTTAGCAATACATTTGGGGACAAATGACAAGAAATGAGAAATGGAACTAAAAGAAAAAGTTTTCACCAAAAAAGGCAAAAACTAATCTGAAAACTAAGCTTGGCCTGAAGGACTATGAGAGTTCAGCTCTGTGTAGGCTGCAGGACATTCTAAGGGTGGGCTCACCACAGCTCATGCCCACCCTTAGACCCTTGATCAGGATCCTGTCACAAGGTAACTAAGGAGAGTTTCTTCCTTCATGTCCTTTCTTTTCTACAGGCATTCATCCAATTATGCCCAATACTTGAAAAGAAGTATCTATATCGACCTTCTCTTCCATAAAAATTTCTCAAACAACTCTTATCTCCATGCAGCATAAATTAGGCAAATAGTAGTGAAGTTATTTTTTCCTCCAGAAATCTGACAGTAATTTAAAATTCACTTGCAAACATAATATTTTGTGAAAATATGCCAAAAATGTTTAATACCTAACCCTCTTACTTCTGCCTGTATATTAACATGATTAGAAAATATTTGTGCCTAGATGTTCATCAGAAAGTAAACATTTAGTTGCCTAGCTGATATTCACAAAATTATTTTACTCTGTTCAAATGGAATTTGCTGCTGACTACAGTAATTCTTCTATTTTTAAAAGGAGCTCTGTGGCTACTATTTTCAAAAATATTCAATAGCTCCAAATAAATGTGTTCACATAGTTTTTAAAGTACCAATAAAGTAAAATTTAGTATCTGCAAGAAAATAATCATTCTTTTTTAAATTGTCTTAAAGACTATAAGTATTAATAGCATTAACAGTAATTTGCATTGATAAAACACTACATGTTATATGCTGAGCATTATGCACAGAGTACCCCATTTATACAAAAAAATGCAAGATACTTAAGCAATTATTATTTGTGAATATTTGTGTGTACATATATATACACATACATATATGAGCATAAATTATATTAACATTATAAAAGTATAATACTATGTCAATAGTTACATAATGACATGTATTACATTATATACTATTTATAACTTATTTACTTAAGTATAGAGAGAACATTTCTGGGCAGATGTTAAGACACAGTTAATATTGTAGCAATCACTGGTGTTTGCCCACCCAATAGCCATTCTCCTTCTTTTTTGCCAACAGAACAGAGGATGAGTTATGATTGACCTAAACCAGTCATGGCAATCTTGTTCTCTTTTACCAATGGTGAGTCTAGGTTCTTGCCTGGGGATGAGAGATAAGGAGAAGTCTGCTTACAGCTTCTGGAAAGGATTTCCCACCTCATGGAATACAGACGTGCGTGAGCATCCTTCCTGCTTAGAAAATTTTCATTTCACTCGAGACCTGAGTTTGAGACCAGCCTGGCCAACATGGTGAAACCCCGTCTCTACAAAAAATACAAAAATTAGCTAGGAATGGTGGCACCTGCCTGTAGTCCCAGCTACTCGGGAGGCTGAGGCATGAGGTGGAGTTTGCAGTGACCCGAGATTGTGCCACTGCACTCCAGCCTGAATGACAGAGCAGGATCCTGTCTCAAAAAAACACAAAAAAGCAGACATGTGCCTGCTCTTTCTCTAGGGCAATTCACTTAAGAAGAAGAAAACTGCTAGGACCTGGAGTTGGGCTCTGAGAAAATAACAGGGGGAAGAATGTGAGCATCTAGCTCAAATGCTTCTGTGTGTAGTCCTTTGAGAAAGGACTAGGTCTTGATACACTACTTTAGTTATTATATATGTGTTACATTTTGGTTGAGAGGCCATATGAATGTGTTGGTTTTAAATAGTTCCACCCCTGACTCTCCACCTTAATGTACCCATGATGCTGTAGCATACCTATTTTTAGCTCTCACTTTTTACCTAGTTGGCTGTGTATAAATGACCTTAAGGCCTTTCCCCAGTAAGAAAGTCTCCAGAATCCCAAAATGTAAAACTATGTTCCTTTTTACCCTGTTTTCAATACTGTCAACCCTAGAATACTCAGAAATAGAATTGTTTGTGTGTTGTTATTTTTGTATAATCATACTACAATGTCTGTGAGTTTACTTTAGCTATGATAATTCAAACTGAATGTGAGTTTACTACACAAAGCTCTGTTGCCAATATCTATTTTCTCCTCTTTTATAGGAGAAAGTGGGTTGTCCAGTTATAGAAAGTGTTATTTTGTAATGATAGAGTGAGAAAATCACTTCCCTGTCACCCCAGCATGCTCATACATACACATACACTCAAAATGGAGCTTTTAAATGGAATTGTGCTATAACTAATTCAAGCCTACATTTTCTTCCACCCTAGCAATATGTGTTGTGAATCTACAGTCTGTGAAACCATCAGGCCACAGGGTGTGGTAGACTGAGCCCAGGCTTTGGAATTAGACAGACCTGAATTAGAAACCAGACTTTGCCGTTTACTAGCTGTGTGACCTTGGGTGAGTTACTTAACCTCTCTTGGTCTCTGGTTCTTCATTGGAAAACCAAGGATAACACTAACCTAGAAATTGTTTGTTTTTCCTAGAAAAGGAACTTAAAAATTTAGCTTAGTTATCCGGCTTCCTTTCATTCTCTCTACAAATAAAGGTCAAAAAATAAGTGTATGCCAAATATGAATGTCCAGTCAGACATTATAGACACATTTTCTTCCCACTTTGGAAAAATGTTGTCATTCATTAAAAACTATAGTTGGATTTAAAATAAGATATCCTCAAGTATTAGAGCAATATAAAAAATACCTAATTTTCTTTAGTTTTTGATTGAATATGACAGCTACTAAATTATACACAAAAGTTTGATATTAAAGGATTCAAACATAAAACACTAATCCAATGATACACTGACATTGAAACTGGATTTCAAAAGAAAAACAATCAGTCACATATGCTTCAAACACAGAATACAAAATCAAAATAATAGGTGAAAATTAAAATTTTCTTTTTAATTATAACTGAAAAACTTAGAGAAAACATTCTAAGTTTCAAAAGTTTCAAAAAATATTTTCAACTATGTACTCAAACAGTTTTTTTGCTTGAATAGAAGGAACCATTAATTTAATAAACTGAAGTAAACAATTTAAAATTTAAGAGACTACATATCTTTTAATTTAAAGTGTTTCAAATTTTATTAAAATTTGATAACATTATTTTGCTATTACACTATTTTGCTGACAGAGGTAAGTTCTGATCCTGAAATGATAGCCCAGGACAGTTGAAGTCAAGCTAGTTGACCACATCCTTTGATGCCCCCTCTGTCTGGCCATCAAATCTGGGCAGGCTGGGATTTAGCTCTGAGCTTTGAATCTGTTTCAGGCAGATGGCAGCAGCAGAAGCTGCTTCTCTAGGAACTTTTTGATCCAGGGCCTGTTCTGATTAGAAGCTTACTCTAACCCACATAGGTGAAGGTGTCAGAAGAAAGGTGTCAGTAGTCTCTGCTGACTCCTCTGGAAGATTTCACATTGTCTCAGTTAAGCTACATCATAACAGCCATTTTGCTTTAAAATCATATGTTGAGACAGGACACAGTAGCGTTCTTGAAGTCCCAGCTACTCAGGAGTCTGAGGTGGAAGATCACTTGAGCCTAGGAGTTCAAGGCCAGCCTAGGCAACATAGAGAGACCCTGTCTCTAAAACAAAAACAAAAATCAGAAAATCATTTATTGATAATTGTTCATTGCATGTACATGAATTTAATATTCTTTTCCTAATGTGTCACATTCTATTAGTTTTAAATATACAACTTCATTGGTGTTTTTCCTAAAAATCTTTGGTTAATGTTCAAATGTGTCACTAAAAGTTTTATTTCAGTTTTAGAATGTCATTTCATTGGTAGAAACGTATGAGTTTAAGCCTCATTTGGTGGGGAATAGTTTACATATATTTAAAATATCCACTTTTCCCTTAAGAAGCTTTTGCCAAAACCTGTTCCAGTATGTGAACTTGTCCTTAATACTTAAGATTTTGTGAGGATTCCAGGATACTGAAACACTAAGTCCTGATTGTAGTGATTAGAGAGACATTGTGAGATTTCTTCCCAGTTTTCTTCAAGAGCATCCTCTCTTTCTCCCTCAACTATAACATTAGCAGTGAGCCCTTCTTCCTACATTTATACCAAATAAACCAAACACTCTCTGATTTTAAAAAAAAAGGGGGGGGGGTGGTGAACATCTGATTCATGAGCCAAGTCAGTCTGATTATTTTTCTCTTGAAAATCTGATGCCCCATGGCACTCAACGGTCCTTCCTCTCCTGAATTCCATGAGGAGCATCTGTATAATAAATCCTCCTGTATTTTAAGTGGCCAGAATGAGTTTGTTTCTTGCAACCAAATGAGCTCTAAGGCAGAGTGAAGCCATATTCTGTTAAAAATTCTACATGTCTAACTCTATCCACAGCAAGGGAGTATTTGATAATGGCATCTTCTTTGAAATACTTCCATCCAAGATTTGTGTTCATTCTTTTAAGCTACCGACATTTAAACTTAATGTTAATTACAGTGTTGGATTAGATATATATGGCCTTAGAGAAAGTCAGACCATCATATTTTGTAATTCAATTCCTTTATAGAGAGTGAGTTGTAAAATTTATGACTCACTTTACATTTGCCTTACTCTTTTCAAAGTGAAGATGCTTCCTTTTACTTGATGAAGAAGAATGGTAGGAGTTGAGTAACTATGCCTTCTTCATAGCATCTGTTAACATTTACTCTCTTTTCCAAGCAGTAGGCCTATTCTTTTCATGCTGAACTTCTTCTTCCAAGCATTGCTAAATAAGCTCTAGTGTTTTTGTCAAGCCTCCACTAATTTGGTACCCAGCAAAGGACTATTAGTTCATTTACCTTTCAATTTGAGGGATAAGGAATCATTTATCTTTTAATCTAAGGTAAGAGTAAATGAATTTGGGAGCATACAAACAAGTTTCTTTAAAAAAAATAGAAAAAAATGTGTTAAAAATAATTGTGGCAAATAGATAAATTGGGAATTCACCTCATGGAGAAAATACACATGACTGCACAGGTTCTGAAGAATATCCTTATAGCCAAATGGAATAGCCTAAAATTTCTGTGATCATTTGCTTTTTCTTGGCATCTCTAGAACTATGATTTTTCACAGCCAAGGTGCATGCTGTTTTAACAGTCACAAATTAGGATGCTTTCAACTTTGTCCTGGTGGAATTGTCCTGTTTCAGTACAACACACACGTGTTATGCAATAGATATCTATTGAAAAAATAAATCTCTCTTCAAGACTATAAAGACATTTGAGCTGATTGCACCAGGGATTGACATGAGTTGAGAGAAATCTCCTGCCTGGCAAGCAGCGTTTGGCTCTGCTCCTAGAAGCTAAACCTGGATAGCAAGTCCAGCCAGGCTTTTCTTTTCTCTCTTCTGAATTGGTATGTGCCACTTTCATCCCTATTTCATTAAAAATAATAAACTCTTTATGTCTCTAGTTCAGGTGACTCCCTCCTTCTCCAGAAGCTTCCTAAGGCTTACACTGGCTATTCTGCAAGCAGTATTCATACCTGTTGTTGAAAGACAGGAACCTCTGCTTCCAGCTTCTATTAATATCATAGTAAGAGACAAAGCAAAAACAAAAACCCTATGCTGAGAGAGAGAGAGAGACTCATGAGAATGCACAAACAGTCCAGCATTCCTTCCTATCTAGATGCTGTGGAAAGAAATAGAAGTACAGATGCTCCATTGCTTTATATTCACATATGCCACAGCATACACTGTGATCTGGATAATAAATGCTGGAGTTATACTTCCTATGTTAAACTTTACAGCTACTGTTAATTGAATGTCATCTATGTAACAGACGCTGTAGTGATGGCATTATATACTCATTAAATTTTTACAATAACTCTGCAAGACACATATTAGTTTTTCTATATAATAGAAGATGAAACTGAGTTTCAGAGAGGGTAAATGATTAGTCAGAGTTCAGCTGGTATTTATGAGTGTGGTTAAATCTGCAATTTGACAGACCCTAAAGTACTGTACTGCATTAATTTTTTATTAAGGAAAATTGTTCAGAATCACACTGTACCCCTAGACATACATTTTGGAAGATGAGATAATACTTCTAAGATGATGTGATTTCTTTGATGAAATTATTTTGCAAATAATTGCAGTTAATAGGCACATTACCAGAGTTAAAGATACTATAATGAAAAACATTAATTTACCAATATCCTCCAACTTCTCAATTTCAATGAATTTTACACTTCAGATTATTTGCCCTGGAGACTAAGGTCTTGCTCATACAATAGATCAGATAGCTCAAGCTGTGTATAGAATGGTGTTTAGTTTTTTCCACCTTCAACAGAACAAGTAAAAGTAGTCTTAACTGATGTAGATTATGCACAAATATCTTTCCAGTAAAGAGGTGTGAGATCTTGGAATTTTACTTGCTATTTTTGTCTAGGGAAAGGCAATCTATTCTGTGAGACACAGATTTTACCTTTTAAACAAGGGGCCCTTAAGGGTGAACTGTTATAAATGTGCAATACCTGCATATAGGAAAGCTGGTACAATCAGAAATTTCAAATTTTTTCCTAAGAACAGAAGTTGTATTAAGAAACAGGGAAAAAAGGAGGAGGTTCCAAGATGGCCGAATAGGAACAGCTCCGGTCTACAGCTTCCAGCGTGAGCGATGCAGAAGAACGGAGATTTCTGCATTTCCAGCTGAAGTACTGGGTTCATCTCACTGGGGCTTGTCGGACAGTGGGTGCAGCCCACAGAGCGTGAGCCAAAGCAGGGCAGGGAATCACCTCACCCGGGAAGCTAAAGGGGTCGGGGAATTCCCTTTCTTAGCCAAGGGAAGCCATGACAGATGGTACCTGGAAAATCGGGACACTTCCACCCTAATACTGCACTTTTACAATGGTCTTAGCAAATGGCACACCAGGAGATTATATCCTGTGCATGGCTCAGAGGATCTCATGCCCATGGAGCCTCGCTCACTGTTAGCACAGCAGCCTGAGATCCAACTGCAAGGTGGCAGCAAGGCTGCGGAAGGGGCGTCTGCCATTGCTGAGGCTTCAGTAGGTAAACAAAGCAGCCAGGAAGCTTGAACTGGGTGGAGCCCACCGCAGCTCAAGGAGGCCTGCCTGCCTCTGTAGACTCCACCTCTGGGGGTAGGGCATAGCTGAACAAAAGGCACTAGAAATTTCTGCAGACGTAAACATCCCTGTCTGACAGCTTTGAAGAGAGTAGTGGTTCTCCCAGCACAGAGTTTGAGATCTGAGAACGGACAGACTGCCCCCTCAAGAAGGTCCCTGACCCCTGAGTAGCCTAACTGGGAGACACCTCCCAGTAGGGGCTGACTGACACCTCATACAGCTGGGTGCCCCTCTGAGACAAAGCTTCCAGAAGAAGGATCAGGCAGCAACATCTGCCATTCTGCAATATTTGCTGTTCTTCAGCCTCCTCTGGTGATACCCAGGCAAACAGCGTCTGGAGTGGACCTCCAGCAAACTCCAACAGACCTGCAGCTGAGGATCCTGACTGTTAGAAGGAAAACTAACAAACAGAAAGGACGTCCACACCAAAACCCCATCTGTATGTCACCATCATCAAAGACCAAAGGTAGATAAAACCACAAAGATGGGGAGAAACCAGAACAGAAAGCTGAACATTCTAAAAATCAGAGCGCCTCTTCTCCTCCAAAGGAATGCAGCTCCTCACCAGCAACAGACCAAAGCTGGATGGAGAATGACTTTGACGAGTTGAAAGAAGAAGGCTTCAGACGATTGGTAATAACAAACTTCTCCGAGCTAAAGGAGGATGTTTGAACCCATCGCAAAGAAGCTAAAAACCTTGAAAAAAGATTAGACGAATGGCTAACTAGAATAAACAGCATAGAGAAGACCATAAATGACCTGATGGAGCTGAAAACTATAGCACGAGAATTAGGTGATGCATGCACAAGCTTCAGTAGCTGATTCGATCAAGTGGAAGAAAGGGTATCAGTGATTGAAGATCAAATGAACGAAATGAAGCGAGAAGAGAAGTTTATAGAAAAAAGAATAAAAAGAAACAAACAAAGCCTCTAAGAAATATGGGACTATGTGAAAAGAACAACTCCACATCTGATTGGTGTACCTGAAAGTGATGGGGAGAATGGAACCAAGTTGGAAAACACTCCTCAGGATATTATCCAGGAGAACTTCCCCAACCTAGCAAGGCAGGCCAACATTCAAATTCAGGAAATACAGAGAACACCATAAAGATACTTCTCGAGAAGAGCAACTCCAAGACACATAATTGTCAGATTCACCAAAGTTGAAATGAAGGAAAAAATGTTAAGGGCAGCCAGAGAGAAAGGTTGGGTTACTCACAAAGGGAAGTCCATCAGACTAACAGCTGAACTCTCGGCAGAAACTATACAAGCCAGAAAAGAGTGGGGGCCAATATTCAACATTCTTAAAGAATTTTCAACACAGAATTTCATATACAGCCAAACTAAGCTACATAAGTGGAGCAGAAATAAAATCCTTTACAGACAAGCAAATGCTGAGAGATTTTGTCACCACCAGGCCTGCCCTACAAGAGCTCCTGAAGGAAGCACTAAACATGGAAAGGAATAACCGGTACCAGCCACTACAAAAACATGCCAAATTGTAAAGATCATCGATGCTCGGAAGAAACTGCATCAACTAACGCGCAAAATAACCAGCTAACATCATAATGACAGGATCAAATTCACACATAACCATATCAACCTTAAATGTAAATGGGTTAATGCTCCAATTAAAAGACACAGACAGGCAAATTGGATAGTCAAGACCCATCAGTGTGCTGTATTCAGGAAACCCATCTCATGTGCAGAGACACACATCAGCTCAAAATAAAGGGATGGAGGAAGATCTACCAAGCAAATGGAAAACAAAAAAAAAGCAGGGGTTGCAATCCTAGTCTCTGATAAAACAGATTTTAAACCAACAAAGATCAAAAGGACAAAGAAGGCCATTACATACTGGTAAAGGGATCAATTCAACAAGAAGAGCTAACTATCCTAAATATATATGCACCAAATACAGGAGCACCCAGATACATAAAGCAAGTCCTTAGAGACCTACAAAGAAACTTAGACTCCCACACAATAATAATGGGAAACTTTTACATCCCACTGTCAACATTAGACAGATCAACGAGACAGAAAGTTAACAAGCATATCCAGGAATTGAACTCAGCTCTGCACCAAGCAGACCTAATAGACATCTACAGAACTCTCCACCCCAAATCAACAGAATATACATTCTTCTCAGCACCACATTGCACTTATTCCAAAATTGACCACATAGTTGGAAGTAAAGTACTCCTCAGGAAATGTAAAAGAACAGAAATTATAACAAACTGTCTCTCAGACCAGAGTACAATAAAACTAGAACTCAGCATTAAGAAACTCACTCAAAACCGCTCAACTACATGGAAACTGAACAACCTGCTCCTGAATGACTACTGGGTACATAACAAAATGAAGGCAGAATAAAGATGTTCTTTGAAACCAATGAGAACAAACACACAACATAACAGAATCTCTGGGACACATTTAAAGCAGTGTGTAGAGGGACATTTATAGCACTAAATGCCCACAAGAGAAAGCAGGGAAGATCTAAAATTGACACCCTAAAAACTCAATTAAAAGAATTAGAGAAGCAAGAGCAAACACATTCAAAAGCTAGCAGAAGGCAAGAAATAACTAAGATCAGAGCAGAACTGAGGGAAATAGAGACACAAAAAACCCTTCAAAAAAATCAATGAATCCAGGAGCTGGTTTTTTGAAAAGATCAACAAAATTGATAGACCACTAGCAAGACTAATAAAAAAGAAAAGAGAGAAGAATCAAATGGATGCAATAAAAAATGATAAAGGGGATATCACCACCGATCTCACAGAAATACAAACTACTATCAGAGAATACTATAAACACCTCTACGCAAACAAACTAGAAAATCTAGAAGAAATGGATAAATTCCTGGACATATACACCCTCCCAAGACTAAACCAGGAAGAAGTTGAACCCCTGAATAGACCAATAACAGGCTCTGAAATTGAGGTAATAATTAATAGCTTACCAACCAAAAAAAGTCCAGGACCAGACAGACGCACAGCCGAATTCTACCAGAGGTACAAAGAGGAGCTGGTACCATTCCTTCTGAAACTATTCCAATCAATAGAAAAAGAGGGAATCCTCCCTAACTCATTTTATGAGGCCAGCATCATCCTGATACCAAAGCCTGGCAGAGACACAACAAAAAAAAGCAAATTTTAGACCAACATCCCTGATGAACATCGATGCAAAAATCCTCAATAAAATACTGGCAAACTGAATCCAGCAGCACATCAAAAAGCTTATCCACCATGATCAAGTGGGCTTCATCCCTGGGATGCAAGGCTGGTTCAACATACACAAATCAATAAATGTAATCCAGCATATAAACAGAACCAAAGGCAAAAACCACTTGATTATCTCAATAGATGCAGAAAAGACCTTTGACAAAATTCAACAGCACTTCATGCTAAAAACTCTCAGTAAACTAGGTATTGATGGGATGTTTCTCAAAATAGTAAGAGCTATTTATGACAAACCTACAGCCAATATCATACTGAATGGACAAAAACTGGAAGCATTCCCTTGGAAAACTGGCACAAGACAGGGATGCCCTCTCTCACCACTCCTATTCAACATAGTGTTGGAAGTTCTGGCCAGGGCAATCAGGCAGGGGAAAGAAATAAAGGGTATTCAAGTAGGAAAAGAGGAAGTCAAATTGTCCCTGTTTGCAGATGACATGATTGTATATTTAGAAAACCCCATTGTCTCAGCCCAAAATCTCCTTAAGCTGATAAGCAACTTCAGCAAAGTCTCAGGATACAAAATCAATGTGCAAAAATCACAAGCATTCTTATACACCAAAAACAGACAGAGAGCCAAATCATGAGTGAACTCCCATTCACAATTGCTTCAAAGAGAATAAAATACCTAGGAATCCAACTTACAAGGGATGTGAAGGACCTCTTCAAGGAGAACTACAAACCACTGCTCAGTGAAATAAAAGAGGACACAAACAAACGGAAGAACATTCCATGCTCATGGGTAGGAAGAATCAATATCATGAAAATGGCCATACTGCCAAAGGTAATTTATAGATTCAATGCCATCCCCATCAAGCTACCAATGACTTTCTTCACAGAACTGGAAAAAACTACTTTAAAGTTTATATGGAACCAAAAAAGAGCCCGCATTGCCAAGACAATCCTAAGCCAAAAGAACAAAGCTGGGGGCATCATGCTACCTGACTTCAAACTATAACACAAGGCTACAGTAACCAAAACAGCATGGTACTGGTACCAAAATAGAGATATAGACCAATGGAACAGAACAGAGCCCTCAGAAACAACATCACACATCTACAACCATCTGATCTCTGACAAACCTGACAAAAACAATAAATGGGGAACGGATTCCCTATTTAATAAATGGTGCTGGGAAAACTGGCAAGCCATATGTAGAAAGCAGAAACTGTATCCCTTCCTTACATCTTATACCAAAATTAATTCAAGGTGGATTAAAGACTTAAATGTTAGACCTAAAACCATAAAAACCCTAGAAGAAAACCCAGGCAATACCATTCAGGACATAGGCATGGGCAAGGACTTCATGACTAAAACAATCTACCCATCTGACAAAGGGCTAATATCCAGAATCTACAAAGAACTTAAACAAATTTACAAGAACTTAAAGTATAATAGTAATAAAAAATCAAACAACTCCATCAAAAAGTGGGCAAAGGATATGACCAGACACTTCTCAAAAGAAAACATTTATGCAGCCAACAGACACATGAAAAAATGCTTATTGTCACTGGCCATCAGAGAAATGCAAATCAAAACCACAATGAGATACCATCTCACACCAGTTAGAATGGCGATCATTAAAAAGTCAGGAAACAACAGGTGCTGGAGAGGATGTGGAGAAATAGGAACACTTTTACTCTGTTGGTGGGACTGTAAACTAGTTCAACCATTGTGGAAGTCAGTGTGGCGATTCCTCAAGGATCTAGAACTAGAAATATCATTTGACCCAGCCATCGCATTACTGGGTATATACCCAAAGGATTATAAATCATGCTGCTATAAAGACACATGCACACAATAGGGGACTGTACACAATAGGAAAGACTTGGAACTAACCCAAATATCCATCAATGATAGACTGGATTAAGGAAATGTGGCACATATACACCATGGAATACTATTCTGCCATAAAAAGGATGAGTTCATGTCCTTTGTGGGGACATGGATGAAGCTGGAAACCATCATTCTCAGCAAACTATCGCAAGCAGAGAAGGCCAAACACCACATGTTCTCACTCATAGGTGGGAACTGAACAATGAGGACACTTGGACACAGGATGGGGAACATCACACACCACGGCCTGTCGTGGGATTCGGGGAGGGGAGAAGGATAGCATTAGGAGATATACCTAATGTAAATGATGAGTTAATGGGTGCAGCACACCAACATGGCACATGTATACATATGTAACAAACCTGCACATTGTGCACACATACCCTAGAACTTAAAGTATAATAATAATTAAAAAAAGAAACAGGAAAAAAAGAAAAACTGATAGGTAATACCAGAATAACAAATAAACAACTAAGCTGGAGCCTTGAAATCAAACTCAAATGTTAACAGTTGAGGGACTATGTTTTTATCTTCTGCTTATTGAGTTTATTTTAGTCCTGCTTCTTTCTAAAATGGACTTGGAGAAAATCCTCAAGAAATCAACATATAAAATAAGGCTAATAAAACAGAGAGAAAATCAAGACCAGGGCAAGCAGGGAAAGAACACACATGCTAACCTACCCTGAGTGTTAAAATAATTCTTGTGACAGAATTTAACTCTGAGATTCCTGGCAGTCACTTAAAAAAAAAAAAAGACTTTTTTAGAATGATTTTAGGTTCACAACAAAATTGAGCAGAAAGGACAGAATCTTCCCATATTCTTTGTGTGCCCTCATACACAACCTCTCCCGTTATCAACATGGTACATTTGTTATAAATGATGAACCTACATTGCCACATGATTACCACCTGAAGTGCATAGTTTACATTAGGTTCACTCTTGGTGTTGTACATTCTACAAATATATATTGGGTTTTGACAAATATAGAATGACATGTATCTACCATTATAGTATCATACAGAATAGTTCCATTACCCTAAAAATTCTCTGTTTTCTGCCTAGTCATCCCTCTCTCCAACCCTGGAAACCACTGATGGTTTTACCGTTGCCATAGTTTTCTGGAATCCACTTTTAAAAGGAAAGTTTGATATAGTATGTTTAACGAGAAAAGAGAAGACGTAACATTTTCTCAAAGAGACAGAATTTTTCGTAGCCCTAAATTCTGTAAGAAATGAGTTACCTTATGGGATCAAGATGGATGCATCAGATAACATCCACAATAGTCTTTCAGAAGGTACATAGGCAGATCTTATTTGACTATTTCTTGTAAAAAAAAAAAAAAAAAAAAAAAAAGCTCATAAAAGCTGAAGTCCAACTCAGTAAGAGAAGAGTCTTCCAAGTTCTAAATTTAGCTATAAGAGACTAGCTTTATCAAAGGTTAATACCTGTGAAACCCAGAGGAGTTGGCAATGTATCTCCTATCTAGACTCACTTCCATAAATATCATTTATTTTAACAAGGATTTTTACAAGCACTAAAGTTTTGTCAGAAAAATAGGTCTTCTGTGTTGTTTGAGAACAGATGCATGTTTTGGAGTCCAGAAGGGTAGAACGACAATTTATTATGAAAGGTGAAAAGCTTAGCTAGTACTTTCTCAATGTAGCAGTGGGATGCAAGGGTGTTTTAGGCAACTTTAAATTAGCACAAATACTTTGATTAAAAATTCAGTTGTGATTAGTGATTCACAACACAACATGCAAGACTGGTTTAGGCACAGAAAATGTTAATGTAAGTGTTTGCAATGGTCTGCCTTGGAAATAGAAAAACCTGAGTAGAGAACCATTGAATTTCCAGCAGGAAAGTCTCCACTTGAGTTAAGGAGGCAAACAATATTTGTTGAGTACTTACTACATGTGTCATGCATGGGGCTACGTA
Organism: Pan troglodytes; assembly: GCF_028858775.2. Classification (NCBI taxonomy): domain Eukaryota; kingdom Metazoa; phylum Chordata; class Mammalia; order Primates; family Hominidae; genus Pan; species Pan troglodytes. The sequence continues at coordinate 107,336,030 of NC_072401.2, forward strand.
CTTTATGCAATTTACCTAGTTTAACTGGGTGAGTTACATGTTAAGAATTCCCCAGTAAATATATTGACTTGCTGTATGATGAGAGTCTTCGACTAAATGGAATTTGAAGAATGATTTTTAAAGAAAATATTTTTTTCAGTAATGTCATAATGTTTAGTTTTTCTGACAGTAATTAAATATACTAAGTTCGCTGGCTTCTTGAAGGACATGGAAAAAAGAAGGTTATGCATTCAATTAAAAGTTTTCACTTTCCTTGTTGGCACACTAGAAAAATACATATTCCAGTTTCCCTTGCAGTTAAGTTGGGGGCCCTGTGACTAGGCAGTGGCAAATGGCAGGCCACAGACCCCCAGGTCTGATTGCCTATGTTCTCTCTCTCCCTTGTCCATGTGTCTACAAAAGAACTCCTAAAAGAGAGAATGATGGAAGGAGCTCAGATCCTTGAGTAGCCACTTATGGAGACTTGTTTAGGAGAGCTGTCCAACCTGCATTAAACTTTCACTATTGCAAGGAATTTTTATTGTGTTAAGCCAAAGATGTTGGGAGTAGTGTGTTACAGGATATAACTAGCTTTACCACTGCTGGTTTTATGATACTAAAAATTTATTTTCAACATAGAATAATCTTCCAATTTTATAAATAAAAACATAAATCGAAAATTAAAAAAAGTATCAGATCATTGACACAATTTTTAAAAGGCTGAAAGATTAAAATGTAACTACTTTGTAACACTTGAAACTGCTTTCTTATTTGTTGGTCAGCCATTTCTGCCTATTTCAATTCTTCTTGTGATATTAAAATGGTATTAAAGGTCTATTAAATAAGGTCTTCTATTGTCTTTGGCAAAATTATTTGAAGATAGGTGAGAAACATCCACAGTAATAGCTGTGCCTGAAGCTGTTGATTTCTCATATGTGCTACATTAGACCAAAAGATCAATGCTGTATTGGTCCATTTTCACGCTGCTGATAAAGACATAACCAAGACTTGGCAATTTTGAAAACAAAGTGGTTTAATTGGATTTACAGTTCCACATGGCTGGGGAAGCCTCACAATCATGGTGGAAGGCAAGGAAGAGCAAGTCATGTCTTACATGGATGGCACATGCAAAAAGGGAGCTTGTGCAGATAAATTCCTGTTTTTAAAACCATCAGATCTCATGAGACTCATTCACTATCATGAGAACAGTGCAGGAAAGACCTGCCCCATAATTCAATCACCTCCCACCAGGTTCCTCCCATGACATGTGGGAATTGTGGGAGTTACAATTCAAGATGAGATTTGGGTGGGGACACAGCCAAACCATATCAAATGCTTTCAGTTTGTAAAGAGAAAGCCAGCGTAAAATTCTGAAGATCAGTCTTCTGAGTTGGTAATTTTTTCATATTTTAAATTTTTCATATAGATATGTATTCACCCATATTTAAATTACCAATTTTTATAACTATGTAGCTTATTGAATATTCTTATTTTTTTTCCAATAGGTTTTAAATGACTATATGATCTAGTTATATAACCATATCATCTTCAGATAATGAGAACTTGGCCTCTTGCTTTCAAGTATTTATATATATTTTCCTTGTCTAATTGCATCAAATAATATTTCCAGGATATTTCAAAATAAAAAATAGTGATATCAGCACCCTCTTCTTGTTCCTGACATGAATAAGAATTCTCCCAAGATTTCACCATTATACAGTATTCTGGCTTTTTGTTTCCAATAGAAATATATCTCAATAGATCCGTCTCTCTTCTATGAATAGAGTTTTTGTTTTGTTTTGTTTTAATCTGGATTATATAGTGCTGATCATAGGGTCTGTAGCACCCTTAGGAGGTCTTCTTAGGTTTAAGTAAACTTTCAGGCTCATGAGACTATCATGGCTACATTTGGCATCTATTTATACAGAAGGATACAGGACAGCCACCACAGTTTGCCAGTGTAGCATCAATTGTGTCTCTTTGGTGGAACACTTTACACAGCAGTACAGCTCAGGTGTAAGATGTGACCCACTTTACACAGGTGGGAAACTGTCTTGGCTTAATAGACTCATGCCCCTCTGGAGCATCTCTCGTGACAACCCCTTAGGCATAGTGCCCAGAGTCCCTTCAAGGGATATGCCCCATAAGAGTCACTGTACACAGGAGATCCAGTGGTTTGCTAAGAGGTGAATTTGGCTCTTCCTGTTTAAATGTGGTTTACCAATCAGGGGGCCATTTTAACCAGCAATATAGCAACAGACGTAGCCATGCATAGATAGCTAAATATAAGTTTTATCAATACATTCTAGATATTCTGTAATTTCAGTTGTTATTTATAATTTTTTATTTTGACTTGAACACTGAATCTAATCTTGTCTCACCTCTAAAGTACTTTGCTTTTGAAGTCATTTTCTCTTTTCAAGACAGTAGAATCAGACTCTCATCCTCACCATCCCACTAAAACTAGCCTTATCAAGATCGTCAGTGATCTCCTTGTCAAGTCTGATGATCACTTCTTAGTCCTGAACTTATTTAACCTTTCTATCTTTGGCTTATAAGACAATATACTTGCTTGAGTTTCCTATTACACCCCTATCTCCTCCTTTTCATTTTCCTGGGTTTCTTCCCTACTTCAATTTTGGAACATCCTTAGTTCTTAGTCCTTAGTTCTCTTAATTAGACTTCTTCTCTCTCCCTCCACTCTCTTCATTCTACATCTACATTCACTGTCTCTCATCCAGTCCCAGGGACTTAAATACTGTTGTGACTAACAATTTACATCTTGAGCCCTAGGCTCTCCGAGTTGCAGAGTTGTGCAGCATACTGCCTATTTGACTTCTCCACTTGAATGTCTATAAGACATCTTACACTTCACTTGTCTGAGGTATAACTTCACATAATAGTCTGTGGTGGTGACTATTAGTTGCTCTCTAAATTCTGCTCTTCCTTCTTCCATAGTGATAGAAGGTTGAGTTAATGACTAGGCTATATTTTCCAGTCTCCCTTGCAATTGCATGTTACTATCCGATCTAGTTCTTTCCAGTGAAAGGGAACAGCATTAATAGGTGCTATTTCCTGGCTCTAGTCCTTACAAGAACAAGTGTGCCTCCTCCATACTTCCTTTTCCTCCATCTCACTAGCTAGAATGGTAACTATTAGAGTGACTGTGAAGGTGAGAGAGTCACTGTCAGGCTGGGACCTGAAAGACCTCATGGAACAGAGCTGTCCACCAACCTGATACACTCTCTTCAGACTGTTACATGGTGAAGAAATAATTTCTATCTTTTGAAAGTCATTATATTTTGGGGCTCTTTGTTGTAGCATTTTAACCTTTCACCTTAACTGACATAGAAATTGGTACCAGAAAAGATGCTTTCTTAATTTAAAACCCTGCATTTTCTTAATGGTCAGGCAAATTTGCAATTAAAGATATAGGTAGGGGCGCAGAGCAAAGAGTTTTTTTGCTCTGTTTATGATGGGAAGTCATTGGAGGGATTATTCAGTTGGACTGTGGTTTTACAAGGCATAACTATAGCTGCTCTGTGTAGGCTAGAAAGCTGGTGATGCTTATGCTATTTCATAAAACTGTTATCTATAATAACTTGGAAGGCACATCACATATCCAAGTCAAAGGAATATAGTTGTAAAAATGAGAATGTTAGCGTACTTCACTGTTCTTTGTTGATTTAAGTAAGGTATCATAAGAAAGATGAACTCAGGCAAGAACTGGCTGCTTTGCAAGCAGAAATGGAAGGAAGTGAGAACGTCCAGAAATTAAGGGCCTCTCAGGGCTGAAGAAGACAGCTGTTTTTGTGACCCAAACATTAATAAAAATAAAGGGATCCAAGCCTTGTGGCAAGGATCAGAGTAAGGTATCGCCCTCCTAAACAACACTATTATTTCAGCTAGGCTCAAGGTGGCCCTCCATTAAGATGAGAAAGCAAAGAAATAGAGCAGGCTTCAGAACTAGGACTAGAAAAGACTTTGCTGTTATTTCCACAAGCAACTGACTGGAAGCAATTAGATCAGAAGCCTATTATGGTTTTAAGGAAATCTAGTTGCCACAGAAACCATGAATCTGTTAGCTCCTTAAAGCAATACTCAAGCCTTCAAATTTTTATCAGCAGAAAAGGGGTTGTGAATGATATGCAGCCCCCTAGGAAGGCATTTTCTGTAACAGTCACTTCTGATATGGCTATGGAAAATTATGGACAAGGTAGTTCCTCTAAGAGAAGCAGAGTATCCCAAATGTCTAACCAAGGCACTTTCTGCACTGCCAGAACAGAGAGTCTCCATAATTCTTGCTCAGCTGTGAGTCAAAATTGCTGTGAACAAGCAGCTATGTGTATCTTTATCTTAATAGGAGCTTTTAAAAGCAGTCATCCTATGCCTGTGCCACTACTGTGTATGGGGTGTGGGAAGAGGGGGAGCAATATCTTGTTTAATGGTTTGTATGACACCAACTATGAGAAGTCATTTCAGAGCTTGATAGAGAAAACACACCGCTCTACTGTCTGCGTGGACATGGGCTGCATCCCACACCCTCACGTGGCTCTCTCCCTCACTTCATTCAGTCTCTGCTCAAATGTTACTTCCCCAAAGGTGACCAAAGCACTCCATCTACAATCACACCTCCATCATTTTCTACAACCGTAACCTCCCTTTATCCTCTCTTTACTCCTTTTTTCTCTACATAGTCCTTCTGTATTGCTCCCCCACTGGAATGTAAACCCTTTCAGGGCAGGACTTTGTCTTGTTCTTAGCTGAAATCCTAGCACCTAGCTAGAAATGGCCAATACATTATAGGTCCTTAATAAATATTTACTGAAAAGAAAAAAGACTATGAGCTTCTAAATTTGAAAGGTCTGAAGTTGTGTTTGTTTGATTCTGTTTTGCTATTTATCTGTATCACGTTATGAATGGTCACAGAAAATTATTTGTGCACGAGAAAATTGAGATTACTACCTGCAAGGTGTCATTACCTGGTAAGAAGCCTATCAAAAGTTTGTCCTCCTGAAAAAGTAGTTATTGCTAAAAGCTGGCTGTTTTGATCTCATTCTTGCTCATTTGTTTTTAAGACTGAGATAATGAAATGTCACTCCCATGGCAACTCTGCCTCTTTTTCGGAATGATCATTAGTGGTCATAGTTGCAGCATAATAACCAGTTAGACCTTGGAAATCCTTTAGATTCTCCTTATTCCATGATTTAACAAAGACTGATATAATTAGCTACATTTTACTGAAGGGGGAAGCTAAAGTTCACCAGGCAGAATTCAATTTAATCCAATCCATCTGTTTAGTCTTTGCTGAACTTAAGCTTTGTGCCAGGCATTGTGCTGGGGATAAGGGATATAGTGACAAGACAGACACTGCCCTGGCCCTTCTATTGGTTAGACTAATGTCTCACGGGACCCAGAGTGGTAGGGAGGCAATGACAACACAATACATTAAGAGCTACCTTAGAGCATGCTAAGTGTAATAGAAGTATATAAAACACTAGTCTCAGCCAATCAAAAAGTCAGAAAAGGCTTCCTGGGGGACTGTCGGCTAAATTTAAACTCAAAGGGTAAGGGGAGATTGTCCAAATGAAGAAGGAAGAGGAATGAAGAGGAGGCTAAATTTAAATGAAGAAGGAGTGTTTTCTAGGCCAAAGCAAATATATGGAAAACAAAAGAAAGACGCATGTAGATGGGGCATTACACTTTTCCCTCCAGTTATTTATCCTGTTTTCATCCACCACTCTTCCTCTTTTCCTTAGATCTCCAGTTTTTTAGCCGTATATTACGCCCTTTCTCTCTAATCATCCATTGCACACAGTGAGGTTTATTTGTAAATCTAACCCAGGCACCAACTAACCAACCAACAAACAAAAACAGCTAAGGAGTAGCCACTGGAACCTGGAACCATGCCTACACTTACAAAAATTTGATTTTCTGCAGAAAAAATATTTTGACTCCTACATTTTTGGACTTCATTAGAAGGACCTGAAATGGATGACACCAAGCTGTTTGCCTAAAATAATGTCCCAAGCCTGAATTGGCATGGATCTTTCTTGAGATTAAAATAGAAACTTGTTTTGCTAACTGAAAACAACTTAGAAATCAAAGAGCCATTTAAGTTGAAACCATTATTTTTCCTTTCCTTGAAGAAAATTCCTGTTTTTACACACACTGAATGATCAGGATAGTGAGATCACCCTACCACAGAACTTTCCATTAAAAATTTGAAGTTGTAGAAACCTCAAAAAGAAAATGAAGATGGGGGGAAAACGTTTGTAATGTAGCAAATGAATTGAATAAACATTTATGAGCACCTACTATGTGCCAGGCAGTGTTCTAGGTGATAAAGATACCTGCCTTTGTACAGCTTGCATTCTAGCAGAAAGAAAACATACAAACAAAAAATATGCAAGTTATATAGTAATATAAAAGATGAGTGGTATGGAGAAAAGACAAAGTAGGACAGGCCAAGGATCATCAGAAGGAGGGCAAGTTAGAGGTTTAAATAGGATGGTCGTGACTGGCCTCTTCAAAGAGGTGTGACATTTGAGCAAAGACTGAAGGAAGTGAGGGCGTGTGCCATGTAGATATTTGCAGAGGGCAAGTTGCAGTTTTAAATAGGATGATCATGATTGGCCTCCTGGAAGAGGTGACATTTGAGCAAAGACTGAAGGAAGTGAGGGTGTGAGCCATGTAGATATTTGGGTCCAGATAGAGAAAACAGCCAGTTACTGGCCCCAAGGCAGGGGCATGCCTGGAACGTGCAAGAAAGGCAAGGAGGCCATGGACTGGAGGAAGAGAAATGAGGACATTGAGAGGTACGGGAGATGACAGATGATCACTGCACAAGGCTGTCATTCGAGGTAAGGTTGGGAAGAGGGGTGACTTGATGTCATGTACATCTTAGGATAATCATGTTTTCATTTGAACACAGTCATTTAGTACAATACTTTTTACTCTGCAACAACTGAACAATGATTACTTAAAATGGTTTCTAAGTGATCCCCTCAAGATCAGGCACCACAACACTACTAGGCAGTAGCAGCCCTTCCTCTCTGGCAGGCACTTATCCCTAGAGGGGCAGTCCTGTCCTAATGTGCTCGGGAGTTGAGCTGATAGAGACAGAAACAGTCTGCTCATTTCTTCTTCAAAACCCGACTGGAGAGCCAAATATTTCTTTTGGTTAGTTACAAAATAAAAAATATGCCTTTGCCAACTCTGCGGGAAAAGCAAACTCCCAGAGTTTGCCTTCGCTAATTTGTCCAAGTCGTGCTGTGGTTTTAGTAAATGCAGACACTGCTCAGCTCCAGCCCCATAAACCTCTCTGCTCTAGGGCTTCTCCGCCCTCCGGTGAAAGCTACTGCTCGCCCCTGCAGTCACCACCTGTTCGGGCGGAACCTGCGGAGCGTGCACCTACGCCTCGGGCTCCTTTCCTCCTCCACTCCCCTTTCCTGCTGGGCACCCTGCTTTCCCTCTCCCAGAGAGGGTTTGCAACTTTTCTCCCAGGCTGGGGCTCGCCCTGCTTGGCTAACCCCCAAGAGCCACTGCCGTCCCGCAGCGCCCCTGCCCCCGAGTTGCCTGCCCCGCTGGGCCCCCGGGAGGAGCGGAGCGCGCTCACCCTTCGCCCGGGGCTGGAAGGGCGGCGAGTCGGGCGCACGCGCACCCCCTGCCCGCCCCTGGCGCCCCTCCCCGCGGGCGGTGCAGCTACCCCTGCAGCGCCTCCCCTAGCTAGAAGGGAGCGGGAGGGGGCTCCGGGCGCCGCGCAGCAGACCTGCTCCGGCCGCGCGCCTCGCCGCTGTCCTCCGGGAGCGGCAGCAGTAGCCCGGGCGGCGAGGGCTGGGGGTTCCTCGAGACTCTCAGAGGGGCGCCTCCCATCGGCGCCCACCACCCCAACCTGTTCCTCGCGCGCCACTGCGCTGCGCCCCAGGACCCGCTGCCCAACATGGATTTTCTCCTGGCGCTGGTGCTGGTATCCTCGCTCTACCTGCAGGCGGCCGCCGAGTTCGACGGAAGGTGAGTTGGGCCCCGGGGCGTCCTCTCCTCCTTCCCGCGCTAATTTCACACTCACTGTCTTGGATCACTTTTCCCCGCGGGGTTTCGTGGTCAGAGAGGCGTCTCCTCCATCCAGAAGTTGGGCCACCGCACAGCGTGGCGCGAGGAGAGCGGTCCAGCGGCTCCGAGTGCCCGCCCGAGGCGGAAAGGGCGCGCCCTTGCGAGTCTGGGACCCCATCCGCGGCCCCCCGAGGGCGACTCGCCCCGGCTCGGGAATTAGGACTGAGGGAGAGGAGCCGCTGGAGCCTGGGATCTCGGCTCTGAGGGCGCGGTTTAGCCACCTACGCCGAGGTGACGCGCGGAACATCCCTTACCCGGGAAACTCCCGCGCCTGAACTAGACGGCTGTTCACTGGGGAAGCTTCCAGGCCCCAGGGGGGAGGCCCGGGCTCGGCTCAGGGCTCTCGGGGCCGCTCACACAGAGGGTGGGCGCGAGTCAGCGACTGGGCTACGGGGGAGATTTGTGGGCCTCCCCATTTGGTTTTCTTGAGGGAAGGAGACTCAAAATGAGGACCGGAGGGTGGGCGCTCCGTGAATGTGAGCATGAGTGTGTGGATGTGTGTGTGAGAGCGCACACACTGCGCCGCTCCTCAGACTCGGGCGAGCCTGACGGCGGCGTGCTGTGACAGGTTCCAACAACCTCGGGCCGCGTCTCCGCTGTCACTCAGCCGGTCCTCCCGCGCTCCGGGGCCGCTCCGGTGTGTGAGAGACACTGGGTCTGTCGGGAGGGTGTGCTCGGTCCCCCTCACCTCTGCGCAGTTACAGACTAGGCTCGTCCCGGGTGCAGATGGCTGCTGCGAAAAGAGGTTTTACTCTGGCGCACACCGCCGCCCGGTCGCCTTCCTTCAGCGACCTCTGCCCCCACCCCTCCGTGTAGGTCCCTGCCTAGTCCTAAAGAAAGATGCCGCACCTGTTTTACCTTTAATCTTGGAACGAATCAATTCCACAATTGATTCGCTTTCTTGTACCCGGAGGCGAACGGAGGGGAACCAGTGGAGCGCCAAGAAAAAGCACAGCTGCTTGTTCACTACCTGGTCGGAGGAAATAGAAAGTTCGGGGTTATTTTGTACTTTGGGCCTGGGGGTAGAAAGGCAGGTAAAAGAAAAGGGGAATTGAAAAGATAAGGAGACTTTAAGAAAACGTGATAGCAGCCAGAGTGTAGACCTTTTTATTTTATTTTTAAAAGCAATTCTGTGCTCACATTTGGGTATGTTATGCATTTCTTGCACACATCTTTGCAACAAGAAACCCATCACAAGATATGCATATGATGTGAATGCATATAGCTTTTTGTAACTTTAAAAAGATATCTAAAACAGCAAATTAAAATGTTGATACCCAGAGGAAAAGTCATTTAGGTGTGACTCTATACAAGGAAACAATTTAGCAAATAATGTGTCAACGTGTAATCAGGTGGATAAATCTGTATCCTGAAATTACTTTCTTTAGGCATTATTTACATTAGAGAGGAAAATACTATGAATTGTTGATCTAAGCACGTTTCAAACCACAAGGATACTTGAGATATCAGCTACACTTTAAACTCTCCTTGGTTTTATTTAGACTTTTTTCTAGTACTTTTTTTGTTTGTTTGTTTCTGCCACAGTTATGTCTCAAAAAGAGCTCTGTTACACTTGATTTTTGAGAAACCTTTCTGCTCCTTCCCCCATCCACCTTTTATATGAGGCAGAAATTTTTTCTGCTTTGACATGTCTTACTTAATACTTTTCAGTTTATGGTGAATCAGTCAAACCTGGCTTTCACCCCAGTAACAGGTGTGGGTCTTTGAGGAATCTGTTTTATTTCAAGCTTCAGAAACTATCCTGTGAGTGGCAGCCTTGAGAATTGTTGGTGTTAGCTGGTGCTATTTCTAGTTAAGAAAGCATCTTTCCCTCCCGTTTTTTCTCCTACCCTTGTGTGTTGGGGGATGGGGTATTTAACTGTCTGAAATTTGACATTAGATCATAGCAGAACTATTTCTGTGAAGGTGTTTTAACCTTAAATTTCTGCAGGCATAAAAGAGTTTGTAGAAAATTGTTGGGTGTGGTTGACATTTTTTCTAAAGTAATAATACAGAGGAAATTACCTTTCTTCTCAAAAGTGTCCTTATTTATTTTGAATCTTTTTTTTTTGGTAGGTGGCCCAGGCAAATAGTGTCATCGATTGGCCTATGTCGTTATGGTGGGAGGATTGACTGCTGCTGGGGCTGGGCTCGCCAGTCTTGGGGACAGTGTCAGCGTGAGTATCAAGCCTGGGGACTCCAGTTCCCTGGGAGGTGTGGCTTTCCACCTTGTTCATGGCTTCACCCCACATATCAGAGAGTTCGTTACTGAGCAAGGCTTGGCCTTGCAGGTCTGACTTGGGGATTTTCAGGTACAGTCCAGACTCCTTATTCTGCTTCTTTTCAGCTTTAGCCACCTGTATTACGGCCCAGCTTTGTCATTCACAGAGAGCCACCTTAAATGTTTCTTTTAGCATTTTTCCCCCCAAATCTGCAGCTGCTTCCTGTTTTCTTACCAGGTTTATTTCTCTCTCTCTCTCTCTCTGTCTCTCTCTCTCTGTCTCTCTCTCTCTCTCTCTCTCTCTCTCTCTCGCTGACTCGCTCGCTCCAGGCTGGGAGATGGGGATAAGATAATGAGTCTAGACTGTATTTACACAAAATAAACTCTGAACCTTACTTATATAATCCTCACCATAGCTGTTGTGTAAAGTGGCCCATTTGTAAATCCTTTTTTGAACTGGGGTTGTATTGACAGTGTTTTAAATGGACCACCCAGTATAATGAAACAAAGCCACTGAAACAACATTATTTTTAAGTTCTATAAGTAACCAACCTCATGTAATAAGTACCAAATCAGAAAGCTGATTTTCACCTTTTCTGTGACCACAAATGGATATTTTAATGGTAAAATTTAGAGCTACATCAAAAGAGTTTGAGAAATTTAGGAAATTTGTCCCCAGCATTTTATCGCGATCTTAAAATTGTATCTCACTCCTACTGCAAAAAAATAGTCTTCAAATGATCAAGTACCTTTCCAGAGCACCCTTAGAGTGCTTGGGGCGGGGGTAGGGGGCACTTCTGGTAAGATGATGGGAACTAAGTTGGATTCTACATTGGAATATATATTTTATTGCTAATGAGGAGGAGGCTTAGAGGAAGAGAGAAGGGCAGTTACGAAGGCTAGAGCTGGCAATGGAGAAGCCTGCCTTAGAGATGGGTTGCTAGTGTGAGGAGTCAGGCAAATTTAAGTTCAGGAAAGTTAGGAGTTCCCTCTGCTATTTTAATTTTTGAGGATGCTTGCAATGTCTTCCTTAATTTTGTGAAAGAGGGACAGTGACAGTCACAGATTGACTCTAATTGCATATAAAGACCACAATCTGTGGTTGGGAATAGAAAGGTAAAGGAAATGAATGTTTGCCTACCTGGTATGGAATTTGAGAACCAACAGATTCTAATAACCAAAATGTGAAGAAAGGACCCTTCTGTTGGCCCAACACACCTACACATAACCCTCCTGAGTGAAAAATGAGTAGTTCTATACCTGCAGTCTCCAGCTGTGCAAATACTTCTGATACTACAGAAGACTAAATTCCACCAGGCACCATTCTTCTTTTTTGATCATCTTCCCTTAAAACAATATTGAATAGACTAACCAGTGAGTGCACAGCAGCTTTGCCTACTTCTTTTGTTTACTGGAAACTGGAGTTACCACCATCTCCCTTTAAGAGAATGTAATTGACCCCCCGTGCAAAGGGTCTAGCCAAGCAGCTCGCACATAGCAGTTAGGCAAACATTCGTTTGCTTCACCTTTTATGTTTATACTTCCAAAATCAAAGTAGTTCCAAGGTTCTCTATGTTACAGTGAAATAAAATTCCTTTCAATTAAAAAGGCACAAATGGTTCTTTACTATTAACATTGAAGTTGGCAAGGTTGTAAAAATTAGCTCAAAGGTGAATGTTTCCTTCTGTGTATTTTATTTTTCCAGCATCTTAGATGGCGCAAATGTCTCTTGTCAGTTCAGAGTTCTGCCTGTCTTTGTTTTGATATAAACAGGTAGAGGAATGTGGGGCTGAGAAGTAAGCTTGAAGGGGCAGAACAAACCAAAAAGAGGCTGGTCAGATTGAATGAAATATCTCTGAAAACTCCTGATTATTTTAAAGAAAGTCTTTATGAAATTAAAAGTTTTGTCACTACGTTTGTTCAAGAAAATGCCTTGCTATTGTATAACAATTCAATCTAATATGATTCCTTATAAAGATTCCAAAGAACTTCTAGCGAATTTAATGTGAAAAATGTTTTTGCCTTTTCGACCTTTAGATAATCATGTAGTTCTTTCCCATAAGGAAGGGCTATTCTCCCTTCCTCATCAGAGGTGCTCTGGTTCTCTTCTTTTCTGAATGATTCACTTTGGAATTTTCCTTCAAAACAGCATAGCAAAACAAAAAGAAACTATTCCTATTACTGCATAGATCTTCCCAACTTATCCCATAGAAGGTGTGTTTGTAGGTAGGGAAAGGTGGTGGTACCCTCATTATATTATTTAACAGATCTTATGCCTTAGTGCAGTGACCCTTTGGTGAGTGTTTGTTCCATTTGGTTGAGCATTTGTGAGATGTTTGACTTAATATTCATGTGAGTCAAATGTATGTATCTGTAGAAAACATGCTGCCCTTCATTTTCACTTGCTATCTTCCTATCCATGGTCTTGTTTGGAGAAACCGACTAATGTTGCAGGATGCTAAAGCTGGTAGACCTCTCCTTCTGGCTCACTATGTCTAAGCAGAGCCAGATATAGCTGGGAAACTTTATATCCTTCCCTCTAGGACTCAGGAAGGAAGGATCAGAGATGCTACTCAAATGGGCATAGAACCTGTCCTGCTGCTTCCTGCCTGTACCACCCAACATTCTATCCCAACATTCCTGCCTGCTAGGGAAAGCATGACCCGTTCCAGAAATAGGCAGGTTGTGTTTTCATAGTTCTTTTATAGGTCATACCCTTGGTTTTTTTTTTTTTTTTTTTTTTTTTTTGATTCTTTGTTTTGTGTTCTTGACTCTTAAACAGATCTCTAGCATATTGAAAATTCAACATTTGATTTTCTAACTGTCATGGGCTTTACTTTTATTGACTATTGATGTGGCTGTTTATTGTCAGGTGAAAATTTTTTAATATGTTCACACACTGATGATTGCATATTTGCAGCACACAGCATCTTAAATCACTCAGAGGTTTGTCACAAAATGTGTGTTTCTTGCTCTGTAATTTTTTTGTCATCTTGATGGCATATTTTAATTATGCTTTTATTTCTCTCCTTCTACCAAGTGGAGACCTCTGTAATAAAGATTTGTCAGGGTTGCATATTTCATCTTTAAAAGCTGTGTACACTGTGGAAACAATTGTTAACCAAAAGCACTAGATAATTTAGGATAACTGAGTTCAAGTTCTGACTTTTGTACCTGAATAGGTGTCTAACATTTCTCAGCTACAGTTTTCTTATTACACAAGCATATTTCCAAGGTATGTTGAAGCTCTAAACTGCATCTGAAAACTTCCTTAATGTAGAAAAACTATATAGGATCTAAATATTGTATTTTTGTATGGTTGTCCTTGTGTTTACTCGGAGATTTGACTGTATATGTGGCTTATGACAATAGCATTTTTGTTAAAAGCATTTTATAGAAGTGTGAAGAAAAACTAAAAATACAACCAGTTCCAAGTTTTAACAAAACTATTCCGTTTCTGAGTTCTTTGGCTGTCATTGAGCAACTTGTGGTTTCTGAAGGAAATGATGTGAATTAGGATGGTTTTGTATCATTTATCCTTAAGAACAGGGAAAATTGAGATGTTTTCTTATGTTTCTGCTGGAGATTTTGGAAAGATGTGAAACCTACACCTACAGATTGACCTTGCTTAGTTAGCTCTGAACCTCCTGCTGCCTCTTCCACGTAAAGTGAAAATTTTGGATTCTTATCGGCTTCAGATAAACTTACAGGTTAGTGAAACATAGGGACTGAGATATAGTAATTCATTCTGAAGCTGTTTTGGAGTGGTCAAATAATTTTTGTTGGATAATATATATTACTGGCTAATGATTGTGGATATTGGAAGTGATGAAAAAATTATTGAATTATTTCTTTCTGCATTTCAAATGAAAAGGCTATTAGTTTGAGCAGAGAATTTTGATTTAGTAAACAAAATATTTAAATTTCATGTTTCATTTCTTTCTCCTATCTGGGTTCAGATACTCAGTCTTATAAATGGAACATGATTTATTTTTGCTCCCTAAACTGGTTATTAACTTCCTGTCCATAATCACAAAACTATATAGATTATATATTTCTTTGATTATTTGGATTTTGAATACTCTCTTTAAAATAATCAAGAGAAAATTAGAGCTGTTAGAATGTTAGAATTTGTTTTGAAGGCCACACATAGTGTTCCCTCCACAGAGAGGTTATACTAGTAAATGCCTTTCTATTTGAGGTCAACAACTATGACAACTTCCATTGAACATGAGTTAGTATTTTAAACGTAAAGCAATTTTTATACCTGTATGCACCCAAAAAGTAACAGGGGCTCTCAAAAGGGGTGGGGATTGTACTGTTTACATCTATATTGAAGATTGCTAGCAGAATTCTGGGGCCAGCTTAGTGGAGCGGAGTACACTTCATTGTCCTTAGTGTAGTAGCTTCCTCCTCTAATTTTGAGGTGAGAATGCAGAATCTGTTTTTTGTTTGTTTGCTTTTAGGTAGGAATAAAAGCAAGGCAAGGAATAATTTTGATTACTTGCAACATTAAACTTGAATCCACAAATCCTTAGGAAGTGAAGTTTTTGATTAAGATTATTTAACTGCCACTTTCCTTGAAAGGTTGTTTAAGAACATCATGTACCTTTGGGTAACTTCAAGTGGTCTTGGAATGCAGATTCCAAAGTAAGATCAGCATTGAAGAATCTTGACCTTTTCAAACAGGTAATTTGTTAGTATGTGTAGTCTTCAAAGTTACGTTTCAGAGAAATTGCTTTGCTCTTTTATTCTTTTCCCCAATTAGAACTGATCTTTATGTAATACTGTTAAGATCTACTGATTTCCTGAAATCCCTTCATAAGCTTAATCTGGCCAGGTCTTAACCTTTATGGATTAGAAATTTTAGTACTTCTTAAGCTAGAAGGCCAGGCCAACTAAAGGGAAGCACTCTCCTCTCTGCCAGTTCAGCAACTAGATCTGTCCTCAAATACCTGCCACAGGGATATGCTGCTTGAAGTTGCCCACGCATGTACACACTGGGACCAAGAAGGCACTTCTGGTGCCAGAAACAACACTGTGTTTGCTTTGTGGAAATTTTTGATATGCTTTCAAAAATGTAGGTGTCTTCTCCCTCATCTCCTGTGTGTAACTTCCAGCATTTCTTTTTGTTGCTTTTTATCTACAGAATTCATGTTCTTTGCATTTTGAGTTAGTTGAATCCACTGTATGCTTTCCAGATGATAATTAGTGAAGCTCAATGATTCTATGCAGTGTCTTTCAGTGGGTAAGGGAAGATATTCATCACAGGGATGGGCCTTCCTCACAGGGGAGATGGAAGGGCAAGGGAGAGGGATTCTGATGGCCTAACCCTCATTATTGCCCCCCACTGCCACATGCAGACACTCTTGCCCCTTTCCCATTGATTTTTTGCAGTATTTTAAATTTTTCCACCAATCTTTGGAAAATATTAATTTATTTTGTAGGAGAAAATGTATTCATTTCCTTAAATATCCCTCCTCAGAGCAACAAGCATGATTAGTTTTTGGTATACTTTAAAAAATATTTTACCTACTTATGGGTAAATTGCAATAGATCTCTCCCCTATCACCCACTTGTTTTGTACAAATGAAAGCATACTATATACACTGCTTTGTATGCTGCTGCTTTTTCTTAACTGTACAACTGTACATGTTGAAAGGTTTTCTTTATAGACCTTCTTACTTTTTTTTTTTTTTTTTTTTTTTGAGATAGGGTCTTGCTCTGTCACCCAGGTTGGAGTGCAGTGGCATAATCTTGGCTCACTAGAGCCCTTACCTCCTGGGCTCAAGCCATCCTCCCACCTCAGCCTCCTGAGTAGCTGGGACCACAGGCGTGAGCGACCACACCTGGATAATTTTTGTATTTTTTGTAGCGACTGGGTTTTGCCATGTTGCTCAGGCTGGTCTCAAGCTCTGAGCTCAACTGATCTGGCCACCTCAGCCTCCCAAAGTTCTGGGATTATAAGCGTGAGCCATCTTGCCCAGCCGCCTCCTTACTTTTTTATGCACTCAGCATTCCATTGTATGGCTATACTGTAATTTATTAGCAAGTCTCTTACTGATGAACATTTATGTTGATTCTAATCTTTTGCTAACACAAGCAATTCTAAAAAAACTTTGAACATATGTTAAAAATGTTGTTTTGCATGTTCTTAGTGTTTCTGCAAAATAAATTTTTATATGTGGTCAAATGGCAGATACATTTGTAATTTTTATCAATTGCCCAATGGCTTCTTACACAGTAGAGAAGATAGTTTAAGGGGAAAGACTGAATGGCAATGCTGACCCAAAGGCTCCAACAATCCCATGTCCAGAGTCTGATCTTTCCTTGATTTTAGGATTCTTTGATCCCTTTTCTTTCCCAAGAAATCCCTCTGACAACTCAGTGAATGTCCATCTGCTCCCATCATCTGTTTCCCATCAGACCAGAGGCAATGGGCTGAAGCTAGGAGAATGGAGTGAGATGTGTCCATTTGCCAGGGTCTCCCAATGGCTTCCTGCCTATCGTTTACTTGTAAGAAAGAGCCACACATTCCTTTAGGAATTGCTTAATTCATTGATCTTTTATTATATTTGTAGTTTAGCCATACTTATTTTTTTCTTTGAGACGGGGTCTCACTCTGTTGCCCAGGCTGGAGTGCTGTGGCAGGATCTCGGCTCACTGCAACCTCCGCCTCCTGGGTTCAAGCCATTCTGCCTCACTCTCTCTCGAGTAGTTGGGATTACAGGTGTACACCACCACACCTAGCTAATTTTTGTAATCAACTGATGGAGTTGATATCCAGAGACAAGATACAGAGATTCTGTATCTTGATTTTTAGTACAGACAGAGTTTCATCGTGTTGGTCTGGCTGGTCTTGAACTCCTGACTTCAGGTAATCCACCCACCTTGGTCTCCCAAAGTGCTGGGATTACAGACATGAGACACCACGCCCAGCCATTAGCCATAATTTTTATACCTTTGTATATAGCATGGGCCTTTTTTTTTTTTCTAGACTTATAACCTATTAAGGAGGAATATGTAGAATTCTGAGATCTGAATACCATTTTGGGGACACCGTTTATGATAAAAAGATTTTCAGGAAATATTAAGACATTTTTGTACCAAAATACTTTTTGTAGTGTCCTTAAAACCATAGGGGCATATATTTTCTGTTAGTTATTCTAATCTTTATTCCAATTATATACTTAAATTGTCTCCTTTTAGAAAAGTAAGAAATGCATGATTAGGTGAAAAATTAAAAGACACATACTAAGAGCAAGACAGCAGTGAAGGTAAGTATTTCTAACTTTCCTGTTTTCCTGACACCTAGTTCCACCTTCCCACAGGCTACCACTGTTTCCTATTGATCCTTGTAGAGATTTCTTTTTTTTTTTTATTTTTTTTTATTTATTTTTTTATTGATCATTCTTGGGTGTTTCTCGCAGAGGGGGATTTGGCAGGGTCACAGGACAATAGTGGAGGGAAGGTCAGCAGATAAACAAGTGAACAAAGTTCTCTGGTTTTCCTAGGCAGAGGACCCTGCGGCCTTCCGCAGTGTTTGTGTCCCTGGGTACTTGAGATTAGGGAGTGGTGATGACTCTTAACGAACATGCTGCCTTCAAGCATCTGTTTAACAAAGCACATCTTGCACCGCCCTTAATCCATTCAACCCTGAGTGGATACAGCACATGTTTCAGAGAGCACAGGGTTGGGGGTAAGGTCACAGATCAACAGGATCCCAAGGCAGAAGAATTTTTCTTAATACAGAACAAAATGAAAAGTCTCCCATGTCTACCTCTTTCTACACAGAAACGGCAACCATCCGATTTCTCAATCTTTTCCCCACCTTTCCCCCCTTTCTATTCCACAAAACCGCCATTGTCTTCATGGCCCGTTCTCAATGAGCTGTTGAGTACACCTCCCAGATGGGGTGGTGGCCGGGCAGAGGAGCTCCTCACTTCCCAGTAGGGGCGGCCGGGCAGAAGCGCCCCTCACCTCCCGGACGGGGCGGCTGGCCCGGCGGGGGGCTGACCCCCGCCACCTCCCTCCCGGACGGGGCGGCTGGCCGGGCGGGGGGCTGACCCCCCCACCTCCCTCCCGGACAGGGCGGCTGGCCGGGCAGAGGGGCTCCTCACTTCCCAGTAGGAGTGGCCGGGCAGAGGCGCCCCTCACTTCCCCGACGGGGCGGCTGGCCCCCCCACCTCCCTCCCGGACGGGGCGGCTGGCCGGGCAGAGGGGCTCCTCACTTCCCGGTAGGGGCGGCCGGGCAGAGGCGCCCCTCACCTCCCGGACGGGGCGGCTGGCCGGGCGGGGGGCTGACCCCCCCACCTCCCTCCCGGACGAGGAGGGAGGACGCTCCTCACTTCTCAGACGGGGTGGCTGCTGGGCGGAGGGGCTCCTCACTTCTCAGACGGGGTGGTTGCCAGGCAGAGGGTCTCCTCACTTCTCAGACAGGGCGGCCGGGCAGAGACGCTCCTCACATCCCGGACGGGGCGGCAGGGCAGAGGTGCTCCCCACATCTCAGACGATGGGCGTCCGGGCAGAGACGCTCCTCACTTCCCAGATGTGATGGCGGCCGGGAAGAGGCGCTCCTCACTTTCCAGACTGGGCAGCCAGGCAGAGGGGCTCCTCACATCCCAGACGATGGGCGGTCAGGCGGAGACGCTCCTCACTTCCCAGACGGGGTGGCTGCCAGGCAGAGGCTGCAATCTCGGCACTTAGGGAGGCCAAGGCAGGCGGCTGGGAGGTGGTTGTAGCGAGCCGAGATCACGCCACTGCACTCCAGCCTGGGCGCCATTGAGCACTGAGTTAACGAGACTCCGTCTGCAATCCCGGCACCTCGGGAGGCCGAGGCTGGCCGAGATTTCTTAACATTTTCAAAATTTCACTTTTTCATAAATGATGGCATGAAGTACGAACGGTTCTGTATCTTGATTTTTTTTCATGTAACACTACGTTTTGGAAAGCAGTCCTCATTAGTTTATATAAACCTGACTCATTCTTTTAAATGGCTATACAGTATGCCATTACATGAATGAATGTACTATAATTAATTAAAAAATCCCCTATTTATGTACCTTTGAGTGGTTTTCAATATTTTGTTTTTACATAACATGCTGCAATCAATATTTGCATATATCATCATCACTGTTGTATACCTTTAGATATGGAGGACATATCTAAAGACATTTGATTTCTGTATTAGTATAGTAATTGAAGAGCTTTCATTTTATTGCTACAAATTTTCTTTTGTTTAATCTGTAATGTAAAGGAGAGTAAATCATGGCTAATATTACAGAGTAGAAACCTTCTGTTCAGTCATCTTCTATTTTAGATTCCTTAGAAGATACCTTAAAAGATAAATTAAATTGATTTCTTTATTTCTATTTGTTTATGCCCTATCTTGTTTGGGAAAGTATATAAAGTGGCTTCCAGGAATTCACACAATTAAAATAAGGAAATAGGGGCTACATGGAGGAAAATGGGGGTAAAATAAAAATATTAGGAGGAGGGTTTTTCAATTGCAGATATGTAAGCCATAGGATCCTACATATGTCCTACAATTTGGCTACTAGCTTCTGGTAGCCAAAGGTAAGAGATGTTATTGCTGATTTAATTTGTGTTGTTTGTCAGGGAAAAAGCAAACAAGTTATGTGGGAGGAATTATGGTTTTCCTGCATGTAGTTCTGAAGGAAGACTTTCACGTGGCCCTTTACGGAGTGGGAGTGAATGATGGAATGGAAGGGGCCACAGCAACATTCCTATCATGAAGCCAGTGGTGGTTTTTGAAAAGCTGTTTCATAGAAGATCCGTCAACATAAGATGAGGCCCTTACTCTAAAAGTACAGTTCACGGAAAGCTGTTCTATACATAGTTTAAGAAGCATTATGTACATAGCTTTCTGACAGTTCAGCTAGATCCAGCCCAGAATATCTAGCTGTGATGGATGAGCTGTATAGGGTTTTGGATGGACAGCTCTGGATTAGACAAGATAGTTTCAGGTTAGAATCACTAACAATGTTCTGAAGTTTGCTGTATTATTTAGCAGATTAAAGGCCAGTTCATTTTGTCTTTCTTTTTTAAGTCGATATATTTTGAAGATCAGTAATCAACTGATGGAGTTGATATCCAGAGACATTGTGAATAGAGTAGGGATAGGGCCCCGCCTAGGCTCCAGTATAAGGAGGATCTGCAAAGAAATTAGTGGGAGATTTTTTAATATCAATTTTGTACCCATTGGATAGCAATATATAAATTCACCACCATTTTGCTATATACGTATTCATTTCCATGCCAGTTATGGCTTGGAATAAGGAGGAAAGGCATGAACATTGTTCCCAGGCATCATTTACCCTACTGATGCTCATACATGGATATGGGCCAGTGAGCCCAGGAACAACAGAATCCCTGACCAGTGCTTATTTCCCCAAAGTTCCTGATTGCTATAGGTGTTCCGGGGAGTCAAAGTAACCTCAACTGTTTTCTTAATTCACCTGGATTTATAAGGGTTGATTTATATAAGTTGCTTAGACCTGAACAGACTCAAAGCAGAGTCTGTAGGAAATACTCTGCATATCAACATCCTGTACCCAAACCTAAGTCATCTTTTCACTGGGGTGTGCGGAAGGGCTGATTCTCATGTACTCTTGAAGCCCTAGGCAATAGAACCTGAAATCCTGATGCACATATACCCTAGGATAATTTCTCTCTCAAAAAAAAAGCAAATAGTGATTTTAAAAATGATGACTCAATGCATATTCTGAGAGGGCAGCAATCCAGTAAGGGTCACATCTCCTTGGGAGGAACAAAGAGAAGGTCTTCAAACGCCTTTTCTGCAGAGACTAGCGTGAACCAAGAATCTCCCTGTCTGAATTGTCACCGTATATCAACGTGGCAGTGAGCTGAGAAAGTTAGCATTGCCAGGGCCAAGGTTTTCTGTCTTCACGGGAACAAACAAATGATCAGTCCTCAAAGATAGTAAAATGTAGCCAAGATAATTTGGCTTGAAAAAAATTCAAAGTGATGTCAATAACCAGCTACAACCATAGAAAAATACTAGTAGCATATTGATGGTGCATCTCTGGGAACATGCCAGGGCAAATTGGGGTGCAAAATACACCAGTTATTTAAAAATTGGTATGTTATAAGGTAAAGAATTCATTAAGTAATATCAAATACAAATAAACTTTTTATTTTGATTCACTAAAACTTCTTTTTAAGTTTTCTGATTTTATTACTTAATTACTACTGATACATAACTAAAGAATTATGGCCATAATAGAATTCCTAATAAAATTTCTAATAAAGCCAGAATGAAGGAGTATATTACAGGCCAGACATGATAAAGCATTATGATGTGTGGTAAAATAGTGACATCTATTTTTTCATTCTGTATTATTTTATAAATTTTCTAAAGAATTTCAGTTTAAACAGCCTGCTGAAATACTGTTAAATCAACCTGTTATTCTTAACTCTGATGGGAGGAAACAGATATGAATAATCAAAATGATTTCTTAGCTTTAGAATATAGTTGTTGCTTTGGAGAACAAACCGTTTTATTCCAATTATTTTTTATTAGGAGACTTCATTTTCTGCCATACATTAGCTTTGGTAGATACTAGATGCCAGGGGAGTGCAAATTTGAGAATAAGGATTTGGCATGGGTTATTTGCATGTTGAGAGTCAAGATTTAACTAAATTTTAAAACCAAACACTTCATTTGATCAATATCTTTTTAACCATTCTGTAGATTAATAATATAAATTCTCCGGAGCTGACATTACTTTGCTATAACATCATCAGATCACAAGATTAGGGTTGCCTTTTGTAGATGTTATTCACTTACTCTGAAATGTTAGGAAATATGTCATCACAGTTTAAATTTGTAGTAATATACACAAAAGGAAAACACAACTAGGAATTTTGGATTTATGCTTACTTTGCCAAAAACCATGTTGATTTTCAAAAACCTTTAGCCTTTTTTTTTTTTTTTTTGAGACGGAGTCTTCCTCTGTCACCCAGGCTGGAGTGTAGTGGTGCAATCTCGGCTCACTGCAACCTCTGCCTCCTGGGTTCAAGCGATTCTCCTGCCTCAGCCTCCCGAGTAGCTAGGACTATAGGCACCTGCCCACCACACCGACTAATTTTTTGTATTTTTAGCAGAGACAGGGTTTTACCATGTTAGGCAGGATGGTCTCGATCTCCTGACCTCGTGATCTGCCCGCCTCAGCCTTCCAAAGTACTGGCATTACAGGTGTGAGCCACCGTGCCTGGACTAACCTTATTTTCGTAAATCAAAGTTCCTAAATTCAGTTTCTAAGGAAAGCCCCTAAGTGGTCAAAGGTGTGTGTTGCTGAATTTCAGAAACAAACTCCACGGATGGACTTTCCAGACATAAACTTCCCAACCAAAATATTGTTCCAAAGTGTTTAGTGCCTCCTATTTTATTTTAGTGTTAAGATTTTGTAGGTACTTGATAATTATCAGCAAAATATTTACATACCAACAAATAGCAAAGCCATTGATAATTAATAGAACAACAAAATCACAGCTTATGTTTAGTTGTATTTTTTAGTGTATTTCAGTGTTTAGAGTTGATTTTATATTGCATATACTAACTGTGGTAATAGTTTCTACTGGATAGATTATTTCAAGTTTACATGATTATAGAAGTATTTTATGATGTTTGACATAGATAATGGTGGTTTCAGGGTCCCTTGTCTCTTGGGTTGGGTTTTTACGTCATTGAAGAATTAAAAGATTGTGTCTTGGTGTCTATGTATGGCCAAGAATTAAGACATTCTGATGTACAGTTTCATTTTCTAACTAAGGCAAATATGATTTTTGAAACAATTACTTTTTAGGATAAAAGTATAAAATTATGAAGAAATAATGTGTAGGTTTGCTAAATGTTGTGTTCTTAAATCTTGTGTTGAGGTCTGATGAGTTTTTTTATATCTTTAATAGTTCTAAAGTAGTGTACTGAAAGTTAGGATCATCCACGTTGCTACTTAACTTGTTGTCCATAGGGTCTGTTGTCCTGGATGTTGGTGTTATAAATGTACAGAGTTAGGTAGTTTTCTGTGAAGAGTTTGCAGGCTAATATCACTGTTTTTGACAATGAAAAATATAGCATGAAAATTAAGGTTGGGGTATGGAGAACTTTCTAGAGCTATTGCTTTTTCTAGCTGATGATTAAGGTTGAGAGGCAGAAGTACATTGTGTCAGGGAGGACCTTTCCCTTTTATGCATGCACCTGGCATTTATCACCTTTAACAAAGTGTGTGTGTCATGCTGTGCTGCTTGCTTAAGGGGCTGTATGCCTCCAGTCTGAGTCACATGGTAACTGCATCAGCAGTCTTAGCCTGTAGCATTTTATTATTTCTTTTCAAAGTTTACACTTGGCCTAATACTTAGACATTTTATAATTCTTTACAGTAAATGAAACTATACATGAGAAGATGGGCATACCTTTGGATTAAAAAAAAAAAAAGGCTCAGTTCTTTAAAGTTTCTTATCCTTGATTTTCCTAACACGGTCCAAAGTTCAGGACTGGCTCCAAACCCATAAACCTGTGTTTAGCAAGCAAGAAACATAATCCCCAAATAGTTTAGTTTCTCTGGTTTATGAGTCACAATTTCATAAAATCATCAGAGTGCTTATTAATTCCAACCACGTATAGTAAAGAACCTTCAGATGAACTGAAGCAAGGGTTCTTAGGCAAGTTGCCGGAGAGAGTTCTAGAATTCTAAACTACCTGAGTAGCTTTGCTGAAATGTTGCTTGTATTTGCTACTGTGGCCATTTTATGATGGCCATAGAGCAACAGATTATCAAGAGAAAATGAGACAGATTTTTCAGTATTATGTGCTATGAATGAATCCTATTTTAGTGAATGTTTTAATGGGGTTTATACCGCAAAAAAAAAAAAAAAAAAAAAATTGTACGTAAGGCATTTATTTCTGGCAACTTTCATAAAAATTGTTGTGATGGTTGCATATAAAAATTTTCCTTATCATTCAATAGAGAATAGTTCCCAGAAACTTCCTGGAAGTAATCTATTCCAGATTTAACATTGCTTTGACATAAAATGCAGTTTTGTGTAGTTTTAAAATGCAAATTAAAAAATATAGGACATTGGCTAAAATTTTATCTTGAACTCAGGTATATATTGATACCATAAAACTTACTAAATCTATGTATTTCAAGGCTAATTTATGCCAAGTAGGAAAAATATGACCCAACCTTAAGATATTACAAGGATAAAATAGACTATACAAAACTGTTTGGCTATTTGCTACTAATACAACTAGTTAGAACATAATGATGTTTGCTATTCTTTATTAAGTTGTTTTACCTTTGCTTACAATAATTTAAAGTATTTTTCCTGATAAATTTGATGATTCAAAATTGGCAATTAAAGAATATTAAAGAAACGGTATCCTTTTATATTTTTTCTTTCTCATATATAACCATAGTCATAACATGTGTGATCCAGAATGTAATTTGCTATTTACACTTTGATTTCAGCTGTTTGCTTAGATTGTACCTGATGTGTTTTATTATTCTATTTAAGGAATGTCTCAACATCAAGATATGGTGAGTTCTTTTCAAAATAACAGTAGAAACCTGACCAATATGAAAAAAAAAACGTCTAGCAAGCAAATGTAATTTGTGTCTTTAAAAATACATAGCAATCATTCTGGATCAATAGTTAAATTATTGCTTCAATTAAATCAAATTGGACTTAGAATTTTTTTCTTCTTATATTACCCAAAGGAAGGCCCCATTCACCTAATTTTAAATTATACAAATTATACAAATAAATATACAATTGTAAATTACAGTGGATATTTAATCCTTTAAAGGCATTAATTTAGAAGAGAAGAATAAAATTATCCCTTTTCTTACCTCTAAAATCTCTAGGTTGATCAAACACTGACCATTATTAGTACCATTTCAAGTTTCTTCCCTTTACTTTCATCAAACTGGATTATTTATGTATGTTCAAGTGAAATGGCTGTGCTTTCATGGTAATTCTTGTTGCTATTGACAACAAAAGCAGCCATGCAAGAAGAAAATGCTGTGGAAGGGAAGAAAAAAATTATATTTCCTCCCCAAAGTTGGAGAGAGAAGGGAACATACAGTATGTAAGAAACAGGTAAGTAAAAATATATCAATTTTAAAACTATTAGCCTTTCTTACTAATTGATCAAAAGTTTAAATTTTTTCAGATGTGTTTTCCAACTCCAATTTAAATAAAAGGATACTGTCTCTAGGAATCAGAAATTAATATTCTGGAAATGAAAAACTGGATTTGAAAATACAGCATCACAAAAGGTCTGAAATATTTAAATTTAGAATTTGGACTATAGAAGAATAGCATAACTTCAATTATTGGTTAATATTTTTGTTATGAAATGTTTTTTTATAACAAAATGGTGACTAAAATATTACTATTTTAAACATGTCCTAGATTTTTTTTTGTTTCAGAAAAGCACTGAAAGTTGAATATGTGTAAGTCTCCGGGAATGTAACAAGTTGATAAATACCCAAGTCCAGCCTCCTTACAGAGAAAAGATCTGGAATTTCTTTTTTTGGACATTTGTTTTGCAGCTTTCTACGTCTTAAGGCAGAGAATAGCCAGGATAAGGTGCCAGCTCAAAGGTTAGATGAACATATTTCTTGAAATAATTTTGGCTAATCTATGTCTTGAAAGGCATACCTTCTAAATAATTTTACAAAGCTGTAAACAAAACATTAGTTGTGTTTTTGAATTGCTTCTTTTTAGGAAAACTATATTTCTTAGAGATGTGCTTATTCTATACATAATTATAGTAAGTTAATTTTAATTCCATTATTACATTAAACTTTTCCATTTCAGTTGATAATTCCTTTCTTCTGTTTTATGAATCTAATAAATTGACCTCCATTCTAAGCTAAAGGACAGTTTATGTTTTTAATACTTAAGGAAGCAAATATAAAAACAAAGTCCACCAAATGAAATTACTAACACCAGCCTATCATTAACCTGAGGGAGTTGTATTTCATATTCATTAATTCTCCATGGAACAATTCAGGTAAGAAATATTTTTATTGTATGAAATATGTTATCAGTTATAATAGCACTTATGGGCATTTATGCTCTTGTTTTAGGTACATAAAGGGTTCCTTGTTTAAGATATTTTTGGCAGTAAATAATGTCACTTATCACCCTATGACACTTTAGTGGAAAACGTTGGTGAAATATGTGGAATTGTAATGTTTAATGGAATTGATTCTAAGAAGACAATGTTCTTTTTGTTTGTTTGAAACAGAGTCTTGCTCTGTTGCCCAAGGTGGAGTGCGCTGGTGTGATCTTGGCTTACTGCAAACTCCGCCTCTTAGGTTCAAGTGATTCTCCAGCCTCAGGCTCCTGAGTAGCTGGGATTACAGGTGCCCACCACAATGCCCGGCTAATTTTTTATTTTTAGTAGAGATGGGGTTTTGCCATGTTGGCCAGGCTGGTCTTGAACTCCTGACCTCAGGTGATCTGCCGGCCTCGACCTCCCAAAGTGCTGGGATTACAGGTGTGAGCTACTGCACCCGGCCTGAGAATGTTCTTTAAACTGATTGAAGAAACTATCACATGTCATGAAAAATGTTTTTAAGGCAGAATTTTAATAAAAAAAATATTTGGGAACAAAATTGATAGTACTAGAAATAAAAGTTCAGAAATTTCTTTGTTCAGGGAGACTTAAAACATATGTATTTTAAAGTTACTAGCAGTTATAGGATTGACTAGTAGAGCTATGGCTTACATTAGGGAGGCAATGCCAAGGAAAGAATAGAATGTGTGGTTGGCCACCAACATCTGGGTTCAGGAACTGTTCCTATGACTTACCACCTGTGAGAAACTAGACATTTTAACTTTTCTGAGCTGCAATGTTGTAATCTTTAAATCTAACTTTGCAAGATTCTTACTGGTTATAAGGAGGTGGCTTCCACAGTTCTTGACAGATGTTTGCTATTATTAGTGTGTTCTCAATATATACAATACAAATGGAGAACTCTGAGCCGAGTTTTACTAGGATCCATCTTAGGACAGATGGTACAGCACATTTTCAAATGGTTTTGTTTACCATAATCATCTTTTGGAAATAATCAATTGGAAGTAGAACAATTCTTCAGTTATTCATTTCTAAAATCAAAACTTTCATGGGATAGTTTTCTGTGCTTCTGAACCGTTTTTCCCATTTCTCTAATAATATCCATCCATAAACCTCCGAGTGGAACAGTTTTGGTTGTCTAACAGTGTGCTTGGGAAATGAATTGAAGGGAGATGGAATTGAATTGTTGAATGTGAGCATTTAGAGTTCCTGTAATTTATCTGTATAGTTATTTGAGAGCTTACTAGAGGTAAAGAGCTAAGTTAGGTGTTGGGAAGATACAAAGGTGAATAAAACAGGGACCCTTACTTTCAAGCAACTCAATTTGTAAGATGATTGGCTCTTATTCCTTCTATGATTCTTAAATAGGAAAAAGTTAGGGATAAAGATTTGAGGGAGTTCAGGGAAAGAATCATTTCCTGCTGAAGAGGATCAAGGAAGACTTCATGGACTCAATGGTATTCAGTTGATACTATATATATATATATTATCAGTATATCTAGTATATAGTATCAGTATATACTGATAGTGAGTGACATGAATGCCTAGAGCTTCATTTTACTGGGATGATATCTGCAGTAGTTGGTCCTGGATCATGCAGGTAATAGCTGGCTCTCTCTCTCCATTCTCTCTCTCTCTCTATATATATATATAAAATATATAAAAATAATATAATATATATTATATATTATAATATATATTATATAAAAATATAATATATATTATATATTATAATATATTATATATATTATATAAAAATAATAATATATATTATATATTACATAAATATTATATATACATAATATAATATATAATATATTATATATATAGAGAGAGAGATAATGGAGAGAGAGAGCCAGCTATTACCTGCATGATCCAGGACCAACTACTGCAGATATCATCCTAGTAAAATGAAGCTCTAGGCATTCACGTCACTCACTATCAGTATTGAAAGCCCACAGAGGAAGGCAATACTGGGTAAGAGGCATGTTTTGGTATAGGATTCTGTGAGAGCATATCTTAAGGGGCAGTAGCCCAGACCAGCAGTGATGGAGTGGTGATGGCCCAGCTGAATCCCGAGGGATAAATCAGTCAAGTGAAGAGTATCCTGGGCACGCAGAAAAATGCATTTAAAGCTCAGTAGCCAGAGGGAGGAGCACATTCCGAGAACTGTTAAGAATCTCAACCCAGCATATGTGGGGTATATGTTTGAAGGGCATCTGATGAGAGACACAGTGGGAGAAGTGGGAAAGGACTCCTGGAAGGCTTTTGATATCATATTAAATACATTTGCCTTAATCACAAAGTTGTAGAGGAACACTGTAAAGATTTTAAGCAGAGAAATTAATATTTTAGAGGATAGCTGGTGGTAATGGATCGGATCTAGCACTCAGGTGAATTTAGTTTTGCTTGGAGTGTTTGTAGTTGTCAGTGTCTCACAGGAGACATGGATATAAGGGTTGGTTCAAAAATCGGTAGGTCTGCATTGCTGCGAGGAGTCTATCAGCTGGGGCCTCTTCAGTAGCTGGCCCATTTGGAAGAAGTATGTGCCTCATTTCCCTGTGGAGCTCACTTCCTTTAGTGCAAATGCCTGGGACCTGTAGGAAGTCAACCTGGTGAGAAATTAGGCTTCATTTTAAGTAGTGGTGGTGGGAACAAAGAGAAGGAGAGGGATTGAAAGATACTGAAAAGAAAGGATGGAGAGGCACACAGTGTTAGGGCAGTGGCGGGGGGGCACATGGGCTTGGCAGACAGACTTGCTGCAACTACAAATTGTGTTTTTGAGAAACTTACCTAAACAGTCTGAGCTACAGCTTCTTTTTTGATAAAATGTAGATAACAGTCCTATCTAATAGGACTTTTTATGAGGATCAAATGAGGAAACCCAAAGTGTTTGACTCAGCAACTGGCTTATATTCACATTCAGTAACATGGTGGCTGCAGTATTTGTAATGCTGGTTGTGAAAGGTGAAGAAGATGTAATCAAGATTACTCCCAAGTCTCTAGGA
This sequence comes from Pan troglodytes, assembly GCF_028858775.2. NCBI lineage: Eukaryota > Metazoa > Chordata > Mammalia > Primates > Hominidae > Pan > Pan troglodytes. The sequence goes on from NC_072401.2 coordinate 107,365,482, forward strand.
CATCATTTGGTGAGCTAGAGAACACAGGAGAAGGTGCAGATAATGATTTCAACTTTGGATGTGTCCAGTTTGAAGCGCTTGTGAGACTTTGAAGTAGAGAAACTTGATATGTGCTTGGATTGCAGGGTGAGATCTGAACAGAACACAGGCTATGATTTCATTTCTTTCCACTATTCTACTCAAACCTTCCTTCCTTTTCCTTCGTCAACTTCAGTCAACATTGATTATTGCCACAACTATCTCCACGGAGGAACAGCTTTAAACAGTAGAAGAAGAATGTGGGATAGGTAAAAATCTGTGTTCCACATCTGCTGAAATGTTATCTAATAGTTGTAAGTTCTTGAAAAAAAATCTTTCCAGTTTACCGTTTTGGCAAAGCATTGTAAGCAACTAATAATTCAACATTTGTTTATATCAAGGGCTGAAAAAAAGTCATCCTCTACAAACATATTTTCTTTTTTTCCCTCTTTTGGTTGCCTTTTTTTGTTTTACATCACCACCACTCCTAACTCTAAGAAAATATTTGACTAAAAGTGAATCATTGTTAGTAGTGAATTCGTACTTTTTTTTTTTTTTCTATGAGACATAGTCTCATTCTGTCACCTAGGCTGGAGTGCAATGGTGTGAGCTCTGCTCACGGCAGCCTCTGCCTGCCAGGTTCAATGGACTCTCCTGCCTCAGCCACCCAAGTGGCTGGGATTATAGGCATGCACCACCACGCCCATATAATTTTTTTTTTTTTTTTTCAGTAGAGACAGGGGTTTGCCATATTGCCCAGGCTGGTCTTGAACTCCTGAGCTCAAGCAATCCACCCACCTTGGCCTTCCAAAGTACTGAGATTACAGGCGTGGGCCACTGTACCCAGCCAAGCACATTTATTTTTTAAGTTTATATTCTGTCCTAATACAATGTATTAAAAATGAGCCCTGCCTCAAGTCCTAGCCTAAATGCCACTTTCTCCAGTCTGCTTTCCTGATTTTCACAGCAGGAAGTCTTCTGTACTTCCTCTACATATAACACTTGCATGAAGCATATCTCACATTGCCCTACATTGTGGTTATTTGTGGATCTATATTATTTGTTCTGCTAGACTATTAGTTTCATGAAGGTGGAGACGGTGTCTTATACATCTTTACGCCAGTATAACAGCTTCTGCAATGCCTCGTCCAGTTCAGTTCAGTACACTTTTGAAGGTGTAAGAGCTAGTCATTTCTATTTATTAATAAAAGGGATTTTAAAAAACGATGGACAAGATGTAATCTTAATAAACATATTGTGGTTTTCAGGAAACAGTTTAATGAGAAAATGAATTTATTTGTCTCCCTACCTTATGACCTTATTACGTATCATAGATCTTCACTCTTGCTTTAGATTCTAAACAGAAATCAATTTATGTGCTTGAAAACACATAAAGGTAATCTGATTGTGTCATCTACTGCTTACAGTCCATTGGCTGTTCACAGTTATGGGTAGAATCTTGATTATTTGAGTAGAAGCCTTTTCAGGCTGACATCGCCTTATCTGTGGAGGACTGTTTCTTGTTGTAGGCCCAGTCGCAGTGGACGGCCCTTGGGTTTCCAGACTTCTGCTGCTTCATGCCTGTTGGCTTTTCTTACGCTGCTCAGTCTGAGTCAAAGGCCCTTCACCCATTCCCATGGTGAATTTCTACTTATCCTTTAAAATTCAGCTCACATTTCCTCTTGAAAGTTTTTCCTGGTATCTTTCCTATTCCTGCCTCCCTGCAGAGAAACGCCTTTTTCTGTATTCTTTTAACACTTTGTACACCTGTCATGTCTGTCTTTGTCAGGAGACTGTACACTACAGAGCAAGTACTGTGTATTTAAAGAGCTCAAAGTCTAGTGAAGGAGCTAGATAAGAAAAACAACTCTGAAAATATGGTATAAGATATATATATTTAAAAGTAAACCTGTATATACATATAATTTATGATAGAAGTATGCACAGAGGCTTATGAAAGCACTGAAGAGGGTATGAACTCAGCATGAGGTGTGAAAATCTTGGGGGTGATATAATGGTCAAACTGACAGGTGAAGCCTGTCTAGATATTAGTGTAGCAGACAAGAGGGGGAATGGCATTCCATGTGAAAGTGTGGAGGTACTCGAGAGTGTATTTCTAAGAACTGCAATTAACTGCTATATTTGTGAATGTGATTGGAAATGAGGCCAATGGGATAGGCAAGGGTCACATCATGAAATATGGTACTGAATGCCATGCTGAGTGTTTGAAATAGTATAATGATCTAAATGAACATGATGAGGAGCCAGTGAATGAGTATAAGGAGCAGAATGGCATGCTGAAATCATGGGTTAGGGAAGTCCCTCTAACAATAGTTCAGGCCTGGATTGTAGTCCATGATGTTGGACACAGAAAGACTGTTGTGCCATCACTTACATGACCAATCTCTTATTGATGGACATTTAAGTTGTTTTCAAATTTCTGTTTAAGGTTCTTCATCAGATAAATTTGGAATAATTATCATTTTCTTTAGAAAACAAATAAGCAAACTAAAAACACCTGAAGGTCAAAATGACAAGTCTCTGACATCGTATTAGTCGAGGCCCAGTAACAAAATTGATTTAATTTTAAAAATAATGTATACTTCAACTCATGTATCAGTGACTCTTTTAAACATAGAGATTTTGGTTGCTAAAAAAGGTGATGATGGTTACATTAAAATTTTCTGGCCTTTTGTGATGATTCTTTAGCAAACCTGCTCAAAATTACAGTATCAGATGTTTTAAAAAATGATAATTTTCAACTAAAAGAAATACTGTAATGTATTTCATCATATTCTATGAATTCATACATTATGAAAGATATCTTTTATGTTTCAGATATCTATTGTATTTCCTTTTTGAAAGAATTTTTTCTAGCACTACATCTTTTCCAAACCTTTTTGACTTTCCTAAGCCTGTGTAATTAATCACTGCCTGTTCTGTGTCCTTAACATGCATCTGTTATCAGGACATCCCTGCTTACTTCTGTTTCTCCTTACTAGACTTACCTGCTGGAGGATGAGAACTTGCTCTCCTATTCATTTTTATATCCCCAATTTTTAATGTAGTGTCTTAGACACTGGGGCATTTCCTCCTTGTCATACTTATAATCCTCATCATAATTAGCATTTTATTGAGCTCTTATTAATGAGATGGGTACTGTTCTAAGTACTTTATTTGGGTTTTCTCATTTAATCCTCCAATAAACCTATGAGTAAGATCTCTAATGAATCTTGTGAGTTTACTGTTTTTTAAATAAAAAATGGCAATGAGAGCAGAGAGAAGTTAGGTAATCTGTATAGGTTGCACATTTCCCAAGTGGTAGAGCTGGGATCCCAGCAGTCTAACTGCAGCATCTATGCTTGTAAACCTTTCTCTAAATTACATTGAAAAGTTAACAACTACTCACAAGTTAAATAATAGTTGTCTGTGTATTCATGTTATTGTACTCCTTTTTATATATTTCTTCCATGTTTTGTATTAAAAAAATTTTAAATCCACAGAAGAGTTGAAGCAATAGGAAGAGTAAATACCCATATATCCTTATTGTTAATGTTTTACACATTTTTTTCTCTCTCTTCCTTCCCACCTCACCCTTCTCTCTTTCTCCCTCAACCATTTTTAAGTAACTTACAGACCTAATGACACTTCATGCCTAAACACTTCAGCATTCATCTCCAGAGAGCAAGGACATTTACTTACAAACCACAGTATCATTTCACACTTAAAAAATTTAGTATTGATATAATAATGCTATGTAATAAACAATCCATATTTAGATTTCCCTAATTGTCCCAATAATGGTTTTTATGGATTTTTTCTTTTTGATCCAGATCCAATTAAGAATCAAACACTGCATTTAGTTGACATTCCTCTTTAATTTAATTGCTTTAAAACAATTCTACCACTTTTGTTTGTTTGTTTGCTTCTCGACAATGATATTTTTGAAGAGTCCATATCAATTGCTTGGTAGAATCTACCACAGTTTAAATTTGTCTGTTGTTTCTGCATCATTAGATTAGAACTAAATTTATTTGTAAGAATATTATATATAGATGATCATCTGTTATGATATTCCTTGTGCACATATGTTGGTTTGTCCTACTATTGGTGATATTAAGTTTGATCACTTGATGAAGTGGTATCCATCAGATTTCTCTACTGAAAGGCACCTTTTTTTCTTTGTAATTAGTAAGTAATCTGTGGGGTAATACATTCACACTGTTTTGATACCCTGTTCCCCAACAAACTTTCACTTGGTGAAAGTTTTAACATCTATGGATAATCTTTCCTCAAATTAATTATTTCAATGATGATAGTAAAGTTCTGTTTTTCAAATTTCTCCATTCCTTCTACATGTTAGTAGGCATTGTTCTTAAAAGAGGAGCTCAGTCTTCTTCCTATTTAGAATCACTTCGTAACCATAGATTCTTTTTTTATTCAATTGTTATCAATAACTACTGTTATTCTTCTTGATGCTCAAACAATCCCAAATCTAGTCAGTGGAACTCCTCCAAGCCAGCTTCTATTCTTTTCACATGTCTCTACCATTCTTTGAGTGCTTAATTGCTTTTTAGAAGTTTTTTAGAAGGAAACTTATTCTAGCCTCCCTCCCCTAGCCCTCATTCCTTTTATTATTTATTTTCTTTAGAAAACAAATTAGGGAATGAAATATTTAGAAACAAAGATCCAGATGCTAGCTGTGGGCATTGCTACTGTTACTCTACTAAAAAAAAAAAAAAAAGAAAAAAAAAAACTTCACATTTCCAAATAAATAGTAACACTTTTTAATGTGTTCTTAAAGTCTTATTTGGCATTAATCTAAATTCCCCTCTAGCACAATGAAAACAGAAAGAGAAAGTTAAAATTTCAAGTAAACTGAAAACAACAATAGTGCTCAGAGGATTTTTTTTTTTTAAGTGAAAAGGGATAGTGCTTAATTATGACAAATAAAAGCTAATTTGACATGCACATGTACAGATGCAGCCACTTATTTTGGCGGGGGACACTTCAGGAATTAAAATTTAAATAGCGAGAGATCAAATAGATACTTGGTAAATGTTTCTGAATTGGATGTTCCCAGACACAAAAATAAAATGAGTTATTGACAGCTCTTGGGAGACAACATTATAAAGACTAGACACTTCATTTATTTTAACTTTATGTTCTAAATTACCATTGAGTAATTGACATTCCTTTTTGACTATGGTTTGTGGTTAAGTTCTTAATTGCAATAATGTTAAATAAAATGTGAAGCCCAAAGCAAACAAGAACAAAAATTATAGCAATACTTCAACAGAGGTAATAATAATATGCTGCATCAATGGTTCAGAATCCAGCATCTACATAAAACAAGCAACAGGGTAATGAAATTATTTTCTTTTCAAATATTCTGGCAGAGCTACTTTAGTTTTCTTAAGTTATAGATTGTGGTCTTAACTGCAACTTTTCGCTCCTTTTAAGAAGTATTTAAGTTATTTAAATGTTACTTAAATACTTTTATGTTTTTAATCATTATTAACATTCTCTACCCCTCTCATCCTTTCCTGCTTAGTATTTTGTTGTAATCTCACTCTCCCCACTTCCAAATGCACTCAAAAATGCTGGACTTTCTGGTCTTTTTCTGACCACCAGAAGAAGTAGTGGATTGAGCATGGAACTGGGATAAGACATTTTTCCTGAAATTGGTCAAGTCACTTAATCTTTTGCATTTTTACTTGTTTACTTGTAAAATGAAGATAGTGTCTGCCTCTCTCCTGCCTTATATGGATATCATGAGGATAAATTCAGTCAGTCATATGAAATGGTTTTGAGTTCTATATTCATGAGGGCATTTAATGTGTCTTATAGTGATAACAATCAGAGGCATTATTATTCAGTTTTTACTGCAGCAGGAATTTAGATTTGACCATCAGATAATTGACACTATAGTACAGGGTATTAGGAAAGCTGGAAAGATGCTTTCCCCTGGAGATCTTGGACAGTAGGATTCTTCTAGGTTTTGTTCTGCTCATGATATGCAATGGCTCAGGGCACTTTTCAGAGGACCACTGTAAAATCTCGCTCCATTCCACCCAGGTCCTATTAATATAGTAGTGAGTTGTTTCATATTGCCTTCAGCGACTTTCCCTTTTCCAAGGCCAATTACCATTTGAAAAAGTCATTCCCTGTCATATTTTCTTGTTCTGCTCAAATGAATTTGTCCATATCTGAATTCTGTGAAGCTTGTTGGGTGTAAAAACAGCTTTTCAAAGTCTTCCAGTTTCATATCTATCTGTTCTTCTGCCCTACCCTTGCATGTTTCTCTGTCCCCTTTTCTTCTGTGAACATAACCTGGAGGACAAGGTTTTTTGTTCTGCTTTTAGTGGTGCCATGTCTGCATAATAACATGATGTAGATTGAAAAAATTACAAATGATTCTTGGAATTCTAAAGATAATCTTATTTCTATTGAGAAAATCCTTCTCAAGTTACTAACTACCATTGAGATTGGATTGGCTTTTGCCTTATTACTTTTCAGAGCCTACATCTGCTTGGGTATCTCAACATATCCTTAGTTTTCAAATGTTGGCACTTTACTCCCAGCATGATTACCTTACATAAGAAACATTATAGGACTGATGTGGGAGTTTACTTTTCTCATAACTTATTTGATAATTCACTGCTTATGTTAGAGTTAGAAACTATTGTCCAACTCTCAGAGACCCAGTTACATCACTTAAGATGGATATTTTTTTTTTTTTGAGATCAAGTCTCACTCTGTCGCCCAAGCTGGAGTGCAGTGGTGCAGTCTCAGCTCACTGCAACCTCTGCCTCCCAGGTTGAAATGATTCTGCCTCAGCCTCCCAAGTAGCTGGGATTACAGGTGCCCACCACCACACCTGGCTAGTTTTTTTGTAGAGATAGGGTTTTACCATGTTGGCCAGGCTGGTCACAAACTCCTAGGATGGATTTTTAAGACTAAAATTTTAGATTGCAATCAAACAGAAGAGGCTTGGACATGTGACATTAAAGAGCTATGTTTGTTTTGCCAGTTGAAACTTGTTTCTTTTTCTAGTTAAAACAATGATTTAGAGGTTATTTTGAGGGCACTTTGAAGATTATGCTACAGGAATGCTAGAGAGCAAATTTTGAGTGTGATTGCCCATTTGGACTTAATTCTGGCAACTGATTTTGGGGTAAAATGTCTATCATTCGTTGATTATCTGTGATTTTTACCTGGACTTTATTTAAGCTTTATTAAGTTGCTAAACCATATTTGGATGCTAGTGATAGCAGACCATCAAATACGGCCCAAACTTCTTGTTCTGATCCACACGAAGGTCAGAGAAGCAATGCTGCCTTTTCTGATAGCCAGTAGCACCAGCAGGCACGTTGTTTACTCCAAACAAGAATATACTCTACTTTTAATATTTTTGAAGACCACTGAAAATGGATCATTTATCCTTTTTTATTTTTTTGATAAGGAAGGGATGACCTACTATTCACAGAGTAATGCAGTTTGCTGAAAAGGTTGGTTTTTGCTGACCTCTGAGAGCTCACATTACAGTGGAGTGTGTTATTGGAAGGTGAGCCAGTTTATACAGAGGTTGGGAATTATTTTTCTCTAGTTTTGAAATGGTTATGCACTTTCTAATCTAGTTATTTAGATGTAGAAATAAAGTTTTTTTTTTACATTCCCCTGAGTATATGGTATTGTAGGTATAAAATAAATTTGATGAGTTTTATTTCTGTACTAGGATCTACTCATAACTCTTCTATCCTAAATTTGTATCAAAAGGAAACCTTTGCTGTCTTGATAATAAACACAGACTAAGTCCAGATTCCACAGTCTAGTGATCAAGGAAATTCAGGAATTGTATTTAGCTACAAGTAACGTGACACAAAGAACAGTGCCCTAAATTGCTAGGATGGTGATTTAGGGTTAATATTATGACTTCTTGCTCTACCCTCTTTCCATTCTCAAGATCGCCTCATGGTCATAAAGAGGCCACTGTGGTTGAGTCATGACATGCACGTTCTAGGCGAGAACACAGAACAAGCCATGCTCTTCAGCCCCCTTTTTACACAGCATTCCAAAGCCCCACCCCATCACTTCTGCTTTCATCCCATTTAGCCAGAACTTAGTCATTTGGCTGCCCATATCTGCTAAGGAGAATAGGGAACATAGTTTTCCATTACTAACTCATCCCCCACTCAAAAAAATAAAAATTTTAAAAGCCTTTCTATATTAAAGCAGAAGGGAAAGAGATATTGGTAAGAATCCAGCTGGCCTTTTGTGATCTGTGTCAGCCTTTCTTTTGATCTCATCTGCTGTTTTAAGCACTTTACACTGTAGCCCCACGAGAACTCTTTGCACTCACTAAGAAGCAGTCCCCTTTGCTGCGCCCCCCCACCACTTTGCTTATATTCTGAAAGTCTTTTGTTTCCTATTCCACTGCTCTTACCTCTAACACACTGCCTCTAACACACCAACCTGCAGTTGTAGTTATTACACACCCTCCTTGGTTCTTTCATCTCTCTATCACAGCCCTTGTTGTGGTTTAGCCAATATATTTTAGTTCCACAGCTAAATTTTCATACCCTCTGTGACTCTCTAATCCCCTGCCACACTTGCCTACTATAATACATTATATATATAACAAATGTTTGATACGTATTTATTGAATTCCATTCCAGAACTAATGCCAGCAAGATAACTTTGTGCTATATAGGAGAATATCTTTTTGTGCAACAGTTTCCAAAGGGTTTTCTTTTTCTAAGAAGAAAGAAATTGATTGTATCAACTTTATGAGTATCCTACCGCATTTAATAGCCATTGGCTAATCTAAGGGTTCTTGGTTACTTCACTGAATAGCCTATCAGATGGAAGTGCAAACAACAGTTTGTTTTGAAATAGGACTCCCTAAACATGGAAGAAACATTAACAGTCTTGGCCTGTTGGAATGTGTGCATTTGATGTGCTCAAGATTAGGGCACTCTGCTTGAGAACAAATAACAAAAAAGGGAGAGGAAACAATAAAAACTTTGGTTCTATAAAGCACCTGAAAGTACTATAAATTGATGGTTCTCAAGCTGGTCAGGGGGTCCAAAGGCTACAGCCTGGGGGCCTCAAGTTTAATTGTTTTATAAAGTGTCCTAAATAAATTTTTTATGTTTTTAAGTGGTATTTTTAAAACTACTTTTTCATGCTTTGAGAGAGTTTTCCAAATTCCAGTTATTTTAAGGGGTTATTTCCTGGACTTGCACTTAACGATTTTGAGATGTTTACATTTTTTTCAATATGGCATTCTGTGTGCCTCAGTGATACATGGTTATCCAGGTTGCATGTATATATAAATGTTAAGATTTACGGAAGGTCATCTTTTTAGATTAAAAAGAATTTTTTTAAGCTGGTATTTCTTGGTGATAGGGCCTAGAAATTATGTAGAGTGGCTTACTTCTGGAACTTATTTTAAACTGCATATAAACCATCTGCCTAGTGTACAGTTGGCTAAAGAGTAATATTAGAAGGCCCTCCTGGACAGTTTATTTCATTTCATGGATATGAACACAATTGTTTCCCTTTGAATTTAATGCCATGTTTAAAATCAGATTTTAAGAATTTTCCAAGGGCATTTCCCTATCATTTACACTCTGCTTGTGTTTTCTTTCTGTAGTCTTTTACATTAAATACCTCCTACACAGCACTGCCTAAGGATTTGTGGTGGTACAGGGTCCAGTTGGGATGACAAACAGGCAAGGAAGGCCTGGAAGTAAAATTAGCAAAGAGGCCCTGTGGAATGGAAGGTGAGGGAAGGGTTAGTGACAGTTGGGGGAGGAAAGGTAGAAAAAAAAAATAACATGCACATCAGTTTCGCAGGAGTATTAGAGTCTTAAAGGAAACAATGTTTGATAATTATCAGAGAGGAAACTGGGAGCATAGAGCATATCCCAGAATGGAGAACAGCATGGGTTAAAATGGGTAGGAACAGGTGTCAGGAGCTTCAAAATTCAGGGTCATTGTTGAGTCCATTCCGCTTGGTCTTCAAGGACTGTCTGCTCTTCACTCAACGATTATTGAAGCTCATTTCTTCCTGTCACCAACACAAATCATACCTTCTTCACGTCAGACCTAAACTATTTCGCTGGCCTTGCAACTGTTCTCTCTGCCTCTAACTCTTTCCAGTCCATCCTACATACCATCACCAGAGCTTTGATAAGATTCCCAGAGCTTTGATTTTTATTGGGCAGTTATGATGATAAATGTATGGAAACTTCCCATTTCCTAGAGCTAAAGTGCATGTTTCTCATTCTGAAATGTAGGGAACATAATCATCTGATACCACTCACCTGATTGTTTCTCACTCTTCCTCCACCATTTACCCATCTCTTTAGCTTAATGAGTCCCCTGTGTATCTCCCAACTAAACAGCGGCTTACTTGCCTGTGAAATATTCTTCTCTTGGGTAGTCTGCTCCCTTCTCTGTCTACTCATGCTTCAAGATTCAACATAAGCCTCCTCTATGAGGCTTTCTGCACATATGTATATGGATTTGCTTGTGTAATGATTTCTTCACAGATTTCATATTGCTGATAAATAAATATTGTTTTGAATAAGAAACGTGGTTTTGTATTTTTATCTCAATTGTAGACTCCTTGAGACCAGTACCATGCTATACAATTATTTTTCATCTATTATAGTGTCTGGCATAGGGACATGCACATATTTGGTACAGAACAAGGTTTCCGAGTCTGGCACGATGACATTTTGGGCTGGATAATTTGTTGTGGCGGGTTGTCTGAACATTTTAGGATGTTTAGCAGCATCCTTGGCGCCTATCCACTAGATACCAGTAGTATCCTCTCCCTAGTGTGACAACCAAAAATGTCTCCAGACATTTCCAAATTTCCACAGGGGTAAAAAGTGCCCCCCAGTTGAGAATCACGGATAGAGAATAAACAGAATAAATTCCAATTAAACAGTGAAAATATTTGAGTGATGATTTACAGAATTTTAAAGTCTTGAGAAAGTGGAACTCAGTTGATGGAAAAGAGTGAATGTCAAACTGAGAACGTCCTATTTGCTATGTTAGGGCATAGAAAGGCCATTATAGATTGAAAAGCAGTTGTAATGAATCTTAGGGTTAAGAAAGATCAAGATACAGAAATATCCTTGAATTGAAGTTCCAAAACAATGTTGTTTTGGTTTTTGTTTCATTTTGAATCCTTTCATACTTAGGAATACCATTTCTAGTAAAATAAATATTTTATGTTTAGTTAGAAATTTATCTGTATTTCATACATACTTAGTACTTTTGGACTAAGAACTGCTATTTGAAGTATATTTGAGGGAATGAGTTTGAAATTTTGGGTGCAGGACATTATAAAGTTGTAACTATGAATAAATATCAGTTATGCTTATGCATAGTTTTACCTAGTTTTATTTGTCTATTTGAGTATTGTCCTGGAATTTAAAATTTTTTTCAGCCCCAACTGATACACACATATACATACATAACACATGTGTGTGTGTGTAGCTTACAGAGTGTTTATAGGAAACTGATTTTGTATACTTTGGCTACTTTGTTGTAAGTTCTAGTTTTTTTTCTTTTATTATTAAACTAGTGCACGACATCAGTGCTATATGATTGGTGTTTCGTTGACCTAGAAATAATGCATGCCATCTTCTTTTCACAGCTGTGTGCCAACCACGATGCAAACATGGTGAATGTATCGGGCCAAACAAGTGCAAGTGTCATCCTGGTTATGCTGGAAAAACCTGTAATCAAGGTAGGAAAACAGTCTGACATAAATACACAATCGAAGACACCTCTATCACTCCCAAATTAAAAATATTCTTATCTCAAACTACTTTCCATAGCTATTTTTCCAAAATATGTGAGCTGCCATTTTGCTGATAAATAAAAATATATTAATGATAAATATTGTAAAATTTATTTTATCAAAGGACAATTAAACAAATTGTATCCTCTTATTCTCTGATACTAATTAAAATGTATTTTGAAGAAAAGAATCCCTGCATCAGTAGTTTAGAAGCCTTCTGGTACTCCTTGTTTTTCCACTAACTAGTTGGAAATCCTTGGCCAAATAATTAACCACCTCAGACCCCAGGTACTGCTTCCCTTTAATGCCAAAGTCAGGTAGGGGATTTGATTTGAAATTTGGAGTTTCCTCCTAACTCTGAGCCCTTCGATTCGTGATTAAATCTCCCTTCAACTACTGACCAGTTTGGAATGTTTCCATGATAAATAAAAATGATTAATTTAGCAAGCACTTTTAAAAAAAATCAGCATCAGTTGTTTAAAGCAAATATTTATTCAACACTCATAGTGCCCCAGGTATTTTATATATATAATCCATTTTTATCTTTACAACAACATTAGGAAGTAGAGCATTATTTATTATAATTAAGGTATAATCTATTAATTATTAGTCCATTTTTTATTTGGAGAGACAGAGGCATAGGAATATTAAGTGTCTTGCTCAGGTTCACAGAGTTAGTAAAAGAGCTAGCATGTCAACTTAGAGCTATGGCATATATAATCCATATTTTTTCTACTATACTAGTTTTGGATAAAAAAATATATTTGGAAATGTGATCCTCGAACTCATGCTACAAAGTCAGACAAGGCTTGTCTTGTTAATTAAATTCAGTTAAAAATTTCCATTATTGGCCTGGCGTGGTGGCTCACGCCTGTAATCCCAGCACTTTGGGAAGCTGAGGCGAGTGGATCACCTGAGGTTGGGAGTTCAAGACCAGCCTGACCAACATGGAGTAACCCCATCTCTACTAAAAATACAAAATTAGCTGCGTGTGGTGGCTCATGCTTGTAATCCCAGCTACTCAAGAAGCTGAGGCAGGAGAATCACTTGAACCCAGGAGGTGGATGTTGCGGTGAGCCGAGATTGCACCATTGCACTCCAGCCTAGGCAACAAGAGTGAAACTCTGTCTCAAAAAAAAAAAAAAAGAAAAAAAAATCATTATTAGGAATTAAACTGAAGAAAGATTAGGGTTAGATTTCACTAAATAGATAAGTGTCAAAAATAAAAAAGATAAGTCAATTTTTACTTATTTCTTAAATTATACTCCCTATCATCTTAAATGTCAGGTGAAATAATCATATGGTGTCTAACTATCCCTTACATACTTACTTGACCTCATCTGATATAGAAATGATGTTGCTGAAATACTACTGTTCTTCAGTGTCTGATACTTATTCCAAGATACTCCTTGAGGTATGTCATGTAAACTAATGATTTATAGACACAGTTTTTTTTTCACTATTTATTTTTATTTTTTTAATTTAAGTTCTGGGATACATGTGGAAAACATGCAGCTTTGTTACAAAGGTATACACGTGCCTTGGTGATTTGCTGCACCTATCAACCCATCATCTAGGTTTCAAGCCCTGCATGCATTAGGTATTTGTCCTAATGCTCTCCCTCCCCTTACCCCTACCCCCCAACAGTTCCCCTCCCTGTGTCCATGTGTTCTCATTGTTCAACTCCCACTTATGAATGAGAACATGCGGTGTTTAGTTTTCTGTTCCTGTGTTAAGACACAGTTTTTACAATCATCCAAAATATTGATTTTTGAAAACATATTCAAAATGGTGGTTCATGAACCATCAGATGAAATTATTCATGAACCATCAGATGAAATCCACACTAGCAAAAGTGACATGTCCCAATGGTAGAAGCTGCCATTCTAAAGTGTGTTCTTGTATTATCTGCTATTTGATTTAGAACTGATTTTCCCAATGGTTGTTTTCTCTCTAATACTCTTTTTAACTTGAAATTTACCAAACATACCTGCATAATCTTTTTAAATAAGTGATGCTCTTATTATCTCAGTTTGCTCCTTAAAAAACTCCACTTGATTTTTCTTCCCCAGCATAAGTTTGCAGGTAGCAGTGTGTTAGGTTCTGGTTATTGGATGCCAATGTTCATCTTAGAATCTCAGTATACTTTTTTTTAAAGTGGTGAACATAAGCCCTCAGAGGTTTCATTAATATGTCAGCACGGTAAAATATTGTTGTCCAAATGTGAGGATATAAAATATAAAGAAGACGATTAAAATAAGTCACTTTTGAGATTGCAGAGAAATTCATTTAAATTTCTTTGCAGGAGCTGCATCAACTTTAACATGCTTTAAAGACATGCTAAAAGTATTATTGAAACAAAGGTTCATCACTGGATAGCTCTTATTTTCAGAAAACCAGTTTAACATGTACTTTTTTTTCCTGTAACACATACCTATTTCTCTAAAGAAAAAATCGAATGTATCAAGTTAAAATCTTGCTCCCCAAAACCATATTCCTTAAAGAGAAGAGGATTTGATTAGTAGCAAAATGGGATTTTACACCTGCAAAAATAGTGCTGACGCTGAAAATGTAATTTCAAGTCCAGTTTTGAAAATAAAACTACAGCTTAAAATAAACTTAGGTGTTTTAATCATCTCTTATTTTGCCCTCCTCACAAAAAAGCAGTGTGGCAGATTCCTGATGGCAAGGTTTATGCTCCTTGAGAGCAGAAATCCTTTTTGTTGTCTCTCTGATTTCTAAGTTCCTGAAAACTATTATTAAAGTGACTTGCACATGGTAAATGCACACTAAATATGTTAAATAAATGACAGTTTCATCTAATGGTTCTTAGTCCTGAACACTGGAAGCTTGAAAGGTTCCACCAGTTCTTGGTACAGCATCTTAGAGAGTCTCTGCATCCATAGACTGAGGGCCCTGTCAGGATCAGGGAAGCTGCCATGTGTGGCCTGGTTGAGTGTGAGAGCTGCCTAGAGACTTCCATAAAAGTTGTTAGAGAAAATTGTTGATAGTGCCTACATAGCAGATTAACTTAAACTGTTTTCATTCAGGCCCACACATTTTAATAAAGTAGAAAATATGCTTCACAGATAAGGGAAATCAAACAGGCTCCTTTTTTCTGGAGGAGAGAAATGTCAAAAAGAATTACATTTGAAATAACTTTACAGAACTGGAAATTAGCTTTTGATTAAAAGTACCTTTTAGTATATGACAAGTATTCACTGAGAATTTTGTAGCCAGTTATGTACTTTAAGAAATAACCCCCAGAAACTTGCATCATGGTGTAAACAGCTTGAATAAACAAGTGCTTAACCAGTGCCTTTAGAGCTGCCTGGGAAACAGCCAGAATACCAGGGCAAGCTGCATTTTGGAACTGGTTTAATTTAGTAGCCTCGCCACAGGCTTAGTGTGATCTGCTTTTGGTGGCTTGATCTTCCCCACTAAGTCATTTTCTGGATTTGTTACACCTAGAACTGTTAGGAAATTACAGGCTTGGGCTGATCATTAACATACTATACTCTACAAGGCACATGTTACCTTTCAAAGCAGATGAAATTCTAACCTGAATTCTGGCAAGATTCTTTGATCATTTGCTTCCTTTACTTTTACTTTTATTTATGCATATTTCCCTCCTCCTTGAGTTTCTGTACCAATACAAACCTCTTTTTCCCCCAGCCAGAAAAAAAAATATTATTATAGATAATAATCTTTTTATAACTTTTCCATTGGGGAATGATTTTTAGTATGTAAATATATCATTGCATATTCTCAGAAATGAAAGACATTCTTAGGAATTTACAGTGTACTTTGTAATAATTTCAGAAGAAAATATTTATAAATGTCAATTCCTAATGTTTTAGCATGGTTTATGTTTCATATGTTGAATTCTTTATCATAAGGAAAGAACTGGAGTCTTTTAGGTCAGAACCAGATACTAATTTTGTGGACTAGTTACATCTGAAAGTTGACTGCTTTGCTAAGCACAAAAATCTAAGGGCTTTAACTCTAATATTAAGGTGGTTACCTACAGCCGTAGGTTTTGAAAGATGTATGGTTCCAGCCGGGCGCCGTGGCTCTACCCTGTAATCCCAGCACTTTGGAAGGCCGAGGCGGGTGGATCACGAGGTCAGGATATCGAGACCATCCTGGCTAACACAGTGAAACCCCATCTCTACTAAAAATACAAAAAAAAAAAAAAAATTAGCCAGGCATGGTGCCAGGCGCCTGTAGTTCCAGCTACTCGGGAGGCTGTGGCAGGAGAATGGTGTGAACCTGGGAGGCGGAGCTTGCAGTGAGCCAAGATCGAGCGGCTGCACTCCAGCCTGGGCAACAGAGCAAGACTCCATCTAAAAAAAAAAAAAAGGAAGTTGTATGCTTTCAACTCCAAAAACCAATGTTCATTTGATTTGGACATTTAACTGGCTATTAATAACATAATGGTGTTGAAACAACGTGATTGTTAAGTCTCAACTCTCTTCTTTG
The DNA here is from genome assembly GCF_028858775.2 of Pan troglodytes. Lineage (NCBI taxonomy): Eukaryota > Metazoa > Chordata > Mammalia > Primates > Hominidae > Pan > Pan troglodytes. The sequence continues at coordinate 107,381,806 of NC_072401.2, forward strand.
AGTCTCACCCATCTTATATTTTGGTAAGCTAATAATGGCAACAGTTAACATTTTTTTGCATAAAGCTTCTCATGTATGTTCCAGAAGCATAATTTCTTACATTTAAATGATAATATTGATGATCTATTATGCTGTTGTTTAAATAAAATCTTTATGCAAATCATACATTTGTGCATAATTTTGGAGTATTTTAAACTACTATTGTACAACGTGATAGTGTAGGGAAAAAAATCTTAAGTTGGTCGTTTACAACTTCTGTGTCCTTAAATAGAGCAGGTGGATTATAATCAATATTTGTATAATTTGTTTTTTGTTTTCTTCCTTCTGTGTATGACTAAATAATACTTTTAAAAATGATGATCTCTTGTTTGGAGTTTTTTAAAAAATTGTGTGATGATGGATTGTTCATTTATAATGTGTGTGTTGTCCTTGGGAAACAAGATGACAGTGATACATTTTTAAGAAAATTAAAGGAAAAGAGAAACCAGAAGAACCAGAAACTATTGTTTATAAAGTATCTAATGCATTCTTTTTAAACCCTACCAACTGTATGTAATTGTTTAATATATACTTGCAAAGATTTTTAGGGCTAAAATTGACATCAGTTCAAAGTTGACTCTTATTACCTTCTTCCTGGTGTGAAGACGAGCACATCCCAGCTCCTCTTGACCAAGGCAGTGAACAGCCTCTTTTCCAACCCCTGGATCACCAAGCCACAAGTTTGCCTTCAAGGGGTGAGCGTGCATTGTCCCAGGTGGTCTGCTCTTCCCACCTGCATGGCTTCCTGCAGTTATGTCACTTCTTGCAAATGTTCTGAAGACTAGCCCAGGAGTGTCCAGCCTTCAGCCCTGAGCATGAGCAAGCAGCAGGAATTGCCACCTGGTGCTGATTCTCTGTGCTCTGAAAAGCATGGAGCTCTGCTGTCCTTTTAATGCATCGAGTATCATTGCTTTTCTTTCTCTTTTCTGAATTTTGAAATATGTTCTAAAAACAGATAGCAAAACAACTTTTTTCATATGTAGGCAAATTCAGGAGTTCCAAAGCAACTGAAATTGGGGGTTTGATGCCTTTTGCCAAGTAGATTTTAGAAATCAAGTCCTCTTCCCCACTCTTGAGGTATAGAGTTTTAGGTTATCTGAAAATCAAAGCATACATTAGTGACCTTCTTTTGGTATACATTGTGTAACATCAGATAGCCTAAGTTCTGGTTCCAAGAGAGCACTTATTTGCTATTTGATTATAAGCAAGTCATTAACCAATCAGTAACAGGGAGACAGTAATTCCTGCCCTATTTGCCTGTGGGGTTGGCGTAAGAATAGAAACACCAAAAATATTAATGTCTTCATCATGCTGGAAAGCTTTGTAGGAAAATAATGTGGTAGCATAATTTTACAGTTCCTCTTCTAGGTCATTTTATCTCTAACCCATTCATAGGTTTAAGAACTTAGAATAACTGAATTAAAATAGTTGAAATTATTAATCATTGTCTCTGCTGAGAAGAAATTTGATGCATTTGTATATTTTCTGCACAAGGAATTAGGGCAAAAGAATTAATTTCGGTCCTTAATAATTAAAAAATTAAAATTTTGGTAGTTGACATATTGACATCTGTTTGCCTATGACATTGCCCGATTTAAGCACCAAAGCGGGGAGAAAGTCCAAATGTGTTAAAACAAATGAAAGTTTATTTTTAAAAAATCCAGTAAGTTAGTTATCTCCCGATTTTTCAAGCTACTTTTCAGTGTCTGCATGCTAATACAATTTCTGATTTTTTTTCTGAAGTTTAATAATAATGCTGTGCAGCTTGCATTTCCATTCTGGACCAGTTCCCTTCTCCCTCTCCTTCTCCCATCCAAGCTCCTGAATCCACCAACCTACTGAAATGTATTCCTGACAATATTAGATGCACTTTAAGACTTGTATACATAATAATTGAAGCATTTGAATGTAAGTGGTTTATTGTAAAGTTCTATCCTTTAGTATAAGCACATGAAATAATTCATTAAATTTTTTATTTTCCTATTTTATAGATTTTCCTTATATATATTATAAACCTCCAGAGAAAAAGGAAGATAAGTAAATTTAAAATAAAAACACCAAAGTTTTATTTCCAGGTTCTTTTATCAACTTTTAAGATTTATTTGAGACAGTATGATCAATGACTTCATTTTGTTCTGCTTATTATTGTAGGAGTATTTACTATAATTTGGAAGTAATTTATTTTTGAATTTATTGCTTAATTGAATGATATCCAATAGATTGTGATAATGAACACAGCATTTATAGAAAGCAGCACATATTAACTTACTTAATATGGCACTAGGTCAATGAGAAAAGAAGGTAACATAATTAAAGACAAGAAACTCTTAAGAAAACTGAGGACAAAAAGGCTTCTCACCAGGATACCAGATGCATTTAATCTTTTGAAGCTCTGTACTTTAGGAAAAGTCTGATATTTGGCAAATTTTGATAAACATGGATGACTATGGAATCCTATTTTATAGTATCTGAAGTGGCTTTCATAAGGTTCATTGTGAAGTTTTTAGGAGACACCTGCCTGTGGCAGATGGGACAATGATGGCAGTCACTAGGGATATTAACACCAGTCAGCTGTCAGGGAATATTATCCAGACCATCAGCAGCTGGTAGAGTGCAGCTTTCTCAATTGCTTTCCATGTTTTGGATACTTATATGCCCGTTAATAACAGGTAAAATAGCCAGTACATCATTTCCACATTTACCCATTGAATGTTGCATGTTTTCTTCCTTTCACATATTCATACAGTCCAGATTTTTTTTTGGACTCATGACAGCACATTGGCTTTTCTTTCCTTTCAGTTTCATGATTCTTAACCCCAAAGTGCTTTTGCCATGGGAACGGAAGGATAAATTTGGGTCGAAGCCATTCTCTAAAACCACCAGCAGCTCCAGTCCAGATTATGAATACTACCATAGCAATCCTAAGGGGCCCTTTATTGGCCCAGACTGGAGCCAAATTGTAGAAGAGCTGCCCCAACTGGGCTTCAGGTTTAGTTTAGGGACATAGTGTCTGAAGAAATTTCCATCAGCATAAATACTCCTTGTTTATGAGCTGCCTGAAACTGTAAACACCGAATCCATTCCCATCAGGAACTCACAAAAGTTTCTGTTATGCTTTGAAAATAAACCTAGGGATACTTAACTGACATGTAAAGAAAAATCCATCAGTATCCTTTTCTCGAGATATAGGTTTTGATTTTACTGTGTTATTTTGTGGTTTTGTTCTATTTTTGTTTAGTGCAGAAAAATACTTAAAACACAAAGCCTTTCTCTAACACCATATTTGGTTTTAAATGCTATTTGCTATAATATCAAAAAGATTTATCAAAGACAGGTGTGACTCTGCAGGACCATATTAGGAACAGTCATTAACTCCTCTTAGAAGATGAGAAAAGTTTCCCTCTCATTTTTAGTAAATTCTGAAATACAAAGTAGAAGAATATGGGAAGGGTAGAAAATTTCTCAGTCATTCTTCCTTGATTTTTGCTTCAATTAACAGAGGGAGAAAACATTTTTGATACTGTAATCTGCATGGCGCTTTCTGTGAGGAAATTTTTTTTGAAATATTTTAAAATGTGATTTTGTTTTAAAAACCCTTAACTAGTCAAGAGACAATAAAGTAGAAAATTGAAGAACGCGTAGGAGATGACAAAAGTATTTGGTTTATTTATTTAACCTTTCCGGGATTTGCCCAGCTCGGGGTCTGCTTACAGTTGCATTCAGGGCAGATAAAAGACCTACTTGGAAAATCAGTAAGATATGAAAATTTTTTTAGATGTAATAATTATTTGGTGGTTTTAAAACATAATGGAACTTGGTGATTTAGTTAAATGAAATATACAGATTTCTAATAAATGAGCAGATCAGATTGAAATAGATTAGATTTGAAAACAATTTTGTCACTAGACATATTATCTATATTTTTTATTCAATGACATGGATTAATAGATAATTAAATTATGCTAAATGAGTACTTATGCTGGTGGTTCCAGACAAACATGTGGTCACATTTCTTTTTAATAAAGCATATATTTTGGGCATTACTATTTCAATGTTTATTTGTCATTATGAGTTTTATGTTCACTTGAGGCAGTGTTTAATTTAGGTTAAAACCTTTCCATAATGTAAAATTTGTTGATTCATTTCATATTGATACTTAAACCAATAAACCTGAAATACATGACAGTCTATTATATTTTGTCCATTAGTATTTCCATATGCCTTTTTTAACTGCGGAATAAATGAAAATATGTTGGTAGGTTTTTTAAAGTTCATTTTGTGACTTGAATACATTACTAAAGTAGGAAACTGAAGTTTCTTCTTTAATCTGAAATCATATAAAATCTACCAGATTGAACAAGAAAAACTACAATATTGATCACTCTTAATTTATTTCGTTCTTATCCTCTGAAAATATAGTCTATATAGCCTTCCTTTGGGAAGGTCAAAGCAGTCAAATGTTTTAAAATCTGTATACTTCCTGTAAAGTAAAATATTCTCAAAGTCCAAGCCTTAAGGAGGCCAATGCCTTATCCATTTAAAGTAAAATATTCTCATGTAATATGTTCTTTAAACAGAGAAAGGAAGACATTGAACGAATAGGGTTACATTGTCAGGATTGGATCTAGCAATAGAAACCAAATATTTTGAGAATATTGGCAAACAGTTGTTAGCTGATAGAGCATCTCTGCCCATGAGGACGTTAGTATGCTGCTGTTTCTAGGGATGATAAGGTAGGCACCTGTTGTTGAGAATTTTCCTAACTGGCCTTTATAAACAGAGATCCATAAAGGTCATGGCGACTCCTGGTTGCCCCTAGTGTAACGTACCTTCAAATTAATATTGCATGAACAGGATCTATCTCTTATGTAAATGACAGTTACTGTAGCTTGACCTATTTTTCTCTTTCACTTTTTAATATAGAAAAGAATTTTAGATGGCTTACATTAGTGCTGAAGTTTTGTAATTTTTCTGCTTCAACCCACATTGTTTTCAGATCTAAATGAGTGTGGCCTGAAGCCCCGGCCCTGTAAGCACAGGTGCATGAACACTTACGGCAGCTACAAGTGCTACTGTCTCAACGGATATATGCTCATGCCGGATGGTTCCTGCTCAAGTATGTCAAGAATCTTAACTGTTTTATAAGTGCTTTGGGCTTGTTTCTGTTGTGCTCTGAGAGCTTGCTTTTGTGAAAATGGCCTCCGGGGTTCTCCTAAACAAGATGTGTGCATGTGTTTATACTTTTGCCTGAGGAATTGAAAATCAAAATAAGAGGCACCATTTTCGATGTATAATACTCTTCTATCACGGGTGCCAATATTAAATTGATTAGGAAATGGTATTTAGAATAAGAATTACAAAACTAAGTATGTTTTCTAATTTTTTTTTTAAACACGTTTACCCCTGTCTTCTATCTGGGCATAGAAGAATGATTCCAGGTTAAAAAAAAAAAAAAAAAGAACACTACTGACTATTTAGGGACTGCTCAGACAGAATCCATCAGGTCTGTTTTGTAATTTTAAATCATTCATAAATATTTTCTTCATTTTTATATTTCATTATAAAAGCCTTTAGGCTTTTATAGAATTTTAGACTCTAATAATAGTCTAAGACTTCTAAAAAACAATTTCAAATAAAAAATAAATGAATATGATACCAGAAAAGTAGGATTCATGTTTATAAGGAAGAAATGCATGTTTTCACCATCATTTGGATGTATAAAATGGACTATGCCCTAAAATTCTCTATAGGCTGACTCCTGAATTGTGGTATTCATATGATATCCGACAATTAATGACTTGATTTTTATTTTTACTGAATTATCATTTAACTGAGTTGCATAAAATAAAGTTAGCTAATTTTATTTAACATTGCATAAGTATAGCATGGAACTTTTTGGAATTAGGTGAATACATGTTTAACATTGTGCAACTCAATGGGAAATCTGCTGTTCCCCTAGAGAAATTTCATGGGCATTTGAGACAGTTACTTGGATGATTAGTTAAGAATAGTGTTTAGCTTGAGTAATCTGGAAAAATGCCTCAATTCTTCACTTTCCTTGGCCACTGGAAAAATTTCCAGATAATCTATATATGATAGTTTTATATTTGTCTTTTAATGCTTTCTTTCCTTCCCCCTTTTACTTTCTTTAGATGTTTGATAGTTAAGGCCTCTTTGTCTTCATTGTTGTTCAGTGTCACTGATTTCAGGACAAGTGAAAAAACATAGCTATTTCCATTACAGATTTTGTTTTCTACCTGTCTGAGTCAGCCAGTCACTCTCTTTCCAGGTGCCCTGACCTGCTCCATGGCAAACTGTCAGTATGGCTGTGATGTTGTTAAAGGACAAATACGGTGCCAGTGCCCATCCCCTGGCCTGCAGCTGGCTCCTGATGGGAGGACCTGTGTAGGTGAGTTGTAAAATCAAGCATCTCTGTCAGCAGCCTCTGTAGGATAAAGGGAGAAAGTGAAAGGTGATGGGAATAAGGAAAAAAAAGGCAATTACTTACATCAGATAATTAGCTATCGTTCAGAAGATATCAGATGTCTCAGAAGAGGACATCTCTGTGAATGGATAATGGGAGCGTTGTTTTTTAAAAAATGAGAAATAGGAGGAGGCCTCAGGCAGAGGGAACCCTCTGTGCAAAGGCACTGCAGTTCAGAGGAGCACAATGTTTAGGGAAACGAGAAGAGCTCAGTATTCCTAGAATGTAAGCGGCAAGGGTGAGCAATGAGTGATGAAGCTGAATAGCTAGACAGGGCTAGATTGTATGTGTTGATCTTCAGGCCTCAGATTTTTTCCTGGTAAATTAGGAAGGCAGTGTAGGATTGAGAGTCTGGACTTTGGTTTTAAACCTGGCTCTTCCATGTACTAGATATGTAACCTTAGGCAAGAGACTTTGTTGCTTTGAGCTTGGGTCTTCTTATCTTCAAAATGGAAATAATACCACATAGAACTGGTAGGAAGATTGAATGAGATCATGGATGCAAAGAGCTTAGCACAATACCTAGCATGTAATAAGCCTTGAATGAATGGAAGTGTTTGGTGATTAGAGTTATTTACTGAGTACTTTCTATACTCCAGACACTGTGCTGAGTGCTAGGATATATAGCAGTGGCCTAAGCACACAAGATTTTGATCCCCACAAAGCTGACATGCTAATGGGGGAGACAGAAAAGAAACAAATACCCCATAAAATTACAGACAATGCCAAGTGTTAACATGAGGTATTGAGAGAAAAACACAATGTGTCTATTAGCCTTAAGGTAAGACCTGTATCATTAGCCATGTGAAGAAACAGCCAAGCAGCTGAAGACATTGCAGGGCACTGCGGTGAGAGAGAGGTTGGCCTGTGTGAGGTTTTTCAAGGAAGAAGGTCCATGTAGCTCAAGTACAGGGTGTGAGTATGAGGGGTGGTGGCTGGAGATATAATGGGTGAAGTAGGTGAGGGTGATTTGTTGCAGGGCCTTCAAGGACACAGGGGAGGAATGTGGATTTAATTCAAAGTGCAAGTAGAAATAGTTAAAAGATTTTGAGCACAGTAATGATCTGATTGTACGTTTTAATGGAATCATTTTGACAGTTGGGTTGGATATGCTTTGGAGGGGGTAAGTAACAGCAAAAGGAACTGTTTTGAGGCTTTTGTAACAGTCTAACCCAGGAGATGGTGGCTTCAAATAGGGTAGTGGTGGTGGATTAAGAGAAAAGTAGACAGATTCAAATACTTTTTTTTAGAGGTAGAATTAACTGGACTTGATGATTTGGGAGTTAAAGGAAAGAGGGTTGTTTCTAATTCAAGAATGACTCATGTTTCTAGTTTAAGCAACTTGGTAGATACAGGTGCAGTATGTGCTAATATATAGAGTGCAAGAAAATAATAACTTGGCTTAGAAGGCTGGGTTGAAATTTGGATATGTGGAATTTATGTTGCCTGTAGGGGCAACCAGCTAGATACCGTTTATAATGAGCTACTATATGCCAGGCAGCCATTTGTAGTCAGTTATTTATTTTGAAACCCACTCTGTCTTAACATACCCTTGCTCTTCCTAAAATGCTATTGACTTATGTTTCTAGATGTTGATGAATGTGCTGCAGGAAGGGCCTCCTGCCCTAGATTTAGGCAATGTGTCAACACTTTTGGGAGCTACATCTGCAAGTGTCATAAAGGCTTCGATCTCATGTATATTGGAGGCAAATATCAATGTCATGGTAATGAAACCCAACCATTGCTTTGTGTTGTTTCTTCCTAGAGCACTGAAAGGTCTCGTAATTGTGGTGATGGCTGGAATGTCAAGGGCAGGGGAGAGTACTGGCGTTAAATTAAACCAACAGACATCCAGTTTAACCACTGGTAGTTCTCAGTCTACATGTACTTTATTTCTTCTGTTTATCTGCCAATTTTATGTAGATCATCACATTGCCAAAAAAAATCATTTTTGAAACTGTATATATTTTTTATGTCATCATATTTATCTCCTAAATAAGTCTCTTCTTTTCCTACTTTCTGATGCAGACATAGACGAATGCTCACTTGGTCAGTATCAGTGCAGCAGCTTTGCTCGATGTTATAACATACGTGGGTCCTACAAGTGCAAATGTAAAGAAGGATACCAGGGTGATGGACTGACTTGTGTGTGTGAGTAGCACTTGTCTCTCAGCTTTAAATTCTAGCAGGAAATACAGGATTACACAAAGGCCATTGCTAGGGAAAATAAGGAATAAGATTATCAAAGAAGTATAATTGTCATAATTGGTTATATTTGTCTTTGATTTCCACAAACAATAAAATCACTTGCTCAGGTACTTGTAAAAACTAAGGACTCAGTAATACACTATAATCTTAAGAGTATTTTAATCTCTTCACTGAAATCTCTCAATATTTTCTTTTTAGCTAAAAAGAAATTATTGAGTCCTCCCTGAGAATTTGCTTTTGTTAAAATTAGAAATCATGTTTGCCATTAGCGTTAGATTTTGATGGTGGGATAATCTGGATATATTCTACATTTTTTTCCCTCTGTTTTATGCCTCCTAACTCTGCTATTAAAAAATCATTCCCGGCCAGGCACAGTGGCTCATGCCTGTAATCCTAGCACTTTCGGAGGCCATAGCAGCAGGATTGTTTGAGGGTAGGAGTTCAAGAGCAGCCTGGGCAACATAATGAGACCCTGTCTCTACAAAAAAAAATTTAGAAATTAGCCAGCTGCAGTGCGCATACCTGTAGTCCCAGCTACTCAGGAGGATGAGATGCTAGGATCACTTGAGCCTGGGATCTTAAGACTGCCATGAGCCCAGTGAGCTCTGACCATGCCACTGCACTCCAGCTTGGGCAAGAGAGCGAGACCTGTCTCAAAAGAAAAAAAAAAGCCATTCCCATATTTATTTCCTCTACATTCAGAACTGTTTTGCTTTTAAAATTTTTATAAGTTTTATTTGGAGTAGTGGTTATGTAATAGATAAACATGAAAAAAACCCAAAAGTCATAATTTAACATACATTTCATGTAACAGAAGATAATTTTTAAAATTTCCTCAGTAAAATATTTACTGAAAACCATGGTGCATGAAATCATGAGGATTAAAGGGTTTTTAAAGAGTCATGTAGTCATTCCCAGTCTGGAATGTATCATTCCAGGCAGATTAAATATTGATTCTTTTTGGTGAAGATTATCAAGGAAAAAGATTTCACAGATGATCTTTGCAACCTCTGAAAATGTCTATTTAAAAGCAGTTGTATCTATCAGTAAAGGGAAATAAAAACCGACCATAAAACAATATGTAGAACATTTACTCAAACTGTATTTATGCAAATTGAATTTATATAAAGTGTGGATAAGAAAAGTATTTGTCTTTAGACAATTCTGAACACAATTTTATAATATACACATAGCATAGGGATACAACGTAGATTCTAACTATGCATTTCTTATATTAAAAAACTTAGAATGTCTCTGCATTTTAAAAATTCTCATTGGTTGTTGTCTGTTTGCACTGCACAAATATTTAAAATGTTTTTATGTTGCAAATAATACATATTCATTATGTAAACACACCAATATATTTGTTACATACATCCAAAGGATGAATATATGAATATATATGTGTGTGTCATATACATATATGTATATATATGAATATATATATGTGAATATATATATGAATATATATATAGACACACATATATATGTTATTTGGAAAATAGTATGACTTACAGTAGGTAATATTCTAAATGTGAAAAATGATACCAGTTGTCATTAGATGTTTTTATGTGTCTGTCAGTGTAATGCTTCACTTTTTAGGGAGGAATGGTTACATACTGATTTAAGTCTTTGACTCTTTCAGATATCCCAAAAGTTATGATTGAACCTTCAGGTCCAATTCATGTACCAAAGGGAAATGGTACCATTTTAAAGGGTGACAGAGGACATAATAATTGGATTCCTGATGTTGGAAGTACTTGGTGGCCTCCGAAGACACCATATATTCCTCCTATCATTACCAACAGGCCTACTTCTAAGCCAACAACAAGACCTACACCAAAGCCAACACCAATTCCTACTCCACCACCACCACCACCCCTGCCAACAGAGCTCAGAACACTTCTACCACCTACAACCCCAGAAAGGCCAACCACCGGACTGACAACTATAGCACCAGCTGCCAGTACACCTCCAGGAGGGATTACAGTTGACAACAGGGTACAGACAGACCCTCAGAAACCCAGAGGAGATGTGTTCAGTAAGTCTAATAAATGTTAGCACATTTTCAATAGGCTCTTTATAATGACTTTTCAACCACAGGCCATGCCTTGAATAAGAATGAAACTCGTAAGAAGAACTAGCTATGTAAAGTCGTATGTCCCTATTGACAAATATTATAAAGAGCTACATAAAGAGTCAGTCTAATTGGGCAAGTAAGAAAGAATGTATGTAGCAATGGAAGGAATATCACAAAGTCATATGGTAGATGACAGCTCTTAGCCAGTATGGGAATTCTGACATAGTTGGATTTACTTGAAAACTCTCAGAGGTGGGAACTTAACTGTATTCCATGCTATGTTACTTTTAATCTAACCCTTCATTCATTCAGTCAGTGAACATTTTTGAATGTCTTTAGAGTGTCAAGAAGGCCTTGTATTAGTTATTGGGTTTATGTAAAGATAAAACAGAAAAGGTCACAGTCTGGTGGGAAAGATGGTTACTCAGAAGATACCAGTGGTAGTATGTTAGTGAAAGAGATCTGTGTAGGACACTATGGGAGGAGAATGAAGGGATACCTCGTCAGTCTTTGGGTAGGGAATATTCAGGGAGGGCTTCCCGAGTGAAACGGGGCAAAGTGGATGAGGAAAGGAAGATATTATAGTTAACAGGGACAGCCCAACAAATGCAAAGAAGTAGGAAGCAGTGTAATAGGCAGTAGACTGCCAGTAAATTGGAGGGTCATGTCAGGGACAGATGAGAGAAGCTGGACAGCTACCCCTTGGATTGTTGTAAACTGATAGTTAGACCTACACTGGGGCTGGATTAGATCAAAGACTCCCAGATTCTTAGCAGGTGACTAGGTAAAGGGTAGCACCACCAATGGAGATAGAGGATTCAGGAAGAGAAGCAAGTTTTGAAGGAGGAAAAGGTTGTTAATTTATTACCAGACCAAAATTTGCATGTTATAACTTTCATCTGTTCCTCATATTTATCTGTTTGTCCTGTGTCACTTCGCTTATTCTTAATTACCTTTGCATTCACTCTTCCTGTCTCCTCCTTTATACATTACCAGTTTATTTTGTTCCTTTTCTCATTCCTCTATGATGAAGCTAAAGTTTGTGCCTTTTATATTGAATACCTTTATAACTTTTTATCAGGTGAAAAAAATACTGACATTTATTATTCTTTAAAGGGGAAAATTGGGAGGCTGAGGCAGACCGATCGCTTGAGCCTAGGAGGTTGAGGCTGCAGTAAGCTGTGACTGTGCCACTGCACTGCAGCCTGGGTGACAGAGTGGGACACCATCTCAAAAAAATGAATAAATAAATAAAATAATAAAGGGGATATCAGAGCCGCATTTTGCTTGTATGTGACTCTCAATTAAATTTTCTCCTCTGGGTAATTGTCCATTTAAAGAAAGATCGAAATTCTCTAATTCTGATATAGTCATGTATGTTTTGGATAATCAATATAATTTTTAGGGGAATTAGATGGTAGCTCTCAAAATATACATTTTATATGTGCATAACTATTTTCTGAAATTTATGTTTTTGTAATTTTCTCCTCACCCCCTCTCTCCATCTCAGATACTGTCTTTTTCTCCCTATTACTCTCCTTTTTAAATTCTCATCATTGTGATCATACAATGGGATTTTTAATTTATGAGTGCTTAAGTAATTATGGTATTTATATTATTTTGCTGCCTTAGGATAACAGGGAAATTTGGCTATTTAATGTAAGATGATACGCTAAATATTTTTTTCATTATGATGAAAGAATACATCTTTCTGAGAATTTTAAAAAATACTTTCTCTTTTTAAAATGTTTCTCTTTATTTCCAGTATTCCTCTCTATGCCAATACATATATGAATTAAAAATGACTTTGAAGTTCACCAATAAAATTTAGTGCAATAAAATTGGGGAAATACAGAGTTCCAATGATGTTTGGGAGCATTCATTATAAGAGAGTGTGATCTTAAAGACATGCTCTGGGAAAGCATTGCCTTGATCAAATGCCAGGGCTGTTGCATGCCACAGATAGCATTGCTGCCTTTAGAAACTCCTGCCAAAAATTAAATTCCACTCTCATTTCATCTTCAGCGATAGCTGCTTATTAAGTCTAGCATGTGTGAGAATGCTTTAGATGCTTTTTGACTTGCTGTCTTATGGTTATAGCATATATTCTAAATAAGGCAAAGGCTCTAAGTTTTTAATTCAGGACAAATAACCAGTGTCTATTCACTGTGAAAACAGTAAGGAACCTTAGCACTATTTCAGTTCAACACCATTTCTTTACTGAATATTTTCTTCACTTCTGGCATAACTTCTTAAATCATCCTTATTCTCCGAGACAGGTCTGAGAATAGAATTTAGCTCACCTCATTTCATAAATTTTTAGGTGATGTTAATTATGGCCACTATTTGGCAGTCTCCTTCAAATAGCCCTCCACTTTGTGTTTTTCTTTACATTGAAAGATATTTTTAAATTGATTTTTAATTGACAGATAACAACTGAATATATTTATGGGGTATGAAAGATTTCTTTTAATGGAAGAGGTTGTGAAAGAGAGCTTTTCCTTATAATGTATGTGCGTTGTTGCCCTGAGAAAAGACTGTAAAGATATTCTAAAAGAAAATCAAGGAAGAAAAATATTATAACAAGAACACATCTTCAGCCCAGACCTCTCCCCCAAACTCTAGACCTGGATGTCAGCTGACTGCTTAACCTATCCAGTTGGATGAAAATAGACGTCTCAAACTCAACATGTATAGAATTGTCCCTTTTCTTCCCTTAAACATCCTCTACTCTCAGCCTTTCTTATCCCAGGTAATGGGACCTCTATCACCTGTTGCTAAGGTCTAATAATGTGGATTCATCCTTAATTACTCTTCATACATACAGCCAATATGTAAGGAAATCCTGTTAGCTGTACCTTCAAATTATATTTAAGTGTGACCATTTCTCACCAACTCCAGTGCTACCACCCTGGCCCAAGCCATCTCTCCCCTGGAATACAGGCCCAAAATCCTTTATCCAAATAACTTATGGAATATAGCATTTTTTAGATTTTAGAAAATCAGTAAGGTACACATACTATATTGTACACACTGAAGTAGTGAAACATACTGATTTTCCTCTAGTGCTTTTACTGTGAACATATCAATGTTAAGGAAAGGAAAATGATATTAACTCAGAGATGATGTCTCACAGCATATATTTACTAGCTTGCACAAATTTTTTAATGTTAGCAAGATTTAAGGCAAATTTTTTACTTATATTTTAATTGGATCCTATGATGATTATTAAAGAAAAAAGTAGTTATCTCTAGAAAGTATAAATTGAGCTCTTGGCAAATGTGAGCAAAACCAGAAATCAGATTTTTTTAAAGTTACGTGTACATTTGTCTATAGAGTTATAATTAAAAGTATTGTGCTCATAGCCAGTCTGTGATCTGGGGCATATTATTATATCTTCCTATGCCTTAAAACAATGTTTCCTGTAAGTATAAACAAAGTACCATTGACACTGCAGTTTTTGTCCATTTGCTACTTCCAAAAGAAAGGGGTACAAAACAGAAAAGTTATTTAAACTTTAAGCAGTTGGTTAGATATGGTAGTTATAATGAGCTTTGGTATTTTAATATGGGGCTTAAAAATTTTCATCTAAACCAACATTAATTATCTAAGTGTGATATCCTTAGGAGGTCTTTGTTAAGTCCTCCCAAGTATATCCACCATCTCCAAAGGTGACTGAAATCCCTTCTAATAACTCATCTATCAGGGGAACCCACCCCCAATATTTTAACATAGGTTCTTTCTATTTTCCATAAGTGTCGGCTGGCTGAGAAAGAAAGAGAAAGAGTACGAAGAGAGGAATTTTACAGCTGGGTCTACGGGGATGACATCACATATCAGTAGGACCGTGATGCCTACCTGACCTGCAAAACCAGCAAGTTTTATTAAGGATTTCAAAAGGGGAGGGGGTACAAGAACAGGGAGTAGGTCGCAAGATCACATGCTTCAAAGGGCAAAAAGGAGAACAAAGATCACATGCTTCCGAGGCAACAGGACAAGGGCAAAATCACAAACTCCTGATAAGGGTCCAGCAAAGATCACAAGGCAAAGGGCAAAAGCAGAATTACTGATAAGGGTCTATGTTTAGCGGTGCACGTGTTGTCTTGATAAACATCTTAAACAACAGAAAACAGGTTTGAGAGCAGAGAACTGGTCTGACCTCAAATCTACCAGGGTGGAGTTTCCCAATCCTAGTAAGGCTGAGGGTACTGCAAGAGACCAGGGCATATTTCAGTCATTATCTCAACCGCATGAGACAGACACTCCCAGAGCAGCTGTTTATAGGCCTCCCCCAGGAATGCATTCCTTCCCCAGGGTATTAATTATTATTATTCCTTGCTAGGAAAAGAATTTAGCAATATTATCCTACTTGCACATCTGTTTATAGGCTCTTTGCAAGAAGAAAAATATGGCTGTATTTTGCCTGACCCCGCAGGCAGTCAGACCTTATGGTTGTCTTCCCTTGTTCCCTAAAATCGCTGTTATTGTGTTCTTTTTCAAGGTGTACTGATTTCATATTGTTCAAACACACGTTTTACAACCAATTTGTACAGTTAACACAATTATAGTGGTCCTGAGGTGACATACATCCTCAGCTTAAGAAGATAATATGATTAAGAGATTAAAGTAAGACTGGTATAAGAAATTATAAGAGTATTATTTGGGAACTGATAAATGTCCATGAAATCTTCACAATTTATGTTCCTCTGCTGGAGCTCCAGCTGGTCCCTCCATTCAGGGTCCCTGACTTCCCACAACACTCATCCCACCACTGGAGCATTTTTCCTTATATTTAACCTAAATTTATGAAACTACAGTTTATGCCTTTTTAATATTGTCAGATACTCAGGGTTAATGGACACAGTTGTTCATTGTCTCCAGATCCCATACTCCATGTACTCAAAGACACTTTCAGGAGATGACTCACTCTTCGTTGGGCCCAATAATTTATATTTTATTAATCTTTTCTTAGAAATGCTTTTTTTCAACCCACTTAGCAATCTTGTTGACTGGTCCTTTGAACATTCTTTATTTTCCAAATCTGTCACAAATGATCGAGTCAAAGATATATAATAGTCAAATCTGACCCAATACTGATCACGGGGGGGTTTCTTTTAACATGTTTTGTAATCTAAATCATTTCTCTTTGTTGCAAAGTAGAGATTTATGGGCAGCTATTTAATCTCCAGATGTTTTTTCCTCAAATGGCCACATAGTGGGCAGTCAAAAATATTTGTTGAATGGAATGAAATGGAATTTTATATTGGATTTAATTTTTTTCATTCTAAGTAATCCTTCATATGCTTAAATAGCTAAATTTTACTTGTTGGTTCTGATATTCCTTCCCCAAATAATCAAAGTTAATTCAGATTATGGTTTTTTTTTCTTATCCTGATACAGCTTAATATAGCCATTGAAAATATTCTCTAGAAAATTCTTAGTCTAATATACTTCTAAATTTTAAGCATGACACTGAAAAATAGTGAAAAGCATAGAAAAGGAATATGAAAATAGCATTGAAACATTTGGAATTAAGGGGTTTTAACCACTACTAAAGATAGAATATACTGAACCAGAAAACCTAGTCTTGATTTCTACCTCTATTTATGAGGTACATGACTTTGGACTAGTATGAGTATTTATGAGGTACATCACTTTGGAAGAGTTACTGTGCTTTCCACCTCAATTTTTTCATCTGTAAAATTGAGGGAATATTCCCAGCTATCCTTTCTCATTGAGTAGCTTCAAAGATCAGAGATAAGGGATCTAGTGTTTGTGAATTCTGAGTTACTATGAAATGTAAAAGATTAATGTGTTTTGTTTATCACTGTAAATAACCTTGGTGGGGAGAACTTATGTGATTTAAGGTTGCAACTTTTTATGTGTGATGTGAAATATTAAACATATTTTTAAAATAATTTTTTTGAGACAGAGTCTCACTCTGTCACCCAGGCTGCTGCAGCTTCAATCTCTCAGGCTCAAGCAATCCTCCTGCCTCAGCCTCCCAAGTAGCTGGGTGGCTATTTATTTTTATTTTTTGTGGATACAAATTCTTACTGTGTTGCCCAGGCTGGTCTCCAACTCCTGAGCTCAAGGAATCCTCCCACCTTGGCCTCCCCAAGTGCTGGGATTCTAGGCATGAACCACTGCACCCAGCCTAAAAACAATTTTAGCTTGAGGGACCCTAGGTTTTTTTAGGTTATATGACTAGAAATATAATAAGATGTATTTACAGGGCTAATCCAGTGGGCATGATTTGAGCAACACTAAAGTTATCTGATATAGCGTAAAATTCTTGTTTCATTAATGAGACAGACTTGTGCTTCTCAAAGTGTGTTTTATAGAGCATTATTTCTCTGAAATATTACACAGTTGTATGTGTTAAAAAGTTCTTAGGTTAAAAACATTTAAGAACTCCTAGGTTTAGCTAAGTTAAATAGGTTTCTTAACTGTAGGACTTCTCAATACTCCAATGTGCTAACAATATTGCAAATCTCTAAGAGAGGCATATAATGTATCTTTTCCCAAGTTGTTTTAACCATGGGATTATTTGAATCTTGGGATTAGAGTTTACTGGAATCAACTTTAGGTCAGGCTGGGCTAAACTAGGAAGTATGGAGACCATACTCCACAAAACCCAGTATCCCTCACTAGTTAGCTCTCGTTGCCTGGTTTTTGAGACTAATGGGTTGATCTTGGATTTAGGAATGAGGGTTGGGGAGGGCAGAAAGGTGCTGCACAAACTTAGCCAGAAAAGCAGCCATAAGTGGTGGTATGCCTGTATGGACACCATAGGTTTGCTGCAGGGGATTGTTAAAAAACCACTTTTCAAAGACAAAACTCTGGTGTCACAGGGGTAGGAGCAATCCCAGGGCAAAGAAACTCAGAAAAACTTTCTGCAGAACCCAAAGTAAAGGAAGTTAGGGGGACATGCTTTCTGTTCTAGCAATATATAATGAAATCTTATATAACTATTAAACATGTTTTATGGAAAATATTTAATAATTTTGGAAAATACCCATGTTACAAAAATGTTACCTGAAAAGTACAAAGCTGTACCTGCCATTTGACTCCAATTAGATATATAAAATACCTGTCTGCATATGTCTGGATGTGTGTAAAAGTCTGAAAGAAAAAAGACCAAAATAGTAACCATGAGTATATCCTGTTTATGATATTTTGGGCGATTTTCATTGTCTTTTTGTTGTCTTTATGCAGTAATTTTTAAACTGTTCAACTGTACTATCGTTGATAACAGTAATTCATTATATCATTAATTCCTTCAGAGAGGGGGCAGAGTAACAGAACCCCACTCTTCTCAGCAGGAAAGTGAGGATTCTGATTCTTAATCATGTTTATTTTATTTTGGACATACTGAGTTTTAAAAATTCATTGAAGGTTTTATTAACTTCTATTTTTAACCTTTCAGATTTTCCTTTACAATTGAATGTGATAGATATGTCCAATTTTAGCTAGGAAATTTGTATTACGAGAGGGAATATAACATCACTTGGACCAGGAAACAGATTTTTTTTCCCCCAGTGTTGTCAGAAGCCCATTTTAACTAAAATAACATAGGATGTTTATTAACTAAAATAACATAGGATGCTTATCTTAAGATGTAGATTCCTAATCCTTATGACACATTTACTAAATCAGACTTACTAGGGAAAGTATCTCTCAGTCTTTATCTTTATTTATTTATTATTTATTTATTTATTTATTTTTTGAGACACAGGCTCACTCTGTTACCCAGGCTGGAGTGCAGTGGCACAATCTTGGCTCACTGCAACCTAAGTGATTATTGTGCCTCAGTCTCCTGAGTAGCTGGGATTACAGGCGTGTACCACCACACCCAGCTAATTTTTTTTTGTAATTTTAATAGAGACAGGGATTCACATCTGAGTAGGCACACTTAGTCCCCAACACTCAACCTTTTATTCAACCAGCCGTGAGCTGGATGTGAACATGACAGACCCAGTAGGGTTCCAATGCCTGACAACCTGCACCTGTCAGGAAGAGCCCCCTCCTTTCCTGCTCCCCTGCAACACATGGTTATTTTAATAGAGACAGGGTTTCACCATGTTGCCCAGGCTGGTCTTGAATTTCTGGCCTCAAGCGATCTGCCTGCCTCAGCCACCGAAAGTGCTGCGATTACAGGCGTGAGGCACTGTGCCTGGCTGTTCTCAGTCTTTAATATGTACACAAATTACAAGGGGATCTCGTTAAATTGAAGACTGACTGAGTGTGTCTGGAGTAGGACCAGAGACTCTGCATTTCTAACAAACACAGGTAATGTTTCTGATCTGCAGTCCCCACTTTGAATAGCAGGGCTCTTTCTAAAGCATAATGGCAGCTCCAACCCAGCAGAACCATATTCTGGATGGAGTCAGAACTAGCCAAATGTAGGCTATTTAAAATATAGCAATTGTGCCTAGGCATGTGTCCACCTGACTCATGTAAAATAAAAAGAAAAGGCGTTAATAGAAGCCAGATTATAGAACATAATGTTATTAATATGTATCAGGTGCTCTTATGAGTGGCCATATTAGAGAACCAGCCTCATTGTTGCTGTTATTACGCAACATGAGGCTGTGCTGCAATTCCAAGTACCAAGCAGTAAGAAGAAAATTGTTTTCTTTTACTGATTGCTGCATGTTGTCCTGAGGTTTTTCCCCTCATCTCTCTTCTACAGATTTTACAGAGTCTGTGGCTAGTTCAGTCACATTGTTCTTAGTCATGGAAATATTATGGTCTTTCTGATTCTGTGTAGTGATAAGTAAAAAGATTGTTTCTGCTGAGGGGTGAAAAGGTCTTCAAAGTAGTTTGCTTTCTTGTAAACAGTAAGACCTGCAGAGACCCTGAGAAGATGCCTGATATCTCCTTGAAAATTAAATTTCTGCTAGTGTTTTGAAGGAGCGAATTGTCACTTCTCACAGGTTAGGATCTGGTGCTGTGAATTCTGAAAGTTTTCAAGATTTTTGATTTATATTTTAATTAGATCCTATGGTAGCTAGTAAAGAAAATATCATTCTCTCCAAAACGTATAAATGGGCCCTTGGTGATTGTGACCAAAGTCAGAAGTCAGATTTAAGTTACATGGACATTTGTCAATAGAGTTATAATTTACAAGTATTGTCCTCATTGCCAGTCTGTAATTTGGGGCGTATCATTAAATTTTCCTGTGCCTTTGTTTTCTTATCTGTAAGTCAGGGATAGTAATAGTATCTACCTCATTGGGCTGTTGTGAGAATTAGATGCAGGGGTACTTATAAAACTTTTACTGTAGTGCTTGGCACGTAGTAATAAATTAATACATATTTGCTATTACTGCTACTATTGATGTTGAATTCATTTATATAGTAATGATAACATTTCCTACTTAATTCATAAAAAGACAGCCTATGCTGTTTTCTTGTTCTGAGTTTATATGTTTCTCATGATTTTTATTATGGTTCATTACAATTTTAATGTTGTTTTTAACTAACTAGATCCTTTTGAAACAAATTGGTTTGCAAGTGTGAGCTGTTAGGTGCACAGAGAAAAATGAAAATAGAAACTTGCTATTTTATTCTAGGCTTGTTACCAAGTATTTAGAATACTGTGTTTTATTTAGGTGTTTATAGTCTCATTAGACAGTTGTGATTTTAAAATAGAGACCACATCATCTCAACTTCTTTACTGTGAAAATAGTGACAATAGTCTTTTTAGAGATGAATCTGTCTAGATGGGAAATTTACATGATTGATCTGATGAGGGCATCCAGCCTGGGCAGCAGAGCGAGACACTATCTCCAAAATAAAATAAAATAAACAAAATAATCTGACAAGTAGTTTCCCCAGAAAGTCTGATTTAGTAAATGTACCAAAAGGATTTAGAAATCTACATCATAAATAAACATTCTATGTTATTTTAGTTCAGACCCTATTTTAATTCAGACTTCCTATGGGATAAAAACTTCCATTCTTTCTTTAAATAGATTATTTTGGCTTGAGTGCATTTACACCTGTCCCCAACAGCTGGTGGGCTTCTGCTCACCCTAGACGGTGTTCATGCTGCGCTCAGTCCAAGCAGCCCTTATCAGAGAGTCTTCTTACCACTTGCATTCTGGTGCAAAGGACTCATTCCTGGCAGAGCCTAACCTTCATGGGAACCGTTGGCTTAGAAGAGAGGAGAAGGGGAGGCCGAGGCAGGTGGATCACTAGGTCAGGAGTTCAAGACCAGCCTGGCCAACATGGTGAAACCCTGTCTCTACTAAAAATATAAAAATTAGCCAGGCATGGTGGTGCGCACCTGGAATCCCAGCTACTTGAGAGGCTGAGACAGGAGAATTGCTTGAACCCGGGAGGCAGAGATTGTAGTGAGCCGAGATCGTGCCTCTGCACTCCAGCCTGGGTGACACAGCAAGACTCTGTCTCAAAAGAAAAAAAATTATCCTGTCTCCAGGCAGTGTCTCTGAGTCTTTCTAAAACTTTATTAAAAGTTCCTACAATACATAAAGGAGAAATAGGTATGTCACAAAAATTGGGCTCATTGTTGATTAGCAATGTCTATGCTCCACCTTTCACCAGAGATTTAACTTTTTTGCCAATTTTGCTCTTTTTTATTTTTTTTATTTTTTTATCATTCTTGGGTGTTTCTCACAGAGGGGGATTTGGCAGGGTCATAGGACAATAGTGGAGGGAGGGTCAGCAGATAAACAAGTGAACAAAGGTCTCTGGTTTTCCTATGCAGAGGACCCTGCGGCCTTCCGCAGTGTTTGTGTCCCTGGGTACTTGAGATTAGGGAGTGGTGATGACTCTTAACGAACATGCTGCCTTCAAGCATCTGTTTAACAAAGCACATCTTGCACCGCCCTTAATCCATTTAACCCTGAGTGGACACAGCACATGTTTCAGAGAGCACAGGGTTGGGGGTAGGGTCACCGATCAACAGGATCACAAGGCAGAAGAATTTTTCTTAGTACAGAACAAAATGAAAAGTCTCCCGTGTCTACCTCTTTCTACACAGACATGGCAACCATCCGATTTCTCAATCCTTTCCCCGCCTTTCCCCCCTTTCTATTCCACAAAACCGCCATTGTCATCATGGCCCATTCTCAATGAGCTGTTGGGTACACCTCCCAGACGGGGTGGTGGCTGGGCAGAGGGGCTCCTCACTTCCCAGTAGGGGCGGCCGGGCAGAGGCGCCCCTCACCTCCCAGACGGGGCGGCTGGCCGGGCCGGGGGCTGACTCCCCCACCTCCCTCCCGGTCGGGGCGGCTGGCCTGGCGGGGGGCTGACCCCCCCACCTCCCTCCCGGACGGGGCAGCTGGCCGGGCAGAGGGGCTCCTCACTTCCCAGTAGGGGCGGCCGGGCAGAGGCACCCCTCACCTCCCGGATGGGGCGGCTGGCCGGGCAGGGGGCTGACCCCCCCACCTCCCTCCCGGACGGGGCGGCTGGCCGGGCAGAGGGGCTCCTCACTTCCCAGTAGGAGCGGCCGGGCAGAGGCGCCCCTCACCTCCCGGACGGGGCGGCTGGCCGGGCGGGGGGCTGACCCCCCAACCTCCCTCCTGGACAGGGCGGCTGGCCGTGCGGGGGGCTGATCCCCCCACCTCCCTCCCGGACGGGGCGGCTGGCCTGGCGGGGGCTGACCCCCACCTCCCTCCCGGATGGGGTGGCTGCTGGGCAGAGACGCTCCTCACTTCCCAGACGGGGTGGCTGCCGGGTGGAGGGGCTCCTCACTTCTCATATGGGGCGGCTGCCAGGCGGAGGGTCTCCTCACTTCTCAGACGGGGCGGCTGGGCAGAGATGCTCCTCACCTCCCAGACGGGGTTGTGGCCGGGTAGAGGCACTCCTCACATCCCAGACGGGGCGGCGGGCCAGAGGCGCTCCCCACATCTCAGACGATGGGCGGCCGGGCAGAGACGCTCCTCACTTCCTAGATGGGATGGCGGCCAGGAAGAGGCACTCCTCACTTCCTAGATGGGATGGCGGCCGGGCAGAGACGCTCCTCACTTTCCAGACTGGGTAGCCAGGCAGAGGGGCTCCTCACGTCCCAGACGATGGGCGGCCAGGCAGAGACGCTCCTCACTTCCCAGACGGGGTGGCGGCTGGGCAGAGGCTGCAATCTTGGCACTTTGGGAGGCCAAGGCAGGCAGCTGGGAGGTGGAGGTTGTAGCGAGCCGAGATCACGCCACTGCACTCCAGCCTGGGCACCATTGAGCACTGAGTGAACCAGACTCCGTCTGCAATCCCGGCACCTTGGGAGGCCGAGGCTGGCGCATCACTCGCAGTTAGGAGCTGGAGACCAGCCCGGCCAACACAGCGAAACCCCGTCTCCACCAAAAAAATACGAAAACCAGTCAGGCGTGGTGGTGCGCGCCTGCAGTCGCAGGCACTCGGCAGGCTGAGGCAGGAGAATCAGGCAGGGAGGCTGCAGTGAGCCGAGATGGCAGCAGTACAGTCCAGCTTCGGCTCAGCATCAGTGGGAGACCGTGGGGAGAGGGAGAGGGGGGAGAGGGAGAGGGAGAGGGGGAGGGGGAGGGGAAGGGGGAGAGGGAGAGGGACCCAATTTTGCTCTTTACTGTCAGCCCAAAGGTGTCTGTGGAACTTTGTAGATTCTTCCTATGGGATGAAAGCTTTGACAAACAAGGTCTTATTTCTGTGAGTCCAACAACCCTTTTCTTTTGGCTTATAATGAATAGATGGCTAAAACTTTTCTCTAACATGGTTAAAGAAATTTCAGAAACTAATTTCCAGCCCTTTTATTTGCTTTTCTCTCTGATCACTTAAAATTATGATGCATATGTCCCGCATCTGGAGAGAGAATAGGGGGAGAGAGAGACAGGGAGAGGAGGAGAGACCATCTCATAAAACCCTTGTCATTCATCCCTACACTCCAATCTGTGTCTCTAAAAGCCTCTAGGTTTTGCCACCAGAAACAGCCTTCAGAATATTAGAATAATTACATATGTACCATTCTCTTCGATGAACTAAACTCCTAAGCATAGAAGTAATTTAAGACAGTGTTATTTTTAATCATTTAGTCCAACAACAAATGCCAGAACTGGCCTGGGTAATGCCATAGGAACCACCTTGTTTCCTATGAAACAGGAAGAGAATTTGCAAACCTACCTTTACTAAATAATGCTTACATTTTGCTATAGTTACTCTTGGCAAGAAGTTGAGCAGTGGGAGGTGTATATGATAATATTTACATTTACTTCTCTGTGCTTACTCTTAATGTTTTCTGGGTAAAAATGTGCAATTGACTATTTGGGAAACTTCATTTGTGAACACAGGTTATATATGATCACATCCCTGGGGAATATACATATTTAGTAGAAAGTGCCTGGCCAGCATTTCTTACAAGAACTTTCCTGCTCCTTTTTGTGGCTGATTTTACCCCTGACTCCAGGGCCCAGTAGCCATTAGAAAGTACTGTGCTCCTCAGCCCAGTCCAACCATGCCTTTATCCAGCTGTCACTTGCTTCAGTACCTGTACATTCCCTTTCTTTTAGTTTATGCAGAAGGCTGTAAGAAGCAACACGCAAGACATATCTTTTGGTGGGTAAAACATGGACCAATGGTATAAAGATTCTGGGGACATTTTCTAAAAATATATGAACATTCATGGTTGATGTTAATTTTAGTCATAATTCCCCTATGACACCCAGTCTCACCTTCTTCCTGTTCATTCTCCAAGCTACTACCAGAATGGTCATTTCAGCATGCAAACCTGATCTTGGCAATCCTCTGTTAATCCTTCAGAGGCCGCCAGTTTCCACCAGGATAATGTCCAAAATATTTACAAGGCTTTAAAAGCTCCTGCACACTCTGCCTCTATCTCCAATTCCATTTGATGCCCTTCCTCCTGCACCTTCTTCCTGCCTCCCTCGCCCTGTAAGGTCTACAGCGATTCTGATGTTTCAGTCCCCTCTCTTTTCATTCTCCAGAGCCATAGCTCATAGTACTTCTTCTTATGTCATAGAGAAAGCATCACTTCTCAGAGATTTTTATGACGTGTATCCTCCCCAGCCTAGCTTAGCCAGTCCCTCACTCCCCACTCCCATACTCACTAGCATCCTCTGCTTCTTTAAAGCACACATTACCTGGGGAAATTGTTAAAAATCTGCCTTCACTTCTAGAATGTAGATCCCATGAAGGCAAGAGTATGCCCAATGCTTTATAACAAGCTCTTAGCCCATGCTTTGTATAGCTGATGCTCAGTTTCTTGACTGACTGCATAAATGAGTGGATGGAGTAGAAGGAGGCAGGATGCATGGACAGATGGTGGAGGAATTGTATTGCTAGCGCTTCTCTGATTCTTTTTTAGTTTCTAAATTTATACCATTCTAATTCTAAGAATTAATGGTTCAACTGCAGAGAATAGCAGGTATGCATTTGTTTTTATGAAATGTGTATATTGTGTATTTAAGTTGAATATTAGCCAAAGTATCAAGCAGGGAAAGAACAATTAGAAAAATCATGTACCAATGTCTATCCTGGTTATAGTTCATTTTTGGGCAAGGCTAGTCATTCATTTTAATTAACATTTTCTGCATTGGTCAAAATAGCTCCTTTGAAATCAAAGAAAAGTGTTTGAATTTCACAAACATATTTCAATTTCATAGCCTTGCGTTCAACAAGTATCAAGTCTATTCTCAGTTCTCTTTGAGTAACCAAAATACAAATAACAGACATATAATTGCTATTTATATGTGATCTAACAGAACCCTCTTTTATTTAGATGTTTTAGGTAAGTTTTTTATTCATATTTATATTTTTTCTTTTTACAATCCTAAAAACATAGAATTACAAAAAAAGTGAACCAATACAAATGAAAAAAAAATTCATTTCTAATACTTAGATTACCAGTATTAGCATATTGGCATATTGGTGTATTTATCCCTCTTTAGTCCTCTTTTTTGGTTTGTTTTTCTTGTACATGATTGTGATAATAACATAATACTGCTTGAATGATTTGTTCTGCTACTTATTTCACTTAATATGTTCACATAAACTCTAAAGTGTATCAGGGGGTGGGTAGTGTTTTTTCTCTTGATACTTCAGTGGGATGCTCTTAGTAATCCCATACTGGTATGTGTGAGGAAGGAAAATTAGTTAAATAATTTGGTATGGTTATAGAGTAGAGCACACAAAATTGTAAGAACCAATAGCTTCTCAGCACTTCTGGTCTCTAAATTCCTTGGAATGTTTCCCAGTGGATTGTAATGAAGGTATACATGATCATCTGCTGCTAAATTAAATGGTTCTTAGAAACCAAGAACCATTTAATTTAATATTAATAATTTATATTAATAAACCATCTGACATTTTACAAGTTGTTACATGACTAATTCTTTGTGTTGCCATCTTCTAACTGTATGATCTAATCTCTTCCTTTCTCTTCAACCTCATCCCATGCCGCTTTCTTCATTTCTCAACATCCTCCAGCCATTGTGAACTCCTTTCTCTAAATTTTCCAAGCACTTTCTTTGTACTTGCTGCCTGAAACCCTCCCTCTTCCCCAACCCCAATGCTATGCTTTTTGCTTGGAAAGTTTCATTCTTCCCCTTTCAGTTTAAATTGTGCTTCCTCAGAGAGGACCTCTTGATCTCCCTTTTTATAAAACAGGCTCCCGGTGCCAGGAAACCTTTACATCAAGACTCGATTTGCCATTTGATAGTCCTTCATCTGGGAGGGAAAAAAAAGGTGGAGGGGAGCTTGAAAAACTGTCATAATGTCCCTGGAATATGGTACTTTTAAGAGTTGAGCCTATTCCATTTTGGAGATGATTTATATAAGTTACAACAAAAGAAGGGGACAAAAACATGATTGTTCTATGGAGTTTTTATAACTTTCTGTCACAAGAAAGAAAGCACGCTTGTCTACAATTTTGTAATATTTCTAGTAAATAAAAGAGGCACTCCCTGTCTCAGAGCACCAAATAAGGAAAGTGTAATTGGATGTCATTGCTGTCAGTCAGCTGGGCTATAAAAGAGAGAGTGGGGTTGCCTCATCCCCTGGGTATCCACAGTCAGCTGTGTCCCTAGAGCTTCTTTTCTTTCATTGCTGCCCAGCTGGGTATATTGCAAGTATGGATTATAAGAGGGGAAGGGACTTCACTGTTTTAACGTTTGAAACAAAAGGGAAAAAACTCAGAAGTAGTAAGCTAAAAACAACTTGTGCAAACGTTCTGGGATTATTACTTAATTTTAAGAATTTTTGCTAAAAACAATAGGAACATCATTGAAAAAAGAACCCCTTTGAGTGATGACTGTTTCATAGTGTTCTACATCTCCTACTCCCTGCCTTATAAAAATAAAGCTAATTAATTGAAGTTCTGGCAAAGAGAAGGGAGTATTCCTTGGCCTTTGACCAAGAATTCCCCTCACCACCATGAACATTCCCACGCATTTCCCCACCAGTTACTCTCCATGATGTCTTCCTTCCTAACTCTTACCAAAATCTCAAATTCCAGCACTCGTTTATCTCCATATTTAAAGTCTGCTTCTCCTATTAGAATTCAAGCCATGTAAGATCCAGACCCTCAGTCTTGTCTACCCCGTTCACCCTGTCTCCTTAGTGCCCGCCACAGTGGTTGGCATCTGCTTGACCATCAAATATACACTGATTGAATAAATGAATCAATGATTTAAAGAAATCAATTATTTTTTTAAAGTAGATTCTTATGCTTTGTTCCACTTGTGTCCTTTGAGGAAAAGTGTTGAAATACTACCTGGGGTTCTAACAGGATCTTTGCATTCACTTAGTAAACACTTATTGAGTGCCTGTCACCAGGTCAAGCCCTGGAAATGCCACCCAAATAAGACATGATTGATGCCCTCCAGGACCTCAGAGACTAGCAGAGGGACAGACACATGTGTGTAAATAGCTGCAATTCTTTATGAAAGTGTGTAATAGGGGCTTATAAGCATGAACTCTTGAGGTACAAGAGGGAAGAATTTGATTCTGCCTGGGGCAGAATCACTCCACAGAGGCCGTGATATTTATGCTGGGTCTTGAAGGAAGAAGAGATTTTTGGCAGGTTAATTAGCAGGAAAGAGAGCATTGGGTCTGAGACGTGAAAATGAATGGCATGTTTGGACAGCATTGTGTATTTTGGTGGGGTAGATTGTAAACTCTGGCCCAAGAAGTTTGAGTTTGATCTTAAAGGAGCCAGGGAAACTGTTTAAGCAAGGGAGGCCATGGTAGGAAATGTATATTAGAGTGCAACAATGTGCGGAGTTCACTGGGGGTGGGGAGTAGATGCTGTGATTAGAAACCAAACCATTCACTTCCATCATAGGTATTTTCAGTTAAAACAACCTTGATTTAAAGATCATAATAATGTATCTTTCTTAGAGATGAACTTTAGAATTTCATAGAGATGAATAGTTGGCTAGAAATTGGTTGCTCTATTAAAATGTATTTTCCAGATAAAGACTTTTTAAGTTATTTTTGTTGAATTTCAGAAACTTTTGAAAATCATTTTTAAAAAATGTACCCAGATCAAGGTTGCAGTATAAATCACTGCAGAACAAAATTCGTGAATCTTCATGTGAGATATAATTAAATATTTTGGATTCATCCAGATGAATAAAATGACTAGGTCTTTTCCTCCTGCCCTTGTTAAAGGTAATGCCTCTTTATCAATACTTCACACACACACACACACACAAAAAAACTCAAAACCTTTCTCTTGCAGTTCCACGGCAACCTTCAAATGACTTGTTTGAAATATTTGAAATAGAAAGAGGAGTCAGTGCAGACGATGAAGCAAAGGATGATCCAGGTGACACTTACACTCTTAGTGCCATCATAATGACATTTTATTGTTTCTCTCCATGAAAATAACTTTTAAATGTAGATCGTTTGGACCATTTGGGAAAATTACACCTGTTTTCTTTAACAACTCAGATTTTCTTTGTAGTTAAATCAGTTGAGCAAAAATAATTACGAATCATCATTTTCTTTTTTAAAAAAATTTTAAAGTAGTACTTAAACTGTAAAAAGGAAATCATATTTTATAAGTGATGATGTAACATTGTTATAATTTGGCAACACTTGTGTGTTCTATTTTTACAGATGATGCACTATTGTGCTGAGAAAAGATTAATGTAATTTCCCTTTGGTCTTGTGGAAAGAAGCTCTGGTTATATGGATAGGAGAGAACACTTGTTGTCTAGATACCCCTAGTTCATAGATTCATTGTTGTTTTTTGTTGATTTTCTGATCCACTCGTCTTTCTGATTATTTCCTTGTAGGTGTTCTGGTACACAGTTGTAATTTTGACCATGGACTTTGTGGATGGATCAGGGAGAAAGACAATGACTTGCACTGGGAACCAATCAGGGACCCAGCAGGTAAAACCATTTCATTTAACTTTTTCTGGTACACATTTCAATGTGATACTATCTGAAGACTCCACTGCTGCTAATCAAGTCTACTGTAACACATCTCTGTGTTTACTTGATAAAGGTGGTCAAAAAGGACCATGCCTAGCACTTATATTTCATTTCTTTGAGAGAGTTAAATTTGTTAGCTATCAACTAGCACTGTATTATGGGAGACAAGTAGTTAATTAAAAGGTCAGCTAATTTCTCTCAAAAAGCTTGATAAATAAAATATTTAGATTAATTCTTGCAAATAATTCTTAAGTTATTTGTAGCACCCATTCCCGGGAATAAAATAAGTAATATGGTGGTATATCAGCCATGGTAATAGGCATTTCCCAGTTGTTTTTTCTTTGTTTTTCTTTTTCTTTTTTTTTTTTTTAAGATTTGAGTGGTAGTAGAAGGACACAGTGGAAATTTCTATAAAGTTGTGATTATCCCTCTGAAAACATTTCACTCTAACTTGGGTGCTGAAGGAAGTGGTTACAAATCACCACCACTCATTTTATAACAAAAGGTAGATTTAGACATAGTTCCTTGGAACTCAACAGTGTTTTAAATTGCACAATTCCTATTAATCTAAAGTTTTAGTACTCATAAGACATCTTTTCTTCTAGATTCAAGATAGCTTTTCTCCCCTCAGTAGTTAAATCTTTTTTTTTTTTTTTTTGAGATGGAGTCTTGCTCTGTTGCCCAGGCTAGAGTGCAGTGGCACGATCTCGGCTCACTGCAACCTCTGCCTCCTGGGTTCAATGAATTCTCCTGCCTCAGCCTCCCAAGTAGCTGGGACTACAGGCATGTGCCACCATGCCCGGCTAATTTTTTGTAATTTTTAGTAGAGACTAGATTTCACCTTGTTAGCCAGGATGGTCTCGATCTCCTGACCTCGTGATCCGCCCACCTCGGCCTCCCAAAGTGCTGGGATTACAGGCGTGAGCCACCGCGCCCAGCCAGTAGTTAAATCTTTTATGGATAAGGCCTACTTAATGGAAGGGTGAGGAGTTTGGTTTCATTTTTTTTTTCTTTTTATACTCCTGATTCTAGATTTTAAGAAGATACAGAATGTGAAGGAAAAGCTTGTTATTTCATTTATTTTAAAAGCCTAGTTCTTGAATACCATACCGGGTAAGAGCACCAAACACAGAAAAGTTAACTTGAGAGAGCTCATGATATCTTAAACCAGCTCTTCTCAAACTTCACTGTGATTGCAGAGCATCTGAGGGCCTCATTAAAATACAGATTTTCATGCATTTCTAGCAGGCTCCCTGAAGATCTCTATGGTGGTCCTCAACGCACATTTTGAGTAACAAGGTATTAAAAAATTAGTCCAAAAATATATTCTTTACATCCCCTAAGGTTGAAATAGAGATATACTTAAAAATTAAAATGTGAAGTAAATTCCTTAAAATAGGAATATTCAATAAATTCAAATTGGTTCATACATTTCTTTTCGTTGTAAAAGACAATATCATTTAGTGCCTCACACACAGTACTCTCAGTCATTCTTGCATTACTGTCTTACTCATTTAAAGTTAACTCTGAGCAGGACAGCATTATCATTAATGTCACAGATTCTGTGAATAAGAGAGAAACCAACATATCTACATATGTGTGTGTGTGTGTGTGTGTGTATACAATATAAAATACCTATGACAGTCCTAGCTTATTTAAAATCTCATCAATTTTATTTAATTGTAGCAATTAAAATAAATTTATTTAATTGCTACAGAGTTGTAGCAATTTACACTCCTACCAACAGTATTTGAAAACCATCCCCAACAGATATTATAAAAGTATTTTTTTAAATCTCTACAAATCTTATAGGTGAAAAGGAATCTCTTTTAATTTTGCTTTGCATTTCTTCTATTGTGAAAAGTTGATCATGTTTTATCATTCACTCGAGGAGCAAGTAATATTGTCTTTATTTCACAAAGGAAATATTGACACCCAGAGAAGTTACCTGTTTCCTAAGGCCACAGAGCTAGAGAGTGGTGGAATTAAGTCCAAACCAGTCTGTACTACTCATGCAGGCTCCTAGACAGTCCAATACTCAGAACATCTGCAGCATTATTGTGTTTTTGACTGTACCACAGGCTGGCCTCAGTAGGTATGCATGTGGTAGTGTGCATGATCTGATTAGCAGATCACAGACCTGTAGATTAGACTGACTGACCACTGACCTGGAGTAGTTTGCTACAGAAGGAGGGATCTTTGGCAGTCATGTATGACAGAATGGTGAATAATATTTATGGTCATAATGAATGATTCCTTCAAGTAAGGTACATTGGGGAGAGTAATTCATGCTAAACTCAGGAGAATTCACTGCACTTCTATGTAAACAATCTATGTAAAATACTTGAGTTTTAGAATTTAAATACTGTATTTTAGAACCAATTTAGTCCTTTTCAACATTTTTTTATTATTCATTATATTTGTAAATGTTTAAATTTGTTGTGACCCAAATCTCCCTTTCTCTCTGATGGAAAAATGAGAAGAGGGTTAGAAATTAGAATGGTAGACAAAGAAATTTGAAATCGTTATTGGACTGTGTTAGTACAGAGCAAATTGAAAGGAAGAGATGCCTGCTTGAGTGATTGGATAACTCGTGATGATTGGCTACGGTCCCTGGAGGATGCTTTTCTAGATTTGGTCCAGGTTTTTACCAAGAACTTAGATAAGTAGGACATTGAACTTAATGTTGAAGATAAACTGACCAAACTACGGTTGACTCAAATCTGGAGAGGAAAGTGACTATGTGTGCTGATACAACAGCATTCGAAAGATTAGATTAATGGGTCACAATTAAGAAGGTGAAATGTAATGGGGTTGAGTCTAAGTTATGGCTCATAGTCTAGAAACCAGTCACACATCTGAGTGAGGGGGAAGACCTGACATATCACTAAGGGTAGAAGACTTTAGAGTTTTAGTGTGTAATGAAATCAATCTAAGCGAACCTTGTGATGTTGCTGCCAGAAATATGGACCATCTCTATAGAAATATGCTATGTTTCAAGAATGAAAATCCACTTTGGTTAAGTGGTGAATCCACTTTTGAGAATTCTTTTTTTCTAATATGAGAAGAATAGAGTTGGTCACTTAGAAGAGGATGACCTGCATGGAAAGGTATCTCCAAGCTTGTGAGAAACAGGCAAAGGAACCATAACATTTAGCCTGGAGAAGAAATGATGCATCAGGGTTCCTTTTCAAATAATTGACTAGGGTTAGAGTTGTTCTCTGTGACCGAAAGGGGATGAGAATAGGATTGATGGGTAAAAAATACAGGGAGATTCATTTTGGCTCACTGTCATCTAAAAAGAGAACAGGCTGACATGGAAAGAGTGAGTTATCTTGGTGGAAGCATTTGACTGGGTGACATATGGCAAGATATTGTTAAAAGGTTTTGAGCATCAGATAAAAGTTGGATTAGAAAACCTCTAAACCAGCTCTGAGAGCCTGATTCAGAATGGAATGTGGAAATAGTCCCAAGAAATTCAGTGAGCAGGATTCTAGCTTGGAAGGAAGGATGGGAAGACCAAAAGATGGCAGAGAGTTGGAAGGCAGGATATGTGAGGATGGAATTGCAGAATATATTTTTAGAATATGTTGAGAGAATTATAACCCAGCACTGATGGGAAAATACTAATAAAGCTTACCTTTTCATGGCTTTTTCTTCTAGGAAATTCAGGTGGATGGAGTGTATGTGTGTGTGTGTGTGTGTGTATGTGTGTGTCTATGTATGTGTATGTGTGTGTGTATCACATGTGAAGGCCAGAGAAGAATATAAAAAATCGGCTAGACACAGTGGCTCACCCCTGTAATCCCAGCACTTTGGGAGGCTGAGGCGGGTGGATCACCTGAGGTCAGGAGTTCAAGACCAGCCTGGCCAACATAGTGAAACCCCGTCTTTACTAAAAATACAAAAATTAGCCAGGCGTGGTGGCAGGCACCTGTAGTCCCAGCTACTCAGTAGGCTGAGGCAGGAGAATCGCTTGAGCCTGGGAGGCAGAGCTTGCAGTGAGCCGAGATCACGCCACTGTACTCCAGCCTGGGTGACAAAGCAAGACTCCGTCAAAAAAATAATAATAAATAATAATTTCTGTGTATTATTCTAATTACCAAGCTAATTATTTACCTATTTCTATCTAGATTATACCACTTATAAAAGAATATGTGTTTGGATATCCAATTATGGATGATTTTAATGATGTGCAGTTCTAATCCAAGATCCAGATTTGTAAATATTCTTATATGTTAATATTTCTAAGAAAACTCTCAAAACTCAAAACCTTAAGAAATAGCTGCAAAATAAGTGCATTTGCTAGCTGCCTTTCATGGTGCTATTAGGTTTTATCACATTCAGTCACAGTGAGATGTAAAATTAACAATGCCTCTAAGAAATGGAAAATTGTGCTGCTGACAGACATGGTGATACGCTGCAGGTATGTAGCTGTGGCCCTGGGGACACACCCTTCTCCTGTGTGTGTCAAAGCTAGAACTAAGGCCCTTTTCCTGGAACCTTGATCTCTGGAGAACAAGGATTAAGGGCAACTGACTCAGCACTCTGTCTGCCACTGATAGCTACAAGGAATTTGCTTACATATGTATCAAGTATGCCAGCATGTACATACAAGTATGTCTATTTCAGCATTAAAACATTATTTTAAAATACACATAAATGTAAAATAAATCAACAATATAAGTGAAAGCTTTCTACCATCCCTGACTCCCATTCACCACCCGGCAAGATGCAGCCAGTTTCTTGATTATGTTCTCAGAGAGATATTTTTGGATACAATGGCATTCTCTTCTGTGCCTTGCCTTTGTCACTTATTGATACTACCTTAAGAGTTAACAGGAAGAACATGGACTTTGAAGCCAGAATACCTGGTCTGGAACCCAGCACCACCACATACTAGCTTTGACCTTGAGCAAGTTACTTAAATGGGGATAATAAGTACTATCCACTAAACATATGTAAGGCATTTCAAGCAGTGCCTTGCCCAGAGTTACCACTAAAATAGTATTAGCCATTGTGGCTGAAGCATGTCCCCTGTCAGTACATACAGAACACCCTCATTCTTATTTATGGCTGGCTGCTATTCCATTACTCATCAGATGTACCACAATGTATTTAGCCAGCCCTCCACAGAGGAACATAAGTTGTTTCCAGACTTTAGGTAGTTCAGACAATAGTGCAGTGAATAACCCTATACATTCATTATTTAATATATGTTAGACTGTATCTATAGAATAAATTCCTAAATGTGGAATTGCTATGTCAAAAGAGAATTTGTATTTTGAATTTTGATAGATTTTATTAAATTGCCCTTTATAAAGGTTGTAGCAATTTACACTTCTTCCTACAATATTTGAAAACCATCCCCAATATATTATAAAAGTATTTTCAAAATCTTTGCCAATCTTATAGGTTAAAAGGAATGTCTTTTAATTTTACTTTACATTTCTTTTATTGTGAAAAGTTGATCACATTTTCATATATTTGTCATTTTTTTCTCTGATGTTCTTTATTTTTCTTTAGTATTTTTATTGATTTATGGAAGTTTTCTATACAAAAAGAAAAATTATCCTTTTTTAATTTGTTGCAAATATTTAAAAACATTTTTGTTTGTCTGTTTTATGGTATTTTTATCTTAACATGCAAATTTGAAAACTTAAATGTTCTTCAGTAAGAAATTGGCTAAATGGTTATTGGCATACTTGCAGCAATGCAAAGTGTATTTGCTACCATAGAAAAATGGTTATACAAGAAGCAACTTACAACACTGCAAATATAGTATTCGTTTTTTTTTAAAAAGTTCATATTCATGTGCATTTATGTGAATGTATTACATAAGAAAAGTTCAGAAGTCAAAACCTTCACAAATACCTCTAGATTTTGTGAATTGAAAATTTAAAGGCACCAACCACTACAGAATTAAAAATAAATAAACTAACATTTTATAACCCAACTTTCTGGTCAAGTTTTGCAGCATCTATTATTTACCCTCCCTCCCCAAAATTCTTGAGATATTGTGATACTGTAAACTGAATGAATGTTTAATATAATTATATATTTATCACCAGAATTATGAAATCAGAAGTGAAAATTTTAATAGGTAACTTGCTTGACACTGAATCAATTTTTCCCTTAGTTAATGTTCCAACTTGTATCATTTCCTTTATTACAAAGGGAACGAATTCTTCATGGCAAAAAAAAAAAAAAAAAAAAAGCAAAAGCAAAACCTGGTGCACACAGAGTAGCTCTACAGAGGAAAAACAATCATAACCTCATTTATCGTGTTGTAAATTTTAGAGTTTTAAATGCATATGCAAAGAATACCTTGGTGTGTTAGGTTGTCTTGTTTGCAGGTAGCGTCTGGCAGAATGGTATCAGTGTACATTCCACAGGGACTTAATCCTTGTTTTCTCGAAACTTGCAGGTTAACTGTAATAACCTTATATCTTAGTCTTAACCAGAGTACCTGTGATGATTCAAAAGCTGACTTATAGTGAGACATGTAAATATTTTGGCCCAAAATATTGTTTGGATTAGTTTGTGGAGGAAGGGGACAAGGGAAGTGGGAGAAAGATTCTTAAGACATTATGTATTTTTAGTGATTCAAGTACGTGAATCAAGGATCTATTTCCCTGCAGTTTTTTGCTGTATCCTTGGAACATCATTTGTTGATTCAAACATCCTTAAACACCTGCTACCTGCTAGCAGGGTAACACAGAGGTTTGGGGGAAACTTTGGTTCAGACTTTTAAGTTGTTCACAACCTGCTGGGGAGCCCTTAGCACAGAGGCTGGCACATAGTAAGTGCACAGAAATCACCTGTGACCTATAGAGCTCCGACGGGACTTGTTAGAGAAGAAGACACTGGAATAAAAAGTTAATACCAAATTTTATCATGTCTTGTATAAATTAAGCATAAGAAAGAGATGATAGTTTATATCTGTTAACTGAAAACTAAATGGGATTACTACCAAAATAGATACACATGTTCAACATTCCAACCATTTTTCTATGGAAAAACCAGTGTTGAAACATACAGTGTGTTTTCAGTTGACTGAGATAAAATAGCCTGAGGGAATGTCATTTGTACATGGATCAAGTTTCAAAATACTACTTGCAACTTTCTCTCTCTTGAGAAGCAGCACCCCCCACTTCACTGCTGCTTAACCATTTTTTTTCTAATGCAGTTTCCTTAACAACAGAGGGAAGAAAACTCTGTAGCCCTAGGGATCTGAGAACATCATCAAAGTGGTCTATCTAAAGTGAAAGTTTTTATTAATATTTGTGTTCATGTATATATAATAGGACATATTTATAGAATAGATATGATATAGATTTGTTTTACTATAAAGATGTTTTAAATGGCTTACCTCCAAATAAAATTGAAGCTCCAGGAAGACGGGGAGGGTTTCCTGAATACCTCTGTATCTTCCTGGTGTTAGATTTACACCAGTGTGAGAAGCTCTGCCAACTCTGATTTTTTTTTTAAAGAACCTTTACGTTTAGAGATTTTTTTTTTTTTAAGTTGGGGGAGGAGAGAATAAGCAGATATAGGGCCCTTTAAATCACCATCTGCTTTACTGTTCAGAGGTTAATTATCCACCAGAAAATTCTCCCTAGAAATTTAGGGTCAGTTTTACCAAACCACCAAGCCAGATCGCCAGGGGTGTTGGACAACATTATCGTAAACTGGTGAGGGTCACAAGGTGGTGAATGTGTATATGTTGTTGTATGCCTATATGTCTTATCATATTCCATTGGAAATATTCATAGTGTTTGGTTACTAATTATTGTGTGTCTCTGGCATTACTTGTACTTTCCATGAGCAAAGTAAGTGAATGTTTTCTGTAAACACATACCATAGAACTTAAGACAGGCATACAAATAAGTCATATTTTTCTTCTTCAAAAATCTGGAATTCTTTACAAAGAAAAGAAAAAAAAAAAAACTAAAACTCCTGTCCATGCTGCTTGTTCTAGAAAGGGATATTGGCACATACACACAGCCCTGCTTTTCCTATTCCAGGTGGACAATATCTGACAGTGTCGGCAGCCAAAGCCCCAGGGGGAAAAGCTGCACGCTTGGTGCTACCTCTCGGCCGCCTCATGCATTCAGGGGACCTGTGCCTGTCATTCAGGCACAAGGTGACGGGGTTGCACTCTGGCACACTCCAGGTGTTTGTGAGAAAACACGGTGCCCATGGAGCAGCCCTGTGGGGAAGAAATGGTGGCCATGGCTGGAGGCAAACACAGATCACCTTGCGAGGGGCTGACATCAAGAGCGTAAGTAGATCCACAAAGGAGGCAGGACCTGGGACGTTTTCCTTTCATAGGAGAACTCTGGGATCTGAATTTGAAGAAGCCTTGCTGTGTGAATTCAGGCTCAGATAAAGGTTTGGGTTTTTTTCTGGGCCTGATGACTCCATTCAGTGTCTCTTTCTGAGACCACTTTCTGCTGCTTCATCCTTCTTCATTGCAACCTGTGTTCACCACCTCTCCCTAACCCTGGTAAAGATCCAGTTTTTTTTTAATGGAAAAAAAAATCTAGGAATAGAAAAGTTTTTTTGTTTTTTTTAAAGTTGATCAACAGAAACTTCCAAGGGTGGGGTGGGGAGCTTAATTGTTCCTGCTTTCCCTTTCCTTTTAATTCCTTATATTTCAAACTTTTACTACCATAAATTACCCAGGAGATGGTTCTTTTTTCTTTTTTGAAATGTTTCTTTCAAGTTCAAATTTTTTTCTTTGTTTCAGAGATCACAGTTAAGCAGCGTAGGGTGGGAACTCAGAACTACAATTGGAAAGCACTATTCTATTCAGGACAGGATGTGGGAAGTGCTTTGATGGAATATATAAATTTGATCTTAAGTAATCAAGACATAGGTAGCAAAAAAATGGTCTACGACATCCCAACAAAATTATGAATGCATTTGGGAAAATGTCATCTTTATGCTGGTGCTTATGAAACTTGCTGTTGGGAGATAACTATGCCTGTATGTAGGTATAGTTTATAAGAAACCATTTTAGGAAGAAAAGATAGATTCCATTAATACAGTTTTTATCAGAGTACTTGGATTTTGTTTAATTCTTACATATTTTTTCTTAAAACTTTTCTCAGTATTTTTATTGTTTAGAGAAATAAAACAAGATAATAAATCATTTTAAATCATAGCACTTAGGTTTTCTCTTGTTTTATAAGGAGCAAGGATGCTCTATAGAAAATATAATGTAAGAATAATAAAAGTTTTTGGTTTTTACATAGGTAAAACAAGTGTGATTGGATTATGGATTTTGATTCTATTCCATTTTCAGCAAGAAAGCGATGTTAACCAAAAAGGAACTAAGAAACATCCAAGATAGGCTGTGTGATTATGATCTTTCAGATCTTTGGCTCCTAATATCTGTTCCTTTATATTCTATCACACTCTTCTAACTTTGGTAATCCTTGACAAAAGTGTCCACTTTATAAACAATCCTAAATCGAATTGTTCTGTAGCTTAGAATGGCTTTTTAAAGAGTAATTGATTCTGAGTAATGTGGTCTGATGAACAGTTTGATGATTTCAGTTTCTACTGAAAGAGTAGCTTCAGTGATACTGGCAACTATATTCTGTTTTTTTCCTCCTGCAAAATAAGTTTAAAATTGGTTTGGGGGAAGGTTTACCTTTATTTTTGCTTAATAAGGAGGCATTAGAAAGGGGCAGAGGAGGCTTGACTGGTGTGTGCATTCTCTCCCTAGGTCATCTTCAAAGGTGAAAAAAGGCGTGGTCACACTGGGGAGATTGGATTAGATGATGTGAGCTTGAAAAAAGGCCACTGCTCTGAAGAACGCTAACAACTCCAGAACTAACAATGAACTCCTATGTTGCTCTATCCTCTTTTTCCAATTCTCATCTTCTCTCCTCTTCTCCCTTTTATCAGGCCTAGGAGAAGAGTGGGTCATTGGGTCAGAAGGAAGTCTATTTGGTGACCCAGGTTTTGCTGGCCTGCTTTTGTGCAATCCCAATGAACAGTGATACCCTCCTTGAAATACAGGGGCATCGTAGACACATCAAAGCCATCTGTGGGTGTTGCCTTCCATCCTGTGTCTCTTTCAGGAAGGCATTCAGCATGCGTGAGCCATACTATCCTCCATCCTGATTACAAGGTGCTCCTTGTAGCAAATTATGGGAGTGAGTTACGGGAGCAGTTTTTAAAAGAAATCTTTGCAGATGGCCATGATGTTATGTGTTCGGTGTTGTACCATGAGTAGTATTGACTTCCCTTGAGATATGGTGTACAGTATGCTTGTGAAATTGACTTACCCTCTTCACTTAAGTTAGTTCTGGCCTGACCTGAACTCTGACTTTTACTGCCATTCACTTTATAAAATAAGGGTGTGTAACATATCAAGATACATGTATTTTTATCTGTTTTTTTTTTTTTTCCTGTTAAAGACAATTATGTAGAGTGGGCACGTAATCCCTCCTTAGTAGTATTGTGTTTTGTGTAAATGTGCTATTGATATTAAGTATTTACATGTTCCAAATATTTACAGACTCTAGTTGCAAGGTAAAGGGCAGCTTGTGATCTCAAAAAAGTACATGGTGAAATGTCATCCAGTTCCATGACCTTATATTGGCAGCAGTAGGAAATTGGCAGAAGTGTTGGGTTGTGGTAACGGAGTGATGAATTTTTTTTTTAATGGCCTTGAGTTTGATCTCTGCAAAGGATAGGAAACCTTTAGGAAGACAAGAAACTGCAGTTAATTTAGAACTGTCACTTTCAAGTTACACTTTAAAACCACAGCTTTTACCATCATAACATGGCTCTGGTAATATGTAGGGAGCTTTATAAAAGTTTTGGTTGATTCAGAAAAAGGATCCTGTTGCAGAGTGAGAGGAAGCATAGGGGAAACTCCATTGGAACAGATTTTCACACAACGTTTTAAATTGATATAAGTTTAGGCAGTTGTAGTTCATAACTTATGTTGCTCATGTTGTGCTGTGTCAGGATGGGATAGGAAGCAAGTCCCGTGCTTAGAGGCATGGGATGTGTTGGAACGGGATTTACACACACTGGAGGAGCAGGGCAAGTTGGAATTCTAAGATCCATGAACCCCCAACTGTATTTCCTCCCTGCATATTTTACCAATATATTAAAAAACAATGTAACTTTTAAAAGGCATCATTCCTGAGGTTTGTCTTAATTTCTGATTAAGTAATCAAAATATTTTCTGCTGTTTTTGCCAGGAATCACAAAGATGATTAAAGGGTTGGAAAAAAAGATCTATGATGAAAAATTAAAGGAACTGGGATTATTGAGCCTGGAGAAGAGAAGACTGAGGGGCAAACCATTGATGGTTTTCAAGTATATGAAGGGTTGGCACAGAGAGGGTGGCGACCAGCTGTTCTCCATATGCACTAAGAATAGAACAAGAGGAAACTGGCTTAGACTAGAGTATAAGGGAGCATTTCTTGGCAGGGGCCATTGTTAAATTAGAATACTTCATAAAAAAAGAAGTGTGAAAATCTCAGTATCTCTCTCTCTTTCTAAAAAATTAGATAAAAATTTGTCTATTTAAGATGGTTAAAGATGTTCTTACCCAAGGAAAAGTAACAAATTATAGAATTTCCCAAAAGATGTTTTGATCCTACTAGTAGTATGCAGTGAAAATCTTTAGAACTAAGTAATTTGGACAAGGCTTAATTTAGGCATTTCCCTCTTGACCTCCTAATGGAGAGGGATTGAAAGGGGAAGAGCCCACCAAATGCTGAGCTCACTGAAATATCTCTCCCTTATGGCAATCCTAGCAGTATTAAAGAAAAAAGGAAACTATTTATTCCAAATGAGAGTATGATGGACAGATATTTTAGTATCTCAGTAATGTCCTAGTGTGGCGGTGGTTTTAAATGTTTCTTCATGGTAAAGGTATAAGCCTTTCATTTGTTCAATGGATGATGTTTCAGATTTTTTTTTTTTTTTTAAGAGATCCTTCAAGGAACACAATTCAGAGAGATTTTCATTGGGTGCATTCTCTCTGCTTCGTGTGTGACAAGTTATCTTGGCTGCGAGAAAGAGTGCCCTGCCCCACACTGGCAGACCTTTCCTTCACCTCATCAGTATGATTCAGTTTCTCTTATCAATTGGACTCTCCCAGGTTCCACAGAACTGTAATATTTTTTGAACAATAGGTACAATAGAAGGTCTTCTGTCATTTAACCTGGTAAAGGCAGGGCTGGAGGGGGAAAATAAATCATTAAGCCTTTGAGTAACGGCAGAATATATGGCTGTAGATCCATTTTTAATGGTTCATTTCCTTTATGGTCATATAACTGCACAGCTGAAGATGAAAGGGGAAAATAAATGAAAATTTTACTTTTCGATGCCAATGATACATTGCACTAAACTGATGGAAGAAGTTATCCAAAGTACTGTATAACATCTTGTTTATTATTTAATGTTTTCTAAAATAAAAAATGTTAGTGGTTTTCCAAATGGCCTAATAAAAACAATTATTTGTAAATAAAAACACTGTTAGTAATACCAGTTGTCTATTCTTGTTTTTTGAGTTTTGTTTTTTTTTGACTTGGAAAAAAGCATTGAGGTAGTTAAATGATGTTTCACAAAAGTCATAGTAGAATCCCTTTTACTGTTTGGATGGTGGGAACAAAGATGTTGCCTGCAGTATTATACTTTCTAGGTTATAAAACATGAGACACTTTTTTTTTTTTATCAGCATGAACAGGGAAAGAGATCAGAAGATCACTATAACCCATGCCATGCCTTAGTAAATTGCTTTAGTTATGTTTTATTATCATTTCGTTGTAAACATTTGCTTTAAATTCTTTTTTGTTGTTGTTCTTTTTTTTGAGACAAGGTCTCTCTCTGTCTCGCATGTTGCAGTGCAGTGGTGCAATCATAGCTCACTGCAGCCTCAAACTCCTGGGCTCAAGCAATCCTCTGGTCTCAGCCTCCCAAGTAGCTGAGACTACAGGCACATGCCACTACTAGACCTGGCTAATTTTTTATATTTAATTTTTTTTT
Organism: Pan troglodytes; assembly: GCF_028858775.2. NCBI lineage: Eukaryota > Metazoa > Chordata > Mammalia > Primates > Hominidae > Pan > Pan troglodytes. Next base: position 107,424,031 of record NC_072401.2, read on the forward strand.
TTTTGTAGAGACAGGGTCTTGTTATGTTGCCCAGGCTGGTCTTCAACTCCTAGCTTCAAGCTATCCTCCCACCTCACCTTCCCAAAGTGCTTGGGATTACAGGTGTGAGCTACTGTGCCCAGCTGCTTTCAGTTCTATTATGGAAAGGCAGATTAAGCTATAAGTAAATATACAAATATGTGAATTATAAGTGAAAAGTCTTTTTTTACTGTAATTTTGTTAATTTATAACACTTTACTCATACTCTAATAACCTTTCCTGATGGAGAAAACAACTACAAAGAAAAAATTTTAAATTATACAAGAATAAAAATTAGTCCTCATGCAGAATTACAGAGAATATACTCAATAGTTTCTCTCTTTCCAATATGCAGAGAACTCTTAGCTGGGGACATAAAATCTTGGATAAATACATAATTCAAGCAAAAAGTAAGGAATAACTTATCTCAGAGATCCTTCATAATCATCCCTCAGAGATCTGAGAAAGTTCAGGTTTTCTGAGTATGTTAATTAAGAAGTTAAACCTCTTCTGAAACCTATTTAAGGTTGTGGGTTGGGAGGAGCAGATAATGATGAGATTCCAGGGTGTAGTTCATTGATATAGTCAGCAGATTTTCAAATACCCATGTGTAAGGAAAGGGAGGGGGGCTCTAGGGTCAGACAGTGGGAGATTTCCCCTTTTAGTGTTTCAGTCTTGAGAGGGAGGTGGACATTTATCAAAGTCATATGAATTAATGCAAAATTGCTGTTCTGAATAAGTAGGCGGTGTTTTGAAGGTTCTGGAACCATGGTGGATTTCAAGACTCTCACCCATTGCTTTTCATTTTAAGGTGCATGGGAAGCACCTGGAATCTTGTTAAAATGCAGCTTTTGATTTAATGAATCTGGAGTGAGGCTTGAGATGCTTCATTTCTAACCAGTTCCCAGGTGATGCCTATGCTGCTTGTCCTGGTTCCACAATTTGAGTAACAAGGCCTTAATGGTAAGTGTACTGAGGGAGATTAGGGCCTTCATCTTCATTAACATTCACGGCTGGAAGGCCTGAGGGCCCATAGTTGCAAGATCTGGATTCGTAAAAATTTACAAAGTCCCAGTGTATTTTTTTTCTTTCAAAAACTTCTTTTCTGAGCATGGAATATTTAAACTTGCCCACCTGGTGCAGAACATTGCTTTTTAAACAACTGGCAGGGCCTTCGGAATAAGGAAGTTATAATTGAGGACACTTAAATATAAGTGAGGCAGTGATCCAGGAAGCCTGTATTTTAAAAGACAAAGGGACATTCACAAATTGGAGAGCATTGCTTTTCAGGGCTCCAGGACTCAGAAACTTGAAAGCAATCTGAAATTCCAGTAAAGGTGAGTTCCAATTTGATTTTTCTGGGATTAATTCATTAAAAGCTAAAAACTGAGGCCTCACTCATAACCTGTATGTAATTTCGAGGAGTATAGATGACCGACCCTGGAGGCTCTGTTCTGTTGTTTTACGCAAATCTTCATTTTCTGGACCAAGCCCCACTCTGGTGTTCGGGATCTGCTTGCAGACACTCGTGATTTGTAGGGTCATCCAAAGCAGTTTTCTCACCTGCAGGCAGTTTTCATCCTCAGGGGACATTTGGTAATGCATAGAAACATTTTTGGTTGTCACAATGCGGGGGTGCTATTGGTATCTAGTGTTTAGATATGTTTCCAAACGTCTCATAAAGCACAGGACAGCTCCACACAATGAAGAATAATCTGGCTTCGAATGATAATACTGTGGTCAAAATCAATGATTTCCAAACAGTAGTCCCCAAACTAGCCGCCTCAGTACTGGAAACATGTTAGAAATGCAAATTCTTTGCCTCCATGTCCATCCAACAGCATCAGAAACTTGAGGTGGAGCCCCTGCAATCTGGGTATAACAAGTTCTCCAGGTAACTTTGATGTGCCTTAGTTTAAGATTCTTTCCTTATTAATGTTTTCTGTTTTTCATCATCTATTTAGAAAGTGACTTACATGAGACCAATTTTCCAGTGCCTTGCTACCACTGCTATTTCACTCCCTAACTCTGAACTAGCATCACTATTCTACCAAAAGTGCTCTTTTGAAGTCTGCTTATTAACTTGTATAATTGTGTATAAGTTCCAATGTTTAATCCACATGTATCATTACATAAGCAGCATTTGGCAGTGATGAGCACATCTGATATTCCTTGATATCCTCTTCTCCCTTGGCTTTCTTGAGCCACATTCCCACATTTCCAACTGTTTACTGGAAAGGTGCAAGGAGATTCCATAAAGGAGCTCCAAACAATATTAATTACAGCTTATTATTAATCTACCCCTCTTTCTCCCCGAAGCCTGCTTGACCTTGCTAATTCCTTCCTTCTTTGAATAAAAGCACTAACATCAATTTCATTAACCTTTGAAATTTGTCACTGGTTTTCTGTTTTTATTTTTCTTTTATTTTTATTTCTTCAAATCGTTGACAAATTCTAACTGTTCTGCCTCTGAAATAGTTTTCCCCCAGCCCACCAATCAAAAATGCAAAAATACAGGCGAACATTTTTTAAATTTTAAAGAGAATGGGTTTTCTCCGATGATTTAATTCATCAGGTGTTTTAAATGATTGGTCAATAGCACTGCTCTCCTGCATGTTTCTTGCAGTGCTGTTCACCATAGCCAAGATACAGAATCAACCTAAACTATCAACAGATGAATGGATAAGGAAAATGCTGTCCATACACACAATATAGTACTATTCAGCCATTAAAAAGAATGAAATGCTGTCATTCATGGCAACATGGATAAGCATCGTGGACTTACGTTAAAATAGGCACAGAAAGAAATATCACATGTTCTCACTAATGTGGAAACTAAAAAAATGAGCTCATGGAAGGAGAGAGTGGAATTGTTCATATTAGAAGCTGGGAAAGAGAAAAACATTGGTTAACAAATACAAAATTATAGCTAGACAGGAAGAATGGGTTCTAGTATCCTATAGTACTGCAGGGTGAATATAGTTAAGAATTTATTGTATATGTTCAAAAAGCTAGAGGAGAGGATTTTGAATGTTCCCAACACAAAGAGATAAGAAATGCCTGATGTAATGGATAGCCTAACTATCCTGATTTGATCATTACACATTGTATACATGTATCGAAATATCACTCCCATACTCCATAATATGTATAATTATTATGTGTCACCTAAAATTAATAGGGGAAAAATAGTACTGCTGCATCCCCTCTCATGAAGTAGTCTTCTTTTGCATCCAGAAGCCATAGATCAAGCTTGTCAATCTGCCTGTGGCCCAGGATGGCTTTGAACGCAGCCAACACTAATTCATAAACTTTCTTAAAACATTGAGTTTTTTGTGATTTTATTTTATTTATTTTTTTTTTTTTAGCTCATCAGCTATCATTAGTGTTAGTGTGTTTTATGTGTGGCCTAAAACAGTTTCTTCCAATGTGACCCAAAGAAGCCAAATGTCTATGGCCTTGGACACCCCTGCCATAGATGTAGAGCAGAAGTTTTATATGTATTTTCATATGTATTTTTGTAAGCTCCTTCAAATCTATTATTAAATAATATAATTTTTAAAGAAAAAATTTGGTTATTGCAGGGCTGAACTCACTGTCAAATTATCTGAAAAGCAGACAAGTAGCAGAGAGCAGAAAGCTTAACATACTTAGTAATAAATTTTAAAATATCCATTTTTCTTTTTTAAAGAAAGCAAATGCACAGCCATGAGCTGCTCTTTCCAGCCTTATCAGTCAGAGTGTAGTCAGTGGACCAGTAGTGCAAGCACCACCTGGGAATCATGGGCCCACCTTAGGCCTAATGAAGTAAAATCCACTTATAACAAGATTCTTAGGTGAGTTGTAGGCCCATTAAGTTTTGCAAAGTACCACTTTAGAGTACTGTGTAACACTTTTCTATTAACCTTAGCTTTCTCCCACATAGGAACACCCATGAAACAAATTTGCCCAACTAAGGTAGATGGGCAGATGGTAAACCATGCTTTAGAGTGGTGGGTTCTCAAAGTCTGATGCTGGAATCAGCAGCTTCAACATCACTAGGGGACTTGTTAGAAATGCAGATTCTCAGGCCCATCTTAGACTTACAGAATCAAACTCTGCAGGTGAGGCCCAGCAGTCAGGGGTTTTCACCATACATCAGTAAATCTGATGCATACTGAAGCCTAAGAACCACTGCCTTGGAGACGGCGGTGCTGGATCATAGACAGGTACGGAAGTTCCCTGCCTCCTGCCTCCGTATGGTTTATTGAGTACCTACCAACACCAGCACTGCTGGAGCCACCATCAGCACCTGCAGGTATGAGGTTCAACATGGTTGCAGGGCTAATGTATAATTAGGAGAACTTGAGTCGACGTTATTTCATTGGTAGTCTGAATAACATTTTTTATATGCACAGAAAATGTATAGCTTTCAAAGTGCTTTCCACAATATTTCATTTAACCCTCACTGCTATCCAAGGGTGCAGATATAATTACCTCCCACAACAGATGAGAAAACTGAGTTTGAGAAGGATTAAGTGACTTGTGAAAGCCCGTAGTGTTATTAAGGGCCAGGGCTAGTTTTGGAACCCACAAAGCACAATTGCTAAGAGATCTTCTCTCAGCAGTTTGAAAGTTAGAGAAGTTTCAAATGTAGCTGAAAACTCCAAAATGTTTTCTACCTTGTGGAAAATACATTTCAGACATTCAGATTAATGAAGAAAAACCCATGAAAAAATTCACAACTTCCTCTTTGAAGGTTCAACAGTAACAACAAAAATAATATATGTACATATAGAGAGAGAGATAAAGCAAATGAGGCAAAATGTTAACATCTGGTGAATCTAGGTAAAAGATTTATGAGTTTTCATTGCACAATATCTGCAACTTTTCTTTGAAAAGTAAAATCCACAAAGCTTTCAATATTTATCTGTGTGCCCAAGTAGATTAGACTCTATACTTCTTCCTTATCATTGTGTATGTCTTCAGGCCTTCTGTGAAATAGCTTCTAAGTACGAAAGAACTTATCTACGCTGCACTGAGAGAAAGCAGGGAACAGACAAATGAGTAACAAGCAAGGTGCAATTACAACTTCTTTCTTTTTGCAGTGAAGCTTACCATTGATGCTAATATTCTTCACCGGGGTAAATAGTTCACTATCAAAAGGGCAATTTTTTGTTGCAATTTTTATTAATAGGATTGTGTTCTGTTTAACCCCAGGCATAAGCCCAATCTCACAGAGAAGTTCTAGGGAGTTTTTGAGAATCTGGCTGTTAATGTGTTGCTTTGACCCTTGCGCTGTAATTCTCACTGTCGCCAGTAACCACACTGGGCTGCATCTCAGCACATTTCAAAAACTGTTCTTCTACTTGTACATCACTTTCCTCAGGTTTCACAGCTCATGTTTCTTAAAGACTTTTCGATTAAATACCAGATTGGGAAGAAATAACTAGAAAGACCATTATTGAAACAACTAGGGAAATTCAATTTAGATAATAGCATTTCTGTCAAAAATGAATGATTATGAACCCAGTTAAAAGTGGGTTAGGGGCATGATGAATGATTACTTGCCCCCAACCCACTTGTAAGAAGTGATCCTGCCACACTGTGCTTGAGTCCTCCTGACTTTTTCTATTCCTATGTGAACAGCAAAGAAATTGTGATAAGAGTTACCAAATGTAGATGGTTTTACAGTTGACAAATACTAAGATAAATGAGATATTAAATGGTATTTAATATCTCTAAATACCATCTAATATCTCATTTAACCTCATTTGATGAAAATGATTTCCTCATTTGACTGTAGTGCTTTCATGTAGGTAGTAAGTCCCTGATTTTATAGAACATGGAATATGAGAGTCATTGAGTTAACCAAATTTCCAAAGGTCACTTGGGTAGTAGGTACCAGTGCTGGGATTCAAACTAGGGTCTGATTTAAAAGTTCTTCTAATCTATGCAGAACAATAGTGGCAAGTCATAAGAACTCTGCAGGAGTGTGGGGTAAGGTCAGGAACAGAAAAAGGGACCCAGGGAACTTAGTGAACATCTTTGCAAATGCACAAAAGTCATAAATACTTACTGTAGAATATTGAGAAAATTTTAAAAGATGGAAGAAAGGAAGGAGGAAGGGAAGACAGAAAACCCATTATATCTCAATCTGGAAATAGTCATTGCTGACACTTTTGTATATATACTCTCAGATTTTTTCCTTTATTTAAACCTATCCAAACCTACATGTAAAGGCTTGTAACTAACAAGGCTTCATGAATAGCTTGTGATAGTGAATACGTCTCATGAGATCTGATGGTTTTATAAAGGGCAGTTCCCCTGCACACACCCTTTTGCCTGCCACCTTGTAAGACATGCCTTTGCTCTTCCTTTGCCTTCCACCACGATTGTGAGGCCTCCCCAGCCATGTGGAACTGTGAGTCCATTAAACCTCTTTTTCTTCATAAATGACCCAGTCTCAGGTATGTCTTTATTAGCAGCGTGAGAGCAGACTAATACAAACTTGCCTCTACTACTTCATTTTAATGGCTGCATAGTATTCTATTGAAAGGATTAACCATAAACATTAAACTGTTTCTCTGGGATTTTGGACTGCCTCTCTAGCCAGGCCTTTTAGGGATTCCAGAAGACTAATTATGCTGCAGGAAATGATTCACGATCTATTTGTAATAGCTGGCTCTTTCCTTTCCTCACTCGCTCCAGTGAACCATGGAAGCATTCCCTGGGGGCCTGGTGTTAGCTTCCCAGAAAAGCCAGACCGGAGTACTTGGTCAGCCTTTAGAAATAGAAATAGAGAAGAAACATTCCAATAGGAATCTTCCTAGATTCAAAAACATTTCATTTTAAAACAACAGAAGAAAAAGGGCAACAAAATTTCCTGCTTCCTCCCAGCTGTTCAGTGAGCCATTGGAAGGGGAAGAAGCAAAGCACAGTCATGGAAGTTGCTGAGTTTGCATCATAGTTGAGCTCGTTGTGCCATTCTTCTAAGTTTTTGGTAACTAAAGCATTATAATATTGAGGCTAAAGTTAAAGTTTAGATGCCTTTGTGGATAACTCAGCTTCATTCTGGAAGCCTACCATAGAAGGCAGAATACCTGTAAGCCAAATTGGAGGTAGAAAATCTCCAATTTGGAGATTTTCTAAATCTCTAAAAAAGAGAATTCTTTATTAAAATGTCACTAGATCCAGGAGCTTTTGCATAATATATGAAAACAAAATAAGGAAAAACAAAAACAAAAACGCTTGCTTTAATCTGCTTGGAAATGTGTAGAGTTTTAGCCTTGACAGTGTTCAGCTAACAAAAGAGGGATTTTTCAACAGAGTTTCAAGTGGTTTGGAAGGGAGATTTGTCCCCTTCCTGTGGGGTTCCTATAGTGAGCTTTCCTTGTGCATTCTCAGTCCACGACATATATCACCTCCTGGCTCTGGCTTTGTGTCCTTCAGCTCTCCTCAGCACACATGGCTGGCTGGTGTCAAAGTTTAGAGGCCTGTATGGAAAACTCAGCTTAGGGATCTAACTCTTCCATCAGTGAGGATTCTTTCCCGCTGATTCAGCTTTAAGTGCTTCTAGACAACACTTTAGCAGGCAGGCCTTCCTTTTTTTTTTTTTTTTTTTTTTTGACAGGGTCTTCTGCTGTCACCCAGGCTGCAGTGAAGATTATGACTCACTGAAGCTTCACCATCCTGGGCTCAAGCAATCCTCCCGCCTCAGCCTCCCAACTATTTAGGACCATAGGTGCATGCCACCACACCCTAACTAATTTTTGTATTTTTTGTAGAGATGGGATTTTGCCATGTTGCCCAGGCTGGTCTCAAACTCCTGAGCTCAGCCCACCTTGGCCTCCCAAAGTGTCGGGATTATGGGTATGAACACCACACCACCCTGCCAAGCAGTCCTTCCTAATCAGTTGGAGCTGGCATTAAACACTGATACCCATTAGCCATTCTAGAGCTGAAGCTGGTACTTTGATATACAAAACAACACTCTACGTAGTTATATGGCTCTTTCAAAGGATCCCAACCTCTTGTGCCAAACTCAAGCACTCTTTTTGATTCAGAGAACTGATCCCGGTCATTTCACTCCATTTTCCCTCATATTATATAGTTTGATTTTCCCCAAGAAGAGTAGATGCCTCTTTACAAATCGAAGGTCCTGGTTTTCTTTCTTTTTTAATTTTTTAAATTATACTTTAAGTTCTAGGGTACATGTACACAACCTGCAGGTTTGTTACATATGTATACATGTGCCACGTTGGTGTACCATGCTATTTTGGTTACTGTAGCCTTGTAGTATAGTTTGAAGTCAGGTAGTGTGATGCCTTCAGCTTCGTTCTTTTGGCTTAGGATTGTCTTGGCAATGAGCATTCTCTTTTGGTTCCATATGAACTTGAAAGTAGTTTTTTCCAATTCTGTGAAGAAAGTCATTGGTAGCTTGATGGGGATGGCATTAAATCTATAAATTACCTTGGGCAGTATGGCCATTTTCATGATATTGATTCTTCCTACCCATGAGCATGGAATGTTCTTCCATTTGTTTGTGTCCTCTTTTATTTCCTGGAGCAGTGGTTTGTAGTTCTCCTTGAAGAGGTCCTTCACATCCCTTGTAAGTTGGCTTCCTAGGTATTTTATTCTCTTTGAAGCAATTGTGAATGGGAGTTCACTCATGATTTGGCTCTCTGTTTGTCTGTTATTACTGTATAGGAATGCTTGTGATTTTTGCACATTGATTTTGTATCCTGAGACTTTGCTGAAGTTACTTATCAGCTTAAGGAGATTTTGGGCTGAGACAATGGGGTTTTCTAAATATACATTCATGTCATCTGCAAACAGGGACAATTTGACTTCCTCTTTTCCTAATTGAATACCCTTTATTTCTTTCCCCTGCCTGATTGCCCTGGCCAGAACTTTCAACACTATGTTGAATAGGAGTGATGAGAGAGGGCATCCCTGTCTTGTGCCAGTTTTCAAAGGGAATGCTTCCAGTTTTTGCCCATTCAGTATGATATTGGCTGTGGGTTTGTCATAGATAGCTCTTATTATTTTGAGATATGTCCCATCAATACCTAGTTTATTGAGAGTTTTTAGCATGAAGAGCTGTTGAATTTTGTCAAAGGTCTTTTCTGCATCTATTGAGATAATCATATGGTTTTTATTTTTGGTTCTGTTTATATGCTGGATTATGTTTATTGATTTGTGTATGTTGAACCAGCCTTGCATCCCAGGGATGAAGCCAACTTGATTGTGGTGGATAAGCTTTTTGATGTGCTGCTGGATTCAGTTTGCCAGTATTTTATTGAGGATTTTTGCATCGATGTTCATCAGGGATGTTGGTCTAAAATTCTCTTTTTTTGTTGTGTCTCTGCCAGGCTTTGGTATCAGGATGATGCTGGCCTCATAAAATGAGTTAGGGAGGATTCCCTCTTTTTCTATTGATGGGAATAGTTTCAGAAGGAATGGTACCAGCTCCCCCTTGTACCTCTGGTAGAATTCGGCTGTGAATCCATCTGGTCCTGGACTTGTTTTGGTTGGTAGGCTATTAATTATTGCCTCAATTTCAGAGCCTATTATTGGTCTATTCAGGGATTCAAATTCTTCCTGGTTTAGCCTTGGGAGGGTATGTGTGTCCAGGAATTTGTCCATTTCTTCTAGATTTTCTAGTTTATTTGCATAGAGGTATTTATAGTATTCTCTGATGGTAGTTTGTATTTCTGTGGGATCAGTGGGGATATCCCCTTTATCATTTTTTATTGCATCTATTTGATTCTTCTCTCTTTTCTTCTTTATTAGTCTTGCTAGTGGTCTATCAATTTTGCTGATCTTTTCAAAAAACCAGCTCCTGGATTCATTGATTTTTTTTGAAGGGTTTTTGTGTCTTCATCTCCTTCAGTTCTGCTCTGATCTTAGTTATTTGTTGCCTTCTGCTAGCTTTTGAATGTTTTTGCTCTTGCTTCTCTAGTTCTTTTAATTGTGACGTTAGGGTGTCAATTTTAGATCTTTCCTGCTTTCTCTTGTGGGCATTTAGTGCTACAAATGTCCCTCTACACACTGCTTTAAGTGTGGATTCTGGTATGTTTTGTCTTTGTTCTCATTGGTTTCAAAGAACATCTTTATTTCTGCCTTCATTTTGTTATGTACCCAGTAGTCATTCAGGAGCAGGTTGTTCAGTTTCCACGTAGTTGAGTGGTTTTGAGTGAATTTCTTAATCCTGAGTTCTAGTTTGATTGCACTGTGGTCTGAGAGACAGTTTATTATAATTTCTGTTCTTTTACATTTACTGAGGAGTGCTTTACTCCCAACTATGTGGTCAATTTTGGAATAAGTGTGATGTGGTGCTGAGAAGAATGTATATTCTGTTGATTTGGGGTGGAGAGTTCTGTAGATGTCTATTAGGTCTGCTTGGTGCAGAGCTGAGTTCAATTCCTGGATATTGGATATCCTTGTTAACTTTCTGTCTTGTTGATCTGTCTAATGTTGACAGTGGGGTGTTAAAGTCTCCCATTATTATTGTGTGGGAGTCTAAGTCTCTTTGCACATCCCTAAGGACTTGCTTTATGAATCTGAGTGCTCCTGTATTGGGTGCATATATATTTAGGGTAGTTAGCTCTTCTTGTTGAATTGATCCCTTTACCATTATGTAATGGCCTTCTTTGTCTCTTTTGATCTTTGTTGGTTTAAAGTCTGTTTTATCAGAGACTAGAATTACAACCCCTGCTTTTTTTTGTTTTCCATTTGCTGGTAGATCTTCCTCCATCCCTTTATTTTGAGCCTATGCATGTCTCTGCATGTGAGATAGGTCTCCTGAATACAGCACACTGATGAGTCTTGACTCTTGATCCGATTTCCAGTCTGTGTCTTTTAATTGGGGCATTTAGCCCATTTACATTTAAGGTTGATATTGTTATGTGTGAATTTGATCCTGTCATTATGATGTTAGCTGGTTATTTTGCTCGTTAGTTGATGCAGTTTCTTCCTAGCATCGATGGTCTTTACAATTTGGCATGTTTTTGCAGTGGCTGGTACCGGTTGTTCCTTTCCATGTTTAGTGCTTCCTTCAGGAGCTCTCGTAGGGCAGGCCTGGTGGTGACAAAATCTCTCAGCATTTGTTTGTCTGTAAAGGATTTTATTTCTCCTTCACTTATGCAGCTTAGTTTGGCTGGATATGAAATTCTGGGTTGAAAATTCTTTAAGAATGTTGAATATTGGCCCCCACTCTCTTCTGGCTTGTAGAATTTCTGCCAAGAGATCAGCTGTTCGTCTGATGGGCTTCCCTTTGTGGGTAACCCGACCTTTCTCTCTGGCTGCCCTTAACATTTTTTCCTTCATTTCAACTTTGGTGGATCTGACAATTATGTGTCTTCGAGTTGCTCTTCTCGAGGAGTATCTTTGTGGCGTTCTCTGTATTTCCTGAATTTGAATGTTGGCCTGCCTTGCTAGGTTGGGGAAGTTCTCCTGGATAATATCCTGCAGAATGTTTTCCAACTTGGTTCCATTCTCCCCGTCACTTTCAGGTACACCAATCAGGTATAGATTTGGTCTTTTCACGTAGTCCCATATTTCTTGGAGGCTTTGTTTGTTTCTTTTTATTCTTTTTTCTCTAAACTTCTCTTCTCTCTTCATTTCATTCATTTGATCTTCAATCACTAATACCCTTTCTTTCCCTTGATTGAATCAGCTACTGAAGCTCATGCATGTATCACATAGTTCTCATGCCATGGTTTTCAGCTCCATCAGGTCATTTAAGGTCTTCTCTATGCTGTTTATTCTAGTTAGCCATTTGTCTAATCTTTTTTCAAGGTTTTTAGCTTCTTTGTGATGGGTTCGAACATCCTCCTTTAGCTCAGAGAAGTTTGTTGTAGCCGATCATCTGAAGACTTCTTCTCTCAACTTGTCAAAGTCATTCTCTGTCCAGCTTTGTTCCATTGCTGGTGAGGAGCTGCATTCCTCTGGAGGAGGAGAGGCTCTCTGATTTTTAGAATTTTCAGCTTTTCTGCTCTGGTTTCTCCCCATCTTTGTGGTTTTATCTACCTTTGGTCTGTGATGTTGGTGACATGCAGGTGGGGTTTTGGTGTGGATATCCTTTCTGTTTGTTAGTTTTCCTTCTAACAGTCAGGACCCTCAGCTGCAGGTGTGTTGCAATTTGTTGGAGGTCCAATCCAGACCTGTTTGCCTGGGTATCACCAGCAGAGGCTGCAGAACAGCAAATACTGCAGAACGGCAAATGTTGCTGCCTGATCCTTCCTCTGGAAGCTTCGTCTCAGAGGGGCACCCGGCCATATGAGGTGTCAGTCAGCCCCTAGTGGGAGGTGCCTCCCAGTTAGGCTACTTGGGGGTCACGGACCCACTTGAGGAGGCAGTCTGTCCGTTCTCAGATCTCAAACTCCATGCTGGGAGAACCACTACTCTCTTCAAAGCTGTCAGACAGGGACATGTAAGTCTGCAGAAGTTTCTGGTGCCTTTTGTTCAGCTATGCCCAGCCCCCAGATGTGGAGTCTACAGAGTCAGGCAGGCCTCCTTGAGCTCTGGTGGGCTCCACCCAGTTTGCGCTTCCTGGCAGTTTTGTTTACCTACTGAAGCCTCAGCAATGGCAGACGCCCCTACCACAGCCTCACCGCCACCTTGCAGTTCAATCTCAGACTGCTGTGCTAGCAGTGAGCGAGGCTCCGTGGGCGTGGGACCCTCTGAGCCAGGCACAGGATATAATCTCCTGGTGTGCTGTTTGCTAAGACCTTTGGAAAAGTGCATTATTAGGGTGGGAGTGTCCGGATTTTCCAGGTACCGTCTGTCACGGCTGCCCTTGGCTAGGAAAGGGCACCGTGGGCTTCTGATAAGCCCCAGTGAGATGAACCCAGTACCTCAGTTGGAAATGCAGAAATCACCCATCTTCTGTGTCACTGACGCTGGGAGCTATAGACTGGAGCTGTTCCTATTCGGCCATATTGGAACTGCCTGGTGCTGGTTTTCATTTGGAAATTGAATGTAGCCAAGTTCTTTTTTTTTTTTTTTTTTTATACTTTAAGTTTTAGGGTACGTGTGCACATTGTGCAGGTTAGTTACATATGTATACATGTGCCATGCTGGTGCGCTGCACCCACTAACACGTCATCTAGCATTAGGTATATCTCCCAATGCTATCCCTCCCCCCTCCCCCCACCCCACAACAGTCCCCAAAGTGTGATGTTCCCCTTCCTGTGTCCATGTGATCTCATTGTTCAATTCCCACCTATGAGTGAGAATATGCGGTGTTTGGTTTTTTGTTCTTGCGATAGTTTACTGAAAATGATGATTTCCAATTTCATCCATGTCCCTACAAAGGACATGAACTCATCATTTTTATGGCTGCATAGTATTCCATGGTGTATATGTGCCACATTTTCTTAATTCAGTCTATCATTGTTGCACATTTGGGTTGGTTCCAAGTCTTTGCTATGGTGAATAATGCTGCAATAAACATACGTGTACATGTGTCTTTATAGCAGCATGATTTATAGTCCTTTGGGTATATACCCAGTAATGGGATGGCTGGGTCAAATGGTATTTCTAGTTCTAGATCCCTGAGGAATCGCCACACTGACTTCCACAATGGTTGAACTAGTTTACAGTCCCACCAACAGTGTAAAAGTGTTCCTATTTCTCCACATCCTCTCCAGCACCTGTTGTTTCCTGACTTTTTAATGATTGCCATTCTAACTGGTGTGAGATGGTATCTCATTGTGGTTTTGATTTGCATTTCTCTGATGGCCAGTGATGATGAGCATTTTTTCATGTGTCTTTTGGCTGCATAAATGTCTTCTTTTGAGAAGTGTCTGTTCATGTCCTTCACCCACTTTTTGATGGGGTTGTTTGTTTTTTTCTTGTAAATTTGTTTGAGTTCATTGTAGATTCTGGATATTAGCCCTTTGTCAGATGAGTAGTTTGCGAAAATTTTCTCCCATTTTGTAGGTTGCCTGTTCACTCTGATGGTAGTTTCTTTTGCTGTGCAGAAGCTCTTTAGTTTAATTAGATCGCATTTGTCAATTTTGGCTTTTGTTGCCATTGCTTTTGGTGTTTTAGACATGAAGTCCTTGCCCATGCCTATGTCCTGAATGGTAATGCCTAGGTTTTCTTCTAGGGTTTTTATGGTTTTAGGTCTAACGTTTAAGTCTTTAATCCATCTTGAATTGATTTTTGTATAAGGTGTAAGGAAGGGATCCAGTTTCAGCTTTCTACATATGGCTAGCCAATTTTCCCAGCACCATTTATTAAATAGGGTATCCTTTCCCCATTGCTTGTTTTTCTCAGGTTTGTCAAAGATCAGATAGTTGTAGATATGCGGCGTTATTTCTGAGGGCTCTGTTGTGTTCCATTGATCTATATCTCTGTTTTGGTACCGGTACCATGCTGTTTTGGTTACTGTAGCCTTGTAGTATAGTTTGAAGTCAGGTAGTGTGATGTCTCCAGCTTTGTTCTTTTGGCTTAGGATTGTCTTGGCAATGCGGGCTCTTTTTTGGTTCCATATGAACTTTAAAGTAGTTTTTTCCAATTCTGTGAAGAAAGTCATTGGTAGCTTTATGGGGATGGCATTGAATCTATAAATTACCTTGGGCAGTATGGCCATTTTCACGATATTGATTCTTCCTACCCATGAGCATGGAATGTTCTTCCATTTGTTTGTATCCTCTTTTATTTCCTTGAGCAGTGGTTTGTAGTTCTCCTTGAAGAGGTGCTTCACATCCCTTGTAAGTTGGATTCCTAGGTATTTTATTCTCTTTGAAGCAATTGTGAATGGGAGTTCACTCATGATTTGGCTCTCTGTTTGTCTGTTGTTGGTGTATAAGAATGCTTGTGATTTTTGTACATTGATTTTGTATCCTGAGACTTTGCTGAAGTTGCTTATCAGCTTAAGGAGATTTTGGGCTGGGACAATGGGGTTTTCTAGATATACAATCATGTCCTCGAATGCAGCCAAGTTCTGTAATACATCTACTCTCAGGTTAGGAAAAAAATGTGGCTATTTGTTCTCCCACAGAGGAGTGGGGGATTCAGGTCTCTTGGGCTTGTGTGTCTCTCTGTCATTGCCATGGGCTGCACTGTTCACAGCTGTTCTCAGTTGTATTGGATTGTTCCAAAGGACCTCCTGCTCTGGCAGCACACTAACCTGGAAAAGTCATGCTTGAGAAGCAGATACAAAATAGGGTAAAGAAATTTGCACCTTAAGCAGTTTTCTCTTCTCTGTTGAACTTCTTCACCCCCATCATTTTAGTTGCTGACAAATAATAAGAAAAAAACACAACCTTTGAAGTTCTGGAGTTTTTTAAATAATTTTTTTCTTTTTCTTTTTAGTTGAATATATTTGTACATATTTATGGGATACAGAATGGTATTTCAATACATGTATACAATGTGTAATGATCAAATCAGGGTAATTAGCATAGCCATCACCTGAAACATTTATCATTACTTTGTCTTGTGAGCATTCAAAAATTCTCTCTTCCAGCTTTTTGAGACTATACAATAAATTATAGTTTACCCTCCAGTACTGCAGAACACCAGAGCTCACTTCTCCTACCCAGCTGCAATTTTGTATTAACCAAACTCTGCCCATCCTCCTCACTCCGTACCCTTCCCAGCTTCTTTTTTTTTTTTTTTTTTTCTTTTTTTTTTTTTTTGAGATAGAGTCTCACTCTGTCAGCCAGGCTGGAGTGCAGTGGCATGATCTCAGCTCATTGCAACCTCCGCCTCCCAGGTTCAAGCGATTCTCTTGCCTCAGCTTCCTGAGTAGCTGGGATTACAGGTGTGCACCACCATGTCCGGCTAATTTTTTTGTATTTTTAGTAGAGACAGGGTTTCACCATGTTGGTCAGGCTGGTCTCGAACTCGTGACCTCATGATCTGCCCACCTCAGCCTCCCAAAGTGCTCAGCTTCTAATACCCACAATTCTACTCTCACTGTTCATGGCCTCAAATTTGTTTTTTAGCTCCCACATATGAGTGAGAACATGTGATATTTATCTTTCTGTCCCTGGCGTATTTCTGAGCCTCAGTTTTTAAGAAGTCTGTTCTTTATTTTAAGGAATGAGAAAGATGTAACTACTGTTTCTGCATTTGCATTATGGCTAATTTTTAAAGGTATCTTTTTGGTCTAATAAGAAGTATGTGGGAAATGGACTTTTTCCAATATCACTTGATAGCTTGATGAGAACATATTGTAGAGACTCTATTGTTCTGGCCTTTAAGGAATAGAGAGTTCTGTATCTCCAAGGTATGCTTTTCTACAAGCCCATGAAGGCCTTCTAAATGCCTAATGTTGCTACAGTCTATGTGGTGAATAGGTACTTGTTTGAGTTTGACATGGGCATTATTCTAACTGTAATTTTAGATATTTACACCATCATCTACTCATTTGACTCCTTCATAGATTTCCTTATAGATAGCCTCTGAGACCAGTGACTGAATATCCTATATTTGAAATATCCTATATTTGAATATCCTATATTTGAAATCCACTATAGGAGATTGCTTACATTAGTTTTCTATTGCTACCTAACAATATTTCCACAAACAGCAGTTTAAAATAACACACATTTATTATCTCATGGTTTCTGTGAGTTAAGAGTCTGGGTGGGCATGATGTCAGTAGATTCTCTGCTTCAGCGTCTTCCAAGGCTGTAGTCAAGGTATCAGCCAGGGCTGTGGCCTCATCCAAGACTCAACTGTGGAAGGATCCACATGCAAGTTCAGGCAGTTGTTGGCATAATTCAATTCCTTGCATCTGACTCATTTTCTTGCTGGCCCGAGGCTGCCCTCAACTCCTTGAAGTCTCCCACAGTTCCTTGCCACATCGGATTCCCCAACAGGACCACTTGTTTCCTCAGTGCCAGTAAAGAAAAGACCCCAGCAAGATGGGTTCTAAAATCATACATGGCATAGGCATATAGTCATGTACATGTCATACAATGGTCCATTTAAATACATCTGATTTGTATATAAAAAAGTATCTTCAGTTCTGCCCTAAAATATTCTTAAATATGATCTGTGTTTGAAGTATCTGAATGGGAGTCAACAACTTAGAATCCTTCCTCTAACTCCTCTAAGATCATGAGAAACTTTCTCTGTATATGACGCATTTTCACAGGGCTATGAAAATCCTGGGAGGAATACTTTGCAAGATACTGTTTCCACTTTGATGTGCTAGCTTTTACCCTATATTCAAAAGCAAATGTCCCTCTATTCATATTTTTATGATATCACTGAGGAACTGGCTGCCATAAATTTTCTCCTTAAATGAGTCACACTCCTATGCAAAGAATACCAAGTTATTTTTATTAAAATGTTAAGTCTCAAGGTATTTTAAAAAATAGCATTAATGGGGGGTTTGGTCAAGTGTGCACTGGTATTCTTAACAAGTCTGTATCTTGTCAAGTTGGTTCCAACTTGATTAATCCAAGAAGATTAGCCAGCTGTCCTAAACAAGTTCTTTTTTGCTCCAAAGTTTGTGTGGCCTTGTTAGGACACCCCTGGAAAGGCCTTTTAAGACTCACTGTTAAATACTGGCTTGATTCCCACCCTCCTGTTCTGCTATAGAAAACCTGTGATTTCCTCGGGCATGAAGGAAATCCTCCCATTAGAGGGAGTGGTTGGCAACTCCTGATATGAGGTCACTGGCTATTTTGTCCCAAGTGTAAGATTTCCCTTTGACCTGGCAATGCCACCTCTAAACTCCCAGCATTTTCAAAGGAGATGAAAAATGCCTTATTGAAAACTGGGTTAATGTAGTTATTTGGTTAATTTAAAACCTGAACAAATCAAATAATGAAGATGTGATCTTAGTTTATATCCAATGAAACCCTTAACTGTTCCAATAAACAAGTATTAGTCATTTAAAAAAATTCTAGTCTCAACAAACCTCATAAAATGTATATTTCTGAGTGAGTAGTTGTGACTTAAGAATGCCAGCCATTCCCCTCTTTTACTCCTTCTATAACCTAAGTGTGTTTTGGTCAGAGTGCATAATGTTTAGTCATTTAAAAAAATGTCAACAAGATAATGGATACTTCAGTCCCTAACTTACCTTTCAATATATTTCCTATTTCTAATGTTTCCTTCTAACCTTACACCCCTGTTCCCTGCCTATTTTCTCTTCCTTGCCATTCTCATTTGCCCCTAGTCTTCCCATTGGTTGCTTGTTCTTACAACTCTTACATGTGTATAGAGATGAGAGTTCAGAATGGGGAAGGGTGGTGAGTGCTGTTTCCCCTTTCCCTGGATTCCCACCAGCTCATGATTTTCAGAACTTCTACCTTCCCTGAAGGATCAGGGAAGTTGCTGCATTCTCTCTCCTCTCTTGGGTGAGATGTCCAGGTATCAGGTCACACTCTTGGTCTGTGAGTCCCAACTGAGTGAGGCTAATGGAGCCTTCCTTCTGGCTCTCTCAGCCCTATGCAGTCTCATGGTTTCCTCCATCTTGTAAACCCTCAGAAAAGACTTTGCCCCTGGAAGGGGGAGGGTGGTGAAGTTCTGTAATCATCCAGCTATTCTGGCTAAGAACGTCTCTTGGGTCAAGGGTGGGCTGGGAGCAAGCTTATTGAACAGGATGCCCCAGGGCCAAAGGAAATGATATGATGCCTTTACCCATCTTGGGTAAAAGTCCAGGCCTTTGCAATCTTGCTTTAGCAGTGATACAACTGGCATTTTGGTCTCTGACTGTGTCTTTTTCAGTTTATTCCTTATCCAGAGGAGAGATGGGTGCTATGAATTAGTGTCCTTAAATGCTAATAACGAGCATCAAGCTGGCTCTGCTCTCCCTTTTCCCTCACAGGGAAGCAAACCTGAGGGAAGCAAGTGGGGGTTTTGTGGGCAGCAGAGCTTGTGAGCAACTTCATGGGGCCTGACCAGGAAGGCAGACAAAGAGCCGGATGTCCTGTGAAATGAGGGCACTTGGGATGTGGGCCACCAGGCCAAGTTTAGTTCTTCCTGCTTTCAGCCAAGCACAGGAGCTAGGCCAAAGCTCTGGTGGAGACTCTGGGCAGGACGCCAGGCCTGTGAAACCTGCTAAAACAGGCCTGGTGAGTATCCAGGGCACAGCATGAGAGAATCAAAAGGTGGACATCCCCAGTGAGTCAGGCTGACAGAAAAGGACAGCTGGTCATGATCCCTGAGGGAGCCAGAGCTGACTCAGCTTCAGTGCTGTGGTCTCCAGGGTATTTGAGGTAGGAGCAAAACCGTGTCCCTAACTTGTCATATACTCAAAATTAAGAGTCATGACTTTGACCAACTCAGACTTCAGTAAGGTGAGCACTTTCTATATTGGAACTCAAAGATTCCATTAAAAAGACGGAAAAGGAACCTAGATGTCCAGTGGCCTGATGTAGAGAACTGATTATCTACACAGAATCTAAAACATCCTGCTCCACCCAAAGTGCGCATCAAAAAGAACTCCCCTCCAACCTCCTGTTAGCATTTGCCTCGGTTTTAGCTCAGCAAAGGTAATATTCTTGTGCAAGCAGAGAAGGAAAGGTGAGTCTATATCCTTTTGGTGACATTTCCTTTTGGTGATGGGAGCGAGCTTATTGAACAGAATGCCCCACACCCAGAGGAAATGATATATGTGTCTCAGGACTTCTGTGAGGCCACTATAAGCTCCCAGAGCATCGGTAGAATAGCTGGGCCCTGTTGCCATGACAGTGTCATCTTGAGCAGCGGCCGCACTCCTGCAGAACCTACAGTTTGAACTCTGTCTCTGTGGTCCAGTCCGTTCTTCTGTAGAACTGTGTTTGCCTCGGGGTGTATCGGGTAGAGTGAGGGAGAAGCAGCTGCAGGGGCTGACACTGCCCCTACTGGCACTGACTCTGCCTGATGGTGCCTCATCCCCATCCTTCTTCATGTCCTCCTGGCTCATGGGCCCAAGAGGCCTCTCGTTATCCACTTTATCACAGGCTTTTCCCCACAACCCATTAACGGTCAGCTCTGCCAATTGCCAACTGTAACCTTGGGCAAATTAGTCAGCCTCTCTGACTCTGTTTCTTTTTCCTAAAATAAGAAATGCAATACTTCCTCTCAGGGTTTATGTGCAGATCCATTTGAGGAGTGTAACATTCGTATAGCACTTAACATAGCACCTAGCCACGAGAGGCATTCAATAAATAGGAAGCCATTTTTCTTATTAGCAGTATTATTAAGATTAATAATAAATGGAATTATATTTGTAATAACAATAGTAATGTACCATTAATAATAGTAATAACTATTATTATTACTTGTGGCTCATTTAGGTTGGCTAATGTTCATATATTTATAATACACACATATGTGTATGTATTCCAACACATACACTACAGTTTGACTCCAAACACCTAGCTGTTTGAATGTCTAGCACTTATGACACATAGCACACCTATATCATGTATAAAATATACCTGCTATTTTCAGAGCAACAGGATGAACATACAATGAAAATTCATTCCTACAGCTAGTTTGGAAATGAAAGAGCAGTGTTTGGGTTTTTATCCTCTGTTTTCATAGTGTGATCATTTGGGGAACAAACAAATGGGCATGTCCAGTCATCTCACCTAGATATACACAGATTAGCCCAGGAAAGAACTGGGGATTCTCTAGGATGAAGGAAGCCATGTAAGTGGAAATGGCCTCATGAGGCACATTCTTGAATCCACTTCAAGAAAGAGGCCTAGGACAAAGAAACTCACTGGTTAGTGGTTAAAAGACCATGACCGTTCACCTTTGAAGTAGGAGAATCTTAGAATACCTGCGAGTCAGAAGGCATGGGGAATTCAAACCCCATCTGGGACAACAGGACTCAGATTCCTAAAGAGCATAAACCTCTGGCATCCAAACTAAAATTATTAATTAACCAATAGGACAATACACAGTTTTCAGAAAGAGTTTAGACATTTTTCATGTTCTTTGAATCTAGAAAATGTAATACAGAGACAAAGCCAATGAACCCAACACATGCCAAGAACCAGGGAAAATTAGAAAACCACAAAAGCACACAAATAACTGTTTATTGAGTGCTCCCTATGGGCCAAGCAGTTGGCACATTGTCTTATTTAAGTTTCACAACAATTTTATGGAGAAATATCATTTTGCTCAATCTATTGATGAGAAAACTAAGACCTGGAGAGTTTAAACAGCTTGGTCAGAGTCACTAAGGTACTAGTTAGTAAGCAGCAGGTGGGCTCGGAAGTTCACACTCTTCCCGATAACCCACATGCTACTTTGCTGATTGTTATGTCAGCACCATTACTGCAAAAGGCAGCTGTGCCTGCATACAGACAGCACCATTTTAAAGCACAGTAATCAGGATGGCTGGCGGACGGTGGGGTCACATGGACAGAACATTCAAATGCACTCCTTAGGATTGTCTCCTCTTAGAAATCCTGTGATTGGTTCCTTGAACCATGTTTTCCATGAGCATTTATGTCTTGTTGACCAGCAACCCATCAACCATATTTCAAAACAATACCTGGGCACCCTGACAAGCTGATACTTTTAAAGCAACAATACTAAATACTTTTCAGTTTAAATACATATTTAATTGACAGTACATTTACTATCAATTAATTTATTTACTTTTTAGATTTAAAATATAGTTTTCTGAGCCCAAATTCCAAAATTCCAGTAACAAAGGTGGCTTCAACAAATAAAGCCACCACTTACGAATCCTATGTGCCAGGAATCAAGTGAAATACTTTTCATCAAACTTATTCCCACGACCATGCTGCAAGGTATTATTGTCCACACCTGTTCTATAGATGAGGAAATGAACTAATGCTCAGAGAGTTTGAATAACTTGTCCAAAGTCACATAGGGAGGATGTAACCAGAAATCAAACCCAAACTATGTATTCTACAAGACTGGCCACATTGCAGGGCTTTGTTTAGAATGTGTAGTTATCTTCATAGGTGAAGAGAAGACCCTCCTGCAATGGAAATGGATCCAGAGTCTGGGAGCATTTCTCCTGATAATTGAAAAATTTCCTAAGGAAAGGTTTTGCTTCACACAGGGGCTGATTCTTCTGACTTCCACACTCTTAGAGTGGAAAACATGGTTATTAATGAAGCATGAAATGGTGAGATGATTATAAACAGATACTGTCAGTTTACTTCTGCCAGTCCTGGGTCACGTCCAACAAGCGTTATGTCCTCAGGATACAGCCCGTCCTCCCGGAAACAGCACAGCAACCAGTTCATAGGCACGGGGAGTGAGCAGGTTTGGGTTCATCTCCAAATTGTTACATCGTGCAAGTTTCAGTCAACTTTGTTCACCTCCCAATGTTTTTCAATGTCGCAGGAATAACACCACCTCTCTTATATCCATCCACCAGGCAATTAATAACTGCTATTTAAAACATTCACTCACTTGTTTACATAGGAGCCATCTGAAGTGTGTAGCAAGATGCACTAAGAATAAGGATTATTCTTCTTACGATTTTATAGAGGAGAAAGTTTGGGGCCAGAGAGGTTAAGTAAGTTGCCCAAGGTCACACAGTTAGTGACCTGTGAAACTGACTGACTCCAGAGACCAGATACGAACATGGCCTCTAGTGAATTCCTGTCATAGATTGGACTAGCTCCTGAGCCATTCAGCTTCCATTTCTAAGCTCTTCGCCGTGATTATACTGCTTCTCTCTCTGAGATGTTCTCTCTCTTTTTTTCTAATATACCTCTGTGACAATATTACACACCTACGATTATTATGTATTGAAGAAGTTCCTGCCAAGGTGCGTCCTGTGGGACATAGATTGACTGGGCTCTGGTCCTGGCAGGAGCCCCCAAGTCTGACTTTTTTCAGATGGCTCTGACTGCAGCTTGCTTTTGAGTTCCTAGCTTCTGTCACTTCAGTAAGAGTGAAACACATCTTTTATAGCACAACGGCCTTCCTGCAGAATGAGTCCTTCAGGAGAAAGCTGAAGCAACCCACTCACACCTGAATACTGCACAGTGGCTCATGCAGCATGGCTGGTTGTCTGCAGCAGTAAAAAAATGTCACCTGAGGTGCACAAACAGCTCCTGGTTGAGGGAATCTTCACTTCTATCTCACCCTGAGGTTACTTTTGGGCATTTGTTGGCAGACATTTGTAGATTGCTTCCCTACTTTCCATTTTCCTTACTGTAGACAACAGAAGCCTGTGGCTAATTGGGTGGAACTCTCCTTTCTCCACTCCCTGAGAGTGATTTGGCTGAAGCTGTCCCCACCCTAGGTCCTGCCCTGCTTGGCTTAAGCTGATTAATTTGTAGTTAGTGGTTCAGGCACAAGCAGGTGACACAGACCCAAGCCCCTTGGAGCATTCCCCTTGCTCTAGTGACCGGTCCAAATGTTGGCCCTCCTCTCGAGCTGGTCAAAACCAAGTAGACTCCAATTATTGCTAAGAAAGTTATCAGAGGCTTTCCTTCCCTTGACGGTGTGGGGTGAGGGAGGCAGCACCTGCCCCCACCAGGAGAGTATCTGGTGCTGTTACGAGAAGTTTGGAGCCTGAGGATAGATTTGACCCCATGGAAAACAGAGAGCTATAGAGAGAACCTCAGTCCTTGGAGACATGGGTGAGCCATTGGATCAAGTCTCACTGGAAGCTGGAATTGTCTCTTGGCATTTTAGTTACATGGAGCAGTAAAGTGTACCGGAGGCCTAAGCCAATGCTCTGTCCCCGTAACACAGAGCCTTTTCCTTGGGGACAGCTTCCGTGTCTTACTGCTCTATGCTTCCTCCATGTCTGCTAATGTGTTCTAAATAAATAAACATACTTTGCAAAATAAAAAAAGTAATTATTCGTAACTAACAACAGCTGTTAAACCAGCTATGTTGATATTACTCTTATAATTTTCCTTGATGCACAAAATGTTTTTCATGGTTAGATTTATGATACTAACCTGCCAGGACAAAGTTGAGAAGTTTACCATTTTCCTATACACATTGAATGCTCCAGGTACAGACCACATAACTAAAGTAAGATTTGTGAGCTGTATTGTATTGCACTAACAAGGAATTGTTTCTCACAGCAAGCACTTTGGGGACCAACCCGAGAAAGCTTAGGTGAATTTTTATTTATTTGGTAGATTCTTTACTGTATGGGGAGTTATCTTAATAAAAAGAATTCCTTGAGAATCTCTTAATTAAAGTTTTCCATACAACTAAAGGAATTAAGTGCTTAGAGTCTGTTACTATGATGGGATCTTGACATATAAGTATTTTACTGAACAATGCATTTTTTGTAGTGTCTGTCACTGAGGAATACAAAAGATTTTTATAGCTTTTTGTACAAAGGGTTGTAATTTTGATGCCTTAAAAATATCTGTGTCACCTTGAGCAGGACATTTAACTCTTCTGGGCCAGAACATCCTCGGTAAAAGAAGAGTTGGTCTCAGTAATCTCTTAGTTGTTATTATTATAAATCACTAATATTACAGAGATTCAAGATGCAAATATACTCCTTCATTTATTCATTAAAAAATTAGATAATCCTAATATGTAGCATTTATAGTGAAGGATTCTAGAATCAAGAAGACAATGATTATGACTTCAGCAACCTTTTTGTTCTCTAGAGTGAAAGTTTGTTTTAAAAGGTTTTATTCTTTGTTTATTCATTTGGTAAATATTCACTGAGGTGCTGACCATGTGCCCAGAATTCTGTGGCACCGGCTTCATATCTGAGAAGGACATTATGGCAGGAAAGATTTAGGTTTGCTATACAAATGCATTTCCTATACACAGAGTGGCTAAGTGATAAAATGTAGACCCGACTCTGCTGTGAAATATTGACATCAATTTTATAAGTACATGAAATGTGTATGGGGTGACAGCACCTTTGAGCACCGGGGAGGCAGATCCTTCTGTCTCGGCCACCACTGGGTCAGCAGCCAGGCAGCGCCTGTGCATGATGGTCACCTAACAAGCGTGCGAGAGTAACCTGATGAGTCAGCCAGTTCCTATCGCCCTGTAGTGTGATAATGACGCTTGGTTTCCTTTTTTGACTCCCTGTGCTTGGGGCTAATACTGTGGCTATCTATGCTAGAGTCCTCCAGCAGCATTTCTTGGAGATTATATGTCTATTGTTATCTCACATTCCCTCTATGTGGAAGAGCACCACTAAATAGCAGAGGGATGGACAAATGACAAAAAATCCTCTGTTTTAATATTACTTAGACGTGCACTGTACAGTTAGCAAGTCGTATATTCAGTGGTGTTTTCTCCATTATTTGATGGCCTCAGAAGTGACTGAAATTGCCCTCATCTGTGAAGTGTTGTGTCTGGAGCCAGGAACACATGGGCCCTTGATAAATGTTGGTTGAATGAAATTTAAGCAAGAAGGAAAAGAGCCAGTCCTGTTTTGAATCAATCTTTCCAAAGAAGTGGCTGAGCACTAACCCTGTGCTTCACCTGACTAAACCTTCTGGAGACAGAAGTGGACATGACCTTGGGGAGACAAACCAAATGTATTTGAAGAGATGGAAGTTCGCAATTAAGTGTCAATTGTGCGTAGCACAGACTGTTAAGTGCTGAAAGAATTTAGAGGACAGAGATATCTAAGAGGGTGGAAAGAGATCAGTGAAGATATATGAAAGATAAAGGACTTGAGAGGGTTCTTAAAAGAAGGATTTGGAGGCCGGGTTGAGAAGGATTTGGAGGCCGGGCACGGTGGCTCACGCCTGTAATCCCAGCACTTTGGGAAGCTGAGGCGGGCGGATCATGAGGTCAGGAAATCCGAGACCATCCTGGCTAACACGGTGAAACCCCGTCTCTACTAAAAATACAAAAAAAATTAGCCGGGTGCTGTGGCGGGCTCCTGTAGTCCCAGCTACTTGGGAGGCTGAGGCAGGAGAATGGCGTGAACCCGGGAGGCGGAGCTTGCAGTGAGCCGAGATCGCGCCACTGCACTCCAGCCTGGGGGACAGAGCGAGACTCCGTCTCAAAAAAAAAAAAAAAAAGGAAGGATTTGGAAAGTGAACGAGTGTGTGTTTTTGGGGGGTGGGGGAGGGCGAGGAGGAAAGAGGCTCAGGAAGTGAAGGCAAAATCTAATGTTCAAAGCTGTATTCCGCTTTAGCTTCTGGTCAGTAAGCCTGCCTGCCACTACTGTATCTTTAAAGGTTTTTGCTGCTGTGGAAAATCACCACTCACTGGGATCAGAATATTATCCTCCTGTTAAGCCTTGGTTTCAAAGAGGGTGCACATTTCCTGCATGGCAAGACAACACCATCACCACTGGTAACATAACCCTGCACGTTAGGGAGCTGGTAAATAAATAAACCTTTACATTCCAGATCAATCCATCCAGCCTCTGACAATGACTTATGGCTTGTACTGCAAGGTTAAAAATTAGTCAAGGGTGCCTTTCAAAGTCAGCTCATACCCTGGGATTTCTGGAGGAAAAGGGCATCTGCCATGAGCCTGGTCTGTGAACATAACTTAAACGAGTTATCTTGGACCTGAAGCACTAGAAAGACTGGGGAGAAACCACATGAATACGATGCCTTCAAAACACAGCAAATGCCCTCATGCTGATAAGGCGGAAGAAACATCAGCCACAATCATTTTCAGAGTTAACACAAGCAAACAGAGAGGTCCTCAAGGACTCATCATTTCAGTTTATATTCTAAGATAACTGTACCCAGGAGTAACCATTCCAGCTTTCTAAAGCTTTATAGCTTTTTATATTCTTTCATTGATATCAATTCTATGACCCTGAGGGGCAGACCTCATTTCCATTTTAACATGAACAAAACAGATGTCAGAAAAGAAATTTCTTATTCAAAGTTGCACAGCTGGAAGTTTAAGTACCCACTTAGATAATGATTTAAGAACAAAACCAAGAATGCACCTGCATAACTGTGTAAAAGATGCTGTTTGTAATGACAACATTTTGTCCCACTCTGAGGCTTCCTGAAATACATTATGGTACATTCAAACAATGGAATAATCTGCAGCTCTTAAGATCTATTTTGAGGAATCGTATCTGTTAACATAAAAAGATATTTATGTTACATTGCTTAGTTAGAAAAGCAGTTACCAAACCGAATATAGGGTACGAATCTCTGTTTGGAAATAAAAAGTATTTGCATAGCAAAAAACCATTAATATATATATTAATATATATACATACACAATATGTATACACATACATACATACACGAAAGGACTATTAGTAATGTGGAATTGTGAATGTTTTTGTGCTTACGTGCTTTTGTTTTTGTGCATCTTCAAATTTTTCTGGTTTGAGATTTTGCTTTTGAAATAAGGACTACAAATCAAAATAAAAAAGCAAGCAAGAAAAAGACAAACCTTACAGAAAAAGTTAAGAGTTTACCTGTGCTAAAATGTTCGCTCCACTTATTTGTCTCAGTGTCTGGAATTTCTACCATTATCACTTTATGTATGAAAACCATTTCAAAAGACAAGAGTTCCTGGGAGAGTGCCACAAATTACTACTCTTACATCCCGTGGCTTAGAAACTCAGACCAGCCGCCTCCCATCTAGAAAAGCCTAGAGCACGGCCTTGCTGGAAATTCAGGTTGGCACCACAAAGCAGGAGCTGCTCTCCGGGGAGGACAGAACTTCCTAGGTGGGGTCTGAGAAGCACTGGATCTTAGAAGGAAGCAAAAGGAGATGGGAAAGGGAAGCAGAAATAACAATCTGGTGTTACTTAGTGCCTGCTCTAGGAAAGTGCATACAAAGCAGTACGCATCCACAGAGACTCGCAGAAAGCTCAACAATTGGTCCGAGCTCAGAGTGGCAGTGTTAATGGAGTTTGGAGTACATGAAAACATCTCTTTAGCCTTCTGGTGAAGTCAAATCCTGGATCCAGGTCTGGAAGTATTCAGCGTATACTGGGGGAAATTAAACTCTGTGAGGAAGTGGACAGTGTCAAGTTGGAGGCTGGAGTGTGTAGGAGCCACTAAGCCCTTGGGGAATCAACCTGAATTAAGGAGTCATCTGAGTTTGGGTCTTATTATTTGACATAATACTTTCTGTTGTTTAAACTAGTCAAGGTTTTTTGTTACTGGTAACAAAAGCATCCTAAGGGATCCAACCACATTTAATGAGCACACATGTGTGCCAGGCATTGTGTTAAGGCTTTATGTGTATTGCTTCATTCGATCCTCACACAACCCCAAGACATACATCATTGTCATACCTGGTTGGAAAACAAGGAGCAAAAGCTTACAGAGGTTTAGAAACTTGCCCGGGTTGCACAACCCTGGAGGAATAGGTGTGCATTTGTGTGAACATAGACCATCTGACTCACAGTTGTTCCATTTGTTTCCTAATTTAATATTAGGTAATATGTGCCATTGCTCAGTTGATGTTTTTTATCCATGAGTTATTAGCAGATGAAAAGAAAGAATTTGAGGGTAGTTCTACCCACAATTCCAAAGAACATTCTCTGCTCCATTGACACTGGTTTCCTTTGCAAAAGCCAAACTCTGTACAACTAATTTGTCCAGAGAGGAATGCTGTGGGGTGGAGCGGGTAGCAGGAGATGAATGGGGAACAGTCTAAGAAGTTCAGCTCCTTGCTTTGGACTTAACAGGAGATCTAAGGCAAGGTATTAAATCCCCTGAGCCTCAGTTTCCTCATCTGTAAAGGGGTAGCAGGAGAGACATTTCTCACAGACCTAGTGTGTGGATTGAGAGAGACGCAGTATATAAAGCATGAGAGTGGTGCCTAGCCTATGACAGATCCTAAAAGAAGGCAGCTACTGGGAAACAGGCTACTGTGTGGATGAGGAACACAGGCTTGGGAGTTCAGGCTTACCAGGATTCCAATCTTGCCTTAATTTCCTACTTTGTCTCTAAAATCAGGATAATCATTCATTTATTCAACATTTTTTTGCCTCCATTCTAGCCCATATGCTGAAATAATGTTGAGTTAAAACTACAAACTGATAAGTCTCTATTATCTTGAAAATTACAATCTAATAGGGAAACAGAGATGAAAAAGGAGATTACAATGTGGTGTGTTATGTTCTAAGACAGAGGAGGCATGGGCTTTCATGAGAATGCTTGGGAGTTAGATTCAGCCTGGGTTTGGTGTGTCACAGGAGGCTCCCTGGAGGAAGAGATCCTCAAGGTGAGTGCTAAGCCCTAAGTAGGAGTGAGCTAAGCTGCAGTGGGCATGGAGAAAGGGGGAAGGGAAGAGCATTTCAGGTCTCAGGCTGTTGGGAAGGTTAAATGCGACAATGTATGGAATCGCTTAATATAGTGCCCAGCAATTTATATGTGCACCATAAATAGCAGTGATTTCCTTATTTTAGAACATTTGAAATACATGTGTTTTTCTATTTGCTTGTCCAGCTTCAGAATGAATGTTCTCCGTTAACTATCAAGTGGTTTTCTGAGTCTCACCAGCATTACTTAACATATGATCATCTAAAGAACCACAGTTGTGTTCTAACTTATATTTTTGAGCAGCAAAGAGGATGCTATTCTTGTATTCTCTACAAACGGTAAGTGGCCAGCAGGGCACTGCTTTACTAAGTGGAGGCAGTAAATGTTGGCTGTTTACTGAGCCTGCCAAACACACTCATAGATCCTTTCCAGCAGTCTCATTACTTTTTAGTTCAGCTCTAAGGAAGGGAAAACCTAACACTTCTTAATAGTTAAGCACTTAGACCACCTTCATCTTGCAGACAAAGACTCATGGTGCTCTGTCTTCCTTCTGTTTTCTTGGCAAGTAGCCTGTATGTACGTTGACGTATCTTTATGATGCTTCAGAATAATTTCTCAGTGAGCCTGATTCTCCACACCCACCAGCTCATTTGGGGAAGACAATATTCAGTTTTGGAAACCACATGTTAAGAGAGATATGGAAAAAGTGAAGTATGTGCACAGGAGAAGGTTTCAGACTGTGAAGAGGCTTGGATCCATGCTAAATGAAACCAACCTACTGGCCACTTTGTCACTTGTGCAGAAGTGGGCAACAGTGTTAAGGGAGTTGTCTGCTCTGCTAGGTTGTGAGGAGAGGGCATATGGTAAAGATATCATACTAAGCTTCATAATTGTATTTCGTTAAAAGTTGAGGTGGAAACTTTTATAAAAATCAAATCTGAAATGTAGAAGACTTAGAAAACTCTATAGGTGGGAATGTAGAGCAAAGGCATTTTCATGCACTGTTGGTGGAATTGTAAACTGGTACCACTACTTTGGAAAATAAATTGTCTGGTATACGTGATGATATATGCCCTCTGTGCATTCCTGCAATTCCCCTTCTAGAGAATTTCATGCCCTAGGGAAACAAACACACATGTGCCCAAGAATATATGTACAAGAAGGTTTATAGCAGCATGGCTCATAATTGTGCAATGTCTGAACCAACCCACTGTCCACCAAAAGTAGAATGAATAAATAAATTGTGCTATGTTCATACAACAGAATGCTATATAGCAATGAGAAAAAATACATCATAGTTACAGGAAACGTGGATTTTATAACTATAATGTACATATGAAGCAAGTTCAAAATAATATGGTATGATTGCATTTATGTAGAGTTCAAAACTTAGTCAAACTAAATTATGATTTTTAGGGATGCATGCATAGGTGGTGAGACTAATGAAAAGCAAGGAAGTAGTTATAATAAAAATCAGGATAGTGGGAAGGGAGGATGCTATAATTGGTAAGAGACATACTGGAAACTCCTGGGGTTTGGCAATGTTCTATTGCTTGATCTGGGAGATGTTATGTGGGTGTTTGTTTTATAATTTGTTAATTGAACATTTATATTTAATTCACTTTTCTGTATGTTATATTTCACCAAAAGTAAAAAAAAATAAGTGACCCTTTGAACAAATGGTAGCCTGTAGAGCAAATCATTAATAAAATTATTCTCTAATGGACTTCTAGTGAGAAAGCTTTTCCCCATGAGTCTCTGTTAGGTGCCTAATTTATCTCTAAATTCAAGACCTTTGGACACAATTGGTTTTGCTATAACCAGGAAAGGCTCTTTCCAGATACATCAGATATCTGGCTCTAACTCCCTGAAAAAGAATGTTGAAATGCTAGAGGGAAGATTTTTCCTCTTTGATAACCTGTTGCTTGTGAATGAGCTAACTGGTGCGATCTGGTATAGACTAGAAAGCCAGTGTATTTCTGAAATCAGGGTACTTATTTCTAGAGAAACGTGGAAACATTAACCAGATCCCCAGGGAAAGGCTTCCTGACAGACTGTTTTTGCTTCTTAGTTGTACAGATTAGACATAAAATGAGATGTGCCTTGAGTTTTTTATTCAACATTTCAAAATATATTTTAAAAAAACAAAATGAAAAACTTAAGTAAATGAACAATAAGGTGACGGTCTTTCACAGTATAAAGTGTAACTTTTTTGTTGCTCTCATTATGACCCCATGCCTTCATTACTCTAAGTGGACAGAAATTTTCAGACACAGGTTACTGTACACAGGATGATTCCATTTGGAAATTTAGGCCAAAGAGCAGAGAGAATAATCTTTCAAAGGTATATATATATATAGATCTGTATCTTATGTTGTAAAACACATGTTTATATACAAATTTCATATTTATAAGTACAAAAGACAAAGAATGCAGATGAATAATTAATCTATAGTCAATATAGATAATACTGTTGTCCCTGTTCTGTTTTCTAATTTTACAAGACAATTGTAGCTGTCTGCATGCAGGTGGACTTGACTTGTAGCAACTGGAGACAAGGTGTAGTTCTCCATGTGTCTGAGATTCCAGAACTAGACTCAATTGTGGTTCCAGATCAAATCAGCCTGCAGAGAATGGCTGTTCCCTGGTGCACATGGAGTTGAGCAGAGCAGCACACTTGGGCACAGGGGTTGGCCCTCAGCTCACTGTCCTGCTGCCACCCTCCACCACCTCAGAGGCTGCTGTAACTTTGAGAAAATAACCTTTGAACCTCAGTCTCTACAATGCTTAAATAAAGAGAACATTCAATTAGAGAAAATAATTTTAGCAGTTAAATGTTCCATTTTTCCAAAGTGCTATATATAGATTTGACTCACACTGGTTTACACATTTCCTAGGAAGAAAACAAACAAATCTGTATGTTATACTCGTGCCCCCTTAAAATGTATACGTTGAAGCCCTAACCCCAAATGTGACTGTGTTTGGAGATAGGGCCTATACGGAGATAATTAAGGTTAAATGAGGTCATAAGAGTGGGATCCTAATCTGACAGGATTAGTGTCCTTATAAGAAGAAGAGGAGCTCTAACCAGAGCTTCCGCATCCTACCGCTTTGCCCCCACAGAAGAAAGGCCATGTGAGGACAGAGGGAGAAGGTTGCATCTGCCAGCCAAAAAGAAAGGCCTCTCCAGACACCAAGCACTATGATTTTCCAGCACCTTGATTTTGGACTTCCTGCCTCCCGAACTATGAGAAAATTAATTTTTGTTGTTTCAGCTACTCAGCCTATGGTATTTTGTTAGGACAGCCTTAGTGGACTAATACACTGTGCCATCTTCTTAAAGAAGCTACCGTATTACACATTGTATTTTTTGATGCTCATGTCCCAGTCACTATACAGGGTTTATTTCTTTAAGTTAAATGATGCTAATCACTTAATTCAGTCAACAAATAAGATAACTCACTCTGTGTCAGAAATTATTCTAGCTAGTGGCGATATGGCAGTGAATAACACAATATCCCTGCCCTTAGGAAATTTATATTCTAGTGGAGAAGAGTAAAGCACAGATGAGAAGACTTTAGTGACCCCTAAGCCAGCAGTATTTCACACTAGAGATTTTAAACTTCTTTCCTTCAGTTAAAGGAACAAATCAATGAAAGTCTTTATGAACACATTAACCAAGAACATATTCTACAGGAAGAAATCCCTGGTCTTCCCTTTTTAGAAATTGCCAAAATTAAACACAAATCTAAGTTAAATGAGATTCGCAATCTATGAAAAGGCTAAATTAAGAACTGGTTTCTTTTTAACCAAGAACTGTCCAAACAAAAACAAAACAAAAAAGGTGCTCTTTCAGCGTGATTATGTAAAATGTTTTGTCAGACCAACATTGGGAAGCAATCCAGCCCTTGCACACAAATGCCTAGCTACATGGCAAAGCACTCAGAGTCATCACCTTCACACCATAAAATCACTCTACAAAAGGAGCTGAGTGTGTCAGATATTACATGATCCATAGTAGCATCCTGCAGAATGTCACAGTCAGAATTCTATCAGTCTCCCAGTCTTTGAAATACTGAGGCACGAAAACAAAACCCACAAGTATTGCCTTAGGTATAGAATCAAGAGAAAGCTATTGAGCTATAATTGAGCAATTGATAATGTGCCTCATGGCAGGATAGGATGGAAAATACAATTTTAGCAGTGAGCATTGCTGAGAATTGTTAAAAACAAAAAAACAAAAAACAAAAACAAACAAACGAAAAAAAACTTTCCAGAAATCCCAATAGAATTCCTTACATAAAGAGAGAAGGTAGGATTTTAAACCAAATGTAGACCGATTTTCATATCTGAGATTAGTTTGAATATGGAAATTTCCATGTCAAAGTCATGATTTTCAAAGTCTTCCAGACCAAGAGACCAGTGATAGGCATGTGATCCACATTTAATTGGTTAGTGTTAAGACTCTGCCCAGTAAGGCAACTAGGCTAGTCATTTGCCTATTTGCGTTTACTCTCAGATCTAGTGTCTTTTCTCTTTCTCTGTTCTCAGTAACATGGGACTGACCTTTGCAAACTACATATTCTGAGCTTTCTAGGCAGCCTGGGCTTCTGGGCTCTAGTAACAACTCTTTTTCCTTTGAGTCTCTTCAGCCCTAGGCGAGATATTGGCTCTCTGGATTGCCTTATTGTCCCTTGCTGTTTGCCTTTTCGGGTCTTCCCACAGGTCCATAATTAATTGTCCATATTCAATATACTATATTGTACCATGTGACATGGGTTGTGTGGTTCCTGCTAAGCCTAAGTTATATAGTACTTCACGTAAGACAGTGACTTGTATTATACAAGTTGGGACCTCTCTCCTGAGTCTGAACCTGAGATAGAAAATTAGCATTGCAGTAATTGCTGAGGCAGAGAATAGAAGAGCATCAGAAGATCCCCAGAAGTTCAGATCTGCATTGTCTCCTGAATGGCAATTGTGTTCTCTGTGACTTTCAATTTTGCAATTTCCACTTTGTTCTAAAAGATATTGAGGTTTTCCTTAAAGCAGCCAATGTGGGAGTTATGACCATTTCCTGCCTCGCTTACTTCTCTTCATATCTTTACAATATATTCAAGTGTGTCTCAGCTCTACATAACCTGAAATAGCCTATTACCAAACCTGAATGAAAGAAGTCAAGGCGGTAAATCTGGAAACTGCTCTAAAGACACAAATGCTGCAAATGCACGTGACTTACATGTCCTCAGGCCTTAATGAAGGTGTGCAGGCAATTTAAATTTATTGAGATTGTTGACATAGTAGAACTTCTATCTACCATTTTGTTATATTTGTTTTCTATTTTTCTCATTTGTTCTTTGCTTCCCTTTCTCTTATCTGCCTTCTTTTAGATTGATTGCATTTTTTAAATTATTCCATTTTATCTCCTTTGGTGGCTTCTTAGCTCTGTGGTTTTTATTGTCATATAGGTTTTTGTTGTTGGTTTTGTTTTAGTGTTTGCTTTAGGTTTTATACCATATAACTTTAATTTATCATAACCTAGCTTCAAGTAACATATTCCTTCATGTATAATTTCTCTTTCTCTGCCTTTGTGCTATTGTCATAATTTAATGCTTACATGTTATATACCTCTCAATACATTGTTATCTTTCATT
Organism: Pan troglodytes; assembly: GCF_028858775.2. Classification (NCBI taxonomy): domain Eukaryota; kingdom Metazoa; phylum Chordata; class Mammalia; order Primates; family Hominidae; genus Pan; species Pan troglodytes. Next base: position 107,458,781 of record NC_072401.2, read on the forward strand.
TAAACAGTCAACCGATATTTATTTATTTATTTATTTATTTATTTATTTTTGAGATGGAGTCTTGCTCTGTTGCTCAGGCTGGAGTGCAGTGGCACGATCTTGGCTCACTGCAACCTCTGCCTCCTGGGTTCATGCTGTTCTCCTGCCTCGGCCTCCCAAGTAGCTGGGATTACAGGCGAGCACCTCCACTCCTGGTTAATTTTTTTTTTTTTTTTTTTTTTGAGACAGTCTCGCTCTGTTGCCCAGGCTGGAGTGCAGTGGCACGATCTTGGCTCACCGCAAGCTCCGCCTCCCGGGTTCACACCATTCTCTTGCCTCAGCCTCCCGAGTAGCTGGGACTACAGGCGCCTGCCACCACACCTGGCTAATTGTTTGCATTTTTAGTAGAGACGGGGTTTCACTGTGTTAGCCAGGATGGTCTCGATCTCCTGACCTCGTGATCCACCTGCCTCAGCCTCCCAAAGTGCTGGGATTACAGGCGTGAAGCCACCGTGCCCGGCGTTTTTTAAATTTTTTATAGAGACGGGGTTTCGCAATGTGGGCCAGGCTGATCTCCAACTCCTGGCCTCAAGTGATCCACCTGCCTTGGCCTCCCAAAGTGCTGGGATTACAGGCATGAGCCACTGCATCCAGCATATTTATTTATTTTTAATTAATTTCAATGAGTTTTGGGGGAACAGGTGGTGTTTGGTTACATGGATAAGTTCTTTACTGGCGATTTTTGAGGTTTCGGTGCACCCATCCTTGGAGCAGTGTACACTGTATCTAGTGTGTAGTATTTTACTCCTCATCTCCCTCCCACCATTCCCTCTGAGTCCCCAAAGTATTATTCTTATGCCTTTGCATCCTCATAGCTTAGCTCCCATATATCATTGAGAACATATGATGTTTGGTTTTCCATTCCTGAGTTACTTCACTTGGAATAATGGTCTCCAGCTCCATTCAGGTCGCTGCAAAGGCCTTTATTTTGTTCCCTTTTATGGCTGCGTAGTATTCCATGGTGTGTATGTGTATATATACACTATGTATATATACCACATTTGCTTTATCCACTCATTGATTGATGGGCATTTGGGCTGGTTCCATATTTTTGCAGTAGCACATTGTGCTGCTATAAACATGCATGTGCAAGTGTCTTTTTTTGTATGACTTCTTTTCCTTTGTATCGATACCCAGAAGTGGGATTGCTGAATCAAATTGTACATCTACTTTTAGTTCTTTAAGGAATGTCCATACTCTTTTCCATAGTGGTTGTACTAGTTTATGTTCCCACCAGCAGTGTAGTAGTGTTCCTTGTTCCATCCCAACATCTATTATTTTTTGAATTTTTTTATTATGGCCATTCTTGTAGAAGTAAGGTGGTATCACGTTGTGGTTTTGATTTGCATTTCTCTGATCATTAGTGATGTTGAATATTTTTTCATTTGTTTGTTGTCCATTTGTATATCTTCGTTTGAGAATTATCTATTCATGCCCTTAGGCCACTTTTTGATGGGATTGTTTGCTTTTCTCTTGCTGATTAGTTTGAGATCCTTGTAGATTGTAGATATTCATCCTTTGTCAGATATACAGATTGTGAAGATTTTCTCCCCCTCTATGGGGTGTCTGTTAACTCTGCCGATTATTTCTTTTGTTGTGCAGAAGCTTTTTAGTTTAATTAAGTCCCATCTATTTATCTTTGTTTTTCTTGCATTTGCTTTTGGGTTCTTGGTCATGAAGTCTTTGCCTAAGCCAATATCTAGAAGGATTTTTCCAATGTTATCTTCTAGAACTTTTATGATTTCAGGTCTTAGATTTAAGTCTTTGATCCATCTTGAGTTGATTTTTGTATAAGGTGAGAGATGAGGATCCGGTTTCATTCTTCTACATATGGCTTGCCGATTGTTCCAGCACCATTTGTTGAATAGGTGTCCTTTTCCCACTTTACATCTTATTTGTTTTGTCAGAAGATCAGTTGACTGTAAGTATTTGGCTTTATTTGTAGGTTCTGTATTCTGTTCCACTGGTCTGTGTGCCTATTTTTATACCAGTCCTGTACTGTTTTGGTGACTATGGCCTTACAATATAGTTTGAAGTTGGGTAATGTGATGCCTCTAGATTTGTTCTTTTTGCTTAGTCTTGCTTTGGATATGTGGGCTCCTTTTTCTTCCATACAATTTTGGGATTTTTTTTTTAGTTCTGTGAAGAATTATGGTGGTATTTTGATGGAATTGCATTGAATTTGTATATTGCTTTTGGCAGTATGGTATTTTCACAATATTGATTCTATCCATCTATGAGCATAGGGTATGTTTCCATTTGTTTGTGTCATCTATGATTTCTTTCAGCAATATTTTGTAGTTTTCCTTGTAGATGTCTTTCACCTCCTTGGTTAGGTATATTTCTAAATATTTTAAGGTTTTTGTAGCTATTGTAAGAGATGTTGAGTTCTTGATTTGATTCTCAGCTTGGTCATAGTTGGTGTATAGCAGGGCTACTGATTTGTGTACATTAATTTTGTATCTTGAAATTTGACTGAATTGATTTAACTGTTCTAGGATCTTTTTAGAGGAGTCTTTAGGGTTTTCTAGGTATATGATCATATCATCAGTAAACAGAGACAGTTTGACTTTCTCTTTACTGATTTGGGTGCCCTTTATTTCTTTCTCTTGCCTGATTGCTCTGGCTAGGACTTCCAGTACAATGTTGAATAGAAGTGGTGAAAGTGGGTATCCTTGTCTTTTTCCAGCTCTCAAGGGGAATGCTTTCAACTTGTCCCTGTTACGTATAATGCTGGTTGTGGGTTTGTTATAGATAGCTTTTATTACCTTAAGGTATGTCCCTTCGAATTTGTTTTTGCTGAGGGTTTTAATCATAAAGGGATGCTGGACTTTATAAAATGTTTTTTCTGCATCTATTGAGATGATCACATTGTACTTATTTTTAATTCTGTTTATGTAATGTATCACATGTATTGACTTGCATATGTTAACCTATCCCTGCTTCCCTGGTATGAAACCCACTTGATCATGGTGGATTATCTCTTTGATATGCTATTGGATTCAGTTAGCTAGTATTGTGTTGAGGATTTTTGCATCTATGTTCGTCAGAGATATCAGTCTGTAGTTTACTTTTTTTGTTATGTCCTTTCCTTGTTTTGGTATTAGGGCTTCATAGAATGATTTAAGGAGGATTTCCTCCTTCCCTATCTTTTGGAATAGTGTCAATATAATTGGTACCAGGTTTTTTTTGAATGTCTGATAGACTTCATGTGGGAATCCATCTGTTCCTGGACTCTTTTTTGTTGGCAATTTTTGAATTACCATTTCAATCTCACTGATTGTTATTGGTCTGTTCAGAGTTTCTATTTCTTCCTGGTTTAATCTAGGAGGGTTGTATATTTCCAGGAATTTATCTATCTCCTCTAGGTTTTCTAGTTTGTGTGTGTAAAGGTGTTCACAGTAGCCTTGAATGATCTTTTGTATTTCTGTGGTATTGGTTGTAATACTTTCTGTTTCATTTCTAATTGAACTTATTTATATCTCTCTTCTTTTCTTGGTTAATCTCGCTAATGGTGGATCAGTTTTGTTTATCTTTTAAAAAAACAGCTTTTTGTTTCATTTATCTTTTGTATGTTTTTTTTTTGTTGTTGTTTCCATTTCATTTAGTTCTGCTCTGATCACTGTAATTTCTTTTCTTCTGCTAGGTTTGGGTTTTGTTTGTTCTTGTTTCTCTAGTTCCTTGAGGTGTGACCTTAGATTGTCTATTTGTGCTCTTCAGCTTTTTTGATGTAGGCATTTTAAGCTATGGACTTTCCTCTTAGCACTGCTTTTGCTGTATCCCAGAAGTTTTGATAGGTTGTGTCACTATTATCATTTAGTTCAAATAATTTTTTAATTTCCATCTTGCTTTCATTGTTGACCCAGCATTGAGGCCATTTACATTCAACATTAGTATTGAGATGTGAGATACTATTCTAGTCATCATGCTAGTTGTTGCCTGAATATCTTGTTTTTTTTTTTCATTGTGTTATTGTTTTATAGGCCCTGTTAGATTTATGTTTTCAGGGGGTTCTATTTTGGTGTATCTCGAGGTTTCAAGTTTTACAACTCCTTTTAGCAGTTTCTGTAGTGCTGGCTTGGTAGTGGTGAATTCTCTCAGCACTTTTTTTTGTCCAGAAAAGACTTTCCCTCTTTCATTTATAAAGCTTAGTTTTGCTGGTTACAAAATTCTTGACTGATAATTGTCTTGTTTAAGGAAGCTAAAAATAAAACTCCAATCCCTTCTGGCTTGTGGGGTTTCTGCTGAGAAATCTACTGTTAATCTGATAGGTTTTCCCTTATAGGTTACCTGATGCTTTTACCTCACAACTCTTAAGATTCTTTCCTTCCTCTTGGCTTTGGATAACCTGAAGACTATGTACCTAGGTTATAAACTTTTTGCAATGCATTTCCCAGGTGTTCTTTGAGCTTCTTGTATTTGGATGTCTAGCCCTTTAGCAAAGCCAGGGAAGTTTTCCTCAATTATTCCCTTAAATATGTTTTCTAAACTTTTAGATTTCTCTTCTTCCTTGGGAACACAAGTTATTCTTAGGTTTGGTTGTTTAACATAATCCCATACTTCTTGGAGGCTTTGTTCATTTTTTTTAAAAAAATCTTTTTTCTTTGTCTTTGTCGGGTTAATTTCAAAGCCTTGTCTTTGAGTTCTGAAGTTCTTCCTTCTACTTGTTTGCTTCTATTGTTGAAACTTTCTAGTGTATTTTACATTTCTCTAAGTGTGTCTTTCATCTCCAGAAGTTGTGGTTGTTTTTTATTTATGCTATTTTTCTGGAGAATTTTTTGTCCATATCCTGTACTTTTTACAAAATTTCTTTAAGTTAGTTTCTACCTTTCTCTGTTGCCTCTTTGAGTAGCTTAATAATTGACCTCTGAATTCTTTTTCTGGCATTTTAGAGATTTCTTCTTGGTTTGGATCCATTGCTTGTGAGCTAGTGTGATCTTTTGGGGGAGTTAAATAACCTTGTTTTGTCATATTACCAGAATTGTTTTTCTGGTTCCTTCTCATTTGGGTAGACTATGTCAGAGGAAAGATTGGGGCTTAATGGCTGCTGTTCAGATTCTTTTGTCCCACAGCATGCTCTGTTGGTGTGGTGCTCTTCCCTTTCTCTAGGGATGGAGCTTCCTGAGAGTCAGACTACAGTGATTGTTATTGCTCTTCTGGGTTTAGCCACCCATCAGAGCTACCAGGCTCCAGGAGGATACTGGGGAGTGTCTGCAAAGAGTCCTGGGATGTAATCCATCTTCAGGTCTTGCAGTCATGGACACCAGCACTTGCTCTGGAAGAGACAGCTTTACAGTCCACAGTAAAGTGGACTCTGTGAGGGTCCTTGGTTGTAGTCATGTTTAGTGCACTGGTTTTCTTGAATGCTGTTAAACAGTCAACGAACTTTTCAAAGAGGTGTGTTTTTATTTTTTATTTTTTTATTTTTTGAGACAGAGTCTCTCTCTATTGCCAAGCTGGAGTGCTGTGGCACAGTCTTGGCGCACTGCAGCCTCCGACTCCCTGGTTCAGGTGATTCTCCTGCCTCAGCCTCCTGAGTAGCTGGGATTACAGGCACATGCCACCACACCCAGCTAATTTTTGTATTTTTGGTAGAGACAGGGTTTCACCATATTGGCCAGGATGGTCTCCATCTCTTGACCTCGTGATCTGCCCGCCTTGACTTCCCAAAGTGCTGGAATTACAGGCGGGAGCCACTGCACCTGGCCAAGAGATTTTTTAAATAAGGAAAAAGTATTTTATATTTTACCCATGAGTTTATTATCTAGTACTCTTTATTCTGTTACATAGATCCACATTTCCATATGGCATTATTTTCCTTTTGCCTGCAATCCTCTAATATTTATTGTAGAGCAGATCTGCTGCTAATGAATTCTTTTAGGATTTATAAATTTAAAAAGTCTTTATTTTCCCTCTCTTTTGGGAAGATCTAGTCACTGGATATAGTATTCTACTTGAAAGGATTTTTTTTTTCCTTTCAATACTTTAAAGAAAATGTTTCAATGCCTTTGAGCTTCCATTGTTTCTAAAGAGAAATCTACCATCATCCCTCTCTTTGGCTATCTGTACATAATGTGTCTTTTTTTCCTTTGGCTGCTTCTAAGGTTTTCTCTTTCCCAATTGTATCAATCAATTTGATTCTAATGTGCCTTAGTGTAGTTTTCTTTATGTTCTTTGTGTTTTCAGTTTGTTGAGTGTCTTGGATCTATCAGTTTATGCTTTTTGTCAAATTTGTTTCTTTTCTCAACTATTTTTTCTGTCCACCCTCACCCCCCAAACTTGTACCCTTCTGAGCCATCTCCAGTTGCATGTATATTAAGGTTCTTGAGGTTGTTGTTATTGTTCATTTTGTTTGGTCTTTTTTCTTACCTTGTTTTGTTTTAGATAGTTTCTATTATTGTCTTCAAGTTTATTGATCTTTTACTCTACAGTGTCTAGTCTGTTTTTATATGTTATATGTTTCATATTAAGTATTGTATTCATCATTTCCAAAGTTAGATATCTTTCATATCTCTCCTACTTGTGCTCATGCTTTCCCTTACTTTGTGAACACATAAAATATAGTATTAACTATTTTAATTTCCTCATGTGCTAATTCTATCATCTATATAATTTCTGGGTCAGTTTCAAGTCACTGATTTTTCTCCTCATTATGAGTTTTAATTCTGATTTTTTGCATGCCTTGTAATTTTTGATTGGATGACAAACAGTTTAGATTTTACCTTTTTATGAGTGCTGGATATTTCATATTTCTTTATATGTTTTTGAACTTGTTCTAAGACCTTGTTAAGTTATTTAAAAAGAGTCTGTTTCCTAGTGCCACTATAACAAATTACCACAAACTGAATGGCTTAAAACAACAGAAATATATTTTCTCACAGCCATTGAGGCCAAAAATCTAAAATCAAGATGTTAGCAGAGCCACATTTCCTCCAAAGGAAGTGGCAGATAATCCAGTACTTACTTCTTCCAGCTTCTGGTGGCTTTTTCGGCACTCTTGGACTTGAGGTCACTGCACTTTAATCTCTGCCTCTGTTTTCACATCATCTTTTCCTCTGAGTGTTTGTGTTATCTCCCTTTGCCTCTATCCTGGAAGGACACTTATAATTCCATTAAGGGTCTACCCAGATAATCCAGGGTAATCTCTTCATCTCAAAATCCTCAACTTAATTACATCTACAAATACCCCTTTCCCAAATAAATTCTCATTTACAAGTTCAGGGATTATAACTTGATACCTTTGGTGACCATAATTATAAGATGTAAGTATAAATTAGTTCTCTGTTATTCTAATTTGGCTAGAAGAAAAAGTCTGGGGGGAAGTATAAAGGAACAAGTAAAATATGTATGGAGTGAACCAGGAAGAAACCCTGAGGATTTCATTCACCAGTTCAATTTGTTAAAAATGTTTACTGAACACCTAATATGTGATGGGGGCATAGAAAAAAAAATACCCTTGTCCTCGTAGAGCTAACATTCTAATGAGAGGAGACTAATAATAAAGCAAACAAGTCAAACACATAATCTTCACATAGTGATGAGGGCTATGGGAAAAAAATAAAGCAAGCAAGCAAGAGATATGAAATGGACTCCAGAGATGGTGAATAGGTTATAATTATAAATAGAGTGGACAGGGAAGTTCTGATTGGAAATGGAGTATTTGAGTAAAGATCTGAAATAAAGTGAGAAACTGAGGCATGCACATATCTGATGAAGATGTTTCAGGTAGATGGAACAGTATGTACAAGAGCCTGAGTTAGGAATGTACTTGGTGAGTTTGGAGAAAGTGGCTAGAAACCCAGCATCAGCTAGAGCAGAATAAGCCATACTGGGGGGTATGTCAGAGGGTGCAGATCAAATAGGACATTGAAAGCTGTATGTAATGACTTTGGCTTTCACTTGAGTAAGATGGAAAGCCATTTAGAAGGCCATGATATGATTAGGCTTTAAAGGGATTTCTTTGAGTGTGGTGTTGGGAAGAGATTGGGAACAGAGTATGGAAGCAGAAAGATCTGTTAGGACAGAATTATTCAGTGACAGAATTATTGAGTGACAGAATAATGGTGGCTTAAATTAGGATGGCAGTGAAGGTGTGAGATGGCTTTAGATTCTGCTGAAGGTTGAGCCAACAGGACTTGTTGGTGGATTACATGTGGGATATGAGAGAAAGAGAGGCATTCAGAAGAAATCTAATGTTTTAGGCCTGAGCAGCGGAGGGATGAAGTTGCTATTAGTTGAGATGGGGAGGACTGTGGTCTAAAAAGGAAGAGCAGAAGTTTCTTTTTGAATATTTAAGTGTGAGGTGCCAATTATACATCCAATTGAGATGTTAAAGAGATCATTGGATATACTGAGTCTGGCATTTAGAGGAGAGGTCTGGTTTGGGCATATAGATTCAAGAGTCAACTGACAGCAAATGGAAGGGAACAGAATTATTATGTTTAGGAACCTATTAAAATTAGGAAGGGTTAGGTATCTTCAAGCCTCTTCTCTTTTAACTTAAGGGGTTATATGGAAAATGTTTCTAAGCATATAGTGTCCTACCTGTTCAATGTTCATTGACAAAACAAATTAAAATATAGAACACAGAAAAGTATAGAATAGAATTGAGGTACAAGAAGTGCAATAGTTGATGAGAGAATGTCTGGAATTTAACATAAACTAGATAATTAAATTCTCACAAGATAGGTATTACTGCCCCCATTTTATGGATAGGGAAACTGGCTTTTACAGAGGTCAAACAGCATGCCCAAACTCACAAAGTCAGTCAGTCGTAGAGCTGGGATTCAAATCCAGCAGATCTAACTCTGAAGTCCAGGTCCTTCCTATGACTCTACAAGGCCTTCCAGCCAAACAGTTTAAGGGTAGAAATCATGGCATATTTGGGGCTCAGGGCTCACTTCTTTACTTATGAGGTTAAGCTTTCTGCTACAGGAAATGATCTAGACTAGTTTCTACAAAATGGGGCCAGGAAAGTCGTAATTATAAATATTCATTATTTGAGAACTATTTCCATTATTGGGCTGAAAGCAAAGGATTTGTATATCTTACCCCTTGGTTACATGAGATCATGAATAAACAAAATATAATTAAGATTGATTATAAAGATAAACATAGAGAACCCAGCTCATTACTTAACTTTACTGCTATTGATACCAGGCCAGAAAACTTTTCAATTGAGGAACACCATGTTAGCCAATTTTAAATTAAAGTCTCTCAAACATGAAAACCCCACCTACCCCACCTACCCCACCTCTGTCACTGTGCCATGCCAGATTGGCAAGTCCATTTGTAAGGGAAGCAAAGTATCCTGGTGAACAGGCCACCTTGCCAGGAGGCACCTGCAGACCTTATCAACAATGAGCCTACTTATTCTTACTGTCCTTTCTTTTTAGATCCTCTATAAAAGGTATGGCTGTTTATCACCTATTGCAGTACCTCAGAATCAAATGTCAGTGATATCAATACATGGGGATAAGAGAGCTCATTCAAGGTGAAATGGAAGATACCACTTGGTTTGTTTATCATGCAGTACAAGGGGAGGAAAGAAGGGGAAACAGGGAAGATGGAGCAATGTCCCTCACAAAAGGAGATGGGTGAGCTGTGCCAACAGCCTTTCCTTTCCAGAACACCAAAGGAGCCATTGTTACTAACTTTGTATTTTGGTTTTGACAGGAGACACCTGATCCTAGTTTAGGGATTTATTTCCATGGCAGGACTAAAGCAGTCTGACCTGACATAAAGGGACCTGGAACGCACACATGTCCTACCAGTCACATGGTTGGGAGATGGTGTAGGTTGCATCTGCAGGGGGTCTTTGCTGCTTACGACAACTCTGGGGTCTTCAGGTTCATACCTGAAGTTTGTGAACTCTACAGTGAACGTGGCTCACTTGCTCTCTCCCTGTGGCTCCATTTCATTGAGTTACTTTTCCAGCATTAAGGACTCCTCACCAAATGACTGAAAGGCAGATGACAGGAAGGAGATTTTTTTTGCTTTGGGTTCTCTGACAGGTCTTGTGAACAGGGCTCTAAGCAGATGCTGGCATTAGAAAATATTTGTGTTCTCTGACTTTCCTGATACCTGGTATAGGAAATTCAGTGAAGAAAGATAGCAGGCAAGACAAGGCTTGTATTACATGATCCAGTGGCACAAAGCCACAGGAGACAAGAAATAGTGGGCACTGAAACACTGACAAGAATTTTACATCCTTGTCTCACTGAGTCTGATCTCTTGATGCCCTGGGAGATGTGAAACACTTACAAAGAGCCAGTATTGACTAATGCCTGGAGATTTCACTTTGAAACGGATAGTGTCTGGGGTGAATTAATACAGCACATGATTTCCCCCACAAGTTAATTTTCTGGAAAAACTTTCTGAAGAATGAAATGCCCAGATACTCAGTAGCTTAAAAGTAATGAGAGTTAAGCTGACATCGTGAGAAGGAGATAGCTCCATAGAGGAGCTGACATTTAGTGTGGGCTCCAGCCATGCCCAGCCAAATAAGCAGTATTTTCTGGCAGCCCCAGTGAGAGCCATCACCAGTTCTTTTGTTTAACAAAATCCAAGAGTGCAATTAACAATTTCTATGACTTGGCCTTCAGAGCCTTCAAGTTACAAGAGGATAAACAAGTAGGAAAGAAAAGGGAGACGCCAATGTTTCAGAAATTATGATCTTCAAAGGAGGAGAAATAGTTCAACCACAAGGAGAGTGGTCAGAAATTTGATATCCTTTCTGTGAGAGCACAAGGAGACCCCAAACTGCCAAACCACTGTATCTGAGGAGGCGTTGCTGGGACTGAAGTTTCCAGAAATCTTTGAATGGCTCATTTATTTTACTGGGGCTAAAGTTGACGGGGTAATTATCAGGGCAGGCTGTGGATTTGATTGCTGTTCGGGCAAGTAGGCTTTCATTGTCAGCCAGGAAGCACTTGGGAATTACTTACTGCAGTGTGCCATGCAGACCTGTGCGTATGAGTGTGCATACATACTGTGTGTATGTGTGTGTGTGAGAGAGAGAGAGTGAAAGAGAAAGCTGAGGAGGAAGGATGGTCTATCTCTCTTTGCTTTTAAATCCAATTTTTCTCTCTTTGGTGTATATAACAGAGTCAGCAGAGAGAGGTGAAGTTTTCGGTGTGCTAAACCCTATAGTAAGGATGAATTTCTATTTCACCTGTAACTCAAGCTTCCCCAGTCTAACAGGATTATATTAATGGGAATAGCCAAAATATCAGAGCCCCCACCCCTGCACACCCCCCACCCCTTACCACCAGTGCATGGCCCAGAAGCTCCAGCTCCATCAAAGTCTCACCCAGTGTTGGATACTCTCTAGTGGGATCTCGTGTGACCTCAGGAACAGTTCTTTTATGCTGTCCTGATCAGGGTTTCATAGCTGGGGATCAAGATGCCATCTGAGGGTGGCTGTGCACTCCCCTCACCTCTGCATGGCTTCAGTGGTATTCTTGAGAGTCTAAATGTCCATGCCAAGGAATGGAGGGGTCACCTTTTTCTAGTGGCCACATCAGCAACCTGCAGGGTACCAAGGAACGGCTGTACTTTCTGGAGTTCTCACCAGGCTGAAGCAACACTGTTTCCCCTATTCCGTCACATTTGCCTCCTGGGTAGCCATGATCATGCTGCTAGGTCATGCAAAACCCTGTGAGAACATATCCTCCACCTTCTGCCTGTAGCTCCTTCTTTCTATGCAGTGCAGATAAAAAACTAAGGTAGGAGGATCCACATTCTACACCAGTGGTTCTCAAACTTCAGCATGCATTAGAGTCACCTGAAGGTTTCATTAAAACACTGATTTCTGGGTGTTATCCAGGCTTTTTGATTTAGTAACTCTGGGGTGGGGTTTAAGATTTTACAATTCGAAATAATCCCCAGATGATGCTGGTACTACTGCTCTAGGGACCATATTTTGAGAACCACTGTTCTGGACAAGCACTATGCTGCCCCAGGGCCTCTGATCCACCAGTTGTCTGGGAGGTCCTGCCCCTCAACAGAGACACACCCAGACACGTGCATCTTCACAGAGGGCCCCATTTATGTTCAATCTGGTACCTCCATTGCCATCATAGATGAAAACACATTGACCCTCCCATGCTATGCGTTTAAAGCAGAGATTTGCTGCTTGCATTCAGGCAATGTAGGTTTTGACTCCAGAACTTCACACTTGCACGTTCCTTAGGTATGAATTACTGACCAACACCATTCTAGGGGTAGAGGTGGGGGGTCCCTTAAATGCTGAAGAATGATCATTTGTGTGGTCTTCTCCCTCTTACTGCAAAAATTATTATATTTGGTGGTAGAAAATTCTTTCTTTGGTGGACTAGTAAAGCAACTGATGGGTAGGAGGCCTGGAGGATAAGAGGGGCTGTAAAGCAAGGAAGAAAAAATGGGAGAGAAGGGGACAAAATGGATGCCTTCCCATGTTGAGTCTTTGAGGAGTAGTCCTTGAACTATAGTTTTATCATGGATTAAATGGGCCTTGAGGAAGGGGCCTTCCGGGAAGTCTAGACTATGTCGAACATTTCTGTGGGAAATGTGTTATGAGAAGACACAAGCTAACTTACCCACCAACTGGAACTCAACTTGCTGCAAATTGGAGGTTACAGGAAATGTGCTAAAGGTCTTTTGCCACAGATGAACATTCTTTTGCTCTGATAGTGTGTATCATCAGTCATGCTAAGGGTGAAGCACAAATGAGATCTGGCATCTGCTAGGCTGCTGAATTATTGCTGTTATTGTTGGGTTTCCTGTATCTTTCCCATGAAATTACAGTGATCATCACTATGGTATCTGCTGGGCCTGAGATGGATCAGAGCTAAAAATAGGATAGAGAATTCAGGCTCCTGGAGACAGTTCATGCACTGTGTGAGCTTTGAACCTTTGGTTTGCCCCAACTTTTGAGTTTGGCTTGAGGTGGCTCTTGGTAATAATGGGACAGAGCTCTGAGGAAAGGCAGTGTATGAAAGTGGAATCTCCAGATTTCATAAACTCCAGGGACCTTCAAGCTAATTCCATTCGACTCCACCCTTCTGCTGATGAGAAACTGAGGCCTAGAGAGTCATAGTAACCACAGCAGGAGTGTGGCCATGTGGGATTAGTTTGGGGCTCCAGAAATAGTTTCCTCAAACCTGCCTCCTACGGTGTGTTCCCTGGACCACTGGTGTCTGGGACAGTTAGCAGGTGCTAGATGAAATGGTTTGGGAAATACCAGGTTAAGTATTAAATGTAAGAGCAGGACCCGCTTAAGCTTTCCTAGGAGATATGTACAGTATTATGAATCTCTAAGAGGAGTTAAGGTAGGCTGTCTCTTTTTTCCTACTGAGCACTTCATGGAAGTACTCCGTGGAACCCATTTTGGGAAATTCTACATTATGCCCGTAGGTCTTAAAGTCTCCCGGCTGAATTGATACCCTTAAGATAGGTTTTCTTGAGGTTCTGAGGGGAACAATGTGTACTGGGAGTAAGGTTGTCAAGTAAAATATAGGGTGTTCCAGCTAAATTCAAATTTCAGTTAAATCAATTTTTTTTCTTTTTTTTTTTAGTGTAGGTCTCATGCAAGATTTGGGACTTACTTAAACGATTATTCATAGTTTAATCTGAAATTCAAATTTAACCAGGAATTCTCGAATTTTATTGCTAAATCTGGCATTCCTAAGTGGAGATTAGAGCAGAAAGAGAGAAAACTAAGAGCTGTTAAGACAGGCAGGCCAGGCCTTGGCCTCAGGAAGGAAGGGGCCACCCTCAAGGCTCTGTGCCAAGGAGAGAGCCCAGGTGTTTCTAGCCCACTTAGACCAGAGGCTTCAAATAAGACGGGCTACTGGCTTCAGTCTGGAAATCTGTGGGGCAATTTTTGTTGTGAGAGTGATTGGGAGGTTCTACTGGCACTTAATGGACAGCAATGCCATATGTCCTGTAATATGTGAGACAGTCCAGTTTCCCACTCCACATTCCTTGTGTGTCCTACCTGACATTCTTAAATGTGCTTTCTTACTTCCCTTAAATGCAAGCCTATTCACGATATGAAAGTGCTAGCTCCTGACAACTTCTTTAAGTCTCCTGGGATGCTCATACTCCAGTATTTACATGTTAAATTATATGTCATTTTATGCTGACTTACTTTCCTTTTATTTATCCTCTTTCCTATTGTTAAGGCAATGTGTTTGTGTGTGTTCAATTATTTACAATTATTTATACCTATAGGCAATAGTGTCTGTGATTTTCATTTTAGGAGAGTAAAATAGGTATTATAAAATGTTCATAAAAAAATGAACACTTGTTTGGTAGAAATAAGAAGTATCGACTGAGCCACATTGTTTTTCTTGGCTATAGTAAAACCCTGAGTTCTGCTCTCTTCTTCTTCATTAAGTATATCAGTTCAAATTAGGTTTGGCTGCATTTAATGGAAAAACAAAATGAGATTGATAAATAAAAATAAAATCCTAAATGCCATACCAACTGACTGGATCCTTCCCCACTTGGCCAAGGGGACCCCAGAAAAACCTTAAAAACTGGCCATGATGGTACAGAAGGTTGGACATGCCTTGTTATACCCCCTCCCTCATTAACCACTATTTAGGCTTTCTTTCTTAAGCATTAAACAAAAACCAGCCCTTTGGAAGGACTTGTTCCACTGCTAAATTCAACCAACCTCCCTTTTGTGGTTTTGACACAACAAATGATCAGCATTCTTTCCTGATAAGAGACCGCCAACCACAAAGTGGTTCTGGCCATCTATGGATGCTGTGCAGAGGGACTTTGTGTGCTCTGTTTCACCCTTGGATGTATAGGGCCTAATTGTAATACATTTAAACATTAGGTTTCCACCCCAAAGTGAACATGGGACACATGTTGTATTCATGTTAGTCCTCTACACATGCCCATGCCTCCCCTTTGTGAATATTCATAGCTCCTCCTATAACTGTCAAATATATATATTTGGCCACCCTGCTCAGCATATATCTCTGTCTTATTCTTCCCACTCTCAAGAGCCTATTTCTGGCTTCTGACTGGAGGTGACGCTTGCCAGCTTATCAGAATGGCTGCCTGCAGGCTGCAACGCTTTATGAGAAATAAAGCTCTCCTTTCCAAATTTGTAACTTCGTTGTTCTTCAGTTGACAAGAAAAAGCAGTGGCTTCAACAATACAGCAGGTTATTTCTGTTGCATGTAAGAGAAGTTAAGAGGTAGGCTGTCCTGTGTTGGGAGGCCACATCCTTCCAGGTCTCTGTTCTGCCATCCTCAAGATGGCTGTTTGGAGGTCTTGGACATGTTCGACACTCATTTTTGGAAGCCAGCCTCCATTCTGAGGAGGCAAAGCAGCCACATGAAGAGGCCCACAAGAAGGGAACCAAGGGCCCTAGCCAACAGTCTCAACTGAGCTCCCAGCCAGTGGCTGCATCCAAAGCCAGCCTGGTAAGTGAGGCTATTTCAGCCATCAGCTTCCAGCACCCAAGCTGTCACTATGTGACACCAGAGAACTGTCTGGTGGATACACAGAAATGTGATAAATGATAGGTCATTGTTCTTTTAAGCCTCTAAGTTCCCCCCTTCCCCTACCACTACCACCCCACAGGTAGGGGGGATTGTTATACAGCAATTGATAACCCAAACAACATTTGTTTATTCATTCATGTGAACTCATGTGCTAAGCACTATTCCAGATGCTGAGGATTCAGGAGTGAAAAGGTAGAAAAAATCCCTGCCCTCAAGAAGTTTACCATCTAGCTAGCTCCTTCTTTTATTCCTCTAGAGGCTACAAATCATTTTTCTCTTCAAGCCATCACCCCTACTTCTTGTTTTATGGGGAAGTTGGAGACCATTAGAAGTGAATTTTTCCAACTTCTTTCTCCCACACACACATTTCCCTGGATCTACACTGTCTCCTCTCCTCCACCGCAGCTCACGGCAGGGCCAGAACCAGCCCATCCCCTCTTTTCTGCTATCCAGCTACCAGACTCTGGATCCTATCCTTCCTTTCATGTGCCTTTAACTTCTGCTCCATGAGACCAACTCTTTCATAATATAAACAGATTCATCTCTACAGTCCTAAAAACTAGCACAATAAAAAGCTCCTCTTTAACCTTATCTTCACAATGTGCCTTTTGCTCTTTCTCTTTTAGCCTTCACAGCCAAGTTTCTACAGATTGGAGTCTTCTCATTCTTTCTCTGTTTTCTCATTTCCAGTTCACTAGTATATAATGGTCATGGAAGGTCTCTGTGGGAAGTGACGTTTAAGCTGATACAATAACAATTTCTTGATTCTTCATATTGCTGGAACTTTCAGCAGCATTTGCATTTCTAACCATTCTTTCCTTCCTCAACTAAACTCTAGGGTAATCTCTTGGTTCTCTTCCTACATCTCCAACCCATGTATCTCTTTCTCTTATCTTTCTGGCCATTCTCCATCAAGTATTGTTCAGGTTTCCACCTTTGGCCTTCCTGTCTCACTCACCTTCTTTGCAGCCAAATTCATCCACATCCATAGTTTTAACCCACCACCAAAGTGCTAATGACCCCAAACCAGTATGTCCACTCCAGATTGCTACCCCCAACCCCTTGGTTCATTTGCCCAGCTTCCTTCCAAGCAGCTCCACTTGGGTTTCCACCAGGCAGTTCAAGTTCAGAGCTGAATCCAATTTCTCCACCTCTTTCCACTACTCCAAGTCTCAGCCAGCAATGCTTCTTGATGAAGCCTAAAACCACAGGGCCAACCTAGATTTCTCTCTTCTTTTTTTGTACCATCACCCACATACATAGGAATTTTTTAAAATCACAAGATCCTCTTGATTCTATATCCTTACGATTTCCTGTCTCTATTCGTCCATTTCCATCCCCACTGTTCAGAACTGGCCCTTTCTCCACTTATAGAAGACGTACTGGACTCCTTACCCCAAAGTATTTCTTCCTTCAATTAGTCCTCTTTTCTACTATCAGAGTGACGTGTCTAACATTTAAAATTGATAAGATCAAGCTGCTGTTCAGAATTCTCCAATAGCCTCTGCTCTGGGTCCTGCTTGGTGCTTTAGTTCCTCCCTTCCCCACCC
This sequence comes from Pan troglodytes, assembly GCF_028858775.2. Lineage (NCBI taxonomy): Eukaryota > Metazoa > Chordata > Mammalia > Primates > Hominidae > Pan > Pan troglodytes. Next base: position 107,475,876 of record NC_072401.2, read on the forward strand.
AGCTTTAGTCCTCCCCTGGCCACGTCTTGGGACCACATGGATGTGCACAACTTGAACTTGAACCTGCCCCACCACTCCCCAGTTCAGGTATTCTGAACCTAAGGACTCCCTGTGTGCACGGTGTGGAAAGGCCTCTGTGCTCTTGCACAGCCCCATGAAGTATTAGGAACAGGAAATTTGCTGCCTCATCCATTTCCCACTATTTCTGCCTCCCCTGAGTTTGCTTACTTCCCCTCATTTCCTCACTTCTGTTCATTCTTTTTTCTCTACCTGCAATGCTCTCCTCTTTTACCCATCAGAGTAAAATTCCTACTCCTTTAAAAAAATTTCAGTAAGTTTTTGGAAAACAGGTAAAGTTTGGTTACATGAATAAGTTCTTTGGTTGTGATTTCTAAGATTTTGGTGTCTCCATCACCCAAGCAGTATACACCATACCCAATGTGTAGTCTCCTATCCCTTGCCATCCCCTACCCTTTCCCCAAGTCCCCAACGCCCAATGTATCACTCTTGTTCCTTTGTGTCCCCACAGCTTATCTCCTACATATGAATGAGAACATAGGATGTTTGGTTTTCCATTCCTGAGTTACTTCACTTAGAATAATGGTCTCCACTTCCATTCAGGTTGCTGTGAATGCCATTATTTTGCTCCTTTTTATGGCTAAATAGTATTCCACGGTTGTGTGTGTGTGTGTGTGTGTGTGTGTGTGTATCACATTTTCTTTATCCACTTGTTGATTGATGGGCATTTGGGCTGGTTCCATATTTTTGCAATTGCAAATTATGCTGCTATACATACGCATGTGCAAGTATCTTTTTCATGTAATGACTTATTTTCCTCTGGGTAGATACCCAGTAGTGGGATTGCTGGATCAAATGGTAGATCTACTTTTAGTTCTTTAAGGAATCTCCACACGGTTTTCCATAGTGGTTGTACTAGTTTACATCCCCACCAACAGTGTAAAAGTATTCCTTTTCACCGCATTCTTGCCAACATATATTTATTTTTATTTTTTTATTATAGCCATTCTTGCAGGAGTAAGGTGGTATCGCACTGTGGTTTTGATTTGCATTTCCCTGATCATTAGTGATGTTGAGCATTTTTCCACATGCTTTTTCCCCATTTGTGTATCTTCTTTTGAGAATTTTCTGTTTATGTCCTTAGCCCACTTTTTGATGGGATTGTTTTTTCCTTGCTGATTTGTTTGAGTTCATTGTTGATTCTGGATATTAGTCTTTTGTCAGATATATAGATTGTGAAGATTTTCTCCCACTCTGTGGGGTGTCTGTTAACTCCGCTGATTATTTATTTTGCTGTGCAGAAACTTTTTAGTTTAATTAGAACCCATCTATTTATCTTTTTATTGCATTTGCTTTTGGGTTCTTGGTCATGAAGTCTTTGCCTAAGCCAATGTCTGGAAGGGTTTTTCTGATGTTATTTTCTAGAATCTTTATGGTTCAGGTCTTGGATTTAAGTCTTTGATCCATCTTGAGAGATTTTTGTATAAGGTGAGAGATGAGGATCCAGTGTCATTCTTCAACATGTGGCCAGCCAATTATCCCAGCACCATTTGTTGAATAGGGTGTCCTATCCCCACTTTATGTTTTTTGTTTGCTTTGTCAAAGATTAGTTGACTGTAAATATTTGGCTTTATATCTGAGTTTAGTATTCTGTTTCATAGGTCGATGTGCCTATTTTTATACCAGTACCATGCTGTTTTAGTGACTATGGCCTTATAGTATAGTGTGAAGTCGCGTAATGTGATGCCTCCAGATTTGTTCTTTTTACTTAGCCTTGCTTTGGGTATGTGAGCTCTTTTTTATTTTTTTGGTTCCATATGAATTTTAGGATTGTTTTTGCTAGTTCTGTGAAGAATTATGGCAGTATTTTGATAGAAATTGCATTGAATTTGTAGATTGTTTTGGCAGTATGGTCATTTTCACAATATTCACTCTACCCATCCATGAGCACGGGATGTGTTTCCATTTGTTTGTGTCATCTGTCATTTCTTTCATCAGTGTTTTGTAGTGTTCCTTTTAGAAGTTTTCCACCTCTTTGGTTAGGTATATTCCTAAATATTTGTTTTTGTTATTGTCGTTGTTGTTGTTGCAGCTATTGTAAAAGGGGTTGAGTTCTTGACTCTATTCTCAGCTTGATTGCTGTTGGTGTATAGCAGAGTGACTGATTTGAGTACATTAATTTTGTATCCAGAAACTTTGCTGAATTCATTTAACAGTGCTAGGGACTTTCTGGATGAGACTTTAGGGTTTTCTAGGTATATGATCATATCATCAGCAAACAGTGACAGTTTGACTTCCTCTTTACCGATTTGGATGCCCTTTATTTCTTTCTCTTGTCTGATTGCTTCGACTAGGACTTTTAGTACTATGTTGAATAGAAGTGGTGAAAGTGGGCATCCTTGTGTTGTTCTAGTTCTCAGGGGAAGTGCTTTCAACTTTTCCCTGTTTGGTATAATATTGGCTGTGGGTTTGTTGTAGATGGCTTTTATTACCTTAAATTATGTCCCTTCAAATTTGTTTTTGCTGAGAGTTTTAATCATAAAGAGATGCTGGATTTTATAAAATGCTTTTTCTGCATCTATTGAGACGATCATTTAATTTTTGTTTTTAATTCTGTTTATGTGATGTATCATGTTTATTGACTTAGGTATGTTAAACCATCTCTGCATCCCTGGTATGTAACCCACTTGATCATGGTGGATTATCTTTTCAATATGCTATTGGATTTGGTTTGCTAGTATTTTGTAGAGGATTTTTACATCTATGTTCATCAGGGATATTGGTCCATAGTTTTCTTTTTTTTTTTTTGTTATGTTCTTTCCTGGTTTTGGTATTATTAGGATGTTACTGGCTTCATAGAATGATTTAGGCAAGATTCCCTCTTTCTCTATCTTTTAGAATAATTTCAATAGGATTGGTACTAACTCTTTTTAAATGCCTAATAGAATACAGCTGTGAAACCATCCTTTCCTGGCATTTTTTTCCTGTTGGCAAATTTTAAATTGAAATTTACCATTTCAATCTTCCCACTTGTTACTGGTCTGCTCAGATTCTTTATTTTCCTGGTTTAATCTAGAAGGGTTGTATATTTCTAGGAATTTATCCATCTCCTCTAGGTTTTCTAGTGTATGAGTGTAAAGATTTTCATAGTAGCTGATATGGTTTGGCTGTGTCCCCACTCAAATATCTCTCGAATTCCCACGTGTTGTGAGAGGGACCTGGTGGGAGGCAATTGAATCATGGGGGCAGTTCTTTCCTGTGCTGTTCGAGTGAGAGTGAATAAATCTCATGAGATCTGAAGGCTTTATGAGGCAGAGTCTCCCTGCATCTCCCTGCACAAGCACTCTTTTTTCCTGTTTCCATCCATGTAAGATGTGACTTGCTCCTCCTTGCCTTCTACCATGATTGTGAGGCTTCTCCAGCCACATGAAACCATAAGTCTATTAAACCTTTTTTCTTTTGTAAATTGCCTAGTCTTGGGTATGTCTTTTTTTTTTTTTTTTTTTTTTTTTTGAGATGGAGTCTCACTCTGTCATCCAGGCTGGAGTGCAGTGGTGTGATCTTGGCTCACTGCAACCTTGGCCTCCCGGATTCAAGTGATTCTCCAGCCTCAGCCTCCCAAGTAGCCAGGGCTACAGATGTGTGCCACCATATCTGGCTAATTTTTGTATTTTTAATAGAGATGGGGTTTTGCCATGTTGGCCAGGCTGGTCTCCAACTCCTGACCTTAGGTGATCCACCTGCCTTGGCCTACCAAAGTGCTGGGATTACAGGCATGAGCCACCTCACCCAGCCTTGGGTATGTCTTTATCAGCAGCATTAAAATGAATGAATACAGTAAATTGTTACCAGTATGGTGGGGTGCTGCTAAAAGATACCTGAAAATGTAGAAGTGACTTTGGAAGTGGGTGACAGGCAGAGATTGGAGAAGTTTGGAGAGCTCAGAAAAAAAAAAAAAAAAAAAAAAAAAAAAAAAAAAAAAAAAACAGAAAAATGTGGGAAAGTTTGGAACTCCCTAGAGACTTGTTGAATGGCTTTGACCAAAATGCTGATAATGATATGGACAGTGAAATCCAGGCTGAGTTGGTCTCAGATAAAGATGGGGAACTTGGGAACTGGAGCAAAGGTGACTTTTGTTATGTTTTAGTAAAGAGACTGGCAGCATTTTGCTCCTGCCCTAGAGATCTGGAACTTTGAACTTGAGAGAGATGACTTAGGGTATCTGGTGGAAGAAATTTCTAAGCAGGAAAGCGTTCAAGGGGTGACTTGGGTGCTGTTAAAGGGATTCAGTTTTAAAAGGGAAACAGTATAAAAGTGGAAAATTTGCAGCCTAAAAGTGTGATAGAAATGAAAATCCCATTTTCTAAGGAGAAATTCAAGCCAGCTGCAGAAATTTGCATAAGTAACAAGGAGCCGAACATTAATCACCAAGACAATGGGGAAAATGTCTCCAGGCCATGTCAAAGACATTTCCAGCATCCCCTCTAGTAATAGACCCAGAGGTTTAGGAGGAAAAAATGGTCTCATGGCCCAGGCCTAGGGTCCCTCTGCTGTGTGAAGCCTAGGGACTTTGTGCCCTGCATCCCAGCTGCTCAAGCTGTGACTAAAATGGGCCAAGGTACAGCTTGGGCTCTTGCTTCAGAGGGTGGAAGCCCCAAGCCTTGGCAGCTTCTATGTGGTATTGAGCCTGCAGGTGAACAGAAGTCAAGAATTGAGGTTTGGGAACTTCTGTCTAGATTTCAGAGGACGTATGGAAACACCAACATGCCCAGGCAAAAATTTGCTGCAGGGGTGGGGCCCTCATGGAGAACCTCTGCTAGGGCAATGCAGAAGGGAAATGTGATGTCAGAGCCCCGACACAGAATCCCTACAGGGGCACCCCCTAGTAGAGCTATGAGAAGAGGGCCACTATCCTCCAGACCCCAGAATCATACACCCACCAATAGCTTGCACTGTGCACCTGGAAAAGCCACATACACCCAATGCCAACCTGTGAAAGCAGCCAGGAGGGTAGCTATACCCTGAAAAGCCCCAGGGCTGGAGCTGCCCAGGACCATGGGAACCCACCTTTTGCATCAGCATGACCTGGATGTGAGACATGAAGTCAAAGGAGATCATTTTGGAGCTTTAAGATTTGGCTGCTCTGCTGGATTTTGGAATTGCATGGGGCCTGTAGCCCCTTTGTTTGGGCCAATTTCTCCCAGTTGGAATGGGTGTATTTACCCAATTCCTGTACCCCCATTGTATTTAGGAAGTAACTAGCTTTTGGTTTTACAGGCTCATAGGCAGAAAAGGCTTGCTTTGTTTCAGATGAGACTTTGGACTGTGGACTTTTGAGTTAATACTGAAATGAATTAAGACTTTGGGGGACTGTTGGGAAGCCATGATTGGTTTTGAAATGTGAGGACATGAGATTTGGGAGGAGCTGGAGGTGGAATAATATGGTTTGGCTGTGTACCCACTCAAATCTCATCTTGAATTCCCACATGTTATGGGAGGGACCTGGTGGGAGGTAATTGAATCATGGGGGCAGTTCTTTCCCTTGATGTTCTCATGATAGTGAATAAGTCTCATGTGATCTGATGGCTTTTTAAAGCAGAGCTTCCCAGCACAAGCACTCTCTTAGCCTACTGCCTTCCATGTAAGATGTGACTTGTTCTTTTTGTCTTCCACCATGATTGTGAGACTTCCCCAGGCACATGGAAGTGTAAGTCCATTAAACCTCTTTCTTTTGTAAATTGCCCTGTTTTGGGTATGTCTTTATCTGCAGCATGAAAAAGAACAAATACAGTTGCCTTGAATACTCTTTTGTGTTTCTGTGGTATTGGTTGTAATATCTCTCATTTTTTTTCTAATTGAGCTTATTTGGATCTTCTCTCTTCTTGGTTAATCTCACTAACGTTCTATCAATTTTATTTATCTTTTCAAAGAACCAGCTTTTAAAAACTTTCATTTATCTTTTGTATTTTTGTTTCTTTCAATTTCATTTAGTTCTGCTGTGATTTTTGTTACTTCCTTTCTTTTGCTGGATTTGGTTTGGATTGTTCTTGTTTCTCCAGTTCTGTGAGGTGTGATGTTAGATTCTCGGTCTATGCTTTTTTAGACTTTCAAATGTAAGCATTTAATGCTATGGTTTATAGTTGATTTTGAATTTTATTTCATTGTGGTCTAAGAGAGTACTTGATATAATTTCTATTGTCAGTCTGTGCTTTTTCAGACTTTCTAATGTAGGCATTTAATGCTATGAACTTTCCTGTTAGTACCACTTTTGCTGTATCCCAGAGGTTTTGATAGGTTGTGTCATTATTATCATTTAGTTCAAATAATTTTTTAATTTCCATCTTGATTTCATTGTTGATCTAATGATCATTCAAGAGCAGGTTATTTAATTTCCATGTATTTGCATGGTTTTAAGGGTTACTTTGCAGTTGATTTTGAATTTTATTCCATTGTGGCCTGAGATAGTACTTGATGTAATTTCTATTTTCTTAAATTTATTGTGTCTTGTGGCTTATTGTATGGTTTATCTTGGAGAATGTTCCATGTGCTGATGAAAAGAATGTATATTCTGCAGTTGTTGGGTAGAATGTTGTATAAACATCTGCTAAGTCCATTTGTTGTAGGGTGTACTTTAAGTCCATTGCTTCTTTGTTGACTTTGATTTTTGATGATGTGTCTAGTGCTGTCAGTGGAGTATTAAAGTCCCCTCCCACCTTATAACTGCATTGCCATCTATCTCATTCTGTAGATCTAGTAGTAATTGTTTTATAAATTTGGGAGCTTGAGTGTTAGGTACATATATATTTAGGATTGTGATATTTTCTTGTTAGATCAGTTTTTTTATTATCATATAATGTCCTTCTTTGTCTTTTTAAACTGTTGTGTTGCTTTAAAGTCTGTTTTGTCTGATATAAGAATAGCTACTTCTGCTCATTTTTGGTGTCCATTTGCATGGAATATCTCTTTCTACCCCTTTAAATTATTTGGGTGTATTTCGAGGTTTCACTTCAAGATTTACAGCTCCTTTTAGCAGTTCTTGTAATGCTGGCTTGGTAGTGGCAAATTCTCCCAGCACTTTTTTTGTCTGGAAAAAAATGTATCTTTCCTTCATTTATGAAGTGTAGTTTTGCTGGATACAAAATTCTTGGCTGATAATTGTTTCATTTAAGGAGGCTAAAAATAAAACCTCAATCTCTTCTGGCCTGTAGGGTTTCTGCTGAGAAATCTGCCATTAATCTGATAGGTTTTCCTTTATAGATTACCTGATGCTTTTCCTTCACAGATCTTAAGTTTCTATTCTTTATCTTGACTTTAGATAACCTGATGACTATGTGCCTAGGCAATGATCTCTTTGCAATGAATTTCCCAGTTGTTCTTTGAGCTTCTTGTATTTGGAAGTCTAGATCTCTAGCAAGGCTGAGAAAGCTTTCCTTAATTTTTCCCTTAAATATGTTTTCTAAACTTTTAGATTTCTCTTCTTCCTTGGGACCACCAATTATTTTTAGGCTTGGATGTTTAACATAGTCCCAAACTTCTTGGAGGTTTTGTTCATTCTTTAAAATACTTTTTTCTTTGTCTTTGATGGATTGAGTTAATTAGAAAGCCTTGTCTTTGAGCTCTGAAGTTCTTTCTTCTGCTTGTTTGATTCTATTGCTGAGACTTTCCAGTACATTTTGAATTTCTCTAAGTGTACCCTTGATTTCCAGAAGTTGTGATTGCTTATTATTTATGCTACCCATTTCACTGAAGAATTTTCTTTCATATAGCCTGTGTTTTTGATTTCTTTAAGTTGGACTTCACCTTTCTCTGGTGGCTCCTTGATTAGCTTAATAATCGACCTTCTGAATCTTTTTTCTGGCAATTCAGATATTTCATCTTGGTTTGGATCCATTGCTGTTGAGCTGGTGTGATCTTTTGAGGGTGTTAAAGAAACTTGTTTTGTCATATTACCAGAATTGTTTTTCTGGTTCCTTCTCATCTGGGTAGACTATGTCAGAGGGAAAATCTGGGATTCAAGCGCTGCTGTTCAGATTCTTTTGTTCCACAAGGTGCTCTCTTGATGTGGTGTTTTCCCCCTTCCCCTAAAAATGGGGCTTCCTGAGAGCCGAACTGTAGTGATTGTTTTGCTCTTATGTCTAGCCACCCAGTGGAGCTACCAGACACTGGGCTGGTTTTGAAGAGTGTCTGCAAAGAGTCCTGTGATGTGATCCGTCTTCAGGTCTTGCAGCTGTAGATACCAGCACCTGCTCTGGTGGAGGTCTTAGGGGAGTGAAGTGGATTCTGTGAGGTTCCTTAGTTGTGTTTTTGTTTAGTGCACTGGTTTTGTGTTGGTTGGCCTCCAGTCAGGAGTTGGCACTTTCAAGAGCACATCAGCTGCAGTCCTATGGGGAGGATGCAAGCTTGCTCTAGAGATACCTGGTTAAATATTCAGGTTTCTCAGACATTGGGCAGGGCCATAGAACTCCCAACAGATTATGACTTTTGTTTTTTGGATACTAGGGTGGGTAGAGAAAGACCACCAGGTGGAGGCAGGGATTGGCGTGTCTGAGCTCCAACTCTCCTTGGGCAGAACTTGCTGCAGCTGCTGTGGTGGATAGGGATGTGGTTCCCAGGCCAATGGAATTATATTCCCAGGGGGATTATGGCTGCCTCTGCTGAGTCATACAGGTCACCAGGGAAGTGGGAAAGCCAGCAGTCCCAGGCCTCACCCCTCTCCCATGCAACCCACAGTCCTAAAGTCCAGATTCACTCCCACAGTACCCCTGGCAACAGCACTGAGTCTATTTCCAGGCAGCTGGTGACCAGGGCTGAGAATTTGCCCAGACCATGAGCTTCCTCATTGAAAACGCAAGACGACTCACAGTTTTTGGGCCTTTCAGGGAGCCTGCAGTAGTGATCCAGTTCCTTCAAAAGACTGGTGAATTTTCTTAGCTTTTCCTGGTATGTTCTGTAGTACTTCCTGGAGCAAAAGTTCAAGATGTGAGTCTCCACATGCTGCTCTGTCCATCTGAGCTGGAGCTGCAAGCTAGTTCTGCCTCTTACCCACCATCTTAATCCAATTCCTACTCCATATTAGGTTTCAGCAAAAGGGTCTCGCCAACCACCCCCAGCAAACCCAGGCATGCTTTCTGCATTCTTGCTGCACTTTGACTCACATTCTGTGGCTGTTCTTGAGTTCCTCAAAGACATTGCTGGCATCTTCTCCATTTTCCTCGCATTTCCTAGCCCATCCCTGGCATGTAGATACCATGAATAAAGGAATTTACCTCTATTAGCCAAGAAATGCATCTCACTTGCCAATTTCACCATGCTTACATTTCAATGGCAGAGAATTTAGAAGCACTTCAGCATAGGAAGGCAGTGTCTTGTTAAAAATATTAGCTACACCTTTTACTGAGTCATTCCTCTGTGCCAGGCATTCTGCTAAGTGCTTTACAAATATTATCATGTTTATCTTCATTATAACTATGTAAAGCAGACATAATTATTAAACCCAGTTTACAGACATGGAAACTGAGGCTCAGCAAGGTTAAATTAAATGCTCCAGGTCACACAACCAGGAAGGGAAAAGCCAAAGTTCCCATCTAATTACAGCACACTCTCTTCTACTGCACATGGGATTAGAACAACCTATTGGGGCAAAATATGCAGTCTCTCCTCTTCCAATCATAACAAATGGATTTAAATATATCAAAAAGTATTCTTAGGGAAGCAATGTTCCTATATGATCAAAAAGTTGTCAGTGCTTTTTCTTAAAAAATGAATATGGTAAGGAAACACAATTAACCTGCTGAATTTGAACTCCAATTTTATTTAGACTGAGTGTAATAAGAGGCATGCTTAAGGTAGTTTTAAAAATTTAAAGTCCCAATAAAAATCTTACTCTGAGAAATTGTTTTTTGTTGTTGTTGTTTATTCAATTAGGTTACTTCTAGAACAGAAACAGTGCTATGCTGTTGTGAAGTAAAAAATCTCTTCTTTTTTACTTGAGCCCATGAATTCTTAGTTAAAATACCTAACTTATTGCTCATATCAATAATTAAGCAGCAGAGGAAAGATTTATCATGGTACTTTTGTGCTCAGCGATGCCAGAATTATGTACTAATCCTTGTGTCAAGATAAAATTCCCTGCTGAGATGCCCAGGAAGACATGCCGTCACCACCTGCAACAGCATTAACTCACTGTGCTTTTAGGAAATTGATACATGTTAAGGACAAAAGTCATTTTTAGACAGAGCAAGAGAACATTTGGCAACAGGCAGAAGCTAAAAGGGAATTTCAACTTGTGGCTCCATACAACTGACTCAAATAGGATATTTGAACATAAAGAAGTCAGGACTAGTTGGCAGCTTATCACGACAGAATTGCATAGCTCCTCACAGTTGTAAACTATTTTTGTAAAAGTTCAGTGGAGTAGCAGCAGCAGCAGCAGCAGCTGGTTACTGCAGTGTCTTTCTTCCATCAGGCAAATAACTGATGGCTCTCAGGATGCCTGGCAAATCACCCTGGCAGAAAGGTGCCGTTTTCCCCAAATTCAGCAAAGAATTGTACTAAATTCTACAGTGCCCAGCTCATTGCCATTAGCACTCCCAGCCCTCATTTTTGCATTAGCTTCTGAAAGGAAAGGCCCTCTTTCCTTCCTGTCTGGTTCTTCCTCATGATTACTGCAATCCTTAGCACTTTTTGTGGTTTGACTGGTTAATTCCCATGTAATGGGTGGAAAAAGACCTGAAGCATGGAAAAGTTACAAGATTAACTGTGTTTGTAGGGTGAACCAATACTAAGGTGAAAATCTCCTTTAGTAGGTTAATAATAAAAAGCATAAAAATAGCTACCTCCATTTTTATGTGCTCTAGTTGCTACATACTGTTGCCTTATAACCATTTTCTTCTTTATTCCTCATACCAAGTCTGCAAAGCAGGCTTTAATCGAGCTCATTTAACAGATTAAAAAGACAAAACAAAACAAAAACTGAGGCTGAAGGAGACAGCAACTTGCCCAAGGTCACATATTCAGTAAGTGGCAAAGTGTCTGAGTCCAAAGCATAAAAGTTCCCTATCTTGTGAAGTGATATTCCATTAAGGACAGCCTTGGTTCACAAGGCGGTCCCAGGTTTAGCTTTGGCTAAGCACACAGTACATTGGTAGCCTGTGTCACACAGTTATGTTATTGTTCTCTTTTCTAATCCCCTGTATGTGCCAACCCTTATAATAGGGACAATGTGCTATTTCTTTAAGCATCCATTGCATATCCTAGGGTGCAGACATGTATCTGGTACTTAATCATTGTTGATTGATGCTTTTTATATTGGAAACAGTGTTTCTCTTCCTTCAATAAATAAACACTCATTAAGGCCCACTTTTGTGCTGACAGTGTAGTACTTTCTATGGGAAATAGTAAAATGAAGATTCTACCCATCTTGCCCTCAAAGAAATCTAGAAAATGGGAAGCATCATGTATGTAGGGAAGAGGAACCTTGCTCACACTTTTCCTCTTCCCCTTCCTTGCATCTCCCCACAAAAAGAGGCAGTTATAATCTGATTGGTCTGGTTCCAGAACATTTTTTTGGCCACACTTACTGATGGGCGGTGTTACTATTTAACTTTTAAGAATTTCTGTCTTTCCTCTCTTCCAGTGCATGTGGTACAATTTGTAAATTGAACTAAGGTCTCTTTAGTTACCTGGCCATCTTTTTGTGATGTTTTTATCTTTTTATCCACATACTTAAAGCTTACTGGGCTTTTTAGTTCTCATACTATGTGATAAACTAGAAAATGAGATCCAAGATTTAGATTCTGGCTTGATGCAGACATCTGCATTATGGAGGCCTTGAGCATAAGCTGTGGGTTTTAATCCAGGGTTATGAAAGCTCTAAATTGGGGAGAAGTGGTCACTAGCCCAGCCATAAGTTGGTATTTTGTTTTCCACTTGCTGTTTTGTTTTGTTTTCCACTTGCTGTTATCCCTGATGTGTAAATTTCACTTGGGAACTTGGTGGAGAAGAGGATGACTGGCAAGGATTTTTAGGTCCCTGGCCTTAATGCCATAAAATACCACTAAAACTCTACTACCTGACCTAACCCAGTAGCTACATCACAGAGACAGGACAAAGTGTTATAATCGAGGCTCAATCCACATGCTATAGGACTCCAGGAAAGCTCACTATCAACTTGAGGGCATTGGGCGAATGTATGTACTTTTTAGGTTTCTTTTCTCAATACTGGTTCAAACAATGGACTTGTTATGTAAAGAACACTGAGAGCTAAGCAATTCATGTAATAGGCTTGAGTGACAGCATGTCATCAGCATTCGAAAAGAGACTGATAGACAATTTGGCTAACAAGGCCAACAACTCTGGTATCTGCAGTGGGAAGACTTATCTATGTAAAATTCAACATCCACGGCTCTCATTTATTAATGTCCTATTAGTCATAGTCCTTAAGGCCTATTACATTCAAATAACTTCTTGGGTACCTGTTAGAGAATGTGATAAACTATGTAGTTTTGTACCCTGTAACAAGTCGAGACATATAATAGCTTTTTAAAAACTCAGGGTCACATTCAATAACACTTTAAACTTATACTCCAAACACCAGTACTTCACTACTACACTGATTCTTATTACTATATTTGTGTTTTAATGTGATCCTACCCCTTTAAAATGAATCCCACTCTCTCTTTATAATGATTTCTGTGTGTGTAATCAATTTGCTTCTCCCCTCTGTGAGGAGAAATGGCTGTGGATCTCGCACAGATGCTACTGAGTAGAATGACCTTCAGCATGCAGAGATAAACAAGAGCTGCTTTTCATCTCCCAACCATTGATTTTCTGCAAGTCAAACCACAAAACTGCTTTGAAGTCCAGGAGAGAGGTGCAAGGGAAGAGGGAGATAAAACTGAAGGGAAGGGTGGATTTGAAACAAAGTTATCTCTGCCATCTAGGTGTAGATAGTTATTGGCAAAACTGAACCTGCCAGGTTGCATTGAGAGAATTTAGATTATTGTAAAAAGTGTGTTTTAAATTGGTAAAACTGGGTTTGGAAAGGGTGGCATATAAAACAAAGAGAAGTCTGAAAGGATCTTGCATAAAATTTATAAACTTAGCAGAAATAATTGCTTTAAATAGAATTAAACAATATCAGGTGTGCAGTGTATAATCTTAATACTGCTTGTGAAGTCTTCCATTTTGTTTATGTTGCATAATAGGAAAGGTATATGGATTGTAAGAGTAATTATTTGTTGTGTCAATATTCTCTGAAAACTACACAATAGATCAAGAGTTTGGCTTGATAGTTTTACAGAACAGTTATGACTTTTATAAAAATTATACACATATTTGAATAATAGTTTTCCATTGACAAAATACTTTTCTATGAGCTTCAACATAAACCTAGGAGACAGGCTGGATAAATGCTATTACCTCTTTTATATATGAGGAACCAGAGCCTGAGCGAACCCATGTGAACTGCCCAGAGAGACTGAAAAAAACAGTGGAGGGGCCAGTACTAGAGAATCCAAGTTCTCTGATAATTGATCTCCTTTTCTTCCTGTAGGCTCCCTGTAATTTGAGGTTTAAGGGAGAGGAAAACTTGAACCCTCCCTTCCCCCTCTTCTTCCTGAAACGTGTTGTTTTTGTCAGGGTGGTCTTTTTCAATGTACTCTTAACATGATAGTGTTGGGATCTTAGAACATATTTCTTATTCTTAAGATGTCTGGAGGTTAAATGCTGACACTGAAAATCTGGAGACCCTGCTTTGAAGACAGTCATTACTTTGACCACTGTGGAGGTTTGAGCTTCCTGAATAGTGCTGCATAAAGTAGGATTTACCACAATTCTGGGGGGCTTAAGGAAACTTAGTGTTGTGAAATGAAAGATCCTTGAGAAAGTTTAACCATGAACACTAAACAAATGCCAGCCAACCTGAAACCTCAGCTCACAGTTCTTCCTCATTCCAGCCTTCCAGGATCTGGGTAAACAAAAAAATACGCGTGCCATTTGAGGGGAAAGCTGTCATGGAGGAGCTGAGGTTTCACCTGCCCTTGAAATGGCTGAAGCACTCATGTGCTCTCAAGGAGCAATACAATTATCATGACCCGGACCAACAAGTATCTGGTAGAGGTATATGTGTGGGATGACAACCTTTGGAATCGTCAGTAGGTCCCTTTCACAATTTTCTGTTTTCATTTGGTTATTTTTATACAACTAATTTGTATCAGATATTTAATTTAGTATTTTGTTCAGATCCTAAAAATCATCATTTAGTTTTAGCTGGTAAGTAATAAAGTACACATCCAATAATACACTCACATAAAATTTCAGTCAGGCTTTATAATAAATGCCTAACAGCTTTTTAAAAGTGGTTCAGTTAACGTCCTGGGCAGGACAAGCTAATTAAAAGGGTTAAGTAATTGCAACAATTAATTTCCTTATTAATTAATTTTTTTTGCAATAACAGAATTTTGCTGACAATAATTAACTTTAATATTAATTTTGATATTGCTTCACTTAATCAAAACAGGGCAATTTAAAATTCATTTCAGAATGACATAGAGTTAGTGATTTACAGGGCAATTAATATAGTCAGCCTCTGCCTCAGCTATTATCATTTTATGGGATGGTTTCTTTACAAATATGTAACATCTTGCTTTATGTAAGTTATATAAGTTACCACTGAAATTTTAAATAGTTATATTGCTGCATAGGGTTCATGTTAAAATAACATGTCACTTAAATGAGTGTTAAGATTTAATCTATTAAAATCATCTCCTTTTTATTATTTCATTCACTTTAACGTACATACACATGTGACTTACAAGTAAACGTATTTTGGGATATGGGCTTAAATGCCTCATCAGCACATTTCGTGTCCAGTGTGTCTTATAAAATATTAGTAAAGCATCAGTCATGATAGAGGCTTCAATCTATTTTCATTTTTTAAAATAATTATGAATATCTGTAGGTATGTTTACTTTTGAAATATGAACTAGTCTAGTCCTCTATTACCTGGGATGCTGTTAGACTTAATCTGTTTGGATTCATGTTAGTTAATTTTTTAAAAAGGGGGGATATTTTAAAGTTTCTTCATTACCAGGAAAACACTCTTCTCATGCTTCTTTTTAGGTACCAAATCATGGCAGAAATCAAAATGACTATCTGACAGTTGTTAATATGAAAAAAATCCTGTTACAAACTAAACATAGATAAACCATTATTTAGGAGGATTGTATAGTTATTGAGTTGTCGTAGCCCAAAGTAGGGTTAAAAACTTTTTAATACCTATTACCTCTATCAGAGTAATTTGAGAAACAACTCTAACCTCCTACCTCTGAGTCATTATTTGTGATATATATATTTTTTGCTACAGAGGTAAATGGATAAATCCCTGGAAATGGCTTCTGCCTGTTTATGCCAGTTGCTCAGGGTAGGTCTTCATCAGAAGGCATCTCAGGAAGGCCTCTCCAGAGCACAGTCATACTAGGACAGTGTGGGATGGGAGCAGATCCCGAGATCTTTGAAAATTAGGAAACAAGCTCAGAGTAGGGAGTTAAAATGGTCACACTAGGCATTACATTTAGACAGATGTTTTATCCTGTCATCTTATACTGCCATATGTAATTAATGACAATATAATATGTCCAGAGATTTAAAAAAATCCTCATTTATGTAAATCCTGCTTATTCAACAATAATATGATTCCCTTCTTGGTTGCACATCACTTTGCAAACTACCGTCTCTGCCATCTGGCCTCAATCCAATAGCTCTATTTCTCACATGCCTTTCAAATCCTTAATGACCTTATATGGAGTCTGTGGCTATGAACGCATGGTATATGGAATTATCAATGATCTTAAAGATAATTTTAGAAAATATACGCTATCTGGCAAATAATAAACTATCAGGATAGTTTACCTCAAAGCATAAAACTATATTTTAAAGTTAGCAAGTGACTTAAATGACCTCTATTTCTTCTGTGATTAATAGATCCAGAAACTAGCTATCCCCCACTCCCCCACCTTGACTTTCCACACGACTGGGAAACTGATAGGAGGACTTTTCTTATTCTTCAAGCCTGGTCCCTGGCTAAGACATAGAAAACAAAGGTTAAAAGCCAACTTTGATCCTGTATATCAAGGATTGTACTGTAGACAGAGACAATGTGTTTCTCTACCAGAGATGTTTTCCTGAGGAAGGTTGCCTTGAAGGTGAAAGGTAACTTAAAACATAGCAAAAGTTCCTGAAAATAGTGATTCTTCCCTCAGAGTAGAATGCTCAAATGCAGTCTTTTTTTGAAAGTGTGGAGGGTGAGGAGGTGAGAGTGCCATCCTCTAAGGGCTGATATTAAGTGGCATTTCCAAGTAATAGAGTCAGTAGTCAGTTTAATTGACACTTTCACTGCTTCATTTTTGTACCCCACACATTATATAATACAGTGACTGACTCAAAGTTGGTCTGCAATAAATATGTAATGAATTGAAACTGGTGCCCTTTACTTTCTTTATCTGTATATGATGAGCAGAAAAATAGGCAAAGAATCAGAAAAGCAGAATTGCAATTTTGAATCTGCCTTTTACTAGCTATGTGATCTTTGCAAAATCTTTTCACTTTTCTTATTGTTTTGAACAATGACATTTGGATTGAATAATCTTTAACATTCCTTTTACTTTCATAATCTACAGAAAATATAATGACCCTAGGATGATTGAATCAATGATGCACTAGTAACTGTTATTGACTGGCTCTCAAAAATAAATAAAAAGTTTTAAAAAGAGCCTGATTTGGAATATTTGCCTATTTCTATGGTGCAAATACCCCTGATGTGGCTGATTATAAGCTACTAACCTGAGATCACTGACCACGGAGTTGAGAAGAGATGAGAACATTCAGCTCTTTCAAGCTATGAGGAGCCAGTTCCAGAGCAATACAGGACTTAGAATAATAAATCATTCTACTCTATAGGACTGAAAATATGCTAATACAATTGAGAAAAAATTAATAACAGAATAAGAATGGGTTTCCAGGTTAATGAGAAAATTAAGTCTCCTTTGCAAGGATTATCTTAGGTTTTAATGCTAGTGATCACACTAGTATAGTCTTTTAAAACATGGTAGGCCATGTACTGTTTCTTAAGTCACATCTATATATAATGAGAGTAAAAGTTGAATCTTTTAGCGTGGCAGGAAGCAATATTTAGAATCTGATCTAATGCTTTAAATGCATTTGTTATAGCTCCAAGATTAGTCATAGGCCAAGACAGAACAGTGTTTTAACCCCCACCACCCAGGGGATTAATATCTAGAAATGTTGGCAATACAGTGCTTTGGTACCAATTAGAACAGAACAGTATTTAGAACTGTTTATTAGGACAGATCAGTATTATTAGAATAGAACAGTATTATTGAAATGCTGCAGACAATGCAAACTAATAATAGGTCCTCTGAAAGGAATGAGAAAGGATATTAAAGAATAACAACTTAAAAGGAGACATTAGGCCTGAAAGTCACCGTAGAAGCTATACATATCACAATCTATCTATAGAACACTGAATATGCCAAGATCCAAGTTTAGTTTTCATGTTACAAGCACCTATCATAAGGCATTAACAGGAAAATTACTCAGAAAAGATATAAATACATGTGACTTTATAAAATATGGCTAACTTTTAAAATAGGTATTTACAACGTGTACTGTTTCTAATATTGTATGAGATGAAACTGGATTACAAAACCTAAAGGTTGTGTGTGAGCAATTACACACCCTGTTAAATGTCAAGTGTCAGTTAAAGTTTGAAACTCTTCACCATTAGTCTTCAATAAAATTGAAGTTGGTAGCTGTGAAGAGGGTTTGGTCTTGACATTGAACATCCAAACTAAAATTGATCATAAATATTACCATTTTGCTTCCAATCTGATTTAATCAACATTTATCAAGAAAAATGCATTATTTGGTTAATAACAGCTATATTTTGGGTCAGCATGTATAACAATGGGATTACTAGTTACAACTGATAGAATGAAATATCTGCCAACCCTTTCTATATAGTCAAGGCAGCAGTCTTCTCTCCTTGTAGTGGATTTTATTAAATAAGACTACTGCATAAGATTTTTTTTTTTTTTTTTTGAGACGGAGTCTCGCTCTGTCGCCCAGGCTGGAGTGCAGTGGAGCGATCTCGGCTCACTGCAAGCTCTGCCTCCTGGGTTCACGCCATTCTCCTGCCTCAGCCTCCCGAGTAGCTGGGACTACAGGCGCCCGCCACCACGCCTGGCTAATTTTTTGTATTTTTAGTAGAGATGGGGTTTCACCGTGTTAGCCAGGATGGTCTCGATCTCCTGACCTTGTGATCTGCCCGCCTCGGCCTCCCAAAGTGAATAAGATTCTTTTGAGGTGCTATAGAATCCTTTTGATACTAATTCCCAAAGGAATATTTTTTGGTAACTATTTGGAGGAGGAAAACACAGGAATCGAACAAAAATCTGGCACCACTGTGTCCTCTAAAAGTTTTATATAATTCATTGTTTTCCTTTTAAAGTGCACTAAAGCCTGTTCTAAATCAGGAACTTACCCCAGACTTTCCACTGAACAACTTTGTCTATAACAGATTTTTCTTCCTTCATCAAGAATAACCAGGTCAATGACAATCTCCTCTGTAGCTTCCCTAATTTGGCGGGAAGTTATGTCTTGTCATTTCATGGAGCGGAGTTCCTTGAGACTGTCACTTCATAAAGAGGTCTTAATTAGAACTCCCACCCAGAAGATCCAAAGCTATGTCTTCTATTCCTATATGTATTCCAAAATCTGAGTTCTTAGGGCTTATATTGATACTGGGTATCCCACGGGCCTAAAAGCTGTGCCTTTCAGGTCATTTTCATTTCTGACATCAAAAAAATTCTTTCTTTCAAACTTGGTTAAGCATTAGTTATTTTTAATATGCTCTTTGAATCTAACATTTCTGTATTTTGAAAAGAGGATGCAACTAGATTAAATTACCTTATTTTGGAAGTTATCTGCTCCAACTTCTAGAATTATCAGATTTTAGAGCTGGACGGGACTTTAGAGATCCTTTTTTCACTCCATGAATTGAGATTTCAATTTATTTCTATACTATCAGGTACCAGATAAGTTTGGCAGTTGAAAAAAATTACCACAGGTTATTTTTATTTTTCTCCCTTCAAATAGATTCTAAAATTGATAGATTCAATTTTATATTAATTGAGCATATCCAATGTGGTGGGTTGCTGAAGGTAGCAAGAGGTATAAATTATAGCTCCTGATCTTAAGCAGCTCATATTTTAATAGGGGACTAAATGTAAATAAACAATTGCAAAATGATGTAATAAATCTATTATTAGTAAATTATGAATGGAATGCTTTAGTAGATTTGAGGCTCTTAGTGCAGCATGGGGAAGCCAGAGAAGACTGGAGGAGGTACACTGTTGTTGCTAGATTATCAAGAGTTAATAAGTGTGTTTATGAATGTGAGTGTGTGTGTGTGTATGTATATCTGTGTGGGCTGGTGGTGGTACTTATGGCATTCCAGGTAAAGCCAGAAACAGTGCTGATAGTCATCGTGTAGGAATCAATAATATATTAAAAAGGAACTCAAATAAATCCTGGGTTATATACGTTTAATCTAACAAATAGTTGTTGAGGTCAACTGTTCGTATCATCCACCATGAAATAACATGCCCTGTGTATAAACATGGCAGTGATAGTGTGCTCTTTCTTACTTTACTGTTAAGAATATTAAATATTATAATTTTCATGTTTAAAAAACTTCAATTTCTTGGAATAAGCCTAAATGTGTCAAATTTTAAGAAAGATCAAACGCAAAATCATGACAGAGGGTTGCTACTATTATCTTCTTACATAGCTCTCTTCACAAGGTCTTCATCCTCTCCTACTACCTACCACCTTATTCAACTCAAATCACTGCCCCTTCATCCCTCTCTTCTCTGCTTTCTCAGTAAGGCAGAGTTAAGACTCAGAATGATCATCAATGGTGCATTCTGATTATGAACTCAGGTAAGTCATCAAAGACTGAAGGAAAAGAATAGTAATTGCCAGGACAGGAGGATTTAATATTTCTCTGAAGAGGGTAGACAATGGCCCAAAAACAATGTTAGTGAAATCTTGGTATATATTTGTTCTCATTAATTCTCACATTTTTTTCCTTGTAAACTAGGTAAGGATCACAAATGATATAACTATGGATTATATTAGTGTCTTAGAAATACATAGTAGGTATTCAAAACATATTTGGTGAATGACCAAATAAATTGAATAAAACAAACAAAACAGGATGGGTCCTGGGACAACTGGATACTCATATGCAAGAATGAACCTGGACCCCTCACTCCATATACAAAAATTTATCAAAGACCTTAGGAGGGGTTAATGTGGAATACCTGCTGATCAGGTAGACAATTGCATACAATGAAAGTATTCTGGATAATACTGATTGCACAACTTCGTGAATACACTAAAAACTACTGAATTGTACATTTTAAAAGGATGAATTTTATGGTTAAGTATATCTCAATTTAAAAAGTACATGCAAAGAACAAATAAAATAAAGTAAACAATAGCAGCAACAACAAAACCATGGCCCAGAAAGCTGAATTGAGGCTCTTATTGAAATGTTCTGCCTAGGCAGTCTTAACATTGGAGTGGAATATAAGTTATAGATGAATGAACACTTTTTAGTTAAAACAAAATTGAAGATAATTAAAGGATATGCTATATTTCATATATATGAGGCATTTTTTTTTCAGATTTCTGAAATGGGAATGTATCTTTCTTTTTTTTTTTTTTGAGATGGAGTCTCACCCTGTTGCCCAGGCTGGGGTACAGTGGCCCTATCATGGCTCATTGCAACCTCTGCCTCTCAGGTTCAAGTGATTCTCCTGCCTCAGCCTCCTGAGTAGCTGGGACCGCAGACGTGTGCCACTACGACCAGCTAATTTTTATATTTTTAGTAGAGACAAAGTTTCCCCATGTTGGCCAGGCTGGTCTCAAACTCCTGACCTCGGCCTCCCAGGGAATGTGTCTTTTAATTGACAAAGTGTCACAATTCATTTGGCTTCATTTTTTCTTTGTGGTACCTAAAATTGTGAGATGTCTTAGATTTAATGAAATATAATACTCATTTTAAAAACAATGTGGCAGAGGCAGAGGTTGTTAGCTGTACCTCAATATGTACTCTCTTCTTCCCACACAGTAATAAGAATGTTTTTAGCTGGGGAAATGATCAACCACCCAAAGACTCTATTTCCAGTTTTCCTTAAAGCTAGGTGTGGCCATGCACCCAAGTTCTGGCCAATGATATGTAAGCAGAGGTAGTGTGCGCAACTTCTGGTTTATGACCTTAAAGAGAAGGAGTGTGCTTCGCTTCTTTTCCTTTCTTTTCTTCTTTCCTCCCTCCTTATTTTGTTCCTTCTTTTCTCTTCATCCCCTCCCTCCTTCTCTCATTCTCTTCCTTCTAGATAGCAGATGTGATGGTAGAAGCTGAGGAGCCATTTTCATCCATGAGATGGATGCCACATATTGAGGTTTGTAAAGCAATGAGAGAAGGTAATGAGTTCTTAATGATCAGGAAACCAGTAGACTAGCCCTGGACTGACTGTACAGACTTTCATGTGATAAAGAAACTAGAAAATTTGTTTAAGCCATTCGTCTTTGCTACAGGAACTGACCAAATATTCTATCAAATATAAATGGTTTCTAAATTTCATTTATCTGGGAGTAAGTATTACCACTTTCTGCAATGGGATAAACTCCACTTCCTACACACACACACACACACACACACACACACACACACACATACACACCCCTTGTTTGGGTGAAATGAGTTACTAAATGTAGCATTTATTTATAAGGAATGCATTGTGAATAGTTTCTCAGTTTTCATTATGGAAAGATGATGATTTCAGCCCACATTCAGTGTATGTTTCTAAATAATACAATCGACAGGACTGTCTGTTCAGTACAATGGAGGACAGCTTTTTCAGGGCAAATGGGATTTCTTGCTAATGCTAAATCTGTCTTGTCAGCTGAATTTCTTGGGCTTTATGTGGCAGTGTGGTAAAAATATATGATCAGATTTCACTGTTAAGAAAATTCTTTCAGCAATACATGTAGAGTCAAGTTTCTTGCATGGATAACTGAACATGTGGGTTATGAGATTTTAAAAAATGTCTCGTGACAAACTTTACGGAAATGCAACAATCTGGACATCTAGTTTTGTCTGAGAGTGGCGTGGATATGAAGAACTGTGCTGTTGGTGCTGATGCCACACTGAGTTTTGGCAGTCACACTCTTGGTTCTTCATATTTGAGGAGATGGGATGGTGAGGAGGCCTGTTGGCTTTATTTTATTAATGCCACCATCTAGAATACAGATTCTTGGATATTTCATCTTCACAAGGTGAGCTGCAAACTGGAAAAAAAAAGAGGCAAAATTTTTAGAGGATATACAGAAGACATCTCCAACCTCATGTTTTTTCTCAGAATTTGAAAGACAAAATTAATTTAATGTTATGATTGCTGCCACCACTGTATAATAAATTGTCAACTTGGTTATTAATATAAATTAAATCTCTCTTTTATATGCTGACGCTGACAATTTATTTATCTTATGGAATAAATGTCTCTTCAGTTCTCTTTTATGATTTTTTTGAATATGTGATAAATATACATGGTAAACAATTCAAATTCAGTAGGAAAGGGTATACAATGAGAAGTAAACTCATTCCACTTCTGTTCCCAGTCCTCCCTCTCCAGAGGTCATTAATGTTACTATTTTTAGGTATTCTTCCAGTAATAGTCAAAACAAGCTCAAATGTACATTGAAAAAAATTTGATATTATGGTCCACTTCAATGTCCCACAGAGAGCCCATAAACCAATTGTAACATGTTTTTGGAGCAATCACAACTAACATTTTGAGTCCACAAACCTGGAATGAATTTGAAGGACAGATCCAGGAAGACTTCTAGATGTCTAGCACAAGAGGACTTTGTAAAAGTTATCAAGACATATACACAGACGACTTAGCTAAAATCTACCTATCAAGGATCATCGATTGCCTTTCCTTATTCTTTGCACTTTATGATAAAGCATCCCTCAACTGCGTATCAATCCCAATATAGCATACTGCTTTATGCTCAGACCTTTTCTTGGGCAGATTGTCCAATGTTGGGCACATGCTCCATTTCCCACCAATTCCTGTCCCCTCTTTAGTGCCTCCTCAAAGGTAACCCCCACACATAACCTCAAACCTGCCTAACTTCTATTCATTTTCCTGCTCATGCACTTCCTTCTCTAGAAGCTAAGTTGCCATTAGGGTCCCTGCTTCTCAGCTCCCGAAGTTTCTTGTATGAATCTCAATCTTTGGCCTTACCTCATTTATTTAAATTATCCATTTAAGAGCTTCCTTCTATTTTGTTTTCTTCCTGGTAGCTGGCAGATGGTAGGGGCTCAATATATGTTTGCTGGATTGAACTAAACTATGCCAAATGACCATAAAACCTAGGGCAAAATTATGAAGTAAAGAAGTTTTTCTTTGGCCCTTTGCCTATTTTATCTCTGTTCCTTCTCTTTGATAGTGTCCTATTCCTCCTCATTGAGTATTTGTGTCCTCAAGTTCTTTTCAATTACTGTCTCTACTGAAACCTGATCTTAGATCCTTCAATAAAAATGACTAATCTGCTCACAGTGCTATTGCTTCTTGGGGCTATTTGAAGCTTAATACTTAGTAATATCTCAAGGCAGCAATCTAAACTTTAGGGTTCAAAAGAATGGGCTGAGTGGTTTGGCCAGGACAAGTTCAAGGCCTCACTCCCAGAGATTCTGCTTTATTGATCTGGGGCTTAGGGATAGGTATTTTTAAATAAGCACCTGTAGATGATTCTAAAGCAGGTGGCCCATGGACAATTTTTTGAATAATACTGTCTTAAGTCAAAAGGATAAAGGTCTCGGTCAGTAGGTAGAATAAATAATACTGGACTGGGATCTTAGCAATCTCCAAAATAACTCACATAAATGGGTCTTAGTACTGCTGACCCTACTTATCTTCTCTGTGATTCTCTGCAGTGGCTCCACAGAGATTCAAAAGGCTGTTCATATTTCACATCCTATCCTCTCTTAGAGCTAACAGATGGGAATCCTTGATAGTAACTAATGTTGAAGAGAAACAGTGCTCCTGTATTTCAAAAGGTGTCAAGTGAGCCGGTGTGAGCTGGTCTTCATCCTGTTCTTACTTCTCTTTGAACCCCAGTCCTTAAGAAAGAAAGCACCAGATTCATCTGCCTGAGTCATGTGCAGGCAGCACAGTCCCTGGTACCATATGATTATTGAAACATCTTGGCTGCATTCTCCTACATGCACAATTCAATTACCATTTAGGCCAGAATTCTAAGATAAACATAACATTACTGAAAAAGCCTTGTGGATAAGCAGTCTTAACTTTCAGTTCTTTCAAAACATTGTGGAAATCAGAAAATGAGTGAGGAAGGACTGTACATGCAACTAATCTCCCTTAAACTATGCTGTAGAGCTGGAAAGAGTTCTGTTATTGTAAGGAAGTCCCTAACAACCAGGCTGCTACTGAGCTGGAAAATGGTAAAGACAAAGCAGGCAGAACAGAGCACTTTGCAACAATCAGGTTGCTGCTGTGTGGGAGGTCTAAGAAGAAGAGTAGAAGTGGAGTGCAAGGAGATAGCAAATGTTTAGATGCCTTGAAAAGAAGCAGGCTGTGTTTAAGAAAAAGAGCAACTGTTGAGTTTTCACATAAGATTATGAGTTATGCTCCTCTGATGCTCTGCTGTGTTTTCAATTATCCATGTTAAATACTGGCCCCTGGCAGTGAAACCACGACTGCATCTTTTCTACTGCTATGGAAACATTTCTTTGCTCAGTTATTCGGTCATTCATTTATCAAACATTTCACTGAGCACCTACTAAGTAGGTACCAGGCATTGTTCCAGTTTTTGGAGTGCTTAGAGTTCAGTGGGGGAGATAGTATTAGACAATTAATATGAAGTAGTATGGGTAGCATAAGAGCAGAAGTTTAGGGATCTTAGCAGTCCAGAGATAATAAGCCGAGTTTCTGAATTTAACAGGGGCTGGGGAGCTGGTTTCTTTCTTCTTTCCTTCTATTTCTCTTTCATTACTGACTCTTAAAGGGAATGAGAATCCAGATGAGATGGCCACAGTTGCTATACTTATCAGACAATATTCTTTGTGGCTATAGCTTGACAGGTTAGGGAGGAAAGAAAAGGCTGTGAATGTGCTGGGGTAGATTTCCACAGTGTTAAATAAGTCACATCATACATGGAGAAGATATACAGTGGGACAGGGGAGAACCAGGCATCTAGGGTATAGGGTTTCTTCCATCTTTCATTTTTCATCTGGCAGGGCTTTTGACTGCATACTCCACAGAGTGCAGACTCCACCCAGAAATTACAAATCTACACTTACTGAGCAACATCCTTGGTGGAGGTGGCAGGATATCATACTGAACCAGTGGTTATAAAGTCAGCAGAATCATCTGGTTGCTTTTATTAAACAGCAATAACCAGGTTTGTTGCAGACTAATAATAAGTAGAGTTTCTTGGGACAGATCTCTGACATCAGTTGTTTTTAAAAGGCTCCCCCTTTCCCAGGTGATTCTAATGTGTAACTAGCATTGAGAGTCATTTAATTAGATAAAGGGATTCATTTGCAGGTCAGGTTTGTCTGGGACCTCAAACTGCAATTCCTATACGTATATGTGGAGAGCAAGTCACTTTGCACTAGAAGAGGCTGCTGTATTTGTAGGGCTGAAATTTGTGAGAGCTGAACTTTATCAGACATAGTAGAATTTAATGTGAAACAGATTATTGCAGATAAAAAGGGAGATTTCATAATGATAAAAAATTCAATTTGCTGAAAAGATATGACAATTCTAAATCTGTGAGCATTCAATAACTAAGACTCAGAATATAAAAATGTGATAGCACTGAATGGCAAAACAGACAAATCCACCATGATGGTAGGTGAAATAACAACCAGAAAAAAAACGGTAAGATGCAATACTTGAACAATGCAATTAACAAATCTACTTAAGGGACAGATACAGAACACTAATACCCAATGCCTTCAGAATAAAATTCTTTTTGAGTACACATGAAACATTTCCAAAATTGACCAATTCAAAAAAGCAACTCAACTCTCAGATTTTTAAAGGATTGAAATTATTCAGATTGTTCTTTGATGACAGTAAATATTATGCTGGAAATCAGTAACAAAAGGGTGACTAGAAAAATCTCTAACTCTTTCTAAATTAAGCAATATGCCTCTAAACATTACAGGTCAAAGAATTCACAATGAAAATTAGAAAATATTCTCAACTGATTAATAATGAAAATAACATAAAAACTCGTGGGTTGCCACTAAGGCCCACTATAGGGCTACATCCCATGTAGAGAGAATGGGGGTCTTCGAATTGCACAACTAGCTGAGATCTATATAGCAACATCCCACGTGAGGGGGCCAGATATGATATCTCCTGGCACAGGATCTGGGGACTTCCAGACCTCATTTTTGTGGACAGTACTCGATGTGGGGAGGGCAAAGCTTTTGTATTTTCACAATTCCTCTGGTTTTTAGGACCTGGTGCTGGAATTCATTTCTAGGATGTGGTTAGGCACACCTTAATACAGCAGTGTCTGAATATGGAAGGTTCTTGCGGGTGCCACTCTATCTTGTTTTCTCTCTTTATCTTGCATCTGAACTTGGATTAAGAGACTGGCATGTTTGCCCGGAGAAAGTTAAGTTGTGCAGTAGCAGGAGAATAAGTGAAGAAAAGGGATTTTTAAGCAGCCACAGAGTACTGTGGGTGAACTAAGGCCAAAAAATTAAAAGCTGATGATAGGTAGGATTCATGAGGTATGTAGAACAGAATCATGTCTCTCACTGGGCCCTCTAGGACACAGGTTTGGGAATAACTCACAGTAGCAGCAGGAAACTAAGAAAGTTTGGGGTTCTGGAAGATTTAGGGAGGAACACATGGCAGGACAATTAGGTTACCTGATACGAGTTTGAAGTTGATACTGGAGACTGGACAATTGGCATGGACTAACTAAGACCCTGACAAAGCTCAAACAGAGAAGTCTTTTATCTCTTCCATTTTATCTGGCCATTCCTTTCCCTCCAAATAATCCTACATTTGGGGTATGAAAATTTTACTTTCGGTTGAGCATGGTATTGAATAAAGAAACTGGCAATTATCCTATAATAAGCAGCTGTAGTAATTTGTTTTTCTTCATCTTATGGACGTGAGGCAGATGCTATTAGTCTTATGCCTCCTCTTGACCCTCTGGAATGCTGAGAATATGGCACATATTCAATATTTCTGGCACTGTGTGACCATGGCTAGGCTGATGCTTCACACAAATTAGGTGCATATTTCTAAGAGCTTGGCTAGACAAGGCAGATAAGCATATTTGAGATGAAAAACAGAATATGGGGTGATTTCTCAATCTAGAGTACAGTGTGGTCTTGGAATGAATATAAATGAAGTGCTGTCTTGTTCCAATTATTTAAGAAATTTCTGAGCTCATTAATAAAGTTCTTAATCAGTAGAACTGCCCATCTCAGTGCTCTCAATGAGAAACATAAGAGCTGTGGCAAGGATTAGTAGGAAAGAGGTGGGAATGATTTATCTAATACTGCACTGATTTCTTCCCTTGATTATATAATTAAATGTAATTTTGAATGTCACTTTTTGTTTCAATCCTTATTGTGTTCCCCCATACTGAGATAAATATTTTGTGTCCTGCTAGTTTTCCGTATTCAGATCTTTTTAACTCATTGAAGTTTATTTTCTTAATAGCATTATATAAGGTATAAAACTGGTTTTCATAGTAATAATATCTAGTAACAATTAGGCAGTGGTTGCTGTATTTTCTAATTTCACTCACAGAAATAAAACCAGCAGCAGAGCAAAGCCAAGAAGGTGAATGCACAGGTCAGTAATCATTTTATACCCTACCATAGGCACTTGTGACAAGGAAGGAGAAGAACAGGTAATTCCAGCACATTAGTGTGTTATATATGAGAAAATGCTAATTATGTATTTTTAAAAAGTGGGAGAGTCTAGAAGAATAGTCATTACATGGTCCAGCTTTCTCATCCATGTTTATTTTATAAATAACTACTCCAATGTTATCTGGGATATTTTGAAGCCATACTAATAGTATTCTTTAGTATTGTCCACAAAAAGGGTTCTAATAAACTTTTAACCAAGTTGTTTCTAATTTTCTTGGAACCAATCTTTGAGGTTAGGAAATTTGATAGTGTAAGGATTTTTATCTTAAAAAATATTTTTATAGTTTGTGTTACATAAGGAGATATTATAAATATCCAGAGTGTGCTAACTCAATGTATTTTCATGTTTTAATTTTCCATTACCCAAAGTTACTATCTTTATTTCATGTCTTCCCATTCTTTCTCTGTACATTTTTATTTTAAAAGAAGTCAAAAAATATATAAATATAGACAAGAAAGGTATAACGAGCTGCTAGGTCCCCAACACTCAGCTTCAACAATTGTAACTTGTAGCTAAATTGTATCATTTATTCCTTCCATGCCCTCTTCCCACCTTTGTACTGTTTTGATGCAAACCCAGATATTTTATCATTTCATACATAAACATGTATCACTGAAATAACAGGATTTAAAAAATATATACCCATAGTACTATCACACCTAGAAAAAAGCCCCAATAATACTCTTCCTGTAAAATATAATCAAATATTCAGCAAGTGTTCAAATTTTGAATTAGCTCATAACTCATAAACGTCCTCTCTCTCTCTTCCCCTCCCTCTCTTTGTCTATCCATCTGTTCATCCATAATTAAATTTGTTGAGTCAGGATCCAAACAAGGGCCACGCACTGTGACTGACGGACATCTTTTAAGGCTCTTTTAATCTAATGGTTTGTCCTATCTCTTTTCATTTCTTTGCAAGAAGCCTATTCTCTCTCAAATTCTCCCCAAACTTTTGTCTCTACCACTCCCCCAAAATACTCTTATTAAGACTGGCAGTAATCTCCACATTGTCAAATCCAATTTTTAAAACTCATTCTGAATCTGACTTGGCCTATCAGCATCATATGACACATTTAATCATGCCCTCCTTTCTTCAAAACTTTCTTCCATTAGCCTTCAGTACACCAATCTCTCCTGGTTCTACTACTTCACTAGCTGTGCCTTCTCATCTCCCTTGGTGGATTTATCTTATCTTTTTGACTTTGTGCCCCATTGCTTAGTCCTCTGACCTCTTCTCTATCTACATTCCTCCCCTAAATGATTTCATTTAGTCCCACAGGTTTAAGTCCTATCTATACACTGATGACTGTAAATTTGTCTTTACTATCTTCCCTGGAATTTAAACTCATGAATCTGCTTCCTCAACATCTATTAGACACTTTGATATCTACTAGGCTTCACAAACTTAACAGTTTCAAAGGGGAACACTTGATTCCTACCCTCCTCTACCCAATCCTCTCCTGAAGTCTTCCTTATCTCAGGAAATGGCAATTTCAGTCTTCTAGTTATCTAACTAATAAACCTGGATATGTTTCTTTTTTTCTTTACCAATGTATCCTGTAACTTTCAAAACATATTCAGAATCTGATCACTTCTCACTGCCTGTACTAATATTGTATTAGCTCAAGTGATGGTTATTTCTTACCTAGATTATTGTTAACAACCTATCAACTGGTCTCCCCTGCCTCCACTCTTTCCGCTATGGTCTAACCCTCACACAACGTGAGTGATCCTTTTAAAATATAAGACAGACATTTCACATAACCTGTCACAAAGCATTTTAACGGCCTGTAGCTTTATTCAGAATACATTCCTAAGTCTTTTCCATAGTCTATGAGGTCTTACATGATCTGCAAATCTGCAAACAATTCCCCAACTCCCCAACTCCCCATCATCTACCTCTCTAATCTCATCTCCCAGTCCAAACCACCATCATCTCTTACTTAGATTACTGCAAGAACTTCTTGAATGACTGCTTCTATCCTTGCCCAGTATAATCTTTCTCTACATGACAATCATCAAAAGAATGATTCTCTTAAAATATGAGTCGGATGATATAACACCCTTTGTTCCACATCTTCTATTGGCTTTCCATCTCAGAATAAGAGCTTCACTAATCACTCTACAAAGAAAAGAAGCCATCAGCACTCTTTTTCCTCGTGTTAACCTTATTTGATCATTTATAACCACTTTATATATATATCTAAACTATATATATGTATGTTTATTGATGGTCTCTCCCAAATATTGTAAGTTCCATGACAGTAGGAACTTAATTTTACTTGTTACTGTTTCTCCAATGCCTAGAACAGTGACTGCTAGTACACAGTATTTGCTCTAATATATGTTGAATAACTGATTCATTCATTCAACAAATACTTTCTGAGCATCTACTGTGTGTCAGGCACTATGCTAGGGACTGGTTAAGCTGTTTTACTTCCAGTGGAGGAGGCAGAAAGGATTTTAGAGCAAATAGTAAGGAATCTGACTGGCTCTGGTAAGAGTCAAATGCTAGTTGCTTTTATCTTTTACTAATAGAGTCTTCACCCAACTCTTGTATGAGTTGAACAGGCAAGATGATTTTTAAAAATGATATCTTAGGTAAAAGACATCTACACAAAAATATATTTATACAATAAGTTTGATGAAGTTTATAACTATAGAAATAATAAATGCTTGTGACATATGTTACTATATGTAACATATCATCTATATCCACCCATGATAGACAATATCCTCACTTCATTTCCACAGTTAAGGAAGAGAAGTAGATAGAAGAGTTTAGAGAGGATGCAGTGAAAGTTTTACTTTCTACTCTTAGGCTCCATGCTATCATAATCAGATTCTCCATATCTTTCTACCTTTGTCTGCA
This sequence comes from Pan troglodytes, assembly GCF_028858775.2. Lineage (NCBI taxonomy): Eukaryota > Metazoa > Chordata > Mammalia > Primates > Hominidae > Pan > Pan troglodytes. Next base: position 107,506,851 of record NC_072401.2, read on the forward strand.
GCCAAAACTGCTCTGTTCAAAGAAGCCCCGTGCTTTCTTAGTTACTTTTTTCTCAATGAGTTTGGCAATTTTTAGTGGATCACTCAATAGAAGTGTGAAAAAAAAAGATAAATGGATATCTTCATGAACAATTATAAATTTTCCTCTCCTATTTTACTTTCATATGTAATTCTAACAAAATCTCATAAGGATTAAAGGAAAGAAAGATAATTTAAAATTTTTAAATTATAAGTTTTAAATAGAAATGTCAAGACAAACAAATATTTTTCCTATGGTGCATAACATCTTAGCATGAGTGTGAGTCAATGCAACTTCATAGTTTGGTTTGTTGAAAGTTCAATTATACACACACACACACACACATATATATAATTTTTTTTCTTCTAACATGTCAAAATGGTCTTTTCCTTTCCTTTCTCTTCTAGTTCCCTTTGATCTCATTTTCTTTGTAAATTTCTTCTACTAATCACTTGCACTTATGCAATTTTTTTCTTATTTTTAAGCTAATTTATAATGGAGACAATTTTTATGGTTTCTTGAAACAAATACAAGTTATTAATATATCTTTTAAGGGTCTTTTCAACAATCTCTGAAACAAATACAAGTTATTAATATATCTTTTAAGGGTCTTTTCAACAATCTCTTATTGAGACTATCACCTGGAATTTGTCTTTCTTTCTAGAATAATTCATTTATAAGCTTTTAAAGGTAATTATGGAAATTATGGAAAATTATACCGTAATTATGATAATTATGGAAAATGAAGCCCTACACCTTTTTTTCATGTTCTGTAGAATACTGTTTATTACATAAGTGGGAGGATTCAATACACATCTAGTAGAAGTCTTCTTTGAATTCTAGTCTGAATCTCCAAATGCTCAGCTGATTATTTTTCCAGTGATGTACCATTAGCACTTCAAATTCAATATGTCCAAAATTAATCACATTATTTTCAAACCTACGTTATTCTTCTCTTCTCTATCTCTGGTAACAGTATCAGCAACCTCCCCAAACACCCAACCTGGAGACTTTACGGTCTTTTTTTAATTAATTAATTTTTTTTTTTTTTTGTAGGAACAAGGTCTCGCTTTGTTGCCCAGACTGGTATCGAACTCCTGGGATCAAGTGATCCTTCCTCCTTAGCCTCCCATAGTGCTAGGATTACAGGTGTGAGCCACCACACCCAGCCAAGTTCTTATATCTGTCTCTAAGTATCTCTCTCTCTCTTTATATATAAATATAGATAGATAGATGTGGATAGATATACACATATATTTTAAACCTCCTTTGTCTGCACATTTAATTAGTTACAAAGCTGTGTCAATTTAGGACTTGTCTTGTATCCATTCCTTTTTTTTTTTTTTCATTCTTCTTCTACTTCATTTTAGAGCCCAATTATTGTTGGATTAGTTCCTAAGTGGTCCTAATGCTTCTAGGTTTTCCTCATCCAGTTCTCTGCTGACTGGTGGTAACATTATGGAAGGTTCTCAGAAAATCCTGAGACTTCAGTCAGTATCATACAGAGATTTCTTCCTTACTAGGGTTATTGTCCTTAAGCAAAGTAAGTCAAGATCCATGGATCCCTTCCAAGAAATAGTTTGCTTACCATAGTTAGTAAAGACAATGTGTACTATTTAAAATTTCTTTTTGGAAGTTACATTTTGATAATAGTTAAGTCTAACATCCCTTTGCATTTCAAGAAAGACAAATTCATTACACACACACTTGCTTACTCCTAATACAAATACATACATTAACTTATATTTACATGAAAGGTTAACAAGAAGAGAAGACTGTCCTTTAGTGTTACAAAGAAAGTAAGGAAAGAAAGTGACCAGGTGCCTTGAATCACATAGTAACAGCAGTGGATTATTTCCCCAGTCTCATTTTGAAAGTCACAGAGCTTTGGCTATGAGTCTCAGGCAAACCCTTCTATTGTCTCTTCCTCAGCCTTGTGAGCTTTGTTCACTCTGAGGGCTACCAACTATTTAGATAGTGAGAGACTGAAAGCTTGAGAGAGAGGGTCAATGTAAAGGTAAGAATCTAGCATTGAGATAGACTGGGAATATTAGGGAAAATCTCTGTTCCTTGGTGTTTTAAAATTTGTTTAATTGGGATCAAGGGCAAAAGAAAGGGAAGATGCTTAAATTTTGGCAAACCTTAATACAAATAAAAAAGTTATTTTCCAAACGACTTTCCAAAATATAGCTGATAGTGTCACTTTCCTTTTCTAAAAACCTTTAATAGCTCCCGACTGCTAAAATGAAAACTCTTTAACATAGCACTCAAGGTCCTCTATCATAATCAGATTCTCCGTATCTTTCCAGCTTTATCAGCAGCCAAACTGCTCTTCAAAGAAGCCCTGTGCTTTCCAATGCTACTGTGCTGTTTCCTTTGCTTGAAATACTCCCTCCTGACTGTGGTCGTCCCCAACACTTTGTATTACTGAAATCCTACCCATAGTTGAAGGTCTAGGTCTATTATCACCCTCTCCATAAAGCTTTCAGAATTCCTCACTTAGATGAAATTTCTTCCTTCTCAGTACTATTTCCAGAACTTTAATTATAAATCTCATATAGCACATGTCACAATGTTGCATTCTGCCTCCAATTTTAATCATTTGTATACATGTCTAACCTTCCTAACAAGACTGAAAGTTTTATGAGAGCAAGGGACTATATCTTTTTCATTTCTCTTGCCTCACAAGTTTCCATTTGTAGGCATTCAATGTTTATTGTCCTGAATTAAACTAGTACTTGACACTAGTATTTTTTCTTTTGCCTTTCTCTTTAGGGCAACTTGTGCAAAGGTGTAGTCTACTGCAAACTATTATTTTCACATGCTTGTTCATTAACTTAATCAATTTGCCTATCAAATATTTATTGAGTGCTTTCTATTTGAAAGGCACCATGCTAGGGGCTGGGGATATAACAATGAATGCAACATAGTCCCTCTCCTTAATGAACTAGATGGGGATAAGAATAAGTAAACAGGTGATTACAATACCATTTGATAAATGCTACCTAGAGCCATCATTTATGGTTGTTCAAATTGTGCCTTGTACGAGAAAGCCTGAAAAAGGGAGTAAGTGGAGCATGAAAAGTTGCCCATCCTTTCCTTTCTAAGCTTTGTGCCCTCACATGGTGCTGTATTTCCCTGAAGGAAGCATGGGATTTATCTAATGCATAAATAAAGTTGCTCTCTATATGTAAACTAAGTAAAAGATTTTCTATGAGGATTTAAGAGTGATACTTAGTTCCAGACTTGAGTTGTTAAGGAAGACTTCCATGAAGAAATGCTATATAAACAGCATTTCAAAACAAATGGGAGTTACCTAGATTAACAGAAGTGGGAATAATGCTCCAAATGAGGAGGAAAACAAAAAGAGAATATAAGGAACTGCAAGTAGGTAATTATGGCTGAAACCTAAGAGGGTGAGGGAGCAGCAGCCAGGAAGGACTGTGGAACACAGAGCAGAATCCAGATCATGGAGAGCCTTATAAAAGATGATTAGGATTCGAACTTCATTTTGAAGGCAACGGAAAGTCATAGATATTTTAGCAACTAGTCATAGGGTATTTTGGCAACTATCAAATTTACATTTCAAAAAGCTCAGTCTAGTGTAGGGCAGAAGTGAGGGATGGGAAGCTGCAGGCAGGAACAGTGGGGAGCTGCAGTAAGTCTTTCAATAAGTCAGGTACAAGATATCAGCGACCTGAGTGAAAACAGTTGTGCAGTAAAGATGGAGATAATTTTAGACCTAGTTAACAGAGTAATAAGTCAAATAATAATTTTTCATATAATTTCTTGCCATTAGTCAAGAAGGAGAAAATACTACTTCAAATAAACAGGCTGGGTGGTTTGGAGGAAAGTGTAGGAACTTTGTAGACAGATAGCCCTGGGTCTGAATCACTACTCTGCCATTTGTCAGCTGTGGGATCTTGGCCAAGTTTCTTAGCCTTTTTGGCCTTAGTTTTGTTACCTGTTAAATGTGTAATAATAATTCAGTTAAACAGTACACTTAGAGGGTTGTTGGAAAAATTGTATATACAGGAACACCTCATTTATTGTGCTTTGCTATAGTGCATGTCACAATTATTGCATTTTTAACCAATTGAAGGGTTGTGGCAATCCTGTGTCAAGCAAGTCTATTGGTACCATTTTTACAATAGCATGTGCTCACTTCGTACCTCTACGTTCCATTCTAGTAATTATTGCAATATTTGAAACTTTTTCATTATTATTATATCTGTTATGATGATCTGTGATAAGTGATCTCAGATGCTGCTATTGTAATTACTTTGGGGGACATGAGCCATACCTATATAAGATGGCAAACTTAGTGAATAAATGTGTTTTGACTACTCCACTGAATAGCCATTTCTGTTTCTCTCCTTCTCCTTAAGCCTATTTCCTGAGACACAAAAATATTAAAAATATTAAAATTAGGCCAATTAATAACCTCAAAATGGCCTTTGGTGTTCAAATGAAAGGAAGAGTCACATAATTTTCACTTTAAATAAAAAATCTAGAAATAAGATTAAGATTAGTGAGGAAGGCATGTTGATAGCCAAGATAGCCCAAAAGTTGGGCATTTTGGGCCAAACAGCCAAGTTGTGAATGCAAAGGAAAAATTCTTAAACGAAATTAAAGGTGCTACTCCAGTGAACACACAAACGATAAGAAAGCAAAACAGCCTTCTTACTGATACAGGGAAAGTTTTTGTGGTCTGGATAGGAGATCAAACCAGCCACACCATTCTCTTAATCACCATCTGCAGAGCCAGGCCTTAGCTCTCCAATTCTATGAAGGCTGTGAGAGATGAGGAAGCTGGAGAAGAAAAGTTGGAAGCTAGCAGACATTGGTTCATGAGCTTTAAGAAAAGAAGCTGTCTCCATAACTAAAAGTGTAAGGTGAAGCAACAGGTACTAATGGAGAAACTGCAGTTATCCAGAATATCTAGCTAAGATTGCTGATGACACTAAACAGATTTTCAATGCAAATGAAGCAGCCTTTGATTGGAAGAAGATGCCATCTAGGGCTTTCATAACTAGAGATAAGAGATCAATGCCTGGCTTCAAGGCTTCAAAGGATAGGCTGACTCTCCTGTTAGAGGCTAATGTAGATGGTGACTTTCAGTTGAAGCTAATACTCACTGACCATTCCAAAATCCTAGTGCCCTTAAGAATTATGCCAAATCTACTCTGCCTGTGTTCTATAAATGGAACAACAAAGTCCGGATGACAGCACACCTGTTTGCAGCATGGTTACTGAATATTTTAAGTTCTTTGTTGTGACCTACTGCTCAGAAAAAAAGATTCCTTTCAAAATATTATTGCTCATTGACAATGCACCTGGTCACCCAAGAGCTCTGATGGAGAACATACAAGGAGATGAATGTTGTCTTCATGCATTCTAACACATTTTGCAATCCATGGATGAAGGAGTCATTTCAACCTTCAGGTCTTATTCTTTAAGAAATACATTTTGTAAGGCTGTAGCTGCTATACATAGTGACTCCTCTGATGCATCTGGGCAAAATAAATTGAAATCCTCTGGAAATAATCCACCATTCTAGTTGCCTTTCAAAACATTTGTGACTCTTGGGAGGTCACAATATCAACATGAAATGGAGTTTGGAAGAAGTTGATTCCAACCCTCATGGATGACTTTGAGGAGTTCAAGACTTCAGTGGAGGTAGAAAGTGCAGATATGGTGGAAATAGTAAAAGAACTAGAATTAGAAGCAGAGCCTGAGATGTGGCTGAACTGCTGCAATCTCATGATAAAACTTGGATGGATGAGGAGTTGCTTCTTATGAATGTGCAAAAAAAAGTGTTTTCTTGAGATGCAATCTACTTCTGGTGAAGATGCTGTGTCATTTTTGACAACAAAGCATTTATTATATAAATTTATTTGATAAAGCAACAACAGGATTGGAGAGTATTGACTTGATTTGGAAAGAAGTTCTTCTGTGAGTAAAATGCTGTTAAATAGCACTGCATGCTACAGAGAATCTTTCATGAAGAGTCAATTGATACGGCAAACTTCATTGTTGTCTTATTTTAAGAAATTGCCACAGCCACTTCAATCTTTAGCCACCATTGCCCTTTAGGAACCTTTAGCAACCATCAGTCAGTAGCTATCAATGTGGAGGCAAGACCTTGCACCAGTGAAAAGATTATGATTTACAGAAGGCTTGGGTGATTGTTAGCATACTTTTTTTTTTTTTTTAGCAATAAAGCATTTTTTGATTAAGGTATGTACTTAATTTAGATATAATGCTGTTGCATACTTACTAGACTACAGTATAGTGTAAACATAACTTTTATATGCACTGGGAGACAAAAAAATTGTGTGATGCATTTTATTGCCATATTTGCCTCATTGGGTTGGTCTGGAACTGAATTTGCAGTATCTTTGAGGTATGCCTGTGTTTCTGTGAGTGTGTGTGTGTGTGTGTGTGTGTGTGTATGCCCGATTCACAGGCAGATCCTTATTACAAGACGGTTTCCTTCTATCCTCTCTTCTTCCGTTATCCTTTCCTTAATCACTCCTTTTATGGGAGAGAAATTTACAACACTTTGCAAACGCATAGATTCAAATGTAAAATGCAAACTTGTCCCCAGATGGAATGTGAGATAGGGCTTTATGGTGTTCATGGTGAACTCTTTATGATGGAGCAGTGATTTTTACCAGTGACTCTTAATGTACTGGGTCACAAACCCTTTGGCAATCAGATAAAGACTATGAATATTGTGTCTCAAAAAATGGCATTTATGTGGAACACTTTACATATAATTTCAATTAGTTCAAAAACCTCCTGAAATTCATGATGAACTCCAGGTTAAAAGGTTTTCTTTTATACTATGTTTTAATTTTTAAAATTATGTTAGTGACTTAGTGTTTGTGAATATGGCAATTAGGATCTTCCTATAGATTTATAGATTAGTGTTTAATAATAGTTTCTACTTTTAAACAAGTCCTTCCAGAAATGGCTATGTGGAAATTTTTTTGAAAAGCAAACTATGATAGAAAAGTTTGCTTGAAAACAATTCTTATTCTTAAAAACATGCACTGGCTTATGTGAGAAGACAAGGCTCTTCTGATAAAATTCCATCATCTAATATCATTTTGTATCAGGAGCCCTAATAAGTCTTGTGGTAAATTTTCTTTTGATCTATGACATTTGGGAACTGAATTTCAGCAATAGGCATTTATCAGCTTCTGTTTACACTAGACAACTGAGACTAGCAAACCCACACTGTGTCCAAGCCACTGGTCATATTACACAAAGTACGCTATGCCCTGAAAAGAATGTATACAATAAAAACTGAGATTCAAAAAACAGTTAGGACTATGATGGATCACAGCCAAGTTCCAACCTCTGTGGGTCAAATGGGAGGGCAACTATGGTTAGTTTCTTATTCAGCCACAGACATTCCTGTGGTAAGGAGTAATTAAATGGTGGGCTGTGGAGTACAGGGTGGGTATGTAGAATAACACATATTGAGACAAGATAACTTTCATCCTGTGTCAGGTCACAAATGTGAGTGCCAAAGATCACAAGATTAAGATGATGACTTTGCAGTTTTTCCTGGAAATTGGAAAAAAGCTTGCTCTCTCTTTTTAAAAACTGCTTATATTTTACCATATAACATTTCTAGTAAGCATGTTAAAAAACCAAGAAAACCAATGTCTGGATTAGGTGTATTAAGGCCCTCTTCACTACTACTTTGCTTTTTACTACACAAAACTTATGAAAAGCTATAAGAATAAGGACTCAACAGGAGTTTTTAGTTCATGAGTCTTTCGAAGTAATCTTTAATCACTTAACAAATCAGAGTTATGTAGAAGAGTTTCCACTGTTACTCCCAACTTTTATATGATGTCCAGCATGTTCAAGGTGCATTAATATATAAACTATTTTCTTATAATCTAATATAAACCTACAGACTAAAACATTTGCTGACGAGCAAGGCAAGAAAAATGTCAGGAAGAAAGCCAAGTTTAACCATAGCCAGTGCTTATAGGTATAACAAGATCAAGAAAGAATTCCTTGCATACTTGAAGCTGATAAAGGATATTCACTTCTCATTCTTTAACTAAATGCTTAAGGTATAAAGAGGTCTAATAAATTTTAGAACAGGTAAAAAGACCCATGACACGTTTACAAGTTCTAGAAGTATCATATTAATCTGAAGAACTAGATAGATACTATCTGGAGCTAGAGAAGTTTAAAACAGGGATAACACATATGCTGAATTGGTTTACAGTGTCTTACGAAGTTATTTTGACTCTTTTGAACACATAATTGTAGAAGGATAATCTCAGGTGCCTGAGACCAAAGGCTGGAGGAAGAGCTTGAGCAAAGGGGAGAAGGTGACAGGGCTAAAGAGAGAAGGGTGCCATGGTCTGAATGTTTGTGTCTTCCCCAAATTCATATGTTAAAATCTTAACCCCAAGGTAATGATATTAGGAGGGAGGGCCTTTGGGGGTGATGAGGTAATGAGGGGAGACCTTTCATGAATAGAATTAGTACCTGATAAAATGGACCTGAGAGAGCTTCCTTGCCCCTTCTTCCACATGAGGACACAGCATAAAGATGGTCATATATGAACTATGAAGTGGGCTCTTACCAGAGCCTTTATCTTGGACTTAGTCTCCAGAACTGTCAGAAATAAATTTCTATTGTTATAAGCCACCCAATCTTTGGTATTTTGTTCTTGTAGCCTGAATGAACAAAGAGACTAGCAAAAGGTAAAGGCTACCAATGATCACCACAATATCTTAAAACTTGGTTTAGCTTGGTTAAGGAATCCAGGAAGTAATGGGGAGCCGGGAGAGGGGGGAAAAGCCTCATATTACCACAACACAAATTAACTTCCAACCTATCATCTACAGATCAAATATACTAGGGCTACAGGGGAGTGTAAATTAACACAATTGGGTTGTTACCTTATTTTAAAAAGTAGATGCAATGGCATGTCTTATTATGAATCTGATCATTTTTATTTAAAAACAGCTGAAATCACATTTTAAACTTAATTATTACATGCCACATGTAGAAAGTATCAGTTACTCACACTGTTTAGTGATAGAATATCCACAAAAACTGTCTCTTGTCTAGGTTTCTAGACAAGAATAAAATATTATTCAGATATACATTACTCTTTTCTATTTTTTGTTTTGCTTTAAAGAATAATTGCCCATCTGCCTGCAACTAGACATGTTTAGATGAATATTTCTTTTGATAACAAAAGAAAAGTATTAACTTTGTGCCAAGAATATAACAATTTAAGGGTAAGATGAACTGTCTCTAATATTTTCTGAAAAGATAAGACAAAGTGAGAGGCAAAGATTCCTCCAATTTCTTTTGTAGATAACCTTTTGAATGTGATACACTGTTGGGGATGAAATATTAGTGGTCTCATAACCACAAAATATTATCTAGATATAGTTAATAATTAATTTTAGTCTTATGAGTTTCAGAGACTAACATACCAATAAGACATTTACACTTTTTCTTAAAACTAAAGTTATAAAAACACTAATTGGAACTTTCAATTTCTTCTATTCCATGTTGTTGGCCAGTTTTCCAGTCTGAGACCCATCACTGTCTCTAGAGTTGCATCCCATTACCTTATTTTCCCACAGGGAGGAAAACAGCACAATAACACATTAAGCATGCTATGGTACCAACTCATTATTCTTACTAAAGATCACGATTTACTTTCAGGAAAGAGATGGATTCACTATGGAGTTTTTACAAGCTGAAACTTTGACCTTATGTTAGAAGTAGGGTAATGTGGGTAATGGTTGCCATGGGTATCAAAACAAATTATACATTTTCCACTAGGTAACATTTGATTAATGTCAAAATAAAAATTCTCCTTTATATCTGAACACTCTGCTCAAGGATATAAAAATGTACCTTTTTATATCCTTGTTTACTTAATACATGATATGGTAGACTAGCTCTCCCTATTGATCTGAATAGTTATTGCTTCAATTCCCAGATTTATATACTTGTTCTCTGAGATTAATTCAGCATGCTTCAGTTTTGTAAGAGGTATCTTTCTGGGGCTCTCTGTATATATCCTGCTGGCATGTTTTGTTTCTAAGCCCAGAGAATCTAATTACAGTTTAGTAGCCAAAGATGTAATATCTCACATGAGTTTTTTAAAAACGATTATTTTTGCAACAGCACAAGAGTGAGACTTCGCCGTGTTTTTCATTTTAAATGTGACACAATAAAGGCTTGAATTGACTTCATGCTTGTTTTGATACAAAGGTCTTCCTACCAATAGATGCAGTCGACATTTGTTTGGCTTGTCAAATTAAACTCAGCCATACAGCAACAAGGATTAGCACAAAAACGGGTCTACCCTGTGAACAGTACCATACATTTCAGAGATCTAGGACTCCACTTCACTCATTAGAGATTATCTGATTTTTCTTAAGACTTAATAATATAGCTTTGCTTACAGCATATTTGACTATACTTGATTATACTATACACTATAGCTCATTGCTTTATTTAACCTTTAAGATAAAGTGAATTAAGGAATAACTGACAAGTGGGATTTAGCAAGACTAAATTCTGGCCTAGAGAAGCCTCTACATGGTACCCTAAGTAAACTAAGATCTTTGCAGTCCTTCTTTACTCTGTTCTGGTGAAAAGCAATGTTTTATCTAAATAAAAAATGGCAGATTCCAAAGGTTTTCTGATGTATTTAATGTGGAAGCAGGGCCAAATACAAATACAAAAGGGGAAGTGGTAATTGTAAAGAAACCATCTTATAGCAATAAACTGCTAATCAATTGTAATTACAGGAAATAGTTAATGAATACATATTAAAATGGTATCACATGGCTTCTGATTATATAATACTTATTCAGGCACATGAATAAGCTGTATTTCTCAGATCCATTCTGTCTTCTATGTGAGTTTAGATAATATATCCAATACATCTGGTCACTGTATAGTAATTTCTGCATATCTGTATGACAAAAGACACTCCAGTACTAATTTGTATGTCAAATGGGTGATTTTAATGCTGTCAGCTGCCAGCTGCAGCACACTGATTTTCACTTAGAAGAAAAGCTGTTAGTTTCCGAAGATTCACTTAAAAAAAACCCAAAATACCTTCAGAGGTTAAAAAAGACCTCATCAGAACAACTCTTATGAAAACTTCTTCACTACTACTGATCAGAAAGTGTAGGGCTCAGATGAGCGGGTGATATTAGGGTAGCCTGAACACATTAAATTCTATACCTTATTTGAAAAAATTGAGGTAAAACATATATAACATAAAATTTTTCCTTTTAACCATTTTTAAGTGTAGAATTCAGTGGTTTTAAGTACGCTTGCAATACTGTACAACCATCACCAGTAGTTATTTCCAATTTTTTTCATCATCTCAGAGAAACTTTGGACTCATTAAGCATTAATTTCTATTCCTCCCTCCCCCAGCCCGTGGTACCACTAATCTACTTCCTGTCTCCATGAATTTGCTGATTGTTGATATTTTATATAAATGAAATTATACAATATTTGTCCTTTTTATATGTGGCTTATTATACTTAGCATAATATTTACATGGTTCCTTCACTCTGCATCAAATATCAGAACTTCGTGTCTTTTTATGGCTGAACATTACACTGTATATACTACCTTTTGTTTATTAATTTATCTGTTGATAGACACTTGGGTTGTTTCCACCTTTGACTTGTCAATAATGCTACAATGAACATTGGTGTACAATATCTGTTTGAGTCCCTGTTTTCAATTCTTTTTGGTAAGCATCTAGCAGTCAAATTACTGACTCATATGGCAATTCCATATTTACTTTTTCAAGGAAGTGCCAATATTTTCTATAGAAGCTACATCATTTTACAATCCCACTATTAATGCACCAGGGTTCTAATTTCTCCTCATCCTTGCCAGCACTTGGGTGTGAAGAGCTATCTCACTGTGGTTTTAATTTTTATTTCCCTAATGACTAATGATACTGATTATCTTTTCCATGTGCTTATTGGCCATTTGTATATCTTCCTCAGAGAAATGTCTACTCAAGTCCTTTGCCCATTTCTTAATATCATTGTCTGTTGTTGAGCTGTAGGAGTTGTTAGTGAATAGAAATACAACTGATTTTTGCATATTGATTTTGTATTCTGGTATTAAGTCCTTATCAGGCGTATGATTTACAAATATTTTCTCCCATTTTATGGGTTGTCTTTTCACTCTCTTCAAAGTGTCCTTTGAGGCACAAATTCTTACTTTTAGAAGTCCAACTTACTGTTTGTTGTCTGTGCTCTTTGTGTCATATGTAAGAAACCACTGTCAAATCCAAGGTTATGAAGATTTATCTCCACATTTTCCTCTAAGAGTTTTATAGCTGTAGATTGTAAATTTAGTCTTTGGTCCATTTTGAGTTAAATTTTATATATGGTTTAATGTAAGGGTCCAATTTCATTTTTTGCGTGTGGATATTCAGTTTTCCCAGCACCATTTGTTGAATAATCTATCTTTTCTCATTAAATGGTCTTGGCACCTTTGTCAAATATCAATTTTCCATAGACGTGAGGGTTTATTTCTGGGCTCTCAATTTAATTCCATTGGTCTATATGTCTATCATTATGCCTGTATCATTTTGATTACTATAGCTTTGTAGTAAATTCTCAAATCAAGAAGTATGAGTCCTCTGACTTTGTTCTTTTTCAAGACTGTTTTGGGTATTATGGGTCCCTAGAAATTTAATATGAATTTTAGTATGGATTTTTTTAATTAAAAAATGCAATTGGGATTTTTATAGGTACTGCATGGAAGTTACACATTGTTTTGGGTAGTATTGTCATCAAAACAATTATTCCAACACATGAACATGGGATGTCTATCTATTTAGATATTCAATTTCTATTTTATTTTTATTTTTTATTATACTTTAAGTTCTAGGGTACATGTGCACAACGTGCAGGTTTGTTACATATGTATACACATGACAAGTTGGTTTGCTGTACTCATTAACTGGTCATTTACATTAGGTATTTCTCCTAATGCTATCCCTCCCCCATCCCCCCACCCCACACCAGGCCCCAGTGTGTGGTGCTCCCTGCCCTGTGCCCAAGTGTTCTCATTGTTCAATTCCCACCTATGAGTGAGAACATGTGGTGTTTGGTTTGCAGTCCTTGTGATAGTTTGCTCAGAATGATTTCCAGCTTCATCTATGTCCCTACAGAAGACATGAACTCATACTTTTTTATGGCTCCATAATATTTCATGGTGTATATGTGCCACATTTTCTTAATCCAGTCTATCATTGATGGATATTTGCGTTGGTTCCAAGTCTTTGCTATTGTGAATAGTGCCACAATAAACATACGTGTGCATGCATCTTTATAGTAGCATGATTTATAATCCTTTGGCTATATACCCAGTAATGGGATCACTGGGTCAAATGGTATTTCTGGTTCTAGATCCTTGAGGAATTGCCACACTGTCTTCCACAATGGTTGAACTAGTTTACACCCCCAACAGTGTAAAAGTGTTCCTATTTCTCCACATCCTCTCCAGCACCTGTTGCTTTCTGACTTTTTAATGATCGCCATTCTAACTGGTGTGAGATGGTATCTCATTGTGGTTTTGATTTGCATTTCTGATGACCAGTGATCATGAGCATTTTTTCATGTGTCTGTTGGCTGCATAAATGTCTTCTTTTGAGAAGTGTCTGTTCATGTCCTTCGCCCACTTTTTGATGGGGTTGTTTGATTTTTTCTTGTAAATTTGTTTCAGTTCTTTATAGATTCCGGATATTAGCCCTTTGTCAGATGAGTAGATTGCAAAAATTTTCTCCCATTCTATAGGTTGCCTGTTCACTCTGATGGTAGTTTCTTTTGCTGTGCAGAAGCTCTTTAGTTTAATTAGATCCCATTTGTCAATTCTGGCTTTTGTTGCCATTGCTTTTGGTGTTTTAGACATGAAGTCCTTGCCCATGCCTATGTCCTGAATGGTATTGCCCAGGTTTTCTTCTAGGGTTTTTATGGTTTTAGGTCTAATATTTAAGTCTTTCATCCATCTGGAATTAATTTTTGTATAAGGTGTAAGGAAGGGATCCAGTTTCAGCTTTCTACATATGGCTAGCCAGTTTTCCCAGCATCATTTATTAAATAGGCAATCCTTTCCCCATTTCTTGTTTTTGTCAGGTCTATCAAAGATCAGAGGGTTGTAGATGTGTGGTGTTATTTCTGAGGCCTCTGTTCTGTTCTGTTAGTCTATATCTCTGTTTTGGTACCAGTACCATGATGTTTTGGTTACTGTAGCCTTGTAGTATAGTTTGAAGTCAGGTAGCATGATGCCTCCAGCTTTGTTCTTTTGGCTTAGAATTGTCTTGACAATGCCAACTGTTTTTTGGTTCCATATGAACTTTAAAGTAGTTTTTTCCATTCTGTGAAGAAAGTCATTGGTAGTTTGATGGGGATGGCATTGAATCTATAAATTACCCTGGGCAGTATGGCCATTTTCACGATATGGATTCTTCCTATCCATGAGCATGGAATGTTCTTCCATTTGTTTGTGTCCTCTTTTATTTTGTTGAGCAGTGGTTTGTAGTTCTTCTTGAAGAGGTCCTTCACATCTCTTGTAAGTTGGATTCCTAGGTATTTCATTCTCTTTGTAGCAGTTGTGAATGGGAGTTCACTCATGATTTGGTTGTTTGTCTGTTACTGGTGTGTAGGAATGCTTGTGATTTCTGCACATTGATTTTGTATCCTGAGACTTTGCTGAAGTTGCTTATCAGCTTAAGGAGATTTTGGGCTGAGATGATGGGGTTTTCTAAATACACAATCATGTCATCTGCAAACAGGGACAATTTGACTTCCTCTTTTCCTAATTGAATACCCTTTATTTCTTTCTCCTGCCTGATTGCCCTGGCCAGAACTTCCAACACTATGTTGAATAGGAGTGGTGAGAGAGGGCATCCCTGTCTTGTGCCAGTTTTCAAAGGGAAGGCTTCCAGTTTTAGCCCATTTAGTATGATATTGGCTGTGGGTTTGTCATAAATAGCTCTTATTATTTTGAGATACATTCCATCAATACCTAGTTTACTGAGAGCTTTTAGCATGAAGGGCTGTTGAATTTTGTCAAAGGTGTTTTCTGCATCTATTGAGATAATCATGTGGTTTTTGTCTTTGGTTCTATTTATGTGATGGATTACGTTTATTGATTTGTGTATGTTGAGCCAGCCTTCCATTGCAGGGATGAAGCCGACTTGATCTTGGTGGATAAGCTTTTTGATATGCTGCTGGATTCAGTTTGCCAGTATTTTATTGAGGATTTTCGCATGGGTGTTCATCGTGGATATTGGTCTAAAATTCTCTTTTTTGTGTGTGTGTCTCTGCCAGGCTTTGATATCAGGATGATGCTGGCCTCGTAAAATGAGTTAGGGAGGATTCCCCCTTTTTCTGTTGATTGGAATAGTTTCAGAAGGAATGGTACCAGCTCGTCTTTGTAATTCTGGTAGAATTGGGCTGTGAATCCATCTGGTCCTCGACTTTTTTTGGTTGGTAGGCTATTAATTATTGCCTCAATTTCAGAGCCTGTTATTGGTCTATTCAGGGATTCAAGTTCTTCCTGGTTTAGTCTTGGGAGGATGTATGTGTCCAGGAATTTATCCATTTCTTCTAGATTTTCTAGTTTATTTGTGTAGAGGTGTTTATAGTATTTTCTGATGGTAGTTTGTATTTCTGTGGGATCGGTGGTGATATCCCTTTTATTAGTCTTGCTAGTGGTCTATCTATTTTGTTGATCTTTTCAACAAACCAGCTCTTGGATTCAGTGATTTTTTGAAAGGTTTTTTGTTTCTCTATCTCCTTCAGTTCTGCTCTAATCTTAATTATTTCTTGCCTTCTGCTAGCTTTTGAATTTGTTTGCTCTTGCTTCTCTAGTTCTTCTAATTGTGATGTTAGGGTGTCGATTTTAGATCTTTCCTGCTTTCTCTTGTGGACATTTAGTGCTATAAATGTCCTTCTACACACTGCTTTAAATGTGTCCCAGAGGTTTTGGTATGTTGCATCTTTGTTCTCATTGGTTTCAAAGAACACCTTTATTTCTGCCTTCATTTCATTATTTACCCAGTAGTCATTCAGGAGCAGGTTGTTCAGTTTCCATGTAGTTGTGTGGTTTTGAGTGAATTTCTTAATCCTGAGTTCTAGTTTGATTGCACTGTGGTCTGAGAGACAGTTTATTATAATTTCTGTTCTTTTGCATTTGCTGAGGAGTGCTTTACTTCCAACTATGTGGTCAATTTTGGAATAAATGCAATGTGGTGCCAAGAAGAATGTATATTCTGTTGATTTGGGCTGGAGAGTTCTGTAGATGTCTATTAGGTGTGCTTGGTGCAGAGCTGAGTTCAAGTCCTGGATATCCTTGTTAACCTTCTGTCTTGTTGATCTGTCTCATACTGACAGTGGGATGTTAAAGTCTCCCATTATTATTGTGTGGGAGTCTAAGTCTCTTTGTAGGTCTCTAGGACTTGCTTTATGAATCTGGGTGCTCCTGTATAGGGTCCATATATATTTAGGATAGTTAGCTCTTCTTGCTGAATTGATCCCTTTACTATTATGTAATGGCCTTAATTGTCTCTTTTGATCTTTGTTGGTTTAAAGTCTGTTTTATCAGAGACTAGGATTGCAACCCCTTCCTTTTTTTGCTTTCCATTTGCTTGGTAGATCTTCCTCCTTCCCTTTATTTTGAGCCTATGTGTGTCTCTGCACGTGACATGGGTCTCCTGAATGCAGCAGTGATGGGTATTGACTCTTTATCAAATTTGCCAGTCTGTGTCTTTTAATTACGGCATTTAGCCCATTTACATTTAAGATTAATATTGTTATGTGGGGGGGGAGGAGCCAAGATGGCCGAATAGGAACAGCTCCGGTCTACAGCTCCCAGCGTGAGCGACGCAGAAGACGGTGATTTCTGCATTTCCATCTGAGGTACCGGGTTCATCTCACTAGGGAGTGCCAGACAGTGGGCGCAGGCCAGTGGGTGCGCGCACCGTGCGCGAGCCGAAGCAGGGCGAGGCATTGCCTCACCTGGGAAGCGCAAGGGGTCAGGGAGTTCCCTTTCCGAGTCAAAGAAAGGGGTGACGGACGCACCTGGAAAACTCGGGTCACTCCCACCCGAATATTGCGCGTTTCAGACCGGCTTAAAAAACGGCGCACCACGAGACTATATCCCACACCTGGCTCGGAGGGTCCTACGCCCTCGGAATCTCGCTGATTGCTAGCACAGCAGTCTGAGATCAAACTGCAAGGCGGCAGCGAGGCTGGGGGAGGGGCGCCCGCCATTGCCCAGGCTTGCTTAGGTAAACAAAGCAGCCGGGAAGCTCGAACTGGGTGGAGCCCACCACAGCTCAAGGAGGCCTGCCTGCCTCTGTAGGCTCCACCTCTGGGGGCAGGGCACAGACAAACAAAAAGACAGCAGTAACCTCTGCAGACTTAAATGTCCCTGTCTGACAGCTTTGAAGAGAGCAGTGGTTCTCCCAGCACGCAGCTGGAGATCTGAGATCGGGCAGACTGCCTCCTCAAGTGGGTCCCTGACCCCTGACCCCCGAGCAGCCTAACTGGGAGGCACCCCCCAGCAGGGGCACACTGACACCTCACACGGCAGGGTATTCCAACAGACCTGCAGCCGAGGGTCCTGTCTGTTAGAAGGAAAACTAACAAACAGAAAGGACATCCACACCGAAAACCCATCTGTACATCACCATCATCAAAGACCAAAAGTAGATAAAACCACAAAGATGGGGAAAAAACAGAACAGAAAAACAGGAAACTCTAAAATGCAGAGCGCCTCTCCTCCTCCAAAGGAACGCAGTTCCTCACCAGCAACGGAACAAAGCTGGATGGAGAATGATTTTGACAAGGTGAGAGAAGAAGGCTTCAGATGATCAAATTACTCTGAGCTACGGGAGGACATTCAAACCAAAGGCAAAGAAGTTGAAAACTTTGAAAAAAATTTAGAAGAATGTATAACTAGAATAACCAATACAGAGAAGTGCTTAAAGGAGCTGATGGAGCTGAAAACCAAGGCTCGAGAACTACGTGAAGAATGCAGAAGCCTCAGGAGCCGATGCGATCAACTGGAAGAAAGGGTATCAGCAATGGAAGATGAAATGAATGAAACGAAGCGAGAAGGGAAGTCTAGAGAAAAAAGAAAAAAAAGAAATGAGCAAAGCCTCCAAGAAATATGGGACTATGTGAAAAGACCAAATCTACGTCTGATTGGTGTACCTGAAAGTGATGCAGAGAATGAAACCAAGTTGGAAAACACTCTGCAGGATATTATCCAGGAGAACTTCCCCAATCTAGCAAGGCAGGCCAACGTTCAGATTCAGGAAATACAGAGAATGCCACAAAGATACTCCTTGAGAAGAGCAACTCCAAGACACATAATTGTCAGATTCACCAAAGTTGAAATGAAGGAAAAAATGTTAAGGGCAGCCAGACAGAAAGGTCGGGTTACCCTCAAAGGGAAGCCCATCAGACTAACAGCGGATCTCTTGGCAGAAACCCTACAAGCCAGAAGAGAGTGGGGGCCAATATTCAACATTCTTAAAGAAAAGAATTTTCAACCCAGAATTTCATATCCAGCCAAACTAAGCTTCATAAGTGAAGGAGAAATAAAATACTTTACAGACAAGCAAATGCTGAGAGATTTTGTCACCACCAGGCCTGCCCTAAAAGAGCTCCTGAAGGAAGCGCTAAACATGGAAAGGAACAACCAGTACCAGCCGCTGCAAAATCATGCCAAAATGTAAAGACCATCAAGACTAGGAAGAAACTCCATCAACTAACGAGCAAAATCACCAGCTAACATCATAATGACAGGATCAAATTCACACATAACAATATTAACTTTAAATGTAAATGGACTAAATTCTCCAATTAAAAGACACAGACTGGCAAGTTGGATAAAGAGTCAAGACCCATCAGTGTGCTGTATTCAGGAAACCCATCTCACGTGCAGAGACACACATAGGCTCAAAATAAAAGGATGGAGGAAGATCTACCAAGCAAATGGAAAACAAAAAAAGGCAGGGGTTGCAATCCTAGTCTCTGATAAAACAGACTTTAAACAAACAAAGATCAAAAGAGACAAAGAAGGCCATTACATAATGGTAAAGGGATCAATTCAACAAGAGGAGCTAACTATCCTAAATATTTATGCACCCAATACAGGAGCACCAAGATTCATAAAGCAAGTCCTGAGTGACCTACAAAGAGACTTAGACTCCGACACATTAATAATGGGAGACTTTAACACCCCACTGTCAACATTAGACAGATCAACGAGACAGAAAGTCAACAAGGATACCCAGGAATTGAACTCAGCTCTGCACCAAGTGGACCCAATAGACATCTACAGAACTCTCCACCCCAAATCAACAGAATATACACTTTTTTCAGCAACACACCACACCTATTCCAAAATTGACCACATAGTTGGAAGTAAAGCTCTCCTCAGCAAATGTAAAAGAACAGAAATTATAACAAACTATCTCTCAGACCACAGTGCAATCAAACTAGAACTCAGGATTAAGAATCTCACTCAAAGCCGCTCAACTACATGGAAACTGAACAACCTGCTCCTGAATGACTGCTGGGTACATAACGAAATGAAGGCAGAAATAAAGATGTTCTTTGAAACCAACGAGAACAAAGACACAACATACCAGAATCTCTGGGACACATTCAAAGCAGTGTGCAGAGGGAAATTTATAGCACTAAATGCCCACAAGAGAAAGCAGGAAAGATCCAAAATTGACACCCTAACATCACAATTAAAAGAACTAGAAAAGCAAGAGCAAACACATTCAAAAGCTAGCAGAAGGCAAGAAATAACTAAAATCAGAGCAGAACTGAAGGAAATAGAGACACAAAAAACCCTTCAAAAAATTAATGAATCCAGGAGCTGGTTTTTTGAAAGGATCAACAAAATTGATAGACCGCTAGCAAGACTAATAAAGAAAAAAAGAGAGAAGAATCAAATAGACGCAATAAAAAATGATAAAGGGGATATCACCACCGATCCCACAGAAATACAAACTACCATCAGAGAATACTACAAACACCTCTACGCAAATAAACTAGAAAATCTAGAAGAAATGGATACATTCCTCGACACATACACTCTCCCAAGACTAAACCAGGAAGAAGTTGAATCTCTGAATAGACCAATAACAGGAGCTGAAATTGTGGCAATAATCAATAGTTTACCAACCAAAAAGAGTCCAGGACCAGATGGATTCACAGCCGAATTCTACCAGAGGTACAAGGAGGAACTGGTACCATTCCTTCTGAAACTATTCCAATCAATAGAAAAAGAGGGAATCCTCCCTAACTCATTTTATGAGGACAGCATCATTCTGATACCAAAGCCTGGCAGAGACACAACCAAAAAAGAGAATTTTAGACCAATATCCTTGATGAACATTGATGCAAAAATCCTCAATAAAATACTGGCAAACCGAATCCAGCAGCACATCAAAAAGCTTATCCACCATGATCAAGTGGGCTTCATCCCTGGGATGCAAGGCTGGTTCAACATACGCAAATCAATAAATGTAATCCAGCATATAAACAGAGCCAAAGACAAAAACCACATGATTATCTCAATAGATGCAGAAAAAGCCTTTGACAAAATTCAACAACCCTTCATGCTAAAAACTCTCAATAAATTAGGTATTGATGGGACATATTTCAAAATAATAACAGCTATCTATGACAAACCCACAGCCAATATCATACTGAATGGGCAAAAACTGGAAGCATTCCCTTTGAAAACTGGCACAAGACAGGGATGCCCTCTCTCACCGCTCCTATTCAACATAGTGTTGGAAGTTCTGGCCAGGGCAATCAGGCAGGAGAAGGAAATAAAGGGTATTCAATTAGGAAAAGAGGAAGTCAAATTGTCCCTGTTTGCAGACGACATGATTGTTTATCTAGAAAACCCCATCGTCTCACTCCAAAATCTCCTTAAGCTGATAAGCAACTTCAGCAAAGTCTCAGGATACAAAATCAATGTACAAAAATCACAAGCATTCTTATACACCAACAACAGACAAACAGAGAGCCAAATCATGAGTGAACTCCCATTCACAATTGCTTCAAAGAGAATAAAATACCTAGGAATCCAACTTACAAGGGATGTGAAGCACCTCTTCAAGGAGAACTACAAACCACTGCTCAAGGAAATAAAAGAGGATACAAACAAATGGAAGAACATTCCTTGCTCATGGGTAGGAAGAATCAATATCGTGAAAATGGCCATACTGCCCAAGGTAATTTACAGATTCAATGCCATCCCCATCAAGCTACCAATGACTTTCTTCACAGAATTGGAAAAAAGTACTTTAAAGTTCATATGGAACCAAAAGAGAGCCCACATCGCCAAGTCAATCCTAAGCCAAAAGAACAAAGCTGGAGGCATCACACTACCTGACTTCAAACTATACTACAAGGCTACAGTAACCAAAACAGCATGGTACTGGTACCAAAACAGAAATATAGATCAATGGAACAGAACAGAGCCCTCAGAAATAACGCCGCTTACCTACAACTATCTGATCTTTGACAAACCTGAGAAAAACAAGCAATGGGGAAAGGATTCCCTATTTAATAAATGGTGCTGGGAAAACTGGCTAGCCATATGTAGAAAGCTGAAACTGGATCCCTTCCTTACACCTTATACAAAAATCAATTCAAGATGGATTAAAGATTTAAACGTTAGACCTAAAACCATAAAAACCCTAGAAGAAAACCTTGGCATTACCATTCAGGACATAGGCGTGGGCAAGGACTTCATGTCCAAAACACCAAAAGCAATGGCAACAAAAGCCAAAATTGACAAATGGGATCTAATTAAACTAAAGAGCTTCTGCACAGCAAAAGAAACTACCATCAGAGTGAATAGGCAACCTACAAAATGGGAGAAAATTTTCGCAACCTACTCATCTGACAAAGGGCTAATATCCAGAATCTACAGTGAACTCAAACAAATTTACAAGAAAAAAACAAACAACCCCATCAAAAAGTGGGCGAAGGACATGAACAGGCACTTCTCAAAAGAAGACATTTATGCAGCCAAAAAACACATGAAAAAAGCTCATCATCACTGGCCGTCAGAGAAATGCAAATCAAAACCACTATGAGATATCATCTCACACCAGTTAGAATGGCAATCATTCAAAAGTCAGGAAACAACAGGTGCTGGAGAGGATGTGGAGAAATAGGAACACTTTTACACTGTTGGTGGGACTGTAAACTAGTTCAACCATTGTGGAAGACAGTGTGGCGATTCCTCAGGGATCTAGAACTAGAAATACCATTTGACCCAGCCATCCCATTACTGGGTATATACCCAAATGACTATAAATCATGCTGCTATAAAGACACATGCACACGTATGTTTATTGCGGCATTATTCGCAATAGCAAAGACTTGGAACCAACCCAAATGTCCAACAATGATAGACTGGATTAAGAAAATGTGGCACATATACACCATGGAATACTATGCAGCCATAAAAAATGATGAGTTCATATCCTTTGTAGGGACATGGATGAAATTGGAAACCATCATTCTCAGTAAACTATCGCAAGAACAAAAAACCAAACACCGCATATTCTCACTCATAGGTGGGAATTGAACAATGAGATCACATGGACACAGGAAGGGGAATATCATACTGTGGGGACTGTGGTGGGGAGGGGGGAGGGGGGAGGGATAGCATTGGGAGATATACCTAATGCTAGATGACGAGTTAGTGGGTGCAGTGCACCAGCATGGCACATGTATACATATGTAACTAACCTGCACAATGTGCACATGTACCCTAAAACTTAAAGTATAATAAAAAAAAAAAATTGTTATGTGTGAATTTGATCCTGTCATTATGACGCTAGCTGGTTATTTTGCCCATTATTTGATGCAGTTTCTTCCTAGCATTGATAGTCTTTACAATTTGGCATGTTTTTGCAGTGGCTGGTACTGGTTGTTCCTTTCCATGTTTAGTGCTTCCTTCAGGGGCTCTTGTAAGGTAGGCCTGTTGGCGACAAAATCTCTCAGCATTTGCTTGTCTGTAAAGGATTTTATTTCTCCTTCACTTATGAAACTTAGTTTGGCTGGATATGAAATTCTGGGTTGAAAATTCTTTTCTTTGAGAATGTTGAATATTGGCCCCTACTCTCTTCTGGCTGGTAGAGTGTCTGCTGAGAGATCTGCTGTTAGTTTGATGGGCTTCCCTTTGTGGGTAACCCAATCTTTCTCTCTGGTGCCTGTTAACATTTTTTCCTTCATTTTAACCTTGGTTAATCCGAAAATTATGTGTGTTGGGGTTGCTCTTCTCAAGGAGTATGTTTGTAGTGTTCTCTGTATTTTCTGAATTTGAATGTTGGCCTGCCTTGCTAGGTTGGGGAAGTTCTCCTGGATAATAGCCTGAAGAGTGTTTTCCTGCTTGGTTCCATTCTCCCTGTCACTTTCAAGTACACCAATCAAACAGAGATTTGGTCTTTTCACATAGTCCCATATTTCTTGGAAGCTTTGTTCGTTTCTTTTTATTCTTTTTTCTCTAAACTTCTCTTCTCTCTTCATTTCATTAATTTGATCTTCAATCACTGATACGCTTCTTTCCACTTGATCGAATCAGCTACTGAAGCTTGTGCATGTGTCACATAGCTCTCGTGCCATGGTTTTCAGCTCCATCAGGTCACTTAAGGTCTTCTCTAGACTGTTTATTCTAGTTAGCCATTCGTCTAATCCTTTTTCAAGGATTTTAGCTTCCTTGCGATGGGTTCGAACATCCTCCTTTAGCTCGGAGAAGTTTGTTATTATTGACCTTCTGAAGGCTACTTCTGTCAACTCGTCAAAGTCATTCTCCGTCCACCTTTGTTCTGTTGCTGGCAAGAAGCTGTAATCTTTTGCAGGAGGAGAGGTGCTCTGGTCTTTAGAATTTTCAGCTTTTCTGCTCTGGTTTCTCCCTATCTTTGTGGTTTTATCTATCTTTGGTCTTTGATGATGGTGACCTACAGATGGGGTTTTGGTGTGGATGCCCTTTTTGTTGAT
The DNA here is from genome assembly GCF_028858775.2 of Pan troglodytes. Taxonomy (NCBI): domain Eukaryota; kingdom Metazoa; phylum Chordata; class Mammalia; order Primates; family Hominidae; genus Pan; species Pan troglodytes. The sequence continues at coordinate 107,530,973 of NC_072401.2, forward strand.
GTTGATGCTATTCCTTTCTGTTTGTTAGTCTTCCTTCTAACAGGTCCCTCAGCTGCAGGTCTGCTGGAGTTTGCCGGAGTTCCACTCCAGACCCTGTTTGCCTGGGTATCACCAGCAGAGGCTGAAGAACAGCAAATACTGCAGAACAGCAAATACTGCTGCTTGATCCTTACTCTGGAAGCTTCGTATCAGAGGGGCACCTGGGTGTATGAGGTGTCAGTCAGCCCCTACTGGGAGGTTATCTCCCAGTTAGGCTGCACGGGTGTCAGGGACCCACTTGAGGCAGTTTGTCCATTCTCAGAGCTCAAATACCATGCTGGGAGAACCACTGCTCTCTTCAGAGCTGTCAGACTGGGACGTTTAAGTCTGCAGAAGTTTCTGATGCCTTTTGTTCAGCTGTGCCCTGCCCCAGAGCTGGAGTCTACAGAGGCACGTAGGCCTCATTGAGCTGCGGTGGGCTCCACCCAGTTTGAGCTTCCTGGCTGCTTTGTTTACCCACTCAAGTCTTAGCAATGGTGGACACTCTTCCCCCAGCTAGGCTGCCACCTCACAGTTCGATCTCAGACTGCTGTGCCAGCAGTGAGCAAGGTTCCATGGGCATGGGACCCACTGAGCCAGGCACAGGATATAATCTCCTGGAGTGCCGTTTGCTAAGACCATTGGAAAAGTGCAGTATTAAGGTGGAATGTCCCAATTTTCCTGGTACGGTCTGTCATGGCTTCCCTTGGCTAGGAAAGGGAAATCCCCCAACCCCCTGCGTTTCCCAGGTGAGGCAATGCCCTGCCCTGCTTCAGCTTGCCCATGGGCTGCACCCACTGTCCAAGCAGTCCCAATGAGATGAACCCAGGTACCTCAGCTGGAAATGCAGAAATCACCTGTCTTCTTCATTGATCACACTGGGAGCTGCAGACCAGAGCTGTTCCTATTCAGCCATCTTGGAACAGACCTCCAACATAGTACATTTTCTACTTTTTAAAAAAACTTTCTATGAAGGAATGGAAGATTGGCTCAAATTCTAGAACTTTTTTATCATCATACATAAGATAAAATAGTATTTATTAAATTTACATGTATGTAAATAAGTACTAGAAAACAAAATTAATAGTTGATGTTAACTGAGTGCTCACTAGTATCAGGCTCTGTGATGAACCATATATGCCTAATCTAAAATCTTCACAAGAATTCTGTGAGGTAGGTATTTTTAGCCCCTTTTATGATGACTCAGAATAAATAATTTGTGCAAATTAACACAGCTGGTAAGAAATAGAACACAGAAACCAATGTAGGTTGACTAAAAGATTCACGTATTTAGATACTACCCTTATCCAAATAACAGTCCAGGTACCAATTAGCCCTAAGAATAAATTGAGGGGGGCTTACTTATAAAGACATTAATTATGAAGGTACAGGTGCTATATAAGAGAATCGTAAGAGATAGTGCAGTTACCTGGGGCTAGCAAAAGCAGAGCTGTTGCCATCCCTACAGCCAGAGGGACCAGTTGTTGGTAAATGTGTTGTGGAGAGAAGGCTTCCTGGAGAGAAGTGTTACCCTTCAATAGAGGGACAAGCCAACCTGACATAATTCTGGAGGGAAGGACACAGCAGGAGAAATATTCTGTCCCCATTCTCTCCTATAGCTTGCCAGAGCTCCCGACTGGTTAACAACTGGAAGCCAGGAGACACGGAAGTCAGCTTCCTGGGGTGAATAAGGTAAAAAAGGATGGAGAATAGATCTATGATGGGAGGTGGGGCAAAGAAAAGGTATCCAGGACAACCATGGATACATAATATAATTCCAACAAATATGCTTTAAACTGAGACACTTCAAAATTAGTGGGAAGGAAAAACAATAGGCGTACAGATCTGTACAGCAGACAAAAAGATGTAAAGTACATGCAAGTAAATATGTAAAGTTCTCTTCTGCCCCATGCTGAGAAAAGTATTAAAGATACATCGCTATAAAAATGTTTAAAACAGTTTCTTGAAACGATTTCCTAATGTTGGATTGAAGCATACTAGCTGAGCATATAATTTGTTCAGTAATTGTCTATAAGTATGCCTGAGTATGGAGGATGTGAAGAAGAAAGAATTATTTATAATAGCATCTGGTTTCTGATAAGTATGATATTGACTGACTTATTTGGAATGTGATGGCTCTTTAATAAAAATATATGATACTAGTAGCAATAAATAATCTGAATAGTCATGCTTCGAGATTGCCTTCACATTTTAAACTTTTACTGGCACTTTGATTGGCAATATAGTGTTCTATACAATGCCTTGTACATCATAGATGACGTATTTAATTGATTATTTAATGAAAGAAATGAGTTACCTATTGACTTATATATATGTTTTTACCTTTATGGTAAAATTAAAATGAACAGAAGCCTAGGGTTTAGTACAATGAGTAAGATATTAGAAAACATTTGGCAATCTTAAAAAGATAATTATACAAGGTCTGTTTATTAGATATCATCTTTAAAATTGTTAATGTTTTATGAAAATAGAGCCCTAAGCATGTTAGCACATACAGCATAAAAGTTTATTTCAGGTCTTGCTTTCACACAGTGGGAGAACACTGTGATCTGTGAAAGTCAGAATAAGCCTGTTTTAGAAAACAGGATATGTGGCAGCATTCACACTCAAAAGCCTGCAGAGCTCACTGAGTTAAGGGTGTGATTTATAGAGTCATACAGACTGGTGTTTCGATCCTGGCTCTGACACAGGCAAATGAGATTAACTTTGAGTCTAAGTTTTCTAATGTGTAAGATGTATAAAACAATAGCTCTGTAGAGGATGGCAGGGGGCCATAGGTAGGTGCCCTGGCAGTGGCAGCTCAGGTGCTGTGGGTAGGAAGTGCTCCAGTGGGAGGCACCATAGGCAGGCAGTTCTTGAGTGGGGATGCTGCAGGTTAGAAGTGTATGGCATCCATGACTGGGATTATTACCATTTTTGGGATTTCTTAAGGCCATATATTACTTGGAACCTAAACATGTGATTTTACATAGTGTATCTGCACTATAATTGAAAGTTGAGATTTTTCACTGGAATGACATAGCAACATAAATTAATGTAGCAGCAGCAACAGCAGCAGTATTGTGGTAGCAGTAAAAAATAATAACAACTTACATCAAAATAATATAGACACTATGGCTTTAGTGAGAGGTTGTCATGTAAATTCAAGAAATGCAGAGAACCCTTGTGAGATACTACATAAGACAACCATCCCCAAGACACACAGTCATCAGATTCTCCAAGGTAGATGTGAAAGAAAAAATCGTATAGGTAACTAGAGAGAAGCAGCGGGTCACTTACAAAGGGAACTCTGTCAGGCTCAGTAGACCTTTCCGCAGAAACTTCACAAGCCAGAAGAGACTGGGAACCTATTTTCAATATCTTTAAATAAAAGAAATCCCAAGCAATAATTTTATAGCCCACCAACTAAGCTTCATAAGCAAAAGAGAACACAATTCTTTCCAGACAAGCAAAAGCTAAGGGAGGCTGACTGCAGTGGCTCATGCTTATAATCCTAGCATTTTGGGAGGCTGAGGTGGGCAGATTGCTTGAGCCCCAGGAGTTTGAAACAAGCCTGGGAAGCAAAGAGAGACCCTGTCACTACAAAAAAATACAAAATAATTACCCAGGTGTGGTGACATGCACCTGTAGTCCCAGCTACTTAAGAGACTGAGGTGGGATCATTTGAGCCCAGGATGCAGAGGTTGCAGTGAGCTGAGATTGTACTACTGTACTCCAGCTGGGGAGATAGAGCAAGAGCCTACCTTAAAAAAACAAAAAAGCTAAGGGAATTTGATAGCAGTAGACCTGTTTTACAAGAGCTCCTAAAGGAAGTGCTAAACATGGAAATGAAAGAGCAATATTTGTCACCATAAAAACACACTTACTTAAGAACATACCCCACTGACACTATAATGCAACTATACAATTAAGTCTACATAACAACCAGCTAAAAGCATGATGATAAGACCAAATCCTCACATAGCAATATCGACCATGAATGTAAACAGGCTAAATGCCTCGATTAAATGGTATAGAGTGTCAAGGTGGATAAAGAAGCAAGACCCAAATGTTTGCTGTCTTCAAGAGATCCATCTCAGAAGTAACAGCAATAGGCTTAAAGTAAAGGAATGGAGAAAGATTGATTAGGTAAATAGAAAACAGAAACAGCAGGGGTTGCTATTCTTATACCAGACAAACAAACATTAAAGCAACAACAATCGAACAAAGAAAAATATTACATAATAATAAGGGGCTCAATCCATCAAGAACACTTAACTATTCTAAATATATACATACCCAAAATTAGAGTTCCCAGATTCATAAAAAAGGTTCTTAGAGATCTATGAGGAAATACAGACAAATACACGATAACAATGGGAGATTTCAACACCACCTTGACAGTGTTACATCATCAAGGCAGAAAACTAACAAATATTTTCTGGACTTAAACTCAATACTTGACCAATTAGACCTAATAGACACTACAGAACACTCCATCCAACAACAGAATACATATTCTTCTCATCTGCACATGGCACATACTTTAAGATCAATGACATGCTAAACCGTAAAGAAAGTTTCAACAAATTAAAAAAATTGAAATCATACCAAACACATTCTCAGACCACAGCATAGTAAAAACAGCAATCAATACTAAGATCTATTAAAACCATACAATTACATGTTATCCTACTCTTGAATGACTTTTGGGTAAATAACAAAATTAAGGCAGAAATCAAAACATTATTTGAAATGAATGAAAACAGACACAACATACCAGTTTGGGACACAGTTACAGTTGCATTAAGAGGAAGATTCATAGCACTAAACTCCTACGTGAAGAAGTTAGAAAGCTGTCAAATTAACAATCTTGCATTATACCTCGAGGAACTATAAAAATAGGAACAAACCAACCCCAAAGCTAGCAGAAGAAAAGAAATAACCAAAATCAGAGCTGAACTGAATAAAACTGAGATGTGAAAATCCAGACAAAGTATCAATGCCCCCAAAAGTTGGTTCTTCAAAAGATGAAACAAGATTGAAACTGCTAATTAATTAGATTAATAAAGAAAAAGAAGATCCAAATAAACCCAATCTGAAGTGACAAAGGTGACATTTCAACCAACCCTACAAAAATACAAAAGTTCACCAGAGAATATTATGAACACCTCTATGCACACAATTAGGAAATCTAGAAGACATTGATAAATTCCTGGAAACACATAGCCTTCTAAGATTGAACCAGGAAGAAATTACAATTTGGAACAGACCTATAACAAGTTCTGATATTGAATCAGTAATAAAAAGCCTACCAACCAAAAAAAGCCCTGAACCAGATGGATTCACAGCCAAATTCTCCCAGACATAAAAAGAAGAGCTGATGTCAGTCCTATTCTAACTATTCAAAAAAAAAAAAAAATCAAGGAGAGGAGATTCTTCTGCAGCTCATTCTATGAAGCCAGCATCATCCTCATACCAAAATCTGGCAGAGATACAATGAAAAAAGGAAACTTCAGGTCAATATCTCTGATGAACATGCAAAAATCTTCAACAAAATACATGCAAACCAAATCCAGCAGTGCATCAAAACACTAATGCACTAAGATTAAATAGGCCATATTCCTGGGATGCAAGGTTGGCTTAACATATGCAACTAAATAAATATGATTCACTACATAAACAAAATTAAAAACAAAAACCATGATCATCTCAGTATATGCAGAAAAGGTCTTTAATATATGTGAAAGTCTCAATAAATGTAGAAAAGGTCTTCAATAAAATTAAACATCCCTTCATGTTAAACATCCTCAACAAATTAGGCATCAAAAAAACATACCTCAAAATAAAAAGAGGCATTTAGGACAAACCCACAGCCAATATCATAATAAACAGGCAAAAGCTGGACACATTCTCCTTGAAAACTGGAACAAGACAAGGATGCCTGTTCTCAACATTGGTATTCAACATAGTACTGGAAGTCTTAGCCAGGGCAATCAGGCAAGAGAAAGAAAGAAAAGAGATCGAATAGGAAAAGAGGAAGTCAAATAATCTTTCTTCACAGATGATATGATTGTATACCTAGAAAACCCTAGAGATGCTGCCAATAGGCTTTTATAACCAATAAGCAATTTCAGGACACAAAATAAATGTACAAAAATAAGTAGCATTTCTATATATCATTAGCATTCAAGCTGAGAGGCAAATCAAGGACATAAATCCATTTACAATAGCCACAAACAAAAATATCTAGGAATATATCTAACTAAGAAGGTGAAAGATCTCTACCAGGAGAGTTATGAGACACTGGTGAAAGAAATTATAGACAATATAAACAAATGGAAAAATGTTCCATGCTCATGAAAAGGAAGTGTATTAGTCTGTTCTTGCATTGTTATAAATAATTGCCTGAGACTGGGTATTTATAAAGAAAAAAAGTTTCATTGGCTCACAGTTCTGCAGGCTATACAGGAAGCATGGCTGAGGAAGCTTCAGGAAATGTACAATCATGATGGAAGGTGAGGAGGAAGCAGGCACATCCTACACGGCTGCAGCAGGAGGAAGACAACAGAGAGAGGTGCTACACACTTTTAAAACAACCAGATCTTCTAAGAACTCACTATCACAAGAATAACAAGGGGAAAATCCACCTTCATGATCAAATCACCTCCCACCAGGCCCCTCCTCTAACAATTCGACATGAGATTTGGCTGGGAACACAAATTCAAACCATATTGGGAAGAGTTAAGATTGTTAAAGTGGCCATACTGCCCAAAGCAATCTACAGATTCAACATTATTCCTGTGAAACTACCAATGTCATTTATGACAGAATTAGAAAAAGCTATTCTAACGTTGGTATGAACCAAAAAAAAAAAAAAAGTCCAAATCATCAAAGTAATCCTAAGCAAAACAAAGAGCCATCACACTTCCTGACTTCAAATTATACTACAAGGCTATAGTAACCCAAACAGCATGATACTGGTACAGAAACAGACATAGACTCATGGAAAAGGATAGAGAAACCAGAAAGAAAGCCAGATACTGACAACCAGTTGATCTTTGACAAAGTCAACTATAATACATAATGGGGAAAGGACTCTCTATTCAATAAATAGTGCTGGGACATTCTAGCCAAATGCAGAAGATTGAAACTGGATCCCCTCCTTTTACCATATACAAAAACTGACTCCAGATGGATTAAAGACTTAAATGTAAGACCGAAAGCAATCAAAACCCTAGAAGAAAACCTTGGCAATACCATTCTGGGCAGTGGCCAGGAAAGGATTTATGACTAATTCCTCAAAAGCAATTGCAACAAAAGCAAAAATTGACAAATGGGACGTAATTAAACTGAAGAGCTTCTGCACAACCAAGTATTTAAATATCATCAGAGTGTACAGACAACCTACAGAATGGAAGAAAATTTTTGCCATCTATCCATCTGACAAAGGTCTAATATCCAGAGACTATAAGGAACTTAAAACAAATTTACAATAAAAAAAAAACCCATTAGAAAGTGGACAAAAACATGAACAGATACCTCTCAAAAGAAGAAATTCACACAGCCAACGAACATAAGGAAGAAAGCTCAACATCACTGATCATTAGAGAAATGCAAATTAAAACCACAATGAGATACCATCTCATGCCAGTCAGAATGGAGATTATTAAAAAGTCAAACAACATATGCTGGCAAGGTTGCAGAGAAAAAGGAACACTTACACATTGGTGTTAGTGTAAGTTAGTTGAACCATTGTGGAACTAACTGGAATTGCCATCAGTATGGCGATTCCTCAAAGATCTAGAAGCAAAAATACCATTTGACCCAGCAATCCTATTACTGGGTATATGCCCAAAGGAATATAAATCATTCTGTTATAAAGATACATGTGCATATATATTCACTGCAGCACTATTCACAATAGCAAAGACATGGAATCAACCTTAATGCTCATCAATGATAGACTGGTGGTACATATACACCATGGAATACTATGCAGCCATAAAAAGGAATGAGATCATGTCCTTTGCAGGGACATGGAAGGAGTTGGAAGCTGTTATCCTCAGCAAACTAATGCAGGCACAGAAAACCAAATATGTTCTCACTTACAAGTGGGAGCTGAACGATGGGAACACACGGCCACATGGTGGTGAGGGGAACAACACACACTGGGGCCTGTTGGGGGAGCTGGGGGAGGGAGAGCATCAGGAAGAATAGCTAATGGATGCTGGGCTTAATACCTAGGTGATGGATTGATCTGTGCAGGAAACAACGATGGCACACACTTACCTGTGTAACAAACCTGCACATCCTGTATGTAACCTGGAACTTAATCTACAGAATGGGAGAATATATTTGCAAACTATGCCTCCAACAAAGGTCTAGTATCCAGAATCTATAAGAAACTTAAATCAAAAAGCAAAAAACAAATATCCCAGTTTTAAAACTGGCAAAAGACATGAACAAATACATCTCAAAATAAGAAATATATGCCACTAATATATGAAAAAATGCTCATCATCACTAATCGTCAGTGAAATGCAAATCAAAACCACAATGAGATACCATCTCACATCAGTCAAAATGGCTCTTACCAAAATGTCAAAACACAAGAAATGCTGGTGAGGTTGCATAGAAAAGGGAGCACTTATACACTGCTGGTGGAAATGTAAATCAGTTCAGTCATTGTGAAAAGCAGTGTGGAGATTTCTCAGAGAACTTAAAACTACCATTTGACCTACAATCCTACTATATGATATATACCCAAAGGATAATAAATTCTTCTGCCAAAAATACATATGCATGTGGATATATATTGTAGCACTATTCACAATAGCAAAGACATGGAGTCAACAAAGATGCCCATCAACAGTGGACTGAATAAAGTGTAGTATATATATATATATACCATGGAATACCATGCAGCCACAAAAAGAATGAAGTCATATCTTTTGCAGAAACATGGAAGCAGCTGGACGCCATTATCCTAAGTGAACTAATGCAGGAACAGAAAACCAAATGCTACATGTTGTCACTTATAAGTGGGAGCTAAACAATGGGTACTCATGGACACACAGAAGGGAATAATAGATATTAAAGACTGCTTGAGGAAGAAGGGTGGGGAGAGAGACATGGTTTTTAGGGCTACCTGTCAGGTACTATGCTCACTACACAGGATGAGGGGGTCATTTGTACACGAAGGATCAGCAACATAAAATTTATTAACAAACCTGTACATGTACCTCTAGAACTTCAACTTAAAAAAATAGAAAAAAAAATAGAAAAAAATAAAAATACTTGAGACTGGGTAATTTATAAAGAAAAGAAGTTCAGGGGGCAGGGCCAAGATGGCTGACTAGAAGCAGCAGCATTCCGAGGCTCGCATAGGAAAGAAACCATAATAAGCCTGTGAATCCTTCACTGGCAACCAAGGTATCCAGGTTCTCTCATCAAAATTGACTAGAAGGCTGGCATGACTCACTGAGAGAAGGAAGAGCAGTGTGGTGTGGTGGTCCACCTGTGATCCACATAGGGAAGGGGAACTTCCCTCAAGCCAAGGGAGGCAGTGAGTGAGCACACTACCCAGCCGGGGGAAACTGTGCTTTTCCCATTGAACTGTGCAACCCATGGATTGGAAGATACACTTGCGAACCCATTCCACCAGGGCCTAGCGTCCCAACCCTAGAATGTGCAGATTCTCACAGCCTCTCAGCTGGAATCTGCTTAAGCCTACCTAACTCTTGCGGGGAGAGGCAACCAGCACTGGCTGCGGCTACCTGCTGTCTAAGCCATTTGAGCTCCTTGGGGAAGGGGCAGCAGCCAGCCCTGGGACTAGCAACTACCTAACACTCTAAGCTCCCTGGGCAGGGGAAGCGTGGCACCCATTTCTATAGCTCCAGGCTGGGCTTTTTCCCTGCTGGAGCAAAGGAGGCTGGACCGTTTGGTCCCAAGACTTGTCCCCACAGCCCAAAACACTGGCTGTGGCAGTCTGCGGCCAAAGTGCCTTTTCAGGTCTAACCCTGACCCACCCTTCCTCAGTGGGCGGGGCTTCCCTGAACAATCTCCAATAACTCCAGCCAGAGGCTCAGGGACAGAATTCAGATCTCCCTGGTCCAGAGCCCCTGGGGGATGGGGGAGGTGGCCTCAGTCTCTGCAGACCAGCCAACTTAGCCTCTCCTCCTGGTAGTTCTGAGGAATCCAGGCAGCTCAGACGAGTGGGTTTCCCCCCAGTGAAACACACCCTCTAGAACAAGGAATAAAGTACTTCATTAAACAGGTCCTGCTCCCTGTGCCACCCAACTGGGTGAGACCATCCAACAGGGGTTATCAGACACCTTATACAGGAGTGATCCTACTGGCATCAGGTTGGTGCCCCTCAAGGTCAGAGGTCCCAGAAGATGGAGCAGGCACCCATCTTTGCTGGTCTCCAGCCTCCTTGAGTGACATCTCCAGGCACAGGAGCAAATAAGATGAATAGGGAAGTGAACCCCCAGGAAACTGCAGCAGCCCTACAGAAGAGGGACTTGACTATTGAAACAAAAACAAGTAGAAAGTGACAACAGCACCAAAAACAACAAAAAGACCCCCATAAAAACCCCATGCAAGGGTCAGCAGCCTCAAAGACCAAAACTAGACAAACTCATGAAGATGGGAAAGAATCAACAAAAAAATGCTGAAAACCCCAAAAGCCAGAGTGCCTCCTCTCCTCCAAATGATCGCAGTGTCTCTCCAAGGTGCAGAACTGGATGGAGGATCAAATGGACAAATTGACAGAAGAAGGCTCCAGAAGATGGGTAATAAAAAACTATGACGAGGTAAAGGAACATGTTCTAACCCAATGCAAAGAAGCTAAGAAGACTGATGAAAGGTTAGAGGAATTGCTAACTAGAATAACTAGTGTAGAGAGGAACATAAACGACCTGAAGGGGCTGGAAAACACAGCATGAGAACTTTGTGAAGAATACACGAGTATCAACAGCCAAACCGACCACATGGAAGAAAGGATATCGGAGTTTGAAGACCACCTTACTGAAATAAGACACACAGACAAGTATAGAGAAAAAAGAATGAAAAGGAATGAACAAAACCTCCAAGAAATATGGGACTTAATAAAAAGACTGAACCTATGATCGACCGGAGTACCAGAAGGAGACAGGGAAAATGGAAACAAGCTGGAAAACACACTTCAGGATATTAGCCAGGAGAATTTCCCCAACCTAGCAAAACAGACCAACATGCAAATCAGGAAATACAGAGAACACCACCGTTAAGATACTCCACGAGAAGATCAACCCCAAGACACATAATCATTAGATTCTCCAAGGTTGAAATGAAGGAAAAACTGTTAAGAGCAGCCAGGGAAAAAGGCCAGGTAACCTACAAAGGGAAGCCCATCAGACTAACAGTGGACTTCTCAGGAGAAACTCTACAAGCCAGAAGAGACTGGGGGCTAATATTTAACGTTCTTAAAGAATTTTCAACCCAGAATCTCATATCCAGCCAAACTAAGCTTCATAAGCGGAGGAGAGATAAAATCCTTTACAGACAAGCAAATGCTGAGGAATTTCATTACCACCAGGTCAGTCCTGCAAGAGCTCCTGAAAGAAGCACTAAAAATGGAAAAAACAAAACAAAACAAAACCGGTGCCAGCCACTGCAAAAACACACCAAAAAATAAAGACCAATGACATTATGAAGAAACTGCATCAACTAGTATGCAAATTAACCAAATAGCATCATGATGACAGGATCAAATTCACACATAACAATACTACCCTTAAATGTCAATGGGCTAAATGCCCCAATTAAAAGACACAGACTGGCAAATTGGATAAGGAGTCAAGACCCATTGGTGTGCTGTATTCAGGAGACTCATTTTATGTGCAGACACACACAGGCTCAAAATAAAGGGATGGAGGAAAATTTACCAAGCATATGGAAAGAAAAACAAAACAAAACAAAACAAAACAGGTTGCAATCTTAGTCGCTGACAAAACAGACTTTAAACCAACAAAGATCATAAAAGACAAAGAAGGGCATTACACAATGGTAAAGGGAACAATTCAGCAAGAAGAGCTATATTCTGAATATGTATTCACCCAATATAGGAGCACCCAGATTCATAAAATAAGTTCTTACAGACCTACAAAGAGACTTAGACTCTGACACGATAACAGTGGGAGACTTCAACACCCCACTGTCAGTATTAGATCAATGAGACATAAAATTAAGGATATTCAGGACTTGAACTCAGCTCTGGATCAAGTAAACCTAGTAAACATCTACAGAACTCTCTACTCCAACAGAATATACATTCTTCTCAGTGCCACATGGCACTTATTCTAAAATTCAACCACATAATTGGAAGTAAAACACTCCTCAGCAAATGCAAAAGAACTGAAATCATAACAGTTTCTCAGAACACAGTTCAATCAAATTAGAACTCAGGATTAAGAAACTCACTCAAAACCACATAGTTTCATGGAAATTGAACAACCTGTTCCTTAATGACTCCTGGGTAAATAACAAAATTAAGGCAGAAATCAAGTTCCTTGAAATCAATGAGAACAAAGAGACAATGCACCAGAATCTCTGAGACACAGTTAAAGAACTGTTAAGAGGGAAGTTTTAGCCCTAAATGTCCACATCAGAAAGCTAAAAAGATCTCAAATCGACACCCTAACATCACAATTAAAAGAGCAAAATAGGCAAGAGCAAACTTATCCAAAAGCTAGCAGAAGACAAGAAATAACTAAAAGAAGAATTGAAGGAGATAGAGACATGAAAAACCCTCCAAAAAAATCAATCCAGGAGCTTTTTTTTGAAAAAATTAATAAAATAGACTGTTAACTAGACTAATGAAGAAAAAGAGAGAAGAATCAAATAGACAGGATAAAAATGATAAACACGATATAACCATTGATGCCACGGAAATACAAACTACCATCAGAGAATACTATAAACATCTCTATGCAAAGAAACTAGAAAATCTAGAAGAAATGGATACATTCTGGGATGCATACACCCTACCAAGACTAAACCAGGAAGAAGTTGAATCCCTGAATATACCAATAACAAGCTCTGAAACTGAGGCAGTAATTAATAGCCTACCAACCAAAAAAAGCCCAGGACCAGATGGATTCACAGCTGAATTCTACCAGAAATACAAAGAGGAGCTGGTACCATTCCTTCTGAAACTATTCCAGACAACTGAAAAGGAGGGACTCCTCCCTAACTAATTTTATGAAGCCAGCATCATCCTGATATCAAAACCGGGAAGAGACACAACAAACAAAGAAAATCTCATGTCAATATCCCTGATGAACATTGATGAGAAAATCCTCAATAAAATACTGGCAAACCCAATCCAGCGGCACATCAAAAAACTTATCCACCACGATCAAGTCAGCTTCATCCCTGGGATGTAAGGTTGGCTCAACAGATGCAAATCGATAAATGTAATCCATCACATAAACCAAACCAAAGACAAAAATCACATGATTATGTCAACAGATGCAGAAAAGGCCTTTGATAAAATTCAGCATCCATTCATGTTAAAAACTCTCAATAAACTCGGTATTGATGGAACATATCTCAAAATAATAAGAGTTATTTATGACAAACTCACAGCCAATTTCATATTGAATGGGCAAAAGCTGGAAGCATTCCCTTTAAAAACTGGTACAATACAAGGATGCCCTCTCTCACCACTCCTATTCAACACAGTATAGGAAGTTCTGGCCAGGGCAATCAGGCAAGAGAAAGAAATAAAGGGTATTCAAATAGGAAGAGAGGAAGTCAAGTTGTCTCTGTTTGCAGACAACATGATTTTATATTTATAAAACCACATCATCTCAGCCCCAAAACTTCTTGAACTGATAAGCAACTTCAGTAAAGTCTCAGAATAAAAAATCAATGTGCAAAAATCACAAGCATTCCTTTACACCAACAATAGGCAGGCAGAAAGCTAAATCATGAGTGAACTCCCATTGAAAATCACTAAAACAGAATAAAATACCTAGGAATACAGCTAACAAGGGATGTGAATTCCTCTTTAAGGAAAACTACAAACCACTGCTCAAGCAAATAAGACAGGACACAAACAAATGAAAAAACATTCCATCCTCATGGATAGGAAGAATCAATATCATGAAAATGGCCATACTGCCCAAAGTAAGTTACAGATTCAGTGCTATTCCCATCACGCTACCAGTGACATTCTTCACAGAATTAGAAAAAACTATTTTAAATTTCATATGAAATCAAAGAAGACCCCATATAGGCAAGACAATCCTAAGCAAACAAGAACAAAATTGGAGGCATCATGCTAGATGACTTCAAACTATACTACATGGCTACAGTGACCAAAACAGCATGGTACTTGTACATATAGACCAACGGAGCAGGACCAACATACAGACCGATGGAGCAGAACAGAGATCTCAGAAATAATACCACATGTCTACAACCATCTGATCTTCAACAAACCTGACAAAAACGAGCAGTGGGGAAAGGATCTCCTATTCAGTAAATGGTGCTGGGAAGACTGGCTAGCCATATGCAGGAAACTGGAACTGGCCTGGAGCCCTACCTTATGTCTTATACAAAAATTAACTCAAGATGGATTAAAGACTTAAAGGTAAAACCCAAAACCATAAAAACCCTAGAAGAAAACCTAGGCAATAGCATTCACACATAGGCATGGGCAAAGACTTCATGACAAAAATGCCAAAAGCAATTGTAACAAAAGCCAAAATTGACAAATGGGATCTAATTAAACTGAAGAGCTCCTGCACAGCAAAATAAACTGTCATCAGAGTGAACAGGCAACTACAGAATGGGAGAAAATTCTTGCAATCTACCTATCTGACGAAGGTCTAACATCCAGAATTTACAAGGAACTTAAACATATTTACAAGAAAAAAACAAACCATCCCATCAAAAAGTAGGCAAAGCATATGAACAGCTCCTCCTCAAAAGAAGACATTTACACAGCCAACAAACATGAAAAAAAGCTCAACATCACTGGTCATCAGAGAAATGCAAATCAAAACCACAATGAGATACTATTTCACGCCAGTCAAAATGGTGATTATTAAAAAGTCAGGAAACTATAGATGCTGGTGAAGGTGTGGAGAAATAGGAACACTTACACTGTTGGTAGGAATGTAAATTAGTTCAACCATTGTAGAAGACAGTATGGTGATTCCTCAAGGATCTAGAACCAGAAAAACCATCTGGACCCAGCAATCCCATTACTGGGTATATACCCAAGGAATAGAAATCATTCTATTATAAAGACACATACTCATGTATATTTATTGCAGCACTATTTATGCCCATCAATGATAGACTGGATAAAGAAAATCTGGAATAAAACTGGATAAAGAAAACCATGGAATACTATGAAGCCATAAAAAGGAATGACATCATGTCCTTTGCAGGGACATGGATGAAGCTGGAAGCCATCACCCTCAGCAAACTAATAGAGGAGCAGAAAACCAAACACCGCATGTTCTCGCTCACAAATGCGAGTTGAACATTGAGAACACATGGACACAGAGAGGGGAACAATACACCCCATGGCTGTTGGGTGCTGGTGGGTGAGGGAAGGGATCTTAGAGGACAGGTCAGTAGGTCCAGCAAACCACCATGGCACACATATAACTATGTAACAAACCTGCATGTTCTGTACATGTATCCTTTTTTTTTTTTTTAATAGAAGAAATTAAAGAGGTTTAATTGGCTCATGGTTCTGTAGGCTTTACAGGAAGTGTGGTACCAACATCTTCTGGTGAGGCCTCAGGAAGCTTACAATCCTGACAGAAGGCAACAGGGAGCTAGCATGTCACATGGCCAGAGTGGGAACAAGAGAGAGAGGAGGTGGAGCCAGGCTCCTTTAAACCATAAACTCTCATAACAACTCTCACATGAATTAGCAGAGCAAGAACTCACTTATTATCACTGGGAGGGCACCAAACCATTCATGAGCGATCTTCCCCCATAATCCAAACACCTCCTTAAAAGGCTCCACATTGAACATAGGGATTACATTTGAAATGAGATTTGGAGGGGACAAACATCAAAACCACATCATTCTGCCTCTGATCCCCTAAGTCTTATGTCCTCCTCACATATCAGAATACAACCAAGCCTCTGCAATAGTCCACCAAATTCTTAACCTGCTTCAGCATTAACTCAAGTCTCAAGTGCCAAGTGTCAAGTCTTGAGTATCATCTGGAGATGAGTCCATTGATCCTATGAGCCTGTGAGATCAAAAACAAGTTATTTACTGCCAATATACAATGGTGCTACAGATATTGGGTATGCATTATCATTTGAAAAGGGAGAAATTGGCCAAAAGAGAGGCAATACGCCCACACAAGTCTGAAACTCAGCAGGACAGTCATTAAATCTTAAAGCTCCAAAACAATCTCCTTTGACATGTCCTACATCCTGGGCAGAATGGTGTGAGATGTAGGCTATGAAGGCCTTGGACAGGTTTGTCCCTGTGGCTTTCCAAGGTGCAGCCCTCATGGCTACTGTCACAGGTTGGAGTTGAGTACCTATGGCTTTTCCATACTGCGGTTGCAAGCTGCCAATGGCTCTACCAGTCTCAGGTCTGGAGGGTGGCATCCCACTTCCCAAAGCTCCACTAGCCGGTTCCCTGGTGGGGACTCTGCAGGGGCTCCACTCTACGTTTCCCATTGGCGCTGCCCTAGTATAGTTTCTCTGTGGGGGCTCTGCTCCTGTAGTAGGCTTCTGCCTGGGTATCCAGACTTCCCCACACATGCTCTGGAATCCAGGTGGGAGTTGCGAAGCTTCCTTCACATTTGCATTCTGTGCATCTGCAGGCTGAACATCACATGAAAGCTGCCAGGGATTATAGCTTGCTCCTTCTAGGGTGGCAGCCTGAGCTTTACCTTGGCCCAGTTAAGCTGTGGCCGGAGCCTGAGTGGTCATGATGCAGGGAGCACTGTCCTGAGGCTGTGCAGGGAGGTGGGGTCCTGGGCCTGACCACTGAAACCATTCTTCTTCCCTAGGCCTCTGGGCCTGTGATGACAAGGGCTGTCCCTAAGAACTCTGAAATGCCTTCAAGGCCTTTTACCCATTGTCTTGGCTATTAGCACTTGGCTCCCTTTTAGTCATGCTAATCTCTCTAGCAAATGGTTGCTCTGTAGCCTGCTTGGATTTTTTCTACCATAGGGCTGGGCTACAAGTTTTCCAAATTTTTATGCTCTGCTTCCCTTTTAAATATAACTTTAAGTCTTTTATTTGCTTCCATATATGACTTAGGGTGTTAGAAGAAGCCATACCACTTCTTGAATGCTTTGCTGCTTAGACTTTTTTTTTTCTGCCAGGTATCTTGTCATCATAATTAAGTTTAAACTCAGATCCCTATGACATGAACACACTGTTGTCAAGTTCTTTGCCAGGGTGTAACATGGGTAATCTTAACTCCAGTTCCCAATAACTCTCTCATTTCCACCTAAGACTTAATCAGCCTGGACTTTATTGTCCATATCAGCATTTTGGTTACAACTATTTAATCAGTCTCTAAGAAGTTTCAAACTTTTACTCATTTTCCTGTCTTCTTCTGAGCCTTCCAAACTCTTTCAACCTCTGCCTATTACCCAGTTCCAAAGCTGTTTCCACATTTTCAGGTATTTAACAGCAACACCCCACTCCTGGTACCAATTATCTGTGTTAGTTTGTTCTTGTGTTGCTATAAAGAAGTACCCGAGACTGGGCAATCTATTAAAAAAAGATGGTTAACTGGCTCACAGTTTTGCAGGTTTTACAGAAAGCATGGTGCTGACATCTATCTCTGATGAAACCTCACAAAGCTTACAATCATGGTGGAAGGTAACAGGGAGCCAGCATGTCACATGGCATGAGCAGGAACAAGAGAAAGGAGGAAGAGCCAGACTTTTAAACAACGAGCTCTCATGTGAACTAACAGAGTGAGAACTCACTTATTACCATGGGGAGGACATCAAGCCATTCACGAGGGATCTGCCCCCATGACCAAACACCTCCCACTGTGTCCGGAACTGGTGGGTTCTTGGTCTCACTGACTTCAAGAATGCAGCCACGGACCCTTGTGGTGAGTGTTACAGTTCTTAAAGGCGGCACGTCCAGAGTTTGTTCCTTCTGATGTTCGGATGTGTTTGGAGTTTCTTCCTTCTGGTGGGTTCGTGGTCTCGCTGGCTCATGAGTGATGCTGCAGACCTTTGCAGTGAGTGTTACAGCTCTTAAGGCGGCACATCTGGAGTTGTTCGTTCCTCCCGGTGGGTTCATGGTCTTGATGGGTTCAGGAGTGAAGCTGCAGACCTTCGTGGTGAGTGTTACAGCTCATAAAGGCAGTGTGGACCCAAAGAATGAGCAGTAGCAAGATTTACTGCAAAGAGCGAAAGAACAAAGCTTCCACAGTGTGGAAGGGGACCTGAGCAGGTTGCCACTGCTGGCTGGGGCAGCCTGCTTTTATTCTCTTATCTGGCCCCAACCACATCCTGCTGATTGGTCCATTTTACAGAGAGCCAATTGGTCTGTTTTACAGAGAGCTGATTGGTCTGTTTTGACAGGGTGCTGATTAGTGCATTTACAATCCCTGAGCTAGACACAAAAGTTCTCCACCTCCCCACTAGATTAGCTAGATACAGAGTGCTGATTGGTGTATTTACAAACCCTGAGCTAGACACAGAGTGCTGACTGGTGCATTTACAAACCTTGAGCTAGATACAGAGTGCCGATTGGTGTATTCACAATCCCTTAGCTAGACATAAAGATTCTCCAAGTCCCCACCAGATTAGCTAGATACAGAGTGCTGATTGGTGCATCCACAAACCCTGAGCTAGACACAGGGTGCTGATTGGTATGTTTACAAACCTTGAGCTAGATACAGAGTGCTGATTGGTGTATTTACAATCCCTTAGCTAGACATAAAGGTTCTCCAAGTCCCCACTAGACTCAGGAGCCCAGCTGGCTTCACCCAGTGGATCCCACACTGGGGCCGCAGGTGGAGCTGCCTGCTAGTCCCACACCGTGCACCCACACTCCTCAGCCCTTGGGCAGTCGATGGGAACAGGTGCTGTGAAGCAGGGGGCAGCACTCGTTGGGGAGTCTTGGGCCGGGCAGGAGCCCACGGTGGGTTGGGGGGAGGCTCAGGCATGGCGGGCTGCAGGTCCCAAGCCCTGCCCTGCAGGCAGGCAGCTAAGGCCCAGTGAGAAATCAAGTGCAGCGCTGGTGGGCCAGCACTGCTGGGGGACCTGGTGCACCCTCCGCAGCTGCTGGACTGAGTGCTAAGCCCCTCACTGCCCAGAGCCAGCCGGCTGCTCCCAGTGCGGGGCCGTCAAGCCCACGCCCACCTGGAACTCTAACTGGCCTGCAAGCAATGTGCGCAGTCCCGGTTCCCGCCTGTGCCTCTCCCTCCACACCTCCCCGCAGGCTGAGGGAGCTGGCTCTGGCCTCGGCCATCCCAGGAAGGGGCTCCCACAGTGCAGTGGCGAGCTGAAGGGTTCCTCAAGTGCAGCCAGAGTGGGTGCTGAGGCCGAGGAGGTGCCAAGAGCGAGCGAGGGCTGCAAGGGCTGCCAGCATGCTGTCACCTCTCACCACCAGGCCAGCCTCCAACATTGGAGATTACATTTCAACATGAGATTTGGAGGGGACAAATAGCCAAACCATGTGTGTTACTATTTTCTGACTTTCTCTGAAATAGGTGTATTGAGATTGTTCTCTGTTGGATGGTAGATATAGTTATATAAAAGATAGGTGAGTGATTTATAACTTAGAAGTAATATCCACTTGCATACTTCTTTAGTATGGTTAGTTAAGTTTCATCATTAAAAATGACTTTCATTTAGTGTCAAAAGTTAATGCTGGCCAGGTGCGGAGGCTCACGCCTGTAATCCCAGCACTTTGGGAGGCCGAGGCGGGCAGATCACGAGGTCAGGAGATTGAGACCACCCTGTCTAACATGGTGAAACCCCGTCTCTACTAAAAATACGAAAAAATTAGCTGGGCGTGGTGGTGGGTGCCTGTAGTGCCAGCTACTCGGGAGGCTGAGGCAGGAGAATGGTGTGAACCTGGGAGACGGAGCTTGTAGTGAGCTGAGATTGCACCACTGCACTCTAGCCTGGGCGAAAGGGCGAGACTCGTCTCAAACAAACAAACAAACAAACAAAAAGTTAATGCTGCTATCAGTCCTGTACTTCTGAGACATGGATTGTTGGATGCTTAAAATGGTTTATGATCAATAGTCTTAAAGTTCTAATCTGACTTTTACAGTTTTAAATTTCTAACAAAGGTGGAAAAAACAGACACTGGGCCCTACTTGAGGCTGGAGGGTGGGAGGAGGAAGAGAAGCAGAAAAAATAACTATTGGGTACTAGGCTTAGTACCTCGGTGATAAAATAACCTGTACAACAAATGCCTATGACATGTTTACCTATATAACATACCTGCACATGTACCCCTGAACCTAAAATAAAAGTTAATAAAAATTTATTACGAATTAAAAATAATATACAACACCAAGAGTGAGCCCTGATGTAAACTGTGGACTTGGGATGATAATGATGTGTCAATGAAGGTTCATTAGTTGTAACAAATGTATCACTCTGATGGGGGAGGCTGATAATGGGAAAGGTTGTGCATGTGTGGGGTAGTGGTATATGGGAAATTTCTATTCCTCTCGATTTTGCTCTGTGAAAAGCAAAAACTTAAAAGACTTAAAAATTATAGTGAAGGCATCAAATTTGGAAAAATCAATAGCCTAGTTCCTTACTATGAAATCATATGGCATAGTTCTCTAAATGTAACCCTTACATGTTGTTTTCATGGACTTCATACACACTCGCTCTAGGAATAAAAGAGCAAAGTATTTTCATGTTTCCTTTTTTCTGAGTTTGTATCAGTATTGGGTATGTGCAGGTGGGGATGGGAGGGTTACCTTTAGCCAATATCAGAATTGAATTGAATGGAGGAATTATAATTTTCCAATAAAAAAATTCAAGAAGTGTTTTTTGCCTCCCAGGTGGTAAAATCATGCATACTTTTTATTTCCTTTTTTGGTCTCTCTATATTTTCCAAGTGTTCAACAAAGTGTGGTTATTAGTTTTTATAATAAAAGACATTTTAGGTTATTTCTCTGATTACTAAGAGTAAAAAAAAAATAAAGTTTTAAAGTTCTAAGCTGAAATTTTCAGTGACCACATTTCAGGAGTGCTCAAAGGAATATGTACAATCAAGGCAAATATTTAGTCTCCACTCCTGATTTCCCTGATGACAGAATTTTCCTAAGCATATTCCTGGCCTTTCTCTTTGTCCCTCTATTCTCTGTGCCCTGGGAGGTTGAAGGATTTATTTGATTGGTAAATTTGGGAAGGCTCAGTCCTGCTTATCTTCCTTTTAGAAAAAAGCTGTCTGCAGGGAGCAAGTTACCTCTGCTACTTTTCTAGGAGCAGATTCTTCCCTCTTAGAGAAAGATCCTGTACTTGTTCAACGTTGCCTATATCTAGATACCTTCTCTGGCTGCTTGTTTTTAAGTAAGTCCATTTGGCTCTCATACTAAGCTACAGTCTTCAACTTGTCTTTTATTAAAAAATAAAGATATTTTTGGCCTTCATATGCTACTCTTTGTTTTATTTTTCAATTTGCTTAGAACATAGCCATGGAAGAAGGAAGCCATTTTATTGTTTCATGTACTTCTCATGTCTGACAGTTGACATTCTCCCTGAATTCTCTATCATCAAAAAGCTTTGAGTCTCTAGTAAACACAATTTCTAAATCTAACAAATCTCATCATGACCAGCTCTCAGAGCCTACACTTGAACACTACTGTTTTTCTCCAGTGGAGGGAATTCAAGCTACTTCTTTACAATTTCAGAAAGCAGTTAGAAAAAAACAGCCTTAGGCTATTATTTTGATTTTTTAAGGTTACTGTTGATTCTGATGCTGAACACTGAAGGAAAAATGCTTCAATTAAAGGCAGACAAACTCTTCCATATAAGAACACAGACAAATCTTCAAAGCTCATAGTATTTGTGACCAACTCCTGAAGAAATATACTTTTAGATAACCTTCATATAGAAGGCAGGTAAATCACTCATCATATGTACATATGACATTTCTGAATATACTTACCTCAGCGGTGTGCTTTGCCACATGCCCCACGATGACAATGACCTTCCCTTTGAAGTTCTGGAGCATAGCAGTGTAAGGGCCCTGGGTAAGCTCCCCTTCTGCAGTGAAGGCAGCACTGAATGGAATGTTGATGCTTCCTGCAATGTGACCACGAATAAAGCTGAGAAGGAAAGTTTAAGGAAAACATTTATTTGTGTGCAATCCTGAGTGTCTGAGGGAAACTCACAGAGCTAAGTGACTCCCAGAAGATAGTACTAAACATCTTCCAGCTTATGTGAGTATTTTATCTAAATGAAGTAAGGCACCTCCAGGAGAAAAAAAAAAGTTAAATTTGAAAATGAAGTAGAAAAGAGAAAGGAAGATGACTAGCCAAAGATATAAAAGGATCTTACATCAAAAGCATCTCTCATTACATAAACACAGATATGGGTAAACAATAACTACACTTAAAGAAGTTCTATAATGAGTGGAGATGGTGGAGATGGACTACATATCTTACAATTTAAATTTTCTAGTCAGCTGCTGCTTCATCTTTTTTTTTTAAAGAAAAGGGTATGACATTAATAATGAGAGAAAGAACTGTAAATAAGTTCTGAAAAATGAAAGGAGAGAGAATCAACATTAACATTCCAGTAGGCATTGTTTAGTTGAAGTTTTCTAGAATGGGCAGAGAATTTATGATCATGGGTAGATTACCTTTGAACTTCATCAGCATTAGTTTCTCAAACATTTCTAATTATTCAATATTCCCAATTGCAGTTTTCCTGAAGAGTAATGACTTTTCTCTCAGAATATAATTACTCTGATGGTACTTTTTTTAAAAAACTGAAAGTACTTTTATTTTCAGTAAAGATCTACTTAAAATGAAAATTTTTTATAACACATACTAAGAACCTAACAAACAACTCATATATTCTCAGCACCTATATCTACATCTGTGAGGCCTGAATCAGTTGCCAGAGAGTGTTTCCATATTTATCAAACAACCTCTTCAACTATGAACATCTTTCCTTTTTTCAGTGTGTTTAGAGTAGCAAAAGCAATACAAATCTATCCTGGTGAAATGCTGTAGCAGACATGTTTGGGCTGCCTGCCCACCTGCTGTTTTCTTGTTTGGAAGAGCACCAACCACTGACCCTGAGGAAAGGGTGAGCCTAGGTTGTCATGTTGGTATCAGATGACCCTGCTACAACCATGACTGACAGGATGGTGGAGGGGAGGGTGATGGTGGATATATGATGCAGGCTGAGCCAATGAGATTCTCTCCCTTGAAAATCAGAAATAAAAGACATAAAAGATAATGCTCAGACTGTGTTAAGCTTTACATGTAAAGTCACCTTTAAGTGCCTCTTCCATAAAATTTGTTCAGCCATCCATAAAATTTGTTCAGCCACGTATTAGAAAATTAGAAGACCCTGACTCTAAAAGAAGAACTGTTTAATAGATACATTCAGTGAATACTGTATTTGGTTAAAAAAGTACCCATCTATATCTAAATAACCATACCTAGTAACTATATCTATAATCATAGATAAGTATTAAGGTGATTTTGTAGGTTTGATATCACCTATTTATTATGTGCCTTTAAAGAAGATTTTAATCTAAACTCCTTTCAGTTACTAAAAGTATGTCATAAAGTTATTATCCTATTATCCTTGTGATTTATTATTTGTTTAAAAAATCTAGATTAAATATTAAAATGCTTCACAAAATATGACAGCAACAGAGTCTTTTTTGAAAGAGAAAGTTTTTCAAAATACAAAATGATTCCAAACCTTTTTTAGGCTACACTTTGGAAAATAAGGCACAAAAGAAACAGAGTTTTAAACCACACTTTCCTTATTCTTAATCTACTTCAACCAAAATGTCCTGGATAATATCTAAGAACACTCATCCAAGAACACTCTTGTCATGAAACTTATAGCACAAAAATGATTGGGTAAGCATGAATGTCTGTAGACATGGTGGTCAAACCTCTAAATCGTCTATCATTACTGGAAAACAGCAGAGGAGAATGTATTACTGGCAAAAAACAGAGGAGAATGAGATTGGCCTAGTTATAAATAAGTATATTTACAATGAATAGCCTGTTGTTTATATAAGTTGGATAATGAAGACAACTTTGGTTATTTAGAAATCTTTTCTTGTTTCCTTGGAAAGTATTTACATGGCCTACAATACAATTTCCCATGTGACACAGACAGCATTAGGTGAAATAGAACTGCTTTAGGCAACTTCTAGACATTTGAGAGGTGGTCAGATTATATTGTAAATCTAGGTAGGTGAATACTTTTTTCACTTGTTGAGTACTTCATAATCAGAATAAAATATGAGGTATTTGGAAAATGAGCAAACAACAGATTTCTGTATATTTTTTATTAGAAAGAATAAATAAATAAAGAGGAAAATAGAAGAAAATTTTTGACATATGGTGACTCTGAATGACCATAGTTGACTGTCATCAGTCATGAGTAAAATCTGGCAAGGAAAGAGACATGATAGAGAATATGTTGAGATAAGCGCTTTTTCCATGCTCTAAGAACTTTGGTTTTATTTCACTGTATTACAGTGGAAACCAAGTATACATAGGACCTTCACACAAAGGTAGGGTTAGAGATGAACACGCAACACTACATATTTTAGAAGTATGACTGTCACTTTACTGCTTTCTGTATAATATAGATAAAAATCTGAATCCTCTACACTAATGTTTTACATTTTAAAAAGGCCTTTCTCATTACATAAACACAGATATGGGGTAAACAATAACCACACTTAAAGAGGTTCTATAATGAGTGTAATACTCAACAGTCAGTCACTATGCTATTTTATAATCTAAGAATTTAAAAAGCTACAGCTTCAAAGAACCCAGTTCAGAGGAAATATTACTATTAAGGAAATAGTAGCCAAAGTATTTATGGGGTGATTAGCCCCAATCACATATATATCATGATACTGTAATCCCAACAATGACATTACAATTTTTGGTTAGGTTTTGGCAAAAGTGGCAATGGTATCCATAAACACTAATTTTTAACTTCCAGTGTTCATAGGAAATTAGAATTTTTTATGACATACTTGAAAGAGTTAAAAGATAAAAAACATCATTACAGAAGTCAGCAGTAATTACGATGAAATCTCTAGACTGGAATAATAATAGTTATGAAAGCATAAAAGCATCCAGTTATTGTAGCAGTCACTTTACCATGTGTTTGGATATGGTTGTTTACTACCCTGAATGCACTACAGGATATATTCCAGTAAACATATGAATTTTCTTTGGCATATGGTGACCTTACACTATATATCTTACCCTGTCTTGGAGTAAGTTGTACCCCTCCCTGCAAATAAGCCATTCAGCTCAATATTCCATTTGGCAGATACTACCAAAAGTATTTGAATGTGTGCTAAGAACAAAATCAAAAATTTGCATTAAACAGAATTTGATAGCCCAATGCACAGACAGATTTTAAAAATTACTGTAAACTTCTGATAAATAAGTTGGATTATCAGAATAGCATTAACAGGTAGGGATGATGTATATTATCTTCTAGGTCTCTAAGATATTAAAACTTTCCTGTATTCATAATTCAGTCTACAAAACAATGCTGTAAGTAGATATGCTGCACTTCAATCAAACAGAAAAAAATCAGGTATAAGAATATAGGTACAGTGTATAGGTAAATTACATGGTAGTTAACCAAGTATGTTCAGAAAGACTCTTCAATTTACAAAAAGATTTGAAAATTCCTTTAAAATATTGTTTAAAATTCAGCACAGAAACCAGCTCATGTTTTTTTACATCCTAAAAGAGCACAGCATTTTTGCTGGATGCCACACTTAGTGACATCGTATCTTTAAAGACAACACACACCAATATTTCACCAAACCACTCAAGAAGATCTACCTACCTTTGTTTTTTGGCTGTTTGTCTGCTGGGTTAACTAATTATAATTAGTATTATAGACCTTTCAGCCCAAACTGAAAGTTTTACCTTTAGTATATCAACAGCGAAAAAGAAATATGAAATTAAACCCACAGTTCTCTCATATATACCATAACTAAATAGCATTAACTGATAAAATGATGTTTAGATATCATGATTTTCTTTGCTAAATCTATTGATAGTCTGAATGGCATCACCATCCCCCAAATCAACCAGTCAAAAATCTCATTTCCAACATCTTATCAATAGCAACATCCAATATTCTACTGCTCTAATAAATCTTGTACTCACATTTTTATTCCCATTACCCCTTGCCTATTTCAGATATTGATTTGTCTTGAGCTTAAACTACTGTAGTAACTGTTTTCTCCAACTTTTGTCTTTTCTCTTGGAAATACACTTGATTTACAATATTGACAGAGAAAAAATTTAAAAGCAAAGTGTTCTGATTATTGTATCCTTTCTGAGAAACTTTCTATGACTGCCTATAGGACAAAGCCCATATTTCTCAGTTCAGTCCTCATGAATAGAACCTAACTACTTTAATTCCAACCAAACTAAATCATGCACTGTTACCAATATGTTTTCTATCTCCTGTAGTTTTCTCTGCCCAAATATCTTTTTCTCATTTTTGCACATTCAAACATCCATCCTTCAAATGTTTCATCCATGAAAGTTTCCCTTCCCACAGTATCTGTACATATCTTATAACAGCAATTTGATTTTATATAAAATTTTCTAATGAAAATGACTTCTATCTAAACAACTGATAGGAACAATGTGTATTATATTTATTTCGTTTTTGAATCTCTTGCAAGGATTAATAGAATGCTTAGAACATCGCTTACATATTTGGTGAGTAAATGAATTTCAGAATTTTGCCAAACCTGGAGTAACTAGTATCGTCAGCAAATATGCTAAGGTGCCTTCTGGCCACCCCAACCAGTGGCACCAGTATCTAACAATGCTTGCAAGTGTCAACGATATAGAATTTCCCTTTGTCAGCACACACTTTGAGAAAAGGGAAAGAAACAGCAACGAAAGTAATTTCTCTCAATCTTCTTCAGCATAGGCTCACTAAAACTGGTTTATTTAGGGAAAAGCTAGGGACCTCACTCTTTATGACAGGATATGAATGAATGATTATACACATCAAATTTCTGGATAATTCAATCCTAATTTTGCCTGCAAGATTATCTCTACCCTCATCCATCCTCTACAATGCATTAAAGTAATTTTTCTGAAATAAAAATCTGAGCATGGCACCTACCTGTTTAGAATTTTTTAAGTTTCTTACTGCCTTTGGAATAAAACCCAAATTTCTTAGCATGTTATGAGACATTTTCAATGAGGCTACTTTTACCTACTCTAGTTTCATTACTAATTTTCATATATTCCAGACATGCTCATCCACAATTCTTGTAACTTCCTAAATGTGTCTGTCTCACCCTCTCTGGGCCTCAAACAATGTGATTTTTCAATGCCTTCTCTCTTTTCTTTGTTAGGTTACTAACTTCTACTTGTTTTTTAAGAATCATGTCAGACATCACCTGGTTTAGGTGCCCATCCTATATTTCCATGACATTTGGGTATGCTTCAGACATAGGCCATTTCATATTATACTGCAATTATCTATTTCATGTATCTATTTTAGTTATAAGACTGTGAGCTTCTGGTGGGCAGGGGTGCTATAACTAAACTCTATATCCCCATTGCCTGGCAAAGCAGGTCCTCAAACAGGACTGGCTGGCTGATTGAATGAGACTGTATGGCACTCTAGGAACTGGGGTCATGGATGGTTCTCACAGCAAATTGGAGCTCTTTAACAGCTAATACACCTTTCATAACTAGCAATCCAGACATGAAGACATTCCTCAGCAGTTGCTATCATATACTCCCACATTATACAAAGCCCATTCAAATATGGGAATACAATTGGATGGAAATTTTAATTTAGATAGATTGAACCTAAGCCCAAATGAGATGAAAAAAATCTTACTAAACCTTCTCATCAGTATCTATCCTGCTCTGCTCATGAGTATCTTTAAATTGCTTTGAAGAAGTTTTTATAAATCAATTATTAAGGACAAAGAGACAAGAGTACTACTAGTGTTCACTAAGGATGAATGTGCCATAATGAAATAATGAATACAACTGGGTTTATGTGTTTTTCAAAAAACAAATTTAAGCCTGAGGTTGTCTTTGGTATAGTTTTAGATACTAACTTTTTTTTTTTAAATCAAAAGGTAAGAGTTTTACAAGTAAAGCTCAGCCTTGAGCAAAAACTCAGCCTTGATTTCAAGCAAATGAGTAACATTCCTTTAAAGTATTGCTGTTTACAGATAAAATAAATTGGATCCACAATTACATGACTAAGACCTCTCTTAATATGAACTCCAAGAAAACTGAAACCCTAAATATTTACAACTATTAAAGAAAACAAGAGTTTGCTTGTGTATTACCATGGAAACTATTAACATCACTTCTGAAATTCATGTCACTACATGAAAACATTTTCTATTGCCTCCTTATAAAATGCAATTTTTGTTTGCTTTGAAATTCTCAAAATATACTGAAGAACAAATATATCTGACTTGATTTTTACCTAGATTAACATTTCATGTTTCTATCTTCTAAAAGCAAACAAAAAAACGTGATTTCAACAAAAACTGTTGTTTTGCCTCTCTGAGCCTTTGGCTTTAATATTAAGAGTTTAGACTACATTAGGGTTTCTTCTTATTCTAAAGTTTTGGGATTATGTTTTTATTGTTAAGTGGGTAAAGTTTGTCTTCATGTCCTTCAGCTTTCTTCTTCTGTATTCTCCATTCCCTTGGCCCACATTCGGGTTTGGGTAGTTCCCTAAGATTGCTGGCACCTTAATGTGCTGCTTCTCTCCTACAATCACAAAAACTGAACATAGATTAAAATATTACCACCTGCAGGCTTTTTGTATTTTAACTGAGACTATTCATAACACAAGCTAAATGACTGAAGCCTCAACAGTAGCGTTTCAGGCATCAAGTGAAGGTTCTGAAGGGGGCTTGGTGGTAGTAGTGAGGCTGTCCCTTAAATTTATTGGTAGACAGCTTATTTTGCCTGTGGATAAGATTGCCTCCCTCCCTTTCATAAGCAACCACTTAAATCATTTTACATAGGTTAAAAAAAAAGACGAGATGAAATATATTTTTAGACATTAAATCTCCTGGAAGCACAATTTAGGAAAAAAAAACTTCACCTATAATGAAGATGTAAGAACTGTGTTAGGCAAAGACTTCCCATTTAAATGACGTATAAAAGCAAAACAGAAGATAAACATGATACAGGGACATTATAAATAATTTGAACAACATTTCAAAAATAATTTACTTCCTCTAGGGAAGGAAAAGGTGTTAGAGAAAGTTTCTTTTTTTTCCATATTGTACAGGGTCACATATTTTGCGGCAAGAGAGAAATAAAACTATTTCAAAAATATCCTAGTATTAAATATGTAATCACTTCTTAAACAGATTGTTAAAGTCACATAAATCCTAGACTTTAATTGCGAAGATTTACCTTGGTAAGCATTAAGAGTTACTGTACAAAGATAATTACTTTAAAAATATTATTAAAATTTCAATGGGCTTTAAAAAACATCAGCATATTAGTAGCTTTAGGGAAATTTTTATTAAAAAGATTTTGAATGAATTAAATATTATAAATTAAGTCAATATAATAGGGAAGGATCTTTCTATCATGTTTCCTCCCTCAAAGTGTTGCAATACTGCTTTCTAAAATTTGAAATACTTCAGTTTTCCTCGATTCTGTGGCTACATCTGTATAAAGATAACCACAGGTAGATTTGTTCAGTTGGTATCTGGGATTAGTCCTCTTATACACACAGGTGCTGAAGGTAATAGCTTATTTTGTGTGTAAGATTTGAAGAAATGTGTATAACATCTGAATGAATATATCTAGTGTAGAGGAATCAACGCATGTCTCACTGACTCATTAATTTCTATTAACTCATTTGTTTCAATCTTGTTTATGCTTAACTGTCCCTATGCAGAGACCAGATAGGCACCTGTAAAATAGTGTAAAATTTAGAAGCACAAGACTGGCTCTGCAATTACTAGTTATATGGCCTTGGGAAAGTTGCTTAACCTCTTTAAACTTCAGTTTATCAGTAAAACAGAGATAACAACAGTATATACAACATAGGACTAGCACCATGCTTGGTACAGTGTAAGAACTTAAAGACTGCTATTATTAGAAGTCAATTTACTTCAATCTATTCAAGAAGCAGCTAGTGTGCGTGGCTAGAAGCAGCTAGTGTGTGTGGCTCTCATGGAGAAAAACAGAAGGGGGCAAGTAAATACCACACCTTCAGCTGAAACATCCAGGTATTTGCAGTGGGACTAATCAAGGAAACAACTTGACCTTTAGAGAATGAAGAAAAGTAAGACAGGACAACGACCCACCTGGGAATAACATGGAACCAGGGGATACTCCCCCACCCAAGGGAAGTGGTGAGTGAATGAACGGCCCCAGAAAAACACACTTCTCTCACAGGTCTTTGCAACCCTCAGGTCAGGAGATCTCCTTGTGAACCCACTCCACCAGGGCCTTCAGTCTTCAGTCTGACGGACAGAGCTACATGAAGTCTTGGCAGAGCAACTGCTCAGGCATAGGTGGAGACCCTGAAGCCTTAGATTATTATTGGGCTTTCTGGCAAAAGTAGCTGCAGCTTTGGCAAAGTAGAAGGTTAGACTCCTGTACATACCGGTAGGAAAGAGGCCGAATCCAGAAGGCTGAGTAGCAACAACCCATAGGCCCCACTTCCATGGCACCTCACAAGATAAGACCTACTGGCTTGGGATCCAGCCAGCTACCAGCAGTGGCACTGCACCTCCCTAAGAAGGAGTTCCCAGGGAGAGGGGTGGGTTGCCATCTTTGCTGTTCAGACACTTTAGCCATTCCAGCCTTCAGGCTTTGGACAGTCTGAGCTGACTCAGGGCAGAAGGAATCCCACAGCACAGCATAGATGCTCTACCAAAATGTGGCCAGAATGCAAACTGCTTTTTTAAGCAGGTTCTGATCCTGTTCCTCCTCACTGGGCAGGACCTCCCAACCAGGGTCTCCAGCCACTTTGTACAAGTGCCTTTAAACCACAGTCTGAGCTGACTCAAGGCAGAAGGAATCCCACAGCACAGCATAGATGCTCTACCAAAATGTGGCCAGAATACAAACTGCTTTTTTAAGCGGGTTCTGATCCTATTCCTCCTCACTGGGCAGGACCTCCCAACCAGGGTCTCCAGACACTTGGTATAGGTGCCTTTAAACCACCAACAGGTCCATACCTCCCTGGGACAAAGCTCCCAGAGGGAGGAACAGGCCGCCATCTTTGCTGTTTCACAGCTTTCACTGGTGACACCTCCAGGTTCTGGAAAATCCGAGATGACTAGGGCCTAGAGTGGGCCCCAAGCATACTGCAGCAGCCCTACAGAAAAGTGGGCAGACTATTACATGGGTTCCTGTTCCCACATCTCCTTACTGGGCAGATCCTCCAGGCCTGGGGTTCCAGCCACCCCAACCAGAGCTATCGAGCCAGTGCGAACTCAGCAACTCCCTGTACAGAGCCTACAGGGGCAAATAAAAGCCTCTCTGCCACTGTCTCTGCAGTGGAACTGCCCTAGCCACCCTTGAACTAATGAAGAAGCAAAGACCTTAACTGTCTTATCCATACCTCCAACAAGCTGCAGTTGAACCAAGGAGAGGAGGCCAGTCCATCTCCCACAGGTCCCACACACTCCCCAAAACTCATCACCAGACAGGAAACTCCTGGCTTGGGCCCACAGAACAAACCTCCATTTTGGGCTGACTTCGCTGAGTGATTGATGACCTGCATCTCTCTGGGGCAGAGCCCCCAGGAGTCAAAAAAAAATGACCCTGGGCCACAACCACTACTAAGATCTCTTCCTCTACTGCCTCTAAGCTGGGGAAGGAATATAAACTCTGAGATCATCCCAGAGCTGCAGTGGGCAGCCCAGGAGTGCCAAGTCATGAACTATAGCAGGCACTCAAGGGGGAGAGGAGCCCACACTTTCAGAGCACTGAGAGGGAACATGGCTGCAACTATGAGGAAACATAAGGGAGCCACACTACTGAACAAAAGTCTACCAACTGACAAATAAGCCTAAGTGTCACCTGCTGGATAAACCCCAAAGCTTCAACACAAAAAATACCTAACGTAACCCACTCTAAAGCCAGAGACAGTCAGTCAGCTTCCAATAAAGACTCTATACAAATACTCATCCCAGTGAAAATATCCAGAAAATAAGTCTATTGACTGTACTCAATCTACACCACAGTTAAAGGAACACCCACATGCAGAGATGAGAAAGAACCAATGCAAGAACTCCAGTAACTAAAGTGGCCAGAGTATCATGTATCCTCCAAATGACTGCATCAGTCCTCCAACAAGAGTTCTTAATCATGCCAAACTGGCTGGAATAACAGAAACAGAATTCAGAATATGGACAGGAACAAAGATAATTGAAATGAAAAACACAGGAATTTCACAATACAATCTCCAGTATTAACAGCAGAATAAACCAAGCTGATGAAAGAATCTCACAATTCAAAGACTAGTTCTTTGAAGTAAGGCAGTCAGACTAAAATAAAAAAAAAAAAAGAATAAAAAGGAATGAACAAAGCCTCTGAAAATTATGGGATTATGTAAAGAGACTGAATATATGAATCATTGGCATCCCTGAAAGAGAGGGGAAGAAAGCAAACAACTTGGAAAATGTATTTCAGGATATCTTCCATGAAAACTTCCCTAACCTTGCTAAAGAGGCCAAGAGTCAAATTCAGGAAATACAGAGAACTCCTGCAAGATTCTACGCAAGATCATACATGAGACACATAATTGTCAAATTTTCCAAGGTCGAAATGAGAGAAAGAATGTTAAAGGCATCTAGAGAGAACTCGGGCAGGTCACCTACAAAGGGATTCCCATCAGGCTAACAGCAGACCTCTCAGCTGAAACCCTAAAAGCCAGAAGAGATTAGGGGCCTATATTGAATGTTCTGAAAGAAAAAAAATCTTTAACCAAGAATTTCATATCTAGCTAAACTAAACTCTCTAAGTGAAGAAGAAATAAGATCCTTTTCAGATAAGCAAATGTTAAGGGACTTCATTACTACCAGACCTGCCTTACAAGAGATCTTGAAAGCAGCACTGAATATAGAAAGATCACTACCAGTGAATACAAAAGCACACTTAAACACACAGACCAACGTCACTGTAAAGCAACCACACAAACAAGCCAACATAACCACCAGCTAACAGCACAATGACAAAACCCAATCCACACATATCAATATGAACCTTGAATGTAAAGGGTGAAAATACCCCACTTAAAAGGTAGAGTGGCAAGCAGGATAAAAAAGTAAGACCCAATAATATGCTCTCTTCAAGAGACTACCTCACACATAATGACACACTTATAAGCTCAAAATAAAGGGATGGAGAAAAATCTACCAAAAAAATAAAAAACAGAAAAAAGCAGGGATTGCAATCCTAATTTCAGATAAAACAGATTTCAAACCAACAACGATTAAAAAAAAAAAGACAAGGGCATTATATAATGGTAAAGGGTTCAATTTAATAAGACCTAACTATTCTAAATATATATGAACCCAATACAGGAGCACCCAGATTCATAAAGCAAGTTCTTAGAGACCTACAAAGAGACATCGACTCCCACACAATAATAGTGGGAGACTTCAACACTCCAATGACAGTATTATACAGATCACTGAAGCAGAAAATTAACAAAGATATTCAGGACCTAAACTCAGCATTGGACCAAATGAATCTGACACACCTCTACAGACGTCTCCACCCCAAACCAACAGAATATACATTCTTCTCATTACCACATGGCACATACTCTAAAATCGACCACATAACTGGACATAAAACAATCCTCAATAAATGTATAAGAACTGAAGTCATTCCAAACACTCTCTCAGACCACAGCAAAATAAAAATAGAAGTCAACACAATAAAAATCACTCAAAATCATACAATTACATAGAAATTAAACAACATGCTCCCGATTGACTTTTGGGTAAAAAATAAAAGGCAGAAATCAAGAAGTTCTTTTAAAGTAAAGAGAACAAAGATACAACATACCAGAATCTCTGGGACACAGCTAAGGCAGTGTTAAGAGGAAAATACAATATCACCAAATGTCCACATCAAAAAGTTAGAAAGATGTTAAATTAACAACCTAACTTCACAATGGAAAGAATTAGAGAAGTGAGAACAAAACAACCTCAAAGCTAATAGAACTGAGAAATAATTACAAAAATCAGGGCGAAGTGAAGGAAATCAAGGCATGAAAAACTATTCAAAAGAGCAATAAATCCAGGAGTTGGTTTTGTGAAAAAATTAACAAGATAGGCCACTAGCTAGACTAAGAAGAAAGAAGATCCAAATAAACACAATTAGAAATGACTAATGAAATGTAACCACTGACCCCACAGAAATGAAAATAACCATATGTTCTATGTACACAAATAGAAAACCTAGAAGAGATGGAAAAATTCCTGGACATATACACCCTCCGAAGACTGAGCCAGAAAGAAACTGATTCCCTGAACAGACCAATAATGATCTCTGAAGTTCAATCAGTAATAAATAGCCTACCAACCAAAAAAAGCCCAGGACCTGATGGATTCATAACCAAATTCTACCAGATGTACAAGGAAGAGCTGGTACCATTCCTACTGAGACTATTCCAAAAAAATTGAGAAGAAGGGACTTATACCTAACTCATTCTATGAGGCCAGCATCATCTTCATACCAAAGCCTGGCAGAGACACAATAAAAAAGGAAAACTTCAGGCCAATATCCTTGATGAATGTCGATGCAAAAATCCTCAATGAAATACTTGTAAACTGAATCCAGCAGCACATCAAAAAGCTGCTTCACCATGATCAAGTAGGCTTCATCCCCGGGATGCAAGATTGGCTCAACATGCAAAAAATCAATAAATGTGATTCATTACATAAGCAGAACTAAAGACAGAAACTACATAATTAACTCAACAGATCCAGAAAAGACTTTTGATAAAATTCAACATCTGTTCACGTTGACAACTCTCAATAAACCAGCTATTGAAGGAATATATTTCAAAATAATAAGAGCTATCTATGACAAAACCACAGTCAACATTATACTGAAGGGGCAAAAGCTGGAAGCATTCCCCTTGAAAACTGGCACAAGACAAGGATGCCCTCTCTCACCACTTCTATGCAACATACTATTGAAAGTCCTAGTCAGAGCAATGAGGCAAGAAAAAGAAATAAAGCTCATTCGAATAGGAAGAGAAGAAGTCAAACTATCTCTGTAGATGACATGATTCTATATCTAGAAAAACATGCAGTCTTGACCCAAAAGCTCCTTCAGCTGATAAACAACTTCAGTGAGGTTGCAGGATACAAAAGCAATGTACAAAAATCACTAGCATTCCTATACACCAATGACAACCAACTTGAAAGCAAAATCAGAAAGGCAATCCCATTCACAACTGACACACACACACACACACACACACACACACACACACACTCCCTAGGAATACAGCACACCAGGGAGGTGAAGGACCTCTACAATGAGAATTACAAAACACTACTCAAAGAAATCAGAGAAGACACAAACAAATGGAAAGACATCCCATGCTATGGATCGGAAGGATCAATATCATGAAAATGGCTGTACTGCCCAAAGCAATATACAGTTTCAATGCTACTCCTATCAAACTACCAGTGACATTAACAGAACAAGAAAAAACTATTTTAAAATTCATATGGAACCAAAAAAGGGCCCAAATATCCAAGACAATGCTAAGCAAAAAGAAGAAAGCTGGAGACATCATGCTACCCAACTTCAAACTACACTATAAGGCCACAGTAACCAAAACAGCATGGCAGTAGTACAGAAACAGGCACATAGACTAATGGAACAGAATAGAGAGCCTAGAAATAAGGCCACACATCTATGACCATCTGATCTCTGACAAAGCTGACAGAAAACAAGAAATGGGAAAAAGACTCCCTATTCAATAAATGGTGATGGAATAACTGGCTAGTCATATGCGGAAGATTGAAGATGGACCCCTTCCTTACACCATATACAAAAATCTACTCAAGGTGGGTTAAAGACTTTAATGTAAAACCCAAAACTATAAAAACCCTGGAAGACAACCTAGGCAATACCATCCTAAACCTAGGAATGGGTTTAGATTTCATGAAAGAAACCAAAAGCAATCACAACAAAAGCAAAAATTGACAAATGGGGCCTAATTAAACTTAAGAGCTTCTGCACAGCAAAAGAAACTATCAACAGAGTAAACAGACTGTAGGAGATTGGTCAGGGTGGTGGAAAAAATTGTAGAAAGACACAAACCTTCTTGGACATCCAGGAGGTTTTATAAAAGCTTTGGAAAAGCATTTGGCTGAAGGCAGCCAAACCCTCTTATCCGGAGCCTGAGAGCGAAGGTTACATAACAAGGGGATATAAAGGAATTGATCTAGATAAGTTAGTTTATTTAGGCCTTGGAACCTGGCCTTTAATCATCCACGTGCAGGACTGCTCTCTCCAGGGAGGGTGACCATGTTAATTACCCACAAGTGTGTTGACTCAAAGCCTTTGTCATTAAATCTGTACTAAATAAATGCCAGCAGCACCAGCTTGTCAGGGCTGCGGCTGCTACAACTCTTTCTGTCAGCGGTCTGGTCCCTTAGCCTGCTCTTTCACTCAATACTTGTGTCTAAGTACATTCTTTCATCCATCATTCAGCCAGGATCTATGGGTCAGACCCAGCAGGTGGTGCTCCACGTGAGGAATGCTGCAATGGACTGCGATAGAACCCTCAAAAATGAAGGTGAAAAGACTGCACAGTCAGTAAGTCAGTAAGTCATTGGTGCCCACTCAGGATTTCCAAGTTGGAGGGAACTGTTCAGGCTAGGGTTTCATCATAGGACAACAGTTATCAGCTCAACAGCAACAGTATATAAAAGCATTGAAACAGCTGCTTAAAGGTAGCAGAGCCTTGGTTTCGCAGGCTCAATTAAGAGATCTAATGCAAAC
This sequence comes from Pan troglodytes, assembly GCF_028858775.2. Lineage (NCBI taxonomy): Eukaryota > Metazoa > Chordata > Mammalia > Primates > Hominidae > Pan > Pan troglodytes. The sequence goes on from NC_072401.2 coordinate 107,568,222, forward strand.
TACTGTTTCCCATAACCCATGGTTTCCGAAAGAAGGTGCACTAAACTTGGAGATCTGGGAACAAGTGGGTAGAAATCTTAAACAACATGATGTACAAGGGCAATGGGTCCCAATAACATCTTTAACGTTATGGGCTTTAGTTAGGGTGGCTCTGGTCCTACTCTACACAGAAGAGCCTAAAAAGGGAAGGGAGGAAGAACTGTCACCTACCTTACTGCCTCCATCTCCCTCAGCCCCACTGTTTCCAGGAAAAAATAACAAAGAGGAAATGGAGGTTTTGCCTGAGCCCCCTCCTCCAAAAAATTGGAAAAAAGACAAGGGATATGCTATAGCTATGGGACCCTGTCTTACGCAAGCAGCATTAGATGGGGAGCTCTTAGCCTGCCTGGTAATGCAAGATCAACAAGGCAATCATTTCTTTTAATGCTTATAAAGAGCTAAAAAAAAAAAGCATTAAAGAAAACGGAGCCACTAGCCCATTTACAAGAGGATTAACTGAGGCCACTCTGCAGACCTCTTTCTAACAATGGCCACGGTTATTTCTCCCCTACCCCTAACGTGGCTCTCTCAAAATCCTATTTGGGTAGAACAGTAGCCTTTAAAGGGAGAGAAATTACAAAGAGCCCATGAATTAGCTGAGGAGCAATTAAAAGCCGACCATATAGAACCGTCAAACAGTCCTTGTAATTTGCCCATTTTCATCATTCCCCAAAAGTCTGGTAAATGGAGACTTTTGCATGACTTACGTGCTATTGATGCTAATTTGCAACCTATGGGGCCCCTTCAGCAGGGGCTCCCCTCCCACGTGGCAATTCCTCGAGACTGGCCTATAATCATTATTGACTTAAAAGACTGCTCTTATACTATTCCCCTTGCAGAACGGGACAGAGAAAAATTTGCATTTACAATACCAGCTATCAATAATGAAAGGCCAGCTCACTGATTTCATTGGAAAGTGCTTCCTCAAGGAATGCTGAACAGTCCTACCATGTGTCAGTATCTTGTAAATCAAGCTTGGCCCCCCAGTAGAAAAGAATTTCCTAATTGCAGGATTACTCATTTTACAGATGATATTTTACTAGCAGCCCCAACAGAGCTAGTACTTTTCAAGTCACATGCCTCTGTCATAAAGAATACACAGTTAAGAGGTTTAATCATAGAACCTGGAAAAGTACAGATGTCTTTCTCCTTGGAAATATCTTGGGTACATACTAATTTCCCAGTCAGTAAGACCTCAAAAGGTTAAATTAAATACTAGCAACTTACATACCTTAAATGATTATCAGAAATTACTAGGTAATATTAACTGGATTTGCCCCACCTTGGACATAACTACTGATAAGTTACAGAACTTGTTTTCCATCTTAAAAGGCAATGCTGCCCTAGACTCTCCTAGGTATTTAACTCCTGCAGCACAAAGGGAAATTGAAGAGATAGAGCAAGCTATTTCTCAGAGACAACTAGATTGCATTGATACATGGTATTCAGTTCAATTATTTGTTTTTCCCACTAAACACTCCCCTACAGATGACCCCAGGGCTACACTTCCTAGAATGGGTTTTTTGCTCACATACAGGGACTAAAACACTCTTTCCCTATATCCAGTTAGTCAGTAAAGTCATTTATTCAGGATGCAGATGATGCAATCAGTTGCTAGGTTATGACCCTGATATCATCAGGATTCCTTTAAGTAAAAAGCAATTCAAGGCAGTATTGCCTTATCTATGGACCTGCAAATAGCACTCTCTGATTACAAAGGCCATATAGAGCATGCCCTTCCTGCTGACAAACTCCTTCAGTTCTTATCTTGTACTTCTGTGGTTTTGGCTACTAAAACAGTTCAATCCCCCATATCTAATGCTTTAACAGTGTTTACTGATGGCTCTGGTAAACATGGAAAAGTCATTTTCTGGTGGAAATCACGTAATTCCCTCACTTGTTCTGGATTTACTAGCGCTCAGAGAGCTGAGATTGGAGCCTTACTATTGGCCTTGGAAACTTTTTCCATTCAGCTCATCAATATTGTTAGTGAGTCTGCTTACTCTGTTTATTTATTGCAGAACCTTGAGATGGCACTCATTAAGTCCACTCTGGAGCCCACCCTGTATGCACTTTTTCTCCGACTTCAGCATTTGCTAGATCAACATACACATCCTATTTTTATCACACATATTTGAGCCCACAGCTCACTGCCTGGCCCACTGGCTTATGACCATGATCAAGCAGACGTACAAGTTAGAACATCACTGTTTGACCAAGCCACGCAGTCACATCAATTTTTCCACCAAAACTGGAGAAACTTATCTGAACAATTTCAACTTACCCAGAGACTAGCTAAACAAATTAACCGGCAATGCCCAGATTGCCAGCTCACAGGCACGTTCCCTCCTTATACAGGTGTTAACCCTAGAGGACTAGAACCTAATCAGTTATGGCAAACACCATGTTACACATGTGCCTGAATTTGAAAAACTAAGATATGTACATGTATCCATTAATAACAATTCTCCATTAGCACTCATGCCTTTCCTAGAGAGTCCACCCGATATGTCATTAAACATCGTCTTTTAACTTTTGCATTTATGGGGTGGCCTACAAAAATTAAAACTGATAATGGTCTGGCTTATGCCAGCTCACAATTTCAACAATTTTGTCACAGTGGAATATCCAACATTCCACAGGCATCCCTTATAACCTCCAAGGAGAGGCATAGTAGAACATACTCACTCTATCCTTAAAAATATGCTCAGAAAATGAAAAAGGGGGAATATGAGTAAGGACCTTGCAACACTACTAGCACAAGCCTTATTTACCCTTAATTTTGAAAATTTAGATGATAAATTTCAATTAGCTGTAGAAAAGCACTTTGCTAAAACCTCTCAAGACATAAAACCTGCAGTTTTATGGAAAGATGTAAACAGTAATGTACGGTGTGGTCCAAATGAATTGTTAACATGTGGGAGAGGATATGCTTGTGTTCACACCCCCTCAGGTCCTCTTTGGATTCCAGCATGATCCATCAAACCTTACCATAGCATGGCTAGGACCCAACCTGGTACCAGAAATAAAGAAAATGACCCTATAGGACCTACAGCCCCAGAAAATGTGGCTTCCTCGGACGACATAGGCCCTGGACAGGACGCTGAAGAAGAGAAGTTAGAAGACTGAGCGAATCTGCTCTGGACACAGACACCATTCACTCCAGATAATTTGTTCCTTCCTATGCTTTATTAACCTTTTTAATTCTTTCACTTTACCTGCAACCCTCACCTGCTACTCTCTATTGGGCCCATCTCTTAGATACGCCTTTCTTCAGCCCTATTATTTAAACAAACACCCCCTTCTCAGCTTCTAACAACACGACTGCTTGGCTAAGAGGGAATGACATGCCCCAAGTGGGGTTCCTCAATAACGGCACACATTGGACTAAGGTGCCAAGTAACACTACATGTCACTCCTTAATTGGAAAAGAATGTGGCTAATTATACTCATATTTGTCTTCTATTATTTACTAATTCTAGGATGCAAAGCCGGAATGCGAGCAGTGCCCGCCACGCCTGACGAACCTGTTGCTGCACACATCTGTACTCTTCAATCAACAAAACGTGATGCTAAAAACAGAAAAGGGGGAGATGTAGGAGATCAGTCAGGGTGGTGGGAAAAATTGTAGAAAGATGCAAACCTTCTTGGAAGGCGGGGAGGTTTTACAAAAGCTTCAGAAATGGATTTGGCTGAAGGTAGCCAAACCCTCTTATCTGGACCTTGAGAGGAAAGGTTAGATAACAAAGAGATATAAAGGAATTGATCTAGGTAAGTTAGTTTAACTTGGAACCTGGCCTTTAATCATCCCCATGCATGACTGCTATCTCCGGGCAGGGTGACTATGTTAATTATGCAAAAGTGTGTTGACTCAAAGCCTTTGTCATTAAATCTGTAACTAAATAAATGCCTGCAGCACCAGCTTGTCAGGGCCACAGCTGCTGACTCTTTACAGCACCCTGCTCGGGGTCTATAAGCAGCCAGGTCCTCTAGCCCGCTTTTTCACTGGATACCTGCGTCTGACTGCATTCTTACATCTGTTGTTCGGCCAGGGTCTGCAGATTGGACCTGGCAACAGACAACCTACAGAATGGAAGAAATATCTTTAAGATTAAAATAGGGTATTATAATGTTATTTTTTATGGTTTTATGGGAGAATTGCTATGAATAAAGACTCAAGCAAAAGAAATACAAATTAAAAAGTTAAAAACATTAAACAGATTCTAAACTCCTGAAGTATAAGATCAGAAGAACTTCCAGACTAGGGGTTCTTGACCAGTTAAATAGAATTTAATGCCTCATTCGGGAGTCCACTCATCCACTCTGCAAAGAGTTTCTAATATTGCTGAAACCCTAACAACCAGGGATTTCAACATTTATACTCTCTCCAAACTCAGAAAAATAGAAAGTAGCAACTTTTCACAAAATGATAAGAATATATCATTTGAAATTGTGAGCTCTCCAATTGTACTGTCAGAAACCTAAGATTCTATGAATTACTTAATAAAGTCTGTAAATGTGTAATTTGAATTTCATTTCAAAAACTGGAATTGAAAATATTAACATGAAAACTTTTGCTGATTGAGTATCCTTAATCCAAAAATCTAAAATCTGAAATGCTCCACAATCAAACTTTTTGAGCAACAACATCAAGATCAAAGGAAATACTCATTACAGCCTTTTGGATTAGATATTCTGAACTGGTAAGTATATACATATAATGGAAATATTCCAAAATCCTACAAAATATGAAACCTGAAATACTGTCACAAACATTTTGGACACAGGATACTCAACCTGTATATGCCAATTTTAGCATATAAGAAACCATTAACCTGCTAACCCTCATTTATAGCATTTATAGTTAGTAAATGCTACAAATCTGAACTTATGAAGCAAATTAGTTATAATATTCATTTATATTTTATATATTGAGTTTCTAAGAAAGATTTTAAAAGTTGCTCTGTTTTTAAACAAAGTGAAAACCATTTATCTAGATTCTAGAAAATACACAATCAAAGAATCTGAAGATAATGAAAATAGAAGGAGAAGAGACTGAACTGTTACTATTTTGTAACTCTTCATACTCTAATGCCAATCAAACCCACTGGATGTTACAGTATGTTCAATAGTAAAATCTTTGTAAATAACATTTTGTAGTTAGTGAAAATACATGTTCTATGTAAGCCAGTGTTTTGAAAATTATAATGAACACAAGGTCAGTGTTGAGATGTAGCAAACTTTTTCTCTAGGCTATGAGGTAAAACAGGTGTATACTTACTCTTTATCTTTGCCACAATTCCTATCTACAGCATGAAGGATTCAAATGCCTTCAAGAATAGCAATATACACCAGAGAAACACAAAAAACAATAAAATATCCCAATATTCTGGCATTGTTTGGAAAATATCATCAGGTCTCTGGTATGTAATGTTATCTTATAAAACCTTATGCAAGACCATTCTGGCATCCAGTTTGAGAGTAATTTAACTACTTGAATTCAGAAGAATCCCAGAATTTTTTTTTTTTTTTTAACCACACAACACTTAAATGAAAGGATGCAATACAAATAAGCAGTACCACCCTTTAAAACAGCATATGCAAAGGATACTCTTCACTATTCCGGATGTCAACCACCAGGAGCTTTGGTTTACTGGACTTTGTTTTCTTGGTGGGTGTTTTGAAGTGGCCTGTCACTGTGAGCTCACACAAGTCAATCAGGTCCTCTGCTGAAATCCGTGGGGATACTTCTGACTTCAGGTCATTTAATGGGATGGATTCTCTTGACTGAAAAAATAAATGTACAAAAAAAAATATTGAGAATATTATAGAAAAACAAATTATCCCCAGTAATAGAATATCTTGATACCAAACAATACAGCATATAAGAGAAGAGGAAACTATCTAATTTTCACAGTCTATTGTGTAATTCAGTGGTCTCCAACCCCCAGGCCATGGACTGGTACTGGTCCATGGCTTGTTAGGAACTGGGCCACACAGCAGGAAGTGAGTGGTAAGCAAGTCAGCAAAGCTTCAGCTGTATTTACAGTTGTTCCCCATTGCTCCATTATTGTCCGAGCTCTGCCTCCTGTCAGATCAGTGGTGGAATTAGAGTCTCATAGGAGTACAAACCCTGTTGTGAACTACGTATGTGAGGGATCTAGGTTGCAAGCTCTTTATGAGAATCTAATGCCTGATGATCTGTCATTGTCTCCCATCACCTCTAGATAGGATCATCTAGTTGCAGGAAAACAAGCTCAGGGCTCTCACTGATTCTAGCTTATGGTAAGTTGTATAATTATTTCATTTTATATTACAATGTAATAATAATATAAATAAAGTGCACAATAAATGTAACGTGCTTGATTCATCCTGAAATCATCCCCCCCGCCCCCCAATCTCAAACCCAGTCCATGGAAACACTGTCTTCTAGGAAACCAGTCCCTGGTGCCAAAACGGCTGGGGACCACTGGTGTAACTGATACCTTACTATTGAGGTTTACTTCTTTGTTATTTACACTTATAGGAAAGCATTATTGTTTTGATTGACTGCAAGCTCCTGGGTCAAACATGTAGAAAGAGATGAGACAAAGATTTCCTTATGAGAGTGCTTTAAAAAAAATAGCTCCTTTAAGTACATTTCACTTTTCTTTAAATATAAATTACTGTTGTTTTGAATTGCATTAATTTTAACTCAGGTAATGTGAGAAATTGCACTGTAATTAGGCATACATAGTAATTAAAGAAACTGGTTCTAATATATGTATTGAACTTTTATAATATAATTTATGTTACATATAAATGGTTGAGTGGAAACTTGATTCTCAGAGATGAATAAAGAGCACCCTAATGCTTTCTTAAATAGTAAACCAAACTAACAATGTGTCTTAACTGTGAAGGAGGTAAACTTAAGACTCCAGGCTATCAAACCCATCCATTGGTTTGTGTCTATGATATTGCATAAAAATGATTCAGACTAAGGGCTATTTACAATTATTCTCTATGTTTCTTAGTAGAAGAAGGATGAGCCTTTCCCCATAATAGGCAATGCAATACAACACAACTAAATTCAACATAAATTTATTGAGCACTAGTGATCTCTTGAAATCTTATGTGACATGACTTGAGAATTTAAACACTTTAGGCTGGGTGCGGTGGCTCACACCTGTAATCCCAGCACTTTGGGAGGCTGAAGTGGGTGGATCATGAGGTCAGGAAATGGAGACCATCCTGGCTAAACCGGTGAAACCCTGTCTCTACTAAAAATACAAAAAATTAGCCGGGCGTGGCAGTGGGCGCCTGTAGTCCCAGCTACTTGGGAGGCTGAGACAGGAGAATGGCGTGAACCCGGGAGGCGGAGCTTGCAGTGAGCCAAGATAGTGCCACTGCACTCCAGCCTGGGTGATAGGGTGAGACTCCGTCTCAAAAACAAAACAAAACAAAACAAAACAAAAAAACAAAAAAACACACACACACTTTAAAAAATCAAGTGATTAACATATGAGGATTCAAAAAATTTTTAATTTATGTTTCACAAGTTATCAAAATAGAGTCTAATAATTATCTCGTTTACTCATTTTCTCTTTTTTCTCAGTTACATTGTGGAATTCTACACTTAGAATATCCAATTTAGAATTTGTAGGTAACAAAAAATAAACCATATAAATCATTTACCAGATAGATTTATTTAAAAAAATGGTTTCCAATTGGAGTTTCATGTCAGCTCTCACCCCTTGGGTTTCCCCAGTTGTACTCTGAATTTTTCAGTGGTTATCTACGGCCATACCACCCTGAACGCGCCCGATCTCGTCTGAATTTTTCAGTGGTAAAGCACTTGTTCTCTTACTTCATTAACTTTTAAATAGAAATGGAAATTGCTAAGCTTGATGGGTTTATGGCTTTTAATAAAAAATAGGCATTAAGAATCTTAATTTTTTAATATTAAGAATTAAAGCTACTTAAACATCCTGAAATTAAAAGTGCTTCAGAAAGATTAAAGAGTTTTGAAATCAGCAAGCCATACAATCAATGCTTCCATCTCCTTTTTCATTAGATTGCAATCTCTACAGGTATTTTTTCCAGCCTTCACATGAAGTCATACATTTATGAAGATAAAATAAAGAACTTTTTGATTAGCCCAGTTCCACTTTTAGTCATTTTGTGATGAATGCGGCATTTCAAACTGAAGTTTCACCTGAGTGAAAAGAGTGCCCTGACTAAGAAGAGGATTTGTCCAAAGTATTCTTTATGAAGAACTGAGTGGTTTAAATAAAGATTTGACCTAAGCATTAGTTCCAATCAAATGTATCATATGGGAGGAGTTTTTCAAAGGAAAGAGTATTGCTATACGAAATGGTAAGAAGAGAAGGAGAGGAATTGCTGACAAATTTAAATGTTCTAAACTTCTGTGAATGTGTATGTGTAAAGAACTTTAATGTATACAAGTTCTTCTGCAAATGAATTTTAGGAGATTAGTAAATTAAATTTATAAAAAATTATACTACTTTACTTTATGAAGAAAATAATTACAATATTAAAAACACAGAATTTCGTTTTTCATAGTTTTATAAGCAAATTTACTACTCATTTAAAATTTCCACTTAGAGGCATAAAAGTAAAACTGTACAACTTTTGTCTTATTTAGTATTATAGATATTGTGTGTCTATATCACATTTTCCTTATGTGAATGGGGGTTTCAAATTCATGAGACTTTGTTTACGGGTAATGGACAAGATTTAGGATAATTATAAAACAACACTGGAAATGTCCATCAATTTATCATTTCTGCCCAAAAGCCTTTACACACACTGCATGTTAAACTTAGATGTCCACCCAGAAATAAATCAATGTATTTACAGCCAACTGATTCTTGACGAAGCTACCAAGAACTTTCAGTAGGGGAAAGGACAGTCTTTTCAATAAATGGTGCTAGAAAAACTGAATATCTATATGCAGAAAAATGAAACTAGACCCCTATCTCTTACTACATGCAAAAATCAGATAAAGATGAATTAAAGACTTGAATATAAGACCTGAAACTATAAAGCTACTAGGAGAAAACATTGTGGAAATGCTTCAGGACACTGGTCTGGGAAATGATTGTTTGGATAAGACCTCAAAAGCACAGGCAACAGAAGCAAAACTAGACATAAAATTACAACATTCTAAAAAGCTTCTTCACAGCAAAGAAAACAATAAACTCAGTAAAGAGACAACTTGCAGAATGGGAGAAAATATGTGCAAACTCTCCATCAGACAAGGGATTAATAACCAGAATATATAAGGAACTCAATAGCAATAATAAAATAATCTAATTTACTAATGGGCAAATGATCTGAATAAACATTTCTCAAGAGAAAACATACGAATGGCCAAAAGGTACATGGAAAAAAAAATGGTCAACACCACTAATAAAGAGAGAAATGCAAATCAAAACCACAATGTGAGAGGAGCCAAGATGGCCGAATAGGAACAGCTCGGGTCTACAGCTCCCAGCGTGAGCGACGCAGAAGGCGGGAGATTTCTGCATTTCCATCTGAGGTACCGGGTTCATCTCACTAGGGAGTGCCAGACAGTGGGCGCAGGTAAATGGATGCGCGCACCGTGCGTGAGCCGAAGCAGGGTGAGGCATTGCCTCACTTGGGAAGCGCAAGGGGTCAGGGAGTACCCTTTCCGAGTCAAAGAAAGGGGTGACTGATGCACCTGGAAAATCGGGTCACTCCCACCCGAATACTGCGCTTTTCGGACCGGCTTAAAAAACGGCGCACCACAAGATTATATCCCACACCTGGCTCGGAGGGTCTTACGCCCACGGAGTCTCGCTGATTGCTAGCACAGCAGTCTGAGATCAAACTGCAAGGCGGCAGCGAGGCTGGGGGAGGGGCGCCCGCCATTGCCCAGGCTTGCTTAGGTAAACAAAGCAGTCGGGAAGCTGGAACTGGGTGGAGCCCACCACAGCTCAAGGAGGCCTGCCTGCCTCTGTAGGCTCCACCTCTGGGGGCAGGGCACAGACAAACAAAAAGACAGCAGTAACCTCTGCAGACTTAAATGTCCCTGTCTGACAGCTTTGAAGAAAGCAGTGGTTCTCCCAGCACGCAGCTGGAGATCTGAGAACCGGCAGACTGCCTCCTCAGGTGGGTCCCTGACCCCTGACCCCCGAGCAGCCTAACTGGGAGGCACCCCCCAGCAGGGGCACACTGACACCTCACACGGCAGGGTATTCTAACAGACCTGTAGCTGAGGGTCCTGTCTGTTAGAAGGAAAACTAACAAACAGAAAGGACATCCACACCAAAAACCCATCTGTACATCACCATCATCAAAGACCAAAAGTAGATAAAACCACAAAGATGGGGAAAAAACAGAACAGAAAAACAGGAAACTCTAAAACGCAGAGCTCCTCTCCTCCTCCAAAGGATCGCAGTTCCTCACCAGCAATGGAACAAAGCTGGATGGAGAATGACTTTGACGAGCTGAGAGAAGAAGGCTTCAGACGATCAAGTTACTCTGAGCTACGGGAGGACATTCAAACCAAAGGCAAAGAAGTTGAAAACTTTGAAAAAAATTTAGAAGAATGTATAACTAGAATAACCAATACAGAGGAGTGCTTAAAGGAGCTGATGGAGCTGAAAACCAAGGCTCGAGAACTACGTGAAGAATGCAGAAGCCTCAGGAGCCGATGCGATCAACCGGAAGAAAGGGTATCAGCAATGGAAGATGAAATGAATGAAATGAAGCGAGAAGGGAAGTTTAGAGAAAAAAGAATAAAAAGAAATGAGCAAAGCCTCCAAGAAATATGGGACTATGTGAAAAGACCATATCTACGTCTGATTGGTGTACCTGAAAGTGATGGGGAGAATGGAACCAAGTTGGAAAACACTCTGCAGGATATTATCCAGGAGAACTTCCCCAATCTAGCAAGGCAGGCCAACGTTCAGATTCAGGAAATACAGAGAACGCCACAAAGATACTCCTCAAGAAGAGAAACTCCAAGACACATAATTGTCAGATTCACCAAAGTTGAAATGAAGGAAAAAATGTTAAGGGCAGCCAGACAGAAAGGTCGGGTTACCCTCAAAGGGAAGCTCATCAGACTAATAGCGGATCTCTTGGCAGAAACCCTACAAGCCAGAACAGAGTGGGGGCCAATATTCAACATTCTTAAAGAAAAGAATTTTCAACCCAGAATTTCATATACAGCCAAACTAAGCTTCATAAGTGAAGGAGAAATAAAATACTTTACAGACAAGCAAATGCTGAGAGATTTTGTCACCACCAGGCCTGCCCTAAAAGAGCTCCTGAAGGAAGCGCTAAACATGGAAAGGAACAACCAGTACCAGCCGCTGCAAAATCATGCCAAAATGTAAAGACCATCAAGACTAGGAAGAAACTCCATCAACTAACGAGCAAAATCACCAGCTAACATCATAATGACAGGATCAAATTCACACATAACAATATTAACTTTAAATGTAAATGGACTAAATTCTCCAATTAAAAGACACAGACTGGCAAGTTGGATAAAGAGTCAAGACCCATCAGTGTGCTGTATTCAGGAAACCCATCTCACGTGCAGAGACACACATAGGCTCAAAATAAAAGGATGGAGGAAGATCTACCAAGCAAATGGAAAACAAAAAAAGGCAGGGGTTGCAATCCTAGTCTCTGATAAAACAGACTTTAAACAAACAAAGATCAAAAGAGACAAAGAAGGCCATTACATAACGGTAAAGGGATCAATTCAACAAGAAGAGCTAACTATCCTAAATATATATGCAACCAATACAGGAGCACCCAGATTCATAAAGCAAGTCCTGAGTGACCTACAAAGAGACTTAGACTCCGACACATTAATAATGGGAGACTTTAACACCCCACTGTCAACATTAGACAGATCAACGAGACAGAAAGTCAACAAGGATACCCAGCAATTGAACTCAGCTCTGCACCAAGCAGACCTAATAGACATCTACAGAACTCTCCACCCCAAATCAACAGAATATACATTTTTTTCAGCAACACACCACACCTATTCCAAAATTGACCACATACTTGGAAGTAAAGCTCTCCTCAGCAAATGTAAAAGAATAGAGATTAAAACAAACTATCTCTCAGACCACAGAGCAATCAAACTAGAACTCAGGATTAAGAATCTCACTCCAAACCACTCAACTACATGGAAACTGAACAACCTGCTCCTGAATGACTACTGGATACATAACGAAATGAAGGCAGAAATAAAGATGTTCTTTGAAACCAACGAGCACAAAGACACAACATACCAGAATCTCTGGGACACATTCAAAGCAGTGTGTAGAGGGAAATTTATAGCACTAAATGCCCACAAGAGAAAGCAGGAAAGATCTAAAATTCACACCCTAACATCACAATTAAAAGAACTAGAAAAGCAAGAGCAAACACATTCAAAAGCTAGCAGAAGGCAAGAAATAACTAAAATCAGAGCAGAACTGAGGGAAATAGAGACACAAAAAACCCTTCAAAAAATTACTGAATCCAGGAGCTGGTTTTTTGAAAGGATCAACAAAATTGATAGACCGCTAGCAAGACTAATAAAGAAAAAAAGAGAGAAGAATCAAATAGACACAATAAAAAATGATAAAGGGGATATCACCACCGATCCCACAGAAATACAAACTACCATCAGAGAATACTACAAACACCTCTACGCAAATAAACTAGAAAATCTAGAAGAAATGGATACATTCTTCGACACATACACTCTCCCAAGACTAAACCAGGAAGAAGTTGAATCTCTGAATAGACCAATAACAGGAGCTGAAATTGTGGCAATAATCAATAGTTTACCAACCAAAAAGAGTCCAGGAGCAGATGGATTCACAGTTGAATTCTATCAGAGGTACAAGGAGGAACTGGTACCATTCCTTCTGAAACTATTCCAATCAATAGAAAAAGAGTGAATCCTCCCTAACTCATTTTATGAGGCCAGCATCATTCTGATACCAAAGCCAGGCAGAGACACAACCAAAAAAGAGAATTTTAGACCAATATCCTTGATGAACATTGATGCAAAAATCCTCAATAAAATACTGGCAAAACGAATCCAGCAGCACATCAAAAAGCTTATCCACTATGATCAAGTGGGTTTCATCCCTGGGATGCAAGGCTGGTTCAATATACACAAATCAATAAATGTAATCCAGCATATAAACAGAGCCAAAGACAAAAACCACATGATTATCTCAACAGATGCAGCAAAAGCCTTTGACAAAATTCAACAACCCTGCATGCTAAAAACTCTCAATAAATGAGGTATTGATGGGACTTATTTCAAAATAATAAGAGCTATCTATGACAAACCCACAGCCAATATCATACTGAATGGGCAAAAACTGGAAGCATTTCCTTTGAAAACTGGCACAAGACAGGGATGCCCTCTCTCACCACTCCTATTCAACATAGTGTTGGAAGTTCTGGCCAGGAAATTAGGCAGGAGAAGGAAATAAAGGGTATTCAATTAGGAAAAGAGGAAGTCACATTGTCCCTGTTTGCAGATGACATGATTGTATATCTAGAAAACCCCACTGTCTCAGCCCAAAATCTCCTTAAGTTGGTAAGCAACTTCAGCAAAGTCTCAGGATACAAAATCAATGTACAAAAATCACAAGCATTCTTATACACCAACAACAAACAGAGAGCCAAATCATGAGTGAACTCCCATTCACAATTGCTTCAAAGAGAATAAAATATCTAGGAATCCAACTTACAAGGCATGTGAAGGACCTCTTCAAGGAGAACTACAAAGCACTGCTCAAGGAAATAAAAGAGGATACAAACAAATGGAAGAACATTCCATGCTCATGGGTAGGAAGAATCAATATCATGAAAATGGCCATACTGCCCAAAGTAATTTACAGATTCAATGCCATCCCCATCAAGCTACCAATGACTTTCTTCACAGAATTGGAAAAAACTACTTTAAAGTTCATATGGAACCAAAAAAGAGCCCACATCGCCAAGGCAATCCTAAGCCAAAAGAACAAAGCTGGAGGCATCACACTACCTGACTTCAAACTATACTACAAGGCTACAGTAACCAAAACAGCATGGTACTGGTACCAAAACAGAGATATACATCAATGGAACAGAACAGAGCCCTCAGAAATAATGCCACATATCTACAACTATCTGATCTTTGACAAACCTGAGAAAAACAAGCAATGGGGAAAGGATTCCCTATTTAATCAATGGTGCTGGGAAAACTGGCTAGCCATATGTAGAAAGCTGAAACTGGATCCCTTCCTTACACCTTATACAAAAATCAATTCAAGATGGATTAAAGACTTAAACGTTAGACCTAAAACCATAAAAACCCTAGAAGAAAACCTAGGCATTACCATTCAGGACATAGGCATGGGCAAGGACTTCATGTCCAAAACAGCAAAAGCAATGGCGACAAAAGACAAAATTGACAAATGGGATCTAATTAAACTAAAGAGCTTCTGCACAGCAAAAGAAACTACCATCAGAGTGAACAGGCAACCTACAAAATGGGAGAAAATTTTCCCAACCTACTCATGTGACAAAGGGCTAATATCCAGAATCTACAATGAACTCAAACAAATTTACAAGAAAAAACAGACAACCCCATCAAAAAGTGGGCGAAGGACATGAACAGACACTTCTCAAAAGAAGACATTTATGCAGCCAAAAAATACATGAAAAAATGCTCATCATCACTGGCCATCAGAGAAATGCAAATCAAAACCACAATGAGATACCATCTCACACCAGTTAGAATGGCAATCATTATAAAGTCAGGAAACAACAGGTGCTGGAGAGGATGTGGAGAAATAGGAACATTTTTACACTGTTGGTGGAACTGTAAACTAGTTCAACCATTGTGGAAGTCAGTGTGGCGATTCCTCAGGGATCTAGAACTAGAAATACCATTTGACCCAGCCATCCCATTACTGGGTGTATACCCACAGGATTATAAATCATGCTGCTATAAAGACACATGCACACGTATGTTTATTGCGGCATTATTCACAATAGCAAAGACTTGGAACCAACCCAAATGTCCAACAATGATAGACTGGATTAAGAAAATGTGGCACATATACACCATGGAATACTATGCAGCCATAAAAAAGGATGAGTTCATGTCCTTTGTAGGGACATGGATGAAATTGGAAATCATCATCTTCAGTAAACTATCGCAAGAACAAAAAACCAAACACCGCATATTCTCACTCATAGGTGGGAACTGAACAATGAAATCACATGGACATAGGAAGGGGAATATCACACTCTGGGGACTGTTGTGGGGTGGGGGGAGGGGGGAGGGATAGCATTGGGAGATATACCTAATGCTAGATGACGAGTTAGTGGGTGCAGCGCACCAGCATGGCACATGTATACATATGTAACTAACCTGCACAATGTGCACATGTACCCTAAAACTTAAAGTATTAAAAAAAAAAACAAAAACACAATGTGATATCATCTCACCTGGGTTAAAATTGCTGTTATCAAAAAGGCAAAAAACATGGACGTTAGTAAGGATGTGGAGAAAGGAGAATGCTAGTACACTGTTGGTGGGAATGTAAATTAGTATAGCCACTATGGAAAACAGCATGGAGGTTCCTCAAAAAACTAAAAGCAGTTGCACCATATGATCCAGCAATCCCACTGCTGGGTATATACCCAAAAGAAAGGAAATGAGGATATCAAAGAAATATGCACTCCCATGTTCATTACAGCGCTATTCACAATAGCCAAGATACAGAACTAACCTAAATGTCTATCAATGGATGAATAAAGAAAATATATATTTATTAATATACACAATGAATTACTATTCAGCCATTAAAAAAGAATGAAATCCTGCCGAGTGAGGTGGTCCATGCTTGTAATCCCATTATTTTATTGTGCCACTGCACTCCAGCCTGGATAACAGATCGAAACTCCATCTCAAAAATAAATAAATAAATGAATAAAATAAAAGAATGAAATCCCATCATTTGCAGCAAAATGGATGGAATTGGAGGTCATCATGTTAAGTGAAATAAGCCACGCACAGAAAGGCAAATATTGCATGTTCTGACTCGTATGTGGAAACTAAATAAGTTGATCTCATGGAAGTAGAGAGTAGAACAGTAGTTGCTGGGAAAGGTGGACAGGGTGGGTTTCGGACATAGGGGGAGAGTGGTGGGGTGGAGGTGGTGGTGTTGTGGGAGATGGGGATGAAGAGAGGCTGGTTAATGAATATGGAAATACAGTTAGATAGAAGGAATAAGTTCTAGTACTCAATAGCACAGAAGAGTGACTATAGTTAACAATAATTTATTGTGTATTTCAAAAGAGCTAGATTTGAAATATTTCCAACACAAAGCAATGATAAAGACTTATGGAGTAAATCTATATAAAGTATTTAGAATGGTGTCTGGCAAGATATGTGCTCTATAAATTTTTATCTTATACCTCTTTTCTCACCCCTCACCATCTTGTCCCTTATGCTTTAGCATTAGCACACTACTTGCCTTTTCACGCCACTGTGCCTTTGCACATGTTGTTCCTTCCGCTTAGAAAGCCACAACCTGTTCATTTAATAAATCCCTGCTTGCCTTTCAAATCTCAGTTCAAACACTACTTTCTCTGTGAAGAAAGCCTTTCTTTTTAACTCCTGACTGACAAAGTTTCTCTTCTATGTCTTCACAGGTATCTGGTATACATCTTTATTATAATGAGATGAGTCATTTCCCACTAGACTAAAAGCTTCTCAAGCATGAAAAAATTATTTTTATACCTTGTTTTCCTCAGGACCCAGTGTATTATCTGACACACAGAAAGTATTAAGATATATATATTGATTATGAAGGAATAAAATAGTATTTCCAAATCATCTACTTTTCATGAGTAACATTGTGCTATGAGGTATGTATATGTAACGAAAACTGTGGAAGTACCTCTATTATAGTAATTACTGTTTGTGAGATATTGTCTATTTCTCCACTTGACTTACAGTCTCCTTGAATGGAGGTTCCATGTGTTTTCATATTTGTATCTCGAAAAGCTAGCACAAGGTCTGCAACAAAAAAACTCAATGGATATTTGATGAATGAATGAATGAGTGAATAAAAAATCTGATTAAATGATTCTGCAGAGCAGAATCAATTCTTATGTCCGGATTATCAGACAAACTCTTCAGGGATGGCAAAGTCATCACATGCTCTCTAGCATCTGAGCACCATGATGGTTAATAAAGAACACTAAAATGTATGTCTGCCTCAATAATTTGTCAACAAAGTCATCTTTTGTTTCCTCAACTGAAAAACTGGAGATGACAGTTGCTACCATTTAAAGCTTTCAAAACTGTGTTCTAATTAACTGAAAGAAGTTGGCCAGGTGTGGTGGCTCATGCCTGTATTCCCCAGCCCTTTGGGAGGCCGAGGCGGGCAGATCACAAGGTGAGGAGATCGAGACTATTCTGGCCAACGTGGTGAAACCCCATCTCTACCAAAAATACAAAAATTAGCTGGGTGTGGTGGCATGTGCCTGTAATCCCAGCTACTCGGGAGGCTGAGGCAGGAGAATCGCTTGAACCCAGGAGGCGGATATTGCAGTGAGCTGAGATCGTGCCACTGCACTCCAGCCTGGTGACAGAGCAAGACTCCGTCTCAAAAAAAAAAAAAAAAAAAAAAAAAGAAGAAGTTAGGTGAATATAAAGGAGGCCAAAAATAAACAAAAAATCCTAAACCATCTTTAGGAAAATAGGCAAAATAATTTAATAAATATATCAACAAAGAGAAAAACAGACAAATATTAGTGTTGACATTTTGGGGAAAACAAAGTTCAAAAATCTGTAAATGGACTGAGTGCGTGCATGTGTGTGAGAGGGAGAGAAATTACAAATCAGAAAAACTGTGTTTTTATATTCTTTTTCTTTCTCATTTTTAATCGTATTATGAGAACATATATAAGCATACAGAAATATTTTAAAAATATAATACTCTGTACAATTCTATAATACATTAAAAAATATTGATCCAAATATTCCCCAAATAGTAGAAAACCTCAGAAAACCTACATGTTCATAGGCCTAAGTACACCTGAATCAACTGGGGTGTGTTCATGTGTGTGTGTGCATGTTTGTGTGTGTGTGTGTATGTGTTCAAAAGTCAAAAAGTCATAGAAAACCTCAATAGGCCTTTTTAAATATAGCTAAAATTTTAAAGTTTTCAAATGATTATGCTGAAGAAAGATGCCAAGCACAATTTTTTTCCAAACAATTCTATCTTATTTTCAAAGTATAGGGAATTCTCATGATATAATAACTGCTCAAAGGCAAAAAAAATTGAAAAAGTGCCCCAGGCCATTTTATTTATGAAGCTGCCTTAAGCTAATATTTAAATCTGACAAGGATAGCACTACACACACACACACACGTACACACACATGCGTGCACACACCACCCCCACCCAGTATTCCTTAGAAAAACAGATTTTAAAACTCTAAAAACTCTAAAGGCTGAATGCAATAGCAGTTTTTAATACTTCCATAAAAATGACTTAGGACATATTTCAGGAATGAAAGATGATTCAATATTAGGAAAATTTTAAATATAGCTCATCAACTTAATTGGTCAAAGGATACAAATATGTAATCAACACTATAAGTTACATAAGGCCAGATGTGATACAAATTCACATCGACTCCCAATTTTAGAAAAAGAAAACCCCATTGTAGAGCATACCAGAAGAACACTTAATTAGAATGAAACATGTTTTTTGAGACAGCTATTCTTTATCTTAAATATTTGACATTCTACTTATCAATGAATCACTAGAAGCAGAGTTACTGAAATCAAGATGCATATAGTCCTAGAAAACCCAGAATAATCCGAGGAAAATAAAATAAAACTGCAAAGAATTTCATTAGGGTTTAGTTACAACATACACACAACAAAATGATTAGCTTTTCTATACAGCAGCAGTAGGCAGAAAATATAATAGACAAAAGCTTACATTCATAATATCACAATATTCATCCAAAATAAACTACCTAGAATTAAGCTTATATTTAAAGAAAATGAAATAGTTTCAGGCAAGACATTTGAAAAAATGAGGAGAGGGGATATTAGATGCTTTCTAGAAAGATTCAATATTATAAAAACTTTATTTTTCCTTAGGGTAATGTATATAAGTATAATCAAAATCCTAAAATAAATCGTATTTTCTATTTTGAAACTTAAATTTTGAAGTTTATTTGACAAACTAGACAAAAATGCCAAGAAAATATTGGAAAATAATAAATAAAACACACTGTCATATATTAAAAATGTACAAAGTTAACATCGTATGATATTGCATCAGGAAAGACCAAAAGATTAATTGGATATAATGGAATGCACAGAAGCAGACTCAAATACATATAAATATTTGGAAAAGAAAAGGATGTCATGTCAAATCACTGGGTGATGATTTGAAATGGCATCATTCTATTCTTTTATTTTGTTCTTTATTATTTAGAATATAGTACTGGGATAACTTGTTAACTGGAAGAAAGTAAAACTGTGTTTCTATCTTACATAATACAGAAAAATGATTTATATAGACTAAGCACTTATTTTATTTCAATTTCCAGGATACATGTGCAGGACGTGCAGGTTTGTTACATAGGAAAGAGGGCCATGGTGGTTTGCTGCACCTATTGACCCATCACCTAGGTATTAAGCCCCATATGCATTGGCTATTTATCCTGATGCTCTCCCTCTCTCCGCCCCCTGGACAGGCCTCAGTGTGTGTTGTTCCCCTCCCTGTGCCCATGTGTTCTCATTGTTCAGCTCCCACTTATAAGTGAACATGCGGTGTTTGGTTTTCTGTTCCTGCGTTAGTTTGCTGAGGATAATGGCTTACAGCTAGATGAAGCACTTCTTAAGTATAAAGAAATGAAATTACAAAAGAACAAGAAAAAGTATTGATGACTTGAAACATTTACGTGTACAGCAAAGATGAATTCTTAAAGAAGAGTAATGTATGTGAAGAATACAAATTTAAGATGTCCTTCTTGTAACAAATAAAAATCCTGCTTTGTCAAAAAAAAGAAGGGGAGATATAAACATATACTTGACAAAAGAAGAAACACAAATAGGTAGTAAAAATGTTTTACGTCATTAATAATCACAGAAATATAAAGAAGTATTCACAGTCATAGAAATACAAAAAGTAGGTAAGTATTCTGGTTATCTTCTGTTTGTCCCTCCAGATTCACTCTCCACTGGTCTCCACCTTGCTTTCTGCCCTACGTGGCAACCTGTTTAGACTGCGTCAAGAGGGACTTTCAATCCTCTGCTTTAAAATGGGTACAGACAATAGGAAGAGTGAGGTCACAGTATTCATTCCCCTAGTATATTGGCTTGGCTGTGTCCCTCGACCAAAGGTCACTGTGCTTCTGAAGACAGTGCTCTCTACTTGCCTCTCTTATCTATCTTCTGGTAACCACTTATTCCCTTAACTAGGGGTGGTAACAGGTCTGTAGCTAATATCCATAATTTACTCCATTACTGCTTTCATTTCCCCCCAAAGTACCATCTTGTAATTACCATCTCTAAATAAATTCATTTTAAGTATCCTAATTTGAGGGTACTAATTATTGGTGATGGAAAGAGATACCTAGTCAATGTATAAATCAACATTAACTTCTGGAGAAAAATGTGTAATATGTATTAAAATATGCATATCTTTTAATCTAGAAATTTCTTAGAAATTTGTTCTATGGACAGTCACAGATTATAAAAAGTTGCACAGAAAAAACATTTATCAAACATACTGTTTTTCTTAAATTGTGAAAAACAAAAATAATGTTAATACACAATAAAAGAGGATAGAACAAATAAATAGCACTGAACTCATGTAAAGAAATCCCATTCACCAATTAAAACTATGTTTAGAAAAAATATTTCCTAATGAAGAAAATGTTCAGGATATATTATTAAGGGGATATTATATATTATCAAGGGAAAAAAGACCCTGTAATACTATAAATTAATTATGGACCACTTTTGCGCTAAATACACACACACACACCACACAGAAACTGCAAAAGTGGTTATTTCTGAGTAGTGGAATTAATTTTATTTTTGTTCTTCTTGATTTTCTGTGTTTAGGTTTTATTCATTAATGATGAGCTACTTTTGAATAATTAAAAACATAAAAATATGCAACTTGTTCTCAATCAGCATTATTAAACTCTCTTAAATACTTCATAACTATGAATCTAATTGTTTTAAGATAATTCTGATGAAATGTTTACAGCAATGTAAAAAGACTTTCCAAATGAGAAGTCATGACTATACTTATAATAGGTAATAGATCTGGCACTGAAAAACATGCAGAGATGTTAAAAAAATAATAAATATTATCTTTAAATTCAGATTGATATGGACTAGCTGGGTCCCCCCCAAATCTCACCTTGAACTGTAGTAATCCCCACATGTCAAAGATAGGGCCAGGTGGAGATAATCGAATCATGGGGGTGGTTTCCCCCATACTGTTCTCATGGTAGTGAGTAAGTCTCACGAGATCTGATGGGTTTGTAAATGGGAGTTCCCCTGCACAAGCTCTTGCCTGTCGCCATGTAAGATATGACTTTGCCCCTCATTTGCCTTCCACCATGACAGGCCTCCCGAGCCATGTGGAACTGTCAGTCAATTAAACATGTTTCCTTTATAAATTACCCAGTTTTGGGTATGTCATTATTAGCAGCATGAAAAGAGATTAATACAGGAGGCCAGGCGCCGTGGCTCATGCCTGTAATCCCAGAACTCTGGGAGGCCAAGGTGGGCGGATCACCTGAGGTTGGGAGTTTGAGACCAGCCTGACCAAGATGGAGAAACCCCGTCTCTACTACAAATACAAAAATTAGCTGGGCGTGGTGGCGCATGCCTGTAATCCCAGCTACTTGGGAGGCTGAGGCAGAAGAATTGCTTGAATCCAGGAGGCGGAGGTTGCAGCGAGCCAAGATCGCATCACTGCACTCCAGCCTGGGCAACAAAAGCAAAACTCGATCTCAAAAAAAAATAAATAAAAATACAGCAAATTGGTACCAGTAGAGTGTGGTGCTGCTGTAAAGATGCCCAAAAATGTGGAAGCAAGTTTGGAACTGAGTAACAGACAGAAGTTGGAACAGTTTGGAGGGCTCAGAAGAAGATGGAAAAAGGTGGGAAAGTTTGGAACTTCCTAGAGACTTATGAATGGCTTTGACCAAAATGCTGATAGTGATATGAACAATAAGGTCCAGGCTGAGGTAGTCTCAGATGTTGACGAGGAACTTCTTGGGACTGGAGTAAAGATCACTCTTGCTATGAAAAGAGACTGGCAGCATTTGCCCCTGCACTAGAGATCTGTGGAACTTTGAACTTGATAGAGATGATTGAGGGTATCTGGTGGAAGAAATTTCCAAGTTGTAAAGCATTCAAGAGGAAGCAGAGCACAAAAGTTTGAAAAATTTGAAGGTTGACAATGTGATAAAAGACAAACCAATTTTCTCGGAAGAAATTCAAGCCAGCTGCAGAAATTTGCATAACTAATGAGGAACCAAATGTTAATCACCAAGACAATGGGGAAAATGTCTCCAGGGCATGTAGGAGACCTTCATGGCAGCCCTATCACAGGCCTGGAGGCCTAGGAGCAAAAAATAGTTTTGTGGGTGGGGCCCAGGGCCCCACTGCTCTATGAAGCCTCATGACATGGTGCCCTGCAACACAACTGCTTCAGCTCCAGCCCTGGCTAAAGGGGGCCAATGTACAGCTCAAGGCTTTGCTTCAGGGGGTGCAAGCCCCAAGCCTTGGTGGCTTACATGTAGTGTTGGACCTGTGCTGCACAGAAGTGCACAGAAGTCAAGAATTGAGGTTTAGAAATATCTGCCTAGATTTCAGAGGATGTTTGAGACACCTGGACGTCCATGCAGAAGTTTGCTGCTGGGGCAGAGCTCTCATGGAGGACCTCTGTAGGGCACTGCCTAATGGAGCTGTGAGAAGAGGGCCACAGTCCTCCAAATCTGAGAATGGTAGATCCACTGAGAGCTTGCACTGTGAGCCTGGAAAAGCCACAGACACTCAATGCTAGCTCATGTAAGCAGCTGGGAGTGGGGCTGTACCCTACAATGCCAGAGGGGCAGAGCTGCCCAAGGCTATGGGAGCACACCTCTTGTATCATGTGACCTGGATGTAAGACATGGAGTCAAAGGAGATCATTATGGAACTTAAAGTTTAATGACTGCCTTATTGGAGTCTGAACTTGCATGAGACCTGTGGCCCTTTTGTTTTGGCCAATTTCTCCCCTTTGGAATGGGTGTATTTACCCAATGCCTGTACCCCCACTGTATTTGGGAAATGACTAACTTGCTTTTGATTTTACAGGCTCATAAGCAGAAAGGACTTGCCTTGTCTCAGATGAGACTTTGGACTGTGGACTTTTGAGTTAATGCTGAAATGAGTTAAGACTTTGGGGGACTGTTGAGAAGGCATGATTGGTTTTGAAATGTGAGGACATGAGATTTGGGAGGGGCCAGGGACAGAATGATATGGTTTGGCTGTGTCCCCACCCAAATCTCACCTTGAACTGTAATAATCCCCAAGTGTGAAGGGTGGGCTCAGGTGGAAATAATTGAATCATGGGGGTCCTTTCCCCCATACTGTTCTCATGGTAGTGAATAAGTCTCATGAGATCTGATGGTTTTATAAATGGGAGTTCCCCTAGCCTGCTGATATGTAAGATGTGACTTTGCTCCTCATTCATCTTCCACCATGACTGTGAGGCCTTCCCAGCAAATGGAACTGTGAGTCAATTAAACCTCTTTCCTTTATAAATTACTCAGTCTTGGGTATATCTTTATTAGCAGATTGAGAACAGACTAATACACAGAAAAAGTCCAAAAATGATAAAAAGAGATCATTAAATAGGACAGGCTTTCATGCATTCAAGGCTGGAAAACACACAAAAGATAACATACACAAGTCAATAAAAAATGTTTTAGGCTCACTGAAATGTTTCATTGGTAAGGCCTACTCTACCATTTACATGAAGAAATTTTTAAATAAACTGATGTTTATCTACATTTTCACAAGACATATTTAGAATTTAGAGAAAAGGGCCCATTGGCTACATGTAAGAATATTTAGGCTGGTCGTGATGGCTCACGCCTGTAATCCCAGCACTTTGGGAGGCCGATGTGGGCCTTGGCCACTTGAAGTCAGGAGTTCGAGACAAGCCTGGCCAACATGAAACCCCATCTCTACCAAAACTACAAAAATTAGCCGGGCATGGTGGTGGGTGCCTCTAATACCAGCTACTCAGGAGGCTGAGGCAGGAGAATTGCTTGAACCTGGGAGGTGGAGGCTGCAGTGAATGCAGATCATGCCACTGCACTCCAGCCTGGGCAACAAGAGTGAGACTCCATCTCAAACAAAAACAAAAACAAAAACAAAAAAATAAAACAAAACAAAAAGCCAAAGTAGGCATATTGGTAAGGCAGGTAACATCTTTCAAATAGCTGACTAGGTACTAAATAGTTTGTTTCAACATAATGACAGTACACTTTTTGTTTTGAGGACAATGTATAAAAGTAAAACTCTGAGATTTTTTTTTAAAGTGATGTATAATGTTTCTAGGAGGGAAACTGGATTAATAGAAACATGCTAATGACCACAGAGAGCCAGGTACACCAACAGCTTAAATTCCTTATATTTCATTTGCATATTCTGTGGTAATTATAATAGCATCCTGCACAGAGAAGGTGCTAAAAGGTTTGATAAATGAATGTATGTATAAAAGGATGCTGAGTGATGTTGTCCCTAAAAGGCTATACTATGCTAGTCTGCTATAAGTGAAGCTACCAACAAAATCTGCCCAAGGACTAACTGAGAAGGGACAGAGTGACTCTACTACTTCTGACTGTCACCCCAGCATCCCTTCTCCTCCTATCCTTTATAAGGAGATAGGTTTGGGGAAGTGGGGAATTGACTTTGTGGAAAACACAGTATTTAAGATACGATGTACTTCCATTCCTAAACTACAGGTTAGAGTAGTGGGCATTTTTAGCCACTCAAATTCTCCCCTTGCAAGGCAAATGTGTAGTTCCCAGGACAATCATTGTAGAGATTTGGGCATACCTAAAATAAGGCATGGGTGACATTCTACATTGCAGTGGAATGTCTACTTCAGCAGAAGACATTAATTTACCTTGTACCTCTCTGAGCAGGTGAGAAGTAGGGAGAGAGATGGTAGTACTGACAGAGTGGGTGGTAGGCACCTACCTTCTTGACTTTTCTTTCCTAAGCTGTAAAATGAGAATGATGCTGCTCTTCTATTTACCTCACAAAAATACTGTGACAATCAACCAGTACAGTCAATCTAAAGTGCTTGGTAGACTGTAGATCTTTACATAAAATGCTATTAAAATTGGATCCCAAATGAAGCAGGTTTAATTTCCTGATAAAATCGTCTTAATATCATCTAAATGTTGGGTAATCATTAATTGACAAATAGTTGATGAACTAGCCTGTGCTGGCCATTTTGAGAAAGATGAAATATCATTTCTACCTCAAAGACTCCACAATCCAGTTGGGAAGGCAAGACTAACAGGAATGAATTAGTAATAAAACTATACAATAATAATAGAAAATATATAGATATTTTATATATAATAAATGTATACTTGTATACATTTACTTACTCATTTAAGTCTTACAATAATCCTGAGGGAGGTTCTATTATTTTATTCATATTATAGATAAGGAAATTCAGGTGCAGAGAGGGTAAAAACCTGCCAAAGGCAATATAACAGTAACAGAATCAGGATTCAAATTTGGTCAGTCTGGCTCTGGAGAATGTGCACTTAACCACGTCACTACCCTGCCTCTCTTGTAAGATTCCATGTATGGAACCAAAGGTGCATACTATGAGAACTCAGGGAAAGAGTGAAACACAACATGGGCAGGAGTAGTTAGTAATATATTGGTGGAGTAAGTGGCACTTGAGTAAGGAAAACCAAGTAGGGTTTGGAAAAAAAGAAAAGAGAAGGAAGACTGTTGTAGAAGTGGGTTACTATAAAAGCTCTGGAGGAGCGCAGAAAAATTTGATAAATAGTTACTGAATACCTACCTATTAGGTACCACTCACGGTGCTTGGGATATTTCAATTAACAAAACAAAGATACTTGTCCTTATAAAAGTTAAAGTCAATGGGTGTAAAAATGACAATGGAGAGACTAGTCTCACTGAATTGACCATCCATCCTGAGAATCAGAGAAAATAGTATTGAATAGGTAGACAAGAGCCAGATTATGAGATCTCTGAAAGACAGAGAAGTCTGAGGATATAGATCAAACTTACAGATATGTACTGTAGGATTTTTCGAGGAATGTGTCACATAGTAATAACAGTATCTTAGGAATATTAATTTGGCTGTTTTTCCAAGAATGAAATAGAAATGGGAAAAATTAAAGGGAGAAAGACTTGCTAGAAAGTGTATTTTATTAATATCTAGATTAAGTGATGGCATTGGTAATCGAGAGCTTTGCTCAATTCTTTATCTCCTTTTTTTTTTCAGTTTTTCCTTTACTGTTATTTTTCCTTTTCTGTTATTTTTCCTTGGTCTATAAATACATGCAATTCCATCCATCTACAGTAAACAGAAGGTAAATTAAAACAATAAATAATAAAACTACTCTTCAAGGAGTGAATCACTCCCAAGCTACTACCTCTCTACCTCCTTCTCATCTCTATTTTCTCCTTACCATGTCTCCTGAACTCACTGCAACTTGGTTTCTGTCATGATACAGGAGGAGTAGTTCATTTGGCCAGAAAAGAAGTAGAAAACTGGGGAACGCTTCTTTGAAAAGGTAATATTTCAGTGGAGATTGAAAGGATGAATAGGAGTTTGCCATATAAATAACTGGGGGTTTTCAAGTATAGTATTCTGTGTGAAATTGGGAAGGTACTTCGATTCTATTTCTAAGGCACTGGTTCTACCTTTAGGAGGTATGCTGAAGAAATCCTCTCATTTAAAGTCTTTTTATTCTCCCCCTCCCCCACCAACTTAACCTGGTATGAATGATGCAGAAAGTTCAGTCAGCATCCTATTTTAATTTGAATCCTAATTTCCTGAAGCTTAGTTCACAAATAGCCAATCAAAGTTTCTCAGGTTTATAGCCCCTACTCTATAAATCACTGCCACTGGTCTCTTTCAATATACCATGAGCTCCTGTTTTCATACCTCCATTGCCCAGCAGAGAGCCTGGAACTCAGTAGCTATTCAGTAAAATTGGTTGGATTAATGAAACGATAAAGAAAGAAAGATAGACGTATGAGAGGCTGTATAGGAAAATACAGAAAGAGAAAATATACAGGAGTTAAAGGTCAAGGATGAGTGAATAATGGCTCTTAAGTTTTGAACATGGTTGATTAGAATAAAAGATATTAACAGTGACAGATGGCAGATAAAGGGAAGATATGTTTAAATCTAGATATGTGAAACTGAGATGGTACAGGGTCTCAAGTTCACTTGTCACTGTCAAAGATGTGGTTAGAGATAAAAAGTGGCATCTGGAAGAAGTCATGGTTAGAATATCATATTCTTGGAATGATCAGCATAGAAATTGCAGTTTAGGTTATGAGGGAGGATAAACAATTTAAAGAAAAAAGAAAAAAATTGACAAATATCCCAATTTTGGCAGGCAATCTATATAATGCTGAGAAAAATCTTAAATTGTATAATATTAATAAGACTTGTAAAAACATAAAGTTGAGATTTTTAGGGTAATATTAATCAATTCTCATTTTTCCAAATGTTTACAATAAAGAGACTCTAATTTCATAGTGCTAGGTATTTCAAGCTCATGCAAGAGGGGGTACAGGCCTTGTAAATGGCACAGACTATCACTCTCAAAGGAATTTTAACAAGGAAAGTTACCTTCAAAAACTATCAATCTACAAATATCATTTTGATCCATATATTTAAAACAATAAATTGTTTCAGTGACATTTTCAAGTTTTCATTTCTCCCTCTTAGTTTTAAATAGGAAGAGGTTTCTATTCATAAAATTTAGAAATACAGCATCTGATGTGGAGTTTGAAATAACTATCATACTCTGAAAGCTGCATAGTATAGCTCTCACACTAGAGAGAATCTCCTCCCCTCAAACAGAAGAGAGACAACATACATGAATATGACATATAAAGAAAAGTAGAGACAGATTTTTTTTTTCAGTGATTAGAGACTTTATGCTAAAACGTTCACAGATGTACTCTGGAAAAATTGTGTACAAGCTAAGCTTCTGTAAAGAGAGTAATTTTTTCTTTGCTATACGGTATCATTCTGGAGACATTTTATCTCTCTGGGCCTCAGTTTTCTCAAATGATGGGCAGGAGTAGACAGTATTTGTACAGTCATGTGTTGCTTAACAAAGGGAATATGTTCTAAGAAACGTGTCATTAGGCAAGTGTGTTGTACAAACATCATAGGGTGTATTTACACAAACAAAGATGGCATATATATTTATTACATGTATTTTTTAATATGGAAAACCAAATGTCGCAGAACCATTACTGAATATCAATTATTTCCTCTAGTTGATCTGTAATGCCAGTATCAAGTGCTATATATCAGGTTTCTGTATATGCTCTATCATAATCTCATGGGACCACGGTCATGTATGTAATCTGTTGTTGACTGAAATGTTGTTATGTGCTGCATGACTGTATTTTCTATTAAGTATATAATTCTATTACCTTATTTTTTAAATTTATATTCAACTGGCAAAAGGTCCCAAAACTCTTGCTTACTTTCTGAGACAAAAGTTAAAAACCAATACATAATACTTAATGACTCCACTGGAGTTTCTATTTAAGGAGATTCAGAAGTGATTCTAATTATGAGACTCAGTTAAGTGTTGTTCATGAACATGGCATGCTTATATAATCTTAGATCAATAAGAACTTGTTTATTTGAAAAGACAAATAATTGGGAAATATTTCATACAGTTTAAGTGGAAGAGGTTACAGTAAGTGAAGAACTCTAGTGTCACTGACTTATAAGGCAAAAACAGGGTCAAAGTGGCAATGTAGGGTGGTGTTGGTGCTGGTGTTGCTTTGCTACTAGGATATACGTTTCTATTAACATCCAGAAATAATTATTTAAAATAAAACCAGAACCAGGTAAGTTTCCTACACTCAGGTGAACAATATGAAAAAGTTAATGAGAGCAGCCTTACTTAGCTGGATAACTTCTAAAGGTAGAACTTTTGATAATTTTCTTCTGAAATGTGATAGAGATGCTATTCACACAGCACCGTTATGGTCAAGTTTCAATGGCAATACTGATCTGGAGTTTCAGTGAGTAGAGTCAGCTGGTGACAAGAGGTCACAGTAATTTAGTTAGTAGAACTGATGTTTTCATCTCAAACTCTAATTTTCCAAGGTACAATCTTTACTTGAATTGGGCTGCTGACTATATTACCCTTCACTCTCACCCTTATCCTCTTCCTTGTATACCAAAGTGATTAGTGCTAGCATTTTTGCTCTGGTCCTCCTGGTCACTTGGAATATTCTCCTTGCCCCCACATCACTCTCCTCACTAGATAACCAAAGGATGTCAACTAAATGATCAAAATACTCTCTGGCCAGACACTTATTCCCTGAGGAAGAAAGTCTGGAGATCTGCCTCTCTTCATTCTCACTGCTGTGCCAAATACGAGGTAAATAAGGTCTCTAAAGTACTTGTGATATTAACTGTTATTGCCATGATTGATTTCTGGGAAATATTCAGCTAATATCATGCATCAGCCAACCATTTACATTTGAATGCAATTAAGATGTCCCAAATAAAGGAAAATTCAAAAGTTTCAGCAATAAACACAAAAGACTGTTTAACATTTTAAACGAGAAGGAAGAGTATTCAGCTGTCTCTAATCTTTAATCATTTATTTTAACACACCACAAATCATCCCAGATGATTCTTACAAGAATATAGCTACAGAAGCATCAATGTCTACAATGTGTTTAGCTGTGAATACTGCAAACTTCTTTTAAATAGGAGAAAAAATTCTGATTTTTATGAGATCAGAAAGATTATGTACATGCCACAGCCAACCTTAAAACCAGAGATCATAGAGATGTACTTTGAGTTTATAATAGTATGACATATATTATGGAATATGAACTCATAAATTTGAATGGTTCCTTTCTATAACATTAAATTGGTTGGTACACATTTTTTCATATTTTCTTATTGAAAATAAAAGCATCTCAGGGGTAAGCTAATTATTCATTTAAGCTCTGAATAAAGTTCTACATTCTGAAACACAAATTGGGCATGAACAAGTACAGGATTTCTACAAGAAAATATAACAAATTATTTTATGTACAAAAAGCCTGTTAAATATAATAGCAGTTATAATGAATTAAAATTATCAGCTATATAATAGATGAATTGTAATAGATGTATATAATAGATGAATTGTAATAGATGAATTACAATAATATTTATTGTAGATATATTCAATTTTACAGTTGTTAAATTAAAAAAGGTCTTCATATCTTCCTGTTGGTTTACTTTAATATGCAATAAAAGGTAATCTAAGACAAGAAAAAGTATTTGATAAATGGAGTTATGGGCAATATTTCTTGTGGTGAAGTAAATCTTTAAAATACTATAGTGTCTATAAAATGTACAGATACATTTCAACACATATATTTTATTTAAAAAAAGTTTAAGTTCTTTTGCATTTCTGGCCACATTGCCAGAGATATTTGAATATGTTTACAGGCATTTTTCATATAAATAAAATAAAATAGCTATTCTATTGCAAAACCAGATGATAAATTTATTGGTTAAAACACATGAGGCTACTTTAATTGAAATGGTAATAATGCTACAAATAAAAAAAACTACATATAATCAAGAATTAACCAACAAATGACAAATGGGAACATAAAGCCACAAGTTGGTACTAGCCTCTCAAGAAAGAAAATTTAAGAGTACTTATTATTGTGTATCACTAGAAACAACAATCACCTTTCCAAACAATCCAGGTACAAATAATGTCTTAGTTTTAAATTTAACTGATATTTATTCTTTAACTTTGGCTGAAAAATTTTCAGTAAGGTTTCATTGTTTTTCAAGTCTAGTTAAATTTTTTTTTTTCTAATTCCCTCTCAAATCACAGGATTGCTCATTCTATGAATTTCTGTAATATCTCCACCCAGTGGTGATCAGAGACTTTAAATATATCCTTGACTTAAACCGAAAGTTTGGTAGTTTCTGATAGGATCAAGGCCCTCCACATAAATAGAAATTAGGACAGAGCCTAGATTTAAAGCTGGCTCTAAAATCAAAACAGTCTAAAATGGCAAAGCTCAGTAATCCATAGTCATGGCTTATATTTAGTTCCTATTGAATACCAGACAGTGTGTTGATAAGATATACGATAAAACTCTTAAGAAATCAGAATGCATGATACTTTTATGACATAATAAAATTTATCTCTCAAGCAAAAAGACAGCAAAACAATAGAAACACTGCCATTTAATGTAAGTGTAAGATAAAGATGTCCACCATTACCATTGTTATTTAATATTGTTCTAGAGAAAAAGGTGAAGCAATTAAATAATAGAAAGATATAAGATGTATAAAATTGAAAAAGGTAAAATTATAATTTGTAGATGATAAATAGAAAATTTGAATCAAATGAAAAATAATTACAAAATATGAGAGAACAGTAATATGGCTGATAAAAAGTAATAATGGTAATAGTGAAAACTTGCAGAGTATTTATATATACCAGCAGTATATATAAATATTCTCCATATATTAACTCAATCCTCCCAATAATCCTCTGAAGTATATAATATTATTATCACCATTTTATGAACAAGGAAACAGGCACAGAAAAGTCAAGAGAATTGTTCGAGGTTACACAGCTGGTGTGGCAGTGCTGTGATTCAAAAGTTTAAGAGTCTATGTCCTTAATCGCTGTATCAAACTGTTGGTGAAATCAACAATCTTTCTATGTATCAAAAACAATCAAATAAAATGTAATGAAATAAGATATCCCAATAATAACAACAAAAGGCTAAACTATCTAGTAATAACCCTGAAAAGAATTATCTAGAAAACCTTAAAATTCCACAGAGGATCCTAAAAAGGACCTTAAATGGAAAGACATACCCTGTTTTTGGAAAAAATAATCATGCCATAGGTTAATTTTCTTCATTTAGCTATAAGTTTAATTCAATCACAATACTAAAATAATTTTTCCCAAGGGATAAAGAAAAAAGAAAGCTAATTCTACAATTTATGTAGAAACACAGCACCAAACACATGGTATAATTATAATCTTAACTCTTGGTACTAGAAAAGTAATAAACTAAGAAATATCATTTTAACTGAAAAAAGGACAAAGAAATAGCAAAATACATGTGGGAATCTAGTTTATCATAAAACCATATTTAGAATCAATGGGTTATCCAAGAAAATAAAGATTATTTTTATTAACTAATTCAAATATCCATTTGATAAGTATAAAAGTTTAAAATTTGTTAATTAAGTCAAATCTGTCAGGACTATTTAGCTTCACTTTGCTAAGTGTTCTAGTTAATTTCTGTAGGATATCTAAACAATAATCTATAATTCAGATAGATGTATTTTGGAAAAACTTCAGTTTAGCAGGGTTTTTAAGTTGCTCATTTTTGGTTTGGAGAACAAAGGATGAAACAACATTTAGCAGTAATTCTCTAACAGATGTGACAATGCTGCAGATAAAAGCTTCTTTTTCCTTTTTCATTATGTACCTTGCTTTATTAAATTCTGTGTTAGCACCTGTACAAAGCAGGTTAACAAACTGAATTTTTAGCAGTAAGTTTATATGTAATTTTTGAATCTCATATAACATGGCCTATTTATTTTGCACATTTTATAGGAAATCCTGAGAGAAGGGCTGGAATAAACAGGGCATTTATATACTAGGATTTAAAAAACCAGTAGACTCACTGAATCCTTTATATAACAACTGTGTCTGTTGTTGCTAGCCTTTCCGTAGAATTGTGCCAAAATCCATTTCTCTTTAAATGCCAAGGATGTCAGAGATACATGAAATGACATCCTTGAACTTTGAGGCTGCATAAGGAAGATCTCAGTGCAAGACCCCAGATCTTCATTAGCAAGTTAGAATTACCCTATCTGTGCCCATCACTCTTCATGAAGAAAATATATTCTATAGACTTTCTGGTGGAAAAACATCACTACAGGAGCTGTCTCAAATCAATACTGAGTTAAGTCAGGCTGCAAAGAAATAAAAACTGTCACTAGCATAACCTTCCTAGCAACTGCAATGTGAATATGTTAATACTGTGTCAAAGCATAGCCCTGATGTCTGTAGGAAGTGTGCCTTTGTTTCAAATCAGTTAAGCTACTAGCTTGGGACAATCCTAAGTGAAATACTATATCCTATATCATGACAATGTTATTTTTACCAACGATAACAATAATTCATATTTATTTTCTTCTTTTGTGTTTCTCATGAAGAAATCCATCCCAACATTCTTCTACCCCAAATTTCTAAATATCTCTTTCTTTTCTTCCCCACAACCCACCAAAAAACCCCAAATCTTCCTCAATACAATATATTCTAGAAATATTCTAGTGCAACTCTTATCTGGCTCTGGGTGTTTTTCCTGCCCCTTTTTCACTTGTTGTGCTTACAGGGCACTGCTCAATTCAGAAGACACTTGTGCATACTTCAATTTCTACATTGAGAAAAGGGGCATTTACTCATTTGATGATTTAGGATGAGAAAACCCAGAGATTTCTATAACTTAGAGGAAGAAAACATTTTTACTATACAAGTACAAATTATGATTTCCCGAAGATAATGTCACAAAAAAGGAAAATAGTAAATGTCTTTAAATATAGTGGCAAATTACCATGTAAATTTTCTATTTTCTAAGCTTCAGACTGCTGCAGTGAAAAAAAATTTGATTTTTAAAATCAGAAATATTTAGGTTGGTGCAAGAGGGACTGCAGTCTTTGTCATTAAAAGTAAAGGCAGGCCGGGTGCCATGGCTCACCCCTGTAATCCCAGCACTTTGGGAGGCCAAGTCGGGCGGACCACCTGAGGTCAGGAGTTCATGACCAGCTTGACCAACATGGTGAAAGCTCGTCTCTACTAAAAATACAAAATTAGCCGGGCGTGGTGGTGCACACCTGCAATCCCAGCTATTCGGGAGGCTGAGGCAGGAGAATCGCTTGAACCCAGGAGGCAGAGGTTGCAGTGAGCCGAGACTGTGCCATTGCACTTCATCCCGGGCAACAAGAGCGAAACTCCGTCTAAAAAAAAAAAAAAGTAAAGGCAAAACCCGCAATTACTCTTGCACCAACCTAACATATGAAGAATCACTGAGTAAAAGAAATGGTAACCATGCATCGCTAATTAACAGTTTCTGGACCAGGAAATAGAGATTTATCCTTAAGTTACTGTGTTACACTTACTTATTTATACTCTGCCTCTTTCCATAAAGGATTTCAGACAACTATTGACTTAGTATACCCTTCCAAACAATCTAATACATTTTTAAAAAATCCTGCCTTTACTTTCTGGTGTTTGAATTAAATTATGTCCCAAATTTGGAACTGATATACTGTGGGAAAGGAAATTGATATAAAATGATAAAAATCTTGTTAACTGTAAATTGAAGAGCTCTGTTTCGAATAAAAGTTGAGTAAGTTGAGTCTGGAAAATAAACAGCACAGTTGTAGGGGGCATGGCAGTGGCATTGCTCAACTTATTCTCCTTTGTCTGAATTGAGGATATGTTCCCAGACACCTCTCCTCATGTACCCTCAATTACCAAGGTAATTGGAAAAGATGCAGTCCATGCTACTATGAAATGGGGTCTCTGAAGACCTCTCTGTAATTGCAAAGCCCTTCACAAGCTGAAGTGTTGAAAAGTGCCTGGCACATGGTAGGTGTACAACAAATGCTGAATGAATAAAACTTAAGTCAAAATTCTTTTAAAATTATGAGAGGGACAAAAGGAAAAGTAAGTCTGTTCTTTTTAAAAAAATGATTATCTTTCTTTTGGCTTTTCCTTAATCTCAAGCAATATTTTCTCTTGCTTCTTTACATTTCTCCTCTAACTTGTTCATATTTTTTTGGGCTGGGCATGGTGGCTCACGCCTGTAATCCCAGCACTTTGGGAGACCGAGACAGGTGGATCATCTGAGGTTGGGAGTTCGAGACCAGCCTGACCATCATGGAGAAACCCCGTCTCTACTAAAAATACAAAATTAGCCAGGCATGGTGGTGTACGCCCATAATCCCAGCTACTCAGGTGGCTGAGGCAGGAAAATCGCTTGAACTGGGAGGCGGAGGTTGCAGGGAGCTGAGATCGCTACTGCACTCCAGCCTGGGCAACAAGAGTGAAACTCCGTGTCAAAAAAAAAAAAAAAAGGCTGGGTGCGGTGGCTTACGCCTGTAATCCCAGCACTTTGGGAGGCCTAGGGGGGCAGATCAGGAAATCAAGAGATTGAGACCATCCTGGCCAACATGGTGAAACCTCGTCTCTACTAAAAAGACAAAAATTAGCTGGGAGTGGTGGCGTGAGCCTGTAGTCCCAGCTACTTGTGAGGCTGAGGCAGGAGAATTGCTTGAACCCAGGAGGTGGAGGTTGCAGTGAGCCGAGATCACACCACTGCACTCCAGCCTGGTGAGACAGTGAGACTCCATCTCAGAAACAGCAACAACAACACAAAACAAAACAAAAAAAACTTGTTCATATTTTTAAGTTTTCAGGAGAAAGAACATTTCAATTTGTGGTGCTTTCCATGGCATATAACAACTGTGTTTATACTCATGCTCACACATATTCACATATTAACACCATGTAATTACAACAAGCATACCTTGGAGATATGGAGGGTTCAGTCCTAAACCACGACAAAAAAGTGAATATTGCAGTAAAATTAGGGACTTAATTTTTTTGATTTCCCAGTACATATAGAAGTTGTTTATACTATAATCTATTAGATGTGTGAAAACATGATCTAGAAGAAGATAATGTATGTCTTCTCTTGAGAAGTGTCTGTTCATGTCCTTTGCCCACTTTTTTAATGGGGTTGTTTTTCTCTTGTAAATTTGTTTAAGTTCCTTATAGACATGAACAGGTATTTTTCAAAACAAGACACATATGTAGCCAATAAGCATATGAAGAAAATCTTAATATCACTGATCATTAGAGAAATGCAAATCAAAACCACAATGAGATACCATCTCACACCAGTCAGAATGGCGATTACTAAAAAGTCAAAAAAACAGATGC
Organism: Pan troglodytes; assembly: GCF_028858775.2. Classification (NCBI taxonomy): domain Eukaryota; kingdom Metazoa; phylum Chordata; class Mammalia; order Primates; family Hominidae; genus Pan; species Pan troglodytes. Next base: position 107,604,615 of record NC_072401.2, read on the forward strand.
TGGCAAGGTTGCAGAGAAAAGGGAACACTTACACACTGTTTGTGGGAGTAAAAATGAGTCCAACCATTGTGGAAAGCAGTAGGGTGATTCCTCAAAGAGCTAAAAGCAGAGCTCCCATTCAACCCAGCCATCCCATTACTGAGTATATACCCAGAAGAATATAAATCATTCTACCATAAAGACACATGCATGCAAATGTTCACTGCAGCACTGTTCATAATAGCAAAGACCTAGAATCAGCCTAAGTGCCCATCAATGACAGACTGGATAAAGAAAATGTGGTACATATACATATACATATACATATACATGTAATACATATACATATACATGTAATATATATACATATACATGGAATACTATGCAGCCACAAAAAAGAATGAGATCATGTCTTTTATGGGAACATGGATGGAGCTGAAGGCTATTATCCTCAGCAAACTAATGCAGAAACAGAAAATCAAATACTGCATGTTCTCTTATAAGTGGGAGCTAAATGATAAGAACATATGAACACAAAGAAGGAAACAGACACTGGGGTCTACTTGAGGAGGGAGAGTGGAAAGAGAGAGAAGAACAAAAAAGGTAACTATTGGGTACTGAGCTCAATACCTGGGTGATGTAATAATATGTATAAACCCCTGTGACATGTGTTTATCTATGTAACAAATCTTCACATGTATCCCCAAACCTAAAATAACAGTTAAAAAATACTTTATTGCTAAAATATGCTAACGGTCATCTAAGCCCCCAGCAAGTCATAATCTTTTTGCTGGTGGAGGGTCTTGCCTCAATGTTGAGGACTTTTAACTAATCAAAGTAATGGTTGCTGAAGGCTGAGGTGGCTGTGGCTACGGCAGCTTCTTAAAATAAGACAACAGTGAAGTTTGCTGCATCAATGGACTCTTCCTTTCACAAAAGATTTCTCTGTAGCATGCAATGCCATTTGATAGCATTTCACCCACAAAAGAACTTCTCTCCATATTCACTCCTCTCAAACCTTGCTGTTGCTTTATCAAATAAGTTTACATAATATTCTAAATGCATTGTTATCATTCCAACAATGTTCACAGCATCTGTACCAGGATTTGATTCCATTCTAAGAAACTTTTTTTGCTCATTCTTAAGAAGCAACTCCTCATCCATTCAAGTTTTACCATGACATTACAGCTACTCAGTCACATCTCACATTCCAGTTCTAATTCTAGTTCTCTATTTCTACCACATCTGCAATCACTACCTCAGTGAAGTCTTGAACTCCTCAAAGTTATCAATGAGGGTTGGAATCAACTTCTTACAAACACCTTTTCATATTGATATTGTGATCTCCTTCCATGAATCACAACTGTTCTGAAAGGCATCTAGAATGGTGGATCCTTTCCAGAGGATTTCAATTTACTTTGCCCAGACTGATCAGAGAAGTCACTATCTATGGCAGCTATGGCCTTACAAAATGTATTTCTTAAAAAGTAAGACTTGAAAGTTGAAATGATTGCTTCATCCATGCACTGGAGAATGGATATTATTGTTGTGGGAAGTCAGGGACCCCAAACAGAGGGACCGGCTGAAGCCATGGCAGAAGAACGTGGATTGTGAAGATTTCATGGACATTTATTAGTTCCCCAAATTAATACTTTCAAAATTTCTTATGCCTGTCTTTACTGCAATCTCTAAACATAAATTGTGAAGATTTCATGGACACTTATCACTTCCCCAATCAGTACCCTTGTGATTTCCTATGCCTGTCTTTACTTTAATCTCTTAATCCTGTCATCTCGTAAGCCGAGGAGGATGTATGTCCCCTCAGGACCCTGTGATAATTGCGTTAACTGCATAAATTGTAGAGCATGTGTGATTAAACAATATGAAATCTGGGCACCTTGAAAAAAGAACAGGATAACAGCAATGTTTAGGAAACAAGAGAGATAACCTTAAACTCTGACCACCAGTGAGCCAGGCAGAACAGAGTCATATTTCTCTTCTTTCAAAAGCAAATGGGAGAAATATTGCTGAATTCTTTTTCTCAGCAAGGAACATCCCTGGGAAAGAGAACACGCGCCTGGGGTTGGGCCTCTGAACTGGCCCCCCTGGGCGTGGCCATCTTCTATGGTCGAGGCTGTAGGGGTGAAATATACCCCAGTCTCCCATAGCGCTCCCAGGCATATTAGCAAGAGGAAATTCCCACCTAATAAATTTTGGTCAGACCAGTTGCTCTCAAAACCTGTCTCCTGATAAGATGTTATCAATGACAATGGTGCCCGAAACTTCATTAGCAATTTTAATTTCACCCCAGTCCTGCGGTCCTGTGATCTCACCCTGCCTCCATTTGCCTTGTGATATTCTATTACCTTGTGGAGTATGTGATCTCTGTGACCCACACCTATTTGCACACTCCCTCCCCTTTTGAAAGTCCCTAATAAAAACTTGCTGGTTTTGCGGCTTGTGGGGCATCACGGAACCTACTGACATGTGATGTCTCCCCTGGATGCCCAGCTTTAAAATTTCTCTCTTTTGTACTCTGTCCCTTTATTTCTCAAACCAGCTGACGCTTAGGGAAAATAGAAAAGAACCTACATGACTATCAGGGCAGGTTCCCCAATATATTATGTTATCATTCATGAAGACAATATTTATTTTCCTGTACATATCCATCAGAGCTCTTGGGTGATGAGGTGCACTGTTATAATGAGCAGTAATATTTTGAAAGAAATCTTTTTCCCTGAGCAGTAGGTCTAAATAGTGAGCTTAAAATATGTAGTAAACCACACTGTAAACAGGTGTGCTGTCATCCAGACTTGGTTGTTCCATTTATAGAACACAGGCAGAGTAGATTTAGTATAATTCTTAAGAGCCCTAGGATTTTGGAATGGTCAATGAGTATTAGCTTCAACTGAAAGTCACCATCTATATCAGCCCCTAACAGGAGAGTCAGCCTATCTTTTGAAGCTTTGAAGCCTTGAAGCCAGGCATTGATCTCTTCTCTCTAGCTATGAAAGCCCTAGATGGTATCTTCTTCCAACTGAAGGCTGCTTCGTCTACATTGAAAATCTGCTGTATAGTTGCTAGATTTTGGGATTACTTCCTTCAGCTTCTCCACCAGTACTTGCTGCTTCACCCTGTACTTTTACGTTTTGAAGACAGTTCTTTTCTTAAATCTTATGAACCAACCTCTGCTAGCTTCCAACTTTTCTTCTGTACCTTCCTGATCTCTCATGGCCTTACAGAACCAAAGAGAGTTAGGGCTTTGCTCTGGATTAGGCTTTGGCTTAAGGGAATGTTGTGGTGACTCAATCTTCTATCCAGACCACTAAAACTTTCTCCATATCAGCAGGAAGTCTGCTTTGCTTTCTTATCATCTGTTGTTCACTCGAGTAGCATTTTTAATTTCCTTTAAGAATTTTTCCTTTGCATCACAATTTGCCTAACTGGTAGAAGAAGTCTAGCTTTTGGGCTATCTTGGCTTTTGACATGCCTTCCTCACTAAGCTTAATCATTTCTAGCTTTTGATTTAAAGTAAGAGATGTGTGATTCTTCCTTTCACTTGAACACTTAGAGTCCATTATAGGGCTACTAATTGATCTAATTTCAATATCTTTGTTTCTCAAGGAATAGGGAGACCCATGAAGAGGGAGAAAAATGGAGGAATGGCTGGTTGGGGAAGCAGTGAGAACGCACATATTTATCACTTAAGTTTGCCATTTTAAATGGGCTCCTTTGTGGTGCACCAAAACAAGTACAATAGCAACATCAAAGACCACTGATCACAGACCACCGTAACAGATATAATAATAATGAAAAAGTTTGAAATATTGCAAGAATTACCAAAGTATGACACAAAGACACAAAGTGGGCACATATTGTTAGAAAAATGGCTCCATTAGACTTGCATGATACAAGGGTACTACAAACTTTTAATTTGTATAAAACAGCAATAACAGTGAAAGTGCAGTGATGAGAAGCAAAACAAACTCAAGTGTGCCTTTACTGCATATCTTCTAAGTTGAAGTAATGGGTTTACCTTTTACTGATTTCAAGAAAGAAAACATAAAGCAGGGAATGTAACTTTTTTGAGTCCTGGATAGATTTCTCACTCTAATTTATTTCCACATGAATGACTTTAGAAATTCTGTTGTTGCTGTTTAGAAACTGCTTTCACAAAATGGAGTAAGAAGAGTGGGGGAGTCAGGGAGACAGAATTAAAAGAGAGTTGCCCTTTGGCAGTAAAAATAAAAAGAGAGGCTTAGAGAGTGAGTAGGCTGAGATTGTTGAATAGTGAAAAGGGCTGTTGCTTTTGTTCATGAAGAAAAAGTTAACTTGCGGCAAAAGGTTAGAATAATAACAATAAAACAAGTAGACTAGTATAAAAATACACACAAAAGCACAAAAATAACACTATGATCACAAATATGAATGCCTTATTGAGATATTTTCCCCCATATGAATAATCATTTGTTTAGTTACAAAGATATGAGTTGTGAGAACCCTGTATGCACATGTTGTTAAGCAATACATAGGGACTTTAGTAAAAACATAAGTTACAGGAGATACCCCTCAATCACTGATTTAGTAGATATGATGTGTGCATCGAGTCCTAAAAATGCACTTTCAATAACTATTATAGAAGATTTTTGAGGACCATTTTTCAGATACATTGCTTTACAGAAAATAGAGTAAAACATTAGCTGGAATGAACTTTCTGTTAATTCATTAAAAAAATTATTCAATACCAACTATATGCTAGGGGCTAAGATAAGCACTGGGGGTACAGGGGTGAACAAGATCCAATCTCTCCCCTGTGCCTGGATGTGGAATAAATGATAAAAGAAACACAAAAATAAGTATGTAATTATAATCCATGCCATGAAGACAAAGTAGAAAGAGCTAGCATAGTTGATGAATAAGGAACTGTGACTAAATTAACTGAATGCTTTGTTGAAATGAGAGTTAACACTAGTATAACCTTTTTTGTAGTAACTACATCAAATAAATACAAATATATTGAGAACATACTATTTCTCAGAGCTTTGAATTAAGCTCTGAGGGTCCAATGATAAGAACAGTCCTTTCCTTAATGCACCCATAAGTTACCAGTGAAGAAAGAAAGGTAGGTTTTTATGTATGTATGTTTGCTTTTCAAAACTTTTATTTTTTATTTTTCATTTTTAAATTTTTGTGAGTCCATAGTACGTAAATATATTTATGCATTACATAAGATATTTTGATATAGGCATGCAATGCATAATAATAATTCCATCCAGGTTAATGGGAGTCCATCATCTCAAGCATTTATCCTTTGTGTTACAAAAAATCTAATTATACACTTCTAGTTATTTTAAAATGTACAATTACGTTACTTTTGATTATAATCACTCGTGCACCAGCAAATACTAGGTCTTATTCATTCTTTTGAACTGTTTTTTTGTACCAATTAACCATTCCCAATTCTCCACACACACCCCACCCCCACTACCCTTCCCAGCCTCTGGTAACAATCCTTGTACTCTCTATATCCATGAGTTCAATTTATTTTAATTTTTATCACTCACAAATAAGTGAGAACACACAAAGTCTGTCTTTTTGTGCTTGACTTATTTTATTGAAAATAATGTCCTCCAGTTCCATCTGTGTTGTCGCAAATGACAGAATGTCATTCTTCTTTATGGTCTTTTGTGGTTGCATATAACAACCAATTCTAAACAATTTTAGAATTGTTTCTTCTATTTCTGTGAAGAATGCCATCAGCATTTTAATAGGGATTGCATTAAATGTGTAGATTGTTTTGCGTTGCATGGACATCTTAACAATATTAATTTTTTCAACCCATGAACATGGAATCTCTTTCCTTTTTTTGTATCCTCTTCAATTTCTTGTATTAATGTTTCATAGTTTTCACTGTAGAGATCTGTCACTTCTTTGGTTAATTCCTAAGTATTTTGTTTTATTTGTAGCTATTGTAAGTGGGATTACTTTCCTGGTTTCTTCTTCAGATTGTTTGTGGTTAGCATATAAAAATGCTTCTGATTTTTATATATGTTGCTTTTTACCCTGCAACTTTGCTGAATTTATCACTTCTAATACTGTTTTTTATGGAGTCTTTAGGTTTTTCCAAATAAAAGATCATGTCATCTTCAAACAAGGATAATTTGACTTCTTTCTTTCTAATCTAGATGCCCTTTATTTTTCTCTTTGTCTAATTGCTCTGGCTAGTACTTCCAGTAGTGTGATGAATAACAGTAGTTAAAGTGGGCCATGCTTGTTACATTCTTGATCTTAGAGGAAAGGCTTTCAGTTTTTCCCCATTCAACATCATGCTCGTTATGGTCCGTCAAGTATGGTTTTTATTGTCCTGAGGCATGTTCCTTCTAAACCCAGTTTTGTGAGGGTTTTTTAATCATAAAAAGATGTTAAATTTTATCAAATGTGTTTCCAGTATCAATTGAAATGTTCATATGGTTTTTGTACCTTATTCTGTTGATATGACATAACACATTAATTGATTTGCATATATTGAACCATCGTTACATTCCAGGGATAAATCCCACTTGGTCATGATGAATGATCTTTTCAATGTGTTGTTAAATTTGGTTTGCTAAAATTTTTTTGAGAATTTTTGCATCAATATTCATCTGTAATATTGGCCTACAGTTTTCTTTTTTTGATTTGTGTTTATCTGGTTTTGGTATCAGGGTAATACGGGCCTCATAGAATAAGTTTGGAAATCTTCCCTCCTCTATTTTTCAGAATAGTCTGAATAGAATTGGTACACGTTCTCTTTAAATGTTTGATAGAATTAAGACGTGAGGCCATTGGGTCCTGTCATTTCTTTGCTGGTAGAATTTTTATTATGGCTTCACTCTCATTACTTGTTGTTGATCTATTCAGATTTTGGACTTCATCATGGTTCAATCTTGGTAGGTTGTATGTATCTAGGCATTTGTCCACCTCTTCTAGATTTTCCAATTTATTGGCATATAGTTGCTCGCAGCAGCTGCTAATCCTTTGAATTTCTGCAATAACAGTAGTAATGTCTCCTTTTAAATCTCTATTTATTTGGATCTTCTCGTTTTTTGGTTAGTCTGGCTAAACATTTGTTAATTTTGTTTAACTTTTCAAAAAGACCAACTCTTTGTTTCATTGATCTTCTGTACTGTTTTCTTCATTTCAAATTAATTTATTTTTGCTCTTTTCCTTATTCTTTTCTTCTAGTAATTTTGGGTTTGGTTTGCTCATTTTACTAATTCTTTAAGATGCATCATTAGGTTATTTATTTGATGTTTTTCTTCTTTTTTGATGTAGGCACTTATAGCTATTAACTTCCCTCAGTACTGTTTTTGCTGTACTTCATAGGTTTTATGTTGTGTCGCCATTATAATTCATTTCCAAATAATTTTCAATTTCCTTCTTGATTTCTTCATTGACCTACTAGTCATTGAAGAGCATGCTGTTTAATTTCCATGTGTTTGCATAAATTTCTCTTGTAATTGATTTCTAGTTTTATTCCATGTGGTCAGAGAACATGCTTGATATTATTTCGATTTTCTGAATGTTTTAAGATTTGCTTTGTCTTAAACATATGGTCTATCTCTGGATAGAGAACATATGGTCTATCTCAGAATAATCCATGTGATGAGGAAATTAATATGTATTCTGTGGCTGTTGAATGAAATGTTCTATAAATTTGGTCCATTTGGTCTATAATGCAGGTTAAGTTCAATGCTTCTTTGATGATTTTCTGTCTGGAAGATGTATCCAGTGCTGAAACAAGAGTGTTGAAGTCTCCAGGTTTTATTGTATGGGTTCCATCTCTCTCTTTAGTGCTAATAAGTTGGGTACTCCAGTACTGAATTCATATATGTTTACACTGCTTATATATCCTCTTGCTGAACTGACCCATTTACCATTATATAATGACTTTCTTCGTCTCTTCTTAGAGTTTTTTTTTTCTTGAATTCTATTTTGTCTGATGTAAATATAGCTACTCCAGCTCTTTTTTGGTTTCCATTGGCATGCAATATCTTTTTCCATCCCCTTATTTTTAGTCAACATGTGTCTTTATAGGTGAAGTGTGTTTCTTGTAGGTAACAAACAGATCATTAGGTCTTGCTTTTTTAATCCATTCAACCATTCTATATCTTTTCATTAAGGAGTTTATTCCATTTACTTTCAGTATTATTGATAAGAACTTACCCCTGCCATTTTGTTATTTGATTTCTGGTTGTTTTGAGATATTCTCTTCCTTCTTTCCTTCCTTCCTGTCTTCCTTTTAGTGAAGGGGATTTTCTATTGTGATATGATTTAATTTCTTTTTATTTTTTATGTATCTGTGGTGTGTTTTTTGATTTGACGTTACCATGAGGCTTTCAAATAATATATTATAATCCATTATTTTAAGCTGATAATATTAACACTGTTTGCATAGAACAAATGAACAAGCAAAAAGAAAATTAAAACTCTACACTTAGTTCCCCTACTTTTTAGCTTTTTGTTTTTCCTGTTTATATCTTAAAGTACTGTCAATGTCTTGAAATGTTGTTGTAGTTATTATTTGACACGATTTGGACATGTCTCTCCACCCAAATCTCATGTCAAATTGTAATTCTCAATATTGGACGTGGGGCCTGGTGAGAGGTGATTGGATCATGGGAGTCATTTCTCATGGCTTAACACCACCGTCCTTGGTGTTGTCGTCGCAATAGTGAGTTCTTGTGTAAAGTATGTAGCATATCCCCCCTCTCTCTTATTCCTGTTTCTGCCACGTAAGATGCCTGCTATCACTTTGCCTTCTGCCATGAGAAAAATTTCCTTGAGGCCTCCGCAAAGGCAGACAGATGCTGCCTTGCTTCCTGTACAGTGGAACTGTGAGCCAATTAAATTTCTTTTCTTTATAAATTACCCAGTCTCAGGTATTTTATTACAGTTATAGCAGTTTGAGAATGGGCAAATACATTATTTGTGATTGGGTCATCATTTTGTCTTCCTAGTTAGTATAAGAGTAGTTTACACACCAGAGTCACAGTGTGATAATATTCTGTGTTTTTCTGTGTACTATTACTAGTGAGTTTTTTTTTTTAACCCTCAGATAATCTTCTATTAGAAAGTCTTTTCTTTTTGTTTGAAGTACTGCCTTTAGCACTTGTAGGATAGGTCCGGTATTGATGAAATCCTTCACTTTTTGTTTGTCTGGGAAGTTTTATTTCTCATTCATGTTTAATGACATTTTTGGAGGATACATTATTCTAGGGCAAAATTTTTTTTTTTTTTCAGCACTTTAAATATGTCATGCCACTCTCTCATGACCTGTGAGGTTTCCACTGAAAAGTCTGCTGCCGGACATATAAGAGTTCCATTGTATGTTATTTGTTTCTTTTATCCTTTTAGGATCCTTTCTTTATCTTTGACCTTTCAGAGTTTAATTATTAAATGCCTTGAGGTAGTCTTCTTTGAATCAAATGTGCTAGATGTTCTATAACCTTCTTGTACTTGGATATTGATATCTTTCTCTACGTTTGGGAAGTTCTCTGTAATAATTATCACTCATTAACATCCTTTTTATTCAAAGGGGTAATAACTTTCTATCCCTATCTGTGTTTCTCTCTCCTCTTTAAGTCCAGTAACTCTTAGATTTGACCTTTTGAAGCTATTTCCTAGATCCTATAGGTATGCTTCATTGTTTTTTATTCTTTTTTCTTTTGTCTCCTCTGACTGTGTATTTTCAAACAGCCTGTCTTCAAGCTCACTAACTCCTTCTGCTTGATACATTCTATTAGAGGACTGTGATGCATTCTTCAGTATGCCAATTGCACTTTTTCAAGTATAGAATTCCTGCTTGTTTCTCTTCAATTATTTCAATCTCTTATGAAATTTATCTGGTAGAATTCTGAATTCCTTCTCTGTGTCATCTTGAATTTCTTTGAGTTTCCTAAAACAGCTAGTTTGAATTTCGAGTCTAAAAGGTCACATATCTCCGTTTCTCCAGGATTGGTCCCTGGTGGCTTATTTAGTTCATTTAGTGAGGTCATGCTTTCCTGGATGATCTTAATGCGTGTGGATGTTCATCTGTGTCTGGACATTGAAGAGTTAGGTATTTATTGTAGTCTTCACAGTCTGGGCTAATTTGAACCTGTATTTCCTGCAAGGCTTTTCAGGTACTCAGAAGACTTGAGTGTTGTGATCTAAGCTATATCTGTATTAATGGACACCTCAAACCCAGTAACACTATTGTTCTTGCAGACTTGTAGAGGTACTGCGTTCATGGTCTTGGATAAGATCCAGAATTCTCTGCAGAGACTGTTGTTCTTTCCCCTTACTTTCTCCTAAAAAAAAATAGAGCCTCTTTCTCTCTATTCTGAGCCACCTAGAGCTTGGGGTGGTGTGACACAAGCATCTTTGTGGCCACCACCACTGGTACCACACTGAATCAGACTGAAAGCCAGCATAGCACTGGGTCTCGCCCAAGGCTTGCTGTCATAACTACTACCCTGGCTACTGCCTGTGTTCACTCAAGGTCCTGGGACTGTACAATCATTAGGTGGTAAAGCCAGCCAGGGTTTTTCCTTCCCTTCAGGGCAGAAGTTCCTCCAGGCAGGTCCAGAGGTGCCATCTGCGAGCCAGGGACTTATGTCAAAAACCTTAGAAGTGTGCCTAGTGTTCTATTGTACTGTGGCTAAGCTGGCACTCAAATCATGAGACACAGTATTTCCCACTCTTCCCTCCGCTTTCCATAGGCAGAGGGGCCTCACCCTATGACCACCATCACAAACCCATGGAGAGTACTGCTGGGCCACTGCTGATGTTCTCTTAAGGCCCAGGAGCTCTTCATCGAGCTTGTGGTGAATGCTGCCTGGCCTGGGACTCACTCTTCAGTGTAGTTTCCCTTTGGCCCACAGCAGGTTCAGAAATGCTGTCCAAGAGCCAAGTCCTGGAAATGGGGGCCACGAGAGCCTGCTTGGTACTCTACTTCTCTGTGGCTGAGTTGGTACCTAAGGTGGAAGACAAAGCTCCCTTACTTTTCCCTCTAATTTTCTCAATCATAGTCTCTCCCCATAGCCATCATAGCTAGTAATGTGCTGAGTTTCACCTGAAGCCAGCAAGTCTCAGAGTGGCATACTACCTGGGTATTGCTACTGGTTATTCAGGGCCCAAGGGCACTTTATTCAGTAGTTGATGGGTCCTGCCAGGACTGAGTCCTTCCCTTCAAGGCAGCAGGTTCCCTTCTGGCCCAGGGTGTGTCTACAAATGTCTGGGAGCTAGGTCCTGGAAAGGGGGATTCATGACTGACTGGTATTCTATCCTACTGTGGATGAGCTGGTTTCCAAGATGTAAGACAGAGACCTCTTTATTCTTCTCCCTCCTCTCCTTAAGTGGAAAGAAGGTGTCTTTTTTGGAGCCCCATGCTGTGCAGCCTGGGTTTGGGGTAGGGGTGGTGCAAGTACTCTCTTAGCCACTCTGGCTGTGTCTCAACAGGTTACGTGCCTCCTTAGTCCACTCACTTTAATCTAAGTTAAGCACTAGGACTCCCCAAGAGTTGCAGTCCTTGTGGCCTACACTGCCTTTGAAGTTTATTTAGAGCCCCAGAACACTTTAGCCCAGGGTGATAAGGCTTGCCAGAACTGAAGTTTGGACCACTGGGATGGGCAATTCCCCTCTGGCTAGAGTTGGTTTAAATATCTTCTCTGAGGGTGGGCATTAGCTAAGTGCAGCCTGGTTTTGCATTCTGCTGTAACAGGGTATCACTGAGTTCAATGCAATGTCACAATTCCTGCTGGGGGGTGGGCAAGGGGTGGCATTGGTGATTCAAGACTGTTTCTACCCTCCTCAGTGCCTTTTTCAGCGACATGAAGTTAAAACCAGGTACTGTGGGTGCTCATCTAGTTTTTGGTTCTTATGAAGGTGCTTTGCTTGTGTAGACAGTTGTTAAATTGGTGTCTGTGCAGAAGACATGCTCGGTGAAGGCTTCAATTTGGCCATCTTACTTTGCCCCCTCCCTATCATTTCATTTAAGAATCTATGATACAGTTCTTGATCTTTAGGAATTTATGTTAAAAGAGAAAATGAAGGCAGACATAGAGGCCTTAAAGCAGAAGTATGTATAGGGTATACCTAAAACTGAACGAAATCTAATTTCTGTGCTACAGCATAGAAAAATTAGAGGGAACAATACTGACAGAAAATCTTGGTAAAGTTGTCAAGGGAAATATTACATTGGGACTTTTAGACCATGTTAGAAGTTTGAATTTTATTGTCAGTATAATAATAAGAGTCTTGGTAAACATTTTGATTAAAAAAGAGTATGGTAGCTGAAGTCTGAAAAATGGATTAAAGATAGATGAGAATGGATGCAGAGAGACCAGTCAGAAAATTGTACAACAGGCCGGGCGTGGTGGCTCATGCCCATAATCCCAGCACTTTGGGAGGTTGTGGATCACCTGAGGTCAGGAGTTCGAGACCAGCCTGGCCAACATGGTGAAACCCCGCTTCTACTAAAAATACAAAATTAGCCGGGTGTGGTAGCACATGCCTGTAATCATGGTGAACATGAGTAAAATATTGTCAGCAGAATTGGAGAGAAGTATACAGATTAATAAACAAAAGTTTTTGATTGACTAAATTTGGAAGGTAAGGCAGGAGTTAAAAATGAAGCTACTAACCTAAATGAAGTAGTTAAGTTCTTAGAAACACAAAGCTTACCAAGACTAAAATCATAAAGAGTTAAAAAATCGAACTAGATCTAGTACTAGCAGGGAAATTGAATCAGTAATAAAAAATCTCCTAAGAAAGAAAAGTCCTAGATCTGATGGCTTAACTGGTGAATTCTACCAAATATCTAAAGAACACAAATCCTTCTCAAACTTTTCTAAAAAGCTGAAGAGGGTAGAATACTTCCTAACTCATTGTGTAAGGCCAGCATTACCCTGATTCCAAAGCCATACAAAGACACTGCAAAAACGGAATACTAAAGACAAATGTCCCTTATGAATATTGAAACAACAATCTTCAACAAAATAGTAGCAAACTGAATTCAAAAGCATATTAAAATTATACAGCATGATCAATTGGGATTTATTCCTAGAATGCAAGGATGTTTCGCCACAGGAAAATCAATCCATATGATACATTACATTAACAGAATGGAGAGAAAAAAAAAAAAAACAACCACATGATCATCTAAATTGATACCAAAAAAAAGAACAAAATCAAACTGTTTCATGATAAAAACATTTAATAACTAGGAATAGAAGGAAACTTCCTCAACACAATAAAAGTCATATATGAAAAACCCACAGAAAACATGCTCAATGGTGAAAGGCTGAGAGCTTTTCCTCTGACATAATGAATAAACAAGGATGCCTGCTTTTGGGATGTGTTTTCAACATAGTACTGGAAGTCCTAGCTGGAGAAATTAGGCAAGAAAAAGAAAAGCCATCCATTGAAAAGTAAGAAATAAATAATCTGTTTGCAGATGATGTGATCTTATATCTAAAAAATACCCTAAACATTACACAAAACTCTGTTAGAACTAATAATGGAATTCAACAAAGCAGCAGGATACAGAAAAAAATAGACAAAAATCAGTTGTATTTCTATATACTAACAATGAACAATCAGAAAAGGAATTAATGAAGACAATTTGATTTACAATAGCATCAAAAGGAATAAAATACTTAGGAATTAACCAGGGAGGTGAAAGACTTGTGCAATGAAAACAACAAAAGAATGCCGAAAGAAATTTAGAAAGACATAAATAAATGAAAACACAAGCCACGTTTATGGATTGAAAGATATAATATTGTTAAGATATCAATATTACTCAAAGCCACCTACAGATTCAACACATTCTTATCAAAATATCAATGATGTTTTTAGCAGAAATAGAAAGACCTATCCCAAAATTCATATGGAATCTCAAGAGACCTAAAATAGACAAAATAATCTTGAAAAGAAACAACAAAGCCAGAAGACTCAGACTTCCTGATTTCAAAATTTATTTCAAAACTATTGTAATAAAACAGTATGATACTGGCATAAAGGCAGACAGACATATGGACCAACAGACTAGAGCTAGAAATAAAACCTCCTATATATGGTCAAATAAGTTCTGAGAAGGGTGGCTAAGACCATTCAGTGGGGTAAAGGACAGTCTTTTCAGCAGATGTTTCTGGAAAAACTGTATATCTCCATGCAAAAGAATGAAGCTGAACTCTCACCTAATAACATACAAAAATTAAATCAAAATAAATCAAAGACTTAAATGTATGGCCAAAAACTTTAAGACTCTTAGAAGAAAACATAGGGCAAAAGCTTCATGATACTGGAGTTGGCACTTGATTTCTAGGAGATGACACCAAAGCCCTAGGTGACAGAGAAAAAATAGTCAAATTGAACTCTGTGAAATAAAATATTTTGTGCATCAAAAGACACTCAACAGAGTAAAATGGCAACCTACAGAATGAAATAAAATATTTGCAAATCATATATTTAATGTGAGAATAATATTGAGAATATATAGAAAACTCCTAAAACTCAACAAAAAAAGAAACAACTCAAAAGACCTTGAATAGGGCATTTCTCCAGAGAAGATATACAAATGGCTAAGAAGTACATGAAAAGATGCTCACTATCACTAATCATCAGGGAAATATAAATCAAAACTACAATGAGATTCCACTGCGCATTTATTATTCAAAAAAAGAAGAAAAAAAAGAAAAAAATCAAAATAGAAAAGTGCTCGCAAGTTTGAGAAGAAACTGAAACCAACCCTTGCACACTGTTGGTAAAAATGTAAACTGATACAGCTGCTGTAGAAAACAGTATGGCAGTTCCTCAAAAAACTAAAGATAGATAACATATGATCCTGAAATTCCACTTTTGGATATATGCCAAAAGGAACTGAAACCAGAATCTTGAAGAGATATTTATACACCCATGTTCATAGCAGCATTGTTTACAATTGCTAAAATGTGGGAGTAACCCAAGTGTCCACTGATGAATGAATGGATAAACAAAATGTGGTATATATACAAAATGGGTATTATTTAGCCTTAAGAAGAAAAAAAAAATCTGACCAAAACTATATGATTCCAACTCTATGAGGTACTTAGAGTAGTCAAAATCATAGAGACAGAAGTAGAATTGTGGTTGTGGAGAGGAGGGGAGAATAAGGAATTACAATGGAATGGGTACAGAGGTGCAGTTTTACAAGATGAAAAGAGTTATGGAGATAGATGGTGGTGATGGTTGCACAACATTATGAATGTATTTAATACCACTGAACTGTACACTTAAAATGGTTAAGGTGGTAAATTTTATGTTGTGTGTATTTTTATCACAATAAAAAAACTAGAAAAGATCCCTACAAATACATATAAATGCATATATATTTAACTTAAAAGGGTTTGTACATATTCAGAAACCTATATAAACTATAGAGCAACCAGTATTAGAATTCATGGAGAATAAGCTAAAAACACAAAGGCTCAGGGCCTATCCTTTAAACAAGAGGGGCCTCATTTTTTCTTAGCTTTCCTGGAGAGGATAATATACATCAACATTTGCAAACCACTGTTTTTTAAATGATTGTGCAGAGAGACCAAGGAGTGAGGGTCAGGGCAGAAAGAAAGAAGTAAAAAGGAAATAGGAGAAAGTGTCTGACCAGTCCAATAATTGTAATGTGTTGTAAACTGAGGAGACATTATTAGCTCAGCTACTTGCATTTGAGATATACAAATAATATTAAGTATTACTACCATGATAACATTTCTGTACCAAGGAATGGTTTGCAGCTTGTTAACCAGAATTAGGTGTGTGTGTGTGTGTGTGTGTGTGTGTGTATGTGTGTACGTAAGAAGACTTTAAAGACATATTGCTAAGCAAAAAAAGAGAGAAGTTTGGGCTGGAGCTAATAACCAGAAGCCATGGTAACTGTATGATGCAAGTATGAAACATGAAACAACACAAATGCTATGATTCCATTTATTTAAAAGTTAGATTACATGTTTCCATCCCAGCCACTCCCAAATCTCATGTCCTCACATTTCAAACCATAGTTATGCCTTTTCTACAGTCTCCCAAAGCCTTATTTCAGGGTTAACTCAAAAGTCCACAGTCCAAAGTCTCATCTGAGACAAAGCAGTCTCTTCTATCTATGAGACTGTAAAATCAAAAGCAAGTTAGTTACTTCCTAGATACAATGGGGGTACAGGCAATAGAAAAATATACCCATTCCAATTGGGAGAAATTGGCCAAAACAACGGGGCTACAGGCCTCATGCAAGTCCAAAATTCAGCAGGGCAGCCAGATCTTAAAGCTCCAAAATGATCTCCCTTGACTTCATGTCACACATCCAGGTCATGCTGATGCAAGAGATGGGCACCCACGGCCTTGGGCAGCCCCGCCTCTGTGGCTTTGCAAGATATAGCCCCACTTTCCACTGCTTTCATAGGATAGTGTTGACTGTCTGCAGCTTTTCCAGATGCATAGTGCAAGCTGTTGGTGGATCTACCATTCTGGGGTCTGGAGGATGGTGGCCCTCTTCTCACTGCTCCACTAGGCAGTGCCCCAGTGGGGACTCTGTGTGGGAGTTCTGACCCAACATTTCCCTTCTGCACTGCCTTAGCAGAGGTTCTCCGTTAGGGCTCTGCCTCTCCAGCAAAATTCTGCCTGGATATCCAGGCATTTCCATACATCCTCCGAAATCTAGGTGGAGGTTCTCAAACCTCAATTCTTGACTTCTATGCACCAACAGGCCAAACACCATGTGGGAAACTGCAAGGTTTAGGGTTTACACCCTTAGAAGCAAGGGTCTGAGCTGTGCCTTGGCCTCTTTCAGCCACAGCTGAAGCTGAAGTCACTGGGACACAGGGGAAGATGTTCTGACACTGCACAGAATAGCAGCAGCCTAGGAAACCATTTTTCTGTCCTAGGCCTCCAGGCCTATGATGGGAGAGGCTGCTGTGAAGGTCTCTGACATGCCCTGGAGACATTTTCCCCATTGCTTTGGTGATTAGCATTTGGATCCTCATTACTTATGCAAATGTCTGCAGCTGGCTTGAATTTCTCCCCAGGAAATGGGTTTTTCTTTTCTTCACATCATCAGGCTGCAAATTTTCCAAACTTTTATGGTCTGCTTCCTCTTGGACACTTTGCCACTTGGAAATTTCTTCTGCCAGATACCCTAAATCATCTCTCTCAAGTTCAAAGTTCCACATATCTCCAGGGCAGGGGCAAAATGCTGCCAGTTTCTTTGCTAAAGCATAGCAAGCGTGACCTTTACTCCAGTTCCCAAAAAGTTCCTCATCTCCATCTGAGACCATCTCAGCCTGGACTTCATCATCCATATCACTATCAGCATTTTGGTCAAAGCCATTCAGTAAGTCTCTAGGGAGTTCCAAATTTTCCCACATCTGCCTGTCTTCTGAGTATTCCAAGTCTCTAGGAAGCTCCAAATTTTCCCATATTTTCATGTCTTCTTCTGAGCCCTCCAAACTGTTCCAACCTCGGCCTGTTATCCAGTTCCAAAATCACTTCCACATTTTCGGTATCCTTATAGCAGCACCCAACTGTACCAGTACCTATTTAATATATTAGTTTGTTCTCATACTGCTCATAAAGACATACCCCAAACTGGGTAATTTATAAAGGAAAGAGGTTTCACAGTTCAGCAATGCTTGGCAGGCTTCAGGAAACTTACAATCATGGTAGAATGGGAAGCAAACATGTCCTTCTTTACTTGGTGGCAAGAAAGAGAATGAGAGCCAAGCAAAGGAGGAAGTCCATTAGAAAATCAACAGATCTTATGAGAACTCACTCACTATTATGAGAACAGTATAGGGGAAATTGCCCCTATTATTCAATTACTCCACCTGGTCCTGTCCTTGACACATGGGAATTACTACAATTCAAGATCAGACTTTGGGTGGGAACACAGTCAAACCATATCAATCTCTGTCTAGGAATTTGTTTGCCGTTCTCCTTCTCTACACTTGGAATATAGAAAGAAAAGTTCATATTTTAATCCAGTAAATCAAGGTCTTTTGATATCCTATCCCCAAATCCAACTATCCCTTATTTTCTTATGTTGGATTATTATTATTTGCTTATTTTTTGGGCCAATGGTAGAATAAGATTATACATTACTATGGAAAAACAAATTTCAAAAGATATTATTTTCTATAAAATGTCTTCTACTTAACTTCTAGAGGGCTGATACATTTTACCCTTATATGTAGCTGCCAGGGTTTCTAGTCTTCATCTTTCACTAAAATTGTGCCTATCATAATAGCTCTAAAATTGCCTACAGAACATTAGATAATGGCAGAAGAATTGAACCAGTAAAAAGAACAGATGCAAAGCTAACCTTTTTGTTTTCAATGCATCTATTGCTCTAAATAATTTCAGCAGACAGTGTTTAGTTCTCCTTTAGGTTAACATTTTACCCTCAATATGTTAGCAAAAAAAGGATACATAATTGTACTTTTCCTTATACTTACTGTAAAAAGATTTCTTCTTATTTAAGAGTAGGTATGCAGATGATTGCATGAGTATATGTTAATGTATTTTCTAGAGAAATAGAGAAAAATTAAAAAATGCTTGAAAAGCCAAGTGTACAGTAGGATATGATATATATTAATATATATGTTCCAATAAATAAGAGTGAAAAACACATTTACAGTACTGATAAAATGGCAATTTATAAGTTAACTTGTATTAAGTAAGGTTTCTGAGTCTCTTTACAACTAAAATGGGGATCAAACATCTCACAGATTTGTTTAGGGGCAGATAAAAATAATGTATCTGGGTACTTGAAAATCATAAAGCACTGTGGTGTTATTTTTAAACTGTTCATAATCTAAAAAGTAGTGTTGTTATTATTGAGATGAAAATTTGTAGACTGGCATTTATATTTGAATTTTGGAAACTATTTGAACCAAAAGTATAAAAATGTGCTTTAAATAAGATTTTATCTACAGTAAACTCATATTTAATTTACACTGAAAGCATACCTTATAAACTGAAGGTAATGCAATAAATGCTATCATTTTTATGGTAATAGTATATACAAGCAGTTAGCATTATGTAAATAAAAAAATTAATTTATTTAATAAAATCTTGGGTTAGTATATGTATTCATAATGAAGTATTCAAAGAACTTAACAATAATTATTGCTCATTTACATATTGCATGTAAGTAATACCAGTCATAAATATGTGATTAAAATTTAACAAAGAAATAGATTTTAAAAAATCAAAGATTAAGTAGAGATTTTCCCAAAATACATTCCATTCAAAAACATTCATTCTATTAACCAAGATTACATATCTTTACTTATTATTTTCTTCAATTAATAAACTTCAGTCAGAATTCTCAAGCAGTTTTAGCTATTTAAGAGAAAACTGATGGGAAAGACTTTGGCACTAGATGAAATAATTATTTTGGCAATTCTTTAGTTTAGGGATGAAAATAGTATTAAGACTAAGAAGTAAAGGTCAAAGTGAAATTTTAAACTGAATTTACTGAGGTAGAACTGCCAGAAAGATTCCTTCTTTGAAAAGCCAGCCTCCCTAATCCTTACTCTCCACACTGTTTTTATAGTGGTTTCTAAATGTAAAGTGATAGTAATGAGCTAACATAGCTGAGGAAAAACAGAATACTAGAACATCATGTCCTTTGTAGAGATTATTTAGATATAGAAGACTGTCATAAAGTTCTTGGGCAGACTGCAAAGTAAAAAAAATTAACTGTTAATTACTAAACTTGTAATAATGATTTTTTACTCTTTTGGAGTGCTTATTATGTACTAGACACTGAATTAGGAGCTTTACATATATCATTCTTAAAGTAACCCTGCCAGGGTGGTATTATTTTAAGTATGCTAACGATTACAGATAGGGAACTAGAGAGGTTATGTGAATTATTCAAGATTATATGAAGAAAAAGGAACAGGGTTGAAATTTGAAACCAAGCCCATCTAACAGCAAAGCTCATGCTTTTTCTATTATAAAACTCTGCTTCAGGGAATAAATACAATAGATGCATGCAGAAATGAAAGTAAAATTGATTTTTCTTCTAATATCCACTTTTAACCTTCCATTCTACTAGTAATAGAGTACAATTTATCTCAGTTTATAAAAGCCGCTTTTAAAATCTGTTTTTGACTCAGACATAAGAATATATAATATGAACCTGAATTCTGATTATGCTAATTTTAATAAATATTCTTTTTACAGCATGCATACATTATTTTTGTATCTGCTTTCTATTATACTAACATATTTGAACCTTCAAATAAACAATATTAAAAATGTAGACATTTCAGATAAAAAAGAACAAAAATTAAAAATATTTTATGTACAGAATTCTATAAACATAAAAAATTAAACAAAATAGGTACTTTTAGAAAAAATTTTGAGAAAATAAACATGTTAACTAAATAGAAATACTTTTCAAACAACATGAACTTACAGAAGTGGTTTTTCAGACAAGTTTCCTCAATTTATGTAAAAGAGGTAATTCCTTTTATAGAAAATGATTAAATAGCAGACAGGAGAAATAAATAAAATTTAAAAAATAATTTCAACTTTTATTTTAGATTTAGGAGTACATGTGCAGGTTTGTCACAAGGGTATATTGCATGATGCTGAGGTTTAGGGTGATTCCTGTCAGCCAGGTAGTGAGCACAGTACCCAATAGGTAATATAATCTTAAGACCAAAGCCTGACAAGGACAAAAAGCAAAAGAAAATTATAGACTTATCTAATCTATAAACATAGGTGCATAAATTTTTTTAAAAACTAGCAAATCAAATATAGCCAGTATGTCTTTTTGTTAGTGACCAAGTAGACTTTATCTCAGGAATGTAATGACCATTAAATATAAGAAACTGTAATAATATAATACATTATCACAATAAAAGATGAAATAATCCCAAATTAATACAAAATAAGCATTTGATAAAATTTAACATTCATGATAAACACTCAGAAATACAGAAAAGATGGTACAATAATTGTCTCAATAAAGAGTATAAAAAACATCAAACTTAAATGATGAAATTAGAAGCATTTTCATTAAACTCAGGAACAAGTAAGTCTACCTACTCTTAAACTAGAGGTTCTGTCCAAAGCAACAGACAATAAACAATTGGAAACATAATAACTTGAAAGAAAGAGATAAACTTATTCATCTATATAGGGGTGTGTGTGTGTGTATTATATACACACTGTATATATATATATAGAGAGAGAGAGAGAGAGAGAACTATGTATATAGAACTGTATGTATAGAACTGTATATATATATATATAGAACTGTATATATATATATTTATATATATATACAATTGGTTGAATTCGCTACAAGCTATTAGTCTTAGAGAATCAATACCAACATACTTAGACACGAAACAAAACACCTTTAATTAACACATAGGTCAAAATATTAACTAAATGGAAATGAAAACACAACATCAAAATTGGTGGAATGCATCAAAAACAATGCTCAGAGGAAAATGTACAGCTTTGAATGTATATATTAGAAATAAGGGAAGTTCTAAAATCAATGATCTAAGCTTCCACCTTAGAAAACTAGAAAAAGAACAGCAAATTAAGTTCAAAGTGAGTAGAAGAAAAATAAAAATCAGAGCAGAAATCAATGAAATTGAAAACAGTAAATCAAAGAGATCAATGACACCAAAAGCTGGCTCCTTGCAAAGATGAATAAAATCAATAAGCCTTTAACCAGCTAAGAAAAAAAAGATTATTCAAATTACAAATAGCAGAAATGAAAGAGATCTCAGTACAGATCCCATAGACAATAAAATGATAACAAAGGAATACTATGAACCATTCTATGCCCATAAATTTGATAGCCTGGATAAAATGGCTTGAAAGACACAATATGACAAAACTTATATGAGAAGAATTAGATAATCTGAATAGGCCTGCATCTATTAAAGAAATTCAATCAATAATTAAGAACATTTCCAAACAGGAAGTATCAGACCCAGATGAATTCACTGGTAAATTCTATTAAAGACTGAAGGAAGAAATTATGCCAACTATCTACAATTTCTTTGAGAGGACAGAAGCAAAACGAATATGTCCTAACTCATTCTATGAGGCCAGTATTACCCTAAATACTAAAACTAGACAAAGACATTACAAGAAAACAGTATCTCTCATGAACATAGATACCAAAATCCTCAACAAAATATTATCAAAGTCAAATCCAACAATGTATAAAACAAATTATATACCATGAACAAGTAGAATTTATCCCAGGCATGCAAGGCTGTTTTAACATATGAAAATTAATTAATGTAATTCTTGCACCAACAAGCTAAAGAAGAAAATTCACATGATCATACAAATAGATACAGGAAACACATTCTACAAAATCCAACATGCATTCATGATAAAAAATCTCTCAGCAAATTGGGAATAAAAGAGACCTTACTCAACTTGTAAAAAACATCTACAAAAACCTACAGCTCACACAATACTTTGTGGTGACACCCTAGAAGCCTTCCTGCTAAGACCAGGAACAAGGTAAGGATGTCCTCTCATCATTTCTTTTTAACATTATATTAGATGTTGTATCTAATGCAATAACACAAACAAAGAAAATAAGAGGTGTACTAATTGGCAAGGAAGAAATAAAACTGTCCATTTTTCAAATAATGTGATCATATATGTAGAAAATCTGAAGGAACTGAGCAAAAAACTGGAGCTAATAAGTAAGTACAGCAAGGTAGCAGGACTCGAAGTTAATATAAAAGGTCAAACGCTTTCCTGTATACCTGCAATGTACAAATGGCATTTGAAATAAAAAATAATACCACTTACATCAGCATTCCTCAAAATCAAATACTTAGATATAAGTCTAACTATATATATATAAGATCTAAATGAGAAAAACTATAAAAATCTGATGAAAGAAATCCAACAACTAGATAAATGAAAAAATATTCCATTTCCTGGATAGGAGACTCAATAAAGGTTGAATATCTCTAGTTCCAAAATCCATAATCCAAAATGTTCCAAAATCGGAAACATTCTGAGTACCAAGATGATAGTCAAAGGAAATGCTCATTGGAGCAATCTGGATTTTGTATTTTTGGATTAGGAATGCTCAATCAGTAAGTATAATGCAAATATTCCAAAATCAGAACAAATAAAATATCTGAAGCACTTTTGGTCCCAAGCATCTTTGAAAAGAGACAATCAACCTGTATTGTCAACAGTTCTTCCCAAATTGATATGTATATTCAATGTAATCCCAATCAAAATAGCAGCAAGTTATTTTGTAGGTATCAACAAACTAATTTTAAAGTTTATTTGGAAACAAAGACTCAGAATAACCAACACAGTATTAAAAAGAACAGAGTTGGAGGACTGACACTTCTGAGCTTCAAGACAAATTATAAATCAAAACAGCATAGTATTGGCAAAAGAACAGACAAACAGATCAATGAAAAAGAATAGAGAGTTCGGAAATCAACCCACATAAATACAACCAACTAATCTGTGAAAGGAACAAAGGCAATAAAATGGAGAAGTCAGTCTTTTTAACAAATGTTTTTCTGCTATAAAGAGGATGTAATTCAAAATTTGAAACAAAGAAACTATTAAATAAGTTTGTATTTAGAACTGCTGAATTTCAAAGTTTCAAGCTATCTTACAGGTCATCTAGAACAGTGTTCCTCAACTTTTTTGGCACCAAGGACTGTCTTCATGGAAGACAATTTTTCCATGGACCCAGGGTGTGGCAGATGGTTTTGGGATAATTCAAGCATATTACATTTATTGTGTACTTTATTTCTATTATTATTACATCATAATATATAATGAAATAATTACATGACTCTTCATAATGTACAATCAGTGGGAGCCCTGAGCTTGTTTTCCTGCTACTTAATGGTCCCATCT
Source organism: Pan troglodytes (assembly GCF_028858775.2). Classification (NCBI taxonomy): domain Eukaryota; kingdom Metazoa; phylum Chordata; class Mammalia; order Primates; family Hominidae; genus Pan; species Pan troglodytes. The sequence continues at coordinate 107,628,534 of NC_072401.2, forward strand.
GGGGATAATGGGAGATAGTGACAGATGATCAGGCATTAGATTCTCATAAGGAATATGCAACCTAGATCCCTCACATGCGCAGTTCACAAGAGGATTTGTGCTCCTATGAGACTGTAATGCTGCTGCTAATCTGACAGGAAGCAGCGCTCAGGTGGTAATGCAAGTAATGGAGCAGTGGCCGTAAATACAGATAAAGCTTTGCTGGCGTGCCTGCCATTCACCTCCTGCTGTATGGCCTGGTTCCTGTGACTGGTACCAGTCTGTGGCCTGGGGGTTGGGGATCCCTGATCTAGAACAACATTTACCATTTACTGACAAATGAGTTCTCTCACCAAAATTCATTACATGGAAATATCTTCAGCTGAATATTTCTAGTATTTGAGAACTTACTTTCTTCCAGGCAGGCAGAAGACAACTACTACTTTTGGAAAACTATAATGCAAATATTTATTTATAAGTGTGGGTTCTTATTCTTTTCTCTCTCAGGATATTTTAGAAATGTCTTATAATCTTTCATATATATATTCATTTAGCTGTTTCCCTCTCTATCATCTATATATCTAGAGGCAGAGATTATAATTATTGAAATTGCTCTGTATTCAGTCATAAGCAGGGTCATGTTTATAAGTGACCTTAATATAATTTGATTGTGATGGAAATATATGAACAAATGAATGTACCCATATATTTGGGGACATAAATAAAATCATAGAAAGTGCCATATCTGAAAAGCAATACATGCATATTAACTGAAATTCAATTTCGTGGAAATAATTATGATACTATGATAATATTAGAATATTCGAAATGTATGAATTATTATAACTGAAAGCTTTGTTGACCATATTTATAAACTGTGTTTAGTAAGAATGATAATGTTGAAACACCTACATGGCATAGTTTTACAAATGCTGTTTCTTCTGTCAACCAACAATAAGTTCCTGCTCTATTAACAACTCTTTTTCTATTTTCTTAATTCTTTCTTTGCTTCTGTAATCTCTCACTATATAACCAATTGATATATAAACAGATACTACAAATGCATACAAAAAAAGCAAAACTTGCTACCTGGAGGAGTACGTCAAAATAATCTTCCTAACTCTATAACCAAATAGATATAATGGTTTTCTGGAATATTTCTATGAATCAAATCATGTGTTAGAAAATATCTACATTAAAAGGACATAAATGACACCATTAAGAACAATAAAGATACTAGGGTATATTAATTTTAACATCCATCTCCTTTTAGAGTTTGTAAACTAAATCCGCAAATACATACCAGATCTGTCTTTGGAGGATCTGGACACTCAGCAGAGAAATAAGGTGCCGAACTTCTGACTCCACTGCTGTCAGAAGATGGCTTTGGAGGTTGAGCATGCTGTCTGTAAGTAGCACTTTTAGGAGTCCAACAAAACAGGTTGATAGATTCTCTCACACAGCGTTCAATGTCAATTTCTAGATAGAAATGTTTTAAAAAAGCAAATGTATAGAATTTAGATTGCTCTTTTAATGTAATAAACACCATCTCTCCTAAGTGAATATACCTAAATATGGCTAAGATGATAAGTTATTAGAAAAAATGTCAGTAAAAAAAAAATGTAGCTATTAATCAGCATATTTATGACTGGATTGATGGAAATATTTGGTATAATTTGCTTATATATATTTGTAAATGTATCTACTTATGTTTTCATGTGTGTCTTTTACTTGGAATTATCTACATATACATATGTATATATTTCAGAGTATCATTATTTAAATGCCACAGAATGAACACATCTCCTTATTTAAAAATCTGCCAAATTTATGCTGATAATGTTTCCACTTTTCCAATGTGAAACGAAAGCTGTAGGGGGAGAGTACAGTTTGGGAATAGGTAGACAAAAGATTTAGAAGATGTTGATTGCTGATTCAGAATGAATTCTAGTAAAGTGAACTGACAGTTTTACTGCCATTAAATAAGATATAAAATAATCAGAAAAAAATTTTCAGAATCTCAATTCAGCATTTCTCAATTTTTTTTTTCCTGTTTTTGAGACAGAGTCTTGTTCTGTCTCCTAGGCTGGAGTGCAGTGGTGCAATCACGGCTCACTGCAACCTTGGCCTCCCAGGTTCAAGCAATTCTCGTGCCTCAGCCTTCCTAGAAGCTGGGATTACAGGCCTATGCCACAACGCCCGGCTAATTTTTTGTATTTTTAGTAGACATGGGGTTTCACCATGTTGCCCAGGCTGTTCTTGAATTCCTGACCTCAGGCAATCCACCTGCCTTGGCCTCCCAAAGTTCTAGGGTTACAGGGATCATCCACCATGCCCAACTAGCATTTCTCCATTCTTTAAAAATCTCTTGAGTTAAATGAAGAAAGGTTTTAAAGTTTAATCAAGTTAAGGTTTAAATGCACTTGAGTAAAAGATAAAATAGAAACACTTTCATATTAGATTTCCTTTTGTTTCTCATGTTTGAAATGTAAGCATCTTTAATGCAGAGGTAATATACATAGAAAGGTTACTACAACTCTATATTGTTTGTGTTTTGGATGAGACTGTATCTCTTTAGGAGGCCAACATCCTGATGAGAAGTTAGCCAGTCCTCTATGGCGAAAGTAGAAAGATCACAGAAAGGCGGAGAAATTCAAGAAGTTGACTGTGATGAAGGAGTTTAGCACTGACTAGTTTTTATCTTTCCATATTTCTAAAAGTAGCAAATGGCATATATTCTCATTTCCTCTGTAAAAGTCCAAGTGTCGGGCTCAGGCAGGCAATGGAGAAAAATATATTACATGTCAGAAAGTGGTAAGTTCTTTTTTTCTCCCCCTCTTTTTGAAATGAAGGGCTTGTAAGGGGAAAAGGAAATAGGCATTAAGTAAATTCTGTGGATAGTGCATGAGTAATCATTTAGAGTTATCTGCTGTGGTAAGGTGAAGAAATCTGGAAGAGGGAAAAAGAAGGTAACACTGACCATCTATTATGTGACAGGTATTGTATACTTTCACTTAATCCATTTAATTCTTACAATGATTTTATTAAAGACAGGTATCGTAATTCTTCTTCCCACCTTCTATTTCTGCTAAAGACAAAGAAACTAAGACACAAGGAAGTTAAGTGATTTGTTAAGTATGTTACTATGAGTAGAAGTCTGAAGTTACTATAAGGTTATAAGGCATCTTTTGTTACTTCCTAACTTAGATTTGGAATATGAAAAGATAGTCTGATAAGACCAGTTACTCAATTAGGCATTCCTTAGTGATGTTTACCAACTTCACAGCTCATTACTTCCACGGCTACAAAAAGAGGTCAGATTTCATCACCTGATATGCTATTCCTAATATAAAAACTATAAAACAGAGTGAAACAAGCTTTGAGGCATGGGCCTATTTATTTGGGCAATGGATAATACAGTGAAGCTCTCTAACAATATCAACTTGTTATTTCACAAAGAAAATACAAACACAAACTAGAAGAAAAATCAAAGTTTAAGACAGATTTCTCTAGCCTGTTTAAGAAAAAAGAGATAGCGCAATTCATTTTAGAAAACTTCCAATTCAAATAGTTAAGATAAAAATTTGGCAGCTAATGAGAGAAAATACTCAACCATCTAAAGTCTGTCTACTTAACACAGTTTAGTTTCCAAAGGAAAGGGTTTCAGTCCATTGATTTTGTATTTGCAGGGCTCAAATCAATTTGACACATCTGTCACCAGCAAAGTTTGAAGGTGAGTCAGTGATCTAGAGCAAAGGTTGTAGTGCAGTCCTTCAATCACTGGCACTGGAAAAGTTATTTTTATCTGCTTCCAAGACATCCCATCAACACCATAAAAGGTTTACAGTGAATCTTGATGATGTACTGGCATCCATCCCGATTCTATCCTGATTGTTAGTTCTAACAGATATCTCATTTTCCATTTCACTTGACTCATGTCACCTCTCATCTCAAAACCCTTCCAAAGCACATTATCATAATCAAAATATAATGCAAAAGTACTTTGTGAACTGTACATTAAAATGCACAATTACTCCTACAAAGTAATCTCTCATTACATGGCACTACTGTTTTTTAACCTTGCATTATAATTATTGAGACAATGCATTGTGAATAAAACATGGATTATGGTTTCCCAGGTTTGAATTAAAGCTCCATGAGGTATTTTGCAACTCTGGGTAAAATAACTTCTCTAAATCTATTAATTTCTTCATTGGCACCCATTAGTATTAGATCTTTCAGAAATACTGAACTATTTTCAATATGATAAACACAACCATTTGGGCAAGGATAGATGGAAAAGACAGCTTTCCTGAGCCTGCTCTTCTCTCACTTTAATGGCTATAAATTCCTTCTGAAATTTATTGCATAGCTATTGTCCTGGAACTTCTCTTTACCATTATCCAATTCTCTTAGGCTCTCCCCTATATTTGATTCCTAACTTTTTGGGTAAGACATTATTTACCACTCTTTCATATTTACTTCTCATTTTGATGAAACACATTATCCAGCAGCTACAAAGAAAGAGTACACAGGAGGTAAACTATTCAAAAACCTTCAATGAATATCATTAATCTGCCCTTGACTGATAGTTTGACCAGATACAGCATTCTGGGGTTGAATTTTTTTCTTCTGAGTTATTAAAGGTAGAGCTCCAATGTCTGCTGCTGAGAAGTCTGATAAAATTCTGATTTAGGATTATTTGTACATGATTTTCTGTTTCTCTGTTAAGTTTTAGGATCCCTGTATTATGAAATTTCATGGTGATATACTTATGCATATACTTCATTGTGCTGGGCATTTGGTGGATCCCTGAGTAGTCCTTCAGTTACACAAAAAGTATGTTTTTGATGTTTGTGATAATTTGTTTCTTTTTAAATCTTCTCTTCTATAAGAATCTTGAACTTCCTGAATTTAATTTCTAATAATTTTGTCCTTTTGTTCTTACTTTCCACGTGTATTTTTGTTTCATACTCTGTGAGATTTCCTAAATTTTATCATCTTACATTTTCATCACAAACATCATTGCATTTCTATATCAATTTCAATTTCCAGGCCAGGCACGGTGGCTCATGCCTATAATCCTAGCACTTTGGGAGGCCAAGGTAGGAGGATCACTTGAGGCCAGGAGTTTGAGACCAGCCTGGCCAACATGGTGAAACCCTGTCTCTACTAAACAAAAATACAAAAATTAGCCAAATGTGGTGGAGTGCACCTGTAACCCCAGCTACTTAGGAGGCTGAGACACGAGAATTGCTTGAACCTGGGAGGTGAAGGCTGCAGTGAGCAGTGATCACGCCTGTATCACGCCTGTACTCCAGCCTGGCTACAGAGCAAGACTCTCTCAAAAAAAAAAAAAAAGAAAAAAAATCAATTTCCAGATTTTCAACAATTTTCATTGTTATGTTTAAAAGTTCTGTTTTTTCATAGTTAATTTTCTCATAGTTATCTTTCTGAATATATTATTTTTTCAGTTTATACTATTCTGTATCTTAATTGGAAGCTTTCCTCAGAGATTTTGTGATCTTTGATTCTATATATTTACAAGAACAGCACCAAAAATCAGATTGAATTTTTTTTTTATGTGGGCTGGGGTTAGTGACTGGTGGATTAACTATAAGGTAATTTGGGGACATGGTTATTTTGTTAGAAGACTCCTAAGTAAGATATTTCTCCTTCTGGGAACATTGAGTTTTTCCAAATAATTCTCTGATCTTCTAAGCTCATCCTTGCCAGCCTTCCCAGATATGACCATGGGAGGGGCCTGTATAACTATATACATTCACTCACTCCTGCTCTCTGCTATGCCTATTGGCTCTGAGTCTCAAGACTCAGTGGCTCTACTACTCCAAAGAATGCCTCTCCATATTTACCATTAAAATGGTCACTTTTGTAAAATTTGACAAAGTAAAAATATTTCAACCACAACAATGAAGAATGCTGCCTCTTTCTACACCAAATTCTCTCCATTATACTTCCTTGATATTGGGCAACATTACAATGGCTGTGCATGCTCTACATATAACTAAGAGTAAACTGAACATATTTACTTTGGTTTAATAGGTTATATTTTTGTTATCTGAAGTAACTTCTGGGTATTGACAAAGATGCTCTCCTTGACCAAAGTCTAGCCAGGCTCCTTAGAGCCCTTTTTTGACTAGGGTCCAAACTTTGCCTATAAAGACTTGAACAAAACATGAAGATGGCTTGGTTTTTCTACTTTACTGTTATTTTTAGATTAATACATAAAATTGTACATAGTTTATGTATTAATTAAATATGGAATACATGTGATATTTTGCTATATGCATACAATGTGTAATGATCAAAACAGGGTAATCAGAACATCTACCAATTCGAATATTTATTTTCTTATGTTGGGAACATTTTAAATCTAGCTATTTTGAAATATATAACAAATTATTGTTAACTATAGTCATCCTACTGTGCTATCTATTGAACAACACAGCTTATTCCTTCGGTCTAACTGTATTTTGTATCCATTAACCAACCTCTCTCTTCATCCCCATCCCCCAGCCCATTCTTCTTAGCCTCTAGCAACTATCAATCTACTCTCAACCTCAACTTATTTAGTTTCCCAAGTATGAGTTAGAATATGTGATACTGTGAATATGACATAGTCTTTCTGTGCCTGGCTTATTTCACTTAATGTGATGACCTCCAATTACATCCATGTTGTTGCAAATGACAGGATTTCATTGCCTTTTATCGCTGAATGGTAATTCATTGTGTTTTTATGTACGTTTTCTTTATTCATTCATTCATTGATAGACACTTAAGTTGATTCTGTATGTTGGCTACTGTGAATAGTGCTGCAATAAACATGAGAGTTCAGACATCTCTGCGATATCCTGATTTCCTTTCTTTTGGACATATATCCAGCAGTGGGAATGCTGGATCTTATGGTGCTTCTATTTCTACTTTTTTGAGGAACCGCCATACTGTTTTTCTTAGTAGCTATACTAATTTACATTCCCACTAACAGTGTACTAACATCCCACTTTCTGCACCATCTATTATTTTTGTCTTCTTCGTGATAGCCTTTTAAACTTGGATAAAATTTCATTGTGGTTTTGATTTGCATTTCTCTGATAATTAGTGATATTGAGTACTTTTTCATATACTTGTTGGCCATTTTTAAGTGTTTTTTTTTTTTTTTTTAAATACAGGGTCTCACTAAGTTACCCAGGTTAGAGTGTAATGACTACAGACATCATCATAGACTACGACCTACGACAAGCCTGAAACTTCTGGGCTCAAGTGATCTTATATCACAGCATCCTGAATACTTGGGACTACAAGTATACACCATCACATCTGTCTCTATGTCTCCTTTTCAGAAATGTCTATTCAGATCATCTACCCATTTTTTAAATAGGATTGTTTTTTGGCTATTCATTTGAGTTCTTTATGTACTCTGGTTACTAATCCTTTGTTGGTTGAAGAGTTTGCACATTTCCTCCCATTCTGTAGGTTGTTTCTTCACTCTGTTGATTGTTTCCTTTGCTGTGAAGAATTTTAGCTTGATGTAATTCTATTTGTCTACTTTGGCTTTGGTTGCCTGTGTTTTTGTGGTCTGACCTCAAAAATCCTTGTCTAGTAGATCAATGTTGTGAGACATTTCCGCAACGTGGTTTAGTAGTTTCATGTCTTACATTTAAGTCTTTAATAAAGTTTGATTTAATTTTTGCATACGGTGAGAGACAGGGGTCTAGTTTCATTAGTCTGCATATGGAGATATAGTTTTCCCAGCACCATTTATTAAAAAAACCTGTCTTTTCCCCAATGTATATTTGACCTGTGTCAAAAATAAGTTGGCTGTAAATGTGTGAATTTATTTCTGAGTTATCTACTCCATTTCATTGGTCTATGTGCAGGTTTTCATGTCAGTACAATGCTGTTTTGGTTACTACAGCTCTGTAGTATATTTGGGAATTAGTGTGAGGCCTCTAGTTTTCTTCTCTTTACTCAAGATTGCTTTTGCTACTTGGGGTCTTCTGTGGTTCCATAAAAATTTTAGGAATATTTTTTTGAATTCTGTTAAGAGTGTCATTGGTATTTTGATAGAAATTACACTGAACCTGTAGATCACTTTGGGTAGCATGAACATGTTAACATTATTAATTCTTCTAATCTATAAGCACATGATATCTTTCCATTTTTTATTGCCCTCTATAATTTATTTCATTAGTGTTTGTTCTCATTGTGGAGATCTCTCACTTCTTTTGTTAAATTTGTTCCTACATATTTTATTTTATTTGTAGCTATTTCAAGCAGAACTGCTTCCTTGATTTCTTTTTCAGATTGTTCACTGTTGGTTTAAAGAAATGCTACTGATTTTTATATGTTGATTTTGTATCCCAATTTACTGAATTCGCAAATCTGTTCCAACAGTTTTTTGGTGAAGTCTTGAGGGTTTTCCAAATATAAGGTCATGTCATCTGTGAAAAAGAATAATTTGAGTTCTTTCTTTCCAATTGAATGTGTTAATTTTTTTTTTCTGTTGCCTAATTGCTCTGTCTAGAATTTCCAGTACTCTGTTGAATAAAAGTAGTGAAAGGAGGCATCTTTTTCTTCTAGATTTTAGAGAAAAGCCTGTTGGTTTTTCCCTATTCAGTGTAGTAGCTGTGGGTTTGTCACATATGGCCTTTATTGTTCTGAGGTGTGGTCCTCTTATACCCAGTTCTTTGAGAATTTTTATCATGAAGGAATGTTGAATTTTATCAAATACTTTTCTAGTATCTATTGAAAGAATCATATGGGTTTTGTTCTTGATCCTGTTAAGTGATGTAGCATGTTTATTGATTTGCATATGTTGAATCATCACTGAATTCCTGGGATGAATCCCCCTTGACCATGGTGAATGATTTTCTTAACGTGTTGTTGAATTCAGTTGCTTGTATTTTTGTTGAGAATTTTTCATCTATGTCCATCAGGGATATTGGTATTTAGAATGAGTTTGAAAGTATCCTCTCCTCTTCATTTTTTTTTTAAGAATTTGAGAGAATTTGCATTAGTTCTTTCAGCAACATAGGCATCCACTGCTGGACTTTTCTTTGATGGGAGACTTTTTTATTACAGCTGCTTATCTTGTTATTAATTGTTGATCTGTTCAGGTTTTCTATTTCTTCATGGTTCAATCCTGCTAAGCTGTATGTGTCCAGAAATTTATTCATCTCTTCATGGTTTTCCAACTTGTTAGTGTATAGTTGTTCATAATAGTCTCTAATGATCCTTTGTAATTCTGTAGTATAATTTGTCTGCGTTCTGTAGTAAAATGTCTCAGTTTACATAAGATTTTATTTATTTGGGCCTAGTCCCTTTTTTGCTAGTCTAGCTAAAGGATTATTGATTTTGCTAATCTTTTCAAAAACCAACTTTTCCTTTTGTTGATCTTTTGTATTGTTTTCTTAGCCTGAATTTCATTCGTTTTTATTCTGCTCTTTATTATTTTTCCTTCTACCAATGTTTTGTTTGTTCCTGCTTTTCTACTTCCTTGAGGTGCATTGTTAAGTTCTTTATTTGAATTATTTCTACTTTTCTGATGCAGGTGTTTACTGCAACAAACTACCCTCTTAGAACTGTTTTTGCTGTATCCCATATATTTTGGTATATTTCCATTTTCATTTGCACATTTTCTATTAAATACAGGAATACTATAATTTCCTTTATAATTTCTTCATTGACCCATTTGTTATTCAGAAGCACATCATTTGATTTCCATAAATCTGTAGTTTCTAATGTTCCTTTTCTTAATGATTTCTAATTTTATTCCATTGTGATCTAAAAATAAATTTGATATAATTTTGATTTTTGAAAATTTAAGACTTGTTTCATGAACACAGGGTCCATCTTGGAGAATGTTCCATGTGCTTTTGAGAAAAATGTGTATTCTGCAGCTGTCGGATGGAATGTTCTGTAAATGTCTGTTAGGTCCATTTGGTCTACAGTACAGTTTAACTCCAGTGTTTCTGTGTTGACTTTCTGTCTGGATGACCTGTGTATTGCTAGAAGTGGGGTGCTGAGTCCCCTTCTATTATAACACTGCACTCAATCTCTCTCTTTAGGTTAATTAATATTTGTTTTATATTCTGATGCTCCAGAGTTGGTTGGGTGTATATATAATTGTTATATCCTCTTGCTATATTGACTTTTATCACCATATAATGGACTTCTTGTCTTTTTAAAAGCTATTATTGAATTAAAATCTTTTTATCTGATATATGTACAGTTGCTCCAGCTCTCTCTATAGTTTCTGAATCTTCTCCCATCCCTTCACTTTTAGTCTCTGCATGTCTTCAAAGGTAGAGTTTCTTGTAGACAGCATATAGTTGTGTCTTTTTTTAAAATCAATTCAGCCATTCTAGCTCTTTTTATTGGATAATTAATTTAATTGGATAAATTAAACCTATTTATATTCAAGATTATTAATAATAGGTAAGAATTTGCTACTGTTATTTTATTACTTGCTATTTGCTTGTTTTGTAGACACTTTCTTCCTTTTATCCTCTCTTAAAGTCTTCCTTTGTGGTTAGGTGATTTTCTCTAGCAGTATGTTTTTTTTCCTTCTTCTTTTTATTATACTTTAAGTTCTGGGTTACATGTGCAGAATGTGCAGTTTTGTTACACAGGTATACATGTGCCATGGTGGTTTGCTGCACCCATCAACCCGTCACCTACATTAGGTATTTCTCCTAATGTTATCCTTCCCCTAGCCCCCACCCTGCACAGGCCCCAGTGTGTGATGTTCCCCTCTCTGTGTCCATGTGTCCTCATTGTTCAACTCCCACTTAAGAGGGGGAACATGCAGTATTTGGTTTTCTATCTTGTGATAATTTGCTGAGAATGATGGTTTCCAGCTTCATCCATGTCCCTGCAAAGGACATGAACTCATCTTTTTTTATGGCTGCATAGTATTCCATGGTGTATATGTGCCACAATTTGTTAATCCAGTCTATCATTGATGGACATTTGGGTTGGTTCCAAGTCTTTGCTATTGTGAATAGTGCCACAATAAACGTATGTGTGCATGTCTCTTTTTTGTAGAATGATTTATAATTCTTTGGGTATATACCCAGTAATGGGATTACTGGGTCAAATGGTATTTCTAGTTCTAGATCCTTGAGGAATCGCCACACTGTCTTCCACAATGGCTGAACTAATTTACACTCCCACCAACAGTGTAAAAGCATTCCTATTTTTCCACAACCTCTCCAGCATCTGTTGTTTCCTTACTTTTTAATGATCACCATTCTAACTGGTGTGAGAGGGTCTCATTGTGGTTTTGATTTGCATTTCTCTAATGACCAGTGATGATGAGCATTTTTTCATATGTCTGTTGGCTGCATAAATGTCTTCTTTTGAGAAGTGTCTGTTCATATCCTTTGCCCATTTTTTGATGGGGTTCTTGGCTTTTTTCTTGTAAATTTGTTTAAGTTCTTTATAGATTCTGGATATTAGCCCTTTGTCAGATGGATAGATTGCAAAAATTTTCTCCCATTCTGTAGGTTGCCTGTTCACTCTGATGATAGATTCTTTTGCTGTGCAGAAGCTCTTTAATTAGATCCCATTTGTCAATTTTGGCTTCTGTTGCCATCGCTTTTGGTGTTTTAGACATGAAGTCTTTGCCCATGCCTATGTCCTGAATGGTATTGCCCAGGTTTTCTTGTAGGATTTTTATGGTTCTAGGTCTTACGTTTAAGTCTTTGATCCATCTTGAGTTGATTTTTGTATAAGGTGTAAGGACGGGGTCCAGTTTCAGTTTTCTGCATATGGCTAGCCAGTTATCACAACACCATTTATTAAATAGGGAATCTTTTCCCCATTGCTTGTGTGTGTCAGGTTTGTTAAAGATCAGATGATTGTAGATGTGTGGTGTTATTTCTGAGGCCTCTGTTCTGTTCTGTTGGTCTATATATCTGTTTTTGTACAGTACCATGCTGTTTTGGTTACTATAGCCTTGTAGCAGAGTTTGAAGTCAGGAAGCATGATGCCTCCAGCTTTGTTCTTCTTGCCAAGGATTGTGTTGGCTATGTGGGCTCTTTTTTGGCTCCATATGAAGTTTAAAGTAGTTTTTTCCAATTCTGAAAAGAAAGTCATTGGTAGCTTGATGGGGATAGCATTGAATCTATAAATTACTTTGGGCAGTAAGGCTATTTTCACAATATTGATTCTTCCTATCCATGAGCATGGAATGTTTTTCCATTGGTTTGTGTCCTCTCTTATTTCCTTGAGCAGTGGTTTGTAGTTCTCTTTGAAGAGGTCCTTCACATCCCTTGTAAGTTGGATTCCTAGGTATTTTATTCTCTTAGTAGCAATTGTGAATGGGAGTTCACTCATGATTTGGCTCTCTGTTTATGTGTTATTAGTGCACAGAAATGCTTGTGATTTTTGCACATTGATTTTGTATCCTGAGACTTTGCTGAAGTTGCTTATCAGCTTAAGGAGATTCGGGGCTGAGATGATGGGGTTTTCTAAATATACAATCATGTCATCTGCAAACAGAGACAATTTGACTTCCTCTCTTCCTATATGAATACCCTTTATTTCTTTCTCTTGCCTGACTGCCCTGGCCAGAAAGTCCAAAACTACGTTGAATAGGAGTGGTGTGAGAGGGCATCCTTGTCCTGTGCCAGTTTTCAAAGGGAATCCTTCCAGTTTTTGCCCATTCAGTATGATATTGGCTGTGGGTCCGTCACAAATAGCTCTTATTATGTTGAGATACATTCCATCAATACCTAGTTTATTGAGAGTTTTTAGCATGAAAGGCTGTTGAATTTTGTTGAAGGCCTTTTCTGCATCTATTGAGATAATCATGTGGTTTTTGTCATTGGTTCTGTCTTATAATGTCTTATGACATCGAACTATCCCAACAATAACACAATGAAATTATCACTGCAGAAGAAGACTGAAAATTATAAAGTTCCTTATCTTATTAGTGGAGAAGAAAGTAGAGGGAATAAAATATGCATATTATGAAGCACTCTCTGTAAGGTAAGGTCTAAGGACGATACTCACGACACCTTCAAGTTGACAGCACATCTATCACTACTTAATGTACTGACATAAAATAAAATTATAGTGGATAGAAATGGCATAGAATTAGTCTTCCAACAAAGAATTAATAACCTTGAGTAACTCACTGATCCACGTTTAAGGATTGTTAGTAGTAAGTATCAACTACACTTCAAGGAATACCGCATAGAATGTTATTACTTAAGAGAGAATTCTAAAATATTAGAAATCTCTCAGGACTTTGTCATATAATTTATTTTGGTAAAGAGCTAAATTCAATAATACTCTTTTACCACATTCTTTAAGTTATCCCTGGACAGCTGCTCTCTTTCTACTGCTTAGAATCATAGCATTTCAGGTGGCCAATCCATCTTCCATACTACAGCCAGAATCATTTTTCTAAAATATAGATAGGATCATGTCATTTCTGTGCTTAAAACTTTCCAATTGCATATAAAATAATATCCAATTTCCTCAGCATATCATGCAAGGCCCCCATAACCATTCCTCTACCTATTTTACCAACTTTTATCACTACCACCAGTACCACCACCGCAGCCCATCCACCTCAGGTTTCTCTCTCTCAACCTATCCTCTATTAACATCCTATTTACAATAAGACAGCCATGAGCCTCACATATCTGTGTTATCCTTATACTATTTTCTAAGCTGCCAATGCTTTCTCTCCATCCTACTACAGAGCTACACTATGTCTTATTTATTTTTATGGCCCCAGTGCATAATACTGTGCCTGTCATATAGTATTTATTAAACATGTAATCAGTGGGTAAACTTACATAGGTCTCATAGAAAGTGGACACAATTTCCTGACCAGCAGTTCACACAATTTGTATGCTTCACATCTCAAAAACACTAAAGAAAGTTGGTGAGTTTTCTTATTGCTAAACATTATTGGATGTTTTCCAAAAGTAATTATAACCTTGCTTTGCTTTTTTGTTCCAAACACAGTATTTTTCACAAGTCCCACTTACTGCAGTTTAGTCTCACTGACACCATTAGTAATCTATACAACATTTTTGCATTATTTGTCCTTGTTATGATCCTTCTCATGTATTTAGCTGATTCATGCTTCAAACATCATCAAGATCACAAAAAATTCCTTTATGCTCCTAGCAGGTATTGAGGAAAAAAAGAGCCATTCTAAATATGCCAAGAGCATTATAATTCTCCCTAATAAGTGAAATATTTTTATGACAGCCTAACTTACTAGGGCTTCACCAAAGCCTAACTGACTACAGGAAACTTTAGACTCTGACAAGTAAGATCTTGAAATTATACTTGTCATTTTGTCACTAAAAATCTCTAACAGTGCCTCAGCTTCTAAATCTAGCTGCCCCGTAATATCTTAAGCATGTATCTAAAACTTAACTCACTATCTTTGTCAGTACCATGCTCACTCATTTCCTAATATGTTCCCATTACCCACCTTGGTTAAAATATAAGGAATACTTCCATACACTAAACATTCCACTGGAGATTCTATAGAGAAATTCTAAAAGGGAAGTTGAATTATCTAACTGAAAATATTAGAGAACTAATATACAAGGCAGTCAAGTGACTTATCAGGACAAGGGAGTAATACCCTATGTATTAATAATTAAGATAACCCAAGTTAGAAGTATCAGTCACACTTACAGATTACCACTGGATCATCTTTAAATAATTATGCATGAATATTCTGTTCTGGTACAAAGAAATAATAAACCACCAATAAGACTAGTCGTATACATATATAGAGATACATGTGTTTTATATATATAGATACACCCACTCCTAGAAGTCAACAGATATTTAAATAAATGAATATAATTTTAAAACACAATCTTCTTAGTTAATGTCTAAGGAGAAAAGGATGGTACAATATGTTACCGGGCTCCAGATATAATTCACCCAGCCTTTCAACTCTGGTATATGTGCATGCAATTACTGGCACATTTTCCTAAGCATCTATCATGTCTGTTGTTTAATACCTACAATGAAATGAGAAATAAATAGGAAATGCAATACATTACTGATATATGGGTAAACTGTTTTCTATTCTTAACATAGTTGTCTTAATGAGTTAACAGTTGAGTAGGTAGATACTTTGATGCAAAGTATCTGTACCTACTCTACCTATAGAGCAGGTATTTGCAGCAGCTTGGAAAATTTAGCACTAGGTCAGTTGCAGCCATCGTTTTCTCTCTTTCTTTTACACTTCATGGTGAATCAGAACAAAACAGGAGTCTTTGATTTTTGTGGCAAGTAGAACCTTGTTCCAAGTTCAATAAGCCGTTTTCGTATGATTGATAATTTGCACAGAAGGATTAAAATGGCTTGAAATTTTAAGTAATTAAATGTGCTTTCTTGTAATAAAAATATTCTAGTCATTCCCTCTATGCTGTAAACACTCTGGTGTATTATTTCTATAAATACTCTGGTATATTATTTCTCTTTTCTCCTATCTAGTCTATGTGTATGTGTCTATATGTCTAGTGTATGTGTGTGGTAAGAACACAACATGAGATTCACCCTCTTACCACAAAATTTTAAGTGCACACCATATCATTAACTGTATATTAATTGTTGTACAGCAGATCCCTAGAAATTATATCTTGTATAACTTTATACTCACTGAACAACAACTTCCCATTTCCCACTACCCATGTTTAATCATTCTATTTCTGCTTCTATAATTCTGCTTTAGATGGCTCATATAAGTGGAATCATGCTGTATTTGTTCCTGTGACAAGAACTTACATTTTTTAAAAGATTCCATGATGATTCTAGAACAACACCCTCATATGTTAATGGGAAGACTGAGACCTAGAGAAAGGAAAAGGATCACAACATTGTGAGCAGCAGCCTGGGTTCAGGAAGCACCCTTTCTTTCATTCTTGTTTTTCCAACTTTAATTTTAGGTTCAAGGAGTACATGTATGGGTGTGTTATATGGGTAGGTTGCGTGCTGCAGAGGTTTGGTGTATAGATTATTTCATTACCCAGGTAATTAGCATAGAACCCAATAGGTATTTTTTCGATCTTCTTCCTCCTCCCATCTTTCATCCTCAAGTAGGCCCTGGTGTCTGTTGTTCTCTTCGTTGTGTCCATGTGCACTCAATGTTTAGTTTCTACTTATAAGTGAGAACATGTGGTATTTGATTTTCTGTTCCTGCATCAGTATGTTAAAGATAATGGCTTCCAGCTCCATCCATGTTGCTGCAAAGGGCATGATCTCATTCATTTTATGACTGTGTAGTATTCCATGGTGTATATGTATCACAGTTTTCTTTATGCAGTCCACCATTGATGGGCATTTAGGTTGATTTTATGTTTTTGCTATTTTTGAATAGTGTTGTGATGAACATACACATGCATGTGTCTTTATGGCAGAATGATTTATAATCCTTTGGGTATATGCCTAGTAATGGGATTGTTGGGTTGAATGGAAGCTCTGTTTTAAGTTCTTTCAGAAATCTCCAGAGTGCTTTTGACAGTGGCTGAACTAGTTTACATTCCCGCAGGCAGTGTATAAGGGTTCCCTTTTCCTTGCAACATCACCAGCATCTGTTATTTGTTGGCTTTTTAATCATAGCCATTCTGACTGGTATTAGATAGTATCTCATTGTGGTTTTGATTTGCATTTCTCTAATGATTAGTGATGTTGAACATTTTTTCATATGCTTGTTGGCCATACAGATGTCTTCTTTTGAGAAGTGTCTGTTCATGTACTTTTTACATTTTTAAAGGGGTCATTTGTGTTTTCCTTGTTGGTTTAAGTTGTTTTTAAGACTCTGGATAGTAGACCTTTGTCAAATAAATAGTCTGCAAATATTTTCTCCCATTTTGTAGGTTGTCTGTTTACTCTGTTGATAGTTTCTTTTGCTGTGCAGAAGCTTAAAGAGCTTAATTAGGTCCCACTTGTCAATTTTTGTTTCTGTTGCAATTGCAATTGCTCTTGAGGACTTAGTCATAAATACTTTCCCAAGGCCCAGGTCCAGATTAGTGTTTCCTAAGTTTTCTTCTAGGATTCTTATTGTTTGTGGTCTTATATTTAAACCTTTATTCCCTCTCGAGTTAATCTTCATATATGATGAAAGGAAGCACTCCAGTTTCAATCTTCTGCATACAGCTAGCTAGCTATCCCAGCACCATTTACTGAATAGGGAATCCTTTCCTCATTGCTTATTTTTGTCAACTTTGTTGAAGATTAGATGGCTGTAGGTGTGTGGCTTTAATTCTGCGTTCTCTAACCCATTCCACTGATCTATGTGTATGTTTTTGTACCAGTACTGTGCTGTTTTGTTTACTGTATCCTTGTAGTAGAGTTTGAAATTGGGTAGTGTGATGTCTCCAGCTTTGTTCTTTTTGCTTAGGATTGCTTTGGTGATTCGGGCTCTTTTTTGGTTCCATATAAATTTTAGAATATTTTTTTCTAATTCTGTGATAAATGTTGTTGGTAGTTTGATAGGAATAGCACTGAATCTATAAATTCCTTTGGGCAATATGGCCATTTTAACAATATTGATTCTTCTGATCCATGAGCATGGAATGTTTTTCCATTTGTTTGTGTCATCTATGATTTTTTTTTTCCTTTTTTTCTTTTTTGAGATGGAGTCTTGCTCTGTTGCCCAGGCTGGAGTGCAGTGGCACGATCTTGGCTCACTGAAACCTCCCTTCCCAGGTTCAAGCTATTCTCTTGCCTCAGCCTCCTGAGTAGCCAGAATTACAGGCGCATGCCACCACGCCCAACTAATTTTGTATTTTTAGTAGAGATGGGGTTTCAACATATTGATCAGGCTGGTCTCGAACTCCTGACCTTGTGATCTGCCCACTTCAGCCTCCCAAAGTGCTGGGATTACAGGCATGAGCCACTGTGCTCAGCCATCTATGATTTCTTTAAGCAGTGTTTTGTAGTTATCGTTGTAGAGATCTTTCACCTCCTTTGGGTAGATGTACTCTTAGGTAATGTATTTTTTTTATTGGCTATTGTAAGTGAGATTGTGTTCTTGATTGGGCTCTCAGCTTGGACACAGCGTACAGAAGTGCTACTGATTTATATATATTGATTTTTTATCCTAAAACTTGGCTAAAGTTTTCATCAAATCTAGGAGCTCTTGAGCAGAGGCTATGGGGATTTCTAGGCATAAAATCATACCACTTGTGGAAAGAGACAGTTTGATTTCTTTTCTTCCTATTCGGATGCCTTTAATTTCTTTATCTTGCCTGACTGTTGTAACTAGGACTTCCAGTACTATGTGGAATAGGAGTGGTGAGAGTGGGCATACTTGTCTTGTTTAAATTCTCAAGGGGAATATGCATCCAGTTTTTGCCCATTCAGTCTCATGCTGGCTGTTGGTTTCTCACAGATGGCTCTTATTATTTCAAGGTATATTCTTTTGATGCCTTAAATCTCTCTCTTAAATTTAATACATTTTGGTCCTTACATTCTTATTGCAATATCTATCAGCAGTATATGTAGGGATATTTTAAACAGTTTCTGACTTTTAAAGGTTTTTGAGGTTAATTACTTTTAATCTACTTCAAAAGTGAAAAATGCTCTATATATTTTGTTTTGCAAATCTAAGGCACATATAAACATTCAATAGTAAAGCAAATATAAACCTAATGCCATCATTGGTATCTTGAAACAAAATATGCTTAATAACACTGATCTAAACTATAAGATAATTTTTGGACTGCTCAAAAAATTCAGAAAGCAGGAATCCTTTCACAAAGCAGAAACCCTTATCAACCATAAAACAAGCAGCTCTGCTATAGAGAAAGGCCTTCCTATCAGATTCTTGACAATTTGGG
This sequence comes from Pan troglodytes, assembly GCF_028858775.2. Lineage (NCBI taxonomy): Eukaryota > Metazoa > Chordata > Mammalia > Primates > Hominidae > Pan > Pan troglodytes. The sequence continues at coordinate 107,647,364 of NC_072401.2, forward strand.
ACCAGGTTTAAGATGTATAAGAACTCAGATCTACTCTAAATTTTCAAGATAAGTAGAAATTCTGATCACCTCTAACATTATTTTTCATTACAGTTCCCAATACATACGAAATATTTCTTTTAAACTTTATAAAGTATTTACATGTTGCAAAATTAGTTGTATGCTTCAAGAGCAACAATTAGGTTAGTGTTATGTGAATTCTTTTAGCTTCCTAGAATCACATTAAAATTTCAGAGTCTTCATCAGTCATGCTACTGGCTGCTATTTTCATGACCATTTATTAGCTTGGAGGTGATGTATTGTAATATCTGTTTTTAAATTTTCCCCTTTTCCATAAAATAATGCAGTATTTCCACCACAAACAAGGCTGACATAACCTGAGGTTTTAAAAGTAATTTTTCATAAAGTTTTATTTCAGTGACTATACACCATGCCAATATAAACAAATTAACTACTTTCTCACTTATCCTTAACTAATTTTAAACTCACAAGACTTTAATATGCCATCCAGATTTTAATGTTTATATGTAATTTTTACGGATGGGTGGGGGAGAAAGGACCACTGCTAAAACCTCCAAATTTAATTTCCATTTTGATTGTCCTTTTGCAATTCCAAGGTGTACTTTGAAACAGACATGCAGTGAGCCAAAATTGTGCCACTGCACTTCAGCCTGGGCGACAGAGTGAGACTCCATCTCAAAAAAAAAAAAAAAAGAAAAAGAAATAGACATGAATGACATGCATGAATATCATGTAGCTACAAGCAGAAAATGGGAATAATTAATTCTCAGCTTCAGGTAAAGTGGCATCAATCTTACAGGCTTGACAATACAAAACTTTCACTGAACAACTGTGTACTACAGTTGCTCTACTCTTTCACAAATCATTTCTCCATCCCATATCTGGCTATAAGCCAGGGAGAAAAAATGATAGATAACTATTGGGAGCACTTATGTTAAGAATCCTTTGCTTCACTCATGATAGATCACCTTGAAAAAAATGTAGAGAGATCAGAAAGCTCTACAAATATTAATATCAATTATAGCATTTGTATTTTGGTACCTGATGTTCTTTTAAATACTTATTTCATTACTTCAAAAATATTGAAAAATATCTCAACAAATATATTTTTAAAAATCTTTAATGTGGCCTACAAGATGCTGCATGATCCTTCTTTGTCTACCTCTCCATTCACTTTTCTAGCCACTCCTCTCCACTTTCCCATTTGCTCCAACTTCCTTCAGCTGTTTCAGGCCTTTGAGCATTTTATTCCCTCTGTTTATAAGATTTTCCTCTCTTTCCACTCCCCACTCCCCAATATCACTTAAATAATTTCAAATATTATCTTAGGTATCATTTACTTAAGAAAAACTGCCTAACTCCCTGTTTTAAACTCCTATTGTTTTCTGCAGTGTTCATCACCATGATAACTATTTAACAAAGAGGTCACGAATTAGTAGCCTACTGGCTATAATAAGCTATTTGATTAAGTCTTATAGTTTCAAAAATCTAAGCCACTGTTTATAATGGAAAGATTACACATAAATCTTACAGTAACCCTATTTAATTTATATTTATCCCTAGATTACAGTAAAAAACTATTGACTGAAAACCCAAATTGTTTCCCATTTATATACTTAAACATCTCTAAAATACTTTAAAAACTTTGGATATAAATGTAGTATAACTAAATTTACTTGGCAGCACTTTTGCTTTATTAAGATAAGTACTGAATAATGGAAAAGTTATAGTAGTCAACTGTCCACTCATCTGATGGTGATATTGAACCACAACATTGATATCTGCTTTCTTTGCTTTGGTTAAGCATTTCATGAAAATATAACTGCTGCTTAGATGAATATGAACATTTGTTTTAGCTAAAACTTCACAATTACACTATATCTCTGACTAAAATAAGTTTTACTTCAAGTAAACTCAAAGCCTTATTGTTTTAAGAGACCAAATAAATTCTCTCAAATTCTATGCTACGTAAAATATAAGTGTGAAAATAAAATCAGAGGTCACCAGATTCTTGTCCTACTTATCCAAATACATGCAGAACACATTCAATCTAAACATATGAAGAAGAAGAACTTTTTTTTTTTTTTTTTTTTTTGGAGACAGTGTCTCGCTCTGTTGCCCAGGCTGGAGTGCAGAGGCGCCATGTCGGCTCACTGCAAGCTCCGCCTCCTGGGTTCATGCCATTCTCCTGCCTCAGCCTCCCAACTAGCTGAGACTACAGGCGCCTGCCACCACGCCCGTCTAATTTGTTGTATTTTTAGTAGAGATAGAGTTTCACCATGTTAGCCAGGTTGGTAAGAAGAACTTTTAAGTACATACAAAATTTTCTTAAATAGTCAGCTCTCTATATCTGTGGGTTCTGCATCCATGGATTTAACCAATTGCTCAGTGAACATATTTGGGGAATAAAAATGAATGTCTGTGTCTGTACTGAGCATGACGTTTTTTCTTGTCATTATTCCCTAAACAATAAGTATAACAACTGTTTACATAGCATTTCCATTGTATTAGGCATTAGAAGTTATCACGAGATGATCTGAAGTATAAAGGTGGATGTGCATAGGTTACATGCAAAGGGACTTGAGCATTTGTGGATTACAGAATCTGGGGGAGTCCTGAAACCAATCCCCCATCGATATCGGGGGATGACTGAACTTGTATTTCACTGAATATCTTGCTATAAAATGAAAATAGTATTATTCATACATACTTTTAACAGATAGAATGCTCATCAGTTAAAAATATCAAATTTGTGCCTACTGTGAACATTTGAACTTATTTATTTGAAGTTTATACTATTACTAATAAATAATATTTTGTTCAGGAATGAGGTGGTAATGTAAATGGAAAGGAAGAAGACATAGATAAGCTAGGCAGCTTTGAAAATACGTGGAAAATGTCATTCCTGTTCATCCAGTTAAGTGCTTTAATAGGACCTATCATCAATGCATTGAGATGTTAGGAGCAGGGATGCTGGGACTGAATTTAAGACTTATTAATATAAGATGAAATAACTTGGGTCTTTGCATGTAGGATAACCTATTTATAAGCAAAACAGATTAATTATTTCATGGAAAGATGAATTTGCAGTAAGAGCAATTAAGCAAAGAAACCCAATTGTACCAGCTGACACTACATCAACTAAATAGATTTCATTCCTATTTGAATAGCATGCTCTGAACAACATGAGTGTTTAACAAGGTTTGACAGATGTTATGATATAGTGACTAGAAAGGATAAAATTACCAGAATTTCATTTTTAAGGCCTAAAACAAGCAAGGTAACATCTCTTGAATGATCATTAGTAAGAATACTGTACAATTCCTTTCAGTTTTGAATTAATCGAGAAACTTTATTCTAATCTTGTACCATCTGTAAAGTAAACCCAAAGCAGGCAATTTTAAAGACATAGAATAATTTTTCCTATGGAATTAAGATAGAAATATGTCAGTCGACCATAAAATACACAGTTGCATGAGTTTTTTAACAGACAAGCAGAGTTGCCACTAATCTCCCTATAAAGTATAAAAACAGATGCTTCACCAGTGTTTAACAGGAGCATTTATGTATTGAATTGGAAAGGCAATACATTTGCTTGATTTGAAAATGTACAATCAGCATTCCTAATATATATATTTTTAGAACTGGCCAGAAAATGTATTTTAATCCTAATCAATCATCTTATGTTTACTTTGGCAAGCTGGAAATGACAAGAAATCATCTGCATAATATAAACAGTATTCCCAGTTTGCGAAACTAGCTTATTTATTACTGTTCAAAACAAAAAAATAGATAACTTGATTTTCATAAAGAATCTCCCAGAAAAAAATATGACCTAAACTATTCATTCATGGTAAGAAATAACTCACTTTAATTAAAATTTGATAAGTCAGAAAGCTGATGATAATAGTTTCAATTTTGAGGGAAGGGGGAATAAAAAGTTTTAAATAAATCCAAGGTATTTTTCTTATTATTTTCCCACAAATGATAAAAAATTTCAACAGAGAGACGGTAAAGTACCAAGTACAGGTCATCCATTAAACATAAAAATGAGGGCTAGCAGTAGGTTTCTTATTTTTCTTGAGAGTAATTAATAAAGACATAATCTTAAGGGACCTTCCTTTTGTTTTTTATTTGGTTTTCAGGCAAATTTGATTCTGGGATAATTTTAAGTGTGTTTATTATCAGCAGGAACTTGGGCCTGCCTGAAAATATGGAGAACAGCACAAGGGATGCAGTCAATAAAGTACTGTGAAGTTTTTTTCACCTAAAAAAACTGAAGTTTCTGCAAAAATATAGATTTAGTTACATCCTAGGTAACGACATTAACTTCATCTTTTTAACCACAGCTTCAAAGCTCAGACTATAGTTATCCATATTTCTACATTTAAGCATTCAACTCCTAGGTTTACAAACTCCTTACTTGTGAATACTCTATATAGCTTAACATATTCTCCTGCATTGCATGACATAGATGATTTGTCCTCCCAAGAGGGCGGTATTTCCTTTTGTCAAATCGTCAAATTGTTAGCAAGCAGCTTTGGCTGGGAGGCAACAAAGTTTCGTGAATTGTATCTTTTTATAAACACAGATTCTTAAACACCTTCCCAAGTGGCCTTTCTATACTTTCCATCACTGAAGAGAAACAGCCCCTGTCCTAAGCAAAAGAGCAAATATGATATTGCCCCCAACTTCCTGGCATTTTACCCATTTAGTAGCATTACCAAGATGGAAGTAAATCACAGTGAGCTGGTATGACCCAGATTTGTATTTACAATGCTGGGTCAGCAGAAGAAGCAGTATATGAGAGAAAGAATCCAGAGAGGATGATGAGGCCCAAACAGAAGAGATGCTGAAGGCCTGGATGGTTATTTTTGCCAATGGCTTAAGAATGTGTCATTATTTCATAGTCAAATTTCATTTAATGGCTCCATTTATTTAGATCTATACCTGGTAAATCGGAGAAGAGAAGAATACACTCATTAAAGCCATTAGCCAAAAGCCGGTCCCGCAGCTGCTGAAGAATTGCTACTCCAATACAGAATGGGAAAGAGGAATTCCCAAGTAGTAAGGTATCCCAGAGGTGGAAAATTTTGTGTAGTGGAAATACATCTGTAAAACGATAAAAATACAAATAAATTAAAAAACCAAAATAATAACAATTAAAACAATAACAACTTACTGTACTAGTTCTATAGTTATTACCTTATGGTCAAAACTATTACTTCAGAGCTAATACTACCAAACTCTTTTTATGAAATGTTTATTTGGCTTTGAAAATTTATAGCTCCCTAAGGCATCTTAAAAAATTGATAATCAAACAGATAATATTTTTAATCCTATTAACAATTCATAATATTTCTTCCCAGAACTTTCCAGTTATATTATTCTCACAGATTTATCTAGATGAACTTTAGTGTTGTTTTAGGTACAGTAAAATAACGTATCTATTATATTCTCTAAACAGCTGTTTTAATAAATTCCCACCAAAAATCCTATGAGCAACTTCCTATTTTTTGTAACTTCCTTTTTCTTATTAACAATACTATGTATATCTTCCAGGCCAGTGCATAAATATCTACTTCAAATATTATTACAGTTATCATGTAAACCATATTTTATTAGTAAGGATGTCCACTTTATTAATATTTGTAGCAAATTAAAGTATTATGCATTCACATAATCTGCTTAATTTCTAGAGGAATCCTAGTTTAAAAAATAAAAGTTACTGAAGAATCTCTGAAAATTAAGCCTGATTTGATTGTAATAGTTGCCCTTATAAGCTTTATGTAAATATTATAGTTAATTTTTTTTCAAAGGGGGGTGGAGTTTGTACAAATATCATGAAATGTACAATAGGTTTTTATTTTATAGAATTCTCACTTTGATATTCAGGGATCAGAACAACTGAAATTCTTTTCTACCTAACTCTATTATGTTAGAAACACATAAAAATACTTATTAAATCTGCTCAATGTTATTGTAAATATAAAATATGGGGAGGCATCGGGCTGTCCTTTTGCTAATACAGTATCAAAAAAACCGGGGGAAGTCATACTTACGAGTAAACATGGTAAGAAACCAAGGGATGGCATAGAGCTATGAGTGGAAAAAGGGGTACAGGGAATGGATAAAAGGAAATAAAAGAGATAATTAGAATGATTACCAATAAACTAAATGGTAAATGTAAGTTCTATGTTTTGGTCTACTTTATTGGTTAAAATAAAAGAGAATGTAGTGTTAAGTTTAGCCTAAAGCTGCCTCCTTAAATGTTTTAAGTTCGGCCTAAAGATTTCTCCATACATAGTGAATCATATCTAACTGGATGTGTAAACAGACTGTAGCAAATGCTGAGCTGTAACCAATCTAGCTGTTTCTGTACCTCACTTTTGTTTTCTGTATGTCACTTTTCTTTTTCTGTCCATAAATCTTCCACCGTGTGGCTATGCTGGAGTGTCTGAACCTCTTCTGGCTTGGGGGCTGCCAATTTATGAATTGGTCTTTCCTCAATTAAACTCTGTTAAATTTAATTTGTCAAAGGTTTTTCTTTTAACATAGGTAATTACAGTTATTACAAATACTCTTATATAATGATACTATCCACATTACAAATGTAGATGACTCTTTTGGCAAAGATTATTCACAGAATGTCTTTATTTCACCAAAGGATAGACTCAAGACCATGGCTAATCCAAATGCAATGCTGGTATACTAATTTCAAGGGTATATTTTACTTTACAGGTTTGTACAGAATATTTCAGAGATTTTAAAGATCCTTGTGTTAGTTAATTGACTGCATCAGGTGATACCTAGGTATCTGGTTAAATGTGTGTGTGTGTGTGTGTGTTTGTGTGTGATGGTGTTTCCAGATAAGATCAGCATTTGAATCAGTGGACTCAGTAAACTGTCCTCTCCAGTGTGGATAGGTATCAGGTAATCAACTGAGAGCCTGAACAAAACAAAGGTAGAGGAAGGAGGAATGTGCCTCTTCTTTTCTACCTCACTGCTTGAGCCGGAACATTTCATCTAATCTTTCCCCTGCCTCTAGACTGGGATATTTATCACCAGCTTCCTGGTTCTCAGACCTTTGGAATCAGAATTACAAACACCTCTAGACTCTCAATTATACCACTGGCTTTCCTGGGTGTCCAGCTTTCAAACAGCATATTGTGGGATATCTCAGCCTCCATAAATGTGTGAGCCAATTACTCATAATAAATCTCCTCTATCTATGTTTATATATCTTCTATTGGTTCTGTTTCTCTAGAGAACCCTAATACAGTCCTCATAAGTTTTGAGGTACTCTTAATTGTATTTTTAAGAATTAATTAGATACTTTTTAAATGTTCAAAATGTCTCAATAAAAGGTGTTATGAAGCATGTGCTTTTTGTTACCACTTAATTAACAGGATGCTTCATAACAGACTAAAAGTAATAAGATCTAATATTACCATTATTAATAATTTGACAAATTTATTCTCCTAAGTTTACTACCTAGAAATATATACATACACACATATATAGCTATATATATAGTATATATCGTTCTATATACACATATATAGACATATACATTTTCAAATTTTAGAAGGTTTTGGAAGTGACAAATCATCCTTAATTTATAAAAGTAGAGTAAAAATCTCCTTTGTCAATAGCAAGTATCAAAAATCAACAATAATTTACAGAAAAACCTGAAAAAGCACTAATTTTATTTCACTTTATGAGTTAATACAGGCTGCTATTAAAGACTTCTTTACTACCTACAGGGTTAGTTTAAATAAATATTATTTCAGCACCTAGCAATTATGAATTTATGAGTAAAGGTGCATATTGTCTTTGCATTTCACTCAATTGAGTATTTATACTATCAAGATGCCAGTCAAGAACTTTATAAGTATATTAAAATCTAAGTACTACATATGAAATAAAACCCACTCATCTCCACCATATCATCATTTTTTATAGGCTGACATTTAGATACATTTTTCTAGGGACAATATAAATGGAAAAAGGAAAAAGTACAAAGGTATATGACTTCACTGTAATGAGTAAGGGTTGTAGAAAACAATAAAACATAAATTGTTCATTTAAATTTAAATTAAAAAATAAAGTCAGCAAAATTAGTTTCATTGCTATTATTCAACATCTCTTTTAAAGACACGACATCAATATTACCTTCTCCCCTTTTGATGAAAGCTAACTGTCATTAAGAATCTTCTTCAAATTATTTCAGCAACTAGCTAACAGTGCCTTTCTCCTATACTAGTCTTTGTAATTAGCTTCATCAAGATCTATGGAAGAATTCTGCTTCTGACCAAGGTGGCATAACAGGAACCAGATTTACCTCCTGAACTGAAACACCTAAAAATCAGACCAAATATATAAAACAACAATTTGTACATCTTAGAGAGTGGTATCTGAGAGAGGAGAAACAAATGAAATGAACCCTAAAATTGCCCAATTTACTGCATGCAAAGAAGTTCCAGGCCACTGACAGGGAGGAAGAACCCAGAAAGAGCTTGGTGGTTGTCCTAAGCTGAATATGCAGAGTAGGAAATCTGGGGAGATCAAGGTGGCTATAATCTTCAGGAGAGTGTCCTGGAAGATTCTGCCAGAGAGAGAGATGCATAGAGAAAGCTCCAGAAGTCTGCTGAAGGTTCCCCTCAAATCTTTGCTAATTACTGAAGAGTGTGTGTGTGTGTGTGTGTGTGTACACAGAAAACATATCTGAGTGAGTGTGTGTGTGTGTGTGTATATATATATATAAAATACAAAGTAGGGCAGAAACCACTTCAAATGATCAGAGTGAAAAAATGCCAAGCTCATAAAATGCCAAGAATAGTTCATTTTTTCACTAACCAGAATGAAAACAACAAAACAAAACAAAACAAAAAAACACCCACAGCTGTTATAAACAAGGCATTAGGGAGAGTAGTCAGAAGAGCATTGCTTTAGTAATGAAGGAAAATTATGCTCCAAAACCAAGCTGCTCTGGCCCCATTAAATAAACCTTAAAAGCAAGCCTTGAAAGGATCAAATTGTTTCAGTGTAACTTAACTGCACCCAATCACACTCATGGTCACCCCCAAACTGCCTTTTTTTTCTACCAACACCATTATTATAGTCACTTAGGTAGAAAAATCTTAGGTATAAAAGTAAGTCTGATAGATATTATTTTTACAAGGTCTCTTCAGTCTTCTGTTTCTATCCATTCATACTGAACTAATCTTGTTTTGGTTCTCATTCTTCTTTCATGGACTACTGCAAATGTTTCATAGTTGTTCAGGTTCTACCTGGTCCAATATTTCCTTTAGCCAAATTGATTTTTCTAAATATGCAACTGTGATGACATCATTCCTCTGCTCCACCACATCAATATGTTCCCACTGCATACCAAATTAAGTACAATTTTGTACTCATGCATTTAAGGCCACTGTGAATTAGTGAAAAAGCCAAGGACTTGGAGTCAGAAAACATACAACTGAGTTTTGACTCTGATGATTACTGGATACCGTGCCTTGGTCAAGTTAGTTAACCTCTGTGAATCCCAGATCTTCGTTTTTGAAATAGGAAAACTAATGTCTGTCTTAACTATGTCATAGAGATGGTGTGATGTGGAAATAATATATGTGAAAATGCTTTGTAAACAGTAACAACCTGCAAATTTAAAGTAGTATTATTATTAATATCAGTATAGGAAACTCTAAATTTCTTTGCACCTTACCACTTTCCTACACATGTTCTACTTCCTGAGAAGGCAGATTTACTATGATCTGAACACACTACTTTCCTAACGATGCACTTTGCATTTTCTTCTTTGAATGCTCTTTCCTGATCATTTCCATCAATCAAAGCTCTACAAGATTTTTCCAAGTCTGCCTCAAATGCCACTTGTTCTGTGAAAACTTTTGTATATTTTTTATGATACCTATCCCACTATGCTTTGTATCATATATAATATAGTTGTATTATATATAATCATGGTAATCATTTTTATATTATAATTACCTATCACAACATACTTGTACTATACTTAATTCTGGGTATATTCATTCACTCTTTCATTCATTCATGCTTGCTTTTGTTCATTTATTCAATATGAAATGCTTTGTGCTAAATGCCACGTGTCCCACTCTAGCAGAAGAGTCAGACATACAAACAGATACCTAAAATGCTTTACTATTAAGTACGACAATACAACTTCTGGTATAAGGTAATGGCAGCAAAGTTACAGGAGCTTATGGCCTTTCCTGTCATATTCTCTGCAGGAGAATGATAGGATTCTTGTGAATAAATGTTATTTTACTCATTTATTCATTAATTCAATATTTACTAAGTGCCTAATACATGCCAGATCTGTGTTAGGTGATAGGCTATAGCAGTGAAAAAAGCATAGTTCCAGGCTACAGGGAACTTACAATAAGAGCAGTAGATATTCATTAAATAGTCTCTCAACCCACTCCAATCAAGTTCTTGCCTCCACCTCACCACTGAAACTGTTCTTACCTTGGTCATCAATAATTTCTATGTCATTAAATCTAACGGCCAATTCTCAATTGCAATCTTTCTTTACCAATCAGCAGGATTTGACAAAGTTGACTATTCCCACTTCTTCAGAACATTTTTTTCCCTCCACTTGGCTTCCAAAACACCATACTCACCTAGTTTTGTTCTTATCTTTCTGATTGCTCCTTATCCATCTCCTTTGTTGGTTCCTCTTCCTCTCTCTCACTCTCAACCTGGAGTGTCCCAGGTTCAGTTCTTAGATATCTTTTCTTTTCTATTTTTCTCCAAGTAACTGTGTAGTTTGAGGACCCTATTTCAGCTCCATCCCTAAACCTCTCCTACAAATTCTGAAACTGTATATCCAAATGCCTGTTTTCTCCACTTGCATGTCTAACAGATACACATATCCTAAAACGAGCTTCTGAGACTTCCTTCAAAATCTATACCTCCAAGTAGTTTCCAAATCTCAGTTAGAAGCAACTCTATCCCCTTTCAATTGCTCAGGTACTTGACTTCTCTCTTCCTCACACACTGTATATTTGTCACCAGTAGTCCTGCTGGCTCTACCTTCAAAAGATACGCAGCATATAAAAACTTCCCACTACTTCCACTGCTAATATCTTGATTCCAGCCAACATTATCTCTTGCCTAGACTATTGCAATAGTCCATGACTAGTTTCCTAGATTCCATTCTTGTCCATCCTTTGATTTTTCTCAGCATAGCAGCCAGAATGACCTTGTTAAATCTTTACATGAGACATCACTCCTCTGCTCAAAAGCATCAGTGGCTTTCCACCTCTAACAATAAAAGCCAAAGTCCTAATGATGATCAACAAAACTATGTAATATGGCCCTCTATTACCTATTTGACCTTATCTTCTTGTTCACTGTGCTCTAGTTACAATGGTCTACTGGCTGCTCCTCCACATCTCTGATATGCTTCCACATCAGGGCTGTAGCAATTGCTGCTGCTTTTGCTTGGTTTGCTCTTTCCTTTGCTTTCTTAAAGCATTTATTCATAAGTCAACTTTTCTGTGAGGTTTTCTTGGTTACCTTACTTATTTGAAAATTCATGGCCAGGTGCAGTGGCTCATTCCCACAATCTCAGCACTTTGGGAGGCCAAAGCGGGAGGATTGCTTGAGCCAAGAATCCAAGACCAGCCTGGGTAACATAGGGAGACCTCATGTCTACAAAAAATTTAAAAAGTAGATGGGTCTGGTGGCGCATGCCTGTGGTCCCAGCTACTTGGGAGGCTGAGGAGGGAGGATTAATTGACCCCGGAGGTTGAGACTGCAATGAGCCATAATCACACCACTGCACTCCAGCCTAGGTGACAGAGCAAGACCCTGTCTCAGAAATAAATAAATAATGAAAATTCAATCTCTTCTTTACCTGAGCACATAACATCCATACCTCTGCTTTAGCTTTTTTTTTTTAAATTAGAACTTACCACTACCTACCATATAATATATTTATCTTCATTATTGTCTATTTACTCTAGAATATGAGGTCAGAGATTTTTGTCTATCTCTTATTTTATTGCTGATATATTATCCATGGCATAGAAAAATGTCTGGCACATAATAGGCACACAAATATTTGTTGAAAGGATCAATCAAATATTTGTTGAAAGAATGAATGAAAAACACAATGAAGATCAATGAAAGTGATAAATTAAAAGATCCAAATAGTCATGAGATTATATATTTTCTTAAGAAGTTTTCAACAAATATGAAATAATGAGAAAATGAGTTAGTCCTTCCTTGCTTAATATTGGGGGGAAATCCTTCATATTAAATAGTGGCATGTATTTAAAAAAATTAAACTTGAGATTTTGTTATATACCTATACTTTGATAATAATTATAAAAAATTATTTAAAATAAGCAAAACAAAGCTTATTCTAATGATATTTGAAAAGTAATAATTAGTTCAAGTTGAATAAATATCTTTAATATAACATATAACAGCTCCTAGGTGCTTACCAGAACCAGTTATCTCTTACCAATTAAGGATAATTAAGATTAATAAATAAGTAATGTACTCTGTGAGATAGTAATGTCTATTATGTTTTCTTTCTATATTTCTCCTGTTTAAAATATTGATATTTTCATCTTAAATAATTACTCAGGATATCGGCACAGCTTTATAATATAGCCTGATATAAAAAAGACATCAAGATACAATAATTTTGAATACCAGGTGGGTTTTGATTAAAAAGAAAAGCAATTTAATATTAGAGATATTATTAGCTATTTCCTGATTTAATAGAAAATGAAATCCAATGAAAAGAAATCATACATACTCTAAGTATTTTCTCCAGATCATGAAATTATGTACAATTGATTTGGTGTAGTGCTACTCTACACAGTCAGCTAAGTAAATACTGCCCCCTAGCAATATCAAGCAAGAGTAGTGATATTTAGCATTTCATGAGATCCTTCCATGTGGTCTGGTAATGTCAAATTTAGAACCATCAATAGGAAAAACAAAGGAAGGGGGATAATTTTCTTGATTTTGAAAAGCAGAAAATTCTGTTTTACTACTATGAAGAGGAGTCCCTTTCTATTGATTTTCTTAATCCACATCCTTTATAAGCATACTATATTGTCTATCTTAAGTCAGAAGTATTTTCATATTTAAATTATTATATGCCTTCTCTGTAATACATATTGACCATTAGTTTAATGCTTTTGCAATGATTCTTTATATGTACATTAGGGAAACATATATACAGACATTCCAGAAAAGAATGTGTAAAAATCTGCACTTTGCGACCTGATAAAGTTATCTCCTTGAACCTTTAGGATTATTGTGAAGATTAGTTAATGGATCTAGAACACCTGGCATTTAGTAAACTTAAATATAGGAGTTACAATGATCACCCAGAATCTTCAGTAATGGAAAAGTATTTTAACAAGCCAAAGTTCTGAGGTAACCTCATTAAGTCATATAACAAAAGATACACACTTTTTTTTTTTTTAAATTAGGAGAGGCATGAGCAGAAAATAAAAAGAATAGACTCCTAGGCACTGTATAAAATATTTTATTTATCAGTAACAATTATTTCATCAATACCAATTAATTATTCTCAACTATGCTTAAAAATACTAATAAGAAAACAGAAGAATGATGGAATCATCTACAAGGATAGCACAGTATTAAAATAAATCATCACTATTATGCCATCCTTCATTTTTCTTTTTGTGCTAGCCATAGTATTGCACCATCTTTCAAGAAGATATGAAAGATGTACAGAGACACCATCATTATAGATTTTTTGTTGTTTTTTTACGTTTTCATTGAACACAGCTAAAGATTGAGAATTTTCCATTTTCCACCTTTATTATTAAAAAGAAAAGAGAAAACTGTTTCATAACAGGGGAAAATGTTTTACAATTACTGGACTAATCAGAAGATGAATGCAAAAAGATAGCAACAGTTAAACTCAAGTCAAATGGTAAAATTAGTCACACAAGTGATATTGCAAATTGTGAGTGCTCAGATGACAGTCTCTTAGGTGAATTTCCTCAAACACAGCTATCAGAGTAAACAATAAATAAGTCTGGAATTCTCATTCAGTCAGTCATTCAATGTGAAGGGCCTCACCACACAATATTTTGCAATAAGAAACCTGGACCATTTTACTTTGCTAAAAGGATATATGAGAGTAATATTTGATTTTTTATGATATTTGTGCACCAAAATTTTTGATACAGTTTAAGCAAATAAATGCTACAGGTGTATGTGTTTGCAATGTAATTATAAAGAAATAGATGATATAGAAATAAAAATTAAATTTATTCTAATTTGTGTTCATAAATCCAAAAATGAAAATGTTTTCAAATTATGGAATAAAAGACGGCTGTTCTTCAACCAAGTTATGAGCTCTGTCAGTGTTTCATTTTGATGACTGTGTTATAACCATGCAAGTGCAAGAACCAGAAATCAGCTAGAACCTATGAGAGACATATTTGAAATACGGAATCAGTATTTATATGATGGATATCCTTCAGGCTCATGTATGACAGCTGAGCAGTAAGTTCAAAGGACATATACACATATATATTTTCACATATATATATATATATATACTTTCAAAATAAGGAATATATGACACAAAATTTTGGGTTTGTTGTGTTTAAATTCTTAATAGTTTAATACAGTTTTTTACTATGCTTTATTCTACTTCTGCAAATTATTCACAAAATGACTTAAACATATAAAAATAATGTAAAAGATCCCTTGGACCCAAAAAGTAAATGGTTAATTTTTTTCCTCTATATACCAAAGATTATATTAGTTACATCTTTTACAGGTCATGATTTCTCTAAATAAAAAAAGAAACAAAAATAACTAACTGTATAAACATACCTTTTATTATTTATTCTTAGTTGGCTTACAATATTGAACGAAAGAACTATACACTGAAAACTTACAAGAAAATCACTCAGATAATTTAATGGTTCTGAGATCTACATTATCATTTTTGGGAAAGATGAGCTATTATTCCAGAATACATTTCAATTATTTCATTGATTACTACAAAAAACTTTTCAAAATTTTCAAACATAATTCATTCTAATTTACTTTAAGTAAAAGAAAGACTATAAAACATGTTATGTAGCACTTTGTTGAGATAGAGAAGTACCTTAAAATCAAGCAATTAAAAAGATTAAAATTCAAAGTGGCAGAAAATCTCATCAATTCAGACAACCTTGAAAGTCTTTATTGTTATTAGTACCATACCTCCTCTGACAGAGTATTCATTAACTGATGTAGCAAAATAATATATCCATTATAGCTTGTAATATAATGTTCTTCTAAATATGAATCATGCTAATAAAAGAAATAATGCAACATGATCAAACTCTAGTAATATTAAATAAAGAACAATACCCCTTAACAATTATAGTGTGCCTGGAACTGTGTTGAACAGTTTATATGCATTCTCTAATCTCCATTATGAGGTAGAATTTATTATAATCTACATCAATGGTAAGAGGGTTGCAGGGAAAAAACTAAAACTAAAGCTAAAAATGGATTATGTAATTAGTATATGGAATAGCCAGAATTTAGAACCCTGGGCCATTTGGCACAAGTGTCTGAGTACTTAACCTCTACACCAGCTTTCTTAAATCTTGGTCACAGGCCCTGGCAGTCCTTAAGACCCTTCGGGGTCCACCAATTCAAAGCTATTTTTGTAATAATACTAAGATGATTTGCTCTTTTTACTGGATTGATATTTATGCTAATGGTGCAAAGCCACTGGTGGATAAAACTGCTGGCATGTTAGCACAATTTAAGGCACAGGCACCGAAGTATAATAATGGTCATGTGAAGGAGTAAAAATTATTAAATTTATTAAATATCTCTTTTAAAATTTGTGAAATAAAATGGAAGTAAGTATAAAGCACTTGTGCTATCTACTGAAGTACAAAGAGGTAAAGCACTTGGGTAATCATCTGTGAGCTAATATTGATGGTTTTTGCAAGAAATACTATGTTTATTTGAAAGAATGACAGACAAACAATGATTTTTTTAAATGTACAAAGTGAAACAGTTACTTTAAGAAAAAATGAGAGCTTTTAGGCGAAGATTAAAATTTTGGAAAGCTAATATCTGCCACTGTGAAATTGGTCGGTTCCCAATACTTAATCACTTTTTGGAAAAGACCTGTTGTGATATTAATAAATGTGATTTTAAAAATATTCTATAATGAAATGCTTCATAGTTGGAAGATCTGTGTAACTCAGCAACCAATATTTTTCAATGACAAATTCATGACACTACAAAATTATGTATGAGTAAAAGAGCCATTTAAATTGCAAGAAGAGTGATGGATTTTAGTATAACAGAGTATGAGAAGTTCATTGACATGGTTTTAGACTGTACATAGCAACTAGCTTTAAGAAACAATGAGGCCAGGCACAGTGGATCATGCTTGTAATCCCAGCACTTTGGGAGGCCAAGGCAGGTGGATCACTTGAAGTCAGGAGTTCAAGACCAGCCTGGCCAACATGGTGAAGCCCTCTCCACTAAAAATACAAAAAAAAAAAAAAAAAAAAAATTAGCCAGGCATGGTGGCAAACACCTGTAATCCCAGTTACTTGGGAGGCTGAGGCAGGAGAATCGCTTGAACCCGGGAGGCAGAGGTTGCAGTGAGCCGAGATCACTGCACTTCCAGCCTGAGTGATGGAGTGAGACTCTGTCTCAAAAACAAACAAACAAACAAACAAACAAAAAAAACCACTGCTCTGAGACGTTTAAGAAACTACCGCTATCTGAGAAACTATTAACGTGTCTGTGTGAGGTCACATTTTCTTCATATAGTTAAACAAGTAAAAAGATTATAAAAATGTAAAAGATTATAAAAAGGTAAAACAATACCACTATTGCATTTTTGGGGGAAAATGTAACTATTTCTCAGAAAAATATGTTACTTTGGTTAACATGCAATGGTTTTGTTATTGTTATTTTTAAATGAATTATAAATACATAAATATATTTTAAATCTCTATAAATATCGATAGCTATAACTCATGTAAACAAAAACTCTTTGAGGTCCTCAATAATTTTTCAGAATATAAAGGGGTTCTGAGAGCAAAATGTTTTAGAACTGCTCCATTATGCCATACTTCCTTTCACCTGTTTCTGGACAGCATAAGGAATCATTAGATTAGAAACAGATGTGGGGGATAATGCAAATGAGGATTTACTGAATTGGAAAACTTGCTAGATATTTAACTTGTGTGTATAGTTTTTTGGCTAGAAAGTACCAAAAATGTCATTTTATCATCACTGATACTATTAATAGCCACTTTGATTTCTAAAATCTGGGCACTTTCTGAAAGGTAATCAAGCTTCACTACGAGAGAGAGACTTTAATAAGCCATTTGTATTCAAAGGCCTTAATGGATCCAATGCCAGTAGAATGGGGTTTGTACTAATGTTGGGACATAGCAGCTACCAGACAAGAGGACACATCACAGGACTCTTCAGAGAGACTATAACAGGCTAGTAGGACTCTTATTATGAGATATTCTAAATAAGGTGGATATTCCTAGTTTTTCCTGTAATTACATCTTGATAAAATCTGAAAAGCTCATTGTCAGTATTCTCTTTAGACTAAAATCTAAAATTTATTTACATAACAACATAATGAAGATAAAGAACAAATGAAGGAACAAATACATAAATATTTCTGAGCAGTTTAAACTCGGCTGAATATAAATTTTGAAAATGATTGTGATAAGCTTTTAAGTAGTATAAGCATCCTTTCGGATTGTAGTTAAATGTCAATGGCTTTACCAGCATATCATGGAATTTGTTAGCTTTATCTTTAGCTGTGACAGTAGGTTGAAAAGGCACATATAGTACTGATACACTCCTTATCATTTCTCTTAATGGTTACCTGACAACTCTTCATAATTTGCAAGCTGAATACTATTCACAGAATTTCAGGAAAACAGTTCCCTTAAGAATGAATCATACTTTCCTGATCTCATTTTAAATGAGGTCTACTATATTTTTAAAAGCAGAAACACATATCAAGACAAAAATGATAAATATCACCCTGTCTCCAATTTTATCAAATACACATTATTCACCCTATTTATATGTAAATCACATAACTACCATGAAATGTATAATCTAGGCATCACATCAGTGTACAATATTTCTAACTATTCAAGCTTTAGCAGTGCTCAGTATTCAGAGTTCCGTGACCCAGAGCAAAAGGAAAAAAGCCAGAAATCACAATCTCTACTGCAATGGAAGCCTGAATTTCAATGATGATAGATTAATGAGGGCTTACTTTGATAGGTTTAGTTCTTGAGTAGGAAACTCGGTTTGGTAAATCATTATCAAAGTACCCACTCTTTTACTTGATGAATCTAGCTTGTATTGTTGTTAGAGGCATAGAAAGTTACCTCAATAATTAAAGGTAGAACATTAAAGACAATCATTCGGAATTTTAAAAAAATGCTATATACACAAACTAATAAAATACAACTAAAATATGTTATTAATAGAGTTAAAAATGTTTTTAAAAGTCCTCCATTTCATCATGCCCCTCCCATAAGTACTCACTGTCAATAATGTCTACATTAAAACATTAAATCTGTTCACAAAATTGAATTTAAAAAAGGCCTCATCATTTTTACATTATCCGCAGGCTTGAAAAACAGCTGAATTAAAAAACAAACACAAAGAAAAAGATTTCAAAAAACAGTCTTCCTATTAACATTTTAGCTTTCTTTGTTGAATAACTTTGCCCACTCTCTGTGACAAGAAAACAGTTGTAGATGGGACTCTTCTTCAGGTTAAGATATATTATTTCCCCTCATTTCTTTCTGTTTACTCTAAAATTCTTAACAAGTGACAGAACCGTTTGCTAGAGGACATTCAGAAATACCTGTGAATTAATTACTCAGAAATGAGTGTAGAGGCATTTTTTTGTAATGATGATTAGAGGACTGCTAGTGGCAATGAGTGGTCGGGGGTCAGGGATGCTCAGCATTTGCCATGTGCTGGATATTCCTATCCCACAAAGAATTACTTCCCATCCCATATGACTTAAAACTGTCTCTGAAGACTAATCACACTACTATTGATAGCAGCAGGAGGCAGAAAAATCCCTAGGCAGATGGGGCAAGTCCCCAGTGTAATCCAATCTTAAACCAAAGACAGTTTAAGGTCTGAAAACCAAGATACAGGTCTCATACATATCTACAGAATGTATTGAGAACCTCTCCCGTATGGCACACTTTCCTCTGATTGATCCCTACCATTCACCTATTTTACATATACCTACCCTTCCCTAATTAGTTTTTTACACTGTTGTGGCCATCTTTGAGTGGTGCCCTTTTTTTTTTTTTTTTAGCTTTTTTTGCATACTCACAAACCAATTAGCACATACACTCCCATTCTGAGCACATAAAAGCCCCAGGCTCAGCCACACTTTGGGCTACCCACTTTTAGGTGGTGGGAAGACTACCCAACTTCAGGTAAGGGTGCTGTCCAACTCAGGCTTCTTTCTCTGCTGAGAGCTGTTTTGTTACTGAGTAAAACTCTTTGCCTCACTCAACCGCTAGCTGTTAGCACAACCTTATTCTTGGACATGGGAAAAGAACTCAGGACCCACCAAACGGCAAGTGCAAACAAAGCTGTAACCCTGTAGCACACCCCTCCTGCTTGCCAAACAATGGGAGAAGGGACCTCTGGGCACCACACACCTCCATTTGTTGGGCTGTGGATGTGAGACTGAAAGAACTGTTAGCATGCTGTAACACCCCCTTTGGGGCTTTGGGGTCACATGCCCATCTCTGTTCAAGTGTCACAGCATTCCCCTCATCCAGACGCCGGCTCCCAAGGTGGAAGTAGGTCATGGCATGCCTGGCTCAGCTGCAGAGCAAGTGCCGGATCTGGGCCAGAGCTCAAGCCAAGCACAGCCTGCCTGGCCAGGTGGGCAGGGTACCTAGTGGGGCAAGCCCAGGGCCAAATGAGACATGGGCAGGGGCAATGCCCACCATGAAGATCTCTGCTGGTAAAGTGACACTGAAAAAATCCTGTGTCACTATACAAATCAATATTACTTTCTTAATAACACTACAATTGCAGAACTTTTTTACAAGAAGTTAAGCAATAATGCTCCAGTAATTTTATGTGTAGATCATAACAGGGAAGCATAAATAAATATATTATGTCACAATTATTTAGTTATTGAGTAATTCACTCACCCTGCATAGCAGCACACTTAACACCAATGTACTCTCCACTCAGATTTAACAAGCATTAACATTTTGCCACATTTACTCTAAAATTTTTTAAACCAAAATAAAATATGACCAATACAATAGAAGCCCCTTTTGTACTACTCCTGAATTTCAATCCTCTCTTTTTAAATTTATGTTTTATACTTTCTGTAACCTTAATAAGAATTATTTCTTAGATAAAAAAATACAAATATAATATTCCATATTTAAGTCTTCTAATGGATCTAGAATTTATTTTTATGTGTGGTATGAAGTTAGGCTTTCATTTACACTGCCCTCCACATCCACATAGTTACTCAATCAGGACCATCAACAATGCTTTCTTTTCTAATTGATTGTATGGTCATCTCTGTCATATATCACCAAATTGTATACAGGGATGGGTCTGTTTTGTGTTCTCTCTTGTATTTTACTAGCTTCTATTAATATCACTAATGTTGTTTTGGTTAATTGCCTGACTTTTTTTTAATCTCCTTTGGCCAATATCTTTAAGTTTTTATATTTATCTCTTATAAGTACTATCAAGATAGATTTTCAAAAATATCTGAAAATCTCCTTTAATAAGCCATTTAATTAGCTTACATTCTTTCTATGTTCTTTCTGCTTTTATAAGATTAAATGTCTTTTCTTTGTTCTAGCCTGCACCCCTCCATTGGTTTAGAAGTTACATATTCTCTCTTTATTCTTTTCAGGATTACCATTAAATTAAATTTTTAATGTGCATTATTGAACTTCTGAATTTCTTGTGAGGAGAGACGTTTACTGTCCTTTGTTCTAGACTATCTTTTCAAATATGTTTGTATAAAAAACAGCCTTGGAAAGCAGAAATGGAATCTCCTTCTAGACAAAAGACAGATTTACTAATAGCCTTAGAAGAAAAAGACAGGCTCTCTCTCTTGAACAAAGGGAAGGCATGCTTACTGTCCATTAAAAAAAAAAAATTCCAATTCCTTAAGCTCATGGTTTCTCTCTTGTAATGTAATCCACTACATGTGCAGGTATCATCTGGGTCCTTGATGTTGTTTCCATAGGATTTGAGAGCAAGAGAAACCAACACAAATATGCTAATGTTCATGCTGCTTGCTGTACTGTTAGTGATAATGTCCTTGGTCTCTGGCCTAGGAATCTTGCATTTTCTGCCTGTATCCAGAAAACAGTAACAGGCTAACTTATGAGCTTTCAAAGAGGGTACAATCAAATCTCAGATCTGAAAGGTTCCCTGACTTAATGTCTAAATAAAATGAGCATTCCCTCTAAATAATGCTAAAACATTAGAAGACATTTTAACTGATTCCCACCTACTTTTACCTTTCACGTTATTATTTAGAATTTTATTTTCACCTTATTATTAGCCCTTCCCAAAGTGGATTTATATATATTTAAGTAACTTTTTACACAGATTTATAAACTTGTAGTATTTGATGAGTGATAATATTTAAAGAGGGTGGAAAAGTGCTTGGTACACAGTAAACATTTAATATGTATTCACATTAATTATGTTTTAACAATATTTTTAACTCAACATTGTTTCTTACATCATACTCATTCAGAATTCAATTTTCTGATTAACTAAAGTTATTTGTCCTTGTGTGTTTCCTTTCTTAATATTATCTCTGTTCATGAATATGTCTAAGGATTTTTATTGGATTATCTTTATAATTCTACACATTATTTTTTAAAGAGATGAAGTGTTGCTATGATGTTTTGGTCTCAAACTCCTAGCCTCAAGTGATCCTCCTGCCTCAGCCTTTCAAGCATAAGCCACTGCACCTGGTTTCCAAACATACTTGTCTACATAAATGTTTTCTGTTTCTGTTCAGTGCTGAGCACAATTTAATTAGGTGCCTTCACAAAAATTTTTTGAAAATAATTATCTTTTTTAGTCTAAATTTTAAATACTTAATATTCTTTTTTACTCAAAAATCTAACACCATTACCAACTTGGCAGTCAGCTCCTTGACAGCTTCTTCAACTCTAGCCATAAGATTGGATCTATATTGTATTATACCTCACATTTATAATGATATTATACTCCAACAGCCTTTTATTTTTATTCTTTAATTTTAAAAATCAGTTTTTATTGATTTTTTAAATTCCTTATATAAGTATTTTTCAAATTTAGGTTTATAAAATCAACTTATTAAATGTAGACTTTTCAAAAATAACACAATGCATCACATGTAGGAAGCAGAAAACATTGTTTTGTAAAACTTATTTTAGTTGTATACACACATACACAACACCACTCGAATTCTGTGTGCCCCAGGTCTCAATATAAAATGTATTTCTTCCCATGCATTGTGAGAATAAACAGATTTTAAGAAACTGCTTTATAGTATTCTATTAAACATGATCACATAATATAGTTTTAGGAAGTTTTTAACATTACAAAAAAAACATCTTAAATGAAAACGATTAAAAATTGCACTTAAGCCCCCTCGGTACCCATAACTCCTGTAACCCTACATAATCATAATTAATATTCTAGAGTATAGCCTTTCAACTTTTCCTATGTATATACACATATACACTAAATTCTATTTTATGAAAATGAGATAATACCATAATATTATTTTATAAATTACATTTCCTACTTTAATGATATGTAATGTGAACATTTTGGTTTTTTATCAATAATTTTTAATAAAGTATCTTCCTAAAAAATTATAATTGCTTGAGGTCAGGTGCCTTCAGCTTAACTTTTGAATGAGTAATACATTCACAGTGTTAAAAAAATTTTTTTAATGTCAAATGTAACAAGAAAACAATTTCCTTTGCACCCACGCTACCACTTGCATCCCCATCACCAAGCAGCTAACTTTTGTTATTAATTTATTTTCCCCTCCACTTTCATTTGTTATTTTTAATTGATAAGTAATAATTGTATACATTTATTGGATACAATGTGATGTTTTGATATATGTTTATTCAACAGCCTTTAAAAAGGGCTTGATTCTATGTGACAAACAACAAATAAAAAACAGGCTAAGTCACGCTACAGCTAACCTTTGATTTTCAACTCTGACTTTTAGCTTGATGTGGACTACAGAGAAAAGAAAAACCAAAATCTATCTAAGCTCCCAAAGTAGTATCAAGTAAAACACAGAAGTTACTTTCACTTAAGCATACACTTCCTATATCTTCAAAATCAGGAACTGAATATCATAAAATCCAAGTGAAAAGCCTACACAGCACAGTTTAATACAACACTATCACTAATGATTTTCTCAAAACTATCAACTATGCTAAGAAAAATGACTTATTTTCATTACTTAAGGTGGAAATATGGAAAGTAGCCACAAACTTACTAATATAAGGCTACAATTAGTAGCAGTAACTTGTTCAGATATGCACTATGACAACAAAAATTAAGAAAATACACTCTTCTGTGCTAATAATTTCTGCTTTTTTTTTTTTAACCACATGTTCTATTAATGCACCAAGTACTTACATCTGGAATGAAGCCAATCTCATTGAGATGATTACTCAGCTCTGGATCATGAAATGCAATCATCTGAGAGAAGACAGTCAGATACTCTGAAATTACAAAGTTTGAGACAATCATCATTTTTACACAGTACTCCAAGAACATTATATTCAAATATAGTTTTATTTATACATTGAATGAGATTTAATTTCTCCATGAGAATACTTTACGCGATAATTTTGTTTTGTTACTATTTTACTTACTGCTAATTATTAAACAAGCACACCAACAAACTGTCATAACCTATTTTCTGCCTTCAGAGTTATCAGTTCATTTCTTGAGTCACAAATTGTACACATGATAAATAATGTTTTCCTGTTAAACTCTACAAGCACATTTTCTCTGGTAATATTAAATCTGCTTTGTATTTGTTGAATGTTCAGAAAGTGTAGCAGATCCTTAAATGAAGGAGAACATTTATAAGCAGTCACAAATGGAATAATAATGTCTCAAATTTGTTTATATATACAGATAAAATATATGCCTCTATATAGGCATCTGTTCCAGTTCTAATTTATTTCCATCTAAGACTTAGCAATTTGGCATATTTAGAAATAAGAATACCGGGGGAGGAACCAAGATGGCCGAATAGGAACAGCTCGGGTCTACAGCTCCCAGCCTGAGCAACGCAGAAGACCGGTGATTTCTGCATTTCCATTTGAGGTACCGGGTTCATCTCACTAGGGAGTGCCAGACAGTGGGCGCAGGTAAGTGGGTGCACGCACTGTGCGCGAGCCAAAGGAGGGCGAGGCATTGCCTCACTCGGGAAGCGCAAGGGGTCAGGGAGTTCCCTTTCCTAATCAAAGAAAGGGGTGACGGACGGCACCTGGACAATCGGGTCACTCCCAACTGAATACTGCGCTTTTCCGACGGGCTTAAAAAACAGCGCAACACGAGATTATATCCTGCACCTGGCTTGGAGGGTCCTACTCCACGGAGTCTCGCTGATTGCTAGCACAGCAGTCTGAGATCAAACTGCAAGGCGGCAGCGAGGCTGGGGGAGGGGCGCCCGCCATTGCCCAGGCTTGCTTAGGTAAACAAAGCAGCCCGGAAGCTGGAACTGGGTGGAGCCCACCACAGCTCAAGGAGGCCTGCCTGCCTCTGTAGGCTCCACCTCTGGGGGTAGGGCACAGACAAACAAAAAGACAGCAGTAACCTCTGCAGACTTAAATGTCCCTGTCTGACAGCTTTGAAGAGAGCAGTGGTTCTCCCAGCATGCAGCTGGAGATCTGAGAATAGGCAGACTGCCTCTTCAAGTGGGTCCCTGACCCCTGACCCCCGAGCAGCCTAACTGGGAGGCACCCTCCAGTAGGGGCACACTGACACCTCACACTGCAGGATACTCCAACAGACCTGCAGCTGAGGGTCCTGTCTGTTAGAAGGAAAACTAACAAACAGAAAGGACATCCACACCAAAAACCCATCTGTTCATCACCATCATCAAAGACCAAAAGTAGATAAAACCACAAAGATGGGGAAAAAACAGAACAGAAAAACTGGAAACTCTAAAAATCAGAGCGCCTCTCCTCCTCCAAAGGAACGCAGCTCCTCACCAGCAACGGAACAAAGCTGGATGGAGAATGACTTTGACGAGCTGAGAGAAGGCTTCAGACGATCAAATTACTCTGAGCTACGGGAGGACATTCAAACCAAAGGCAAAGAAGTTGAAAACTTTGAAAAAAATTTAGAAGAATGTATAACTAGAATAACCAATACAGAGAAGTGCTTAAAGGAGCTGATGGAGCTGAAAACCAAGGCTCGAGAACTATGTGAAGAATGCAGAAGCGTCAGGAGCCGATGCGATCAACTGGAAGAAAGGGTATCAGCAATGGAAGATGAAATGAATGAAATGAAGTGAGAAAGAAAGTTTAGAGAAAAAAGAATAAAAAGAAACGAGCAAAGCCTCCAAGAAATATGGGACTATGTGAAAAGACCAAATCTACGTCTGATTGGTGTACCTGAAAGTGATGGGGAGAATGGAACCAAGTTGGAAAACACTCTGCAGGATATTATCCAGGAGAATTTCCCCAATCTAGCAAGGCAGGTCAACGTTCAGATTCAGGAAATACAGAGAACGCCACAAGGATACTCCTTGAGAAGAGCAACTCCAAGACACATAATAGTCAGATTCACCAAAGTTGAAATGAAGGAAAAAATGTTAAGGGCAGCCAGAGAGAAAGGTCGGGTTACCCTCAAAGGGAAGCCCATCAGACTAACAGCGGATCTCTCCGCAGAAACCCTACAAGCCAGAAGAGAGTGGGGGCCAATATTCAACATTCTTAAAGAAAAGAATTTTCAACCCAGAATTTCATATCCAGCCAAACTAAGCTTCATAAGTGAAGGAGAAATAAAATACTTTACAGACAAGCAAATGCTGAGAGATTGTGTCACCACCAGGCCTGCCCTAAAAGAGCTCCTCAAGGAAGCGGTAAACATGGAAAGGAACAACCGCTACCAGCCGCTGCAAAATCATGCCAAAATGTAAAGACCATCCAGACTAGGAAGAAACTGCATCAACTAATGAGCAAAATAACCAGCTAACATCATAATGACAGGATGAAATTCACACCTAACACTATTAACTTTAAATGTAAATGGACTAAAGGCTCCAATTAAAAGACACAGACTGGCAAACTGGATAAAGAGTCAAGACCCATCAGCGTGCTGTATTCAGGAAACCAATCTCACGTGCAGAGACACACATAGGCTCAAAATAAAAGGATGGAGGAAGATCTACCAAGCAAATGGAAAACAAAAAAAGGCAGGGGTTGCGATCCTAGTCTCTGATAAAACAGACTTTAAACCAACAAAGATCAAAAGAGACAAAGAAGGCCATAACATAATGGTAAAGGGATCAATTCAGCAAGAACAGCTAACTATCCTAAATATATATGCACTCAATACAGGAGCACCCAGAGTCATAAAGCAAGTCCTGAGTGACCTACAAAGAGATTTAGACTCCCACACATTAATAATGGGAGACTTTAACACCCCACTGTCAACATTAGACAGATCAACGAGACAGAAAGTCAACAAGGATACCCAGGAATTGAACTCAGCTCTGCACCAAGCGGACCCAATAGACATCTACAGAACTCTCCACCCCAAATCAACAGAATATACATTTTTTTCAGCACCACACCACACCTATTCCAAAATTGACCACATACTTGGAAGTAAAGCTCTCTTCAGCAAATGTAAAAGAACAGAAATTATAACAAACTATCTCTCAGACCACAGTGCAATCAAACTAGAACTCAGGATTAAGAATCTCACTCAAAACCACTCAACTACATGGAAACTGAACAACCTGCTCCTGAATGACTACTGAGTACATAACGAAATGAAGGCAGAAATAAAGATGTTCTTTGAAACCAACGAGAATAAAGACACAACATACCAGAATCTCTGGGACACACTCAAAGTAGTGTGTAGAGGGAAATTTATACCACTAAATGCCCACAAGAGAAAGCAGGAAAGATCCAAAATTGACACCCTAACATCACAATTAAAAGAACTAGAAAAGCAAGAGCAAACACATTCAAAAGCTAGCCGAAGGCAAGAAATAACTAAAATCAGAGCAGAACTGAAGGAAATAGAGACACAAAAAACCCTTCAAAAAATTAATGAATCCAGGAGCTGGTTTTCTGAAAGGATCAACAAAATTGATAGACCGCTAGCAAGAATAACAAAGAAAAAAAGAGAGAAGAATCAAATAGATGCAATAAAAAATGATAAAGGGGATATCACCACCAATCCCACAGAAATACAAACTACCATCAGAGAATACTACAAACACCTCTATGCAAATAAACTAGAAAATCTAGAAGAAATGGATAAATTCCTTGACACATACACTCTCCCAAGACTAAACCAGGAAGAAGTTGAATCTCTGAATAGACCAATAACAGGATCTGAGATTGTGGCAATAATCAATAGCTTACCAACCAAAAAGAGTCCAGGACCAGATGGATTCACAGCTGAATTCTACCAGAGGTACAAGGAGGAACTGGTACCATTCCTTCTGAAACTATTTCAATCAATAGAAAAAGAGGGAATCCTCCCTAACTCATTTTATGAGGCCAGCATCATTCTGATACCAAAGCCAGGCAGAGACACAACCAAAAAAGAGAATTTTAGACCAATATCCTTGATGAACACTGATGCAAAAATCCTCAATAAAATACTGCCAAACCAAATCCAGCAGCACATCAAAACGCTTATCCACCATGATCAAGTGGGCTTCATCCCTGGGATGCAAGGCTGGTTCAATATACGCAAATCAATAAATGTAATCCAGCATATAAACAGAGCCAAAGACAAAAACCACATGATTATCTCAATAGATGCAGAAAAGGCCTTTGACAAAATTCAACAACCCTTCATGCTAAAAACTCTCAATAAATTAGGTATTGATGGGACATATTTCAAAATAATAAGAGCTATCTATGACAAACCCACAGCCAATATCATACTGAATGGGCAAAAACTGGAAGCATTCCCTTTGAAAACTGGCACAAGACAGGGATGCCCTCTCTCACCACTCCTATTCAACATAGTGTTGGAAGTTCTGGCTAGGGCAATTAGGCAGGAGAAGGAAATAAAGGGCATTCAGTTAGGAAAAGAGGAAGTCAAATTGTCCCTGTTTGCAGATGACATGATTGTATATCAAGAAAACCCCATTGTCTCAGCCCAAAATATCCTTAAGCTGATAAGCAACTTCAGCAAAGTCTCAGGATACAAAATCAATGTGCAAAAATCACAAGCATTCCTATACACCAACAACAGACAAACAGAGAGCCAAATCATGAGTGAACTCCCATTCACAATTGCTTCAAAGAGAATAAAATAGCTAGGAATCCAACTTACAAGGGATGTGAAGGACCTCTTCAAGGAGAACTACAAACCACTGCTCAAGGAAATAAAAGAGGATACAAACAAATGGAAGAGCATTCCATGCTCATGGGTAGGAAGAATCAATATCGTGAAAATGGCCATACTGCCCAAGGTAATTTACAGATTCAATGCCATCCCCATAAAGCTACCAATGACTTTCTTCACAGAATTGGAAAAAACTACTTTAAAGTTCATATGGAACCAAAAAAGAGCCTGCATCGCCAAGTCAATCTTAAGCCAAAAGAACAAAGCTAGAGACATCACACTACCTGACTTCAAACTATACTACAAGGCTACAGTAACCAAAACAGCATGGTACTGGTACCAAAACAGAGATATAGATCAATGGAACAGAACAGAGCCCTCAGAAATAATGCCGCATATCTACAACTATCTGATCTTTGACAAACCTGAGAAAAACAAGCAATGGGGAAAGGATTCCCTATTTAATCAATGGTGCTGGGAAAACTGGCTAGCCATATGGAGAAAGCTGAAACTGGATCCCTTCCTTACCCCTTATACAAAAATCAATTCAAGATGGATTAAAGACTTAAATGTTAGACCTAAAACCATAAAAACCCTAGAAGAAAACCTAGGCATTACCATTCAGGACATAGGCATGGGCAAGGACTTCATGTCTAAAACACCAAAAGCAATGGCAACAAAAGTCAAAATTGACAAATGGGATCTAATTAAACTAAAGAGCTTCTGTACAGCAAAAGAAACTACCATCAGAGTGAACAGGCAACCTACAAAATGGGAGAAAATTTTCGCAAACTACTCATCTGACAAAGGGCTAATATCCAGAATCTACAATGAACTCAAACAAATTTACAA
This sequence comes from Pan troglodytes, assembly GCF_028858775.2. Taxonomy (NCBI): domain Eukaryota; kingdom Metazoa; phylum Chordata; class Mammalia; order Primates; family Hominidae; genus Pan; species Pan troglodytes. The sequence goes on from NC_072401.2 coordinate 107,676,887, forward strand.
GAAAAAAACAAACAACCCCATCAAAAAGTGGGCAAAGGACATGAACAGACACTTCTCAAAAGAAGACATTTATGCAGCCAAAAAACACATGAAAAAATGCTCACCATCACTGGCCATCAGAGAAATGCAAATCAAAACCACAATGAGATACCATCTCACACCAGTTAGAATGGCGATCATTAAAAAGTCAGGAAACAACAGGTGCTGGAGAGGATGTGGAGAAATAGGAACACTTTTACACTGTTGGTGGGACTCTAAACTAGTTCAACCATTGTGGAAGCCAGTGTGGCGATTCCTCAGGGATCTAGAACTAGAAATACCATTTGACCCAGCCATCCCATTACTGGGTATATACCCAAAGGACTATAAATCATGCTGCTATAATGGCACATGCACACGTATGTTTATTGTGGCATTATTCACGATAGCAAAGACTTGGAACCAACCCAAATGTCCAACAATGATAGACTGGATTAAGAAAATGTGGCACGTATACACCATGGAATACTAGGCAGCCATAAAAAATGATGAGTTCATGTCCTTTGTAGGGACATGGATGAAATTGGAAATCATCATTCTCAGTAAACTATCACAAGAACAAAAAACCAAACACCGCATATTCTCACTCATAGGTGGGAATTGAACAATGAGATCACATGGACACAGGAAGGGGAACATCACACTCTGGGGACTGTTGTGGGGTGGGGGGAGGGGGGAGGGATAGCACTGGGAGATATACCTAATGCTAGATGACGAGTTAGTGGGTGCAGCACACCAGCATGGCACATGTATACATATGTAACTAACCTGCACAATGTGCACATGTACCCTAAAACTTAAAGTATAATAATAAAAAAATAAAAAAAATAAAAAATAAATAAAAATAAAAATTAAAAGTATAAAAAAAAGCAATAAGAATACCATGTTTAATCAGAAAGTAGAGATACGGTAGGCAATTAAAAATATATTTTATTGATTCTAATTCTATTAGAATTCATAGAGTTCAGTTGAAATATGAGGAATATGTTCATTTTTTTTCATTCTTCCAAAGTTACTATTCTTGCTAGTTTACTCACTATGCACTAATCTAAACAAGATAGTGCTAACAATCTACTCAAGGGCAAGTAACTATTCTATTTTTACTAATTAAAAAACCAAGATTAATACATATTTCAATGAGCTCAACTTTTTTTTTTAAAAAATATAGACTGGGTTTTGCTACGTTGTCTAGGCTGGTCTCAAACTCTTGGGCTCAAGCAATCCTCCTGTATTGGCCACCCAAAGTGCTGAGATTACAGGTGACAACCTCATTTTTTTGAAATTGAAATGACAATAACATCATAAAACTTTTCCCTTTATAATCACAACTTTCTCCTACAGTAAAGTAACATCTATTTTTAAAACAAATTATTTGGTGAAAATAATCTTCAAAAAATGTCTGCCTTGTTATTTTTTAAATTTTTAAAGTTTTAGCTTTTAATATTTGAACAAATATTAACAGTCCATCAGTACAGGTAGTCTTCCCTTACTTTTCTCAAATAATCCTTTGCTTCCAATGATCACATGAATTTTATAGATAACATGGTTTGGCTGTGTCCCCACCCAAATCTCAACTTGAATTGTATCTCCCAGAATTCCCACATGTTGTGGGAGGGACCGGGGTGTGGTAATTGAATCATGGGAGCTGCTCTTGTCCGTGCTATTCTCATAATAGTAAATAAGTCTCACGAGATCTGATGGGTTCTTCAGGGGTTTCTGCTTTTGCTTCTTCCTCATTTTCTCCTGCCGCTGCCATGTAAGAAGTGCCTTTTGCCTCCTGCCATCATTCTGGGGCTTCCCCAGCCATGTGGAAATGTAAGTCCAATTAAACCTCTCTTTTTTTTTCCAGTATCGGGTATGTCTTTATCAGCAGTATGAAAATGGATAAATACAATAGATATTTCCCTATAAGCAAACATCTTACATGTCACATATCCTACACAGAAGAGCTTCAGGGCAAAAAGAAAAAAAGATGAGGTGCTGTATTCCATGACAAAGCTGAATTCCTCATTTAATGTGAACTTTTACCCATGCTGGATTTAAAAAAAAAAGATACTCAAGTAATACTTTTTCTTGACTTGATGTTAATTCTACTGCAACAAAATGCATTCTATACATCCATTGTCTCACCTTTTCCTCTCTGCACAAAAAAGGTACAATTTACATCAGTTTCAAGAGTTATAGATCAAAGTGAAGACCCAAAATATATCTGAAGGGCCCAGGGAACTTCTGGGTTTAACTTTTCTTTAACTTTTTAATTTCTCCTTCCAATTAGTGGTGCTGTGTTTGTAATTCCAATTTACTCAGAAGCCAGAGATATGTGACATCAACAATTACAAGCATTCAACTATATATCAATGAAAGCATACAGTTATTAACTTCTAAAAAGCATGCTTCATTTTAAAACAGAAATTCACACCTCAGGCAATTTTCCATAGCTATGCTCCAGTTTATTAAATATCATTCTTGAGTCTGATAAAAATAATTACTATGTAAAATTACATGGCTAATTAAAGATCTGCTGAAGAAATCTAATCCATCATGAAAACACTGTCCTGCCACCACACCCGGCTAATTTTTGTATTTTTAGTAGAGACGGGGTTTCACCCTGTTTGCCAGGCTGGTCTCGAACTCTTGACCTCAGGTGATCTGCCCGGCTTGGCCTCCCAAAGTGCTGGGATTGCAGGCATGAGCCACTGTCCCTGGCCAACACTGATGATTGGATTTATATGTTATAACTGCATATACATATATATACACACACACACAGACATAAAATATATAAATTTTATGTATTATTAAAAGTTATATGTTATATATCACTTCATATATGCAAATATAATTTGTAAAACTAGCATAAGTTTTGGTTGCTCAGGACAGGCTTTCAAATGAGATAACAATATGGCCTGTTATATTTACAAAGTTCTGTCTCTAAAGGGAGTACATGTGACAGCTGATGAAATCTGCACTATGTAATATTCTCAGTTATTTCAAAAAAGCTTTTAAAAGCCCCTTGGTGTAAATTTTTAAAATATCAAAATAAATACATGCCTTTTGATTTGCAAATCAAAGAATTCAAGAGTAGTTACAAAAAAAAAAAAAGAAAAACAGAATAAAACAAAGGATTCAATGGAATCATAGAATCTTGACTCTTTTTAAGGAGACATTAAAATATTGTTAAAGCTCTGTAATTGACATGGACACAAAGAAGGGAATAACAGACTCCAGGACCGCTTGAGGGAGGAAGGTGAGAGGAGAGAGATGATTGAAAACCTACCTGTCTGGTACTATGCTTATTACCTGGGTGATGAAATAATCTGTACACCAAACCCCCATGACATGCAATTTACATATATAACAAATCTGTACATGTACCCTGAATCTAAAAGTTAAAGAAAATCTGTAATTGTGATTTATACTATATAATAAGGATATGAATCTAGAGTCTTAACTTCAAAAATAGTGTTTTCTAACCTACACATGACCTATATAGAGGTAAATGGTATTATTTAAACAAATAAATTAAGGTTCTTATTAAATTTCCCATTTAAGCTTCAAGTGAAGTTTATTATATTACAGTATAAAATCTATCTAATATAAATTTTCTTCATTTTATATTTGTAAAACCTTATAACTTTTAATTTTTGCAATGAAATATAAAATGAAAATAAATTGTCATCTTCCCTTCTAATTGCTGTATTAAAAATTTTTGTTTCTCTCCTTTAAAATGGCTTATTTGTTATATATATTAACATGACAATCCCCAATAAATTTATTGTAAGAATTTTATATGACACTATCATATTTTTGTGCAACTGTTTATAAATAAGCCATCTGTTTTCCAAAAAATATATGCAGAGACAAAATTTCAGAAAGCCCTACATATAGGTATCCTTATTTTTCCCTTCCGAAAAGTTTTTCAGCTTTGACTCTTTTAGCTAGGATAAGAAGATGAAAGATGATGGGTGGGATTTAAAACAAATGTTTTCCTCAGCTCACACATCAGAAATGGTATTCTCAATTCCGCAACTATTTGTTGTTTTCCATCAGACTACTAGTCTATCATGAAGATGATAAATATAGATAGGTTGGGAGTTATGTATCTGTTGTCAACTAAGAATGTGCCCAAACCAAACCATTTGGTGATAATGTTGACTCACTGCACTCAAAAGCAGGGTTATTTTAATGCAAATGAACCTGAATTACTTCCCATTACAAAGTTTTCTGCTGTAAAATTTGGCCTATCTAGTAAAGGCACAAAAAACAAGCACCAACTTTTATAACTAAGTGGAAAGAAGGGGTTCAAAAGAAGAGAAAGGAAAGACAAAAGTAATCTTTAGAGCTACATTTGTGAACCACTTTCTTTCCTTCTCACATATCTTGCTCTAGTTAAAAAAAGAATCTACAAATGAGCCCACTTAATAGTTATCATAATAATATTTCTAGTAAAGGTAGGTAGGACATTTACTGTTTCAGGAAAAATCTCCTCAGTCACATGATACAAGATATTCTTAAAAATCCCAAGACTGTATATACTACAATCTCCAAATATCATTAAAGTCATTATGCAAAGATGTGCACTAAGCTGCACATATATTAAAAGTAATGGAAAAAAACACAACTGCTTTTGCACCAACCTAATACAATGCACTACCTTTCTAAATACATAACTTTTGGAGTGAAATTGCATATTCTCTCGCTCTTATTGTTACAGTTTGGTGGGAAAGAAGAGTTTTATACCCCACCTTTGACAACTGGACTTTAGACTTTGTATGTCTGTCTTCCTCTTTCTCCTTCCAAGAGTTACTGAATATATATGTGTAGTATGAACTTATCTCCTAGTTTGCCTGAGAGAGTCCCAGTTGGCATCTGTAGACCCAGCATCTGGTACAGTGCCCCTTTAAACTCTCAGAAACATCCCAATTTAGTTGTACAGTCAATCTAGCTATATGTGGTACTATATTAAATGTTGGGGACATCACAGTGAAGAAGATACGATTCTTTCCCTCAAAAGATTTAGAAAGACATACAGGTAAACAGAAAATTGGGGAAACTTTCTCCTAATTTCCCAGATTTATATGATATCTCCTCTTATCTTTACCTTTCCGACTTGTAGCAACCACATCTTCCAAAACACTACAAGAGTATGTTTAATGTGCCAAAGTTTCCATTGGCCAAATATAGTCTACCTGGTTCCTCACTGGCCTGAAGCTGCCTTTCTCCTCAATAGCCTAAGATATACCTGTCCTGCAAGTTATAAACTTGTTTTCCAATATGGCTGAAATGCTAATCAATAGATTTCTTTCTAATTCCTCCATCTTTTTCCATACAATTAATACTCTAAGATTCTGAACCTTAGAATAATTTTAATAATCTTAGATAATCTCAACAGCCAATCCTGAGTTGCATAATCAGTATGTTATTTTTAAATGTTCCCATGTATTGATAGTTTGTCAACTCAATAACAATGTTTCTGGTGATAATTTGATAGTACAAACGATAATAAGAAATATTCATTTAAGTCAGAAAGTAATTAAATTTATTATATCTTAAATATATCTGCAGGTAACAAGTCAATAGAACTAAGTTTAAAAAAACAGGGTATCTTGATTAAATTGAGCATTCTTTTACTGATCTATAAGAGGTAGAGCATTTTAGAGTCTCATGAGTGTATATATATTTTAGAAAAAACTTTAAAATAGAAAATATTTTAAGGTCTATTAGCGTATAGTAATAATAACTTTTTTTTTTTCAAAGAACAATTCAAGTTGCTATTGAACATAGAAACTTTTAACTTCTGGAAAGGCAATTCAAAGATTCAGTAAATATGCATTTCTACAATTGGCTTTTAAATGGATTAGTTTCTTACGACTTAGGATTTTTCCCAAAATTTGTGGAGAAGAAAGTGTACATGTGATATTTATGCCAACCAAAAATCAATTACTACTTTGAAGTGTAAAGCTTAAAACTCTACAAAATAAAGAGAAACACAGTAACAAAGAAGTAAACTAATAAAATAAGAGTTATTTCTAATTCTAAGCCTAAAATAAACACTTTGAAGAAAAATAAACCACTGTTCTATCAAACTTTAGTAACCAATATACAGTGTACTGTTTCAGCTCCTTCTTTAGCTTTCCATCTCTGTTTCCTACCCAACAGATCAGATTTGATTAGTGGATATTTTATCATCCCATTTTGCACTCTTTTACTTCAGTCCTCTTCTTTGTTCCCTGTCCTAAGAATGTCTTTACCTATTCTCACCAATGAAATTCCTACTCAAACTTCAAATTCATCAAGTATCTTCCTTTTATGAAACCTTTCCAGAATGCTATCTCTTCTTTTTGCTACCACACACAAGAAAATTGAAACCCCCTAAACTTCTTGCTCTGTGCTAACATAATAGTATGTATACTTGTCTCCTAGACTTATAAGTAGTCATTTTCACATTTATTTACCGTATCATACTATGAAGTCCTTTGGGAAAGGAATAAATGTTATTTATTGAAAGAATCTCAATTCTGTAAAAGCAGCACTTGGCATGGCACAGTGTCAGCACAGTTATATACCGAAAGACTAAATTAATTGAAACTGTTTTTTTTCTTATGTAACATATATGGTCAATATAAAATTTGGACAAATGATTTAAAACACCTTGTCTATTGATTTTTTTTAGCATAATATTAAAGAACATTTATGGTGGCTTTAAAGAAGTTCAAAATTAAATACCAATTCAAGATTTCAAATGCAATTTTATAGAAATCATAACTGAGGAAATTATTAATACTTAGAGAAACAAGCAATCAATAATTGTTGAGAGGTCTTTTAATTATAATATTGGATGTTAAAATGTATTACTGATGAAATTGATCAAACTAAAGAACAGTCTTTTTGGTCTTTTTTTTTGTTTTTGAGACGGAGTCTCGCTCTGTCACCCAGGCTGGAGTGCAGTGGCGCAATCTCGGTTCACTGCAAGCTCTACCTCCCAGGTTCAAGTGATTCTCCTGCCTCAGCCTCCCAAGTAGCTGGGATTACAGGCGCCTGCCACCATGCCCAGCTATTTTTGTATTTTTAGTAGAGACAGGGTTTCACCGTGTTGGCCAGGCTGGTCTCGAACTCCTGACATCGTGATCTGCCCTCCTCAGCCTCCCAAAGTGCTGGGATTACAGGCGTGAGCCACTGCGCCCAGCTTTTTTGGCCTTTCTGACAAGTCTCTCCAAATTCATGTTGTGTACACTACAGTCTCTAATTTAATAAATTAAACAAGACATTGTCTTGCATATCTGTATAGTATGCCTTTTAAAAGTGTGTTAAGGCTGGCCGCAGTGGCTCAAGCCTGTAATTCCAGCACTTTGGGAGGGAGAGGTGAGCGAATGGCTTGGGCTCCTGAGTTTGAGATCAGCCTGGGGAACATGGCCAAACTCTTGTCTCTACAAAAAAATACAAAAATTAGCCAGATGTGGTGATGCATGCCTGTAGTCTCAGCTACTCAGGAGGCTGAGGTGGAAGGGTGGCTTGAGCACAGGAGGTGGAGGTTGCAGTGAGCTGAGATTGTGCCATGGCACTCTAACCTGGGTGAAAGAGCCAGACCTTGTATCAAAAAAGTGTGCTAAAAAAGCCTGCAATTAGAAAGTGTGGAAATTTGTCTTTTTCATATTGGAAATTCATTATTAATATACAATGTATGTATCTGAGATATGAAACAGTAGAAAAATAAAATTTTGGGAGGAAGATAATTTCTATGTTTTGTAACAGGCATCTAGAAATAGAAATAGAAATCAATGTAACAGAAGATGTCTCATATGGTCTTTTAAGAGCTGGCCATCTAGCCAGGTATCATCCAGCCATCTAAGAAACAGTCTAATCAGCTCATGTTATAAGTCCTGTTTTTATTGCTTATTTGAGGATTCCCCAATATTTTCATCTTTCTAAAGTATAGAAATTTAGCCCAACACTGTATATTAATTGGGCTTTTATATTTGGAAAGTTCAGTAAACACTACAATTTCATGTTAGCTTTGAAACTAACAGCATTATATTGCTGACATATTTAGCTGATGATTATTAAATTTCTTTTTATACAGCACAAATACTAACCTGCTTATTTTTTACTTTTAATCTTCTCAGTGTCTTTGGTCACCATTTGACAGATTATTTAAATTGCATAGTTTCTGAAATCTTGTGATATTACCCAAGGTTTTATTAAATCCACTCATTTTTCTATTAACTGAAATCTGAAAGAGTACATTATCAATTCTATAATAAACATCACTGATAAGGGTAAGAAGGAAGCTATTAGTAAGAATGGGGCACATCCCTCTTAATAAGGTACAGGACACAACCTTATGGAACATTACTTCATAAATTTTGAAGAAGGTATAACATGGTCCTTGAAGTCAATGACCTTATTAAGGTAATCTATAAGCAAAAAACAACTTCCACTACAAAATGCACTCCTCCTTAATTAGAAAAAGTCAAAGCAAAAAGCTGTACCTTCTAAAAATCTTTCTTGAATTAATCTCAACTTTATACAAGTCCACACTGTAGAAAATGTGCAAAGAATTGGACACATCTATGTCAAACCAAACCATTTCAAAATACAAAAGCCAATGGATTTTGCGTTTCAAAATTAACATAGAGATAATGCATCATTATTTCCATTTCTAACTCCTATCTACACTGTAGACACAGACATATAGGAATGAACACATGATTCAATTTGCTTGTAAACACAAAATTTTTTAAAAGTTTTAATTATTTTTCTCTATACCTCAAGGTACATGATGCTGAAAAAACAAATGTTTTTATGTGCTAAGCTATTTATCCATATTCTGTTCCTCCTACTTTTAGCTTTACTTTTTTGAGTTTACATTTTCCTTTCTGCTTCCTTTCTAATTATTTTCCCATTATATCAACCTCTGATACTCTAATTTTATATTCATTTCTAACCAAGTAAAATTATTACTAATTGAGATCCCACTTACTCAGAATTTTTGATAAATCAGATACAACATCTAGTATTCCTACTTCACTTATGAAAACTGGAGAATTACATAAAACCATAATGATATATATAATACAGAATCAGGTTCAAGTTGTTTAAAATAACGTAGGAAGAATTATATATAGTTAAAAACAAGATCAAAAGGATATCTGATAAGCATCACAAAAACAGTAAATGGGAGAGTGAGCAGCTTTGTAGTCTGCTCTAAAAGAACAGAAAAACTATAAGAAAATTCCCTGGCCTTAAAATACACAGAATCTTGTTGAAAGGATATAAAACAGTATAAAATGTCACAATAATAACACTAGCAAAAACTAGTACTTACAGTAACAGTAACGTTAAGAAATAAATAATAGCACTTATTGAATATTTCTATGTACCAGAAATTTACATATTATGTTTAACCTCTACAATATTTTTATTGTAGATATGAGGAAAATGTTACCTACACAACTTAAATTATTTGTCAAGATTATATAATAAGTAGTGAAACTTAAATTTTAAACACTTTTCTGTTTTAAAAGTGTGGGTTTTCTTGTTTTGTTTTCAATTTTTGTGGGTACATAGAACATGCATATATTTATGGGGTAAATGAGATACATTGATATAGACATGCAATGCATAATAAACTCATTCAGGGAAAATGAGGTATCCATCACCTCAAGTATTTTTCTTTTGTGTTAAAAACAATCCAATTATATACTTACTTATTTTAAAATGTAAAATTAAATTATTATTAACTATAGTCACCCTGTTGTGCTAGCAAATACAAGGTCTTATTTATTCTTTCGGTTATTTTTTTGTTTTTACTCATTCACAATGTGTATCCTCCAACTCCTACCCTCCACTACCCTTCCCAGCCTGTGGTAACCATCATTCTACTCTCTATCTCCATGAGTTCAAATGTTTTGATTTTCAGATCCCACCAATAAGTGAGAACATGTGAAGCCTGTCTTTTTGTGCCTGGCTTATTTCATTTAACATAATAACCTCCAGTTCCAACCATGTTGTTGAAAATGACAGGATCTCATTTTTTCTTATGGCTGAATAGTACTCCATTGTGTATTAAGTGCCACATTTTCTTTACCCACTTGTCTGTTGATGGACACTTAGGTTGCTTCCAAATCTTGGCTATCATGAATGGTGCTGCAATAAACATGGGAGTGCAGATATCTCTCTGATACTCATTTCCTTTCTTTTGGGTATATACCTAGCAGTAGGATTGCTGGATCATATGGTAGGTTTACTTTTAGTTAATTGAAGAACCTCTAAACTGTTCTCCATAGTGGTTATACTAACTTACATTACCACCAACAGTGCATGAGGGTTCCTTTTTCTCTACATCCTCACCAGCATTTGTTATTGCCTATCTTTTGGGTAAAAGCCATTTTAAGTAGAGTGACACGATATCTCATTGTAGTTTTGACTTGAATTTCTCTGATCATCAATGATGTTGAGCACCTTTTCAGAAGCCTGTTTGCCATGTGCATGTCTTCTTTTGAGAAATGTGTAATCAAATCTTTTGCCCTTTTTAAAATCAGATTATTAGATTTTTTTTCTATAGAGTTATCTGAGCTTCCTATATATTCTGGCTGTTAATCTCTTATCAGGTGGGTAGTTTTCAAACATTTTCTCCCATTCTGTGAGTTGTCTCCTAACTTTGTTGATTGTCTCCTTTGCTGTTCAGAAGGTTTTTAACTTGATGTGATCTCATTTGTCCATTTTTGCTTTGTTTGCCTCTGCTTATGGGGTATTACTCGACATCTTTGCCTGGACCAACGTCCTGGAGAGTTTCCCCAGTGTTTTCTTACAGTAGTTTCATAATTTGAGGTCTTAGATTTAAGACTTTAAACCATTTTGATTTGATTTTTATGTATGTTGACAGATAGAGGTCTAGTTTCATTCTTCTGCATATGAAGATCTAATTTCCTCAGAACTATTTGTTGAAGAGACTTTAAGAACAGTGAATGTTCTTGACACCTTTGTTGAAAATGTGTTCATTGTAAGTGTATAGATTTGCTTCTGGGTTCTCTATTCTGTTCTATTGGTCTATGTGTCTGTTTTTATGCCAGTACCATTTTGTTTCAGTTACTATAGCTCTGTAGTATAATTTGAAGTCAGATAATGTGATTCCTCCAGTTTTGTTCTTTTTGCTCAGGACAGCTTTGGCTATTCTGGGTCTTTTGTGGGTCCACATAAATTTTAGGATTTTTTTTTTCTATCTAAATCTGCGTATTTTTAACTTCTATTACTTCCAAAAAAGAGTTCAGGAAATTATAGTACAAGTTTGAATGTGGCTAAAGTTGTCCTGAATGAATTCACAAACAGGTCACGCTATGACATGAACTCTTAAGGAGGAGGTATATTTTAGGGAAGTTGAAGAAAGAGGGAGTATATTTTGGGTATGCATGCATGGGAAATGAGATAAATGAAAAGTATTTTTAATACTCTGCTTACACAATTAAACATTTAAACTTTTTACTAATTTACAATGGACTTGCCCATGGTGAAGCTTTTTGTGAGCAATTTTGATTGTGAAAAACACAAACGGCAGTCTCTTATTTTCTCAAACTCGCATGCCTGCAATTGAACTGAAATGAGATCAGATATCAAATATCCATTAGAAAAATACCATAATTCTTTGTGGATTTGGAGGAAAGACTGAACTTTCTAATTTCTCTTTATGGATTTTATTGGATGGACCATCATCGTATTTTTGGGGTCAAAATCTTAAATTTAATCAAATATTACATCAGCACACCAGTACATCAGTAGTTTCCCTGTAGAAAGACATGGAAAGACATTTGCTTACCTTGTATTACATGTGAGTTGTCTTTTAAGAAGAAGTTATACAGGTATTTGGGAATAAAAGCAGACATACATGCATAAGCCAAGGCTAAAAGAGAATAAGGCAAAGGCATGTAAAAAATTAGTTAACAGGGTAGATGACCATCAGTAATGCATTCACTTAGCACATATTCCTTGAAACTACTATTAAATAACACTTATGATAGCCAAGTGCTAGAAAAACAAAATTAAGAGATAAAAGCCTCTATGCTTTAAAATAGAAAATATTTTTATTTTAGACAACAAAAAATAATAATTCTATAACTTCAATTTCAAACTAGCGTGGCAATCATTATCACACAATAATCACAACTTTTATTACCTAAACGTTGTTTCTTAAAATTGCTAAGCATGATCATTATTAGTAAGTTATACGGACTTCACGATCCTTAACTGCTGCTGATGCAAACAAGAGTCTACGAACTTTGGATTTAGGAATAGTGTTATAATTCACATTTTCAAATACAGACCCCTGACTATACTTAGGTCAGTATGAGTGATCATTGGCTATGCCTAACTAAACACAGTAAAAAACTCTAGTCTAGATTAATGAGTGAGAATTTCACAGAACAGAGTATTTTAAAAACAATTCAAAGAGTAAAATTTCATTTCTCTGGGATTATGCTATTTTTACTTAATTCCAGAAACCGATGCAAATTCGGTCATGAAATAGAATCTGAAAATAGGGAGATCGTCAGATAAGGCATCTAGACATTCAAGCTATATATAGTAACACACTCTATATGTGATTTCAGGGATTGGAGTTAATCGAATTTAGTATTTATTGAAAAGCCTACAATAATAAAGTTATTGCAGAAGGGCAGGAAAAAAAAAACCTGCCATTGAAAAAGGGCTGTCAAAAAATATTACAACATTAGTATATAAGTATTAGAATACAAGATAGACACAAGATAAATTTTTATAAATACAAAGTGCTTTATGGGCTGAAGAAGGAGAATGAGAAAAGTCTTCATTAAGGAAGAGGTATCCAAAATGATAGGCTTTGGAGATGCAAGATTATGGAAAAGTGCCACCATAATTGATTTCTTTACAAATTCTTTAGAAAGTATACTTAGACAAAAATTAATCTCTAAAGAATTTAGAATAATCAAATTCCACTAAATTTCTAGTAATAGCTTTAGCATAACTGAAACTCTCCAGTAATAAATTAATCCTTCACATCTCTAAAATGAGTCTATAATAGATTATTTCACAGAAATCTACCAGGGAGAGAATAAGAACCTTAAAACAAAAACAAAAACCTTTCATGTCTGAATCAAATATTTTAGAATATTATGTGCAATGATTATTTAAATGTTAAAGAGGCTTACCTTCATTATTGAAGTTTAGATATAGGAATGGAGCACAAAGTGAGTCAAGACCTAACACAGAGGGGTTGGGAGAAAGAAGTCAAATAAATATAATCTAGTAGAATTGAAGATATATACCTTATTCAATTCTTTGCATTACCTCCAAGTAGATTAAACATTAGAAGTATTATCCATCCAGAAATATGTTACTTCATGAGTTACTGTGGGGAGTGAGTGATAGTGTAGCACACAGTATGTGTCCAATATGAATCAGTTATTATTATCTATATTATTATGAGTTGAAAAGAGAAATACAATAATAGAAAAATGTAAGAATGTTACAATGCTTTGGATATTGTCCCATCTCTGACTCTAAATGTACAATCTTGGCAATTACTTAACATCTTCTGGCATATTTTCTCATCTAGGACATGGAGTTTTGCCTATGTTGTTTTTCTTTGGGATTATGAAAAAAAATTCTTTAAAAATTGTGAAGTGGTTTCCAAATATATGACATTTCTTTTATTGATAATAATGATATGCATGTATTGTCATGTTGAAAGAATGTACATAAATCTACCTACAACTGTTAGGAGGATATAGAATAGCTCTGAAATACACAGAGCTAAGAAAAATAACAGCTTTATTTAAACTATGGTCAGTAAGAAATAGAGAACTGAAATATAAAAGTAGCCACTTACAACAACACATTCAAAAATAGGGTTGGAATGGGTTTCTCATTCTTTATCAAACACAAAAAATAATAATGGCAAAGCTAAAAATAGAAGATATGAACCATTAAAGATATAAGAAAAAAAAGACAATTAATAAAATGAGGACTTTAGGATGATAGCCTATTTTTAAGTGCTAATAGCCATGGTAAGTATAAATTAGAAATCATTAACTATAAGAATCTCAACTAGCCCCAGTTGATTTAACAATTTGCATAGGCGTTTAAAAAATGTATCCACAAAGATCACAACAGCTCCAAATATTCTTTCTGCTTTGCTAATCAACTTGCATACTAAATATTATGTTTTTTAATGATATCTACTAGGATTTAGACAAAGATTTTTAAAAATGTTTGGACGTAAACCTCTCAAAAAATGAATCAGAGCGTCAATATTGACTTTTCCCAAAGACAAGGATGTTTAGATATTTTAATTTTTTTAAATGTCAGTTATGCAACAATTTTCTAATACTCCAGAGGAGTTTTAATGACTACAAAAGTTACCTTGCCAATACACAAGATCAGGATGAGACACTACCCAGGCTTTTAATACACGCCTAAATTTTGCATGACCTTCTGGTGATGATAACAGTTCATCGTACTGATGACAACGAGGAATATCCACTTCAATCTGTTAAAATAGCAAAATAATAAGGTGAAACAGTAATTGTGTAATCAGCAATAAACCCTTAATCCTTGTTCATTAAATAAGGAAAAGGAGAAGCTATAATATGAATTTCAAAACAGACCAACTTCTTAAGTGCCTAATTTTTTGAATTTTTTAATTGATCTTATGGAAAGACTAAAGAAGTTGTATGTATACCTAAACAGAAGAATCAGACCATTTCTTTTGAAAGGTATGTATGTGTTAATATACTTTTCAAAAATATTTTCCTTTATAATCTGGTCCAAATGAAGGGCAAATTTTTCAGATGAAGAACTACAGTATTTTTAAAAAGGTAACTTGACCTAAAGTCCTTTAAGGTATTGTTCTTACTAATTTATAAGCATAAGAGTTATGGTTTCTCTAACAATATATGTATGCAGCAGTGTCTCTGTATTCATGAGAGAAAGAGGCTTTCTTCATGCTCCTTCCTAAAATTTAAATATTTGGCAGAATTATCTCAGGTTGCTTAAGAAAACCTAAATCATACTTGTCTATCTGTAGGAATTGGAGTGTCTTTATCAATTGCATCGTACTTGGCGTGAATAGCTCCCTGCAAAAAATAAAAGAAGATATATTAATTTATCATATCCTTAATACAAATAGTAATATAGAGAAATCTATTTTTTACAAATATCTATCTTTGGAAACCTACCCAACTACAGATAAGCACATTCAAACCCAGGGTAGAACTCATCTTAAGAGAAATTCTCTGAGTCTTTGACAATCTGTGATGAAGGTCTCTGATAAGTGACAATTTGCCATTTTGCTGAGGCAAACTCTTGAATTATACATACCAGAACATAAATGTCATGGATTAATTACTTAGCTAGTAAGTATGTTTGGCCAACCTCCCAGACCCTACAACATAACACAACCTTGTTATGTTATATCTATAATTACATGATAGAATCATTAGGGCCTAAAGAGGTCATTTACGTTTTTCAGTTAGACTGTTAAAAATTAGAAATAACTGAATGAACGACTACAAATTTTGGTCATGTTCTATAGGACCAAGCATGAAAAAAATATTATTATTCTGGCTTATTATCATGGTAGAGAAAGAGCCAGGAAGTAGGGTTCAAACTCCAATATCGGCTATTATCAACTTCTTTGAGACATTCATTTAATGAGAGTTGGACAACCTGATACCTGAAGTCCTCTCGAACTTTAGCATTATATTGTTCTACAAGTCTAATGATTAATGTATGATATTGAACAATTGGCATTCTTGTAAAGTAACCAACTAAACTCAAAGGTATTTGTAGACTCTTATCAAGGGAATCAGGAATGAAGAAAGGAAATTCTTCAAACAGAGGATTGAAAAGGATTAAAAATAGTTGAGGATTTCTAAAAATTTTTTTTTAGAGTCAGGGTCTAGTTCTATCACCCAGGCTAGAGTGCAGTGGCACAACCAAGGTTCACTGCAGCCTCGAACTCCTGGGCTCAAGTAATCCTGCCTCAGCTTTCCAAGAAGCTGGGACCACAGGCATGTGCCACCATTCCAGACTGGAATTCTTTAAAAAGGAAGGATAATTATCTATAAGAGAATATAAGAAGACAAGATGACAAAGAAATTGACAAGAAATGAAAAAAATCTGGCAAGAATTTGGCCCATTATTATGATTGATGTCATCGGAGTTCTCTGTTAGTATTGCAGGCCACCATAATTTGTGACACATCTCCTTTCCTCACAACCACAGAGAAAGTGCTATTTCTCTTGGTAGCATAGTCCAGGTGGAACAGGTGTGCCAAAAGTCACTAAATTATGTTAGTGATTTTGACAAGTCAGATTAGATGGAAAGATTTCTCCAAATTTAGACAGAACCATTTATAAACAGATAATCATATTCTATAACAAGCATACTTTATAAGCAGGACTACCCATTTATAACTGATATATATTCTTAAAATATTCTATGGTAATAATCAAAACATTTTCTGTGACCACTATTAAACGAAACATTAAATAGCATAATCTAATAAACCCTCAATTATATTTTTCTATTCTATTGTTTTCCTATATTCTTTCCACTTAAAATTGCCAAATATTCTAATGCTTACATTTTACTATATAATTTTCTAATAACTAGAAAAATATATATTTGGAAAGCACTCTCCTTCTCCATCCTTTCTTTGCATAATTAATCAGCTTCTAACCTTTTCTTTTTTCCTTACCTCAACTCCCAGAAGAGCAGCCCAGGTTAAACCTCTCATAAGAGGAGGAATGTCAACTCTTGCTTCTTTCCAGATTTGGTTTTTTTTATATGGATAAGCCTATGATATCAAAAAAGAAATGAAAACGTCTCAAATTACCTAGTGCCATCTTTTAGTCTAGACAGTTCTGAATATACCCATGAAAAAACTTAAGTGACTTGCAATAAATTTCAAAGTATGTGCAATTATTGTGTCTGGTGTTATTAATACACATACATAAGCAGTGGAATGAATCCCTAACACCTTGAAAAACTCGTATTATATAATTAAGAAGAGCAGCTGATTCTACCTGATTTTTAATCCTTCCTCTCTATTTGATGCTCTGGGGGGATTTTAAGTGAGTCAGACGGAGGATAATAGTACCAGTCTCATACGGGTTAAATAAGATAATGCAGGTAAAGCACTCTGTTAAAAACGTGGTGATAGAGAAGTAATCAATAACTATAAGCTACTATTATGAGTACTTCCGCATTTTGCATATAAATTTATACTTTTATAAATTTGTCTTAGGAGAAATTTCTAGAAGAGTATTAATAGGACAAAGGCAACAGATGTTGTTAAGGTTCTTGATATATGCATTCAAATTGTTTTACAAAATGTTTCAGTACATTCACATTTATTCCAACAGAATGAGAGTTCCAATATCATTGCATCTGTGCTCACTTTGCTAATGCAGTATGGAAAATCACTCCTATTTTAATTTGTATTTTTTTCATTTCTAGTGAAGATGAACAATTTGCATAGATTTACTAGCTGTATTTATATTATGTACTCTATCCATTTCTCTGTTTCAATATTGATGTTTTTCCTGTTGACTTTTAAGTCTTCTTTTAAAAAATAAAGACATTATTCCTTTTTCAACATGATTTTGCATATATTACCACACCTTGTTTTTACTTTTTAATTTTACTTACTAAGAACATGTATCATTTTTAAAATTAAAGAAAGCTAACTGAACAAGATAGGTCATAAAAATTAATCTTCTTATTACTCAAGATTCCCTAAGAATTATCGAAAAAATTTTTAAAAAATTCCATATGGGCTATTGTTAACACTTTATACTTTAGAATCCATACCTTTAGCAGCCTGTCAAAGAGAATAATTCTATTTAGTTGGTACTCTGTATCTTTCTCTCTGATGATTAAAGGGAGCGTGGCAGCTGCAGACAACTCATTATTGCTGTTTGAATGAGGTAAATTAGACTGGCTGTAAAAGAGAACAAAAGCAATAAAAAAAAAAAATGGACAAAAGGTACAAAATTTTCTTTTTTTCTCCTAACTCTACCGACAGTGATTTCAGAAAAAGCACAAAATTTTAATAAACCAAAACCTCAGGTTATTATTTTCTATTTAGGAAACATTTTTCAAAGAAAATGTATAAAATTCTTATAAATCTAATATAAATAGAAAGAAAAATAAATCTAAAATGAGACTACATATACTCACTCATCTTCAAGTAATGGGTAAAATGCTTCTCCACCAACATCTTTCAATCTCTGTGTATTTAAAGACAAAATATTTATGTATAAACATATTGGGCAGAAACCCTGATCTGTGTTTAAAAAGACAAGTAATATAACAACTATAAATTTATAAAGGGACCTAGAAAAGTATAAAATAGAGTCTAAAAATCAGTTCTTACCATAAACATGCAAGCATACAATGCCCCTACTGATTAAGGTTTGGCTGTGAAAAACAACTATTTTTTTCTTATCTATAGGTATCACTCATAAATGTTAGACACTTATCATGATATATTTTCCAAACAGAACTCAGAATTACTAGCACTAGTATAAAACTTAATGAATAGGAAAAAAATTTTAAGTTATATGAAGAAAGATGATTAAAAAGAGGTACTATATAGCCATGTATATACTAAAAGAACAACTTAGATTTATTTTTGCTTTGGCATAATACAAACTAAGTCAAAAAGAAAGGTGCTAGAAAAAGGATTCCAAAATATTTCTCACATCATACTTTGAACGTGTATGATTCAAATAGCTAATAAATCAATGGACAGAGTTCACTTAATGACAAAATCATTTTAATAAATGTTGTTCCAAATAACAACCCTGACAGGATTACAGGTATTCTTCAAAATCATAAGCAGGAAGGCAGTAGTAAAGTAAAATGTTAACCACATCCTAAGCAAGGTGATTAAAGTTAATGCCATCTTGCCTGCTGCTCTGCTGTTCAACTTCCAACTTGAAGGCAGAATGTCTGCTCCTATGGGGATTGACATAGAAATTCAAGCTGTGTGTGCAGCAAGCACTGATCTTCTGTTGATTAGAGTCTTTGTGCACCCATGTGAGTTATTCCCAGAATTTTTAAAGCTTAAGAAAAATCTTTTACTCAAACTAAGAATTCAGCAAACACTGAATTTATGCCTGGTTCTACTCTAAAAATCAATGTGCTATGTACTTATCCTATTTTAAAAAACCTTTAGGTGTATCTTTCATATATTAAAATTTTAAGTAAAGAAATAAAATTTTCCCAAGTTTTACTGCATTATTAATACACATAAATCTTTTTAAAGATTAGTTTTCAGTATACTGTATGTCATAGATTTTATCTAATTAAGTATCTTGTCTGTCTTTTCTAAATAAAAACTTAGCACATTAGGATTTTTAAAAGGTGAATGAAAACACTAAAGATAAAAATTATTATATGGTTTCCATATCATTTTAAGATTCAGCAAATTAATATTTCTTAATAACTACAGAAGAAGAGAATTTTAAATTTCACAAGTAGAACTGTAAAGGAATTGAGACATTTAGATTTGAAGCCTACATTCATTTAACTTGGATTATATTTAAATTGAAGAAACAAATTAAGAGCAAAACAAAATCAGCTGGAATCATATATTTTGGATGTAATTTATTGTTCGCTGCAGAGTATTGTTACTTATTTTGTTACTTTCCACATCCTTTCTTTCAAAGAGATTATAAATTCAGAGTACTGAGTAGGAATAATTATATATTTTAATTTTCTGTTGCTGGCATTATGGCAGACAAGAGATTCTAATACTCTCCTACTACATAACATGTAAAATATTAAATGGTTAGATAAGCTTTAAAACATAAGGAAAATGCAGTGATAACAGATATAAAACCAGGCCTAGAGAGAAAGTAGTTAATAACTGTGGTCTAGAGATTTAGGCCATAATGGGATAAGGGTTTGGGAACCTACATAACAGACCTTCAGAATGCAGAAGACCCTTCTAAAGCCACGTAAAGAAAAAACTAGGGGAATTGCTAGCTTAGACAGAAAACAAGGATAGGTACCTATTTCAGCTTTGGCTATGAATGGTTAAAAATAAAAAGGCTAGGACTTCCACTTTCTTATACAAAATATAAACAGCTTAGAAGGCATCATTCTTCCTCTAACAAGAAAAATGCTGAACAAACTGAAAATCAAGAACTCATCTCACATCTGTCAGAATCAGAGCATTGTGATGTCCTCAAAGCTGGAGGGACCCTCGAATACAGGGAATCACAGCTCAACAGGAACAGAGCCACTGCTGGAGTCTGTTAAGATCAATTAAAAGGTAATTATCTAATACTTGCAGGCTGAGCACAGACTAATACGAGAGAGAAAAACTTCTGGAGGCCCTGCCTTAGGGAGGCCTTCCTTGCTTCCATGAGATTAACCTCCGCAGGTCCCACCAGGTTCTCAGGGTGAAGATCTGAGAAAAATACCCTTGACTTCCTGCAGGGGGAGGTGGAAAGTAACCAATCTGCCTTCCTTGCTTCCATGAGATTAACCTCCGCAGGTCCCACCAGGTTCTCAGGGTGAAGATCTGAGAAAAATACCCTTGACTTCCTGCAGGGGGAGGTGGAAAGTAACCAATCTGCCTTCCTTGCTTCCATGAGATTAACCTCCGCAGGTCCCACCAGGTTCTCAGGGTGAAGATCTGAGAAAAATACCCTTGACTTCCTGCAGGGGGAGGTGGAAAGTAACCAATCTGAAATACAGCCAGAGTACTCTGTTTTCCTTGAGAGGCCTGTCTTAAAGGGAAACTCTTCCGTCAGGTCTTAACTAACTTGGGTTTTACAGAAATCTAACCAACTTGGGAAGGAAATATTCAACTCCAGTCCACTCTAGTCTTTGATGTAGGGGAACAGAAATACCCAACTCCAGCCCCTCTAGCTTTCCTGTCTCATGTTGGGGAGGAGGAGTGGGAGAAGCTGAGAAGCCTTGTGAAGGTCACAGCCCAGGAACACAGGCTCACTAAAAAACTGGGACTTAATGATAAGATTATAAAATACTTCTCCCCTATACTTTACTATGATATTAATAGGGCTTCTACATAATAACAGGATTCATTCCTTCATTTAGTTATTATATAGGAAGAAAACATATAACACATCAAATGAAGAGAAGTACAATGGAGGAAAAAAACAAAACAGGATAAAGAATACAAGGGATAGGTGTGGTGTTGCTATTTTATAAAGGATGGCCAACAAAAGCCCACCAATAGGTGACATTTTAGCAGAGAATGTAAAGAAATGGAAGCACCGGAAGAGTGTTACAGGCAGTGGGAAGAGCAAGTTTAAAGGCCTTAAAACATATAACTTTAGAAAATGATTTAAAAACAAAATAAACAACCTGAGTAAACTTATAACCATTAAG
Source organism: Pan troglodytes (assembly GCF_028858775.2). NCBI lineage: Eukaryota > Metazoa > Chordata > Mammalia > Primates > Hominidae > Pan > Pan troglodytes. The sequence continues at coordinate 107,698,325 of NC_072401.2, forward strand.
CAGACTGAAGTAATGATTACACCCAAATAGGGATAAGGAGCCCTTACAATATGGTTTTAAAGCTAACTCCCATGAAACATTCAAGAAATAGATACATGTAATCATATCAAGTCTTTCAGAAAATAGAAAAAAAAAGGCAACACTCTCCTATTTATTTTATGAGACTAGTATACACCTGATACCAAACTAGCATGTGCAGTAAAAGAAAAGAAACTCACAGGCCTATCTCAAATAGAAACAGAAATGCAAAAATTCTAAACAAAATATTAGAAAATCAAAACACAAATGTATAAAAAAGGAAAAATGAAATCATGATCTGTTTGGGTTTATCCCAGAAATATAAACATGGCTCAACATTGAAAAACCCCATCAACATAATTAAATCCATTAACATAATACATAAAAAAGCATATGACCATCCCAATAGATACAGTAAAAACACTCAGTGAAATTCAACACCCATTCATAACAAAACTTATAACTAAGAATAGAAGACCTCTATAACTCAATGCAACAAATATCATACTTAATTATGAAATATAAAAAGCAAACTTTTAAAACCAGAAATTAGACAGGAGTGCCCACTATTTGTTTCTATTCAATAGTGTTATAGACGCTCAGCAAAAATAATGAGAAAAGATGAAGTGAGTAGATAAGAATTGGAAATGAAGGAAAAAACCCTACCTTAATTCACAAAGAAAACCACAGGGAATCTATAGACATACTATTTAAAAAAGAATAGGTTCAGCAATGTTGACTGACACAAAATCCACATAAAAAAATCAATTGTGTTACTAATCATGCACAAAACAGTAGTTGAAATGGTATTTTTAAAAATATTATTGATTTTTTTTTTTTTTTTTTTTTTTGAGACGGAGTCTCGCTCTGTCGCCCAGGCTGGAGTGCAGTGGCGCGATCTCGGCTCACTGCAAGCTCCGCCTCCCGGGTTCACGCCATTCTCCTGCCTCAGCCTCCCGAGTAGCTGGGACTACAGGCGCCCGCTACCACGCCCGGCTAATTTTTTGTATTTTTAGTAGAGACGGGGTTTCACCGTGTTAGCCAGGATGGTCTCGATCTCCTGACCTCGTGATCCGCCCGCCTCGGCCTCCCAAAGTGCTGGGATTACAGGCGTGAGCCACCGCGCCCGGCCTATTGATTTATTTTTTAAAATCCTCTACTGGTATACTTAAGATTTGGTACATTTTACTACATGAAAAAATATTATTGATGTATATTTTAAACTCATCTACTGGTATACTTAAGATCTATACATTTTACTATATGAAAATTTTGCCTAGAAAAGAACTATAAACAAATCTTAAACTCTAATGTGTAAGCTGAATTGTAGTAATGTCTTCATTTTACTTTGAAATGCAAGAACAAAAAATATGATGGATTGATGAATAGCTAGAAAGATAGACAGACATGTGATAAAGCATGTAAAATGTTAATTATAGAATCTAGGTCAGGGATTAGCAAACTGTTTCTACGCAGGGCCATATAACAAATATTTTTAGCTTTGTGGGCCATGCAGTCTCTATTGCAACTACTCAATTCTGCCAATGCAGAACAAAACAGCTATACATAATAGGTCAATGAATAGGTGTGACTTGATTTTGCTAATAGATCATATCAATGCTTGATCTAGGTGGTAAGTTGTTCACTGTAAATGCTTTTCAACTTTTCTGTTTAAAAATTTTTATAATAAAATGTTGGAAAAAATCATACTCATACTTAACATATATATATATATATTCTATATACAAGAGCAATAATAAATTACCTTAGGAATAAATCTGATAACTGATATACAGACATTAAAAATAAAATTGTTATATAAAATAAGACAAATAAATGACATATTTATTTAAGCATGTTCAAGAAATAAAACCCTACATTTTAAATACATCAATTCTCTACAAATTAACTTATCAATTCAATGCAATGTCAATCAAAACCCTATAATTTTTTATGAAGTTCTTTATGATGATTATAAAAATCAGCTAGTAGAGGAAGATGTTAAAGAGCTCCTACTCCATTTTGAGGACAAAAAAACTGAAGGTCTTCCCTTGCTAGATATCAACAGTTCACATAAAACTACAGATTAAGGCAATGTGGTATTTGCTAAAATTAGAAAAACAGGCCAACAAATCAGAATATCAAGGCCCAGAAACATATCCATATACATAGAAAAAGTTGGTATTATAGATCAAAAAAGTGAAGAGAAAACTATTCAATATATGGTACTGAGACAAGGGGTATTTTTTTAATCAATGAAATATGATATTGGATACCTTCCTTACAACTTAATCTAAAATAAATTCTAGGTGGATTAAAGAACTAAATGTGAAACAATTATTTAAATCTTTTATAAGGAAATATATAAAAACATTATAAAACATACTTAAAACCTTGCTATTACTTTAAATAAGTTACAAGAAAAAATATATCAAAATATATTTGACTATAAAAGAAAATACTGATAAAAATTTAGAATTCTATTCAATAAAAGAATCAAAAAGTTGAAGGAAAAGCCACAGATTAGAATATATTTCCATGACATATAGCTCACAAAGATATGATATCAGGGACATAGTTTCAAAAGTCCTCAAATCAATAAGAAATCACTCAACAGAAAAACTGACAAGAGATATGAACTAGTAATACATAGAAGAGGTAGGTGAACTGCTAGAATATGTGAAAAGACTTACAACTGCACTATAATCAGGAAATTAAAAATCAGTATTACAGCAAAATACCTTTCCATACCATTGGATTAACAATTTTTTAAAATTTGATAAAAGAAAGTGTTACCAGGTAAATAAAGAAATGAGAACAGTTACCCAATGACGGCGAAAAGATAAACTGATAAAATCATTTTTGTGAACAATCAGGTAATAAAGCTGAAGTTGTACAGATGCAATTCTACTCTGGGGCACATATTTCACAGAAGCTCTCCCATATTTTGTGAAATCAAAGAGGCATACAAGATTTCTTGTGTATCTGTAAGGTTTTAATTAAAGAAAAAAAACTAAAGCAGAACTGTCAAAATATCTTTCTTACATTTCTTAGCTGGCATAACGACAATGTCACAGTGGTATCATCTAAAAGCGAGCTTCTATCTCGACCTTGTCCAAAGCTTTCACCATCCTCAAAGAGAAAACTGAAGAGAAATTTTTAAAAATAATATGTACACAAAATCCAGTTTATTGTTTCTTCTAGAAAGTAAAGTTTATTCTAAGTCATCAATCCCTTCATCAAAAAAGAATTAAACTTTAGACTGGATGTTTAATAAAACAATGTTTTTTTAATTATTATTATTATACTTTAAGTTTTAGGGTACATGTGCACAATGTGCAGGTTAGTTACTTATGTATACATGTGCCGTGCTGGTGTGCTGCACCCATTAACTCGTCATTTAGCATTAGGTATATCTCCTAAAGCTATCCCTCCCCCTTCCCCCACCCCACAACAGTCCCCAGAGTGTGATGTTCCCCTTCCTGTGTCCATGTGTTCTCACTGTTCAATTCTCACCTATGAGTGAGAATATGCGGTGTTTGGTTTTTTGTTCTTGCGATAGTTTACTGAGAATGATGATTTCCAATTTCATCCATGTCCCTACAAAGGACATGAACTCATCATTTTTTATGGCTGCATAGTATTCCATGGTATATATGTGCCACATATACATAAACATATACATATGTGCCACATATACATTGCATATAAAACAATGTATTGAGATTTCTTCAAACAAGTCTCATTTTCAAATATCTCTTGAGTTGGTATGAATATAAGTATAGAGAATTTCAGAAAAACAAAAGTGTCATTTACGACCCTTTGTTCATGCAGTTTCAATGCTAACAGTACTCTCCTGACATTAACTCAATGTGTTCCCAAGAAACTTTATATGTGTAGAAAAAGATAAAGGGAAGATGAAAGAAAAAGCATATTGGATAGTAACCTCATAGAAGAAAGGATATTAAATAATAAATGAATAAAATTTGTTTACAATTTCAATAAATTACTTTTAAGAATCTACATATCCTTTAAACCATTTCTTCTTGGAATTTCCGTAATCTTACCTCTAACTTTCTACTTAATTCAATGTATGAATGGTATAATCAAAGTTAACATTTAAAAATCAGATTAAGAGAGAAAAAAATAGAAACTAGTCAATCCAAACAATACAAAAGTTTAAAAAGTAAAGAAAAAAATGATGAGCAGATGACTTCTACAGTTGCCTACAATAATCAAAACTAAGTCTAGAAATCTAAAAATTAAAATTTTATTTTATTTTGAGACAGGGTCTCTCATTCACTCAGGCTGAAGTGCAGTAGCATGATCTTGGCTCACTGCAGCCTCAACTTCCCTGGGATCAGGTGATTCTCCCACCTGCAGCTGCCTGAGTAGCTAGGACTACAGGCACACAACACCACGCCCAGCTAATTTTTTTTCTTTGTAGAGACAGGGTTTTGCCAAGTTGCCCAGGCTGATCTCAAACTCCTAGGTTCAAGCAATCCACCTGCCTTGCCTCCCAAAGTGCTGGGATCACAGGCATGATCCACCATGCCCAGCCTAAAATTAAAAATTTAAAGTATTAGTAGAAGCTCAAGAAATTTAGGTTCATATTTTTATGAATAAACATGAATAGCAATGTTAATAACAATCTTAGCCCCAAGGCTGTAGAGGTATTTAACTTCCAGTCTAATTTCTAGCATGATATCTTCGTATACAGTTAGGCAGATTTTTTTGCAACACACTAGCACAGTAATGATCTCTAGGACACGCAGTGAGACCACAGAGTTCATTTACATTTACAAGTATATTTGGAAAAAGAACATAGTTCTTCATAGTAGGAACATTAAGCTAGTTTTTAGTTAACTGTCTTAAATATTCTATTGTGACTTGTGTATTTTTCATTAACATCAATTATTGCAAGATATTCCATAATATTAACTTCACTTCAAGTAGGTCACAAAGCAAATTACTGATCAAAGACAACTGATGGGAACTCTGCAATTAGAAACTTTGGCCAATCAAACAAGGTGTTGATTCCAATTGCTTCCAATAATCACTTAGCTGGGATGCCTACCAAAAAAATTTTAAGAACAACCAATTTTCAAAAAAAAACACCAATTTTCTTTTTTATTATTACCATAGAATTATTACCATGTATTTATTTATTTAAATTCCCAAGAGAAGTTTCTTTCCTTACTTGGGGAGTGTGCAGATAGGTGGTTTGGATCGAATGATTTCCTTGTTGACAAGCTCTTTCTCCAAGTCACCTCCAGCCAAACACCAAAGGTAATAAACTTCTTCAATAGATCTTTCTGCCAGGTAATCATTATTTATATCTATTAAAAGCAAATTTAAGGAATCATTGTATTATATTTTCTACTTTTATTAAACGTCAACAGGCAGTAATAGCTGCCATTCTAAAAAAAATAAACTCTGAAGAACAGACTTCCAGTTCCTAGTTCTGATTGTAGGGAGCCTGAAATTTGCTACTCCATCCTAACAACAAATAAAAAGTTGAACAGACTGAAAAATCAACAATTCTTGGATCTGTAAGAGAGGTGAGGACATAGGACAAACTTCTGTCCCCAGGACTGGAGACAGAGAGGAGAATAAAGGGAGCTATGGCATTCTGGAACAGACATTCATGAGCAGTGCCTCAGGAACCAGTGCCAAGTTTGGAAAACCTAAACTGTAATTGATAAATTACTGGAGGCTCAGTGTGGACAAGTCTGAGAGTTAAAAACTCCAGAGGGAACCAGTCAAAAGGGATAGCCCCACACTTTTGTGAGTCTGGAGACTGACAAGGTTCTCACAGTAAATATTGGAGGAAAATGCCCTTATGTTTCCAGCAGTGGCAGAGGAAATGTAACCATTCTGAAATACAATGAGCACTGTTCTTAACAAGGTCTGTCTTCAGGATAAACCGGTTAGTCAGAGGCTAACTCACTTAGATAATATCAGAGCCTAACTGACCTGGAGAGGGGAAATACCAAAATGCAGCCAGCTCTAGCCTTCTATGTGGTAGTTAAGGTATGGGGAACAGAAGCATTCTGTAGTAAGTCCTACAATTTAGGTCTCAATCTTTAAGTGAGCCAGTGACTCTAGACAAAGTGTTTCCTTGCCCTTAAGGGGTGGCTAGAACGAGTTGGAGCTTGATATTTCCCCTCTCCTACTGGAGGTATGCCATGACTGGCAGATTCTGATTCAATTTTTGTAATAATTTGAATGCTCCCGACTGAAAATAATATACTACTAAAAGTGGCTTATATAATAAAGACATTTATTCATCTCTGTTAATAAAAATCATAGGTACAGGAGGGGCCTATGCTTATCAAAATTCTAGACCATTTCCTGCATTCAGAAGAGAAGAAAGTGGTGAACCTATGCTGCAGTACCTTTCTTGACAAGAAAATTTGTTTTTTCCCTATAAGTAGCCCTTATGTCCAGCACTTTCATTTAGATCCCATTAGCCAACTCTAGTTCACAAGCTTACTGCCCATAGCAAGGGAAACTAGAAAAAAACATCTGGAATTTTCACCCTTTATAATGAATACATAGTATTGGAAATTTTACACTCTATATTGGAAAAGGAATAAGGGGAGAAAATAGCACATGGGGAGGCAACCAACACAAATTGTTCCTTCCCTCATATCTCAAGGCAACGGCTGGCTGCCTTTTCTGAAGTCTTCCTTGATGTCCCAGACAGAAATACAGAATTAGGTGCTCCTGCTATGCTGCCATTGTGCTATATTCATATTGACCTTCATTTATAACAGTGATTGTATAATTAAATGTCTGTCTGCCTTCCCATTTGGCATGAATGTTACTTAAAGATACAGTATGTGACACATACCAGGAACTCAATAAATGTTTAATTGAATGAATGTTTAGTAACCATTTTCTGCTATGACTTAAGTCATAACAACTTTTCAGAATAAAGTTAACTGGTGTCACTAAACCTTACATTCCAAGAGTCGTAATCTTCACACAAGAATTGAAAGTCTAAAAGCTGATATTCTCTTCAATATGCAGAATATAATGATATGTAATTCTTATCAATATTATTTTTAGAGATCATTTATAAATAAATTATATAGAATATCAGTAACTTAAATAGAAAGGATAAACTGTTAGCTCAAATGTGTGTGTTTATGTGTATTCTAGTCACTCCTTAATGGCAAGAAAGCAATTGTTTAAAGGCTAGAGGCAAAGGCTCACTTAAAGATTCAGAACTAATCACAGGATTGACTACAGAATGCTTCTGTTAACTTTAACCACCACACAGAAGGCTAGAGCTGGCTGCAATTTGCTATTTCCCCTCACCAGTTCAGTTAGGCTCTGATATTATCCAAGGAAGTTAGGCTCTGACTAACTATATATATATATTTGTGTGTGTGTGCATATACTTTGTTTTTTGTTGTTGTTGTTGTTTTTTGTAGAGACAGGATATCTCTACGTTGACCAGGCTGGTCTCAAATGGCTGGCCTCAAGTGATCCTCCCTCTTTGACCTCCCAAAGTGCTGGGATTACAGGCATGAGCCACTGCACCCAGCCAGTCAGTTATATTTTAATCACTTCCAGAATTGTCTCTTAATTCCCATGATCCCACCAATATATATTGTTGATAAATTCAAAGCTGAAAGTAGGACAAGGAAACTTCTTTAAAAACAAGGCTCATATTATTCTCTATGCTTTAATTTATCATTACCTTTACACAACTGACTGATATCCTCAGGCAGAGTTAAATCAGCACATCTCAGAGAAGATGAAAACAGACTGGCAGGTTTGGTAAAGGGGGTATATAAAGGTGATACCTCACTGAATACTTTGTCCTTCATTAATTCATCTGGGGTTGGCCTTGAGAACATTTAAAATACAGAGCATGAATGAAAGTCATAAAAAATTTCCTAGAATAATGGCATACATTCAAGAGAATGGATAAAAGTCTTAAATACCTCATTAGCAGAGAAAATAATACAGCTCTCTTTTACAGAGTCTAGATGCATACTTTTATATTATAATCAAATAACTGTGAGTAAATACTGAATTTTTTTTTACTTATGTTGTACTTTACCTCATGATGTATCAAAAACATCATTCCATAAAAGCTTCTGCATTGTTTACTTTTACCCTGACTAGCATTCACCTGCTTTACTGAATATCTTAAATAATTAAATAATATTTATGCAAACTATTATAATAATACCATTTGGCTTTTCTTCCTGTCCTTTAATGTGGTACATTGACACAAAACTATTTCTCTCTGACATGTCTTGATAAAGTTGTTTTTCTAAAGGCAAATTTGTATACATTATTTTCAAACATTACATACTAAAGGAATTTAGGGATAGCTGTATGACTAGTAGTGACATCATCAAGTCAAAGTCAATTAATGAAACTTCTAAGAAATCCTTTTTTATTGTCAACAATTGTTAGTTTATCACACCACTGATCCAAGTTCATTGCTATAATACATATTGACAACAAACTTTTATTCTCATTTCACTGATGTTATTATTGGGTCTAGGAATACCTACATTCCATAGTTTAGTTAATATTCTATTTAAAAGCTTGGAAATGAACTAGTAACTTCTTTAGTGTATGTCAGTTTTCTGACCGTAGTTTAACTTTAATTACTTTTTCATTAATTCACAAAAAATGAAAGCTTACATCATTCACAGTTATGATACTGATGTCAATTATATACTACTCCATATGTACATTATCTTTAATCCATTATATTAAAACAAGAAAAAAATCAATTGCTTATGCGTAAAGGATCTCAATGTAATCCCAATCTCTAAATAATATCAACCTCTTAGAAGGATGGAAGGTGAGGCACTTCTTCAAAAGATCTATCACAGTTTCAGGAAGCTCCTGGTAAATAAAGAGAGAAAATAATTAATTAAAATGATCAATTTAGAAATATACTTTATTCAAATGTTTGCTAATCTAGAAGTTTTTGATGTTTTTAAAGTTTTTATTTGTACTTTATACAAATGTAGTCACTGTGAAAAAGCAAATACTTAAAGAGAAATAAGCATTGCTTTAAAATAGCTTCCAACTGGATCCCAAGTGTGTAAAATAAATTTTCATTCACAGATTGCTATGGTTTGAATGTGTTCCCTCCAAAGTTTAGGCTTCATGAACTTTGAAACTTAATGGCCAATGTGATGGTATTAAGAGGTGAGGCCTTTAAGAAGTAATTAGGTCATAAGGGCTCTTCCCCTGGCGAATGGCATTAAGAGGCTTATAAAGGTGAGACTTCACATAGCAATTGCCTAGCTTGCCCTTCTGCCTTGTAAGGACAGTGTTTCTCTCTCAGAAGACTGCAGCCCTCACCAGACAACCAAACGTACTGGTGCCTTTAACTTGGACTTCCTAGTTTCAATAACTGTGGAAAAATAAATTTTTGTCTTTATAAGTTACCCAATATCAGGTATTTTGTTATAGCAGCACAAATGGACTAAGACCCAGATTAATGACAAACCTTTATAATGTCCAAACAACCATGCTCTTCAGCCAGAACTATTAAAGTGTCATCTACACAGTCTATAAAACAGAAAAACTATATGAATAAATGCTATTTTTCTAATCTGTCCAACAAACCAGAAAATAAACTGATCAAAAATGTTTTAATGGAGTAATGCAATTTTGAAACTTAAAATACTGAAAACTTTACCATTTTGTTAAATTTCTTTACATGTTTTGATAAAAATGAAAAGCTTCAGATAAATACTAATTGAATAACTGACACTGAAAGATATCAGCTTAAATAGTTTGATAAAGGAGCAATTCCTTTACAAGGAAGGTAAAGATACTCTAGCTCTCTCTGTCTCTCTCTAAATATACACATGCAGACACACATAGCTGACCCTTGAACAACATGGGTTTAAACTGCACAGTTCCACTTATATGTGGATTGTTTCCAACCAAACATGGGTTGAAAATACAGTATTTGTGGATGCGAAATCTGCATGTATGTAGGACCGACTTTTCATACACATGGGTTCTGTGGGGCTGACTGTGGAACTTGAGTACACATGGATTTTGGTACATGTGAGGGTGCTAGAACCAATCCTCTTCAAGAACTGACTGTATATAAACAGCGCTTTTTAAGAAGGCTTTGTAGTTTTGTTTTGTTTTTTCATGATTACAAGACTAACTTATTTTTATTGTACATAATTTGGAAAATGTACTTAAATTTATTTGGGAATTTAAAGTATAAGTTTAGGTTACAGACCACATTTAAGAATCTCCAAGGCTTCTTAATAGCTGTAGTATCAATCTTTGTAATTAAATGTGGTAAATCTGGTAAAACTTTTGCAAATTTATTTATAATTCATTATTATTTAATGTTTACTAATACTTTCCTGTACATATTCTTATTTGTAAATGTTTTTAACTTGGATACTAATCTGTCACTCTTTTGCATAGTGTTCTATCACTGTTTTTCTCTCCTTAATTACCAAACATGCTTAATTAATTCCACTCTAAAGTAGATTACATGAATTTTTATTAATTTGAATTATACATGTTTGGATCCACATACATGAAAATTCATATGAGCCTTTTATAAGGAAAAATCAATATTCTTCTTGAGTTGTTATTTGTACATGATTCATCAAATAGAAAGATAGTCCAAAAGTTAAGATACATTGTCTGAAGGTAAACTGCTACAGAAATACAATTTTATATTCTCATTTTGATTTCACAAGTTAATTTACTTGGCTAGATAATAAAGCTGAGATTATTTCCATTTAGGTTAAAATTCCTCAGATAATAAAGAAATTTCTGCTGTAATATTTTAGAAGGGACCTCATATGCTGTTCTGCTGATCATTACCACTGATCATTAGCAACTTGAGTAAAGGGAGGATATTTCAGTGTACTCACTATTTCAAAAGAACACATCCTCAATGTGCATGATTACTAATAGTTAGTAAGTTATATTTATATTTGAAAGATAAGCAATTGTATGACACTTACCCAAAGTAAGCAAAAATTTTAGTCTTTCAGAAATATCCAAGCTCTGAAATAATTTTCTTCCCTAAATAAAATGAGAAAAGAAATTTCTATTAATATTTACATGTTTTTTCTAGGAAGGCATTTTTCTCCCCTTATAGCTGAAACTAATTTTATCAGGCATCTTTATTTATCTCCAAAAGTTTTAATGGATTTTTAAAGTCAGCTCCACTAAAGAAAAATTACTGGTGAAATAACATTTTAGAAAGTGTTGCATAATAGTTATCATTTAAACATTTTATACATCTAAGGGTCATTACATTCTAGTTTGATGTAAGCATTGTTCACTTTTGAGATCCACACATACCTGGATATCTAGATGTATTCCAGGCCATGTGGAGTCTTACTTTATTGAGACCAAGATGACTCCTGGGTAAGACTGATTATACTCTTTCGCCTACCGAGCTAATTCTTACTTAAATATCATGATTCGGGTAGTCTGTTTCTCCATTAAAAAAACTTCATAACACTCCTTCCTCTTACCACAATAACTTCAGACAGCCATCCTTCATGCTCCTACAGCACCTGGTATATTTTAAGATGCACACATTATATTTTAATTATTTCCTTATTAGTCTGCCTCAGGAGGCTCCTTAGTATAAGGTCTGGAGTCAAACACTTATACCTTCAGCATTTATGAGTTGAGCAATGATTGTGTGCCAAATTGGACTCTTCCACCATCAAATAGTTATATAAATTTGGCAAACTACTTAATACCACCTGAAGTTTCACTTTTCTCATCTGTAAAATTAAAATATTAACTGTACATATACCACAGGTTATGGTGAGGGTTATGTAATGCAGAATATGCTTCATTAATGTTGGCTATCATTATATTTCTCTTATCATAAACAAATTAAGCTTATATGATCATTTAAATAAACTTAGAAGGAAAAGGCTTAAGATTACCTGGTGTTTATAGAAAAAAGAGATGCTTTGATTTTTTTTAATACAGAAGAAAAAATGTTCTTAAACACTTATCAAATCAGAACTACAGGTAGAGATCATTGAAAAAAGCTGCTATTCTTCTCAATCTTACATTACTTTCATATCAATCTTCTAAAAACGTAGTTTTCATTTCAATATCTTGTTAAACTTTTAATGGTACTCCATATATCTCATATAACTTAATATAAACATCTTAACTTTGTAAAAATATACACATTATAGAGATATCAAAATAATATACATCTGGTAACATTTACATTCACACTTAGTAAAAGTATGTTTCCAGAGATGCCAAAAAAATGTGAAATTATCAAACATGATTAAGTCAAATTAAGCCTTTTCTCCTCATATGTAATTAATTTGTACAGCAAAAACATACTATTATTAACTTTCCTCTCCAAAAGATTATTCCAATAAATGCACAATTTCCTTTTATTATATTAATATTTCTTTATACATACCACACAAAGCTCAAATAAAATGATTCCAAGAGACCATACATCTGATTTGGGGCCAGAAGGCAATGGTTTTTTACTTGGCATGTGATCAGTGGTTTTGAAAATTCCCTGTGCAATTACCTCAGGGGCCAAGTACGAGGGATACCTGTAATGATACATTAAAATAATGAAAAATTACAACAGGGAAAGAAGTGATAGTACATTTTTACAATCAATGTGGTAAGATCTATGTAAAAGTCTCATGCAATTAAATTAACAACTGTTGCTAGAAAGCATTCTAAACTAACCATCATAATACAGAACTTTAATGTCAAGGAATCAAGAGTAAATATACACAAGTCTGAAATAGTTTTAAAACCTTCATGTCTCCCTCCAGCATTAGCTCCTTTATTTGCTTCTCTCTGTGTTTTTAACACAGTCCTCTAGGCTTCCAAGTGTTTTTCCTTCCTTCTTATTGCCTATCTTCCCTTAATGCTGAATTAATATTTAAAGTGCATTTTATCTTTTAAAAAAGTATTTATTTTTAGTAGTAAGAATGTTAATGCTATGAAAAAGACACAAATTGAAAAGTAAAACTCCTATCTCTACACCCCTGTCATCCATACATATTTATGTATATATAACTTTGTCCACCCATCACCTCTGCCCCACATGGTGGAATACTATACATATTGCTATGTACCTTTTTTCCACTTAAAGTGTATTTTAGAGATTGTTCTTTAAAAACACAAGTATAGAGTTTCCTCATTCTTTTTGAAAACTCCCAATAATTTCATTGATGTACTTAATTTGATGAAACAAAAACATTTTGGAACTTCCATTCTTTTGCTATTACCAATAATGAGATGAATATATTATGACTATTACATATCCCACAAGTATATGCATATAAATGACAGATATATTCTTAGAAGTGGCATTCCAAGATCGTAAGGTATGTGCATTTTAAATTTTGATTTACCACACCAAGTTGCCCTTTGGGGAGGTTGTATCAATTTATATTGTCATAAGTAATACATGAGGGTGCCTATTTCCTCACAACTTCACTGACATAAAACGTTTTTTGAAAACCGGTTTAGCAAATATTGAATAAATGCAAAACACTGCCTATTAAATATGAATAAGGCATAAAGAAGAAAGCTTCAATGAACACCCATGTACCAAGAAGCAGTTTAAGTGAAGAACATAAAATTATCACCAAAAGTCCCTTTGTGCTTCTCCCTGATTGTATCTCCACCCCTGTTCCTCCAGAGGAGAAGATACCTGGAATTTTTGTGTTTGTCATTCTCTTCCATTTCCTGATGGTTTTTACCATATTTGTATCCCTAAAAAATGTACTGTTTAGTCAAGCATATTTCTGAACTTTATAACACTGGAATTAGGATGACTGTATTCTTTTGCTCTTTCAATCAAGATTATCTATATTGTTGCATGAAGCTATATCCATTAAATTCTTATTTCTATTATATGAACATAACATTATTTATACATTCAAATGGCAATGGCATTTAAGCTGTTTCCTGCTTTTTATTATTAGCATTATGAACAACGTTGCACAGAATGCCATGTATGGTATACATCTGCAAAAGGTTCCCAAGGTTAACAACCTAGACCCAAATTTCTAAGCCATAGGATATGTGCACTTTCTACTTCATTACACAATGCCAAATGTTTTTCAAAACGAGTTATACCAATCTATACACTTGCCAGCAGTGAATGACTGTTCCTATTGTTTTACTTCTTCACCAACACTTGATATTTGACAGACTTTTTAATGTTTAACAATCTGGTATATAAAATCTATTGTGGTTTTACTTTGCATTTCCTTGAAAATTAATGACATTGAGGCATATGTTCATATGTTTATTAGTCATTTGGGTTTATTATTGTGTGATATGCCCATTCAAGTCTTTCGCTTATTTCTCTAGTTGTTTTGGGGTCCCCAAGACCACTCTCATGTTTAGAAATTCACTAGAAGGACTTACAAGACTTAGCAAATAAGTGTACTCACGGCTAAGATTTATTACAGTGACATAGTAAGGGCATAGCTGGATCACAAGGGACAAAGATAGAGAGGGAGTCTCCAGGAACCTATATACAGGCTTCCTTATGCTCTCTCCCTCCTATCAGGGATCACACAGAATACATTCTTCTTCCAGCAACAAAAATATAGCACCATGTATGTGATGTATCTTTCATTTTCTTTTCTTTCTTTTTTTTTTAACTTCTTTCCAATCTTGAAGAACAAATGTTATGTGATGTTTCTGGCCAGAGAAGCTCATTGAAAATCCAAGGATTTTATTTGGGACTTGTCACACAGGCACTCTCTGCCTGGCATGTACAAAAATTCAAGAACTCAAGAAGGAAAGCAAGTGTTCAGCATAAACCACTTTGGTTGTTTACAAGCACAGTAAACTAGCCTCAGCAGTTAGGCATCCATGGGGACATTTCTGCAACCCAAGTTTCAAGGCAACAGCCAAGGGCAAACATTGCTAGCAGGACTTAGTTTCTAAGGATAGCAGTCTTAGGCTTCCTATGATAATCTTTTACTGCACAGTTGTTCTTTAACTCCAGATACTAATGTCTTCTTCAGTAATTATGACTTGAAATATTTTCTACCACTTTGTGGTTTTGTCTTTTCTTTCTCTTTACGGTATCTGTTTATGAATGAGAAGTTCTTATCTTTCAGTTGAATTAAACTTTTTTCCTTATACTTAATGATTTTGTCAAAATAATCTGTTAATTTTCTCAAAATTTCAGTTTAGCCTTTTATATTTAAGTTTCTTGATTCATCTAGAATTCATTTTTCATATGATGTCAGACAAGGTACAACTTATTTTCCTACATAAATAAGCAATTGAGCCCTGTTCCCTTTATTGAAACCTCTTTCTCCTCAAGTAGTCTGCAGTGCCAGCCGTATACTAAATCAAATCTCCACACATACATAGGTTTGTTTCTTGGCTCCCTCAACTGTTCATTTGGTCAATTTGCCTAAGAGTATACTATTACACTATTTTAAATAAAATATTTTTATATAAAATATATTTTATTAAATAATTACTGAAAATTGTTAAGAGCTCTCAAAACATACATACCTTTTAGTTTCTCTTTGGGAAAATGCAGGCTCTTTGTAGGTGTTTGTTCTTCTCTACATACATTTTAAAACTATCTTGCCAAGTATTTTCTCTTTCACATACAGTTGAATTTTTATTGAAAATAGATAAGATATAAAGACAGGTTGTAGAGAACTAACATCTTTACAATACTAACCCTAACAATCTATAAACATGATATCTCCATATTTATTTAGGTCTTCTATAATGTCTCTCAAAAAGATTTATATTTTTTCCATAAAGGAACATATCACGGGATTTTGTGGTGTCACTTTGTCAGGTGGAAACCTCTGTGGCCAGTGGTGCCTTTGCCTGAGTTTTGCTGGGACCCACTGGGCTCGTTCCATCCACTTGGACTGGCAGGCTGTGCTCAGCTCGTGCTACTGGCCTGGATGCCACGCGGCCAAGGGAGAGCCAGGCATGGCGTGGCAAGGGGTGTATGAGTGAGTGTGGGGTCTGGCCACTGTGCACAGCCAGGCACACTGGCTGTGGCATGGCAGGCAGGTCCAGGTGCTGGCATAGGCACTGGCTTCCTGCAAGGCTGTGGTTGGACCAGGTGCGTTGCAAGCAGCTTCCATGGCTGGCACCAGGGAACATGGTTGTGCATGGAAACTTGGAGATGCCAGGAACTGCAGAGCCCCAAAGAGAGTGTCACAGCCCTGGCTCAGAAAGCTCCTAGGTCTGGGCTCCCCAAAGGGCTGCAGCTCCTCTCTCCTTCTGTCTTCTTTCCTTGCCACCCGCAATGTGGCAAGCAAGGGGTTGTTTCAGCCCTGTTTGTTATAGCTGTTTTAGCTCTGACATTTGGCAGGTCCCAAATTCTTGTCCTGCATCCAAGAAGAATAAGGTACATGGACAAGTGAAGGGTGAGCAAGGTGAAGAGATTTATTGAGCTATAGAACACCTAAAGAGACCCACAGTGGGTAGTTCCTCTCCACTGGCAGGGTGTCCCAAGGAGTGTTCAACACTCAGCTGAGAAGAGACCCTAGGGTGGATAGCTTTTCCCCTCAGGTGGGGTGTCCCTATGAGCATTCAGCCCTCAGCAGAGAGAAGACCTTGGGGTGGGTAGCTCCTCTCTACAGCTGGCCATCCATCATCTGCTCAAGTCTGGCTGAGTCCAGGGTTTTTATGGTCCTCAGAGGGAAGAAGTGCACGTCCATTGGTCCATGGGCGGCCATAGGTGGGCCCAGAAAAAGCACCACAAGTTCCCACTCAGGTCCACGGGACCTGCAGCCCATCTCCCATGCTTCAGGCCCTCCTGGGCTTGAAGGCAGGGCTTCACCAGGGACCTGCCCCCTTCTACCCAGGAACCTGTCTGACTCCTGTCACTCTTCATGGTGCCCAGGCTATTCGTGCCACGGAGCGCCTGCCCGCCAGCACTGAGCTGCCCTCAGCCCCCCTTCGGACTCCCTCCCTTGCTTGTTGGTGTCCGAAGTCCACAGGGAGTCAAGGCAGCAGGGGGCCGGAGTGTCAGTGCTGCCTCGAGTGTGCACACACCCAGCCGGGGTCCAACAGCACCTGGGCTTGACCCCAACATCGCTCCAAGATCAGAGTGTGTACAGGGAGCCGGGAGAGGCCAGGCAGTGGGAGTAGACATTTCCGAGCCTACAGCTGCACCTGGGAGAGCAGGGCTCCTGCCTGCTTCCGGCCCCCAAGAGCACAGGGAGGCCTGGGTCTGCAGCACCAACTTAGCAGCTGCAACTGTGCCCGGGAAGGTGGGGCTCCTGCCTGCTCCTGGCCCCCATAGGCTCCGTGAAGTGACAGCCCCAGCAGCACCTCCTCCACACTGCAGCCGGCATCATGGTAGTGGCCATCCCAGACAGGCCGCCACTGCCATCAATACCTGATTTGATTCTATAAAGTACTTATTTTGCCTGTTCTATATCTTATAAAAGCTATACACGGTATGATGCTATACATGTTTGTTTTATATACTATATATTTCACATACAAAAATTTAACCTCCCATCTCAATTAGAAAAAAAAGAACTACATACCTGAGGGCACTTGCGTATCTTTTTATAAACCCTCTGCAACTACCAAGGAGACTTAAATAGAGGATATACTCAGTATAGTTTTGCTTTAAAAAAAAATTCCTATCAAAAATACCCATTAGGATGGCCTTACAAACAACAATTTAAGAAGCAGGTAGTAAATAAGGATTAGACATAGGAGCAATTGCTAAATTTGAATCCCAGTGCCTAGAAATAAAAGGAATAAGAACCGTTTTAGAAGAGAGATGGAGTGAAATTTTGCCATACTTATTACATATGTGCATGCCCTTTCGTCATTTATTGTCAGATTTAGTCATGAGCACCACAATCTAGATTTTAAAACCAGTTAGATTAAATTATGTCCTCTTACAATGATAAGTATAATCAAAATGTATTTAAATATATGTATCATCTATGTAATATATATTAAGTAGGCATTCAAATATTATTTCCATTTTTCTTCCTACCTTTTCTACAGCTACCTCCTCACACTATCATTGCTAGTACTTCTTATTTACATTCAAAATACAAGTCAATTAAGTCAGGGAATGTGACTTAAATTCAAATGGGTAAATTTGTTTTTTAACTCCTTTTTCATTTTAATAGAATGATGATGGTGATACCAGTATCTTCTTATGATTTGCTCATGTATTTCTCTCATATACAAATTCGTATTGTGTTATTTTACCCTAAGATGATACTGCTCTTCCAAATGAATGTGTGATATCTCTAGAAACAGCTGAAGTCTAGTGGAAGCAGCACTAGACTAGATGTTATAATACCTGTGTTCTAATTTCAGTTCTACCACATATTCTCTATGTGATTTGGGTTTCTTCATCTGTAAAACTGGAATATTACTGCCTACGTCACAAAGCTGTTATAAATATTAGTGAATATATAGACATTAAATAAAAATAAAAAATTTAATACAAATGCAATGGTATACTTTTATCATCACCACAATACATCCAGAAGTCAGTTTTCATCTTTTTTCCTGATTTCCAGCACATCTAATCCAAAAATAATAATAATGAAAAATCAAGCAAAACTACAGGTAAATTGTTATATCAAAA
This sequence comes from Pan troglodytes, assembly GCF_028858775.2. Lineage (NCBI taxonomy): Eukaryota > Metazoa > Chordata > Mammalia > Primates > Hominidae > Pan > Pan troglodytes. Next base: position 107,716,953 of record NC_072401.2, read on the forward strand.
ACTTCTGACAGGACAGAGATAAACTTTGTTTCAAATATTTTAGTTTCCCTTTTAATCACAGGAAAATTATTAAAAAATAATAAGCTCTAGAATTGTTATTTAATGTAGTTCATCTTTTTTCAACAACTTTCTCTTCTGTAGCATAGCATTTTAACACTCAAAGACAATTACCAGAACTTTGCTGTGAGTATGACTGATGAGGTAAATAAAGTGGCTTTCATCATCTGTTTGATGTTTTAACAAGGTATTAAGCTACTGGCCAACTGAAATGAATGCCCAATTTCCAACTCTTTACAGTATTTTGAAACAGATGGTAACATTTTACTTTGTTGTTCCTTAATATTTGTCTTTTGAATCAACTGCAAGCTTCTTCTGGTGTAAATATTTTCTTTCATGCCTTAGCTGTTTGATCACTTTATTTTTCCTGGCTAATGTTTCACATTTTGCTCTTTGATATTTTCTGGTAAGACCCTTTGGGTCTAAGACTTCAAAGCAAGCCAGACCAAAGGGTAACACAAGACCAATTCTTATCCAAGCATTTTAAATTCAAGTGTAGCTCTTACTTGATATGCTTTAAGAAGAATCACCTCCTTTCTTCGATTCATCACTGAAACCTAAAGTACCTTTAAATAAAAATCAAAAACTTAAAGTAATTTTTAAGTTTTTGGATTTCTTTCTTACACAAATTGATTTAGACAAAAGAAGCAGCAGCAATCACTTGTACTACAGCTACTTAAAAGTCACCTCGAAAGGCATTTATCATACATGACAAAGGAGCTAGAGCCTCACTAAAAACTTATATTCAACTATAAGTTGAATAAAAAACCCCTTTCATATTCGAAAGGGCTTTTTTGAACAAATAAGAAATTGTAGACTGTCTTTGCAAAATACCATTTTCATGCTTATGAAACAAGAATTGGTTTTTGCCTGTAAGTTTTCAATACACAAAACTGTAAGACTACGAATTTATGTACCTTAATAAGTAGTCCATCAAAACAGAAAATTCTCCCACTAAACAATGAGCTTCTTGAGGACAGAAAGCTATCTTATTTATTTTTGTAAAACCAACAGGCATAAGAGAAATTGCTCAATAAATGTTTCCTCACTGAATAAAGTTTAAGATTATTATCTATGTCTTAATAATAAGACACAGTCATAAACTTAAAAAATTTAGTTAAGAAACCTGTAATTTGAGTTATAAAGAAAAAAGGGCAAGTTATATATGAGGCTGGCTTTAAAAAAAAAAATCAAATTAAGTTTTTAAGTAACATTCTGTTTGAAAAACACACTCCATGACTCCATATCACAATTCTCAGTAACGGTGTGATAGAACTGATTTTAGGAAGCCCAAAGAGGAAAACACAAATGGATACTATCAAAAACAGCCACATTACAATTGAAAAAATATGATTAAGGTCTCTAGGTTAGATAATAATACTGCATCAAGTTTAGTTTCCTTGTTTTGACAACTGTTCTGAGGTCATGTAAAAAAACAAAGTCCTTCTTTTAGAAAATACAAACTGAAGTACTTAGAGGTTAAAGTGCTATTATGTAATTAATTACTCTTAAGTGATTATAAAAAACAATCATTATACACATACACACATATATGCTCGGAGAAAAAACAGAGAAAAAGCAAATGTAGTGAAATGTTAACATTTGGAGAAACTGATGAAGGGTATAGAGGAATTCTTTATACTATTTTTGTAACTATTTTATCTAAAACAATCTCAACTTAAATCTTCAGAAAAGAAAATAATAATGAAAATGTCTAAAAGCAACCACACAAATATAACACAGAAATCTGTATCAAAAACATCTACTTGAATATGCATGAAACAACCTTCCATTTCTTTTGTGGAGGGCAACATACATCTGCAATTCCATAACAGAAGTGATTAAATAAACCTTTCTGAACTTAAACATAGACTTTCAGGTATGGAATTTATCTCTATCTCTAATATCCACAATGACTCAACTTGAATCTTAATATATATCTTAGAGAAAAGGGAATTAAACATAAAACATTAAATTGAAAATAATGTGAGAGTGATGTTTTTCAGTCTCTTGATGCACACACATTATCATTAGTTGAGAATCTAGTCATCCTTCTTGCCTTAAGTTGATTTGATTCTGAATGAAATACAGATAATTAGGAAATATTATAATGTAAAGAATGTCAATACTGTTAGCTTCTCTGCCAATTCAATGAATGATGAACATCAACGAGGATGCTGGGAAAAACTCATTGTCTACTCATTTTAAAAGTATATGGAAAATTGAGATGCATTAATTTTAAAAAAGCTGTTTGCATATCAGAAAGGAATATCAGATATAATTAACAAAATATACATGTTATCAAAGATTACAAAGTTAAAAAGAAACTCAAAATAGAGGAAAACATATCCTTACCCTATTGGGAAATCAACATCATCACCATGAGCTGTCATGTGATAAAGTCCAAATTTAGCCAATTTAATATGTCCCTACAATAATAAAGAAAAAAAACACTATCAAATAATTTATTATAATTGACAATATATAATTTATATTATAAAATTATCATTATACATTTTATAACTAAAGAAACCATTATATAACAATATTTTATCAAAATGCCACTGTAGATTTTAAAAAATCATAATTTTATAAAAAACTATCTGCCAATAGTCTGCTTTATACTCATTAAATATGTATATATGCATATGTACACATATATATCTCAAAATGACAAATGACATTTTTCTTTAATATTTTTGCTGTTACATTGTCTAGTTATTTCACAAAACAAAAAGGCAAAAACATTCTCATCTGTCTTGAAACCTTGGTTAGAATGTTTTGTGGTAATTTTCACAGAGCAAATTTTTTTCCATGGAGTTGAAAGTCCATTTATAGTTATAATTTAACTGTGAAATAGGAAAACTTAACTCGAAAAGATCAGTTCAAAAATCATCAAGATTTTGGTGAATCTGCTAGATTTTCAATAACTTTTTATATTGTTTGAGAACAAAAATAACTATCATAAGTATAAGGCTCTTAATAAATGATAAATATAATTTTACATATTTTAAGTTTTTCCCTTTTAATCTATAAGGCTTTAAAATATTAAGTTGATCTTAAAATTGGTTTGTCTTCTCAAGAACATTATTTCCAAGCATTATAAAATATTTATATTTAAAAATAGCTTAAATTGATAAGGTAATGATTCTTTACTGCCATAAATCTGAAATTAATGAGTACAATTTTCTATTTTTGTGTTTGTGTGTTTGTTTTTTAGAGACAGGGTCTCACACTGTCATCCAGGCTGGAGTGCATTGGTATGATCATAGCTCACTGCAGCCTCAAACTCCTGGGATCAAGTAATGTTCTCATCTCAGCCTCCCAAGTATTGATTTGGGAAAAGAACCAGAGAACAAGGATAATCCTAACACAGCAAATAATGCCCATGAAAAAATTTCCTCCAAGTTGTTTTTATGTATTTTATGAAAAGGAATCAAATTACAATTATTCCTGAAAATATATAACCTTACTATCCATAATTCTCTTTGAAGGGTTTACAAGCTTCTTCTTAATGCCCCATAAGATTTCCAGTAGAGAAACAGCACTTCAATAGTAAAAGGAGGTAGGTATGAACAGCTGGTAAATAAGGAGATAAATAGAAGAGGAAAGAAGGCAGAAGAAAAACAGAGAAAACACAATGCAGCTGGTTTATATGAATAACATTCTAGCAAAAAGAGCCATTTTCTTAAAAATGAAAATAAATTAAGAGGAGGAGTATACTGGGACGCCACAAGGCTTTAGAAATAAGAGTAAAATAAAAAAACCATAAAGTTAGAAAATGGGTCTTGTGGGAAAAATAATCCATGTGAAAGATATACAGATTAAATAATTTAAGGATTATTTAATCCTTAAATTCAAAAACCACAGTTACATCACTTTCATATAGTCTTTTCATTATGAATATTCTTAAAACATATTCTGATTCTATTGTTCCTCTGACTGAGTAGCCCTGATTCCAGTTGCTTCCAATTTCAAATGATATATAAATATTTATTACATGATTTAACAATTACCTTTCGGTCCAACAGGATATTATGAGGAGACAATGCCCTGTGTACTATACCATGTTTGTTCATATACTGCAAGCCCTGAAGAACCTCAAATGCTATACACAAAACCGTTGAACAGCTACAAAGAAAACAAAAAGTCAAAGATCAATTACAAAGCAAATAAATAACTTGTTTTAACAAGTGAAATGTGACCTAGTGAAAATATTCAAAAAGTTATATTTTTATTGCTCCTCTTTTATTCTGAGAAAATAGAATCTATATATTTTCTAAAATATCTACCTCTACATATTTTAGGTTTTCTGATTATAACAGAATTGATCTGACAAAGATCCTACAGTTTCCTAAAGGCTACTGTAATAGCAGTATTTGGTTCTTCCACGAAAGGGCTTTAATTTTGGTGGTGAGTGCAACTAACCTATAGCAGGTTTGGCTTTGCCAAATTATCAGGTTAAGTTTCAAGTATATGGCAGAACTAAGTCACTAAAAACTATTTTGCTCAATACAAAATACCTAAGCCCCCGAAAAAAGTAGTAACAATATATTTTATGGTATACAAACACTAGCTTATTTTCCATATTCAACCTATAAAGCAATCTCTGGTCATTTATGATTTAGCAAACTTTTCTCTTTAATTCTTATCCTATCCTCTACAAGCCATCCTTCACACAGATATCCTCCAGTTTCCTTCTCTTTTCCCTCCTTCTCTCTCTCACCATCCATCTCCCTAATTTTTTTTCCAATTTGCAAGTCTACTCATGCAAATTATCAGGAAACAGGTACTGTATTTGGGTAAATACTGCTACTTAGCAGTAGTAAGTAGGATTTGGAACATGTTTTAATTTTTATTATTACACTTTATAAAGTATGGATTGTTCATTTGCAGACATTGGTACCTGCATTAAAATATTTTCTTGTCAACATTTCTTTTCTTTTTGAAAAGTTCAAATCTCAGATCATAAGACAAATGTAATACTCACATACAATTAACCTAGCTTTATTAATTATCCTCTAATGTTTTAATCAAAAATTGTTCACATAGGAAATTTCCCCATACCTACAATATTAACATTTTGGTATAGATTTTCCTTTCTATCCATTTTTTAAAAATTTTTCTAAAATTAAATTAGTGTTTGCAGATAGCCACTAAACATAATTTTTAAAACCAATAGTAGAGATAATATGGAATAATAAAAAATATTCAATCCACAAACAGGCAGAATAAAAGGAAAAAAGAACAGAACAAATAGAAAATGACTAATAGATTAAGTACAAATGGTCTCAATTCACCAATTAAAACATAAGGATTGTCAGATTTGATAAGAATTTAAACTCAGCTATACTCAGTCTATGAGAAACGCACTAAATAAAAGACATAGGTTAAAAGTTAAAAAATGGACTAACAGATTGCCATGGGCTTGGGTGGGGGGCAGGTGGACTACAAAAGAGTATGAGAAAGTTTTGTGGCATGAGGGAACTGTTCTATCCTTGATTTTGATGATGGTTACATAACTTTGTTTATCAAACTCATTAAACTTTACATAAAACAGGGTAAATGTTAAGGTATGTAAATTATACCTTAATAATCCTGACTTTAAAAAATACTAGATTGAATAAAATTTTTACAAAAATAATTGTTGCAACCTGATTCTCTCTCCGAAATTAAAACCAAAAGAAATAACCAGAGATAAAAGCTAAAATTTGCCTCTATGATCCTAGTTTGACTTTCCAGAGGGAATCAGCAGGTTTTGTTTTCAATTCTTCTGGTAGTTAGATTTTTACTTACTTACTAACTCTTCACTATGCAAGAGGATATAATTGACGTATTTTCACAACTTTCCTATTTTTCTTCCTCAAGTCCTTTTTATTACATTGTTTTACATTAACAAATTTTATTTTACATTATCAAATAATCATCAGCAGTTAGTTTTCAATTCTGGTGGTAGACTTTTACTTAATATAACTAACTCTTCATTCTGCAAGAGGATACAGTTGTCATATTTTCACAACTTCCCCAATTTTCTTCCCAAACTTCTTATCTGTATTCATTATATTGTTTTTACATTATCAAATAGTAAGTGGGATAAAGGAAACCTACACTCCTTTCTGGAAGGTGAAACAAATAAGTAAATAGATAATGTGACATGTAGTGATTAAATGAAGAAAAAAAATGAAGTAGGGAAGACAGATAATGTGGTCAGGGAAGTCCTCACTGAGAAGGTGACACTTATGTAGAAATCTAAAAGAAGTAAAAAAGACAGGTAGGTCTCTGGAAAATGTATGATTTGGGCAGAGGCCACAGCAACCAAGTCCTGAACTGGTATAAAGTCAGCAGCTCACAAAAGTGTATTCAGTGCATGCAGTAGAATGAGCAAAGATTAAAGTGATAGGAGATAAGCTCAGAGAGATAGCTATGAGTCAGAAGACGTAAGGCCCTTTAGGCCACTTTAAGACCTTTGGGCATTTACTCTGAGAAAGATGGGAAGTGATTGGCACATTGCCATATGATAATAATGATTAACAAATATTTACTGTAGAACTAAGCACAGAAAGAAATAGAAACCTAGGCCACTTAAACCCTAGCTGTCAAGAGAAAATGTCTCAGTCATCAAGATTTAATGGATACCATAATTTTATAACTCTATTTATGAAGATTATCATCAGCTACTATAATTTTTATATCTCATACTATTTTTAAATTTCTTTTTTGTTTAGCTATAAGACATCTTGAGAAATTGTTTCATACAGAGAACATGAGTAGAATATTTTCATGCACGGCGCATCTGAAAATATCTTATTCTTGCCTTTAAACTTGGAAAGAATTACTCCATTGTCTTATAGCATTCTTTATTAATGGCGAGAAGGCTAGTATCAGTCTGTTTCCAACTTTGTTGCAGACATCCTGTCACTCTTCCCTGGGAAGTTTTGAGGATTATTTTTACTTTATCCCTAGAGTTATAATATTTCAGCCCAATATGTCTAATGTGGGCATATTTGTGCCAGTCATCATTAAGCATGTCCTTTCAATCTGAAGACTCACATGTTCCATTAACACAGAAATATTCACAAGGAAAATTTGATTTGCTACATCTTTCACTGTTTTCTCTCTCTTTTTCTCTAAGTTGGAACTCTTAGTAGACAGATGATAACTGGAACTATTTTTTTAATTTAATTTTTTTGAGGATATAGCAGGTATATATATCTATGAGGTACATGAGTTTTGATACAGGCATGAAATGAGTAATAATCACACCATGTAAAATGGGGTGTCCCCCCGAAGTATTTATCCTTTGTGTTATAAAGAATTCAATTGTACTTTCAGTTATTTTAAGATGTACAATTATTATTGACTACAGTCATCCTGTTGTATTAACTTTCTGTTTTAAGAGCATAATCTTTAGTCCTATCTATTATATAACTTAATTCCAGGAGAGAGAGAGATCCAGAGATCCAAAGAGAGAGAGAGAGAGAAAGAGACAGAGAGAGAGAGAGAGAGAGAAATCCAAACCATTAATTTCCAGGATTTCTATTATGTCCTCTAGTTGCTCCTTGTCGATAGATACTGTTCTTTGGTTATGGATACATCATTCCTTTGAGTATCTCTGAGAATAGTTAGAAGTCTTTAAATTCTGGGAAAAGAGTATTATCTTCATTTCCTCTATGGTGAGTACTCCCTCTCCACCCCATCTCCAGGCTCTGTTTTTCTCGAACTATTTTTTTACCTCAAATATTACCTCTGGTAATCCGATCCCTGGTTGTCATATTTTGAAGTAAAGGAATAAGCTGATATTCCCCATAATGTGTGTAAAAAAGAAGCAATGAGGGTTACTATTTATAAAGAATGCTATTTAAATTGACTGTAAAATATTCCTTTTTATCAAATAATTTCTCCCATATTAAAGTGCCATATCACTGAGTCTTAAACAAATAGGGAATGTGTGAAACAAGCATAATTTGGGATAAACAGACTTCTCATAAACATCTTCAAAAAATAAACTAACCGTATAAATGGCAATATTCCAAACTTAAAAAAAATTATTTGTAACTTATCAATAGTTATAGAGGCAAAGATTTTATGTAAAAGCACAGTTACATTGATAAATATGTGCATATGAAAGAAAACAAAGTCTTCCCCTTAAAAAAAGAGAGAAACATTCCCTGAGATTAGCAAAATGTAAACCTAGTTTTATGAACTCATTTGGCTCTACAAGTCAATTTTAGAGTAGCTTCTCTTGTTCTTGTCTGTTTCTCACACAACTCACAAAAAACTGATGCCATATTCAGCTATGACACTAGAGGACCTCAGCTGCATACTACTTCAATATAGATGTCTTTCTCATGAAATTAAAGCCAAACCTTTAAAGTGATTTTCCCATTGAACAAGTTCTGAAACTACTGAACACATAGACTGCATTTTCTACTCTCTATACTGTGCTTTTGCTAATTGTGAGCTATTAGACATTAGACTTGCATGTCACAAAGCACAATCATGTTAAAAATGAGCTGATGAACATGCGTACCAAAATAATTTTTAAAAATTCAAACATATAAATGACATACCCTTTCTTAGCTATTACTTGAGAGTACATGTCAATTACAATCTGATTTGCTTTTCTGTCCTTTCATAGTCTCAGAATTTGATTTTTTAATTTGTTTTAAAATGTAAGGTATAAAGAAGAACAAAAAATGCTATTTTACACCATGAGAAGAACAAATCAGTATTTGCAGAATTTTATGTACTTACTAGCTTTTTAAGTTATATTCTTTAATACTACCAATAACTTGGGTCATGAAATTTTTTAAGTAGCTAATGCAACAGCAAAGTAAAACTATCATATGTCTAGTAGTAGTTAACATGTTACAGTTTAATTGAACATGGACACTAAAAGATTTAGGATTAAGAGAATTAGATTCACACAGTTACATAAAAAAGATACTGACAGGGGACAATGGGACTTTATCCTACACAATTCCCAAGTGAGAATCTTGTTAAATAGACAAACCCGTCAGTAACCAAGAAAATGTAAAATTATACTTTAAATCAAAAAATATTCTACTCCTTTTGACATTTTTCAGTAATTATTGTTACTTCAGGGCCTGGGTGGCTAGCGTTTACTTTGTCATCATTGTCCTGAACAACTGAACATAAGAATCCCTAGTGATTATAAATACAGATAAGACCAAAAGGTAGCTTTCAAAATAATATAACTGATAACTCCCAATAAAGCAAGATTACATTTGAGGACATTTTTATTTATATTAAAACATATCAATTGAGTGGCTATTTGTTACTGAATTTTTGGGCCCACAATTACCAAGAAGAAGAATTGATCTGCACTACAAACAAGCCTACAGTATACTTAGAAGGACAGATTTACAAACTGATAATTATAATATAAGCAATTAACTAAACAGATAAGAATTATTCATCATTTTCCTTTGTCTTCAAAGAAAAATAAAACATAAAAATTTATTTATAACATTGGTGAGACCAAAAGAGACCTATAAAAGTCATAAATCTTGGGAAAGTAAGCTTAAAATCTAAAAGAGAAAAACACTATCACCACCACCACCATCACCAAAAAAGATGTTGATAGTTTCTAGGTATGAGTCAACTTGGTTGTATTTGGATTTTCAACATGGCTCAATAAATTTTCAAATCTATTAGGTTGGTATAATCCCAAGTATATTTTTTTATCCCTTTCCAGATATATTTCAAAGGCAATTTACTGTCTTCATGATTAAATCGTCCATAAATCATCTGTAGTGGTTAAAACATACTGAGGCCAAGATCATGGATTTAATTCTTACGCAGAATGGAAGACTTCGTATATTCACAGCCACAGGTTTTCATCTAACCCCAGCCAATACTCCCAAATACAGATAGTCTGTCACAATGAGACACTGCACAACCTGTATTTACTTAAAACATCCAGATTTTTAACTACTATCTCCTATACTTCTCTGTTCCTCATTCCTGAGGACCCACTCTTTAAGCTCATCAAGACCTTGGGGTCCCTGTTCTCTAAGCCTCCTCTGTTACCCCAGCCAAGTGGCCCCTTTTTGACATCATTCTTTATTCTGACAGATATGGTTTGTCATTTCAATAATTTTTTGCAAAGATCCTTAATGGGTTCTCATTCAATGGCTCTCCCTTGTGGTAGAATTGAACTCCCTTTCTTGATTTCCGACAGTACACAGTTGAGGGTTTCTTGATTTTATGGTAATTATTTCTATATAAGCTTGTCTTTCCCACTGTATCTTGAGTATGGACTAGCTTATTCAACTATGACTCCCTATATCTATCAGTGTCTGTAATGTGCATGTTCAATAAGCATGTATTAAAAATAGGTGTTAAAATACATATATAAAATAATATCACACAATGGTACAAGGGGGAAAGATAATTAAATTCTTTACCACTAATAGAATAACACCTCAAGAGAGAATGTATAATCTTTTAGTTAGTCAAGAAAACACAAGTTGCTCAAGTTCACCCAATGGCTATCCACAAAAAAAATTCATTTGCTGAAAATACAACTCTTCTAGTCTTTTATTTACTGAAAGAAACAGGAATAAATCAGGATATACTGGGTAACAGGATAATCTTGTTAATATCTGTCTAAAACTGTAAATTAGACTAAATTGTTGAGAGAGATTACTACTGGCCTCAAACCATCAGCTCTTTTAGGTATCTGCAACATTTCCAAGAAGAGATGTTACTCAAATTGCAAGAAATAGGGGCCAGGAAAGAGAATGAGAGGTCAAGGTTGCTGAGATAGATTTGGAAATCATTTATGTATAAGTGATAACTAAAACCACACATGCTATTTCCTCAGATCCATGATCCATGATATTTCTAAGGGCCACTCCACAAGCCAAACACCCATACTGTCAGCTAACCAAGGGAGGAAACACATTTCTGCATTCTATGAGTTCAAGATGTTCTTTCACCTTATAAAACCTGATCACTCCCACAGAAATTTTCCTTTTGGTCTAAAACATTCCTTACTTGGTATCAGCCTGAATTAAAAGGTTAAGAGAGAGGAAATACAGATGAAATATATTAATGGTTAGCTACTGTGTAATTTAAGAAATGGAGAGGAAAAATAAAATGCTTACTAATGATTAATGTTCAGATAATATTACAAGTGAATAATTCTGTGTTATCTTCAAAGAAACTTTCCTTTATAACTTGAACACAAAAGAGCTCAGCTAGTATATAACTTTTAAAGACTCATTAGTTTATAATTCCAGAATTTGGGGAGGGTGTTTCCAATGATGAGCTGCTGTCTTTGAGGCTTTTAATTTGACACTTATCACTTACTAAATTTTGATGTTTTGTAAAAAAATACCACAATATTTAACAGAGCAAAAAGGATGAAAAATACAACAGTTTCTGGAATTGAAAAAGGAAATAACACATTTCAGTACTGGGCACACATGTTTTAGCTTGAAAGAACACACCTATCCATGCTAAATTTAAGAATGTATTTGCCTCAGATTCAGATGTTTTGAAATGGAAATTGCATTGATAAACTGCTACCTAAAGATTGTTTTATAGTAAGTCTAAAAAAAGTAATCAGTCCATCTGACTTTCAGTTGTGAGACTAGGCATATTTTACAATTTAGCTTTAACTCCAAAATAATCAAAATAGAACCCTGTAAGTCTGGAATGTATCTAATTCTCAATAGGAGACAATAAATTGGGAAATTAACTTTCCAACTTGAATACTAGATAACTTTTCTTCTCAGCAGAAAATTAACTTGGTAAAATCAAATACATATGGAAAACATAGTCTAGCGGTTTGAGGTTCAGACATAAAGCCAGGAGGCTCTGTCACTGATTTGTTATGCTTAGACAGTGTTCCAACTTCACCCTGTCTCCATTTGCAAATTTATAAAGTAAAAAATGTAACACCAAACAGAAGATAAATGGAGATCAATGAGCTATCGGCCCTGCACAGAATCTTAATCATCTTAAAAGCAAAACAAAATAAACAGAAAGTCCAAGTCTCCCTCAAAAATCCCAGGGTTTTTCTGAAACTATACAATATATTTTGTTACATCATATGTATATATCCTATAAATTAACAAAAATTGCAAACTGAGTTCTCCAACTATTCTCCTGACATAACTGAATCAGAAGAACCGTTTTCTAACTTCTCTGTGAGAATAAAATCACCATTTGATACACAGGTCTGGAGGATCTCAAGATTGGCTGCATATTTCTGCCCCATCAATGTTTTCTTCTCCTAAGCATTTTTTCCTATCCTTGCACAGAAACTTCAAAACCTCTTTTGTCATCATAGTCACTAATTCTGGCTGTGCAAACACACTAGGTAATAAGTCCAACTCCCCATACCCTGGCAGCATTTGGGATGTTGGAAGACTGCAACTTTTCTCTAAGACAGAACTTATCATGGCATATAGTGGGTTAAATCTGTACCCTGTATCATTCCAAAGTTGTTTTTTAAATTAAAATTAATGTATATATTGCAATGTGAAAAAAAGAGAAACAAATTTCTATTACTGTTCAGAATTTTGATTTGAGACCAATTCACATTTTTAAGTGGACTAATATTTTAGATGACTAATTTATCACCCTACCCATCTCAAATAATGAATGGGAGAGGGCCTGAATAATATGGATTGCTTATTACAGTGTCTGCAAGACAGCATATTGTAAACAAAAGTTTGTCAAACTGAAATGTTCAGTTAAATAAGTATTGGTCTGTCTTAAGTAACTTATGACCAGTATGATTGCTGAAAAAACCCTATTTACCACGTCCCTTGTATTTGTCAGCAGTTGGGGTGATACAGTGATTATATTTAGATCAGAAAATCCAAAAATAGCCAAATTTTATTCTTAACTACTTCTACTAGACTCCATAAGCTTCCTATGATTCATAAATAGGAAGGCAGACAAAGCAAAATAATACTTTAATAGCCAAAGCTTTGTCTCCAAATTTTAATGTAGAACTCTGAGTTCTGCTTACCTATATAAATAAATATTTTTTCCTAAACCAGATCACCTTGAATTAGTTAGTTCTGTCTATTTCACCTAACCTTGAACTAGACTTTCAGTTCTCAATACTATGATATAAGGAAGATCATACCAATTACAGCAAGCTTCACAAAAAAGAGTAAGAAAAAGCTCTTATCCATATAATCCCATAATGACCCAGGAATACTGTGTAAAAATTGGAGAACAGTTATCTTTTACCAATTCACAAAAAATATAATATCAATAAATATGGATTCTTAATTTTAGGTTCTCCTATGTGTGTTGTTTTCTTGTGCAATATCTGCAATCACTTATTTCAACCAGAATCTATAAGATGGTAGCTAATTTAGCTCAAATACTTTAAAACTGTTCTTAACAGTGGCGGCTCACACCTGTAATCCCAGCACTTTGGGAGGCCAAGGCAGGTGGATCACCTGAGGTCAGGAGTTCCAGACCAGACTAACCAACATGGCAAAACCCCATCTCTACTAAAAATACAAAAATTAGCCATGTGTGGTGGTGGGAGCCTGTAATCCCAGCTACTTGGGAGGCTGAGGCAGGAGAATTGCTTGAACCCAGGAGGCAGAGGTTGCAGTGAGCTGAGATTGCGCCACTGCACTCCAATCTGGGTGATAGAGCAAGACTTTGTCCCAAAAAAACAAAAACAAAAACAAAAAAACAACTGTTCTTAAGTTGTGTAAGTCAGTATCTCATATTGTTCTACAAAGAGCACACTGATTTCTAGGTTTCCCACCAATGGAAGAATTTTAAGAACCTTTCATCAAAAGCAATGGTACAGAATCACCTTAAGGGCTCATTAATATAGATATTGCTGGGTTCTACTCCCTGCAATTCTGATATAGTATCTAAGATGAGTCCCAAGAATTTATATTTCTAATAAGTTCCCAGGTGATAATGATGATGAACCACACTTTGAGAACCACTGTCCTAGAAGGCGAATATAAATGAACCTGTTTCACTTTCAGGTATACAGGAAGGTATAGTATAGAACAAAGATAATAGGTTTTAGATTTAAACAGAACAAAGTTTAAACCCCTGGGCTATCTTTTTCTAATTGTCATCTAACCTCTAAGCATCTTTCTTAATCTTTAAAATGAGGTAATAATAACCGCCAGTACAGCTATGTGGTAAAGTTTAAATATAACATGCTTATAGAGCCTGGTATAAAGTAGGTACTCAAATATTGGTTTCTTTCCGTGCTACATACGTTTCTTAATGTGTGTATAGCCTCCATCATCCTTTCTCTTCCAAGAATAAGTTCATAGAAAGAAGTCATCAACTTAATTTCTCTTGACGCTGATGACAATTTTTTTTTCAACTAAGAAAATATCTAGGCTTACTCAGCTCCAAAGTCATTGTTTATTTAATTTTTTTTTTTTTTTTTGAGACAGAGTCTCGCTCTGTCGCCCAGGCTGGAGTGCAGAGGTGCGATCTTGGCTCACTGCAAGCTCCATCTCCCAGGTTCATGCCATTCTCCTGCCTCAGCCTCTCGAGTGGCTGGGACTACAGGCTCGCGCCACCACACCCAGCTAATTTTTTTTTTTGTATTTTTAGTAGAGATGGGGTTTCACCGTGTTAGCCAGGATGGTCTCAATCTCCTGACCTCGTGATCTGCCCATGTCGGCCTCCCACAGTGCTGGGATTACAAGCATGAATCACCTCGCCTGGCCTCTTTAACTTTTAACTACAGTTAAGGGTATTTTGCATATAGCAAAGATGTAATAGAATATAAGCAAAGCAAACCAATCGCGTGGATAAGTACAGGGTAAAAGTTTAAAATTTAAATCCCATTTATGGGTTCACTTAACTGAATAGTCTAGTCGGTCCCATTGAATAACCTGGTATTTCTACCACCTACAGTAACAGTTAAAATAATAGCAATGATAAAGATAACCATATCACAACCACTACTATAAGTATAGCCCTTTAATAGGTCTATCAACCTTTTGTAATATACAGATTTTTAAGTCACAAACTTTGTGACTAAATTAAAGACTGGATCTGGATAAATGGATGAAAATTCAACCCTTGGCTTTACAATTGTAACTATAACAACAAAATGTAAAAGGAATACAACTTAAGATGAAGTTCCTCTTGAAAAGATCTGATATTAACTGGGATATCTAAATCTTAGACATAATAAATTTTTATACAAATCATATGAGATATATGCCTCACAGCAATGACTTTGAAACAACAAAATAAAACTTTTTTTCCTGACCTCTTTTCTAAAGAAAATGAACTTTGTTTATAGGGGCAGCAAGTAGAATTGAAATCTAATAGAAAATCTTTTCCGCATTTGAAATAATATTTTTAGAGTATGTGTCTTCTGTTTATTTGCTGGTTAGCTTGTCTGAAAGGAGGCCCCCAAAAAGATTTGTGCACATCCTCACCCCTGGCACCTCTGAATGTTACCTTATTTGGAAAAAGGGTGTTTTCATTTGAGAAAATCATCCTGGATTATCCAGGTAGGCTCAAAATTCAATGTCGAGCATTCTTATAAAAGGGAGACACACAGACGAGAAGACACACAAAGAAGGTGATGTGAAGACAGGGACAAAGATTGAAGTGATGTGGCCACAAGCCAAAGAAGCCAAGGAATGCCAACAGGCACCAGAAACTGGAAAAGGAACAGAAGGATTTTTATTGAAAGCCTCCAAAGGGGGTGTGGCCCTGCCAACACAGTAAGTTTTCTGAATTCTGGCCTCCAGAGCTGAGAGAGAATAAACTTCTGTTATTTTAAGCTACCTAATTTGTTGCAGTAGCCATAGAAAACTAATAAAATGTTCCAACTTTCTATCACATGTTTGGTCTTTCGAAATAGCCCCCATCCTGAAGCTAGAGGCTTTCAAGTGTCACCTCATCAGAATACTCAGCTATGGCTTAAAGAAGCCATCATGAATAACAAGTCAATCCTATTACTCAGGAAATTCCAAGAGTTTTTGAAGCTCTGGGCCAGGAACTTGGGACAAAGAACAATACATTATTGATTATATTAGGGAAATGCAAACGAAAACTACAGTGAGATACTACTTCATACCCACCAGGATGTCTACAATCAAAAGATGAAAAATAACAAATGTTGGTAAGGATGTGAGGTAAATGGAACCTTTGTGCATTGCTAGTGGGATAGTAAGTGGTAGGGCTATTTTTGGAAACGGCTTGCCAAAGAGGTAAACATAGAATTACCATTTGACCTAAAATTTCCATTCCAATATGAACTAAAAGCAGGTATTCAATCAAATACATATGAATGTTCATGGCAAAATTAGTCATAACAGCCAAAAGGTAGAAACAATCCAAATGTCCATCAACCCATAAATGAATAAACAAACTATGGTAAAGACATACAGTAGAAAATTAGCAATACAAATAAATGAAGTACTAATACATGCTATAATATGGACTAACCTTAAAAACATTATGCTAAGTGAAAGAAGCTAAGCACAAAAAGTCACATACTGTATAATTCCATTTATATGAAAAGGTCAGGGTAGGTAAATTCATACAGGAAGTAAGTGGATTAGTGGTTTCCAGGGGTGGGGAGAGAGAAGGCGAGGGACTGCTCATTCTTTTTTGGAGTGATGAAAATGTTCTAGAATTAGACAATGGTGATGGCTGTACAATCTTGTGAAGTGGCTCTTTAAGAGCCACTGAATTTTCCATTTCATAACCATGAATTTTTAACAGGTGAATTACATCTCAATTTTAAGAATTCAAAATCAGCTGAGCATGGTAGCACAGGCCTGTAATCTCAGTGCTTTGGGAGGCCAAGGTGAGAGGATCACTTGAGCCCAGGAATTCAAGACAAGCCTGGGCAACACAGCAAGAGCCCATCTATACCAAAAAGCTTTAAAGTATGTAGGTGTGGTGGTGTGTGCCTGTAGTCTCAGCTACTTGGGAGGGTGAGGCAGGATTGCTTGAGCCCAGGAGTTAGAGGTTGCAGTGAGCTATGATCATACCTGGATGACAGAGCAGGATCCTGTCACACATACACACAAAAAAAGAATTCAAAATCAAAGCAATTTACATATTCATTAAAGAAGAAAAATCATATCATAGTCTCAATAGATATTCAAAAATGCATTTAACAACATTAAATACTTCTGATTTTAAAAACCCTTAGCCAATTAGAAATATAAGAGTACCTAACTCAATCTGATAAAAGGCATATATAAAAACCTTACAGCTAAGACCGTATATAATGGTGAAATACTTAACATTTTTCCCTGAGATAAAAAACTAGGAAATATTGACCATTCAATATTTGTATTCAGCATTGTAGTGGAGGTCCTATCTAGTGAAATAGGTCAAGAACAAGAAATATCAGCCATAAAGGTTAAAAAAGAAGTTGTAAACATTTCTATTCAACAATGATATGGTTGTTTATGTAGAAAATCCTAAGGAATCCACCAAAAAACTATTTCAACTAATAAGTAAATATAATGTAGCAAAGTTACAGAGAAAGTGTCAATATAAAAAATTCACATATTTCTATATATTAGCAGCAAACAATTGGAAAATAAAACTAAATTTTACCTACCTACAATCATATCAAAAACATAAGCTACTTAGGAAAAAATTTTTAAAAAGTAAAGCAAGAACTCTACATCATAAACTATAAAACACTGTTGAGAGATACTAAGGAAGACTTAAAAATTTGGAGAGAAATAACATGTTAATCTAGTGGAAGACTCAATATTTTTAAGATATCAGTTCTTTCCAAATTGATCCATACATGCAACGCAACCTCAATCAAGATGCCAACAGAAATTTTAGAAATTGAGAAACTTACTATAAAATTTATATAAAAATACAAAGAACCAAAAATAGCTAAAGCAATCTTGAAACAGAAGAACAAAATTGGAAAATCTATATTTACTGACTTGAAGATTTACTATAAAGCTATAATCATCAAGATGTTATGATGCTGGCATAGGAACAGAAAAATAGGGCAATGAAATAATACAAAAAGCTCAGACACAGATCTATACTTACATGGCCTTTTAATTTTCAATAATGGCACCAAAGGAATGCAATCAAAAATGAAAATTCTTTTAAACGATCAGAGGTAAGGCAACTGGATATCAGTATGGGAAAAAGTAACCTCAACACTATATACAAATATTAAATTGAGATGAATCATAGAGCCAACATAAAATCGAAAACTGTAATGATTCTAGAATAAAATATAAAATATGGGAATATCTTCATGACTTCGGAGTAGGCAAAGGTTTCTCAAACAGGATATAAAAAGCAGTAACCACAAAAGAAAAATTTGACACATTAGACTTGATCGCAAACTGTAACTTTTAAGCTGGGTGCAGTAGCACACACTTGTAGTCCCAGCTATTTGGGAGGCTGAGGCAGGAGGACTGCCTGAACCCAGAAGTTTGAGACCAGCCTGGGTAACACAGTGAGAGCATATCTCTAAACACAATAATAATAATAACTTCTGCTCATCAAAATATATCTTTAAAAAAATAGGCAAGCCTGGCCAGGCGCAGTGTGGCTCACGCCTATAATCCCAGCACTCTGGGAGGCTGAGGCGGGTTGATCACCTGAGGTCAAGAGTTCGAGACCAACCTGGCCAACCAACATGATGAAACCACATATCTACTAAAAACACAAAAATTGGCCGGCCGTGGTGGAGGGCCCCTGTAATCCCAGCTACTCAGGAGGCTGAGGTAGAAGAATCACTTGAACCCAGGAGGCGGTGCAGTTCCAGGCACACTCCAGCCTGGGCAAGAGTGAGACTCCATTATAAAATAAATAAAATAAAATAAATAAATAAAATAAAATGGCAAGCCAAAGAGGCAGAAAATATTTGCAAAAAAACTAACAATATGTATGTAGAATATAGAGAATACACCAAGAATGCCTACAAATCAATAATGAGAAACAATCCACTTAAAATGACAAAAAATTGAACAAATACATATGTGATGATATGAATACCTAATAAGCACATGAAAAATACTCAATATCCTTTGAATATCATGGGAATGCAAAGTAAATCTATAACGAAATACTACTTTATACCTTGTACAAATGGCTAAAAGTAAAAGACTAAAAGCATCAACTCCTGGAAAGGATGTGGAGAAATTATATATTGTTGGTGAAAATATGTAAAAGGTATAATATTTTGGAAAAAGGTCTAATGATGTTTCTATAAAATATTAGTCATACACATGATTAATACCCTATAACACAACAATTCTGCTCAAAGTATTTACTCATGAAAAATGAAAACAGAAGGCCACAAAAAAAGACTTAACAGGGCATTTATATCAGCTTTAGTCATAATAGTCAAAACCCTGAAAATAGCCAAGAAGTTCAACAAGAGAAAATTGAAAAACAAATATATTTATAAAACACAATACAACTCAGCAACAAAAACAAATGAACTATGATACATGAAACCACATGGATGACCCTCAGAAATTATGCTGAATGAAGGAAGAAGTCTTACACAAAACAGTATATACTGAATGACTCCAATAATATAAAGTGCTAGAATAAGCAAAACTAACCCACGATTAAAAAATCAGAAAAGTAGTTGCTTGGAAACTGCAGGAGGGGAGGTGCAGAGATTTACTGGGAAGGGACATGAGGAAAATTTCTCAGATAATGGTGGTAATCTAGTCTTAATGCATTTAGTTTATAAAAGTGTATACATTTGTAAAAACACATCAAATGTAAACTTAAAAAGTTTGTGTACTTCACCAAATGTAAATTTAACCTAAAACTAAAACATAAACACATATTGAAATGTAGTTAGTTGTATACATGCTAAACTATTTAGGAATGAAGTGTCCTCATATCAGCAATTACTTTGAAATACATCAAAATAATAAAGATGGGTTAAATTTAGCTACAATTAAATGTTAAAATAGTTAAAGTTAGTTATAATTAAAATGTTAATTAGAAAATCTAGGTATATTGCATAATTATTTCAATTTTACTGTTTGCATTTTTTCATAAAATAATAGCCAAGAAAAAGTAAATAAGGTAATATGAAGGCATTTTCAGATGACCAAAATCTGTGAGAATTTGTAAGTATCTGACTTGATCTAAAAAAATACAAAACTAAATGAAGTTTTTCAGGCAGAAAGGACAGGATATCAAACTTGAATCAAAACAAAGAAATAAAGAGTTCATGGGCTGGGCGCGGCACCTCATGCCTGTAATCCTAGCATTTCGGGAGGCCGAGGCAGGTGGATTGCCTGAACTCAGGAGTTAGAGACCAGTCCAAGCAACATGGCGAAACCCCATCTCTACTAAAAATACAAAAAATTAGCCAGGCCTGGTGGTGCGTGCCTGTAATCCCAGCTACTCGGGAGGCTGAGGCACAAGAATTGCTTGAACCCAGGAGGCAGAGGTTGCAGTGAGCCCAGATCGTGCCACTGCACTCCATCCTGGGCAACAGAGTGAAACTCTGTCTCAAAAAAAAAAAAAAAAGAGTTCATGAAATGGCAAATACATAATTAAATGGAAAAGAATTTTTTCTACATTTCTCAAGGTCTTTAAAGAAACTTTAATGCCAAAAATAGTACAGATATATGGTGAAATGTATAATATATGTAAAAGTAAATATAAAATGTATAACAAAACTACCCAAAAGATGAGAGGAGTAAATAGAAGTATGTCATTATAAGATTCCTATCTTATATGTGAATGGGTATAATCAACTCATAAAACACTATAAATTTTAAGAATGCATAATGTAAACTCTATTGCAATAACCCAAAAAATAAAATATAGCTAAGAAGCAAAGATAAAAGACAAAGTAAAATGAAACAACAAAAAAAACCTCTGAGTCTCTTGTAGCCTAATTCCAAGTGCTTATTTAGTTGTAATCCTTCTACCCTCACGCTTTATTATTTATTAACTCAGTAGTTTCTGCTCTTCAGATAATTCCCAACAGGAAATTAGACTAGTTAATTTAATGGATATAGACAATACCACAAAATAAAATTCAAAATGTTCCTTTGAAGTCAGGGCAACTCCTAATTACTAATCTCCTACCTGAGTCAATTTACTGAAGTTTCCTCGCTAACTGAAGGAATTGATTGAATACAGAAAATATAGTGAGTAAATGAACCTTGTAAAAATTCATCACTGAGGTTACACACAGATGATTTTTAAAAATTTTTTTAATTTTAATTTTTGTGCATATACAATAGATACAAATATTTATGTGGTACATGATATATTCTGATAAAGGCATACAATGTGTAATAATCATATCAGGATAAATGGGTTATCCATTACCTCAAGCATTTATCCTTTAGTGGTATTATAAACAATCCAATTATACTATTTCAGTAATTTTAAGATGTACAATAAATTATTGTTGACTATAGTCACAATGTTGTGCTATTAAATACCAGATCTTATTCATTCTAATTATGTTTTTGTACTGATTGACTATCCCTATTTCATCCCCACAGCCCCACTACCCTTTCCAGCCTCTGGTAACCATCCTCTCTATCTCCATGAGTTCCAATAAACAGGTGAGAACATGTAAAGTTTGTCTTTCTGTCCCTGGCTTATATCATTTAACAAAATGACCTTCAGTTTATTCTATGTGGTTGCAAATGACAGGCTCTAATTCTTTCTTATGGCTGAATAGTACTCCATTGTGTATATGTACCATATTTTCTTTACCCATTCATCTGTTAATGGACAGTTAGGTTGCTTCCAAATCTTGGCTATTGTGAACAGTGCTGCAACAAATATGGGAGTGAAGATATCTTTTTGATATACTGATTTCCTTTCTTTTGGGTATATACCCAGCAGTGGGACTGCTGGATCATATGGTAGCCTTATTTTTAGTTTTGTTGAGGAACCTCCAAACTGTTCTCCATAGTAGTTATACGAATTTACATTCCACCAATAGCGTAAAAGGGTTTCCTTTTCTCCACACCCTCGCCAACATTTATTCTTGTCTGTCTTTTGGATTAAAGCCATTTTAACTGGAGTGAGATGATATCTTAGTGTAGTTTTGATATCTTAGTGTAGTGCATTTCTCTGATGATAACTGATGTTCAGCCCCTTTTCATAAGCCTGTGTGCCACGTGTATGTCTTCTTGTGAGAAATGTCTACTCAAATCTTTTGCCCATTTTTATTGGAATATTAGATTTTTTCCTAAAAAGTTATTTGAGCTCCTTATATAATCTAGTTATTAGCCCCTTGTCAGACAGTTTACAAATATTTATTCCCAATCTGTGAGTGTCTCTTCACTTTTTAAATTGTTTCCTTTGCTGTGCAGAAGCTTTTTAACTTGATGTGATGCCATTTGTCCAGTTCTGTTTTGGTTGCCTATGCTTGTGGGGTATTACACAGGAAATCTTTGCCCAGACTGATGTCCTAGTAGAGAGTTTTCATCAATGTCTCCTTGTAGTAGTTTCATAGCTTGAGGTCAGATTTAAGTCTTTAATCCATTTTGATTTGAATTTTTGTTTATGTTGAGAGACAGAGGTCTAGTTTCATTCTTCTGCATATAGAAATCCAGTTTCACAGCAGCATTTACTGAAAAGACCTTCCTGTCCTCAATTTATGCTCTTGACGCCTTTGGTAAAAATGAGTTCATTGTAAATGTAAGGATTTGTTTCTGGTTTCTATATTGTGTTCCATCAGCATATGTGTCTATTTTTATGCAAATACCAAGCTGTTTTCGTTGCTCTGTAGTATAATTTGAAGTCAGTAAATTTGAATCCTCCAGTTTCATTCTTTTTGCTCATGACAGCTGTTGCTATTCTGGATCTTTTGTGGTTCCATGTAAGTTTTAGGATTGTTTTTTCTATTTCTGTAAAGAATGTCATTGGTATTTTGATAGAGAATGCATTGAATCTGTAGATTGCTTTGGGTAGTATGAACATTTTAACAATATTGATTAGTCCCATCCATAAACATGAAATATATTTCCATTTTTGTATCCTCTTTACTTCATCAGTGTTTTATAGTTTTCATTGTAGAGATCTTTCACTTCATGATTAATTCCTAGGTATTTTATTCTATTTGCAGCTATTATAAATGGAATTATTTTCTTGATTTCTTTTTCAGCTTGTTTGCTGTTGGCATATAGAAATGTTACTGATTTTTATCTTTTGATTTTGTATCATGCAACTTTACTGAATTCATTTATCACTTCTAATCATTTTTTTTTGGTGTAGTCTTTAGTTTTCTCCAAATATAAGATCATATTATCTGTTAACAAGGATAATTCAACTTTTTCCTTTCCAATTTGCATGCCCTTGATTTCTTTCTCTTATCTAATTGTTCTAGCTAGGACTTCTAGTACTATGTTGAATAACAGTAGTGAAAGTGGGTATCCTTGCCATGTTCCAGATCTTAGTAAAAAGGCTTTCAGTTTTTCCCCATTCAGTACAATGCTATTAATAGCTGTGGGTCTGTCATACATGGCTTTTATTATGTTGCTTATATCCCTAGTTTGTTAAGGGTTTTTCACCATGAAGCGTTGTGGAATTTTATCAAAGGCTTTTTCAGCATGAATTGAAAGGATCATATGGTTTTTGTCCTTCATTCTGTTGATATTATGCATCATGTTAATTGATTTGCATATGTTGAACCATCCTTGCATCCCTGGGATAAAGCTCACTTGATCATGATGAATGATCTTTCTAATGTATTGTTTGCTAGTATTCTATGGGGGAGTTTTGCATCAATGATTTTCAGGGATATTGGCCTGTAGTTTTCTTTCTTTGATGTGTCTTTTTCTGGTTTGGGTATCAGGGTAATATTGGCCTCGTAGAATGAGTTTAGACGAATTCCTTCCTCCTTTATTTTTCAGAACAGTTTGAGTACAATTGGCACTAACTTTTCTGGAAAAGTTTGGCGGAATTCAGCTATAAAGTCCTCTAGCCCAGGGCATTTCTTTGCTGGGAGACTTTTTATTACAGCTTCCATCTCATTACTGGTAATAGGTCTGTTCAGGTTTTGGATTTTTTTCATGGTTCAATCTTGGTAGGTTGCATGTGTCTAGCAATTTATCCATTTCTTCTAGATTTTCCAATTTATTGGCATAGAGTTGTTCATAGAAGTCTCTAATGATCCTTTGAGTTTCTATGGTTTCAGTTGTGATGTCTCCTTTCTCATCTCTGGTTTTATTAGTTGGGTCTTCTCTTTTTTTTCTTAGTCTATCTAAAGGTTTGTAAATCTTGTTTATCTTTTTTAACAAAACAAACTTTTCATTTCACTAATCTTTTCTATTATTTCATTTGTTTCAATTTCATTTATTTCTGCTGTGATCTTTATTATTTTTTTTTCTTCTACTAATTTTGGGATTGGTTTGCTCTTGCTTTCTAGTTTTTGAATAAGCATCATTATATTCTTTGATTTTTTTTAACTTTATTGATGTAGATGATTATAGCTGTTAACTTCCCTTTTAATACTGCTTTGGCTGTATTCCACAGGTCTTGGTATATTGTGTTTTCATTATCCATTCCATTATTGTTTCAAGAAATTTTTCAATTTCCTTCTTCATTTCTTTATTGACCCCCTTTATTAGTCTGTTCTCACATTGCTACAAATACCAAGACTGGGTAATTTATAAAGAAAAGAAGTTAGATTGATTCACAATTCTGCATGGCTGGAAAGGCCTCAGGAAACATACAATCTTGGCAGAGGGAACCTCTTCACAGGGCAGCAGGAGACAGAAACACATGACAAGAAATGTAGATGGCCTCTAGGAGCTGACAGCAGCACTCAGTCACAGTAATCAAGAAAATAGATACCTCAGTCCTAAAATTAATTGTGAGGAACCAAATTCTGCCAACCACCTTTATCAGCTTAGGGAAGAATTCTTCCCCAGAGCCACAAGAAAAGAAATTGAGAGTTCATTTCCTCTAACCATATCATTTTATTTTTAAAAAACATTTCTAGGAATATCATAAAGAAATTCATATTTGCATCATACTTTCACCAAAATTCATTTGTTTGAGAAATAAAATTGTAGCACATGATTAAAAAAAGATAGTAGGGAAATATTCAAACTCCATGACTAACCTAAAAGTATAATTCATTCATTCAATAGTCCATTTGCCACATATTTACTAAATGGAAACTTTTATACTTACAACTTTAGGAGACAGAATAAATAAATTACAGTATGTATGTCAAAAACGTTAACTAGAGAAGATAAACTATTCCTTCCTTAATTCTATAACTGTAGACAAACAATTATAAGCCTGAAGGGGGAAAGATATCTTACTACTAGAGGGTTACAGCGTAATATAGGCATTTGGAGGAGGAAAATATAATTTTTGCTTTGGTTGAGAAGAAGAGTACAAAGGGAAACAGTAAGATGTATTACTTGAAGAAGTGCTGTACATTGCACTAAAGATTGGAGATAACAGGGTTGAGCAAAAAGACATTTCAGTTTTTATGGTATATTTCAAAATTTTGGCATTCACTCTCCTCAATGTGTATTAGGAATAATTAAAACTAATTGCACAATTTAGGCACATTGGAAATAATAAGAGAGTTAGAGAGTAATATTTAGAGAAGCAGTAGTAGTAATTGGAGTTATTTAATGAGAGAATTAGATTGAAGTCAGATCCTATGCTAATAAGATGCCTTTTCCTCTGGGGGAAAAAAAAAAGAAATGGAGAACCTCCAAGTGTTTCTGAACAGAGAATGGACTGATCTTCAAAAATATTAACATAGCAGAAAAAGTGGGAGGACTGAAGTATGGCTGAAGCCAGGAAGACCAGTTAGAACGTTACAATGCAATAGCCAAGCTGTTTGTTAGTGAAGATTTAAACTAAAGAATGTATAAGACAGAGATATGTGAGAACTATTGCCAAGTTTGTATTAACAACACTTGGCAATTAGTAAGATATAAGGTACAAGAGAAGCAGAAAGCAAAAGTTTGTTGCAAGATAACAAGTCTAAATGTAGAGCATCTTTCGGTATTATTTTCCTTCTTTAAACAAAACATGTAAAACAGGAAGAGAAATATAGATCAGTTATATAAATCTCTAATTCACATGACTTCACTACCATAATTTCAAATGCATTTTGAAACTAGGGTCCTCAAAAGTAAAAAAGATATGAAAGCCTCAACATCCATTATCAGTTTATATTATAAAATAAGAATATCTAACATCTATTTCTGATTACTACAACCTGTAGCTCATTATTCAACTCTGGACCACATTCCAGAATGTGTCCAAATTCTTTCGAGTATCTCATTCAGTGAGTAGGCAATGTTTTAACAGGGGAAAATAAAACTCACTAATTTGAGTAAGTCAGATCATGTTTTCCATCAGGCTAGTAAACAGCTGCAGACATAGTCTGCTTCCCATCAAAGTCTTCACGTATAACTTCTGCAATACTAATGGTATTCTGGTAAATTTTCAAAACCATAACCCTAAAAACGTGACAAACTACATTTTGTTAAAGGAATATGGCTCTACTGCCCACCCTGCATTCACCTGCAAACTTAACACAATGTAGAAACTCTATTACAAGTGCCAAAACTCTGCTGAATATCTGTCCATGAGCTACATTTGCTGATACTTTCATAGGTTAAGCAAAAGTACATGCTCTGAATAATTCTAACACAAAAGGGAAATACTTCCCATACAGCACCTAGACTTAAAAGAAAAACAATTTCCTCATGCCTGCTTTGATAGCAGTGATAAAGGTATATCTGTTTTTTTAAATATTCTCTGGAAAGCATTTCAAAGAGGAGTTGAGATCTAAATTTCTCCACTTCTCAGTCTCTTCAATCTTGCTTTAGGGTAGCATTAGGTAGATTAATAGGCACTAAATGTGAGATGACTTCAAACAAATCTAAATGCTGTACTTTTTTCTTGAAACCTAATCACTATAGGAATTTAATTTGACAATTTTATATTTTCAAAAAATAATTTTGATCATTTAACTTAAACTGAAGAGAAATGCTGGCAAGATTGAACTATGGCACAGATAACATAAAAGCCACTGGAAAGACAGCAGCTGTCTCAAAATTAATTCCTTATATTAAAGCCTGAATGGACTGTAAAGAAAATGTTGAATATTTTTTTCCTTTAAACCAGGTTAGCCAACTGTCCACACAAATAACATTAGTCTATAAAATACTAACTTGATAACACCTCATAAAACAAACTATATAAATTCTCAAAAGGGTTTTACGGCCGTTAATACTAAGAGAGAACGTTTGATTTTCTATTGAGATCTGGAGCTTCACGATAGGCTTAAATTGTAATTATTCCCATAGTACTAGCAAATTACTACTATGACATTTCAGTACAATATTGTTTCATTCAATATTAAATCGGTCATGAAAAAAAGTCAGCAAATTGACACACACTCTTCTCTAAATTCCTAGTTTTCATTCCCCTGATCCCTGTCCCACCAAAGATTTAAAATTTAAAATTAAAATTTAAATTTTTTACCAAATATTTAAAATTTTCTTCAAAATATGTATCAAGTAAGATATATGCTTTGAATGATGCTTATGTTTAGAAAATCAACTGCAAATTACGACCAGACAACTGGCAGCTTATGGTTTTGCAACAGTTATAGACAAAGGAACAAGTAAAAATCACAAATGTCAAGTTGCAACCCCATCTAAATAGGTTTCCTGTTTACATCAGCCCTTCTTGCAGGTGCAGGTGCTTACTTTTGGTAGTAAAGGAAAGAACTAATTTATAAACCTTAAGAACATCTTCTCACTTTCTATAAACAGGTTATAAAATTAATTAAAATTGCAGTACATCAACTCTACACATATACCTGCTCTGTTACTGGAGACTAATGTAATCTAAATATGTGGAAAAGTCAAATAGTTCTCAGCAAAATTAATTTAGATGGATGGATCAGATAACAACTTGGAACTGAACCTAAAAGGATCATTCCTACTAAAAGGCAGTAAGTACTGAATGTTATATTCCAAAATGTACAAAGAAAACACTGACTTTTAGTCTATTATCAGAATAATTTAAAAATAGTACTTTATTTACACAAATGCTTAAATACATCTCAGTGGAAAAAATGGAAAGACCTGTTAAGGCTACTATATGTTCTATTTAAAAGAAAAAAGAAAATGTAACTGGCATAAAAGATCATGTAAATTTTGCATTTAATCCTACTCATGTTAATATACATCCTCAAAGAATGTGCTTCCATCTACACTATTTTATCCTCATGAAGACAAATGCAAAATCATTGAAGAAACTACTGATGTTCATTGCCACGAGATTTGTCATCTTTCAAACAAAGATAAAAAATGGTAAGCACAGAAATGCAAAACTTTTCATGAGCTAATGATTGAATCATACTGGCAAAGCAATATTGATTGTATCCTTATATAATACAATTCAAAGTTCAAAAACATTTTTAAAAAAGGTTGGGGGATGGTGGCTCATGCCTGTGCCTGTAATCCTAACATCTGGGAGGCTAAGGCAAGAAGATCACTCGGGCCTAGGAGTTCAACACCAGCCTAGGCAACATAATGAGACCCCTGTATATACAAAAAATAAAAAAATAGCCATGTATGGTGATGCACACCTGTGGTCCCAGGTACTAGGGTGGTTGAGGTGGAAGGATCGCTTGAGCCCAGGAGGTCAAGGCTACAGTAAGCAGCGATCACAGTAAGCAGTGATCGCACTACTGCACTCCAGCAGCCTGGGTGACAAAGCGAGAACCTGTCTCAAAAAAACAAAAAGGCAGAGGGGGTGGGGGTGGAATAGAGTTGAGGTAAAACAATGAACGGAAATTTATCTTTTGAATCACCAACTTCTTTCGCCTCAGTTCCTTTACCAAGTAAAAGAAGGACCATATACAGGCAGAGGGGGAAATGTGGAGATAAGAGACTACCATCCTGATGACCAGAGGACTGCTCTCTTTGTGGCTTATGGGGTCCTCTGGAACTTTGGGGTGTTCTGGAACTTTTGGGAGCACAAGACCATGGATAACATCAATTTTCAGGATGTATAGCAATTCTGATCATAGCTATGTCCATAAAGACCCTATTTCACCTGTGGGACTTCTGGATATTCCCTTAATACTCTACCCCCTATTCTTAGTGTATACTCCTTTCTTTTTTCTACCCCAAATACTTTAAACAAATATGAATAATTTTAAGAATTCCAGATATTTTTCAGTTAGCATTAATATTGATGTAGCATGTCACTCCTGTTTTGTAGGAGTGTTTTTTCAAA
This sequence comes from Pan troglodytes, assembly GCF_028858775.2. Classification (NCBI taxonomy): domain Eukaryota; kingdom Metazoa; phylum Chordata; class Mammalia; order Primates; family Hominidae; genus Pan; species Pan troglodytes. Next base: position 107,746,242 of record NC_072401.2, read on the forward strand.
AGTATTTGTATGGTCTCTAAGACATTTGTGGTAGTCAGCCTCCAGGATGGCCCTCAATGAGCCATGCATGACTCATGAAATTCACATGTGCATTCTTGAGCAATCCTCTCCAACACAGAATACAGTTAATGGCTGACCTGTGTAAACTAATAGGATATTGCATTGCAGGAATAACAGTGTGTGTTTGTTGACACTAGGTTACCAAAGCCACTGTAGCTTCCACCTTGTTTTCTTTCCTTAGATTGTTCACTCTGAGAGAAGCCTACCACCATGCTTTGAGCATGTCAAGAGGCCTATGGAAAGGCCCTCAATGTAGAAAAGAATTAAGCCTCTTGTCAACAACTAGCACCTTCTTTATAAGTAAACCATCTTAGAAACAGATCACCCAACTCCAGAAAAGCTTTTATAACAGATGACTGGAGGTCCGGCTGTTATCTTGACTGAAATCTTGTGAGACCTTGAGCTAGAACCATCTAGTTATGCTATTCCTATGTTCTGATCCAAAGGAATTATATGAGCTAATAAATTTTTATTGTTGTTTTAAGCCACAAAGTGTTGAGGTAACTTGTTAGGCAATAACTAATTCATACTCTTTCTTCTAAAAACCAAAAAATACAAAAAAGTCAGTGGCTCAAACATCTTCATTAACAACACAATACTGTTTCTCTATGAGGGATTGAGAACTCAAGCCAAGTGAATAACTCAATAACCCTTTCTAAAAAAAAAAAAAAAAAAAATTAAGGTATGCAATCCCAGAACTTTGGGAGGCCGAGGCAGGCAGACTGCCTGAGCTCAGGAGTTTGCGACCAGCCTGGGCAACACAGTGCAACCCCGTCTGTACTAAAATACAAAAAATTAGCCAGGCATGGCGGTGTATGCCTGTAGTCCCAGCTACTCAGGAGGCTGAGACAGGAGAATCGCTTGAACCTGGGAGGTGGAGCTTGCAGTGAGCTGAGATCGTACCACCGCACTCCAGCCGGGGCGACAAAGCGAGACTCCATCTCAAAAAAAAAAAATTAGATTAAGGTATAATTTACATAGGTAAAATGCATACATTATACATTTTCAGTGCATATTTCATTTAGTTATGACACACATACACCATATAAGTAATATCTGATCAAGTTACAAAAATGTTCACCCCCTTAAAAAGTTCCCTCAAGGCCATTTTGAATCAGTTCTTGAATTACCCCTTACTCTCTAACAGAATAAAGCACTGTTTTTCTATCACTGAAGATAAATACTGATAATCTTCTATGTCTGGCTTCTTTTGCTCAGCGTAATATTTATAAGGTTAATCCACATGTTGTGTGTACCAGTAGCTCTTTCTTTTTCATTGTTGATTAACATACAGGTTGAGCATCCCTAATCTGAAAATCTGCAATCCAAAATGTTCCAAAATCCAAAATTTTTTGGGCAACAATATGATACCACAAGTAGAAAATTCCACACATAAGTATTTAGTGTAAACTCTGCTTCATGCACAAAATTATTTAAAGTATTACATAAAATTACACCCAGGCTATGTGTATAAGCTATCATTTAAACATAAATGAAGTTCGTGTTTACACTTAAGTCCCATCTACAACACAGCTCACTATGTAAATGCAAATACTCCAAAATCTGGGAAAAACAAATCCCAAATCTGAAACACTTCTGGTCCCAAACTTTATGGATAAAGAATTATCAATCTGTACCATGTTTATGCATTCTCCTGTCCATGGACATTTGAGTTCTACCCAGTTTAGAGCTATAATGAAGAATGTTTCTGGGAATATTCTAGTGCAAATCTTTTTGCATAGGTGGATATGTATTTTTCTGTTCTCTTGGATAAATACTTAGACAGAGCTGGGACTAGAGTGAGGCAAATGAAGTACTACAGTACAAAATTTAAGGAGGCCTTATACCTAGGACTGGAATTGCTGGATCATAAAATAGATGTTTCTATTAATAATTTAGCCTTTTTTATAGCATTGAAATTTTAAATGTAGACTTGCCATAGGTTCTTCTGTCAAGAAATCTACCATTTAAACAAAGAGCAATAGTAGGTTAACATATTAGTCTATAAAAATATAACAAATTATATTTATGAAGACATTTGATCAGCCAGGCGCGGTGGCTCATGCCTGTAATCCCAGCACTTTGAGAGGCTGAGGTGGGCAGATCACGAGGTCAGGAGTTCGAGACCAGCCTGGCCAATATGGTGAAACCCCATCTCTACTAAAAATACAAAAATTACCTGGGCATGGTGGGGCACGCCTGTAGTCCCAGCTGCTCAGGAGGCTGAGACAGAAGAATCACTTGAACCCGGGAGGCGGAGGTTGCAGTGAGCCGAAATCATGCCACTGCACTCCAGCCTGGGTGACAGAGCGAGACTCTGTCTCAAAAAACAAAAGAAAAAAAAAAAAGACGATTGATGTATTATCAGATATGATGCATATTAAATAAAACATTAAGTTAAGAATAACTTGTGCTACAATGATCTCTCAATCAGTAAAACTCCTTGTTTTACAGATAAGGAAAATGATTAAGAGACTTGTCCAAGGCTGCCTAACTAGTTAGGGCATATTGCATCACACATATTGCATTGTAAATGCATATTTTCATCATACATATTGCATTGTAAATCTTTACACAAATTTAACCCAGGCTCAACTAAAATATTTTTTTCTTACCTAAAGTTGTGGGCATAATTGGTTTTCAATTTTAATGTCAACTAGCTTTTAAAGAAAATTGCTTTTTAGCAGCAGGAGCCTGTAAATTTGAACTAGTGAGCAAGGAATAATATATTGTTTTATTTATTTATTTATGTAGAGATGGAGTTTCACTCTGTTGCCCAGGCTGGAGTGCAGTGGCGCGATCTCGGCTCACTGCAAGCTCCGCCTCCCGGGTTCACGCCATTCTCCTGCCTCAGCCCCCCGGGTAGCTGGGACTACAGGCGCCTGCCACCACGCCTGGCTAATTTTTTGTATTTTTAGTAGAGAAAGGGTTTCACCATGTTAGCCAGATGGTCTCGATCTCCTGACCTCGTGATCCGCCCACCTCGGCCTCCCAAAGTGCTGGGATTACAGGCATGAGCCACCACACCCGGCCGGAATAATATATTCTTTTAAATAAAAATCAGAGATTAGTGACATTACAAAAATTATAACTATAAAAACACATTTACTAAATAAGGTTAAACTATTTCTAAATACATATAAAAGTTATTTTTCTTACCTATAGTCAGATTAGACTTTTCTAAGGAAGGATGTAAGGCTATAGTGTACATCAGGGGTTCCCAACCCCCACGCCATGGACTAGTCCTGGGCCCTGTACCTAGGACTGCGCAGCAAGAGGTGTGCAGCAGGCAAGCCAGCAAAGCTCCATCTGTATTTACAGTTGCTCCCCATCGCTACATTACCACCTGAGCTCTCTGCCTCCTGTCAGATCAGCAGCAGCACTGATTCTCATAGGAGCACGAACCCTACTGTGAACCATGCATGTGAGTGATCAGGGTTGCAGGCTCCTTATAAGAATCTAACGCCTGATCATCTGAGGTGGAGCTGAGGCAGTGATGCTAGCGCTGGGGAGTGGCTGCATATACAGATTAACATTAATAGAAGTTTGACTGCACAGAGACCATAATAAATCAATTACTTGCAGACTCATCAAAACCCTATCAGTGAGAGGCAAGTGACAATTAAGCTGTATCTGGTGGTAGGCTTTGGAGTGGCAAGTGAGTTGATGTACTTCAAGTGTACAGCTGCATCTGGTGGCAGGCTTTAAGTCAAAATGCAACATTTATTTTAGTCTGCACATGGCCTGCCTATTATTTTATTTACCTCTTCCATCTGCACCTCCTTCCCGCACTGCACACTTGTCTTGGTCACAGTTTTGATAAGCCTACAAGCTAACCCCTAGTCACAATGAGTAAAAACCAAACATCACTGGAGACCTTCTTTAAAAAGGGGGAAAGACCCCATGATGAGACAGCAGAAGACTCTAAGACTGCCAACAAAAAGAAAGCTTCATTTAAAAGAAAATATCAACAGTCCTACTAAAATTATAGGTTCATTGTAACAGATGATTCACATTCTCCAAGTATGCTTTGTATGCTATGTGGCGACCAGCTATCCAATGAAGCCATAAAACCTTCAAAACTGCTTTGCCACATGGAGACCAAGCAGCCTGATTAAAAGACAAGTCTTCGCAGTTTTTCAAAAGAAAAAAACATGAACACGAAGAACTGAAGTAATTATTGAAAGCCACCACTTCATCAAATGTGTTGACACTAAGAGCATCATTCTTAGCAACTAACCACATAGCTAAAGCTAAGAAGCCCTTTACTATCGGTGAAGATTTGATCCTGCCTGCTGCTAAAGACATCTGTCATGAACTTTTAGGAGAGGATGCCGATCAAAAGGTAGCACGTGTTCCTCTTTCGGCTAGCACCAGAACTAGACAAACTGATGAAATAATAGAGGATATTGAGGCACAATTGCTAGAATTAATGAGTCACCATGGTACACAATTCAGACTGATGAGTCGACCGATGTTGACAACAATGCAACAATGCTTGCTTTTGTGCAATATATTTTTCAGGAGGATATGCATGAGGATATTTATGTGCACTTTTGTTGCTAACAAACACCACAGCTGCAGAATTATTCAAGTCTTTGAATGATTAAATATCAGAGAAACTGAATTGGTCACTTTACATCGGTATATGCAGACACAGCGGCCGCCATGACTGGACGGCTTTCTGGTTTCACTTCTCAGGTCAAAAAGGTTGCTTCTAAATGTGAGTCTATGCACTGTGTCATCCATACAGAAATGCCAGCTACCTGAAAAATGTCACCTGAACTTAACAACGTTTTGCAGGATATGATTAAAATTATCAACCTCATTAAAGTATATGCCCTTGGCTGGGCGCGGTGGCTCACACCTGTAATCCCAGCACTTTGGGAGGCTGAGGTGGGTGGATCATGAGGTCAGGAGATCGAGATCATCCTGGCTAACACGGTGAAACCCTGTCTCTGTTAAAAATGAAAAAATTAGCAAGGCGTGGTGGTGGGCACCTGTAGTCCCAGCTACTCAAAAGGCTGAGGCAGGAGAATGGCATGAACCCGGGAGGAGGAGCTTGCAGTGAGCCAAGATCACGCCACTGCACTCCAGCCTGGGCGACAGAGCAAGACTCCATCTCAAAAAAAAAAAAAAAGTACATGCCCTTAACTCATATCTGTTCATGCAGCTCTGTGAGGAGATGGACACAGAGCATACACGTCTTCTCTTAAACACAGAAGTAGGTGGCTTTCTAAAGGTGGATCACTGGCCAGAGTTTTGAGTTATGAGAGCTGTTCCAGAGATTTCTTTTAGAAAAATAGTCACCACTGGGAGCACATTTCAGTGACACGGAATAGGTCACAAAGCTTGCTTCCTTATGTGACATATTCAACCTGCTCAACAAACTCAATCTGTCACTTCAGGAGAGAACAACTCTGTTCAAGTTCGCAGATAAAGTGGCTGCATTCAAAGCCAAACTGGAATTATGGGGGTGGCAAGTGAACACTGGGATTTCTGACATGTTTCAAACATTAGCAGAGATTTTGAAAGAGGCTGAGCCAGGGCCTTCTTTCTCCCAACTGGCGCAGATCACCTATCTCAGCTTTCAAAAGAGTTTAAGTATTACTTCCCAACCACAAAGGACCCCTGAACTGGGAAGGAATAGATCCGCAACCCATTTGTGAATAAACCAGGTGAATTGACTTCATCTGTGCTAGAAGAGGATCAACTAGACAATATCAAATCTCCATACATTCTAGATTAAAGTCAAGACAGAATATCCCAAGATTGGCACAAGATCACTCCTTTTCAGCCTGCTTCCATTTCCAACATCCTATCTTTGTGAAGCAGGGTTTTCTGCAGTGACAGCAACCAAAACGAGATTACAGAGCAGACTGAACATAAGCAACAGACTTTGGGTGTCACTGTCTCCCATCATCCCCACATAGAACCTTCTAGTTGCAGGAAAGCAAGCTCAGGGCTCCCACTGACTCTACATTATGGTGAGTTGTATAATTACTTCATTATATATTACAATATAATAAAAATAGAAATAAAGTGCACAGTAAATGTAATGCACTTGTATCATCCCAAAATCATCCCTCCACCCTCCATCCATGGAAAACCTGTCTTCCACAACACTGGTCCCTGGTGCCAAAAAGTTTGGGGACTGCTGGTATATACATGGTATCTGCATTTTTCATTCTAGAGGCTACCCAAAACCAAATCATTTAAAGGAGCAATAATAGCACTTTTATTCAATTTATTTGTTTTGCTTCTATCAAATTACTACCATTTATTAAGATAAATGCTTTTCTTCCCTTGAAAAAGATTTTTCATCTAGAATATTGTGGTAATGGAAAACTATTAACCAGTCAGAGTAACAATATTTTTCAAAACTAGGATGGATAATTATAAATCTATAAACACTCGTGGCAAGATGTTTTATTGGTTTAATACAACTTGATTTATACATTAAGAAAGATTTTTGATAATTTTAAGGTCACTTCAGGAAATCTGTGAAGAAGTTCATTTAATAGTATATTTGTAATAAAAGTTTAGACCACATACTTTCCTTGCCAAGAGAGTAAATTTATTGAGTCTTTGAAATAATTGCATTTAAACTGTATCATTAAATTTTATCCAAGCTATGATTAATATTTCTCCCTACTCTTTAATGTGACCTTTATTTAACACAGTTCACTGTGTCCCTAGGAATACAAGTATCCTATTTGAAGTTACCATGTGATCCTTTCAGGAAAATAATCTTTTTTTTTTTTTTGAGATGGAGTCGTGCTCTTTTGCCCAGGCTGGAGTGCAGTGGCGCATCGGGGCTCACCACAACCTCCGCCCCCCGGGTTCAAGCAATTCTCCTGCCTCAGCATCCTGGGTAGCTGGGAATACAGGCACACACCACCATGCCCACTGTGGTGGCTCAAGCCTGTAATCCCACCACTTTGGGAGGGTGAGGCGGGTGGATCACAAGGTCAGGAGTTTGAGACCAGCCTGGCCAACATAGTGAAGCCCCACTCTTATACTAAAAATACAGGAAAATAATCTTTTTTTTTTTTTTTGACATGGAGTCTCGCTCTGTCACCCAGGCAGGAGTACAGTGGTGCAATCTCGGCTCACCGTAAGCTCCGCCTCCTGGGTTCACGCCATTCTCCTTTCTCAGCCTCCGGAGTAGCTGGGACTACAGGTGCCCACCACCAAGTCCAGCTAATTTTTTGTATTTTTAGTAGAGACAGGGTTTCACCGTGTTAGCCAGGATGGTCTCGATCTCCTGACCTTGTGATCCGCCCGCCTCGGCCTCCCAAAGTGCTGGCATTACAGGCGTGAGCCACGGCGCCTGGCCAGGAAAATAATCTTAATCTCAGCTAGTGAAATGCTTAGTACTAAGAAGGTTTCAAATTTTCATATATCCCCTTTTGAAGAATTTTTTGTGAAATATTTCAGAGAATGCCTACCTCACAAAAGATGAACACTGGACTATGTTAATGCTGAAATCATATGTAATCTGTAAATTAAATTTTCTCAAATGAAAATTTGCACCTACCTTTATCATTAAACAAGTAACAAAAGAAACCAAACCCCTGCAGTTTAAACAAAACGCCTTTTTGTTCGCCAAGTTCTGCTTTTCATTTAATTGTTCTGATACTATACAGTACCTCACAGGTTTCCTTTCTCGAAGCAAGTCTTCCAGACTACGTTCACAATGTTCAGCCACGACCACTAGTCGTTCTGAGAAAAACAAAGCAAACCCATGTTATATTTTATCAATACAACATGTTAAAAACAAAATAATACTCTCCACTGATGATATTAATATATAACACCCATAACAATATTTTAAAAGAGCCTTTCAAACTCTATATTAACTACATTATTACCAAGTATATAGGATAATAAACATCTAATAAAACAATAACTATTTTTTTCTCTTGTATTTTTCTTCCTCTAGAGTTTTTCTTACGTACATCAGGAAAAATAGGTGGAAAGACTGTCCTTGGGGAAAAAATAACTCACCCTTCTTCTGACACACATTGAAAGAAAGAAGTAAAAGATTAGATGAATATATAAAGAATTTTGAAAGAAGGGAAAAGGAGCTAGGTACAGATTGCTTGACACTCTGGTTTTAAACACAGACCTTTGAAATTGCATTCAGAAACTTGAAAAAAAGTAGAAATGATCTGAATCATAACTATAGAGAAAGAAATTCAACCTAGAATTATTGTTAACCCTTGAACAATGCAGGGGGTTCTTAAAGGTGCCAACCCCCTAAATGGTCAAAAATCACCTATAACTTTTGACTCTCCCAAAACTTAACTACTAATTGCCTACTCTTGACTTGAAGCCTTATTGACAACACATAAACAGAACAGTATCTACATTTATTTTATGGATTCATGACACCTTTTTTTCTTATTTTTTCCTATATTTCTAGGCTACATGGTTCATCTATGAGTTTTTTCAAATTGTCAAAAATCTCCAAAGAATTTTCCAATATAAATTCATTGGAAAAAAAATGCATATTTAAGTGGATGTGTGCAGTCCAAACCCATGTTGTTCAAGGGTCAACCGAACAACAGTTGAGATTAAATATTATAAAACAGTGGTAGACATGATCAACATTAATGATGTCATTTTTATTTTCCAACAGATCAACTGATCAAGATGGCACAGTTCTAAGGGCCAGCCTATACTTTTTTTTTGCCTCATCCATTATTCCAAGTCACTAACATGATGTTTGATAATGAATCTAAGAGGAATAAAAGAAAAGTACAACTGGCTTTACAAGCTTTTGGGGATTTGACAAGGTTATTTGAGGAGTTTGGTTCAAAAGAAGTTGGAGTGTTGTCAGTATCTATGCAAAACAGATTCTAAGTAAAATAAAGAAGAAGTTTAACACAAAACACAGAGACTGAGACTAGATAAAGTAAAGGTGCAAAGAAACTGCGAATAATGATAACTGTAAAATGAAAGTTTGGTGAAAATGAAAAAGTAGCCAAGGTAGAAAAAAGAGACAGAAGAAGATAGGAAAGAGGAAGTTCAGAGTAAGAAATCTAGTATATAAAATAGTTCAGTAATGATTGGATTAAGGCATGGTCTTGAATGGGGAAGTAGAGATGGACAATTGTGTTCAGGCAGACATGTCAAGTGCAGGAGCAAAGTATTATCTTGGATCTCATCTAAGTTTACTCTGTCTAGCGAAATGGGATTATACAGAATGATCTGAAACACAAAAATTAAAAATGCTATAAGTGAATATTATCATTTTCAGATAAAAGATTCCAATTGTAGAGGAAAAGGAATAAAATGAAATAGCAAATGATGAAGCTAGAGAGAGAGGTGAGCAGGAATATTTAACAGGAATTTAAAGAAAATTAACTTTAAAAGAACACTTAATGAGAAAAAAAGAAAAAGAAAAGGAAACCATGCAATAAAAGGTCAAGTTATTTACTTAACAAAGAAAAGAGTATGCAAAGGTAAGCTCCAAGCAATTTAGTACAACAGTGAAAATCCAGAAGAAAAAAGCAGGCAACATTATCAGAAAACCAAAAGAAGAAGCTGCATTCCTTTGCTTTTCATCTTACCACGTTTTGTCCATTTTCCTTACATTTATCTGGCTCCCTCCCCTCAGTATCCTCTGTAAACCTTTACCTCTTCTACCCAAATTGAAATGCTACCAGTTCCTCCACCTTTGATTCTAGGTCTTTTTTACTGTTTTCTCATCTATTCCCAAGGCTGAAAAACTCTGAGATTTTATTGCAAGCCCAAAACTCTCTTCTGAACTGCAGGCTTCTATAGCCTATATTATAGGCTTTAATATAAAAGTCACCTGAAACTCAACCAAACTTCAACTTATAATTTACTGTTGAAGTCTGTCCCCTTTAATACTGTTTCAGTAAATGATATCACTATCCAGTCAACTGCTCTAGCTAGCAACTAAACAGTAATCTCCCCTTCTCAAATCCAAATAAACAGAGTCCTGCTATTTTTACTTCTCAAACATTTCTAGAATCTATATAGTTTGCTCCATCTGCCACAATCTGGGCCCAGCCAGCATCATCTCATTAGATAACTACAACAATCTTTTAACTGATCTTCTCACATTAATTCCTATTTCTTTCCAACATATTTTCACACTAAAGCCCAACTGATAAAATCATAAGAAGTCTGAATATGAAACTCCTTCTCTAGCTTCATCTATGTTATTTTATCTTAGTTTACCAACTTCCATCACACTTATCTTCCTTCTGGCCTCCTGCCTTATGACACTTACACATGGGTTCTTATTGCCTGAAATGATCTTTCCCACATAGTGGTTAAGAGTATAGACTATTTTGTCTGGGATCCAAATCCCAGTTTTGCTACTAATTAACTATGTGACCTCAGGGAAATTTTCTAACCTATGCCAGTTTTTTTCTGTAAGATGAAGAGAAGAATAGCCCCCTGCCTCACAGGGTTGTTGTGAGGTTGAAATGAGTTAATATATAATAAAGGCCTAGAATAGTGTGTGGCACATAACAAGCAATAGCTGATTGTTAGCTTTTATTATTACTCATTATTCAGGGCTCAGTTAAATGTGACTTCCTCAAGGGACACTTCTCTCGTCCCCCCAACATCGATTTGCTGTCCTACAACATACTCTATTCTACATTTTAATTTTGTTTTGTAGCACTTGCTTCAACTCTAATAATTTGTATGCATTCTTATTTTGGTCCAGCCAGCATCATCAGTAACTCCACCTTATCCATGGTTTTACTTTCTGCAGTTTCCAAACATTTTAAATGGAATATTCTAGAAATAAAAAATTCCTAAGTTTTAAATTGCATGCCATTCTGAGTAGCACAGTGAAATCTCTCACCAGCAATTAATATATGCCAAAAAGAAGACGTGGCCGGGCGCGGTAGCTCACGCCTGTAATCCCAGCACTTTGGGAGGCGGGCGGATCACGAGGTCAGGAGACCACCCTGGCTAACACAGTGAAACCTTGTCTCTACTAAAAATACGAAAAAAAAAAAAAAAAAATTAGTCAGGCGTGGTGGCAGGCGCCTGTAGTCCCAGCTACTCGAAGGCTGAGGCAGGAGAATGGCATGAACCCGGGAGGCAAAGCTTGCAGTGAGCCGAGATCCTGCCACTGCACTCCAGCCCGGGCAACAGAGCAAGACTGTCTCAAAAACAACAACAAAAAAAAGAAGACGAAAAGTGCTTCCTTCAAGTGAAAAGGTGAAAGTTCTCGACTTGATAAGGAAAGAAAAAAAACCAGTTGTTAAGATACACGGTAAGAAATTTTCTATTCGTGAAATTGTGAAGAAAAAAGAAAATCATGCCAGTTTTGCTGTCACGCCTCAAACTACAAAATTATGACCACATTGCAAGAGAAGTGTCTAGTTAAGATGGAAAAGGCATTAAATTTGTGAGTAGAAGACATAAACAGAAGAAACACGTTCTGACTGATGAGAATCAGATTCTGTACAATCCTCAGTTTTAGACATCCACTGGGGGTGCTGGGGGCCTTCTTGGAACATATCCCCTGAGGAAAAGGGGGGGCCTACTGTGATATCTTTTTTCCTATCAGATAATATATTTTATGATGGCAGGAATGAGGTGGGTCTCATCACAGGTGCCTAGCAGTGCATCAGTAGTTGCACACAGGTGCATCACAGTAGTACATCACAGGAGCCTAGTGCACACAGGTGTACTGCATCACAGGTGTCTAGAATGTCACCTACAACATATAGGCATATAATATAAAGATAACTGTTAGATGAATTAACTTTAGCAAAGGCATGATGTGGCCATTAGAAATGAAGAATCTCATATGACCACAGTCACTAAACAGAGCCCTGTCCTGTGTAGAAAATTACATGCCCACGTTATAAACTCAGTATAACTCAGTAGCACTGACTTTCATGTAAAACAAAAACAAAATAATTTATTAAAATGTGCATATTCCATTAATTAACCATTTTAAATTGGATATTCATAATTCTCCATATCTATAAGAGATTTCCAAAGTATCTGGCACAACTAAAACTTTTCAGGCTTCTGGAAACCCCTTCAAAATATCATAAACAAGTGTTTGCCAAAGCTTCAAGATTCTGTGGAACTATTAAGCATAGTTTTAATACTGCTGAGCCATAATCCTCAGCAGAACATCAAAGTTTCTCCCAGAGATAATGGAGTGTATATCAAAACAATATTTCTAATATGAACCATTTTTTTTAAGAAATCTTTAGAGAGTCTTCATTCTGAAATCTCTGGACCACTGTTTAAAAATAACACGTTATAAAAACAATATAGTTTCACAGAATAAAGCATTTGGGAATCATAATGTGCCAAATATAAATCATCAATGTAGTAGCATTATTTATAAAAAATAATGTGATGCTAAGATGAACTTTAAAGAGTAGAATATACAATAATTGTGAAATAGCCTTCCTTCTAACAAAGATTTGAGGAACCACAAGTATGATGTAGTGTCTCTAGCCTGAACTGTGTGTTTTCGGTTTGACAGGGCTTGGCTGTGTTCCCACCCAAATCTCATCTTGAATTCTCATGTGTTGTGGGAGGGACCCAGTGGGAGGTAATTGAATCACAGGGGAGGTCTTTCCCATGCTGTTCTTGTGATAATTAATAAGTCTCATGAGATCTGATGGTTCTATAAGGGGGAGTTTCCTTGCACAAGTTCTCTTTTTTTGGCCTGCTGCTATCCATGTAAGACGTGACTTGCTCCTCCTTGCCTTCCACCATGAATGTGAGGCCCCACCAGCCACGTGGAACTGTAAGTCCATTAAACGTTTTTCCTGTACAAATTACCTAGTTTTGGGTATGTCTTTATCAGCAGTGTGAAAACAGGCTAATACAAAGTTAACACTAAGAAACTGAAGAGAACACACATTTAAGCAAGAATAAAGGAGTTGAATAAGGAGTAGGGGGAAGTAAAATAAAGTTTTTTAAAGTAGTGGCTTTTTTGTTTAAATTTAGAGAAAGAGGTGAGTCATGAATGTCTTAAAATAATATAAAGGGTTATTACAATATATTTACTGCATCACTTTTGTTATTAACAGTAAAAATCGAGACTAGCTCATCACCTTTAAAATATGATATTTCAATAAGTGTTTATACAGTTCAAAACCAACAAAGAAAAACATTATGCTTAAAGAATAGTATTGGTACCAGAACACTGTGATGGTCAGTTTTATGAGTCAACTTGGCTAGAATATAGAATCCAGTCATTCAATCAAATACTAATCTAGATGTTGCTGTGAAATTATTTTGTAAATGAGTAAAGTCTATAATCAGTTTACTTGAAGGGAAATTATCCTAGATAATCAGGGTAATCCTGATTCAATCAGTTTAATAGCCTTTAAGAGCAGAAGTGAAAACCAAGTACACTGGCTCACACCTATAATCCCAGCTACATGAGAGGCGGAGACGGGAGGATCACTTTAAGCCAGGAGTTCAAGACCAGCTTGGGCAATATAGTGAGACTCCTGTCTCTGAAAAATAAATAAATAAATAATAAATAAATATGAGCAGAATTGAAGCTTCCATGAAGAACAATAAATTCCACCTGTGGATGACAGCTTGAGCTTCTGCCCAAGAGTTCAGCTTGTCCTTCTTGAAGACCTGCCTCATGGATTTCAAACTTGCCTAGCAGCACCCCACAATCATGCAAACCAATTCCCAGCAATTCTTTTTTATATATTCATATAACTTATATAAATAACTTATATAATTATATATATAATTTGTTCTGTTTCTCTTATGAAACTAATACAGATGAAAATTTATATGCTAGAGATACAGAATAAATTATCTTATAGTTCCATATAATTCTATTATTCTCTACTTTAATTTCAAATAAAATAATTTTTATTCTTGATTCCACCAGCAATCATTGAAAGATTTCTGGATAATCAATACCAAATAAAAAAGGATGCACTACCATTTACCATCTTCACTCTGCTTCTAAACACAGCTGAGATTTCAAGCTCACAAGAAAAGATAAAATTTGTTAACATAGTATTTTCAGGCTTTACTGGCTTTTTTTCTCCTAAAGATATTTTTCTTCTATTAGAAAAAAAACAAATTCTCAAACTCTAATAAAATGTTTGCCATTCCTGAGATTAAAAACTTCATCCTGCTGAGTTAGCAAGAAATATTATCATCTTTGATTAGTTTTGAATGATCTATAGAAAACAGTGAAAGCTAGACTTCTGAGCTAACATAACATGTGAAAACATAATGTTACTAAAACAGACCACATGTAACAAGAGTATGTGACTCCAAGTAAGAAGTCAATTGTTACTGATTTAACAATAACATGCAGGGTGGGAGGGGGCATGACTAACAATAGCAAGATATCTGCATAGCAAGAACAGAATAAAAAAGGAAAAGTAGAATCAAAATCAAAATTCTTTGAGGAGACACAAATCAAAGTCATGCGGTATTACACCATTGAAAAATATGTGTTCATATTGAGAAATACTTTCACTAAGGAGATTGTTCATCAGAAACTTCAAATTTTTCAAAGTAGATGCAACTGAAATGACTAGAATGTTTCGGAACAAACAGACTTTTACATAAGCAATTACTCTAACAGTAAATTATTCCTTATACACACAACTTTTCAGAATGCTAAACATTGCCAATAAAAACAAGATAATCAAATTCCCTAGCCTAATGACAATCCATATTTTCATTTCAGACAACTAGACTTAGAATATATAAACTTTACACATATTCATGACCTATGTTACCCTAGCAGAGAGGGCTGCTGAAATACAGGAGGAGCAGGGCAAGTCAGGGAAGCAGAGTAAACAGCAATATGGTGGACAGGGCTAACGGGACTAACCATGCTGTTGAACTGGCCTCAGAGAACAACAATCAGTAGAACGATTACCGTTTCTAAGGGGATCAGTTCCCACCCGACTTTGATAATCAAAAAGAAGGTTCACAGGGAAAATAAGGAAGAATACTCCCCAAAGAGAATCATGCTATAACGCAGTTCCTAATTCGGTGTTTATAGAGGCCCGTTTAGGTAGAGGAAGGAAAAGAAGGAGCTTTAGAACTATTTTGTCAATTGAGAAAAGGAGGCCTAGGAACAGAGGAAAAAACCCCAAATACATAAAGTGAAGCTCCAAAGAAGCTTCCAGATACAGTGGGAATAAACAAAGGGCTCTTGGTGGAAAGAGTGTGGAAAGACAGGCCTCTGCCAAATTTACAGATGTTCACCACCCATGGTTAATACTCAGCATCTACTGTACTGTCAACCAAAGAATGGTTTTGGAAATAGGATAAACCTACAACTGGAAATTCTTTAGAATCTGTAGCTGGATTAAGGGTAAGGGCTGTTGAAGTATACAGGGATTGAAAATATCTATTAATTGCTTGGTGATGTAAAAAGCTCCAAATGATCCCTGTAATTTTTCAACATCTAATTAATGTCACTAAAGCCAGGTAACAAATACAAATCTTTGGCAAAAAATTATTTTTTGAACAAAAATTAACTCACCGAAAGTTATTTTCTGGGCTTTCAGCAAATGGCTGGAGCTATCTATAGTCTACTATTAGATATAGTTACCACTAGTCTTCACAGTTCTCTAAGTAAATTAGAAAAAGCACCCCTCCCCCTAGAATAAATTAGAGAATCAGATTTCAGCTCCCACTTACTCCATTATCCAGAAGCTTTTATGCAGTGAGGCAAAACTCTACACAGTGGCCCTGACTGTGGGTCTCCTAATTGGGAAATATATGACATGGTGCAACACTAGGTACAGGTCAAATCAATTTTGAAAAGTCTAGTACCTGACATTAGAACTTCTCAAGTTAGCCTTTAAGTAAAAAAGATAATCTCTCCATACCCCTTGATACTCTACACCAGTGCTTTTAAGCCCTTTTTTCTTTTTTTTCCATTAGGAATCCTTTTTGAAAACCTGCGAAAAACTATGCATTTTCATTATTCAGCAAACACATGTGTACATATGTATATACACATACACAATTTTATATGTAATTTGAAGGGGTTCACAGACCTCCCAAAGCCTACTGAAGCTGCAATTTTAAACTTAAAATTTCATTTCGTTAGATGTTTACTGTAGACTAAAAATAATCTTCAAAGCCCTTCAACTGACTGAAGAGACCATCTCTTGGCCAAGGGGACCCCAGAGTAAACTTGAAAACTGAGTTCTCAGCCATGATAGGACTTAGGGTCAGACAACCTCATTATACCCCACCCCCTTAACCATGATTAGGCTTTCTTCCCTAGGGACTTAACAAAAACCAGCCCTTTCAAAAGATTCCACAACTGATATCAACCAACTACCTGACACTACCCCTTCTTTTTTGCCTGATAAGCGACCATTTGCCTGATAACCAACCATGGAGTGGTTCTGGCCAGTCTACCAAGAATAAGCAGTAAGGGTTTTCGTGTCCTCTGCTCCACCTTTGACGTCAGAGGGCCAAAAACTCCAACCTCGGATCATGACCCTCAGATGATGCTAGCATTGCCATTTTTTATATGTGGGACCCATGAAGGGGCTTGAAGGGGAATGAAGTTTAAATGCACATACACACGGTTCTCCTTTCATAAATATTCATGACTCCTCCCACAGCTTACTGAATATGTATATTTGGCCACTCTGCTCAGTATAAATTTCTGTTCCCTTTGCCCCTCCCTCAAAGTGTCTGTTTCAAGCTTCTCGCAAAAGGCTATGCTTCCCAGCCTGTCACAGTGGTCACCCTGGAGGCTATAACCCTTATGATAAATAAAGCTCTCCTTTCTAAGTTTATGAACCTCTTCATTCTTCAGTGTACCTCCCTCACACAAAAAAAGGTGGGGGACAAAAAGCTACAGAGACTTCCCAGTTCAGAGATTAACACCAAAAAGAACAATAAAGCAAACCCATAACAATAGACATAAGATCAGATCAGAGATCTCAGATCCTCATACCAAATAAATTTCTATACCATAGTCTCCATAGTTCATCTAGACAACAGATTGTACAAACATTATAAAGCTTTAAATTGATATTTTTTCCACGTTTAAGTATCTAGAAATTAATTTCTTAATAAGCTGCCTCATTATAAAAATAATTTGAAGCAGTTAGATTTACTTCTTTGCCCTGGCCTATAAGAAGTATACAACCAAATTTATAGTCCAACTAAAAATATTAATATTACTAACCTCAAATCTTATTGTTTCCTTTCTCCCTGAAGAAAATCAGAATATGCCATCTCAAAATATCCCACTTTGACATAAGGATTTTGAGTGAAGGCAATTAGCTCTCTTCTCTCTGCATTTCTGTCTAAGCAGAACATAAATCTCCCTCTGTAAAGATGAAAGGAATTTCCATTTGATAAATTCCATTTGGAAATTATCCTCTCCTACACTAGGAAGAGAAAAATGACTCTTATCTACATAACAAACTTACTAAGTAATTCTTATTTACCATGCATTTCTGAGTCACTTTCTCAAATCCCAAACCCCTCTTCCTTTGTCTACCCTCTTCTCTATACTTTATTTCCCTTTGTGAAGATGGTATATAAGCCTCAATTCTAACTACCTCCATGAGTTGCATTTCTTTGTGAAATCTGTGCCTATAGATTAAATCTGGGTTTGTTTGTTTTTTTCTCCTGTTAACCAGCCTTTTATCAGTTTGATTCCTGGGACCTACCATTAAGCATAAGAGAGTAGAGAAAGTTTTTTTTTTCCTTTTTTACATCTTCATCTTGATTATTTTTCTTTCATGTACTACATATAAAATACTGTATGAATGTCTGCATCTTGTCTCAAATTATTTTTGAAAAAAGTAAGCTTGTAATTAATCAAGAGACATAAATGTCTTTTAAAATTAAGAATAATTAATAATATTAAGACTTTGTTTCCTAGAAATATGTCAACAATAAAAGGCCAACATCTTTTGAAAATCCATTAATTCTTTGAGACCACCAGCATCATCAAAATGAATGAATGTAGGCAAATAAAACATAACAGACAGAAGAGCCATTGCTCTGTGGTCTAAAGTCCTTTATCCCACCAAAACCTTTTATATATGAGTTTGATTAATATATATATATATTTTATTATTTCTTATCTTTAGAGACAGGGTCTAGCTCTGTCACCCAGGCTGGAGTGCAGTGGCATGACTGTCAGAGGCGTGTGAACCAGAGCAACTCCATCTTGAATAGGGGCTGGGTAAAATGAGGCTGAGACCTACTGGGCTGCATTCCTAAGAGGTTAAGGCATTCTTAGTCACAGGATGAAATAGGAGGTCAGCAAAAGATACAGGTCATAAAGACCTTGCTGATAAAACAGGATGCAGTAAAGAAGCTAGCTAAAACCCATCAAAACCAAAATGGCCACTAGAGTGACCTCTGGTTGTCCTCACTGCTACACTCCTACCAGTTTACAAATTCCAAGGCAACGTCAGGAAGTGACCTTATACGGTCTAAAAAGGGGACGCATGAATAATCTACCCATTGTTTAGCATATAATCAAAAAATAACCATAAAAATGGGCAACCAGCAGCCCTTGGGGCTACTCTGGCTATGGAGTAGCCTTTCTTTTATTCCTTCACTTTCCTAACAAACTTGTTTTCACTTTACTCTATGGACTTGCCCTGAATTCTTTGCTGCACAAGATCCAAGAACCTTCTCTTGGGGGTCTGGATTGGGACCCTTTCCTGTAACATGATCATAACTCAATGCAGCCCCAAACTCCTTGTCACAAATGATCCTCCTGCCTCAGCCTCCTGAATAGCTAGGACTACAGGAACAAGATACCATGCCTGGCTATTTTTTTTTTTTTGATAGAGACAGGATCTTATTACATTGCCCAAGCTGGTCTCAAACTCCTGGCCTCAAGCAATCTTCCTGCCTCAGCATGCCAAAGTGCTAGGATTATAGGCATGGGCCACCATGCTTGGCCTTGATATTCTTCAACACAAAATTAACATTCTCTTCTTTGTACTCCCATAGCATAGCATAGCACATTGTACATCACCTAGTATAACAACTATTACTGTATTATTTAATATTATCATGGTTGTATTTTTCTCTACTGTTTCTGAAGCTGACTTGGGACCTGGGGTAATGAGTTACTCATTTTTGTATATTTGGCATCTAGCACAAGGAGGGCCATAGTATCAGGCAAGGGTCTATCAAGGTATTATAACCCCAGTGTACATGTTTGTCAAAGCAGTGGACAAGAAAGACAGGTTCCTAAATAAATCTTCAACTCATCGGCACCTTTATTACTTTTGCTTCAAAGCTAGGTTTCTATCAGCTCTAACCTCCCAATTTGTTCCCTACAGAGAGAGACCCTTAAGGCCTCAACATGGCACCACCCATGCTCTTGCTTGAGGGATTAAGCCAAACATGACAGGCATTTACTAATATTTGCAGAATCAATCAATCAAAGGCAACCTTGAACAGTAAAAGAAGTCTCAATAAAATAATGTATACTTTAACATGTCTGTGTGTATATACCTATATGTCAATATGAAAAAACAAATTTTTTTTTATCATCTGCTAGACAATTAACTTTTTTTACCACACTCTTTCCCAAATCTCTCACGAAGCCTCCTGACAACATCTAACTATTTACAGCACTAGGTATGTGGTAGAGCTCAACAGTATTTATGGTACTGAATAGCTCTGATTAGAATTCTGTCAATATTTGCATTATTATACACTTACAGCAACATGTACAATCTTTCAAAAAATAATAAAATGTATTAGTAGCCCATTTTTCCTTAATTTCCTTCGTGTGACCTTGGATGAATTAATTGTGAACCTTGACTTAATTGCTCTGTGGTTTAATTTCCTTATCTGTAAAATGACAGGACTAGTTCCTTTCACACAGTAATGTTACAAGGATTAAGTTAATTAAAATATGTAATTAAAATATGTAAAACACTAAGAATATTGCCTGATATATATAAACGCTCAATAAATTTTAACGATTAATAATTATCATTACAAAAAAAATTTCTACTCAGTCTATAAAACACAAATATTCTCAGAGTAAATATTTTAAGAGAAATAAACCAGGGAACTTGAAAGTACAGTTTAGTCTATTTTCAGCAAAACAGTAAAGAAAACATAGTTTGCATTTATCAGGGTTTTTAATATTAGGTTGAAACACATAAAATTGCCACTTTTATAGGGAAAAAAGTTGAATATCACCAACTACATAGGGTTCACTTTCAGATTTTTTTACGTCTACAAATTATTTTATGTTAGAAAAATTAAATACATTTCACTGAAATGCATTTAAAATATTTTTAAGAAATGCAACCTTACCCTGCAATTAAGCTTCCAAAAATAATTCTGAAATAATTAAAAATATTGCCACCATACGAATCTTTAAGTGGAGAATGAAAGAACCTGATTACACTACTAAAAACGCAGTAAACATCTTCCTCAAACACTGACTTTTTAACCAACAGGGTTCAACTTTTCTAATTCAGTTCTCTAAATGGGCTGCTATATAAAAAGACTAATGGAGTTTAAAAAAAAAATCTACTGACTCCCTTTTCATTTGAAGACAGTTGCCAAAATCATTACTTTCAATCATAAAATATACTGTTAGATAATTCTTCTAAAGTTTCTAACATTAGAACTTCATTTCCTTCATATAGATAAAGAAATATGTTTAAGAATAGACGGTTTCCCTGAAAAAGAAAATTAAAAATCCTGATTCTCAGATCTGAGAAACATTAATCATTCAAATACAGTTGTTAATTCATTCATTCAGCTAACAAACACTTATTGAGTGCTCTGAGGTCACAAGTAAAGGTCCTTATCCTCAAGAACTAAGAATCCTCAGAGGATAAAAATTAAATAGAAAATAATAAAATGTGATAAAAGCTATAAAAGAATTTAGGAAAGAGACTTAGCTCAGATTGCAGGGAATGGAGCATAGCATAATCCACGAGCGAAAATTGCAAACTACCAAATCAAGGATATGTGAATCAAAAAACCTCAAAGCAACTCAGCTTGGCTGGCATGAAGGGTTAAATTAGTGGAAACAACAAGCAATACATCGAAAGAGGACAGCACAGACTAGATCAAGGACTAGATGAAGGATTTTATATGCAATAACCTAGTAAAGAGTTTGAATTTTACCTGGTAGATTTGCAAATAAATGGAGAAGTGTACGAGAGAGAGGCAGGGTGGGGGAAAAGGATGAGAGAAAGAAGGACACGTGTGCACTGGTACTGATGATAGCTTTATGTATTTAGTGGATATAGTATTTATAACTTAGGGTAACAAAGTAGAGAACATAAATAGGAAAAAAAAGAAAATAACTTACCATGCTTTCCCCTAGAAATATCCACATACTGGCAGAGTCTGGGATGGGTGATGGTTTTAAGGATTTGAAAGCGCCCTAAAATTTTGATGGAATTTGGTGTGAGAGGAAGTCCATTGCTTCCACAAACATCATGTGGCAGAGCCGAGGCAAAGAAGGTAAAGGCTCCCATTTCAGCGTCCTTCAGGGGAAACATTTTTGGAGTCCTAGGTCTTCTAAGATAATCTGGAAAAGGAGAGAATTTTAGGACAGACCAAACATTAAGCCAGACAGACCAAACCTTAAGCATGATTAACATACAACTTGGAGGAAAATGCCAACCTGAACACTTCACAGTAAAAATATCAAAGTATAAGAAAATTCTAAAATATCAGAGGACAAAACAACTCAGCATAAATTTATGTTGCAGCTCTGAATCAAACTCTAAGATTTTTCAATGGCATAAAAAAGAAAAGATTATTCCATTCTCAATGACATTTGACAGTTTAAAGAGTAGAGGAAGTTTGTTACTGCATCTTCATATTATTAATAAGGCTCTTCTCTTTTTTTTTTTTTTTTTTTTTGAGACAGTCTCGCACTGTCACCCAGGCTGGAGTGCAGTGGTGTGATCTCCGCGCACTGCAACCTCTGCCTCCCGGGTTCAAGCAATTCTCCTTCCTCAGCCTCCCGAGTAGAGGGACCCACGACCACACCCAGTTAACTTTTTGTATTTTTAGTAGAGATGGGGTTTCACTATGTTGGCCAGGCTGGTCTTGAACTCCTGACCTCGTGATCCACCCGCCTCGGCCTCTCAAAGTGCTGGGATTACAGGCGTGAGCCACCACACACAGCCAATAAGGCTCCTCTCTTTACCTAAAGATTGAATAACCCACACACCATCAACAACCTTCCTTCTCATACAGTGAGGTAGGTCAGGAAAGAGGAAATACAGGTACCAACTAGTAACTAATAGGGGACCTTATTAATAGTAGTAAAGCTTAAACTAGATTAAAAGAAGGCTCTATAATATTAAATAATCAATTTTCATTTTTATGCTAGATATTTTACATAATGTATGATCTGCTTTAATCCTTTTAATAATCCTGATAGAGCTATTGGCTCCAGTTTAGAGATAGTTGTTCCACGTGTATAGCATGAAGCGTCCTATTTGCACTTACTCCAAAATAAATGGTGCCCCAAAGTTGCGTAAAGTAGTAGCCTGGAGAGTAGGAAACTTGCTCCATATCAATCTAAATCACATTAAGGCAACCATAACAACAACAAAAAAAGGGTCTTCTGACACAAAAATCTTTTACCCATGGACCTCACTAAGAAGACATTCTACTGGTAAAGCCCTGCATTTTTCCCTTCTCAGCTTAATGATAAATATGCTGGAATTCCAATTCAATAAATCCACTTTGACAAGAAACCTTACTGAAATCATTAAAAATAAAATATTATAAAACGCATAAACCCTTAACAAGGAAGAAAAGAGAAACAGGCCATGAGGTGATGAAAGATTTCTAGAAACTTGTACAAAACAAAATATATAAGGAAGAGTGAAGCAGAAAGAAATAAGCTACAACCTGTAATAGTCAAGAGGTTTGTTTGGTCCCTTCAGATTCAGAGGCTTCAGACTCAGAGAAGGCGGGAACAATGTTAAACAGCAGTCAGAGGGTTTGAAATCAGAAGGGTGAAGTGTTGAATAATTAGAAGCGTCAATTCTGCCACCCGCCCCACAACATTGGCAGTTATTTACACTCCATGAAAAAAAGAAAAAGATAAGGTTCTTCCCTAAAGAAGCTGAACAAACTGAGAACTACACTAGTTGCTATGGACACTGGTGAGAAGAGCAAACTCCTCACAATTCTGGAATTTGTAGGACCCCAGCTAAGATTTGGCTGTTCACCCAGCCATCCTAAAACAAAATATATCCGTCAATAAGCCTGTCCATATATGCAAAGCTCCCAGGAAGCCTTAGCTCTTAAATAATGAGTTGTCTGAGAATCATCAGATAGTTGAGGAAAGACTACAGTATCAAGGGCAAACAATGAAATAAACCTCCAAAAATCTGGCTTTGGAAGCAACTGAAATAATTTATGAAAAAATAATACAAAAACCAACTCTAACAAATATAGAGAGATTTGAGAAGATATTGCATCCATTACATAAAACAAGTTATAGAAAAACACATTATACAAAAGAATAAAGAGAAATGGCCAATAGATACATGAGAAGATAAACAACCTCATGAATAATCAAGGAATTGCACATTAAAACCACAAAAAATTTTTATCTACTGGACAGTCAAAAATTAAGAAATCTGATAACACATAATGTTAGAAGGATGTGGAAAAATAGGATCTCTAATTTGCTGTAAGTGGGAGTGTAAATTAGTAAAATCACTAGAAATGTTTTACACTATCTTGCTATTATATTCCTACAGAAACTCCTACACACACACACACACACACACACACACACACACACACAGAGTGGACCTGTGCAAGAAAGATCAAGGCAGTATTATTGCTCCTAATATCCCCAAACTGGAGACAATTTAAATGTCCAATGGTAGGTAAATGGTTAAATAAATTGTACTTTATTCACCTGTATACATAATGAAAAATAAGCAAACTATAGCCATATTTAATAGCATAGATGAATCTTAGAAATATAATATTGAGTGAAAAAAGTAACATAAAATATGCCAGTTTTCATAAAACTCAATAACAAAAAATAAAACAAATAATTCTGGAATACTTATATCTATTGTAAGAATATATTCAATAAGTAAGGGAATTTAAAAAAAAATACTCAGAATATGGGTTACTACCAAATTAAAGCGGGGTAAGGTTAGGGAAAAATTCATAAGAAGCTTCAAAAATCTTGAGTAATAGCCTAGTTTTTAGCTGGTGAATTAATGGGTGTTCATGTTATCATTATGCTTGGTAATTTCCATGCTCTGTATCTATATTTATCTACATATCTGTGTGTTAATACCACATATTTCATAATTAAAAGAATTTAAATAAAATAAATTGATTCTCAACAAAAGCAAAAGAGTTCAACAGGAAAAGGAAAGTCCTTTTTACAAATGGTGCTGGAAAAAGATATTCATATAAAAAAATAATAACCTCAACTTCTACTGATACATCCACAAAAATCTAAGATGGAACATAGGCTTAAGCGTAAAAGGTAAAACTGTTAGTCTTCTAATTGAAAACATAAGCGAATATCTTTACAACCTTAGGCTAGGCAAAGATTTCTTAGACACGATAGAACAAAGCACTAGCCACAAAAGACAATTTTGACAAAGTAGACTTCATCAAAATTAAAAACATCTGCATATCCAAAGGCATCCCTGAGAAAATAAAAATTCGAGTTAAAGGGAAATATTATTTACATCTGTCTCTATATACATATGACATTATGTATATATATGACCTTTTAAAATCAAACATATGTGTGTCTGTATATAATTGACCTGTATTCGGAGTCTATAAAGAAATACCACAATTCAATAATAAAACAAGCCAATATATAAATAGGTAAAAGTCACAAACATATTTTCACACAAGGCATGAAAATAATAAGCACATGAAAAAGTTCTTAATATCATTAATTGGGGGAAATGCAAATGAAAATCACAATGACAAACCTTTAACTTCTACAATGGGTAAAATTTAAATGACTGGCAGTAACAAGTGTTGAGGAGAATGTGGAAGTGGAGCTTTGCTATATTGCTAGTGGGAGCATAAAATGGCAAAAGAATTTTGGAAAATATTTGGAAAACTTTTCTAAAGTTAAAAATATCCCTAACTTATGACTCAGAAATTCAACTCTTTAACCAAGAAAAATGAAAACATTTGTCCATTAAAAAAAACACTGTATGAGTATGTTCATAGGAACTGTACTCTTAATAGCTAAAAACCAGAAGCAATGCAAATGTCCCATAAGTGAATCAATTAACATATTTGTACCATGAAATTCTATTTAACAAAAATGGAACAAACATGTCAAAACATGGATGTACTCAAAAACATAAAGTTTATGAAAGAAGCAGACACAAAAGAGTTCATACTGTATGACTCCACTTAAATGTAATTCCAGAACTATAGTTCTAAACTATAGTATTAATAAAAAAATCAGAAGATAGTACTGTAGATGGGGAAGAGGCGTTGAATAAGCAGAGAAACAGAGGAACTTTCTGTAGTGGTAGAAATATTCTCTATCTTGATTGTGGTGGTAGCGGTTTTATGGATGAGTACATGCATCAAAACTCATTAAATTGGCCACTTAAAATCAATGTGTTTTAATATGTATCAAATTTTATCTCACACAAAATAAAACAGCTTATGAGAAGATAAACACTGCTATACATTTTCAAAGCATCAAACGTAACCAGAAAATTGTAAACATTTCAGACAGAAAAAAATGATTCTGCTATCAACAAGTTAAAGTGAGACTGGCATTCTCATCAGCAATAATGAAAGTCAGAAGAGAGCCTGGTGCAGTGGCTTGTGCCTGTGATCCCAGATACTTGGGAGGCTGAGGTGGGAGGATCACGTGAGGTCAGGAGTTTCAGACCAGACTGAGCAACACAGTGAGACTCCAGCTCAAAAAAAAGGAAAAAAAAAAAGTTAGAAGACATGGAAGGATTGAGAGTTGAAGGAAAATACTTTTGATTCTATATACAGCCAAATTATCAGTCATAAGAGCAAATTATAATTTACAGCCATACGAACATTAAAAAATAAAATTACCTTTCACTTGCCTTTTGTGAGCAAGTTTCCTTAGGATATATTCCAGGGAAATAGGGGGAAGCCCAATAACAGAAGATGAGGGGCTAAGAAACAATGTTATTTACCCAAGAATGAATATAAGCCCAGGATAGGAGCAATACAAAAGGACTAGAATGCAATCTGTTCAAATTAAACAGAAAGCCATTGGGCTTTAAGGGGAAAATCTTCAAACAGAGGAATGGAAGCTTGCTTCTATGTGCATCATACAAAGAATGAGAAGATTCAGTGAAGAAAGCACATCCACCTACCTATTCCCCAGGAGAAAGCAGAAAGGCAATTAAGAAAGTGGGGACGGTTAAAAACTATGTATTACATAGTCCAAAATATAAAGCATGCTCAACTACAGCATAATATTTTGCCCTTGGCAGGAAAGAAATAAAAACCCATTTGACCTTGATATCATAAATAATCTCCTTAGTATGGCACAGGGATCATGAAGTTAAAACTCTGGGAAAAAAACCATATCAGAGCATACAGCTTGGACTTGCTCTAAGTAACAACTATAAAGCCATAATACTGTAAACATTTTATTTTTTTATTGGTTTTTGGCACGTAAATAAAGCGCAAATATTATAGTTAAGAAATATATTACTAACTTTGACAATGTACAAGTAAATGTCCAGCTAAGAGAAAGTGGGCATAAATGTAGTTTCTGAAGTGATAAAGAAAAAGGTAGAATCACTACTTTTCTCGTTTTACCAAACAAGGAGTCAAATATATTTTCAAAAGTTGATGTGAAAAAAGTAGTTTACGTATATTATTTTGAATTATAAAGTAACCAATACAAAAACTAAAAATTATGATTATGACTCTTCCAAAATTCAGAGGAGATTGTGAATGGTGTGGGCTATTTCTAGAAGTCAACGGAAAAAGAATTAGCAGTTCAACTTAGGGCTATCTCAAGAAGTCAACAAAAAGAATTAACAGTTTAACTTATTATTTAACCTACAGACCTAAAATTAGAAAAGGTTAAAAGTGGTTATCTTTGAAGAACAGTACTGAGAGTAGGACAGGTGAGACAGTTGCACTTTATTATTCAATCCTACTACGCTATACTACTTGATTTTTTTTTTTTTTTTTGAGACAGAGTCTCACTCTGTCATCAAGGCTGGAGTGCAGTGGCATGATCTCAGCTCACTGCATCCTTCCACCTCCCGGGTTCAAGCGATTCTCTGCCTCAGCCTCCAGAGTAGCTGGGATTACAGGCGCCCGCCACCACGCCCGGCTAATTTTTGTATTTTTAGTAGAGACGGGGTTTCACCATCCTGGCCAGGCTGGTCTTGAACTCCTGACCTCAGGTGATCCACCCGCCTCGACCTCCCAAAGTGCTAGGACTACAGGCGTGAGCCACCGCGCCCGACCATTTTATTTTCAATCAGATGTCTTTATCATCACATAGCTGAAAATAAAATAACCAAATAAAACACAATGATCGAAAAAGATAAAACACTAATTAGCATAATCAGTGTTCTTTTTCCACTACCTCTTAAATGGTTGTACATAAAAAGGCTCACACACAAAAATACACACACATACATTCGCTTACACCTCGTGAGTGGAAGAAAACTACCGGGGAAAAAAAAACGTAGAGATGAGAGATTAGATGAGGGAAACAGCAGTGCAAGCAGTTGGGCTTGAAAATTCATTCATTCAACAAATATTTTGAAGCCCCTATTTTAAGTCAGTTGTTTTTCCAGCTGGTGGGCAAAGGATAATGAACAAGTCAGACTCTGTGCCCTCAAAGAACTTAGAGTTTTAAACGATTCGAATGGGGAAAGAAAGTAAAAAATAGGGCAAAAGACGCCGATTTTATCATGAATAAAATTTCACATTTCTTCAACAGGAAAATGATACTAATTCATTTATTTTATATATACATTCTCTCAAGAGGTTATTTTTGTCTCAAATAGATAGAAACCAGGAGGGGGTCCTTGAAAAGCAGCCACTGACAATCCTCAAGTAACTTCCTTCCTCTGCTTCACTTTCTCCTACTGCTCAAGGGGGTGTTACACTTCGACGACTGACTAAACCTCGAGGGCCAGAAACAAACCAAAGCAAAATTCTGCCTCCAAGGTGAGTAATGGAGGGGCGGATTCTAGATTCTCTAACCTCCTTTAGCCTTCCTTTGAGGCAGTGACAGAGCGATTGCTAAGCCTACGGTTCCCAAAGACTCAGGTGAACCTGATTTACAGGAAAGGCGGGCTGTAGCTAGGGATGGAGACAGTACCTATCAGCAAGCGGCCCCACAGCTCGGTTCTCTATCTATTCTGAAGACATGCGGGGCCACTCACTGCTCCTGATAGTCGTCTACCTCCCACAGACCCCACCCACTACGACACGGAAAACTGGATTACCCAAATACCTGCCTCTGAGTCTGGGGACGCAGGCAAGCACAAAGACAAGGGGGATGGAGCTTCTACACAGGGCCCCAGCGCTGTCGCTGTGGCTGCTGCTGCCGCTACGGCTTAGTGCACCAGACGCTGCATTTCAGGTGCTCCTACAAAAGAGGCCACTCCTGGAACGCCGGGAGCTCAGACGCCGCCCTTTGCTCGCGAGCCAAGTCAGCCAAGGTTCCCTTCGCGGAACCCGGCGAGGAGCGCAAGCCTGGCCTTCCCCAAACACAGATCCGAGCTTTTCACCCTCCACCCTCCCCTCAGCCTGGCCTTTTCTTCCGCCCTCACAGCCACCGCGACCCAACGCTGAGGAAAGACCCCGACTTGTGGTGTCCTTCCCCTTGCCCAAACTGGCCACGAAAGGACATATAGCGAGAGAGAAAGAGGTGCGGGGGGACGGGGGGGGTCGATTGAAAATACTGGGTGAGGGAATGGAAGACGAGGAGCGTGGTGTGGCAGGTTAATGAGACTGAGCACAGGAAGAGGAAGAAAGAATTGAGGGTTGAATCTGTAGAACACTCAGGCTTTCAGCAAGGACACCTCATTGGGTCCTTTCTCACCGCTATAGTACGCGGGTGGCTGGCCCTACATGCTTCCTGCTGTGGCTGTCTCGGAACCCGTGTCCTCCGCTTCATGTGAGTGACGTCGTGGCGGGTCACTCACTCGGGGATCGCCGATTGCGATCGTAGGGGTCTTCCTTCTCTAACTTGCCTCCAGGAGAGAGGACCTGGCCTGCGCTGCTAATGGGTAGTCCGTTCGCAGCAGGACCAGCCCTGGCCTGAGGAAACAGGAAAGAGTTTGAGACTTCCTTCTAAAGGAGCCACGTTTGAGAAATGGGATGCAGGCCTAAGTTAAGAATGCTACAGAAAAATATCGATCCCTAAGCGTATTTACTGTTATGTGAATGTGTGTGTCAAAGGACTTAGGTGCTTTGGGGGAGAGGAGGGTGAAGACAGGAATTTATTCATTGAGCGAATAGTTATTAAGCGCCCACTCTATTCCAGACACCGTTCTAGGCATTAGGTGAACAGCAGTGAACAAAACAGACAGAAATCTGTGTCTAGTTGTAGCTCACATTTTAGAGAGGAAGGCACATACTAAGTAAAGTAATTAGAAACATACTGTATTTTAGGTCGTGATAGTCCTGAAGATAAATGTAAAGCAGGGAAGAAGGATATAAAGTGACACAGGAAGGTCTTGCTGAAAAGATGACTTTTAAGTAAAGGGCTGACAGAAGTGGGAGATTTAACCATGCGAATATCTTGGGAAAGTGCAGTCAGACAGAGGGGCCAGCCATTGCAAAGGTCATGAAGCAGAAACCTGCTAGAATAGCAAGGAGGCCTGTAGGGCAGAGTTGAGTGAAGGGTTTAGTCCTTCAATGGAGATTAAATCAAGGCGAGCAGGTCATGAAGATCTTGAGGACATCTAACTTTTATTCTAAATGAAATAGGACTTCGGAGGGTTTTGAGCAGTAGTGATGGGCTCTGACTTCCTTTTAAGAGGGTCACTCTTTAAGGAAAATACACAGAGGAGGACGTGGTAGGAGAAAGGAGACCAATAAGAAGAGTTTTGCAATAATCCAGAGGAAGCATAATGGTGGTTTGACTATGGGTGGTAAGAAATGGCCAGTTATATTCTTGATGCACTTAATTTGGATATGTAAGAGTATTATAGATGACAGGGTTAATTTTATTTAATTAGGCTTTGGAGGACACTTGAAAAATGAATTCCAGTGTGAGTTTCAGAGTGGCAAACACAAGTTAAAATCATGGCTTTGCTATGTGGTACTTGAAGGGATTCAGATAAGTCATGTAATTTTCCTGGATCTGTCTATAAAATGGAAATCATATCTGTCAAGATTGCAAAGGTTAGGGTATATTATAGGTATTTAATGACAAGGTATGTAATGGGCCTAGTCTGCAAATCTTAACCAGGTAAAAGATGGCCTTATTGTGAGGTAAGAGGGTCATGGGAGGCCAAGGCATACTCCTTTTTAAATTTTATGGACTCTTTACTGGGGAGGAAAGTTTTTGTGTTAATGACGATGGTATTTAGAAATGCATGGACTGGCCTCTCATAGCTGTCCACTCTATAGTCATTCCTTATAGCCATCCTTTAAACCCTCCAGGACCCCCTATGTCCTCATCAGTAAAGGGAAAGCAGGCTGTCTGGTAAGGGAAACAAGAATAAATAGGAACTTTCATAAAAAAGCAATTTTAGATATTCTTTTTATAGGTTCTGGCAAAGGTTGATAAAAGACCTAGGGAATTACTGCTGGTTGCTGCGCTTACATATTTTGAGTGTCTTCAGATGCATTGTTCTCAGTGTATTTAATTTTCTTCTTTAAATTCTGACTTTTGACACATATGATTTAAATCCTAGCAGGAATTTTCACCTAGTTCTAAAAGGTACCACATTGCTTTACACTATAATAAGGACGGTCTTTCAGTGTGGGGTATTTTATGTATACTATAATATTTTTACATATCCAGTAATTAGATTGTGTAGCAAATCAGGGAAAGAAGTTGGAAGGTAAGAATAGGAATGAAGGGAGGAGAAGAAAGGAAGAAAATGATTAAAATTACTATATTCCATCAATTCTGAGATACACATTTTTCTCATACTTAACATCTCTGAAATAGGGATGTATTTTTAAGTTGTTGACATCTTTAAATCACTGTAGATGAATTGGCAGTTGTGAGATATTTGTCATTGCCCACACTTACACCCACTTAGTCATAACTTAATCTTGTCATTATTTCAGTTGAGTTATATATGCAGTATTGGCATGTAGTTGTTGAGTGTAATTTCCCTTTTAAAGATCATTTAGAAGATTATGATTAGCATTAGAATGAAAAGTTACTGTGTATGTGGGGAAACAAAGGGTGATACAAGATAAAAATCCAGGGTTAAATTTAAAAGAAGTCTGTCAATAAATAATATAGGATGTGTCTAAGTAATAAGAAAGCATTGGGTCAGTTGATTCAATAGTGGTTTTTTTCATAATGTACATAAAATAATAGAGCTTCTTGGGATTGAAGCCATTTTACAATTGATGGCATTTTAGATTTCTTGTATAGTATTTAAAGCTTCCAACAAAAATGTAAATTTTTACCTACTGTAATTCTGAAATAGGGAAATTAGAGGTTTTGAGTAGAGACATTTCAAATTTGTGTAGCGTTCCTATATAGCATAAGAATTCTAAAATTAAAAGTCTGCCTGTAAAACTTTGATTTCAAAGTAGTAACTTACTTATGTTTGATTCCCAATGTTGTCATCGTGGGGCAGAGATTTTGCTTTGCTTTTTCAAAAAGATTGCAGGCAATTTAGATGGTGTGGGGAGGACTACTGAGGAAATTGCTCAGTAAACAAAAATGATAGTGAAGATCTCAGAATCTCAAAAATCATCTTTTGTGTGTGTATTTAATGATTAAGATGTACTGTAAATTCATGTACAGTATTTGGGATTCTGCATTAGAGGCATCGTATGATTAATGGCTTTTTAGGTTTGATGAAGTATGATAATTAACATTGAGAAGGACAAAATTAATGTGAAGGGACAGAATGATTTAGATAATATGTTTCAAAAGCTTTTGTCATAAAAAATGCATTATTACCATTTTAATTTAGTAAAGGAAAAAGAAAAGGTCTTGATCCTCACCAAATACAATTAACATACTTAGTCTACAGTTTTCTGTGCTTCTCTCTTCATAAATGTTTTATATTTTCAATTACTGTGCATGTCATTCTTATATCTATTTTAATCTCACAGTCTTAATTTTTTTAAATTTTAGTCCAGAGACTTAAACCAGCATTTCCTAAACTGTTTTAGAGAATACTAGTTCAAATAAATGTTAATAGCTGTTCCTGTGTTAGGATTCTGTCATTAAATATATTGGAAAATGCTTCGTAATTATATCCTTTAGAGAAATTATAGCTAGAGCATTAAAAGAGCTAACTGCAGCATCAGACAGACCTGAGTTTCAATCCTCGTTTACTATGTATTACATGAGGCAAATTAATTTTAATTCAAGTTTTCTTCTCTGTATAATGGAGATTATTACAGTATTCGAAATTGACTTGTGTAAAGCATTTAGCCAGCCATAGCGCATGTTCTACAAATATATGTAGTTGTTATTATCATCTATGAGAAACCTTATACATATTAGAAACTCTGAGGATTTAAAATTTTGAAGGTTGACTTATACTCAATGTAAAATTGAAAAATCACAGGGGAGTAATTAGCATAGAGATTAATGAAATGAGCACCGGGTTGAATGGTAAAAGATTTGTTTGAGCTTTAAGCAGTATTGTTGTTAAACTATCACTGTGCCCTAAGCGTAACATTATTTTAAAAATGTCTTTAACTGTGTTTCCCACATTTGTCTGAAAGCTTAGTTAGTTCAAAGAACATGTTTATTTTTGTTCTCTACTATAAACCCAGCACATGACACAAAATCAGGGAGTGTAAAGTTGGGGTCATGAACTTATTTTAGGAGCCTGGTAGGTAATATAAATGGCAGACAACAGGGAGTAGTAAAGTGTCTGTCTGTCTTACTTAAAGACATTCACATCAGTTATTTCCAACACTGTTAGCCCTGGAAAAGAAAGCTATCCCTGAACTTTGTCAGGCTAGTTTGTGATCCCTAGAAAAGATTAGTGATTAAGACCAAACCCTGAAGAACAGCATCATTAATGGGACAGATAAAAAAAAAAAAGGAGCCCCGAAAGGAGGTGACAAGGAAGTAGGAGGTGAAATCAGGTACAAGTAATTTTTTAAATTAAGAAAAGTATAGCCCTCTCCCTCTCCCTCTCCGCACCGTCTCCCTCTGATGCCGAGCCGAGGCTGGACTGTACTGCCACCATCTCGACTCACTGCAACCTCCCTGCCTGATTCTCCTGCCTCAGCCTGCCGAGTGCCTGGGATTGCAGGCGCGCGCCGCCACTCCTGACTGGTTTTCGTATTTTTTGGTGGAGACGGGGTTTCGCCGTGTTGGCCGGGCTGGTCTCCAGCTCCTGACCACGAGTGATCTGCCAGCCTCGGCGTCCCGAGGTGCCAGGATTGCAGACGGAGTCTCGCTGACTCAGTGCTCAATGTTGCCCAGGCTGGAGTGCAGTGGCGTGATGTTGGCTCGCTACAACGTCCACCTCCCAGCCGCCTGCCTTGGCCTCCCAAAGTGCCGAGATTGCAGCCTCTGCCCGGCTGCCACCCTGTCTAGGAAGTGAGGAGCGTCTTTGCCTGGCTGCCCATCATCTGGGATGTGAGGAGCCCCTCTGCCCGGCCGCCCAGTCTGGGAAGTGAGGAGCGCCTCTTCCCGGCCGTCATCCCGTCTAGGAAGTGAGGAGCGTCTCTGCCCGGCCGCCCATCGTCTGGGATGTGGGGAGCGCCTCTGCCCCGTAGCCCCGTCTGAGATGTGAAGAGCGCCTCCATCTGGCCGCGACCCTGTCTGGGAACTGAGGAGTGTCTCTGCCCCACCGCCACCCCATCTGGGAGGTGAGGAGCGTCTCTGACCGGCCGCCCCGTCTGAGAAGTGAGAAGCCCCTCCGCCTGGCAGCCGCCCGGTCTGGGAAGTGAGGAGCGTCTCCGCCCGGCAGCCGCCCCGTCCGGGAGGTGGGGGGCAGCCCCCGCCCGGCCGGCGCCCCGTCTGGGAGGTGGGGGGCGCCTCTGCCCGGCCGCCCCGTCTGGGAAGTGAGGAGCCCCTCTGCCCGGCCGCCACCCTGTCTGGGAGGTGTACCCAACAGCTCGTTGAGAACGGGCCATGATGACGATGGCGGTTTTGTCGAATAGAAAAGGGGGAAATGTGGGGAAAAGAAAGAGAGATCAGATTGTTACTGTGTCTGTGTAGAAAGAAGTATACATAGGAGATAACATTTTGTTCTGTACTAAGAAAAATTCTTCTGCCTTGGGATGCTGTTAATCTATAATCTTACCTCCAACCCCGTGCTCTCTGAAACATGTGCTGTGTCCACTAAGGGTTAAATGGATTAAGGGCGGTGCAAGATGTGCTTTGTTAAACAGATGCTTGAAGGCAGCATGCTCCTTAAGAGTCATCACCACTCCCTAATCTCAAGTACCCAGGGACAAACACTGTGGAAGGCGGCAGGGCCCTCTGCCTAGGAAAACCAGAGACCTTTGTTCATATGTTTATCTGCTGACCTTCCCTCCACTATTGTCCTATGACCCTCCCAAATCCCCCTCTCCAAGAAACACCCAAGAATGATCAATAAATACTAAAAAAAAATTAAAAAAAAAAAAGAAAAGTGTAGAAAATTTAGATAACTTTACCAAGGTCACACAGCCTAAGTATATATAAGCAAGCCCAAGGGTATATATACCCATGTTCCTCTGCCAGTGCTAGTGATCATTATCTGCATGTTACTAGAAAACATTAACATAAACTTATGCATCCAACCTATATTTTTAAAAAATTTAAATGATAATTAATCAACAAGTATTAGAAAACCTGTTTCCAGAGCTTCTGTTCTAAAGACAGCAAATGGCTTTTAGCACTTGAGAAAAGTTCTGTTAAACACACAGACATAACTAGAAGTGAAATATTTTTAGATTTCACAAGATGAGACTTTTTAACATTGGCATCATGAATAATATTTCCAGATACCCAGTTATCTAGGACTGTAGAAGAAGTAGAGTCTGGGCGCCAGTGCAATGGCTCACACCTGTAATCCCAGCACCTTGGGAAGCCGAGGTGGGCAGATCAGTTGAGGGAGGTCAGGATTTCGAGACCAGCCTGGCCAACATGGTGAAACCCCATCTCTACTAAAAATTCAAAAATTAGTCAGGTGGCAGGCACCTGTAATCCCGGCTATTTGGGAGGCTAAGGCAGGAGAATCACTTGAACCCAGGAGACGGAGGTTGCAGTGAGCCAAGATCGTGCCACTACACTCCAGCCTGGGTGAAAAAGGAAGACTCTGTCTCAAAAAAAAAAAAAAAAAGTTTTATCACTTCTTTTTATCACATTGTTTCCTTTTAGTAGTTGCATATGTGTATTTACTGTTTAGTTCATTTGTATTTCTGTATTTTGAAACATGACATTCTCTTTCCTAAACTTATGCTTGTTCTTCAATATGTATTATAAAAGTCATATTTTATGTAACTCACTATTCCAATTATATTTTGCAAATAGTTAACAGATTTATCAACTCAGTAAAATTGTATTTTTTTCTCTTAGGCTAGGATTTATTATCTCTATTTTCCAAATTACTGTTATTCTTAGAAGATTTTTTATATGTTTCTGTATGAGTCAGAACATGAGTTTCTTTTTTTGATTTTTCAGCAACTTGGTGGGTATTTATTTTTGAAGCGACTGTCTAGAACTGTTGGCTTATTTATGAGCATTATTCTATATGGACTATTATTTTAACAGTTTAGAAAAATACAGACCAAAAGAGCACAAAAATTCAAATGAAGATACCACCTTTAAACTCTGCCATTTTTACCAAAATGAACACAGAATACCATGTTGTTACTTAAACGTTTGCAAAGCCAGAATTGTAGAGAAAATATCTTAATAGAAATGGATATATGAAGAAAGTTAAAGTAAAAAAAAAAAACTATGCTCTTCTGAATTTTAGTATCCTGAGTTACAGCATTTCTTTAGTTTTTGATGTCTTTTTATTTTAGTCTAACATAAGTAATGATGAAATATACTCAATAGGTGAAATGTAGCTATCACAAACAATAATGAGTACCTGATTAGGCAGAATTGGCAAGTTTTACATCTCTAGCAAAGACATTTGATGAATAATACTAAAATGAATGAATTAGTGGTGCATTTTAGAAAAATACATTTTGAAAAGATATGGCTCAAATCATCTTATTCAAATTTCAAAATTAAGAAAAAAACTAGAAAACTAGTATCTTAGCTAATATGAAACAAGTAGATTTAAGTATAGACTGATGCTCAAAAATGAGCCAACAGATCTAGACAGTCACCTCAAAAATAAATACCAGCCAGTGCATTGTGGCTTTTCAGAATATTTTTTATATAGGATTGGTATTATATAATAATTTGAAATTTTCAAACAATCTGTTACGTGTCTATCATCTAGTTTTTATTCAAAATTTCACCACTAATATTGAGTGCTGCTTCATTTATTTAAAGTTAGAATTATTTCAGCAATACTTGTATCATTGTTATATCTTGAATTATAAATTCTTGTTAAATCAGGTAGAAAAGAACAGTTCATAGTATTACTAATGATTAACCCTCTCCATTGTCAGTGTGATTATTTTTCTTAGTATGTGGCAGTTTAAACTTTAACATGGTGAATTAATCTCAGGATGTTTGCTTACATACATTTTTCTGTACCTTGATAGTATTTTTTTAAATTTCTCTGAATTTATTATAAAACTAAAATTCTAATTTTTAAAATAAAGACAACGGTATATACTGACATTATATCTGAACAAGCATATGATTAATATTTTCTTAATTGTTGATTTTTTCTTTTAATATTTATCTTTCCTAATTGACGTTTTCTTCTTGAAAATTGTACCTAAGTGAATACACAGTAGAAAGATCCAGTATACAGAAATATAAAAGGAATGAAATCAGCAACTCTTTACTTTGGAACACAGATGTAATACTCATTAGCATAGTTACGGTTATTGTTATTCTTATCTCTTAGTGTACCTGAAGCTTTCTTTGAAATCTTTCAACCTTAAATGTGGCTAAATAGCCTGTTTTCTACATTTAAGAACAAACTATATTTCCTCTTCTAAGTAGATTCAGGAATTAGTCTACTTAACATTTCTGCTATTTGTTTGGCTTGTTGCTCTCCATAGGAAAAATATTTTTCTAACATATTTATCTATTACAGTAGAAAATGTTTTTCCTTTCAGACTGCTTTTTCATAGTGGCCTATAGTATAAATTTATTCCTTTCACAGTGTAATTTATCACTTTTATTTTTCATATAGGATTTTCTGCCGTCTCTTGGCAAAAATGGCAAATAATGATGCTGTTCTGAAGAGACTGGAGCAGAAGGGTGCAGAGGCAGATCAAATCATTGAATATCTTAAGCAGCAAGTTTCTCTACTTAAGGAGAAAGCAAGTAAGAAAATTTAAAATTTTTTGAGGAGATACTTAAAATGAATTCATACATTGATGGAGAAAAAATAATGTTTACCGTTTAAGTTATTTAAGTTTTACTTAGAAGTTTCTGTTATATGTAGAAAAATATCAAACCTGAATTTCTACCTTCAGGACTTCAGTTGGCTTTGGTTTTGTTTGTTTAAATGTATTTTATTTTCAGTAGTCAATGTCAGAATAGAAATTTCAAAATCTTTTGCTGTCACTAGTAGAAATAAATGCTTTCCTACATTTTGTGAGCTAATGGCTTACAAAAACCTGTATTTACTCTCCAGAAACTTTATCAATTTTTTTTCTAATTTTAACATACCACTTTGTTTCTTTTTTTATAATGTTTCTCGAGATTTTAAAATTATTTTTCTTAAAATTCTTACTCTTTATTAAAAAGATGAAGAGATTGGACATGGTCATTGCTCATATGATATAATATATGTTGTAAACCAAATTTTGTCTTCTGTAGGTGGCCATTTCCTAGCCTCTTGATAAGCATTTTAGTTTTGCCAGTTTGAAAATCTTTCTACTTATTCTTCACCTTTATATTTTTCTTTGGTAGCCTATACTGGTAGTTTTTAGTCAAATTGCTCCCAATTTAGGATGAATGTTTTATAAAATCTCGTTAATATCCTGTAAGGAAAATATTTCCTAGAAAAATAACCTACCTATATATAATTTTAAAACATATCTTAATCCTATATATAAAATAGAGAAGAGAAATAAAAAGAAAGGTATAAGTAGTAGTAACAATAATATGTATTTCAGTAAGTAATACTTCAGCAGAATTCTACCACTAAAGGCAGTGTAAGAGGGTCACATGCCCCATGATTCACATACATGGAATCATCAAGAATGCAATAGGTACAATGCCGACTAGTATAGGTATATAGTCAGACTGCCTTTGTGTAGGTGTCTCAGATACCAGAAGCAGATAGTGATATAGATGATTTATTCAAACTGATGAGTGATTGATTAGATAGTATTTTGAATAAAACAAGGTACAGTCTACTCTTGATTTATGTGGTACTTGATTCATAGAAAATTTAGGGTATAATAAGCATGCTTAAAAACACTTTGTGTTTATATATAAAGAATAGTTAAAAATCTAGACTCAAATAATTATTAATAGGAGTTTTACTTATACAAATTTATAATAGGCCACTATAAAGTTGTGCAGGATGTGAAACAGTTCTTCATTTTGCAGGAGTATCCAGCATACTGCAGGACATCTGGCATTCTTGGCCTCTGCCCAATAAATGCCAGTACTAACAATCAAAAATAATCCTACAGATTTTCAAAATCCTACCTACAAAGCAGTACCAACCCCACTGAGAACAATTATTTTTCTCTTATACTTTTGTTACCCCATTGCACACCTTTAACACATACATTATATTTTGAGCAAATCCTTGAGTTATTTCACTCATTGAATGTTTGATTAGCTTAACTCAGACTTCAGCAATATTCAGCTTCTTTTAAAAGGTAATGACTAAAAAGAAAGACATGAGAATAGTTTTTGCTTGTGTGGTAACGTCTCAGAATTTTTTTTAAAATATACGTATAATTTAATATAATGCTTGTCTCTTTTTCAGTATCTGTTATTGACATTTTATCTTTTATTTTTAAAAATTTTTTTGAGACAGGGTCTTGCTCTGTTACCCAGGCTGGAATACAGTGGCACTATCTCATCTCACACTGCAGGCTCAATCTCCAAGCCTCAATCAGTCCTCCCACCTCAGCCTCCTGAGTAGCTGGTACCACATGAATGTACCACAACCCCCAGCTACTTTTTGTATTTATTGTAGAGATGGGTTTTGCCATGTTGCCCATGCTGGTCTCAAACTCCTGGGCTCAAGTGATCCTCTTGCCTCAGCCTTTGAAAGTGCTGGGATTATGGGATTACAGGCATGAGCCACTACACCTGGCCACATATTGACACTTTTGTGCCAGCTTCTTAAGTTATTTGCCATTGCCCTTTATTATAGCCGCAATGCTGAAAAGGTGGTAATTTGATCTTAGTTAGCATCTTAATAGGAGCTAGGAAAATGATTCATAAACAAAGTCTTCCTGTTTTACTCTTATTTCATATATTTTCTCCCTCTCTCTCTCTCTCTTAAATAGCATGTTGTTTTAATAAATATTAAACTGGCATAAAGGCACTGGCCAAACATTTGGTTACACTAGAGCTAGTATTATCCTAGCTGTAGTTGTACTGGCTGTCTTCTTTTCAAATAGTATTCATACAAAACCTCTTTTAAAAACACATATTTTAACTGGATGTTCTTGATCCTAGTTTTGCAGGCAACTTTGAGGGAAGAGAAGAAACTTCGAGTTGAAAATGCTAAACTGAAGAAAGAAATTGAAGAACTGAAACAAGAGCTAATTCAGGCAGAAATTCAAAATGGAGGTAATTAAATATAGAAAATTTGAGTAATCCAGAAGTTAAGAAGTTGGCCAGTCACACCAACAGTGAGGAAAGAAGTAAGAATCTGTATCTAGGCAACTTGGACAACTTCATAACTTCTAAATCACTCAGATTTATCAATAAAATGGGGGCATGGATAGAACCTACTTCTTAGAGTATGAGAATTACATGAGTTAATTTGTATAAAGCATTTTGAAAAGTGTTTGGGGCATAGTAAGTTCATAATAAATGTTAGCTGTTGTTCTTATTTGCAGGTTTCTCGGTTTAGTAATTGATTAAATGGGAATCATGCCTTTATTCTTTGTTACCTCAATAATGGCTAAAATATGCCTAATTTTTTGGCAGCCATTTTATAGTCTCAGACAGTGGATATTTGATAGCCATATACAGTGAATTTTTCATTTAAAAAGAGTCCCCATTTGTGGTTCACAATTTCATATTTTTTGTCATATTTATTGGTTTAATATGAATGACATTATTTCATTTTCTGTCTCAGTGAAGCAAATACCATTTCCATCTGGTACTCCACTGCAAGCTAATTCTATGGTTTCTGAAAATGTGATACAGTCTACACCAGTAACAACCGTATCTTCTGGTACCAAAGAACAGATAAAAGGAGGAACAGGAGACGAAAAGAAAGCGAAAGAGAAAATTGAAAAGAAAGGTATTTTTGACCTTTAAGCATATTTAGCTCTTGACTGGATTATCAGAAAATGTCAAGTTTTGATAATGATAATAATAATAGTATCAAAAGTAAAGTTCAACTTTCACGAGCTAGGATAAAATTAGGAACAATATGATATTGGAACATACAAGCTGGGTCCTAAATGGTGTGTGAATGTTGACCAGATTAACGGGGTAAAAATGTGGCATTTTAGGCAGAGGGACTGGCATAAGTCAAAACATAGACTATAAAGATTAAGTGTAGAAACCCATATGTAGTTTGGTATGGCTGAATTTTGGTATCTATTTGTGGTATAGTTTGAGAGAAGTCACAGATAGGAAACTAGCTTAGGACCAGTTGTGAAGATAGGAAAAGAACATTCCACCAGTCAAAGCAGACTGTCTGAACTAAGATTTCAAGAATCCATGAGAACTAAGTAGATAGAAATGTCACCATCCACTTAGGCAACAACCCTTGAAATTTAGTCATCAACCTTAACCTGTCCCTATTCCCTGTTCTTCATATCTAATTAACCAACAAATTTTATTATTCCTGTCCCCAAAACATACATAGACCCCAGCTCTGCTCTTTCCTTTCATTAGGTCCTACCTCAGTTCAGGTTTTCAACGATCTTTCATCTGAATTAATATTAAAGCTTCATCTTTTCTAGTTTATTTTTAGCCTTGCTGCTAAAGCTATTTATTCTAATTGTAAATCTGACTTCCTTTCCCCAGATATGTCTAAAAAGGTGCCTTTATAAATAATTATGAATATTTCTCATTATACTTAAACTTATTTACTTTTTTTTTTTTTTGGAAAATATAACATGCAGAGGGATTTATGAACTAACCCAAGCCAGTTTAGCCTCTAAAGCACTTGCCAGTTCCTTTGGCAAACATCAGTAACCTCTGTTAGTTACAAGTAGGTAGGGGCAGTACAGCCTCTGCTATACAACTTCACCACTAGGTGGTATGATTACAATGAAAGCAAGTCAGACTAACTCTTTTAGTTTATAAAGTATGTTAAGAAGTAGACACAAAACAACTATATAACCTGTTCTTGCAAATTTGGTGGAATCCATATTCTATTCTCTAAGGAGGGTGCACTGTTCTGACTCAGGATTAATCAGTCTTCTAGTTAGAGAAGGCAACAAGGCTCTCCTTTGATGGAAGAGGGAGCACACAGGAACACAAGACCAAATGGAGTTATAAGATTAGAACACTTCTATCCAATGGAACTTTCTATGATAATGGAAATACTCTATATCTGCATTATCTAACATGGTAGTCAATGGCCACATGTGGTTATTAAAGATTTGAAATGTGGGTAGTATGACTAAACTGAATTTCTAATTTAAATAATTTTAAATTTAAATTTAAATAACCTATGTGGCTGGCAGCTACCATATTAGACAGTGCTGGTTATAGAGGGCTGTTCCATAGGTGTTTAGCTGCTAGCTAGGACTGCCAGATTCTGCTCATGCAAGGGCTGTGGTGCTCATATGATCTTTCTAGACTGCTACATATCTTTTTTGTTTTGTTTTGTTTTGTTTTGGAGACGGAGTCTTGCTCTGTCACCCAGGCTGGAATACAGTGGCATAATCTCGGCTCACTGCAACCTCCGCCTCCCGGGTTCAAGCAATTCTATCTTAGCCTCCCGAGTAGCTGGGACTACAGGTGCATGCCGCCATGCCTGGCTAATTTTTGTATTTTTAGTAGAGACAGGGGTTCACCATATTGGTCAGGCTGGTCTCGAACTCCTGATCTCAGGTGATCCACCTGCCTCAGCCTCCCAAAGTGCGGGGATTACAGGCATGAGCCACCATGCCCAGCTAGACTGCCACATATCTTAATTGAGCATCACTGATTTGTCAGTGAAGGATTTCTGAAATTCCTTATGATAATTAACAAAGGTCTTG
Organism: Pan troglodytes; assembly: GCF_028858775.2. NCBI lineage: Eukaryota > Metazoa > Chordata > Mammalia > Primates > Hominidae > Pan > Pan troglodytes. The sequence goes on from NC_072401.2 coordinate 107,788,899, forward strand.
GTATAGATTTTAATAGTTGCAATCATTTCTAGAATGGGGATTCCTGATAAAAGTATTTCAAATGCCTAGGAAGTAGATTAGAGTTTTAAAATATATACAAATATAGATATATTGTTATACTACAGTATTTTTAAAGTAAATGCATATACTTTATCACACAAAAATATGAAGATTTTTGGCATATTCTGGTAATTTTGTTGTACATATTTTTCTGTATAATTTGGATTTTTACCTTTTGAAAAATTTTTGCTAATTTGTTTATGGAAAATGGAATTTTTTTAAAGCTTGCTAATGAGATTAAAAATTGGCCATTATTTTAAGTTAATTCCATCCCCTCTTTGGTAAACTTATTGTTGTATGAATTATGAATACCTTTACACAGAATTCTCCTTTCCTGCTTCATGCAGAATTATTCTTCACTGAGTTTCTATATTTCTTTGTGTATGTCATGTTTATCACATATTCATTATACATATACATGTCTCTTTAAAAGAGATTTTGAGTGCCTTGACAACATGGACTGGGTATCTTACTGTTCCCAGTGTCATAGCACTCCGTATGTTGAAAGATTAAATAAATGTATAGTTGAGAAAGAATGCTTCCAAGCTACAACAGGTTATCTCTGTTCTTTGGATTCAAAGGTAAATAAGGTTTTATTTTGATTTTACTTTTTTGGGGCCAGAAAAGCTAATTGTAAACTTGAAGAATATGAATCCTCTTTGCAGGTTACAATTAACTCAGTAGCTAAAATAATCATGTGTTAATAAGAGTTACATTATCAGCAAATAAATAAAAATATAATTATTAAAACATAGTCAGAATAAAATATTCTTATCTGCTTAAATAGTTACTGTGGATAACCCTAAAATCCTAATATATCTTCAGGGAAATCTAAGAAATGGAGAAATTAATTATATACTTACTAGTGTATATAAGTGAGGAGGAAAATATGTAATGAGTGAAATTGCATTCTGCTCTAGTTCATTCTGTCATTTGGGTACTGGTTGTGGTGTTCTTTCTAAATAAAGTATTTATCACCTTCCAAAGAGCCATAGTAAAAGTTTTTAGAGGATTCTCTATTGTCCTGTTTCGGGGAAAGGCAAACTTTTTCTGCCTAAAGCCTTTGTCACAACTACTCAACTCTGCCCTGGTGCAAAAGTATCCATAGATGATATGTAAATGAATGAACATGGTTGTCTTCCAGTAAAACTTTATTTATGAAAACAGGCAACAGGCTGGATTTGTCCCATGAGCCATAGTTTGCCAACCTCACACAATGTCTTCAAATAGAAATACAACAGAGAAATAGCTAAAACAGGATTCAAGATTTTATGACTTGGATAATTTTTTTCTTTGTTATTATTTAAGTGAAGGTAGGAGATAAACATTCTTTTTATTTTTTCCTTTTAAGCTCATCGGTATTGATACCATGGAGTTTTCATAGTGTTTTTTTGTTTGG